>NC_090922.1:1196165405-1197376145 GCF_040938575.1 Ambystoma mexicanum
ACTTACCTCAGCAACCAAGTCACCAGAACCCAATCCACCAGACCTAGCCGCTCCTCCTACTCCAACCGTATCACCATTCCAAGATTCAAGAGAGTAAAAGCAGGAGGATCCAGCTTCCCGGTAGTCGCAGCTAATCTATGGAATGCCCTACCTCCACAACTAATAAAAAACCCATCCTTGTGGTCATTCCGAAAAAGACTCAAGTAGACTATTCAGTCTAAACTTGCAACAATGACATACCTGCGACAGACAGTTGACATACTTACTACGACTCCTCATGACAAAGGCCAAATCAAATTGTCAGCACTATCCTGTCTGCTTTTCTGCCTGTACCTGCCCTAGCTATGAGGTACCTGTCTCTGGAATTAAGGTGCAATCTGTAATCTATGATCTGTAACCTGCAAGATATATGCAATTTGTAACAAGTAACTCGTAAAATGTATGTAATCTGTAACATGTACAAACTTCACTGTAACCATAAGTTCTAGCGCCTTGATGCCTCTGGGCTAAGTGCGCTCTACAAATGCCTAAATAAACAACCCTTTAATTTCCCAAATGTGACCTACATTTAGTCGCTGCTCTAGGCGTACTGCATTTTTGTAACCTGCACAAATCACCTATCCTTCAAAAGCTCTGCCTCTGCTTTTTCAAAATATGTATGTTTGCCATTCTTCACCACATTCATTTTCCTTATTTTCAAATGCGAAGTACGTCTGTTTAGTCCATCAGCATACAAATCCTGTGTACCATGGTATTGGTTTTTTTGTGAAACATTACCAAAATGTGTGATTTCCTAACTAGATGGGTCAGGGACATGTAGCCGTGCATTTCTTTTCTCACTATTGACAGAAGCAATTGTTACCAGTCCAAATATGTCCCGCACATACTTTTTTTTTTCTCACTCCCATTTTTGCAATGTTTTCCTAAATTATAGAAATTTTAGGTACAAAGTTGTTGCCGGACCTGCGCAAATCAGAAATGTATGGCTTTCTGGGTTCCATCAAGCTTTCCTACCCTTCCTTTCCTTTTTAAAAGGGCAAAATCGCCTACATCGCACAAAACTGATGGTAACCTTTTTGTTTCCACTCAACCTGTTCTTGAAAGCATGGAAAATGGCGTATTCAGAACTGCAAACCATTTGTTCGTACAAGAAAAAACCAAACCAAATTTTATTGGCATTTTCTATAAAAACACATTTGCTTTTTTTGTATTTTCTTTTCTCACCCACCTACAGCAAACTAGGATTCCTTGGTGTTATGACCGCCTACATGTGGGAAGAAAAAGTGCCACATTAGCCCAATATATATCTTGTAACAAAAAAGGTTACAAGGGATTGAATGCGACATACCGAAATCTCAAAAAAGGGCTCAGAGCTGGGAGGAAAACCCCTCAGCAGTTAAGGGGTTAATGAAACTCACCCATTTGCAAGATAACTAAATGGAAAACGCTGTACAAAACCCACCCCTGTGGAATGACAGAGAAAATGCAACAGTCGAAGAAAGTAGCACTCTGGCCGTGGTTATAGGGGAGATATGAACACTTCCAACCACAAGAAAAGGGTATGCCTTTGGGTGAAAGTTGCTGAGGTGATCGAACCAATCTCTAGGGTCTGTGAGAAACCAGAAGGTGTCTCACCATCTAGTCCCCAGGATTTTTTGCCCAGGTGGCCAGGGCACGGCCATCACCCTTTAGAACCAGCAAAAGAAAGCCAGACGGGAGAACCGTGATATATGATAGGTTATTTATAACACGCTTAATGCACAGAAGTTTCTAAGCTCAAACTTTGGGTTCGAACCTTTGTTGCTTCATGTCTTGCTTCTAAGGCGAGCACGTTGCCACAGAGCTAACCTGAGGGAGAAACCGTGCTTATGAGAGGCTATAAGTTTCTGACTTGGAGCCAAAGAGCTGGAGAAAGCATCCCTTCTTAGTATCCAAAAATGGGACATTCTCTTCTTGGGTAAACAAGAGTGTTGGAGAGGGGCAGAGAGGCTGATGCTGAAGGCCTTGCCCGCAAACCAGCTGGAAGAAGTGGAAAGCCTGAACGCTACTGGTGAGTGAGTCCGATTGGTGATGGGCACCAAAGATAAAGAGACAAGAGCAAGGCCTTGTAACCCACTTAGGAAAAGAGATGCAGAGTAACTGAGTGGTCTGGCAGAGAAAGATTGCCCAGTCGAAGGTCTCGGCAAGGTGTCTTTATCTCATGAACGCGCCAAAGTGAGTGAAAGAAACATGAGATATGTGAAATGAACTTTAACGCTAAATTGAAGAAATGATCCCAACGACAGGAAACCAAAGAAGTACAAGATTCAATGGAACCTCTATGCTAGAAACTACAGTTAACGAGGCATTGGGAGAGGAGCTAAAAGCAAAAAGGGAACGCAAGTCGAAGTGGTCATGCTGAGATATTTGACAAAGCTATGCACATTTGATAGTCTTCAACAGCAAACAAAGTGTACAACCTTTGTGATTGATAACATCCTGGTGAAGGAAGCCCCTAAGCATTGTGGTAGGGAGGTCCTAGCCTAATGGAGGGAGACCTACCAAGAATTGTAATGTGATCCTGAATATTGGGAACGTAGTTGAACTGTGAAGCCAGAAGAAAGTTGTTTGAACTGTAGAACAAGGAACAGGAATTTGGAAGGCTAAGGAAACCTTGATCCACATTGAGAACTGCACCCTTGCAACCAGAGCCAAAGCGTGTCACCCAGCCAGTGTGCCACCTTACCCCGTGCTAAAGTTGCTCAGCTATTTTTGTTGACACTATTTTTTCCTTTTTACATACATATCTCCTTTCACAATTATTCGATATGTGTAAGGGCAGGCATCAAATTTACTTAATATAGGACATCTTTATTTCAACTAAAAGACTGGCTAGAAATGTTTTTTCCTTATTTTGATGGTAGAGACTACTCCCATCTTGGTATTGGGGCAAGATAGGAATTTTCCAACCCCACAAATATCAAAGGTTTTGAAAATATATTTCTTTTGTGTCAGGCTCTGCTTGTGATACCATGCCTCCCCTACAGATCCCAGTGGACTAAGGGGGCCGTACGGGGTCCACACTACCTGGTTTCGGTTCTTGGTGGGTGACGGATGTCTAACCTGTGGATCAGGCTCAGTTCAGGCACGTTGGATCGTGTGGGACCCACCCAACAAGCTGGCGTCCAGCAGTGGTGAATGCGGTTGCTCTGCGCATTTGTAGGGGGCTCTCAGCGATGCAGGTCGGACAGCCCCAGGATCTCTTTCCAGATGGGCAAGGCTAAGTCGGGCTTCTAGTCACTGGGCGGGATCAATGCAGGACACTCCAGCGGTTTAAGTCCGCTGCGACTGTCGTCAAAGGTGATGATCTTGGGTGCATTGATATGCAGGTCTACAAGACGGCCGTTCGAGCGCTAGCTGGGCTAAGCTGTGGTTGTAACCTCAGGTTAGAATCTGTGTGTGAATCGCCAGTGGTTCAGGTCAGTTTCTGGCATTGAGCAGTAGCTTCAAGCCTAGCAAGTGACAGGCACAGCTAGGGCACGATGAAGCATAGAGCTGGTTGAAGAGCAAGCAATAGTCTGGATTGGTGGAGGGGTGCAAAAGTCAGCGCCTGTGTCTTCCCTCTTGTCCAAGGTGTGTTGAACACTGAGCATCCAGTTGATTGTGGCAAAACAGGGAGCTTCAGCCATGCTGGTCCTCTGGCTGCTGTGAGGCCCACTCGGGGACTCTAGGAGAGGATGGTTCTATGCAGGGTCTGCTATCCCAGCTTTAAGAGATTTCCTGCAGAGAATGACCAGTCCTGGTCCTCAGCAGGTTCATCCCCAATGTGGATCGGGATCCTATCTTCTTTTTTCTGCCTTGGATGGCTCCTTCACCTCAGGCAAGTGCAACTTTTCCAAAGGAAGTCCAGTGAGTTCTTCTTGGTTGTAGTTCCAGAGTGCATCTAAGAAGTGGTGGAAGGCAAAAGCCTGCATGTGATTCGACTTAAACTTGCCTGCCTTAGTGGTCCAATCTCTGTTTTTGAAAGAGGTGGACTTTACCCTTCTGATAGAACACCCACTATGCTTTGCTTTAGAGGAAGAGGGGGGTACAGGAATGTGAGAGCAAGGCAGAGAGAAACAAATTGGAAGTTTCTTGCCACTGAACAGATTGTTTCCGACTACTCTGATCCTAGGGTGAAGGAAAGTGGATGGGGCTAAAGGCTTTTAGAAATGCTGCAACCTGGTATGAGTATACTCCCTCTGAGTAGGTGTGCTCTTGGCCCAGGGTAGCTGCCTGCTGTGTGGCTGTCCCTGACAGAGAATGTTGCCTGCCCTGACCGAGCTCAAAGAGGCATGGCCATTCAGGTTCCTGTCTGGCTCAACCAGTCTGGCCCGAATACACATCACCTTCTACAGCTGAACTTGGCTCACAGGAACTGACACATTTGTGATCTCAAATTGGATTTGGCTGTAGTAATTTTGAGTACCATCCACCATACCTTAACTTGGGTATGGCTTATGTTGATTATTCTGCCACTAAGAGGTAGACCCATAATTATAGGATTTTGATACTGGGGTGTACATATCTTAAATGCATCCCCTGCACTGCCAAAACTTGGCTGCCACTGCAGCTGTCAAATGGTCAGGTGCTGCAAATCGGGGTACTGATGCAGCAGCACATAGGTACACTCTATGCATTTGGCATGGAGCTTATGAAAGGGGAGTCTGATCAGCCAACTACCCTTTACAGATGGAATTACCTGCATAATTTTTATTAATTTTATAAAAATCAAAAAAATCCAGGGCTCTTGCACCCTTGTCAAATAGACTTCCAACAGATAAAGTTGTGCTGAATTGCTGACACCCCACTAATTGCTTGGTCTTTACTACGAGCAGCGATCAAAATCGGGAATAGCTTGTGGAATTTGTTTTCTTAATCTTGAAAGTGGAATAATGGCTACAATTGTTTATTTTTATGCGGTCTTTAATTTACTATAATTTTTACTACAAGTTTACATTGCTGTCTTTGTCCTTTTACTTGTATTTGATGTGAAAGGTTTCATGGAACCTATTTTCCTTGAGAAGAAAGAAAAGAAAGATAACCTGGCTGCTGTACTGCTGCTGCTAACTGATTTTAATCAGCAGGCAATAATATTCCCCCCCCCACAGTTGAGAAGAGTAATCGGATCACAGGGTCGGCATTGCCTGGAACCGTACATAGTACTTGGAGAATCACTGCATATAGGAGCGTGACTCCGAAAGAGAGAATCATTGTTTTGTGACTCTAGGGCTTCATGGTATGTTACGAGGTAAAAATACAGCAATGAAGCTAGCTAATTTGGGCAGGAAGAGAGCTGCATAGTTTATTCTAAACCCAAATGATGGTGCAATTCTCTGTTAGCGATTGGAAGTAGAATCTCAGTTGGAGCAGCCAGTAACAAAATATTTATGTAATGTTATCTTGCTTTGTGATAGAATTTCTTCGATCCAACATTAATTTGTTGCCTCCCTACAATTAGGTTGGCGTCACCTGGGGTAGGGCCTCAGGTGACTGGAAAAGGCAGGTGTTACTGTGTTCTCGTCTTAATTTTCAGCCACCTGCTTGGCTGAGCGCCCCTCCATGGGCGCGAATGTCTTAAGTAAAGATGGTCTCCCTCAAATCAGTTGACACTCTATCGGATAACAGAAGCTCGGACTGACATCCAGATATGCTCGACCCATTTCAGCCCCCACACAATAGGTGCAAGTCTTTCTGCAAAAATGCAGACCGTGCAAACCAACATGGATATCTTAACCTGTCGAGTGAGGGTCCCAGAAGAACAGCTGTTGGACAATAAATGTAAAGAACAAAAAAAACAATAATGGAGTCACTCTAGATAAGATGATCAAGGGATTGCTATAAGCAAGCATTACAATACTAAAGGAGAACTAGTAGATCAGACTCAAAGAACTTCAGCGGAGTACAATTTAAAATTTCTTGGAAAGCGTTGAAAATGGGTGTAGTGACACAAGAGCCAGCTGAAACTCTATCCAACAGACCTACTTTTCTGAACATCATTCTCCCTGACTCGTGCCACAATTGATTTGGGACTTGACGACGTTGAAAACTGAGAAAAATGATGTGTAGAAAGCTGAACTGGGGAACCATTGTTTGCTCCTGCAGTGTAGGTGATGGCGCATTGGATGGCATGGGCGGTTCATAGTTTAGGACGTGGGTGACAGTGTTTGGCAGAATGGGTGGTTAGCAGTGGTATGACGGACAAGTACATGCTTTTTTGAAGCTGCAGGGTGTTGCAATAGATTTGTCACGAGATGACAAAAGCGCCTGAAGAAAGGACCTGACTGTGAACCGAGGAATCTGGTTGGAATTTTATTTTGGTGGTCAGAAATTGCGGATCAAAGGTGGGCACGGAGCAACTACTGAGAAGTGTTGGGAGTGGGTGACTGATGGGGGGGACGGTTTGAGGAGATGGAGAGAACCATTGATTTACCATGAATGTCAGTTTTAGAGGATCACCAGAGCGTCAAGCTGAATACAGTGCATTTCCTTATCCCTCCCTTCTCCCTCACCCCAACCACCCAGGTTCGGTATACACGCATTTCGTCGACCACTTTCATCATGGGACTTTTCATCGCCGACCATTTCATCGCCAACATTTTTTAAAACATTTTTTTTGGGGGCGGGGGGTTGTTTGTGCGGGTTGGGGTATGATTATTTAAGTAAGGGGGGGGATTGGCGCAGCCCCCCATAAATAAATAAAAATGTTGGCGATGAAAAGTCACACGATGAAAAAGTGGTCGACGAAATAACGTAGAACCCCAGGTTCATGACATCAGTAGGCAGAGCCTAAAGTAAGAGGTCTAAGTTGCAGCAAGAGAGGTTGAGCGTGCCAGTGGGATAACAGATAATGGTGAGAACAGCAATTTATTCCAAACTGGAGGTGATGAAGTTGAGGGAGGATGTGTTTTAGTAACTAGCCAACCACCCTACAATTCTTGGATAGGCGCAAAGGTAGTATTAGAAGGTGATGGAATCTGTATGTAGGGGTGCTAAAGCAGCTGTGCCTTAAGGGAATAGTGTTCTGTTAATGTGGTGGTAGTCACTGATGTGGAAATCTTTGAACGGTTAAGTAGGTAGTCTTCTTAGTGCTGTGAATGCCCAGTGCTTCTCTAAGGTAAGTTCGGTCGGATGGTGTGATGGGCTCAGAGGGGGATGGATTACTCGAAGAGGGAGGCAAGAGGTCTAGTAACGGAGTGAGTATTTGCAGTGTGGTTGCAGGATTGTTTTGGCGGAGTGGGAAGGAGGATGGTGTTGATGTGCTCAAGTAGAGCTGGGGTCCCATCCAGTTGCCTAGCACCCTGGTGGGTATGAATAGTGATGAGGATGCAGCTAGACAAAAGCTTGCTAGCTGGTGTAGTCGGTAGGGCGTAGGGCTTCTAGTGGTTGGCGATCAACACAAATTCGCACCTGGGAAGAGTGAGCCTACATATCCCGTTACTGGAACAGCCGGTGAAAATACATAATCCACGCCCGCAGTTTTTCTTTTAATGTGGGAAGGTAACGGGAAGCCTCTCCCTGTTGCTCCCCACTCCCACCCCCCAAACCTCTGATTTTCAACCTGCCATCCTCCCCTCCCCCAACCCACTAACCTGCGGGACCGGAGCCTTGTGCTTCAGTCCCCGAGCTGCTCCTGCCTGGCCACCATTGAAATGGAAAAGGGTCTAGGTCCCTTTTTGGATGATGTGGACCATTTTTGATCATTTTACATTTCAACGGTGGCAGCCATTTTTTATAATTTTATTTCTTTTTTCTTTTCCTCCAGGAGATGGGTTCCCACTGAGCTGATCCTCTCTCAAAAGTAAAAAAGAAAAGGAAAACTATCTGCATCCCATTAAATCATGGGGTGCAAATAGTTTTCCTGCCCCGGCGGGCATTAGGGGCGTTCATGAACTTTTAATGGTACGGGCCGTTAAGCCATGTACGCACCCCACCGTGGCATGAAAGATATATATTACAGTATGTTTATTTCGTAGAGCGCACCAAACCCTCAGGTAGCTGGGTGCAACGTTAAAAATATACTTGAAGCTTAGTTAGAGTAGGTAGGGTATGTACATACATGAAATAAACAGAATTGCTGCCACATAGTTTAAAAGAGACTAGTGGTTACATGTGTTACATGATTACAGTCGAAAGGTACAATAGTAACAAATACATTGAGAGTGGTAAATCCTAACGGGCATTAGGTAGCAAGTGCAGTCATGGTGAAAGTACAGGAAGAGATAGGTTTGGGGTCGATAGCAGCAGGTTTAGGAATCGTTAGTTCGTATCCAGGTGAGGACTTTCCGTCTAAATCTAGAATAATGTTGGTCTGTTCTGAGATCTAAGGGGAGTGCATTCCAGGATTGCGCGGCTATGACCGGGAAGCTAGAGCCGCCAGCTGTGGTGCATTTAAATCTCAGGCACTCTAAGGTGTGGGCGTTGGCAGCTCTCTTAGGGCGGGCAGTGATTCTCTTGTTTAATCTTTCTACGAGATAAGGTGGGGCTGTGTTGTTCAGACATTTGGACGTGAGCAAGAGTGTTTTAAGGAGGATCCTGTCATTAATCTTAAGCCAGTGGACCTCTCTTCTAAATGATCTCGGTTGGGGAGATTTAGAGCTGCTCTAAGGGCATTATTTTGAAGTCTTTGCATTTTGTCAATGCACTTATTGGCTCCCACGTACAAGGCATTACAATAATCCAATCAATATGAGTGCATTGGCCAGGGTAATGCAGCTGGTTTCAGAGATATGGTCTACAGGCTCGGATCAGTTTGCAGGTATATGATGTTGATGCTAGTGAGTTGACTTGCTTCTTAAGGCTAAGTGCAAAGTGAAGGTAGAAGCCTAGGGTTTTAACTGCTGGACATCACTTTGATGACGTTTTTGTCAATGTTAAATGAGACATAGCTGTGGTTCAGTTTTTTTAATGAACGTCTCTGAACCTAGGATCAGTAGCTCTGTTTTGTCATTCAGGCATAGGCTGTGGGATGCTATCCATGCCTGAATGAGGAGGTATATCTTATTTACTAAGGCCGAGTTCTCCAGGAAGTTGCCCGAAAGGGGAGTGAGGATCTGGCTGTCATCTGAGTAATTAGTGTAGGTGACGCCCAGTCTATCCAACTCGTCAAACAAGGGCTTAGTAAAGATGTTATACATGGTAGGAGAAACACATGATCCCTGTGGTATGCCACAGGAGACTTGTATGGGATTGGCAGCTGCTGAGGGGAGAAGAGACTCATTGTACGGTTAGCTAGGGAGGACTGAACCCAAGTTATGGCATAACTTGAGAAATGGGCAGCCGACCTAAGGTGGCTGCATAAGACTGCGTGATCCACCAAGTCAAAGGCTGCAAATGGGTCAAGGAGGAGTAGCATAGCCAATTTCCCGTTGTCCTTCAACTCGTCAATTTGGGTCTTGAGGTCTATTAAAGCTGTTTCCGTGCCATGGAGTGGGCGGAAGCTGGACCGGCGAGATCCTAGTAGGTGGTTAACTTCCAAGTAGTCCTGTATTTGCAGTTAAGCTACTCTATCGATAATTTTAAGTAAGAAGGGGACTGTGGGGATGGGTCTGTAGTTGGTCGGGATGGAAGGATCTAAAGTTGTTTGTTTTTTTTTTATCAGTGGGAGCACCCAAGATTCTTTGAGATTATTAGGCACTGAGTTCATCTTGAAAGAGGCATTTATGAGCTTTGAGATGAAAGGGGCTAGGTCTCTAGCTGCATCCTTTATTATTTGGGCCAGGCAGTTGTCACCTTTTGTAGTTTGAGGGTTTTAACGAGAGTATGACTTTTTCTGTCTCAGGATGACATTTTCTTGAAGCTGAAGGGTGGGGTGGTACTGTCTCGAGTGACTGGAGGGGGTTGCTGCTCAGATAAGAGCAGTGAGGCTTTCTTTTTAGCTATTTTAAGTTGGAGGGAGGTGATTTTCTTCGCTAGAGCATTTTGGATGTCAGTACACCAAGGCTTATCCTTGGGAGTGTTGTCAGCCTGTGGTATCGGTTATTCCATTTCCCGAAGGATAGAATATAGTTCCTTGGTGTCCGACTTGGCCTTAGATATTCTGTCGTTAAATATATTCTTTTTTTGTGCTAATTATTTCCTTCTTGTACAGTTTGGAGAGGTTTGTTAGCTTTGCTTTATTCTCGTCCGTGGGAGAGTGATTGAAGCTTTCTTTTTTGGAGTCTTAATGCTTGGTTCACGCCCCAACTTAAAGAATTAAGGTGGGATTTTGGTCTACCTTTACGGAGTTTGACAGGTGCAATAGTGTCCAAGGCCTTGGTCATAGCATTGTTTAAGACCTCCACTAGTAAGGTAGGGTCTGTATTACTGGCTATGTTAATAGCGGGGAGAAGATGTGGGAGTAGCTTTTCCGCTGTAATATCCTTTTTGCTTCTAGTGTGGAGTGGTAGTGATTCAGATTGTCTGGCTGCTACAGGAATACTCCTTCCATACGTTTTATAGGAGCTAAGTTTCTGGGATGTCATTTTCTCATTTTCTGGCAAAAAGGATTTGGAGTCAGTAACTGCCAGGATCACCTCAGATACAGTTCAGCTGGATGTCTGTTTTTCTGTATTTGCTTTAGTCCGATCTAGTGTAGGGCTTTAGGCCTTGCTCCAGGCATTTGAAGTTGATGACGGGAAAGAGAGGGTTACTAGTGATTTCGACCAGTTTGTAACTTGCATTTGTAGAAAGCTTGATTAACAAGAAGGGGGTGGTTATGATTGTTTTACTAATGGCACTGGCGTGCAGCTTTGCAGGACTGGGTCAGTTTAAACTATGAATTCATCTGAGAAGAGTGATGTTTGAGACAAGGATGTCCCCCCCTGTCTCTTGGGGCATTCAAATACTCATATTGCTGTTGGGTGTTGAGCATGTGGGAATGCACAACCCGGCCCACGCCAGGTAAGAGTCCTTTCTTAAACATACTGACCATGTTAATATTCATAGTTGGTTTTCTTTCTAGTTCAGCTGGAATGTGGCCCTCCTGCAGTCACTGGGTGATGTGCCATATCCAAATATCTGGTGACCTATTGGGTTGCAACCCTTCATCACATACTGCATTGTACGCCAACATCATTCTGCAGACTTTTCTTGTTCTAAAACCTGGACTGCTACTTGTTCTTAGACCTTCACACGGGATGTATATTCGGAAATTTTTTTTCCTGTGATCTTTGCTATATTATATGGGGGAATGGTATAGTAAGTGGGGGTGGGGGCTGGGCCTGTCCCCTTAGAAAAGTGGTTAAGTTGTGGAGCTTGGAAACACATTAAACCTACATTGCCGGAGTGGTTTGTCTCTTAAAATTGTAAAATAAACCATTTGTTTGGACAGATCTTCCAAATCCTTAAGTAAACCAACAAGAAGGGGGGATAAATGACAAAATCCATAGTGATTGTGTGGTCGAAGACCTGTTTGTATTAAGCATTTACATCCGAAAAGTCACTAGTTTCCTTCAAGCAAAATGTAAAATCCTCTTTTGTACGGTGTCAATCGCACAGAAGGGAGTTCACCAGTTTCTATCTAAGTGACTATCAACATTTATAATTGATTTTGGCACAGTCAACGAGCAGTAGCTTACTCAATCACATTCAGGAAAGTAACTCGTTGAGTGTCTAGCTTTGACCATCCCAAACTGGAAATTTTAGTGCATTGATCTGGCATGGCCTGAGATTGAACTCCAGAGCTGTTGAGCCCTCTGCAGTTTGACACGCTGGCAGATGCGCCGCTTCGGACTGCAACTGCATGCCTGCTGACTCTGTCATCGTCAGCGTAAGTCCAAGGGGTCTCGGTCCCGGAGTGGGTCCCGCCATTCCTCTGCCTCTTTGAGGCGCTCACGGAAGCACCGTCATCGGTCGCCTTCCTCGTCCGAGGACTCCGCCCGTCGGCGGGTTGCTTGTCCCAACAAACATTCCACTCCTGCGGAATGGGATTCGTTCCGTCGGGAGATGTTGGTGATTTTTCAGTCGCCGGGCTCCGTTCTGTCCGCGCCGTCAAAAAACGAAGAAGACGTCGACGCCTCCAAGGAAGTCATCGGCGCTGAGGCCGTCAAAGGACTCGCTCCCGGCTCCGCCTTCGAGGCCTGTGTCAAAGCCATTGGTGCCACGCTCTCAACGCCGATTCTGTCGACGCCTTTTGAGGAGGCTTTATCGGAGGTGCCCCGGAGACCGGTGGAAACTCTGAGAAATGCCCTCCAGAAGTCGGTTTGGCTTGTTTTTGAGCCTTTTTCTGTGCCCTCATCCAGGGATTTGTTTCAGCCTCTGTATTACATCTCTCAGGTGGATGAGGGGTCCGAGGAAGGTATGGTTCCTGCTGAGGTTCCTGATGACCGGTTATCTGGTCATAGCCAGCTTGAAGACCTGCGTCAGTCTCTGCACGATGTCAGTGGTCTGGATACCTCTCGGAGGTTGAGTTTGGCGGGGATGAGCCTGGCACGCACACCGAGTCCTCATACCGGCGCCTTATGTCGAGGGTGACGGAATACTTGGGGTGGTCTGCACCACCAGTGGAATTTCTGCAGGATGACCTGACGGATATCCTTGACCAAGGTCCACCAACTGACCCGGTACTACCTTTCCATATGGCGTTGCAAAGAAGGGTGGCAGCGGCTTGGACTGCTCCGAAGAGTCTCCTGGCAATGAGCAAGTCTTTGCCAAAGAAATACCGTCCAGCCAGTAGCGACCCCAGCTACTTGATGACGAACCCCACTCCCGAGAGTCTGGTGGTGCAGGCGGTTACGGCAAAACAGGCGTCGTACCCTACCATCCCTAGGTACGACAAACGTTTTGATGGATGGGTGAAGAAAGTGTTTTCTTCAGGGGGTATGGCTTTACAGGCAGCCAACTCTGTGTGAGCCTTAGCATATTTCACTCATACTGTGGAATTGTTTTTGGCGGCTGAACGCATTCCCAAAGGGGAGGAACGCAATGTCTTTCTTGCCCTCGTTCAGGATGGCAAGGATGCCATGTGTGAATCCGTTCAGTCGGGTCTGGACATGGCAGATTGCGTCAGTGGGTCCATGGCGGCGAGCACTGTGATGCGCAGAATTGCGTGGTTGCGGAAGTTTGGGTTTGCTCTTGATGTACAAGCCCGGCTCCTTAACATGCCCTTTGATGGAGAACATCTTTTTGGCAGCAAGGCTGACAAGAGCCTTGAAAGGTTGCAGACCTCCAAAAGCTGCAGTGAAGTCGTTGAGCGCTGCAGTTCACCAACCTCTGCCTTTTCATCCTAGCGGACAGCAATGGAGGGGAGGTTCCCTTTGATATTACTCATCTTTTGGTAGATCGAGGGGAACTGCTAGTCAAAGGGGCAACCGTAGGAGTACGAGAGGTGGAAAACAATGTACTCGAGGTGCCAAGGCCGCACGGACAGTTGCCTCTTTACCCTCAGGCAATGCCGCAGCCGCTTCAGCTCAGTCCTGAGGCCATGTCCCATGGTTCGCTGGTTGGGGGAAGGCTGGCGCAGCATCTTGTAGAGTGGTGTGCCATTACTTCAGATGTGTGGGTTCTGGAGATCATAGCCCACGGCTACTGTCTTCCTTTCCGACAGAGGCCTCACGACAATCCACCACGGAATCTCTTTGAAGAGTCTGAATCCGCTCTTGCGCAGGAAATACAATCCCTGCTGGAGAAAGGCGCCATTGAACTGGTGCCTGTAGCGGAGAGGAACAAGGGATGGTTTTCCCCTTTTTTTGATTTCGAAGAAAAAAGGGGGATTGAGACCCATCATGGACTTGCATGGTTTGAACAAGCTCCTCAGGAAGGACAAGTTCAAGGTGGTTACTCTTTCTCAAGTCCTCCAGGCCCTTCAACTTCAGGACTGGTTGGTGTCTCTCGACCTCAAGGACGCTTACTTTCATGTGCCGATCCATCCCATGCACAAGAAGTACCCGAGGTTCGCGGTTGGTGACTCGCACTTTCAGTTTCGGGTCCTGCCATTCGGATTGACCTCCGCCCCGAGGGTTTTCACCAAGCTCATGGTGGTGGCAGCGTATCTCAGGAAAGGGGATTCACGTCTACCCCTACCTGGACGATTGGTTGATCAGGGCGCGCTCTCCCGAGCAAGTCCTGGATCATCTGTCGGTCACCTGCCACTCCCTTCACAAGCTGGGCTTCTCCAACTTAAAGAATTCCCACTTGATGCCAACTTAGCGGCTCCAGTACATCGGAGCAGTGCTCGACACATCCCTGGGGCAGGGTTTCCCTCCCCAGTTGAGGGCTCATCACATTCAGCAGATGGTGCACAAGTTTCAACATGCCCAGAGTCTCCCGGCGTTCGAGTTCTTGAGGTTGCTCGGCCTCATGGCATCCTGCATTCTTCTGGTGCCGGAGGCCAGGTTGCGGATGAGATCTCTGCAATGGGCTCTCAAGATGCAGTCGTCGCAGTCCTCCGGCAGGATTTCGGAGCCCGTTCAGGTGCCGTCCTCGGTCACCCAAGAACTTCTGTGGTGGGCCGTCAAAGGCAATCTGATGAGGGGGGGGCTTCATTTTGGCTGCCCTGGCCAGAGGTGATGATTGTGACGGACGCATCCCTCACGGGATGGGAAGCTCAGCCAACGAGTTGACAGTCGTCGTTGGTCTCCATCGGAGTCCAGACTCCATATCAATCTGTTGGAGCTGAGGGCCATCAGGCTAGCCCTGAAGGCTTTTCTTCCGACTGTGCGAGGAAAGAATGTCCTGATTCTGACAGACAACACTGTGGCCATGCACTACCTCAACAAAAAGGGGGGGGGCAGGGTCACAACCTCTGTGCAAAGCAGGCAGAGCGCGATCTCTCACGAGTGGGAGCTGGCTCAGGAGATTCTCCTGGAGATCTTCACCCTTTGGGGGACCCCTCAAGTGGATCTCTTCGCCTCCATTGTCAACCGGAAGTGCGGTTTTGCTCGCGGGAATTTCCTCCAAGGGGAGCCTTAAGAGACGAGTTTGTGGTGGAGTGGTCCTTCCCACTGGTGTACGCGTTTCCTCCAGTCCCCGTCATCCTGCAAGCGCTACGGAGGTTACAGAAGTTTGGTTCCTGGATGATCCTCTTTGCTCCGGCATGGGCCCAGAGAACGTGGTACCCAGACCTTCTTGACTTGTGCATCTGCCCTCCACGTCGTTTTCCCTGCCGAGATGATCTGCTCTCACGGGAGTGGGGTCAGGTTCTCCATCCAGAGGTCCGATCCCTCAACCTTCACGCTTGGCTTCTGAAAGGTTGAGGTATAAGGATTGGGACCTTCCTGAAGACGTGATGGAGGTGTTGCTGTCAGCCAGACGGCCTGCAACAAAGTCCCTGTACCGTTGCCATTGGAGAAAGTTCTGCGACTGGTGCAAGGTTAAGAATGTGGATCCTTTTGCATGTGACATTCCTTTGGTTCTGTCTTTTTTGCTTTCGTTAGCCCACAAGGGCCTGCAAGTGGGTACCATTAAGGTTACCTGGCGGCGCTGTCCATATTTAAGCGCTCGTCTGAGGAGTGTTCTTATTTCTCAGTTTCTCAATTTCTAAAAGGTCTCACTAATGTGTTTCCACCGTCACCTTTCCAGGTGCCCGGTTGGGATTTGAATCTTGTTCTAAAATTCCTAATGGGTGCTCCATTTGAGCCTTTACATTCTTGTCCTTTGAGACTAACCCTTAAAACTGTGTTTTTAGTTGCGGTTACTCGCAGAGTGAATGAGTTGCAGACACTTTCTGTTAAGCCACCCTTCACTGTGTTTCATAAGGACAGGGTTGTCCTTGGAGTTCGTCCTTCTTTTCTTCCGAAAGTTGTATCGGAATTTCATTTAAGCCAGAAGGTCATTCTTCCGGCATTTTATCCTCCTCTGCATCCTGTAAGGAAGAGGAGAGGCTCCATAAGTTGGATCCTAGGAGAGCTTTAAGTTTCTACATTTCATGCATGCCCCGGGTCAGAGTGGACGATCAGCTCTTTATAGGTTACGCTGGAAGGCGTTTGGGACAAGATGTTACTAAGCAGACAGTCTAGATGGATTATCTTAGCAATTTCTGAATGTTACCGCTTGGCGGGTAAGGACCCTCCGGTAGGCTTAAGGGCCCATTCTACTAGGGGTATGGCTGCCTTTACTGCCATGCAGATGGGTGTTCCTATTCGTAACCTCTATGAAGCAGCCACTTGGGCTTTGGTCCATACTTTTGGAAGACACTACTCCCTAGATACTATCCATGGGCAGGATCTGGCCTTTAGCAAGGCGGTCCTTTATTCTGCAATTTGATTGGGCATTCTAAATCTCTATAGTCTAAATTCTTTTCCCTCCTCCATACGTTGGTACTGCTTTGGGAGTCTGTCATAGATATGGAATACGTCGGAGGACCCAATCCCCTCGAAGAACAAGTTACCCTCTTACCTAGTAACGTTCTTTCGATGGGATGGTCCGATGACGTATTCCATATCACTCGCTCCCTACCTGCCCTGCTACAGGATTTCTTATGCAGCTTACGTTTCCGCAAGGCTTTCTGTGGTCATACTGGCAGAAGATTGGTGCCACACGTTCTGGGAAAAAAACGACAACTGAGGCTACGGAGCGTCGTGCGTCCTACTTATAACATCTGACGTCGGCTCGACGGAGGCCCTCGAGGACAGCATATCGACGTCATTGACGCAGACGCCGAAAGATTTTCCGAAGCATCACAGCTGTGGTGATTACTGTCATAGATATGGAATACATTGTCGGACCATCCCATCGATAGAACGTTACCAGGTAAGAGAGTAACTTATTCTTCTCTGTGAGTTCAGCGTGGGAGGTGTATGTTTGTAGTTTTAACATTTTGAGGATTTTCAGAATTTAGATCGCTAAATAGCGACACGGACTTCTGGGATTGGACTTGGAAATGTGCTCAAGACATCTATTGATCAGTCTAGGATTAATCTTTTGAGCATTTGCAGTATTCGCTAAACCGCAGCATGGACTTTTACGATGGGACTTGGATAGGGTTTTATGTCTTCTGTTGCCTTACGGCGAATATGACACTTTAGTATACATAAACTCATGCAATTGAATGGTATAATTTATGTTTATGATATATGGTGTTTTAAAATAGTACATTAATGTGCAGATGTATAGAACATTGCAATGTGAACTGCATATTGTTTTATGTATGGTTTGGTCCGGGGGGATGGGTGGGTTATGATTGCCTTCATTCCTGGTTGTGGATGGTGCTTACATAGATGAGTGTGGTTTGGTGTGCCTCGTTGGCATGTTTTACCTACCAAATATGGTTGCTGGATGGTACTTTCAGCAATGTATTCAGTAAGGTATGGGCACGTCTGTGGTAGGGGTGTCCATGGTTCAACGGTGTATGTGGGTTAATGGTGGGTTCTGTCGGGTTGTAACTGTAATTCGGTTATGCATGGTTATTCCACATATGCTGTATGAAGTGGTAGCGCCACCTATTGTCGGAGTGTGACTGAGGTTAGTCATACAAGATGATTGGTTGGTATCTGGGTGGTAGCGCCCCCAGCAGGTCTAGGGGTATGTGAGTACGGGTGGTAGCGCCCCCGGATTTGGTATGGGCATGTCTGTAGTATTGGGCATAGCATGGTCAAACATCACCCTGACTTTGTGGTTAACTTATCACAAACATTTTTATTTTTTTCTATTCTCTTGCACATGCGGTGCGGCTGTTTTTAGCTGTACTGTGTGCGCTTCCATGACTCTTTTCACCCTCATCAGGGTCCAGTGTGTGACAGTGAGATTAGTTGTTGTTGGACCTGGTGTGTCTGGCCAGTGCATTGGGAACGAGGTGAGTGATGGTGTCAGAGCACACGTCGCGTGCCAGCCCTGATGATGTGAGTCGGTGTGAATGTCTTACGTTGGTGTGTGTGGTGTGTTGTGTAATGTCTTGCGCTGTTGTCGGAAGAGGGGAGATGTGTTGTGCAATGCTTTGCTCTGTGTGATGTGCAATGTAAGGGGAGATGTGTTGTGTATGGCTGGCAGCCCATCACCCAGGCAGAGGGCAGACCAACTGACCAGGTTAGAACATTCACCCATGCATTCCAACACTCTGGCATAAACACTCCACGTGACATCACAACATTCCTTCTGCAAAGCCAGGCACATATTTCCTCCCCTTACATTGCACTTCACACAGAGCAAAGCATTACACAACACATCTCCCCTAAATGTAACGAAGCAGCTCCAAGCCATCTTAGGTTGACATGTTAAGTTTATTAACTGCTCCATAGGCATCTTTATAGGAGTCATTCAAGTTACTTATATGTTACATATAGGACAATAAAAACTGGCAGCCCATCACCCAGGTCTCTGGCTGACCAACTGACCAGGTTAGAATATTCACCCATGCATTCCATCACTGAGGCATAAACACTCCACATGATATCACAACATTCCTTCTGCACAGGCAAGCCATACACAACACATCACCCCCTTTAAATTTGCACATCACACACAACAAAGCATCACACGTCGCACATTCCTATCCCTGCACCCCTATTTCTAAGAGTGTCGGTTCAGGCATCTACAGTGTGCTCCAAGCTGGCCACATTTCCTTTGATGCATTTTGGATGGGGAAAGGAAGAAGTTGAGTGC
This sequence comes from Ambystoma mexicanum, assembly GCF_040938575.1. Lineage (NCBI taxonomy): Eukaryota > Metazoa > Chordata > Amphibia > Caudata > Ambystomatidae > Ambystoma > Ambystoma mexicanum. Next base: position 1,196,183,940 of record NC_090922.1, read on the forward strand.
TTTTGTTTGAAAGGTGTTTGCCAAAGAAGAGGTGGCATTTGTAGCCCTCAAGGCCAGTTGCCAGAAGCAAAGTGCATCCAATGTTTGTGGAATGTAGTCTCACAGGCAGGAAAGATTTTCCATATACCTGAGGTAAACAGCCTTCCCTCCCTGCTCGCTGATCCGGAGGAGACGGCTCATCAGGTCTCCTGTCAGGCCTGGAAATGATACTGTGTGGTCAGATCACATGGGCCCGTCGTCCTCGAATTGATAGATGTGAATGACAGGTTTTGCTTGGCTAAACATTTGAATATGCCCTATGACAGTGAGATCTTTCTCATTCAAAAGGTGGACGAGTCTCTGGAGAAGTTGAAGATCTCCAAAGGCACTGGTAAATCCCTTGGACTAGCCATCCAAGAACCTTCCTCCTCTCCAGGGGTTTTTCCTTTAGAGGTATTCCCTCCTTCGCACATCGTGGCAGGCGTCTGATGGTTTTTGGCAATAAGGTGTGCAGCATTTTTCTTGCCAAAACAGAGGAGCACAGACCGGTAGAAGCTGCTCAAAATTGGACTTGACGAAACCAACCACTGTTGGAGGAGTCTACACTTGCACATCAGGTAGTATCAATGCATCAATTAAGACAACTGGGCCTTAACAGGTTGTTTTGCAAGGAGAATTCCTCCCATTTGTTCAACCTCCCACAGGCTGTTCTCTCGCTTCCTGATCAATATGCCACCCTGCTGGCAGAGGTTTGTCAACTCTTCTGAATTGTACCTTAGAGTTGGTGCCTTTTTTGGAGAAGGAGCTGGTACTCTTTATTTTCTAGTACCAAAGGCAGACTGGGGCCGGTTTCTCATGTGTCAAAGGCTTCTAAACTTGTACCTGTGCAAAGACAAGTTCAAAATGTTCTTCTTGGCCATATTCTCAAGGCCCTCGAATTTCAAGTCTGGCTGATGTCACTGGATAGAGGAGCTACCCGAGGTTCAGGGCTGGGATCTCATTTCTGTTTCAAGGTCCTCCCCTTTTGAGAGTTCTCTGTTCAGTGGGTCTTCACCAAACTGTTAGCTGTTGTGGCCACACATCTTGGAAAGGACAATGTTCACGTCTTTCCCTACCTGGACGACTGCCTCATTCAAGCCGGCTCTCCAGATGTGTCCACCTCTTGCACCACAACTGCCATTTACTTCTGTTTGGACTCTTCCCAGAACTTCATTAAATCTCTGGTGATCCCATGGCAGTCACTGTTCCATTGTGGCAGTTCTGGACACCAACTCGTGCATCGTTTTCCTCCCCGAGAACAGGGTGACTTGCATCATTCAGATGTCTACGTCCAAGGTTGGTCTTGTCCTCTGCCTTTAAGCATGGTCTCGGCCTCATGGAATCCTGCATCTTCGTTGTGCCCAAGGCTGTTGCTTTTGATATTGAATTTGTATTGTGCTTGTACACAAGTGTTTCAGAGCATGACAAGGCAAGGCAAGGGAGGGGGAACAAGGGAGAAACAAAAACCACAATCTTACTAGGCCCAGTGACATTGAGAATGTGAAAGTGCATGGGAGAGGAGGAAGGGGAAGGTGCATGGGAGTGGGATAGGAGGAAAAGTGTTGAGCAATAAATAAAAGAAAAACAAAAATTTTATAAAATAAATAAAAACAAACGGTGATGGTGCAGCCAGCAAGTGGCAAGCGCTAGGTATAAGGCAGTAGTCAGGGTGTGCCTGGTAAGTGCAGAAATACAGGGGGTGGGGGGCCTCTAGGCTTGCAGATACAGACCCCAGTGCAGGGGATTGCCAGGAGGCAGTGCATGTGGGTGGCAGGGTGAGTAGGTACCTGGCCCCTGAAATTCAGAGGGTGACCAGGTGCACAATTCCGTGACAGAACAGATCAGCAGGGGAGAGGAGTAGAGAAGGCAGAAGCAAAGAGGAAGACTAAGGTCTTGAGGAGCTTCCGGAACCCGAGATGGTTCTCCACAAGTTTAAGAGTAGCAGGGAGGCTGTTCCAGAGGGAGGCCCCAGCCGAAGACTGAGATCTACCCCCAGCTCGTTTCTTAGAAAAATGACTACTCTGAGGGAGTTGGAGGAGCGAAGAATTCGAGAGGGAAGGTATTTACAGAGGGAGAGCTGAAGGTATTTTGGGCCCAGACCCCAGAAAGCCTTATAGACAATGCAAAGGGTCTTGAAGTTAATCTTTGCAGCCACTGGGAGCCAATGGAGAGATACCAGGGCTTGAGGCCAAGGACAAATCTTGCAGTCATGTGCTCATGTGTTTACACCAGTAGCTGCTTCGTTGTCCTTGGTCTGTCAGACAACCAGATAAGGTGCGTACAAGGCCTTTTTACGCATGAAAATCTTGTAAATACAACAGCTGTATTATTTTCCTGTGTACATTTACACAAGTTTTAGAGCAGAGCGCAGCTCAAAGGTCAAGTTACTAGAAACAAGAAGGCTTCTTTTGATTTTTATCTACATGAATGCAATTGCAAGCCATGAATAAAAGCCTCTGAAAGGGAATGTATTTCTCTGAAGCCTTTCAAAAAAAATAATCTGCACACTGTGATAAAAATAATGGTTTATTTCCATTCAGCTTCTGCTGTGTTGCACTCATGGAGCAAACAGAAGCACTGTGCATATTTATTTTCCTAGCATTTTAGGATTGTAAAATTAATAAGATGGAAAACTAAGTTGCAATTGAGAATTAATATTTTGTGACAAATTATGCTTTTTTTTTCCCCAGTGAAAGCAACCCAGTATTGCACAGTTGTATTTTTCAGAGTTCCTGTGCTGTGTGCATAATCGTGTGGAGGCAGATAAATTTTACACACATAGTTTAATTTACACTAATTATAAAAACAGTGTGCAAAATGATTGCCATGCATGGTCTAGTTTACATCCATTTAACGTTGCAGTCCATGCAGTGCTCCAGATAAGATTTGGAAGTGGGAGTATTTTACTCCCTATTTTTTAAAGTTGAGTAAAATGATTTTTTAGGGAGTAAAAATGGAAGTCCGTTCCCAATGTGAGTATTTTATAAGCGAGTAAAAATGTTTTAACTGAAAAATGTAAATGTTTTTGTAATTATTTTTTTGCTACTAGTTATTCATGCACATTAAAAAGATACAGGTTTACTGCTTCCAATCAGGCAGTTAAAATGGTTTCTTCCTGTGGTACTATGTGCACTATTGGTCCAAACATACCCATGGAGCTGTGAGGGTGAAAGCAGGGGCGCAGAATTCTACATGTCCTTTTCCTATTTTTTGTTGGCAGTATTTGTACTCCCTATTTTAATTTTTCTGCAGTATTTTCCTGTTTTGTGAGTAAAAGTGGCAGATACACCCCTTATCTGTAGGGCTGAGTCCATGGGTACATTACTATAAATGGTCCGTGGCAGCAGAGTCTTTGTTCAAGGTTGAGTGATTGTCATTACACCAATCACAGGTCCTAGCCTCTCAAATCTTCAAGACTACAATTAAAACTTCTAAAACTTGACTCTCCAGGAAGTGCAAGCACTGTTAAAAAACAAAGAAATTAGTAACTGAAATAGAAACTCAGCAAAACCTGTCCCTGTGATCATCCAGATAGGTATTTAACTTTATGTAGCACTTCGTATATGGTTCGTCCAACATCTAGGCACTGTGATTATACCTCAGTCGATACTCAGTGAATCGGCCTCCGAAGAATGTTAGCCAGTAAGATAGCTCAGTCGGTTGAACACTCATTGCTTCGATCTGTGTGTGATCGGTCGGTTGCAGGTTCGAATCCCGGCAGGCCAACTCAGCCATTCATACTTTCGCGGTCAATAAAGGAGTACCGACTTCAGTTTGGTGATAGTTGTGATAAATATGTACTATGTACAGCGCTTTGCCAAAAGCACTATATAAATAACCATTTGACCTTGAGATTAGATATAGAATTTAGCATGAAGCCCTTGCCTCGCTGCACTGTTGTATTAGAACATTGGCATACCATTAGTAATAGCTCCAGGAAATGAGGACTTTCATTAAACATCAAGACAATTCTGCTCTCAAAACGCACAATACAATTCATGCTTACGTTACTATGTAATTGTCTAGTTTTTTGTGTTTACAACATTTAAATATATACTGGAGAGATAGAATGGCCAGACCTTAGAGAAATATGAAAGGTTATTATGTCCTGATGCACAAAGCTGCCGCATAGTAATGATTTCCATGCAGTTTTTGCGAACGTCGGCTGGAGGTCACATTTTACTCACTTGCAAAGGAGAAAAGTCATTTTTACTCTCTTAAAATCACATTTACTCTCCAAGTTTAGAAATGGGGAGTAAAATACTCCCACCTCAAAATCGTAACTGGAGCACTGGTCTCTGTATCTGGCAACATCTCTGACCCATTGCAGGTGCCAAACTGTATCACAGGACTTTCTGTGGGGGCCTTGGTATGACAATATAGTGAGCACACTGTCTTTAAGGCACAGTTTGCCTCAACTGGCAGTGTTCCTGGACATCTTGTGGAAAGACTGGGGCACTCACCTAGAATGTGATGTGATGCATCAATCTACTCGAACCACAGGCTGGCGGCTAGTCCTAGTGTCATTCCTTCCTTCTGAGTGGGACATGTGTGTATACCTAGCCTGATGGACAGCACAGTGCCCTTGCATTACCTCCACAAACAAGGTGGTGAGGATTTGTCTTTTTTCATTGAAACACTGGTACTTCGGGCTCTGAAGAGTGTAGTCTGTCGGCTGTCCATCTGGACAGCGCAGAGAAAGATAGTGTGGGAGACTTGAGAAGGGTAACTTGACGCCCACAAGAGGGAGCTCTGACAAAACATTCTTGATAAAATCTTAGATCTTTGCGGTTCCCTTGGGTGGACCTCGTCTTTTCCAGGGAATTGCCCAAATCGGGTCTCTGAGGAACCCATTGATGAGTGGAACTTCCGGCCTGTAGGCCTTACTGTTCATTTGCATCATCCTGATAGTTCTTCAGACTGTGCTGCCGTTTGGGTCCACTGTGATCCCGATTGCTCCAGGGGTCCAGCAAATATGCTGCCCAGAGTTTATAGACTGGTCAGTCCGTCCTCCGTGGCAGCTTCTGGCCAGGATGGACCTGCTCTTGTTCAATGGGGCCAAGTCCTTCACCTGAACTTCAAAACAGTTGGTCCTCATGTTTGGGTAATGAGAGGTCAAGTTATAAGGAGTGGGATTTGTAGGATATCAACCTGCATGTACTCCTGCCACCAATTCTATTTGTTTGAGGTGTACATTTTCATCTTGGTGCAGGAATTAGGGTCTCGTCCCATTGACTTGTACTACCTTTGCTGTTGTGGGTTTTCTGCTCTGTCCCAACTGGGCCTTGTGGCGAGTCAGGACAGACTCACTGACATGGTGTTAAATGTTTTTATTAAAGTAAAAGGATAAAGCCTAGCTTTCCCTTTCAGTATGGGTGGTCCCTGACGATGTTCTTAATTAAGGTGCTTGTCCGTCGATCGTGAATGTTCAAAAGGTAGTCTTCTGTGCAAAACTAAAATGTTCTTACTACCACTATGAAAACGAACTTGTGTCTGGAGAATGACTCCCTTCTTCTGAGAACTTCTAGTACCAGACTTTTTAGTATGTAATCCGCAAATACTCTTGTGATTTCATATCCAACTCTTCAGTTCCTTAATTGGGTTAATGGGCTTTCTCTTCTCTTAGGATATGCCTCTTGGGGTTCTCTTATTACCCACCTTTCTTGTCTGTGCTTCATTGTGACTTTGAAAGTTAACTGAGCTTTGTTGGGCTTTATTTAATATGTGGTTCAATTGCCTAGTTTCTCTAAGCTTTTTTCCATATCTTGCTTCCTCTTCAAGCTTATATTGGTTTCGTACAGGATGCCGAGTTACTTTCCCCTTTTCCCAGTCTATTTGTAGCCATTCTTCTCATTATTTAGCTGCTTAAGTTAGTTCTCTAAAGTAACACTACTTGTACTTCTGTTGCTTCACTTTTAACTCCATTTCAGACTTCCTACTGGCATGTGTTACCTGTATGGTATAATGATCACGTTGGCTTCCTCCCATTCTTCCCGTTACCTTCGTTGTGATAGAACATCTTTGGGAGCCTTCTTCCTTGGAGAGCCTTTTTTGGTACGTGGCCCGCCCACCCCTTTTTTCTTATGCATCTCTCTCCTTGAGATGTCCTGTCTCTTCACTGTGGCCCGATCCTCCGTTGCAGGACCGTCACTTTGCAGCCCTCTTGTGCCGGTATGATCAGCAGTGTTGCCTGACCCTACTGTCCTCCTGGGATTCCTGTCCATGGTCCTGCAACCCCTTCCACTGGGCTCATGCCGTTTTATTCCCTCGTGCTTGGGGTTTGCCATCGCCTTGGTGTACCATGTTGCAAAATTGAGCGAGTTTTAAACTCTCAGGCTACCAGATTTCCTTCCCCGTCAAGGTTGACGTAGCTTGGGGCCTTCCCCGGCTGACGTACGTGGTTCTCTCCCTCTCCTTGTTAGTCTCTCTAGACATGTATTCACATCTCGTCTCTGGATTGGACACCCTTATTTCACAAGGTCTGGTATTGTAGTTTTAGTCCTAGTCTTGGTATTTCACAGGGTCTGTTATTGTAAAACACCCCATGTAGGCCATAGTATGCACCACTTGAGTTCCTCATGGGAATCCTTGTGTACTAAGGAGAATGTCTCTGCCGGTGAGGTGCCATTTGCCTCAACAACTAGGGGGGGGTATTGCGGAGCTGGCTCTTCTCCCTACCCTCACAGAAGGGAAGAATTACCTCAATTGGTCACAGCCTGCAGACCTGCACTGTGAATCAGTACCTGGGAGCTATTGCTGTTTTAGAGGACCTTTTGAGCAGGGCTTTTTTTTTTATTTCGTTAACCATCTTCAGCGTTCTGCAGTTATTGCAGGGGTTGGGTAACCAGTTTCCACCATACCAGTTTCTTTGTGTTGTGCTTAAATCTTGACTTTTGATGGTGGCTCTTTGTGCCCCATCATTCTCGTTCTTTAAGGTTGCTCACCCTTAAGGTGATCTTCTTGATTGCCATCAATTCTTGCTAGGCGTGTGAGTGCGCTCCAGGCTCTTTAGTTTGTTCTGTACCTATTATTCCCAAAGGAGGAAGTGGCCTGATTAAAAGTCAGATTATCAGTCTCAGAAGACCCCCCTCCCCCTTTCTGGTTTTCCGCCCGCCACCTCATTCGTCCACGGTGTAGATGGTTCAGCCGATTCCCAGGTGTGCTCTCAGCTAGTCTCTCTTGAACGTGGAGTATTGGAATGTGGGCCAGCTCTTTGATTATGCTAGTTCTCGTCCGAGCAGAACTATTGCCAAACACTGTCTAGGTGGATCCTCTTCTGCATTTCTGAGTGGACTACATTCTGGCTCAGAAGAAAGTGCCTGAAGGTCTTGAGGCTCTCTCCACCAGTGGTCTGGCGACCACCACTGCCCTGTGGAGGGATGGCACTGTTTTGGACTTCTTTTGGGCGGCTGCTACGTGGGCCTTGCATACGTTTGCCAAGCAAGACTGCCTGGGTTCCTTGCTATCCTCACTCCCACACTGAACTCTAATGCCATGCGAGTCCAAGGTGAGGGAGGAATCCATTAGAAGAATAAATTACTTGCCTCTTAGAAATGTTTATTCTAATGCATTAGCCCTTCCTTCGTGCAGATCTCGCTTTGCCCATCTTTCTAACAATGTTCCTCTTGCTGTTCTATGATCCCTTAACTACAGAGTGCTAGGGAAGAAGGCAGATCTGATTTAATTGGGAACTAATGGTGCTAGATATACTGCCGCTATCTCACTGGCACTCAGAGCTGGGCAGAGCCGCATGGTTCTTCAAGAAGACTGCAGGCGCTGGAAGATGGATATCGAAGATGGAGAATCTATGGGAGGAGGACGACTAATCCAACAATTATCTAGAGGGAAGCATTGTGTTGGTCATCTGCCCCTCATTGTACATCATGCAAGTGTCCAATTTCTAGATGGTTTCCTAAAGGCATGTTGTATGTTGTTCTAATTAATCTGTACAATAGCTGCCCCCACTTCAGAGTAGTAGGGAAGTGATACTTTAATAAGCAATACTATGTAAATGTTTAACTTGGGTGTTGGGCATAGTTTTTCTAAATCTTGCACTGCTAGCACCTTCCTGGTGGGCTGTTTTGTTCCCTTTTTTAGACTTATTTGATGTGATTTTCAAACTTCATTTTCTTGTCAGATTTCAGGCAATTATTTCGTATGTGAAGTTTAAATTCTTTTGTTTGAGAAGGACCACTCAAACATGTTGGTTGATCTAAAACAATTCATACACAAAGCTTTTTTCTGTTGGTTCGCTTCATACATTTGGAGTTACATTATCATTTTGTTCTGTGTTTTTCCAGTGCAAATAACTACTTCTCAGATATTGGTGTTAAAAGGAGACTGCACAGACAGGCAAAGCCAATTTTAGCACGATCTTAATTTTCCGTTGCATAGCAACATTTTCTGGTTTTGTATTTGCATGTTAAAACAACTGGTATCTGTCAAATCTGCTTTAAAGAGAAAACGGTATAACCCGACCTTCAAAGCAAGCATTGTGTGCACATTTGTACTAGTTTGCATTCAATATTTACAATTTATTTTTGGGTGCTCACCTCTACCCAACACTAAAAAACATGATGTTTATCGATGTGCCTATTTTTTTTTTTCAGTTTCAGAAAGAATACCCAGATATTTATCAAAGTCGCTTCCCAACCACAGAAAGTGAAGCAAAACTTTTTGCAGACAGACCCACAATCAAGCAACCAATGTTGACACTGAAGAAGCCGAAATTCCAGAAACTAAGATATTGACTATCGAAGTTGTGAACGTGGTTTCCTGATCTCAAATCTCACCTTATTTTTAGTCGTTACTACATTTTTTCAAACTCCTTGAATTTTGTCAATCATTCGCTTTAATGTTGAATCTTGATGTGGCAATTTGAAAGTCAATGTAGGATGCTAAGGTTTTTTCTTTGTGGCCTTTTTAGTTCTTTAAAAACACAGTATTGTCAGCTTTGAGCTAAAGCTATATGAAGTAATTAAGTACGCAAAACCAAAGGGAAGCTATGGGTTTGAAAAATATGTTCTTTTGGGAATGAAAAGCCATAACACATGCAGATTGCTGCTCATTAGAACGTTAGTTATATTCTCCTGTCCATTTCGTAATCTTTCCCTTTTGGGAAAGGGGTTTGGTGTTTTACAAACAAAGCACTGTGCACAAAGAATGGGTTTCAGTGTTGTACACTGATGGATACGTTAATCATTTGACTTCCTGTTTTTCTTTCCTCCCAATATCTTCTGTTGTGGATGGCCTCAATCTGAATAGTTCTTCTCATCAGGGCAGACGAATGGTGGATTCTCAATGCTTGCCAGTGGAAAGTTCAGCTGTGCTTTTCGAGACCTCTGCTTCCAGCAAAACCCCTTCAAGATCCTTTCAACCAGCTTTGCTTTTCAACATTTCTTTTTCAGACGGTGTGTAATCCCTTAGTGAGGTGAAATTATTGGTGCAAGCGTAGAAAGGAGGGTTTTCATCTGCTGAGACATAAAATGTCTGCTGGCGTATTTATATTAAAACTCCTCCCACTTAAGGCCCATGTCCACTAAACCTTCTATTACAGAATTCAACGTTCGCAGGATTCCGTCTTCCCTGTCCTTAGTAAACATTGGGAGTGGGAAGACATTGGGTATTTAGATGGCAGCTTGCTGGGGCCAGTTTATGCACTGTTAATGTGTGGGTTTGGGCGCCATCACATGGCATATGGTTCTGCACATTGTCTTGCATGCAGACCCATCCCAGGCACAATGGGTAGCACAATAATCTCCATGTCAGTCACCTGCTTCCTGATACAGGACAGTGTTCTGTTCTGGCTCTGGGAGCAGCGAGATCAGGATGACTGTTAGACAGTGGTGGTATGCCATGAGCAGCTGAGCATCCAGTTTCCTCATCGAAAGAGCGCGGTTTGTCACTGTAGCTTGTATTGAGGTCGTACAGGGGGTGACACTATGTAATCAATCTATGGCATCTCACACTTCTATAAAAAACATGTGCTCACAGTGTGTTCTGTGAGATCTGAATTAAAAAGAATTGGTAAAATCCTCTATTTTGGCTTTTGTAACTATGGTCCCTGTTTAAGTGACTGGGAAGGTGACTTGCGACAAGCTAACATTGTTGGTTTTGCCAGGGCAGATTTCTAGTGCATGCAGTCCAAGTGTGCCTGGTGCAAGTGTTCACGAAAATTACACTTGCGCAATGTTTTGAATGTCTTAGTCAAGACTTAACGATCGCTCAAAATAGTGCTCAATCGAATTGTCAATTTGTTTATAAAAGTTGGCTTTTTAAGTGTAGGACACTCATTTCGATTGTTTACAGCAGTTTTTGTGTAGTCCTTAATAGAAAGGCATGCGGGAGTCTTTATCTGCCAATATACTCTAGGGTAAGTTGATCCAAAGCAGTTTTGATAAAGTTCTCTGAATACTGGGTTAGTTTCCATGTAGTAGAGGTAAATGGCACCGTTTCAACGTTACCAATAAATGAAGTTCGGATTTAGGTCCTTTGTTTCATTAGTGACTTTAGCGACTTGTATGTTTTACTCGGTGACCACCTACGGTCTCCATTTTTGGTAAATTGCGTTTGTAAATTTGAGGCCTAAAGAGAACTGGCATAATCTTAATCTCCCTTCCTGTAGATTCTTCAGATTTTTTAATTAAAAAAAACACTGCAAATGCAGAATTATGAACTGTTTACTGACTCGCATGTGCTGCCGTTTCTCCGATCCTGCCTACTGTGCATCCCCTTGTCTTTCACTGCTCATGGCAAACGTTCTTAGTATAGCTTTAGATGTCCTTGTGATAGGTTTGTCCCTCTGCCTTTGAATTGTGCTCGGCTCCTTGTAACCAGTTACGTTGGACATTCTCCAGTAAGTGGCACTTGAATCAGTCTGTTTGCCATTTCTGAACCTCACTGTCAGTGCTTTTAGCCCACATATGCCTGGTCTCTATCCATGCCATGCTACATGTTGTCCCCTTTTTTCCTTTTTTGGTTGGCTGCTCGGAGTCTGTCAAGACTTTGCAGTTCAAAACCAGAAAAGACTGGTTGGACCAAAGTAACACACTCATTTTGCAGGCCTGCCCTGAGTGGGTGACTTTCTTGCAACAGTTGTCTTTCCAATCTAGAGTGTTCTATCTGAACCTCCATGTGATAGGTACCAGACTCTCCTTGTAGTGGTCGCCACTGATGCAATGTTCTCAGTGTTTATTCCATGTGTCTGCCCTTTGTTGCTCAGGTTGCCCCTAAAATGCATTCCAGGACGTGTTACACTCTACCTCGCCAAAGTTAACATTGGCACCAAATGTGCACATCTTTGGTTTAAAACTATCCGGCCTAATGCTGCGGCTTAACACAATGAACCCTATCAAACAGAAGAGGTGCTACAGTATGCTAAAGAGACCATTTTCAGGAACGAAATATTCATCTAGCTGCCACAAGCTTGGAGAATCCTGGGACTAAGATCTAGCCCCTCCCATGCATTGCAATAGGGTGTTTGACATGTATACACTGTCTCCTAAATAGTTTTAGCTGGTTTTGAACCTCTGCCCATTGAATATATTACTTACCAGCAAGTCCTACGAAATGTCTCATTTAACATTTATGGGTTCACCAGTAGACTCTGGGAACGGACTTGTACTTGCTTGACACATTGACGTCTAACCCACAGCATTCCTGTGGTTTGTTGTTGTGGGAAGTGCACTGCTCCTTTATATTATAGTCGTGTTTTTCTGGCGTGAAAACAATCATGCCTTCACCAAGGTGATGGCAACCACCACTGAATGTCCAGGTTTAATCCTATCTGAAAAAAGTTACTTGCAAACCACCTCATCAGGGGGCCTCTGACTATATTCATCTAATTCTGGCGCCTTTCTGGGTATTTGGGTCAGTACCTCGAGGTACTCCCTTGTCCTCCCCTATTTCTCTCCTTTTATCAGTCCTACTCTGGGTATGTGGTTGGCCCAGATTTCGTACAACTGTAATAAGCTTCAGTTCTTATTCTGCAGTGTGATGTTTTCTAGAGCGTCCTGGGAATAATGGCTTCTTGCCTTCATTTGACTCTTTGAACACCTCCAAAATATTCATCAGTGTGCCTCTCCTTTTATTGAAGTCAGTTTGATCCCCATTTTTATACACGTTTAGGTCCCAGGGGATCTCTTTTTGGTGGCCTTGTAAAATCTGTGAGCAGTGATTATCTTTCTTACATGAGAATTTAAGTCTGGCATTGCCACTGTAGTTTGTTATCCCAGTGGTGCGCCACCGTTGAATGAGAGCCAACCTCCTATGGTCCCTTTAGGATAAGCTTCCATGTACAGTTACTGTAGCGCAAAACTGTAAAGCTGCTTCTAGTCTTCTCACAGCCTGTGAATAATATTTCATGTTGAAGCTGAAGGTATGCTACTCGCTTTACCAGCAACATTTCATGCAAACCCCTCCTCGGTAGCTTTATTTCTTTTTAATATTTTTTTTGTTGCTGGCTTTTCTATTGCTTTCTACTATCTTCTAGGTTGTAAACTTATTCTACTGTGTCTTTTGGAAAAAATATTTAGAAACTTTGTGTGACTGATATCAGCAGCCAGTTGGTAGTTTAGTGAAAACATGGGGATGTGGGATACAGTGGTGCTTATTTTAAGCCTTTTTGTTTTCTGATTCCTCCTGCTGAGAAGAATTCTTCAGATTGCGGCAAATCCTGGAACGTGAAAATCACAGGGCATGTTCCTAAGTGGTGTTCTGATGTATTTTGCACTTCTTGTATATACATAATGGTGTATTTGCTGTATTTATATGTGGAATTGTATATCTTTATATTTATTAAAACAGTTTTTGTAATGTACTTGCTTTTATATAATTCTAATTTAATGGGGTTTTCTCATTTTTATCGCACAATTGTATATCCAAAGGTGATTTTTGATATGTTTACACTGAATGTTTGAAATCAATGGACTGCTCTGAAGCAAAAATACACATGTCTGTATGCTTGAACAGGCAATAAGGATTCTATTTTACAAAATTAAATCTATTTGGAGAAGTCTGCTACAAGTGAAGTGTCCTATTTCATTTTCGGTTTTGGCGCATTTTGATGGAGCTTGCACCAGCAAAATGCGAAATCCATTGCTGCAGTGAAGAGAGAAAGAGAAGATTGGTGTTTACAACTGTCAGATCACTGTTTGTTATGTTAAATGTCTTTCTGCCATTTAAACCAATGTGTGAGTTTTATATGGATGAATATACAGAGATATTATTTGGTGGCTGCCGGCCCTGCCTCGGCGTGCCTCTGACTGCTGCATTCCAGGCACAGCCGTGCTATTCCCTCCCATGTTGCAGGCTCATAATGTGGGACATGGGGCAATGCACACCATGGAGAGTTGTCTTTCAAAAGCTGTCTATTCCTCTCTCACATCCCTGCGCCCCAAAATGACTTCCTGCCACACCATAAGCAGGTTTACCGCTCCCAGCCATGCCCGTGCCCAAATCGTGTTTTTTTCTTTTATTATTGTTAGTCATTCATTTGACTTTTCACATAATACGAAATAGATCACCACCTTGAATAAAACCTATTCTACAAAAGCAAATTTACCTAAACTCACAGATTCTAACCAGTCCTCAGTGTTTCTAATTCAATGACATGGCATCTTACACCTACGTCCCGTCCCCTTCTCTCATCCTGTATGGGCGTCGCTCGCAAAGGATGGGAACTGAAACTTTTTTCACCAGAAAAAATTACTTTTCCCCTTACATTTACAGGTGTGTGGCCTCAGGAGTATGGGCTCCCTTAACCCTGCCCACCGGCTACACACCTCCGTCCTCTTTTCCGCGTCGACTGGAGCTGACCGATTTCACCAGCGCCTCTGGGCGAGTCATACGCATTCCCTAATCTTGCATTTTCTATTTTTCAGAATTTGGGAACACCGTCCACTGGTGCCCTTGGCTGTCCCCTGCTCATGTCTGCCGCAACCGGCTTCAGTAGGTGGCGGTTGTGCAACGGTTCCTTCCCCACCTCTGATCCGCACACGCTCAGAGAAGGGTGCTCGGCATGCAATGCTCACGCCCCGGTCCCTTTTAAAAACTGCCTCGCGCAGTGGAGAGAGTTGTTCTCCAGGACTCTGCAGGAGAGCATTAAAGAATACATGAGGAGGAAGACCAAAAAGGTAAGCGTGTTCTTCGCTTAAGCCCCCCACTGAGGCAACTCCTTCCCAGGGAAGCTTGCTGTCGAGAGGGTTCAGTCGGACCCTTGCACCGGCAGAAGGGAGACTGAGGCTCTTGCAGATACCAGCTTAACGGCCAAGGGGTCTATGGACCATACCGGTTCCACCGCCGAGCATGAGGTCTGGTACCGGGACACAACCCGAGGGCCTAAGCTCTGGTACCTGGCACATGCCCGAGGGGGTTCCTACATGCAGCGCAGACAGCACTACTAGCCACATGGCCGAGGGCCAACAGCCTACCAGGCCAGCGCCTGAGGTGTGAGGCGGGGCAGAGATGATGCGACCAGGCATGCAGGAAGGCACGGACAAAATGGTGGCGTGCACAGACAAGATGGTGGCCAGGCAAAACCCCGAAAGGCGGGAAATCATTCCAGCCAGGACAGAAGCCCGCCAACTGAGTGTACCGCAGAGGCCCAGCCCCAGGGCAGACTGGGTTCCAATGATTCCGATCACCTGGATAATGTACCCCACCTTCAGTGGAGCTCTGTACAATGAGTGCATGTATTCTCAGGTGGGGGAGTTGAGGGCAGGCAACAGGCATATTCGCAGCCGGTGCAGGAATGCGCTCAAACTACCTGCGAGGACTGCTTCTTTGACAGATTTTTGTCACTCTTGAGGACCCCACAAATGGTAAACCTCCTCCATGGCATAATACATGACATGCTGCCTCCTGCACCGCCGCTTCAGCTGGTGCCTACACAGCCGCTAACCGCGCCTGTGGTGACACAAGTCTCAGTACCAGTACTAACGCTCTGGGTGCCTATGGCAGAGACTCGCCACCCCCCCTCCACCCCCCCCGGCTAATCTGGGCTATCAGCAGGACACAGATGAAGAGGAGCAAGACACGCCATCCCCTGCAAGGGCTTTCCATGACAGGATAGCGGGCCTAGCTGAATATCTGGTCATCCCTCGGCCCCAGAAGGAGCAGCCGGAATCGGGGTTATTTGTGAAAGTGCTCAACATTAAAGCGGAGGCCAGGTCCGGCATCCTGCTGCAGGAAAATATCGAGGTACTAGCTAAAAGGGGTTGGCTCATACCACACTCCAATTAGCCAGTGAACAAAAGGCTGGATACAAAATTCAGTCAGGTGGAGGACGACGATATACTTTTGTCGGTACACCTGTAGCCATTCTCAGTCATAGATGCAGTGTCAATGAATGCCAAGCCTCAGGCTTCTTCCTCAAGCACCTCCTCATCGGCACTACTAGGCAAAGAGGAGACCATGCTAGAGGCCTATGGAAAAAAGGTATATTTCAATGCCGCCCTGCATCTCGGACAAGCAAACGCCGATGCCATCCTGGCGGCGGCCAATCAACATCTGTGGAGATTAATTGCAGACTTTATTCCAGACATTCCAACCGACAAGCAAGCCTCATTCAAGGTTGGGCTTGCCGAGGCAAAACTAGTGGCACAAAATAACATCGAGGCCATGGTGGCCCACATAGATATCGCTAGTAGGGCAATCTGTGTGGCAACAGATAGGAGTACGGCCTGGCATAAGGCTACCAGGTTCAACCCAGATGTCCAGGGTAGAATCCTAGACTTGCCGTTCGAGGGTGGCGATATCTCTTCCACTCCACTACGGACGAAGAGCCAGACAAAAAAAAAGCATTTTTCAGACAGCCAAATCCCTGGCCATTCTGACCAAGCTGGCAGCAAAAGCCTTCCCTCGGGGCCAATCCCACTCAGACAAGGGGCGATCTTTCGGCAGATTCCAAGGGTATCGGGACCGCCGAGCCAGGCAACCGAACAGGTCCCCAAGCCAGCAAAGGTGAAAACATCACAAGTCTGCGCACAAGGGGTTCTTCCAGTCCCCATCCCAGTCGTCTGCCTCAGACCCAAAGAAACAATGACAGCTTTTTTCAGATCCACAGCACTCCAGTTTGGGCAGGCTGGCCCTTCACAGTCAAGCTTGGCGCATACGTTTCTTGAGCTCATGGGTAATCCCAGTAGTCTCCACGGGCTTCCGCTACCATCCCTTCCGATCTGTGGAAATGGTACAAGTGGGAACTCCCTCAATCCTAGCAAAAACTTTTTCCCTCGTGTAGAGCGAGGTGGTGGAGGGGGTCCATCAACAGGGTCACGGATTTTACTCCTGCATCTTTGCCATTCAAAAGAAGAACTTGGCGGGCCTCCAAGTGTTCTAGATCTTTCCTCCCTCAATCTGCACCTACCTTTGCAGAAGGTCAAAATGGTGACGCCAGCTATCATAGCAGAGATTCTGTGTGGGGGGACTGGGCGTGCTCCCTGGATCTGAAAGACTCAAATCTTCTCCCCATAGTGCAACCTCACTGGGCCTACCTCATTGTATGTGTCATAAACTCATGAACGTTGTGGCTGCTCTGCTCAGGTCGGAGGGCCTGCACGTATATATACCTGCCTTGACTGGTTAAGTCAAGAGGGACATCTCCGGAGCAGGTCAGGTCCTCAACAGACTACACTCGATGAGCCAGGTTTTCTGATCAACTACCAGAAATCGCAGCTCTGACCTACTCAAACTCTGGTGTTCTTGGGTTACGCAGGAGGTATTCCCTATGGGAGAGATAGTGGCAGTGATCAAAGCTTCTGTCGCTCACTTCCTCAGCAGAACAGTAATGATGGGGTGGTGGTTCCAGCACCTGCGGGGATTGCTAGCAGCAATGATGGGGTGGTGGTTCCAGCACCTGCGGGCAGTGCTAGCAGCATTTCTCCTAGCTATTCCGTACACAAGGCTGCGAATGAGGGGGCTGCAGCTGCATTTTGGCCAGGACCAGGAAGCCAGTCATCGGAGGACACAGGTCACCACACCCCCTCACTTACAGTGGAACCTCAGCTGGTGGGCCCAGGATGTGAACTTCATGGTGGGCAGGGCATTTCGACCACTAACAATACAGCATACTTTGACTGTTCTCTCCAGGGATGGGGTGTGAGCCTGGGGGGAGTGAAGCGGGGGGGGGTCATGCAGTGCATAGGCTATGGCCCCAGACCGAACAGCAGAATCACATCAACTGGCTAAAATTGATGGCCATTTTGCACGCACTCAAGTCTTTCCTTCCAGTAATCAGGAGGCAGTGGAATGTGTATTCAAACTGACAACTCTACCTGCAAGTACTACCTAAACGAGCGGGGGTGGGGGCAGGGGGATTTTGCACCAGATCCCCCTCCTCTAGCCCGGTTGACCCTAGACATCTGAGTGGACAATTTGCACAAGACATGTGGATCTCAGCGTCCATCTGCTGGGAGAATCCAACCTGGAGGCGGACGGGCTCATTTGGTTGGGCTCTGACAATTACGAGTGGTAGCTGAATGGGAGAGTGCTCCATGAAATTTTCAACAAGTGGGGCCATCCGTTCACAGACCTGTTTGCGACGTAGAGCAACCAGACTTGTCAGCATTTTGCATCCTGGGGCGTAAAGGGGCACAGCTCCCTCGGGGATGCGCTTCAGAATCCCTGGGATGGGATGTGGGTGTATGCATTCACCCTCCACCCCCGTCCTTCTCACCCCCCTAAAACAGCTCATTCACAAGGTAGTGAGCAAGATCGGGCAATCCCAGTGGTTGAGTCTCCTCTTCATAGAACCTCGGTGGCCTGCAAGGCTGTGGTTCTCTGACCTTTTGTCAGATGTCAGCCCAGTCAGAGATGCCCCTCCTGCTCGGGAAGTGCCCTCTTCTGGCACAGCAAGGGGGCACAGTCCTGCACCCCTCTCCGGAGAGGCTAGCCCTAGTAGCTTGATACCTTAGCAAGTAACTCTTCAACATCTCCAGCTGTCTCGCGACAACCTGGAAATTGTACAGGGAGCCAGAAGTTGATCTACATGAAAGCAGTGCAGAAGCAAATAGGCAGAACATGGTCCATCGTCCAAGGAAAATGGTGTGGATCTGCTGGCCTGCACGCGGGACCAGGCGTTTTTCTTCTCTGCCCACTTGGCTACATCAGGGTTCCAGGTTGACACCTGCCAGACTTACCTAGCTGCTATTGGCACATACAGCAACTCAAACAAGTCTCTTCTGCCAATCCTGTCAAAAAGAGGCATCCGACCGATCTGACCAGGCTGTACCCCCCGGTGAAATGCCTGCACCCACTCTGGGATCTTAACGTGGTGCTCAGTGCCTTGGCGCAGAAACCTTTATAGCCCATGGCCACGGTAGATATCAAACTGGTCACGCTAAAGAGAGCACTCCTAATGGGGCTTACTTCAGCTCGCATCATCAGCGAGATCCAGGCCTTAGTGGCTTCGGAGACCTATACTAGGTTTCATCGGGACAGTTGTGCTCCGCACGCACCCCATCTTACTCCCAAAGGTGGTTTCCTCTTTCCACATTACCGAGGAGATTGTGCTCCCCACTTTCTTTCCAGACCCCAAAGGAAGAGGCAGAAAGGGCTTTTCAGTGCCTAGATGTCAGAATTTTAGTGCTCCTCTATCTGGACAAAACGAAGGGCTTCCGCAAGAGACTCCTTGTTTGTCACGTTCGGCGGCTCAAAGCCAGGTCAGCAAGCATCCAGAGCTTCCATAGCTAGATAGATGACCGCAGCGATCCAGGAGGCATGCAATGTGCATCATAAGGATCCACAAAAGGGCATGCATGCTCATGCCATCAGGGCCAAGGCAGCAGCGGTGGCTTTTCAGCGCCATGTGCCATGGCAGGTGATTAGCAAGGGGCGGCGACATGGGCCACCCCATTAGCCTTTTGCATACATCACTGCCTGGATACCAGTGACGGGGCTGCCGCAGCAATTGGCCATGCAGTCCTGCATCATAATTTTGCCTAGAATGGCAAGCTCTCCTCCCCAGGGCCGTTGTATCGGTGGTAATCACCCATACAGGATGGAGGAAAGGGGGCAGGACATTGAACTAATTAAGTGTTGCTCAGCAGAGTGACTAACTTACTCCTAGTCTCCTTTCCTCTGTACGTCCCACCATCCTTCTCCACCCCCCTAAAAAAAAAAAGGGCAGCGTGGTTGTTCAGCATAATGCATCCAATGCATCAAAGGGGACTGAGGTGTAAAGGAAGCCTGTGCTCCTAGGGCCGCTCCCCCAGACACCTGTAAATTTAAAGGGAAAGGTTTTTTTATTTATTTATTTATTTTTTGGGTGAAATGGGGTTCTGTTCTCGTCCTTCGCGAGCGACACCCATACAGGATGGAGGAAAGGGGACTGAGTAAGTTAGTCACTCCAGTGAGTAACAATTTATACATGTCAAGTAATTTCAGCACTAGACTTTCATGCCCTGAGGACAATCTATACCAGAAACTTCGGTCTATAGCCATTCCCGATCATGTACATAGCAGCTAAACAAAGACATCAGTTCTCTTGTTCATGAACACTCAATCATAACATGTCACAATGATGGTCTAATCGCATCTTGGCATGTGGGACACAGCTCCTTTGGAGCCTTCACCATAGTCTGACTAGACAACATTTCCCCTAGTTTGTAACACATTTAGTCAAACCCGTAGTAGAGCATGTCTTCCTCTACGATCAGGGAACCTTGTCAAGTAGGCTGGCAAAACCCCTCTAGGTTTTTTCAAGATAGAGAAACAACAATGAAGCCTCAATGCATTCCATCTATCGTTAACAAATCCATTTCCATTATTGCCTGTTTAATACTAATAGGAGTAGTCATTAGATCCTCCACCGACCTTGATGTAGTGAACACAAGGTTCACCACCTTAATCAGTTTCTTCATGAAAGCGTTGGACTGCCTTATTTCCTCTTGTTTCACATCTGTAAGTAGTTTTTCTGAGGGACCTTGATCAACCAATACAACTGTAACAACCTCCAATTCATGTTTGCCCTAAGAGAATACCGGCCCAGTTCATAGCAGAGCATGGCTATTGAAGGAGTTTGTGGGAGTCCCAGTACCCTCCTCCAGAGACTCCACCCCCCCCCTCCACCCCTCCAATTCGTTCCCAAACAAGATTCCAAGCCTGAGATGCAATATCCATGCCATGGGTCAGAGTAGGAATGGCTTTACCCTTATAAAATGTAACCGGTGGAATCAATGAAAATGTACAAACTTCACCATTAATAAATACTTTTCACCTGAACGGCTAATCTTGGTTTTAATCCGGCTCTCCAACATCATCACATTAGGATGAGCTGCAAGTCTAAAACCAAGAGTTTCCAAAACTGGGGAGATGGATTGTGCATCGATGGACCATCGGGTTCGAGTCCCTTTCCTGTTCGAATTACAGAACCTCATTATATTTGTTTTTCAGGGTTGATCACAAGCTCATTTTCTGATGCATATCTACTCTTCGCCCATAAATTGTTTAATTCCAAGAGGAGCTTAATCTAAGAGTAGAATATCGGTGTGCACGGTCCAGCTGATCTTGCACATACTGATTTTAGGACTAGCAAAGGCATGTCTACATAATGCCTCATTTAGGTCTGCCAAATACGGATTAAAGAGGCAGGGAGCCAGAATGCATCCCTGCCTCCCTCCCCTCTCCGTTCTTATTTGTCTTCAGAGATGCCCCAAAACATCCAATCTAACCTGAACAGTTGTGTTTTGATGCAGGATTGCTAAAAAATACAGTGGGAATAGCCTATGTTCTCAGTTATTCCCACAAACGATTTCTATTAATGGTATCAAAGGCTTTGGAGATGTCAATCATGGCCACATAGAGGGGGACATTGCCCTTCTTCCAAGAGTTGTCCCTCCGTATATTCACTATTAGGCCATTTAAAGTGGTTGACATACCTCTTCTGAAGTCAATTTGTGCTTTGTCCAAGATACCTCTGCTCCGTGCCCAACCTCCAACTCTAATAAAACAGCCCCATCAAAAATCTTGCTGTCTGCATCCAAAAGGGCAATTGGACGATAGTTGTTTGGATCAGCCCAAAAGCCCTTCTTATAGATTGTAATAATTACCAATGTTTTCCAGCTATCTGGGCATTGTCTCATTTCAATAACCTTTTTAAAGAGGAGTTGTAAGGCCATAGTCCGGGTAGCTGGATTTGCTTTTAAGATGGAACTTGACAGTCCATTTGGACTGGATCTCCTTGAACTGGACGATCTTTGAAGATTTCCCACAACTTCCACAGAAGCAATCAAACCATGCGACATTCAGGGATTCGCTGGCCACTTCATAATTCGTTTTAACAAAAGGTTTCCTGAAATGTGTACACCACACATCTTCCGAGACACAATTGCTCCGACGGATTGATGAATAATGGGAAAGCATTGCAGAGACCCAACATGTGTGTTTTGTAATAGTTTTCAATCATGAATTCTCCTTGGCGTGGACATTTTAGATATCTATTGGGCCTATTCCAATTCTGATACACCGCAGTTATTTATTCTGCTCCAAAACGCAGAACCATTAACATTACTCTTCAAGTCTCTAAGATTTTTTCGAAGTTCTCTTTTACATTGCCAGGTCTCCTCATCAAATTGATATTTATGATTTGGCAACAGCTTGTTCCTACACATCTGAGGTTGCTCTAATTCCCCTAGAAAACTTGGAAAATAATACAAAGTGCAGGCTAAAGTCAATTGCTCTAGTGTTAAAGACTGCACAGACTCTATTCTGTTCAGTACACGCCCATTTCTACTAAAGCTTGCTTATCTGTTGCATCCCTGATTCACCAGTAGTTCTGTCTGTTGACCTCTAACTGCCACTTTTTGTGTAGATCTAATCTGCATCCTGACACAATAATCCGAGCTCTGGACAGGATAATGTAGTCAATAACAAATTTGTCTTTGTCACTCTCCCATGTAACAGTGGAGCGTAGGTCTCCTTCCACACTCCTGTTACAGACACCCAAATCCCACTCCTCAAAGAAGTTGATACACGTCTTACCATTTTCCACATTCATGCCATTTCCTTTTTGAGTATAAAACGGGGATAGGCAATATGAGTTCAGATCTCCTGCAATTAAAATACCAGGAACTTCCCGCTGGCCCATTGCATCTTACAATACTTCAGCAATGCACTACACGAACTAAGCCTAGGTGGAACAAGCAGGGTTATACTAAAGACTTATAACCAGTAAATATCAGTAAATTATTAGAATAGCAGAGCTTGGTACAAGAACATCATAATGAGAATGTTAATTTCTCCAGCATGGGGTCTGGCATGGATTCACATGCTCATGAATATTCCCCGTCGTCAGGCCGGGAATCCTTGGTAAAGAAAAAATCAGTATCAGTTTCGTTTCTGATCTGTCTTTCTTAGTAGTAACCAATCGCTGATCTCTGGGTCGTACTGCCCCCAGCTAATGACTGCCCTCTACCTAAGCCCCTCCCCCGGCAGCCATCCTCAGATTTTTACCACACATTCAAGTGTTGGGAGTCCTCATGATTTAGCTCTCGAGCTTTTACTGCGTTTTCACGCTTTTTCAGGAGAATTTTCTCTTTTTTTGGTTAATCGAGCCTCAAACTCCACTCTACTTCTGATAACGGGGACCCGTTTCGGAATTCTTCTACTCCGCTCAAGGGTGAAGTTTTCGTCGAGTTACGCTTCTTGGAAGATTCCGGAAGATCTGTGGCCTACCTCACCGGACAAGTGCCAGAGGTTTGCCAGCAGGTTTGCACAACCGAGGAGCATGGGCGATGCTTTCTCGTTCCCTTGGGACGGCCTGTTCCTGTACGCGTTCCCTCCGTTGCTGCTCGGTCTCATCAACCAGCTCAAGAGGTCCAGGTGCAGGATGATCCTCGTCGCACCGGCGTAGCCGAGACAGATCTGGTTCCCGGACCTTCTGGACTTGTTAGCGTCCCCACCTATCAAGCTGGCGACAGACGCGGATCTTCTCTCCAGAGAAGGAGGCGCCATTCTTCATCACGACCCCAGTCGCTGAACTTGCAGGCTTGGCTCCTGCAGCACTAGAGTTTGGAGGGTACGATATCCCGGCTGACTGCAGAGAGGTTCTTGCAAAGGCCAGGGCGCCCTCAACTCTCAAATGCTGTGAACATAAGTGGAAGAGGTTCTCTGTCTGGTGCCGTGCACAGAAGATTAACACTCTGTGGATTACGGCCCCTCAAGTATTGCCGTACCTACTGTCGCTCACCAAAGCTGGACTGGGTCATGCCTCCAAGATAAATCTGGCTGCCATTTCCCGATAACAGAACTACAGGACGGGCGTTCTTGTGGTCTCATCGTCTGGTGAAGGAATTCATGAAGAGACTATTCTGATCGTTCCCGCCGGTGAGGGCCCCTGCCCCGGCGTGGGAGCTCAACGTGGTGCTGACCAGGCTCATGGGTGCCCCATTAGAGCCTATGCATCCGACGCCGTTGAAGTTCCTGTCTTGGAAGACAGCATTTCTTGTGGCCATCACCTTCGCACGACGAGTGGGAGAGATCCAGGCCCTATCTTGCAAGCCTCCATACTTGACTTTTCACGACATGAGGGTGGTGCTGAGGACACACTCCTCCTTTATGCCCAAGGTGCCGTCGGACTTCCACTTCAACTAGCCCTTAGTGTTGTCAGTTTTCTTCCCGTCGCCTTTGTCGCCGGCCGAGAGGACTTTGCACTCGCTGGATGTGGCTAGAGCGCTGAAGTTCTACATGGACCGCACGAAGAGTTTTCGGAAGACATCACAGCTGTTTGTGAACTTTGGACCTGTCAATCAGGGGAAGGCTCTCTCGAAGGCTTCCATTTCCAGATGGCTCCCCGGCTGCATCATGCACTGTCACCGGTTGGCAAACCAACTGCTGCCAGGCTGTCCGAGAGCCCATTCGACCAGAGCGATCGCTGCTACCACGGCGTTCCTGTCCGATGTGCCCCTGCTGGACATCTGCAGGGCTGCTACATGGAGGTTGACGCACACCTTCACAAGATTCTACTGCGTCGATCGGGACTCCAGGGAGGAGTCCAGGGTCGGCCAAGCAGTGCTGCGCAACCTGTTCGCTTAAGGTGAGCCTGGTGGGGAGGTAAGAAATGCTTAATGTTGAGTTGTTGTATTGCTTAATGTTGAGCCTGTTGCCACCTCCCGTGGTTTTGCATGTGTATACTGCTATGTATTCTTATATTCATGAGCATGTGAATCCATGCCAGACCCCATGCTGGAGAAGGAACAAGTTACTTACCTGTAACTGTTCTCCAGCGTGGGTCTGGCATGGATTCATTTGCGAACCCTCCCTCCTTCCTCTATGCGGCTCTTCACTTGGTCATACTGCCACTTCACGTGCTACCAAATCTGAGGATGGCTGCTGGGGGAGGGGCTTAGGTAGAGGCAGTCATTGGCTGGGGGCAGTATGACCCAGAGATCAGTGATTGGTTACTACTAAGAAAGACAGATCAGAAACCAAACTGATACTGATTTTTTCTTTACCGCGGATTCCCGGCCTGACTGGGAATATTCATGAGCATGTGAATCCGTGCCAGACCCACGCTGGAGAACAGTTACAGGTAAGTAACTTGTTCCTTCAGCATTCGTTATATTAGCATTTCGTGAAGCAGTTATGGGACCGCCAGACGGCGTACACCTTTACTGCTTACCGCCAATTGGCCCAATATGGTAAGACCATCTATCTTTAGTTCAGTTTGCAGCCAGGTTTCTTGCAGCAATACCAAATAGAAAGAACCAAAAGGTCACTGCTGGTAGTCTCATTTGCAAAGCTCCTATAGTCAATTGAGTTCACATTCACTAAAGCCACACATTATCTTCTTCAAGCCTCTGAAAGACGTGTCAAAATCCCTGGCAACAAAGACCAAACATTACTCTTATGGTTTCCCACTCCTCCATTCTCGGTTACCAAGGACCTAACTGACTCCTGCTCATGGGTCAAGCTGGGAGCCTCTTTCTGCTTGTTATAAAACCTTTCCTTTACCACAATTCTTCTTGCTTTTGGTTTATTCGTTGGACATTTTAAATCTCTTTTTAAAAAAGCTTTTTCTGCCGCCAGCACAGCATTTACCCCCAAACGAGAATGA
Source organism: Ambystoma mexicanum (assembly GCF_040938575.1). NCBI lineage: Eukaryota > Metazoa > Chordata > Amphibia > Caudata > Ambystomatidae > Ambystoma > Ambystoma mexicanum. Next base: position 1,196,209,006 of record NC_090922.1, read on the forward strand.
AGACCAATTTCCACTATGCTGGATTATGTTCATTTTTCCTATGAAAATCTGTCATGTAGATAGTAAATCTAGGTCAGGCACATCCTTCACTATCCTCCAAAATTGATTCTGTTTAGAACCATCTTTTCTCCCGGATCATCCAAATGTTCAACCAGACATGCGGGCGTGCAAAAATGTTTTTTTTAACTCATTTCCTTGGAGGTCATCCCCTGGTTTGCCTTTTTCCTTTTCACAGGACGTTAATGCACTCTTTACTGGAACATGGGGCTGTGGATTTGTCAGGTAAACTTGTAGTTGGGTCGATGTACATACTGATCTCTCCACCTCTACTTGGTTTAGCGATCGAACATTTTGAGACTGGTGGGGCTTTTACTACATGAACCGTCTTACGTTTATTTTTTCCCTTATGAAATATCAGTGCCCAATGCTCCAGAGATAGTTTTTGTGAGGCCAATGGGATGTCAGACTGTGTATCAAGCTGTCACAAATCCACTTAGTTTGAACTTTTGATCAGGGCTTCTTAGAGTTGTCATCACGTTTCACTTTGCCACTGTTTGAGGCACCACATTTTTGGTATGTTTGAATTATGCTCATTTAAATTATCTATGATTTGAAACTGTGTTTAGTACAGATGAATCACAATTCAAGACCTCCTGAATGTCAACAGTTCGTGAACATTTCCTAAAGTCACTTTGCCGGGGTATGGGCTGTCTAGGCATTTGATTGTCATTATTCTTCTTCGCCAACTGTTATACACTTGATCTTCAACAGTCTTTAAATCTTGATGGGTCCAGGAATAATATTTTCTTGATCATTTTGAGTTTTTTTCCAGTTTTTTTTTTATTTGTTTTTCTTTTATTGCCCATTTCATTGCAACTTATCACCAAGATTTTGACTTTATTCATCAGCCAAATCTATTAATTTACCAAATCAACACTTGTAACTTGGGCCATCAAGGTTTCACAACCTACTGGTCCTGGTTCTTCAACGGAGTCCCTTGATCTTCAAGATTGCGATGATTTTAGTGCTTCATCAGCTGATGATCTAATTGAGCCTTGTTCACTCTCTGCCCGTTCATCTGCCAGAACATCCTTTATCGCAATCACTTGAAGATGATGCATGATAAGGCTGTGATCATTTTCCAAAGTATTTGCAATCGCTTTCATTTTCTGATTTAGGACTTCCAGAGGCAGATATTTTAGTTTGTTGCATTGAGCACTTCTTGCTCTGTTTCTCCACCACAGCTGTTAGTGTCGATAGCCAGCTTGATTTCCCTCGACTGCAAGATGTTTGTGGATTGGGTATCTTTTATATTCTCATATGTTTAGAAAAGAGCTCATGACCAGATTCAATGCCGATGTAGATGGTGTGGTCAATTTCATCCATGTCTTTTAGAGTTTCATGTAGACCACCCTGCAGCTCACTCACGTTGATTGAATTAAAGGTTAGGTTTTCTGTTGAGACGAAGGCTGGGACACCCACCAAGTCGATCCCGACCTCACCCAGAGACCTTATTTAATTAATATCAATACTGATTGAATTCTGTCCCTCCTGTGGACAGTTCCCTCTCCACTTGGGCAATGCTTCCAGGAAACTTCTATTTGAGATTCCCAGAGCAGGCTCCAAATTGTCTTTCAACAAGAATGTTTTTCGATTAGAAGACATTGTTCCAAATTTTATAAAGAAATCTCATTTTGTTCTGGGATTTTACACCTAAAGCATCAGTAGCAAGAGGATTAGATCTTGCTGCCAAAGATTTGTGTGGTTGATCATTTGATTTATGATGGACTTGGGCTTTAATTTGGACAGTAGTTTGAGTGGTTGCTGCTGTAGACACCGGGAATACCTCATTTGTATCATCAGATACATAGGTTAAGTCTATTGTCAGTTGTATTAAATTTGGGAAAGTCACTTTTGGTATTGATTCAGAAGTAGAGGTTTTCCTCTTGGTGCTTGATCTTTTATCAAACAACAACTCCATTCTTGAAGCTTGTTTTAAACTTGAGGAAGAGCGCAATAAATCAGTCCTTTCTTGTTAGCAACCCAGCAACATTTACAATAATCCAGACGGCAGTAAAAACACCCTCTGCTACCTCAACTTCTCGTTCTTCCATAGGGGCGTGAGTGGGGTGTTTCTGAAATCGACCGATTTGTTTCTTTGGCAGGCCATCTCTGCCTGCTGCTGCCTTTGACTCGTTGAGTGGGTACGTGTATGATAGATTTCCCTTTCGCTGATGCTTCCTGTATTGCAGATCATACATACTCTACCCAAGTGTTGTATACACTATAAACTTGTTCAGGGAGCACAAAGCGCACATGCCACTGCGTTGCAGCGTAGGCGATAATGTCAGGGAGGGTTCAAATGTATAAACCCAATCAGTTATATATCGTATGATATGCAGACGCAATGTCTGTCCTATTCCAGCAAACAAAGGTAGTAAGCTTCCTTCTGCACAACACTGATATACCAGAACAAGCAATAGTCTCTGCCCCCAAACGCAGTGCAAAGCGATGCACGCGACGATATATCTTTACAACAATAGTAGGCCAAAGTCGGCACTACCATACTCTGCTGAGCAATTTGTTGATTTCAATACATATATGCTCATGGAAAGATCTTAGCAGCCGCTCGACTGCTGAACGGCCAAACCCCACACTTGAGCTCACTTGCTGTGAGCGTGCAGGTGGTGAATAGTTTTCAAAGGAAGTAGGTGTGCCAAGCAATTTGCCTCACAATCCACTTCTTAAATCCAGCATCTGCTCCAAACCGCACATTCGAGCTCACTTGCTGTCATTTGGGTCTGTCACACACTTCATTCTAGACACGCTCCTCCGTGCCCCCAGTAGACCAGGCAGAGATGTTTTGGGTTGTGTAGCACTGTGCCAGCTAAGCACCCTCTGGAAAGGGGGTTCACTGTGCATATAGTGTACAGAAATTAAAAGTTTGCAACCGGAACATTCTCTCCCCAATGTCCCACCTCACACATTGACCTAGTATACAAGGCAAATACTGTGCCCAATGCACCTTGCCTCCTTGTGTCCATTTTGAAGGCGTTTATGGTGAAAGAAATGTGCCTACCCACTTCCCAACACAGAGCAGCAGCATATGGGTGTCAATACTGCGGGTGGACTGGAACTAAGGCCCATTACTGAGGGCTCAGTTCCGAGTGGAAGAGTTTGGAGAACTCCTCAACCTCCCTTCACGCTGGGCCGCAGGGAACAGTTGCCGGAAACCCGATGGTAGATGGAGTTGGGCTAGCACATGTATCTGCATCCCTAGCCCTGGCGGCATTTCTGGCAAAAAGTCACCTTCGTTCATCGCCTCTGTGCATACAATAGGATTATGCCAAGACTGCAAGCATGGGAAAGGGCATGTAATGCTGGTGTAATGAGGTGGCTAAATATGTTCTCCACAACACACTGTAAAACCAGCAGAGGCCTCCCAATGAGAAGTAAGATTTCACAGCTGCTCGTCGTGTTTCCTTAAAATTGGGAGTGCCGGAATAAACGATGCTTTAAAGTGTGAATTCACTTTCGAATGGTTTGTGTCCTCCCACTTAGTCCTCTTCTTTGATATACTCTGATATCCTGCTTACAGCTTGGAAACTTTTTTTCAGCACAGGGTGCTGTGGATCTACCTGTTGTCCCTCGAGAGCCTCTGTCCCCCTAGAGTATGATGACGTATATATGGCATGCACCGCACCTGTTGCCTCGGTTCTGTTTTCCCACACAGCTGCTCAGAAACGGTTCTTTGCCTCGTTGTGTTATTAACTGTGTAGTTACCCCCCACAATTTCGTCAGAAGAGCCCAAGAGGGGGAATCTATGCACCGGGTCAAGAGGCACAGCAAATGTTTGAAGCGTTTGAGATCTCAGCGGTCCTCTTCGTCATATTCGAGGAGATCAAAGAAAAGGAGTCATCACTCCATATTGTCTTACGGATTCTTCGCCCGAAGGGAAACTGGTAAGATTTCCTAAAAAGGGGGCTAGTCAAATGGAACTGGAAAGGTTCCGATGGTAGATGTTAAAATAAGGGGCAAAGCCAGCCCCTTTGTTGAAGACATTAGACTCGCGACCCCATGGCGGGAAAAGCCGACAGTGTGTCTGTGAAAAAGGGCCTGGACAGTAGGTTGAAGGCTTTAAAGGCATCTCGTGTGCGCTTCATGGCATAGACTCCTTGAAGGGATCCTCCTTCTCTGACCCATTTGTCAAAGTCGAGTCGAACAATGCCAAAACAGTCAGGGTCGAAGCCCTCAAAGACTTTGAAAGTCTGTCGAAGGGTTCTAAACCTCAGGAAAAAAGTATCCATTGCCTCTATTTATGCAGTAGAGGAGGAGGAGGAAGAAAGCCCCATTTATAGTTTTGGTAGGGAATACAGCACTCCTGGTATTCAGAGGAGCTGATATCACAGGAATCAAAATGAGACCTTGTGGACACCCTGTAGGAGGCCAGTGGTCTAGACACCCCTCCGAGGTTGATTTCTGGCACTCCTGAAGGTTCAGGTCATGCTGATACAATACAGCAGAGAAGAATAGAGTTCTAGAAAACTGGAAACATCCAGATATCATTCCTGCGGTTCACAAGGATTTCACAAAAAAATAGACCCTTGTCAGCGGACCCAGAGTTTCCTAAGAAATATCAGAGTCCACAAGGCCTTGTTGGGCAAGCGGCTGCTGCTGTATCTACGGGGTCAGCCTATCCCACAGTCCTTCTGGTCAGGAATGATAAAATGATCGATGTCATGGGAGTATGGCACTGAAAGCAACAAATGCAACTTGTGCTGTTGCGAAGTTCACATTCATTTTGTGGGAGTTGATAGCCATGGCATCTGAACACATCCCAGAGGTTGATAAAATGCATGGTTTATGAACATTATTCAGGATGGTAAAGATGCTATGTGCCAATCATTGCAGTCAGGACTAGACACTGCAGATTGTATTACCTGTTCTATTGCTGCTGGTACAGTACTTAAACGATTTACCTGGCTTCATAAGCCAGGGTTTGCTTCTGACGTGCAATCCAGATTATTGTATACATTTTTTGTAAACATTTTATTTTATTGTGCGATTAGTTAAATACAGAACTTTAGGCACATTTAAAAAAAGAAAAGATGCAAAACCAATACAACCAAAGCGTTAATAAAATGGATAAGTAAAACAAAAATAATTAATTTAAGGAAAGGGCAAAATACAAAACTGATTTAAAATCATAAATATAAAAATCAATACAAATCGGGTCCAAACATCTCAGATCAATAATGTAATCAATACTTTTAAAATTACTTCACTGCTTCCTTTCATATATTAAAAGCAGCAGCCATGATGCCAATTGATGCACTAAATAAAGTGGACCAAATTTGATCACTTGTGCAGTCATCAATCTTCCTTAGAAAGTTAATATAATCGTATGTTTAGTTTTTGCAAACTCACACAACTAGTCAAAACATGACAAGTTTCAATATGAGCCAAACGGAATCTGCATAACCAATTTTCATGAGGCGTTTTTTGCCATGTGCTAATAAGATCCTTAGTGCACAATATATTGAGCTGCAAATACAGTACAAAACGTTTAAGTTATACAGAGCACAGCTTAGTCAGGTCGGAAGACGGAAGGAGAATTTTATGATTTTTGTCGCGCCACTATCCATATGTGGTCAAAATATCAATGTTGTTTGCCCAGTCCCTGGCTTTCTTTTTTGGTTTTTGTTTCGTAATTTGGGTACATTTTTAATATACACCATTTTCAACTTTTAATTTCTGTATAAAAGTTGATGCAGTTTCTTTTAACTCAATAATAAAACCGTTTCCATCTAAACATGCAGCTATTCTTCCCAGTAATTGCAGTAGTTCATTAGAAACCAGGCTACAGTCCAGACGTTTGGCGTAAAGAAGACTTCTTTGCACATACCACAAGGTATTTAATGAAGTAACCCCGTACTCGAGCCGCAAAGCCTCACCGGGAACTGAACCTGGCAGATTGATGAGATCTCAAAGGTTTGCCTTTGAATTGTTTTAACCAGGAGATCTGTTTTAAATTTAAAGCTTCCAAACCATTGAGTATGGAAGATACAATACTTGATTGGTATATCTCTAATAGTCCTTCAATGTTATAGCCACCTTTATATACAATGGGCCTCATTACGAGTTTGGAGGTAGCCATGGTGCTATTAGCGCCATGGCTGCCTCCAAACTCGGGTCCGAGTTCCTTGAATGAGGAATTACCAGGTCATTCCAACCTTGGAGGACCCAGTAATTCCTCATTCAAAAAACCCATCCCCATTCCCATATGAGCCACTATAGAGCTCAATGGGAATGGGGGTGGAGCTAATAACGGGCCCGTTAATAACTCCCCTGTTATTAGCTCCCTGGTCCCCTTGCGGGACCCGTAAAAGGACGTCTGGTCTGACAAGATGTTCTGAGCGGATCCAGCAAGGGAACCTAGTAATAGGGCGGAATGGGTTTACCGGCACCATTACTGGTGCCGGTAAACCCATTCCGCCCACCTCATGAGTCCCAATATGTTTTATTGCAAGCCATTTTCTCCGGGGCTTGGAGGTGACATTTTACTGGTAATATCTTTGGCAGGGGTTTGAAGTTACTGGCAATCCCAAGTAATTATATTGAGTTACTCTCGCGGCAAGTTTCATCAATGTGCCATGTAAACTTCCCCTTATCTATGCTTTTTTTTTTTTTACTTAAGCACAACGTTTTGGTCTCAATTGTGTTAATCACCCAACTATTAGCACTAGCATATTGTACTAAAGCGTTTATCGAGCGCTGTAAGCCGATAGGGGTTACATCAAACAAAATGATGTCGTCAGCGTAGGACAGCCAAGGTGTCTGCACGCCATTTATCCTCGGCAGAAAGTTCTTTTTGATGGTCTGATAACTAACCTGAGGTCCGCTGTAAAAAAGTTGTATAAAATCAGTCCCAGCACACACCCTTGCTTGAGGCCACTATTTGTCTTTTGGTTTTTAGTGCAAAGGCATCTAGATTTAATCTAACTGTAATTGATGCATTTGTATACAGTTGCTGGATATAATGTAACAAATTTACATCTATAGCGCAAGTAATACATTTTCGCCAAAGTAATGCACAGGGTTAAGGTCAAATGCCTTACTAAAGTCCACAAAACACCCCTATAGGTATGGTCTATTTGGATTTGTAGTTTCTGCAATTAAGTATTGCAATGCACATATGTTGGTAACAGTATTTTAGTTTTTTCTGAAGCCCTTCTGAAAAAGACTAATTGCATTTTCATCAGCCCACCTAGTTAATTTACGCTGGAGAATTGTAGCAAAGATCTTTTGGCTTGTATCCATCATTGCAAGTAGCCTTAGTTAAAGGGGTTGAGCCTATCCTCTCTTAAAAAAATAGGTACCAAGATGGAGTTTCGCTAGCTACACGGTACAGTCCCTGTTTTTTCGATGTGCTTAAACAAATAACTGGGCCTAAAATTCCGGATGGTCCTTTAGTACTGCACAGGAATTTTTGATTATAATCACCAACAATTCCTCGTCAATATCTAAGTTGGCCATACTATGTGCTTCTCCTTTTGCTATTGAGCTTTCAGGAGAGGCCTGAGATCATATTATAGCTTCTCAATGTACTGCAACCATTTCTTTTCCGAAACTGGATTGAGTTCGATTGGAGTAATACCCTTCTTATATTCATTAAATTTTGCCCAAAAATGTTTACTATCATGGGATTTCAACCATCTAAACATTTGGAGCAGATTTGAATTTATAAATGATAGCTTATGGTGTTTAAGCCAATTCCTGTATTTCGTTGTTACATTTTTTTTATATATATACAGGACCGTTTGTCACTAAAATAAAGTGATACATTTATTTTTTATTGCTTTTCTTGCTTTATGAAGGGTTCTCTTATCACATCTTATGATTGTTTATTCTTTTTATGAGTATCATAATACATGGATACACTGCACTTTTTCCTATTATGTTGAATATCATTTTTAACCAAGTTAGAGTTCGAGGCCCCAATTTGCATTTACCAGAGCGGCCTGGGAGAAGCTAATATTTGTAGCAGACCAAATTATACGCCTACCCCTCAAATTACAACTAACGTTTGTTGCCACAGACCTTTTTCTATCGCATATAGTACTGAAACGCCATTTGAGTACAGCATGATCACTCGCTTTGCTGCACCTTCTTTTTGTTTATATGTCAGTAATTATATAGTATATATGGGATTTAACAGTGCTATGTGTCCATGTGTGGTTTGGTACTGTAGAATCTGCTACCCTACGAGGCAAGAAACTTAAATCATGGTGAGCCAGAAAGCGTGCCCATTCACTCATATCCGTTGCCAGTTGGGAAGGAGAGAAAAAAGGTGGTTTAGGTCACCAACGATGACCATGTGACCCAAGCGAGATAATGTGTGCTATTGTAAAATATCTTCGATAGTGCTGATATTTGTGGTATAAGAAACCCCAGTTTGATTGTACACATTTATCACAAGAATGGGCCTAGAGTTGTACCCAAACAAACCAAGTACAGCAGGCAAAACGTAAGGAGAAGAAATAGTGGAAGGGTTAGTTTCCAATAAGTGCACCAATTTGGTTCCGATCGTGAGACCACCACTTGGTCTACCGCGACGAGAAGGAATCGCATAATTGTGCACTATTTGAAAATCAGTTGTGAAAAGGGGGGAATTGTACCAAGTTTTCTGCAAGAAAAAAGTCACTTGATGCTAATGTAGCAACCCAACACAGATTGGTGTAGGAAAGACCGGTACCCATGTGTAATTCCAAGAAATCCATTTTAAAGTATTTACGGAAGAGAGATGTCAATTTTCGTCATTTGTAAACAATCTGGTAGTGGAACACTGGCTGCCTACACGTATTACCATCATTTTCTCTATCAAATTGAACGTGGATCTCTATGTGCTTTCCAAATGATCAGCGGATAAGGATGGCACGTAATTTCCTTGAGAAAAAGGGGTGGCTCTTGAAATTGTTTTTTACTTTTGCAACACAAAGGTAGAGGAGTGAAGCATGCAACATTAGCACAGCAGTCAAAAAAACAGAAGAAAGTTCAATCAAAGCCCAATTTGTTTGGCTGCCTACCATAGGTAACTCAATATGCTTAATATCACTAGATCCACTCAGGCTAAACTGTGGAATTTCCTAGAAAATTGCCATAAATTGTGACCGGTTAAGGAAAGGGCTGTAAGAAAAGATTGATTTCGTCTATTATTGCCCAAGTCCCCAAATCCTTATAGGCACTGATGTCGAAGTTAATATGGTTCCCTTCATTGGCATTATCCTCATCTTTTGACTGTGTCAACGGCGAGGAGCCGATCACTGTGGTCAATGAACTTTAGCTATCCCATGTCTACTACCCTTGCATAGATTTATCTTAGGTATTTGCTGTGAATTTTGGGTGACTGGGCCATTTAGAGCAACACACGTGCAGTTCCATTTGGAAACAGTTTGTAATCATTTATTTTCCTCCCACAAGGAGCAGCTTGTGTCCCATGTGGAGCCGGTACTGACCCAGGTAGCGCTTTAGTTACTAGTGTTTCATGTATTGTGGTTCCAACAAGTCTAACAGGCGCAAATCGTATGCTTTTTAGATGTTTGGAAGCTCCAGATGATATTTTGACAGGCGAGACAGATGGAGGGGAAACCAAGATTTCTTTGTACTCCAGCCTCTTTCCTTTGCACCAGCCCTCTTGACTGTATAAAAGGGCAAGATGCCAAATCTGATGGTAAGTCGGCTTCACGCACCAAGATGGGCACATTCCTGTCAATTTTAGTTGATTTACTTTTTAAGTGGTTTTTGACATTTTTTTTCCAGGAAGATGATCTTTGTTGAAATGTTCCAAAAGCTGAGTCAAAGCCCCTTTAATCTCTGACTGGCCTTTTAAATAAAGTATCAACCAGTGTTGACATAGCCTCGACTTTAGCCATAATAGTGTCAAGACCTCTAAGAATGGCTGCATCATGGTCTGCCAGCAAAGGAGCATCACCCATGTTGTTTTGGTAGCCCTCATCCCCAGTTGAAACGTAGCTATCAGAGTCAGTAGAGCAAGAAACCAAGCCTACTAAATCTGGAGAGATCGATTTATGCCAATTACATTATCATCCAGGTCTAAAGACACATTGCCTGCTGATCCTCCCAAAGATGCACACATGAGACCTACACACACTTTCAACAGCGAGTTATTGTCGATGATAGGAGCTGGAAACTTTTCAGCTGACTCATCGATTGCCGGTGAGGCAGGAGGCATGGTTTTTCTGCTTTCAACTGTGAAAATGCAGAGATTTCAGCTTGTGAAAGTTTAATTTTGTTTTCCAATGGCGACTGAAGCTCCAGGTGTTTCACAGTGGATGTGCTAATGTTAGTTCTAGTTCCACGTTTGCCACATGCCCCTGCACTGCAACGTTTACCTACGACTTGTTTGAGACTTCATTTTTAGTATATGTCGAAGGCGCATATACAGATTTTAGTTATTACCTTAAAAAGAGGTGTGCCAAAGCTTGGAGCAGCACAAAAGAAGCAAGGAAGCTCAAAGTCTCTCCAATTTGCGTGTCACGCCCACTAATGTGATCATGCACTGATTGCGTAGACACTGCTTCCAAGAACCCTCGTTAATGTATTTCAAGGTAGCTTGTCAACCAAAAAGAAGACGGTAAAGACTGGATGAGCACCACCGAAGGCAGTGCACATCCAGTAATCCAGTTGATCAATATGTTTGAAGAGTTTATTGGCGAGGCAACACAGTTCAGCCAGTAATGTGAATTTCAAAGTGCAAAAGTTACTGACAACTTGCATCGTAGTTAAAAAGGTAGTTCACATTTTTGGCTTACCTCAGTTTCCAAAGACCAAATGACCTTCACTTGGCCTCTCACTTTGCCGTTGTATTTAAGGGTCTTACTTATTTGGATCTAAAGCTGACGAAATCCTTGAAAAGTTGCAGTCATCTAAGGCAGTGGCAAAATGGAGTCCGGTCATTCGGCAACCACAACAAGGTGGAACAGCTCCATCTTCTGCTCAGGGATGGAGAAATCGTTAATTTTGTTACTATTCCTCAATTAGCAGAGAAATGGGTCAATTTAACCAAAGGGGACAGAGAAGGCAACCTCGAGGCGGCCGAGGACGTACAGGCAGAGGTGCTTCAGCAGAATCCACTGCCTTGCCTTCTGCACCTGGTGCCACAAAACACTTTGAAAACTTGCATCATTCGACAGTGGTGGTAGGCAGGTTATCCCAGCATCTGAAAGAATGGAAAAGTATTGTAACAGATGCTTATGCACTACGAACAGGCACCCTTGGTTGTTGACTCCCTTTTCTAAAGAGACCCCCATACTGCCCCCCCAGGAGGCCGGTCCTTGAAAGTACCAGAGCCACTCCTCCTACAAGAAGTTCAGACCCTGTTGGAGAAGGGTGCTATCGAACAGGTACATGTAGCAAAAATAAATCGAGGCTGTTACACTCCTTTTTTTTCTGATCCCGAAAATGGACTGAGGGTTGCGAACCATCTTGGACTTCAGATGGTAGGACAAGTTCAAGATGCTCACTCTCTCGCAGATCTTCCAGGCCCTTCAGCTCCAGGCTTGGATGGTGCCATTGGATCTTCAGGATGCTTATTTTCATGTGCCAATTCATCTCAAGCACAGGAAATACTTGAGATTTGCTGTTGGCAGTTTTTAATATCCGTTTCGAGTTCTGCCATTTGGGCTGACCTCTGCCCTGAGGGTTTTTACCAAGCTGATGGCAGTGGTGGCAGCAAATCGACAGGGGGGGTGGATTCACATCTACCCCTACTTAGACGATTGGCTTTTCAGACCCCATTCACCCGAACGAGCTCTGAAACATCTGAACAGCACCCAGCATTCTCTCCACAAGCTGGGCTTCTCCCTCAACTTCAAGAAGTCCCACATGACACCTTCCCAGAAGCTGATACTGGTACGGATCCCAAACGGGGTCGTGCAGGATCGCCTGTGGTGGTCCGACAAGGAGAATGTGTTGAAGGGGAACCCTTTTGGCAGCCATGGCTGGAGATTACAGTGGTCACAGACGCCTTCCTATCTGGTTGGGGGGAGTTCACAACAAACGGGGGACACTGGTCTCCGTCTGGGTCCAAACTGCATATCAACCTTTTGGAGCGGAGGGCAATCTGAATAGCGCTGATGGCCTTCCTGCCCTCAGTACGAGGAAAGAGTGTCCTGATAATGATGGTCAACACAGTGGCCATGCATTACCTCAAGAAGAGAGGTGGTTTGGGGGTCACTGCCTCGGTCCAGAGAGGCAATGCAGCTCTGGTTTTGGGCACTGCAAGAAGGAATCTGTCAGCAGTTCATCTGGCCGGAGAAGAAAACACGACAGCGGACACTCTGAGCAGGCAGAGCAGTCTCCCACGAGTGGGAGTTGGCTCAAGAAGTCCTTCAAGAGATTTTCACCCTTTGGGGAACCCCACAAGTGGATCGGTTCATGACCACTGTCCACTGGAAGTGCGAACGGTTCTGCTCTAGGGAATTTCCCCCAAGACGAGGTCTAGGGAATGCGTTCCTAGTGGATTGGGAATTTTCACTACTGTATGCATTTCCGCCATTCCCCGTCATTCCTCATGTTCTCAGGAGTTAAGAATTTCAGAATTCCATGATCATGATTGCCCCCATCTGGGCCAGGAGGGTGTGGTACCCAGAACCTCTGGAAATGTCCATCTGCCCTCGAATTCATCTTCCACGAAGAGAGGAACTTTTCTCGCAAGAGGGGGGTGGGGGGTTGTATTCTTCATCCAGAGATCAGGACCCTCAATCTCCACTCATGGTTTCTGAGAGGTTGAGGTACAAAGTTTGGGACCTTCTGGAAGATGTATTTCGGCCAGAAGGCCAACAACAAAATATGTATACCGCTGCTGTTGGAACAAATGTTGCGGCTGTTGTAGAGATAAAGAAATTGGTCCATTTACTTGTGACACACCATCCGTTTTGGCTTTTCTACTACATTTAACCCATCAGGGGCTACATGTTGTTACAGCCAATGGCTATCTGGCTGCGCTGTCCATTTTGAAGCGCTCTGCAGAACCCGGTTCCCATTTCAAGGTTCCTATAGAAAACACATTTCTCAAAGGGTTGACCAATATCTTCCCACTGGTTCCTTTTATTTTTCCGGTCTGGAATTTCAACCTAGTTTTAAGCTTCCTGATGGGTTCTCCATTTGAACAGTTACATTTGTGTCCACGTAGGATGTTGTCTTTTAAAAACTGTATTCTTAACAGCCATTATTTCTGCTTGCAGAGTGAGTGAGTTTAGGGCATTGTGTTCAAAACCACCATTCACAGTCTTTCATAAGGATAAGGTAGTTTTGATGGCTCGTCCCTCTTTTCTGCCAAAAATAGTGTCCGAATTTTCTCTGACACAAAAGATTCTTACCAGCTTTTACCCTCCTCCTCATCCATCTAAAGAGGAGGAGAGATTACACAGACCTGACCCTGGAAGAGCCTTGAGCTTTTACATCCACAGGGTTTCTAGGATAAGAGTAGACAACCAACTATTTGTTGGCTATGCGGGCCACAGAATGGGACAAGCGGTCACTAAACAAATGCTGTCTCGGATCATACTTTATGTATCCAAATTTTACAACCTGGCCAGGAAAGAGGAAACCGAAGGTCTAAGGGCCCACTCGATCAACAGTGTATCCACTTCAGCCCTCCAGAGAGGGGTACCGCTACAAGACAGCTGCAATGCTGCCACCTGGTCTTCTGTGCATACATTTGCAAAATATTACTGTTTAGTTTCCCTTTCGGCTGGGAATCCAAATTTGGAAAGACTGTTACACAGCATAAAACAAAATGAAACAAAAATAAAAACTCTTCTTTCCCACCTCCTGTAACACACTGCTATGGGAGAATAGCAAAGATGAGGAAAATGTGGGAGGACGCAATCCATTCGAAGAACAAATTACTTACACCAGGTAATGTTCTTTTGACTGGATGTTCCTCCCATGTATACCTAATCACCCTCCCATCCGTTCCGTCTGTCAAGAAGAGTTTCTGTGGTTTACACCTTCCTCACCGTTAAAGCTCAAGTATTCGCATCTCCAAGACTGCTGGTGAGAGGAAAAACATGAACTGAGGCAATGGGTGCGGTCCTGCCATATATACCAGCATCAATGTCATACTCTCGGAGGACAGAGGCTCTCAGAGGGGCGGGGGGGGGGGACGACACAAGATCAATGACTACGCACTGCGCCCACTGCTGAAAAAAGGTTCAGAGCTGTTTGCGGGATATCAGAGTATATAAAGGATGAGGAATGCGTGCGAGGAACATCTAGTCGAAAGAAAATTACCAGGGGTTAGTCATTTGTTCTTCAGTATGGGTTTCACATGGCAATGTGGTCCCTAGGCGAGGCGTAAGGCTACCTCACCAACAGTGAATGCAGATTCTGCACAACGCAGGTAAAAAGGTTCCATGCTGTAAAGGGGCTCACTCGGGTGTTTAAATTAGCGAGCACTACATTGAATTGAAAAGTGGTATGTCAAATGTAGTTGGTAAGCTTTTAAAGTGTTAAATACAATCCTGATTCTGCAATAAATTGGTCTGCACATAAAGTTTTAAGTTATTTTTAAACATAAACTTTCTGGCATTTATTATTATTATTATTATTATTATTATTATTATTATTATTATTTCATAGCGAGTGGTCTGCCATGATTTGCAAAATAACTGGTTGCCAGGGGATGTTTTACGACCTACTGGTGAAGGAAATGTAGTACTGGGTTAAGGAGCCGATGATTTACAGCCAAGAATGTCCACTTGATGAGGTAAAGGTATGTTGAAGTTTGGGATAAAAAATAGTTGCACGGCACACTTGGGGAAACTCTATGCTAATGGGGTGGCTGTTAAGGTTTATCTAAACAGATACCATGGACACTGATGTGAAACGTGTATAAGAGAACTGTTGAATGTTGGTAAGTATCATTCTCCAGCATGGGGTCTGGCATGGATTCACATGCTCATGAATATTCCCCGTCGTCAGGCTGGGAATCCTCGGTAAAGAAAAAATCAGTATCAGTTTCGTTTCTGATCTGTCTTTCTTAGTAGTAACCAATCGCTGATCTCTGGGTCATACTGCCCCCAACCAATGACTGCCCTCTCCCTAAGCCCCGCCTCTGGCAGCCATCCTCAGATTTTTACCGCACGCTCAAGTGTTGGGAGTCCTTGTGTTTAGTTCTCGAGTTTTTTGCTGCGTTTTCACGCTTTTTCAGGAGATTTTCTCATTTTTTCGGTTTAATCGAGCCTCAAGCTCCACCGTTTCTACTTCCGATAACGGGGACCCGTTCCAGAATTCTTCTACGCCCCTCAAGGGTGAAGTTTTCGTCGAGTTTACACTTCTTGGAGTATCCCGGCAGATCTGCGGTCTACCTCAACAGACATGGCCCAGGACAAGGGAAGCTCGCCACCCGGATCCAAGCTGTTCAGGTGCTGCCCTGGATGCGGATTACAGAACGTTTTCAAGGAGGACGAGCATTCGCGATGTCTCTACTGCCTTCATGAGGACAAGACGCACGTGGAGAAAGACTGTGCGTTCTGCAAGAACCTTTCGGAACGGACCAAACAAGATCGTCGTTCCCGCCTCGCCGCCTGGCTGGAGAAGGGCACAGCAGGTGAGAAGGCGAAGAAGAAGTCTGAGCGGGCTTCTAAGTCCTGTGAGGGCGCCCCGGCGACGGGGGCCCAACAGAAAGCCAAGCACTGCGAGTCCGCGGGCACTGGGCGTGCCGAAAGGTCGGGCTCTTCGGTTGCCAAGCAGGGCGCTACTTCCCCCGCACGTTCGACCACTAGCCAGTGCTCCGGTTCGGGGAAGAGGAAGTCCGAGAACCCGGGTAGGCTGCTGGAGCGGACCCGGTCGATCTCGAAGGGGGAGCGAGGCGCTGACCCTCCCCCCACCCCCAAGGCGAAGGCCCAGGACGCACCTAAGGTGGTGAGGGCTTTGATCCACCCGGCAAAGGCCTTTACTGAAGTGGTCGCTGCGACCCTGGCAAAGCCGGCTGAGACTACGCCTGTGGAAACGCCCTCTGGGCCCAGAGTATCCCTGCCACCGCAGAGGGAATCCTCTTTCCAGCCCATCGCTAAGACCCCCGTGAAGCCCCTGGCTGAAAAAGAGGAGGGGGGGAGGGTGGTGGCCATTACAGACTCGGAATCAACCTCTGAGCAGGAACTGGTGGAAACCGAGAAGGGCCTCAACGAAAGGTCCATAGGCCTCAACGAGAGGTTCATAGGCCTCAACGAGAGGTTCGAGAAGGTTCGATCCCAGGGGACGGTCCCTGCTGATGTGATCGAAGATAGCGATGATGACTACGAACAGGGCCCAGTGGAGTGGCCATCCCGTCCGTCGCAGCCATTGCCCGAGCCCCAGGATAGCTCGGCGGCCATTTTTTTGGCAATCCAATCCTTGTGTACCGAGATAAGGACGAGATTACCACAGACCTCGATGGAGGATCCAGAACCAGGCCCGTCGGGAAGCCCTCCGAACAAGCAGAGGAGAGTCCACCCCGCTCCGCCCTTCGTGCCTGCAAGACCGGTGGACCCCTCATCCCCCTTGCCAGACCCTAGAGAGGATACGGTAACGGATACAGCGACGGACGATGACGGCGGCGATGACACAGCAGACATCCCGTCGTCACCCCCCGCGGGTGTCTCCAGCCGACGAAATTGGCTCTTTCCACGCCATGATAACCAGCCCTGAAGAACAGAAAAAGGAGGGGTTTCTGTACCAACGACGAGAGGCCAAGAGGAAGACGGTCCTCGTGGTGCCTTTACTCGACGACATCTGGGACGAGGGGCTTGCTGTCCTCAAGAGCCCTTCCACGACACCTGCCAAGAGGGACAGGTACGAGAAGAGTCCCTGATGCCGCCCCCTTGTGCTCAGGGCCCAGCCCACGCCGGACTCGGTCGTCTCGGCAGCGGCTAAGAAGAAGGCAGCGGGTGCGACGGCTTCAACTTCCACTTCCCCGCCGGACAGCGAGGGTAAGAAGTTGGACTCTATGGGACGACGAGTCATCTAGTCGGCGGCGACTACGATTAAGGCGGCCAATGCCTTAGCGATCGTGGCCCGCTACGACAGGGAGCTCTGGTTCAAGATAGCTCCCCTGCTAGACTTCCTGCCTGATGACAAAAAGGCGGAGGCCCTAGAAATTATGCAGGAAGGTGAGGTGGCGTCGGATCACGCCATAACGGTGGCAACGGACATTGCCGATACCGGATTTCGCCAACTGGGCAACGGAGTTTGCCTCCGACAACGAGGATGGCTCAAGGCGACAGACTTTCGCCGGGATGTCCAGACCAGAGTGTTGGACATGCCGTTCGACGGCAACAACCTTTTTGGTAAGGCGGTGGACGAGTCTCTACAGGCCATCAAGACCGACTCGGAGACGGCCCGGGCCCTTGGGGTGCTTCAACAGCGACGGCCCTTTCAGAGCTCCAGAGGCAGATGGGGTGCCTCCAAAGGATCCAGCGGTGGCTCCTCCACTTACCGCCAGGTGGCCCGCTCCTCTTCCCAGGAGGCCTACAGAGGTCGCAGCAAGCAAGGGGGATCCCGCTGTCGTCGCAAAGGAGGCCAAGGCGGCAAGGCCGCCTCCAAGCAAGATTGACCCGGCCGGGTTGTCGGGCCCCCATTGAAGCTCCCCGGTGGGAGGCCGGCTGACGAAGTTCGTCAGCATGTGGGAGTCCATCTCCACCGATCGTTGGGTGTTGGACACCCTGGCCAACAGGCACTCGCTGGAATTCCAAAAGAAGTGCCCTCGCATTCCTCCCGTGGCCAGGAAGGAGCATCACGTCCCTCAACTGCTGTTGGAGGTAAAAGCGATGCTCAAGAAAGGTGCCATCGAGCTCGTCCCCAGGATGCTCCGGGGCTCTCGAGTGTACTCGAGGTACTTCCTCGTCAGAAAGAAGACAGGCGGTTGGCGCCCCATCCTGGACCTGCGTCGGTTAAACAAGTACATCAAGGCGCAGAAATTCAGGATGGTCACCCTCCAGCACGTGCTGGGACAGCTGGAGGAAGGCGACTTCCTATCGTCGTCGGACCTGGAGGATACTTACTTTCACATCCCCATTCTAAAAAGGCACAGGAAGTTCCTCAGGTTTGTGGTTCAGGGACATCACTACCAATTCAGAGCCCTACCGTTCGGATTAAAGTCGGCTCCCAGGGTTTTCACCAAGTGCCTGGCACCAGTGGTGGTGCGGCTGCGCCTGCAGGGGATCCACGTCTACCCCTACCTGGACGGCTGGCTAATCTGGGCAAGGACAAGGGAACTCGCTGTCGAACATACGGCGTGGACCGTCCGGTTACTCACGGATCTGGGGTTCGCCATCAACTACCCCAAATCCCACCTGGTTCCATCGCAAGTAGCACTGTTTCTGGGAGCGAAGCTCGATACAGTGGGGCAATTGACCTCCCCTTCAGAAGAGAGGACCAAGACCATCCTGGGCAAGGTGCGGCGCCTGTTGGCCACAGACCTGGCCAGGGTGAGGTCCATCGAGTCCCGTCTCGGGATGATGTCCTCATGCATCTACCTTGTACCCCTTTGCAGACTTCGGATGCGTCCGCTGCAGGAGTTCCTCGACGCCCGCTGGTTTCAGGCGACGGGCTGCTTCGAGGACAGGATCCCTCTCGACGAGGAGTTCCGTCGGGTGATCCAATGGTGGGGCACCCGGGCTCACCTCACTACAGGCACGGACTTTCAAACCCCGGCGTTTCAGGAGACTGGGACGACGGACGCCTCTCTGGAGGGTTGGGGGGCCCACACCGGAGATCTCCACGCAAGAGGCCTTTGGCTCCCGGAGGAGAGGTCTCTCCACATCAACATTCTGGAGCTCCGAGCAGTGTTCTGGGCGCTCAAGTCGTTCCTTCCGTCCCTCAAGGACAAAGTGGTGAGGGTCTTCACCGACAACACCACCACGATGTTCTACATACGGAAGCAAGGGGGAACCAGATCCCCAGCCCTATCCAAGGAGGCCCAGGATCTGTGCCTGGGGATGTTTCTGGTTCCCTTCCACTTGGCAGGAATAAAAAACACCATTGCCGACTCGCTCAGCAGGGAGCTGCGCTCGTGCCACGAGTGGGAACTGCGACAGGATCAAGTGGATCGGCTCTTCCAAAGTTGGGGCAAACCCCAGATCAACCTGTTCGTGACGGCGGTAAACTCCAAGTGCCAGAGGTTTGCCAGCAGGTTCCCACACCCGAGGAACATGGGCGATGCTTTCTCGTTCCCCTGGGACGGCCTGTTTCTCTACATGTTCCCTCCGTTGCCGTTGCTGCTCCGCCTCATCAACCAGCTCAAGAGGTCCAGGTGCAGGATGATCCTCGTCGCACCGGCGTGGCCGAGGCAGATCTGGTTCCCGGACCATCTGGACTTGTCAACGTCCCCGCCAGTCAAGCTGCCGGCGGACGCGGATCTTCTCTCCAGAGAAGGAGGCGCCATTCTCCATCACGACCCACATTAGCTGAACTTGCAGGCCTGGCTCCTGCGGCACTAGAGTTTGGAGGTACGATATACCGGCTGATTGCAGAGAGGTTCTTGCAAAAGCCAGGGCGTCCTCAACTCAAGTGTTAAGGTCATAAATGGAAGAGGTTCTCTGTCTGGTGCCGTGCACAGAAGATTAACCCTCTGCGGATTACGGCCCCTCAAGTACTGCCGTACCTACTGTCGCTGACTCACGCATCCATCAAAATACATCTGGCTGCTATCTCCCGATATACCAGGACTACGGGACGGGTGTCCTTGTGGTCTCATCGCCTGGTGAAGGAATTCATGAAGGGACTGTTCCGATCATTCCCGCCAGTGAAGGCTCCGGCCCAGGCGTGGGAGCTTAATGTGGTGCTGACCAGGCTCATGGGGGGGCCCCATTCGAGCCTAGGCATTCGGCGCCTTTGAAGTTCCTGCCATGGAAGACAGCTTTCCTCGTGGCCATCGCCTCCGCACGACGAGTGGGTGAGATCCAGGCCCCATCTTGCAAGCCTCCATACTTGACTTTCCATGACACGAGGGTGGTGCTGAGGACGCACCCCTCCTTTATGCCCAAGGTGCCGTCGGACTTCCACCTCAACGAGCCCTTGGTGTTACCAGTTTTCTTCCCGTCGCCTTCGACGCCGGCAGAGAGGACTTTCCACTCGCTGGATGTAGCTAGAGCGCTGAAGTTCTACGTGGACCGCACAAAGAGTTTTCGCAAGACATCACAGCTGTTTGTGAACTTTGGACTCTGAATCAAGGGAAGGCTTTCTCGAAGACTTCCATTTCCAGATGGCTCTCCGGCTGCATCATGTACTGTCACCGGTTGGCAAACCGACCGCTGCCTGGCCGTCCAAGAGCCCATTCGACCAGAGCGATCGCTGCTACCACGGCGTTCCTGTCTGGTGTGCCCCTGCTGGACATCTGCAGGGCTGCTACGTGGAGGTCGACACACACCTTCACAATATTCTAATGCGTCGATCGGGACTCCAGGGAGGAGTCCAGGGTCGCCCAAGCAGTGCTGCGCAACCTGTCCGCCTAAGGTGAGCCTGGTGAGGAGGTAAGAAGTGCATAATGTTGAGTTTTGGATGTAATGCTTAATGTTGAGCCTTTGCCACCTCCCGTGGTTGTGCATGTGTATACTGCTATGTATTCTTTATTCATGAGCGTGTGAATCCATGCCAGACCCCATGCTGGAGAAGGAACAAGTTACTTACCTGTAACTGTTGTTCTCCAGCATGGGTCTGGCATGGATTCACATGCGAACCCTCCCGCCTACCCCTCTGCGGCTCTTTACTTGGTCATACTGCCACTTGGCGTGCTACCAAATCTGAGAATGGCTGCCAGGGAGAGGGCAGTCATTGGCTGGGGGCAGTATGACCCAGAGATCGGCGATTGGTTACTACTAAGAAAGACAGATCAGAAACGAAACTGATGCTGATTTTTTTCCTTACCGAGGATTCCCAGCCTGACGACGGGGAATATTCATGAGCATGTGAATCCATGCCAGACCCATGCTGGAGAACAACAGTTACAGGTAAGTAACTTGTTCCTTCTTTTTACTTAAATTAAGTCAGCACAATATGCCAAATGCAATGTTTCCCCCCTGCATGGTAGATCATGGAGAACTTTGGAAATTAGCCTGCTACAGCGCCAAGAAAAATAATGTTGTAGAGACATTTCCCGTGCATCTGAGTTCAGATAACGGGGAAAGGTTGGAACACATCCCTTACTTTTAAAGACTAGAATGTGATATGAATAATATACGTAATGTGCTTGCTTCCGAATGTGAATGATGGTGTGCACAGTATGCCTGTAATAACTGTCAATGTATTCATTCAGCGGGTTTCTAACTTGTTGCAATAGAAGTCTTAAGAGTTCTAAATGGCAATTCAATGCAATACCCATACTTTTCCCAGTGATGTTTCCACAACAGGAAGTTGAATCACTTCATCCAGTAGCGCTTTTCTCCTTGTATTCCGGGACTTGTGGCTGAGGTCTATGGTACAGTATTTTGAATTTGTTTAAATTCCTAGCTTGCGAGCAGTGGAGTGCTGTACAGGGTGTGGCTAGCCAGCCTATGGGTTGGCATCTCTATACTGTAGCCCAATACAATGAGTTGCGGTCTGTCCGTCGGTCTAAACATGCATTGGGAATACTTCTTAGTCAGGTGTTGTTGGAAAAAGTCACGTTTTATGAGAGATTTGCGAAATTGGGGAGTTGTAGAGGCATTCTGAGCCAGGGTGGGTAGGGGACACTATTTGAATTATACACTTCTACCTGCACTACTTTCTGTATATTCCCCAGTATACCCTACACCTGTTTTGATGTATACACTGCAGTCCCGGCCGTCCTGCACCTGTGTATGCACTCTATCCTCCATTGCACCTATTTCTCCTTTACACCTCTTTCTGTGCATGACAAACCTGCACCACACATCTTTCTCTGCGTGGTGCATCTGGTCACGTTATTTGAGGTGACAACTTGCGGCACAAAACAATGGTACAGAGAGAAAGCAGATGAGTAGGAGTGGTAAGGAGAAGAACAGCCCACACCCCGCCTACCTAACTCATTCCAACTTCCACCTGCCTTCCCTCGCTCACCCCTTGGCCGCCAACAGGGCATGTCCTGAGCGGGCAAGGCCCTCCCAAAATAAAATCTCTGAAAGCCCAATCAATGGTGGTGGAGAGATAAGCGTGGACGCCAGAGGCCTAACGCCTAACAGAAACAGCTATGCTGGATCTACAGACTAAGATGCTCAACATCATTGATCAGGGGAAAGCCGGCTTGCTCGTTTTCTTGGACCTGAGCGCTGGTTTCGACCTATTAGATCACAACCTACTCAAGACAGCGCTAAAAAAAACAGCAAACTGCTCAGATGAAGCAATAAGCTGGATCATGTCTTGCCTACAAAACAGAACATCTAGAGTTCATTGGGCAAACCTACTGTCAATAGGAAAAGAAATCACCTGTGGAGTCCCACAGGGTGCCATCATGTCCACTCTCTTGTTTAACCTATACCTTAGGTTTCTCTGCATAGTCCTCGACAACATCAACACGTTCTTTACCAATTACGCTGACGACACTCAGCTGGTAATTGAACTAAGTGGAGACCATCAAAAGGACAACAAAAAGCTAAGCCTAGTTTACAATGCGGTAGAGCAATGGATGGACCAAAATTGGATGTGCCTAAACGGCAACAAAACAAAGCTTATGGTCTTTGGCTCCAATCTTGTCAGATCTAAGCTCCATCCTGCATACAACACCTTCACCATCAAAAATACCCAAATTAAGGTCCTAAACAAGGTTAAAACCTTGGGGATGATGCTAGAAGCATGCTGGGATCAGATGCCCAAACCCTTTACGTTAAAAAAACGTGCTCATACAACCTGCGCCTACTAACAGCCTAAGACCCTACTTATCTGAGGAAAATAGCGCCACGGTCGCAAGAGCTATCATCTTATCTCGCCTAGACTATGCCAATGCCCTAATTCGAGGATCTAATAAAAACTGCTACCACAGCTACCAAGTTCTGCAGAACAATGCAGTGAGAATCATTAAGCAAAAAAACAGGAATCGGCACACCAGCGAAGCCAGGAAGGAACTTTACTGGCTAAAAATTGAAGAGCGCGTCCAATTTAAATCCCTCACGCATAGATGTATTTTTGGCAAAGCCCCTGCATACCCGAAAGCTAACCTCATTCCTTACAAACCTACGAGAGAGCTAAGATCAGCCGAACAAGGTCTGATTGTGGTAGCTCCTTTCAGACTAAAAAACGGGGCAGGTAAATCCTTCCCTATAACCGCAGCAGGCCTTTGGAACAACCTCCCTGGCCAGTTAAGGATGGAAGTCAATTACCAACGCTTTCGCAAACAACTGAAAACCCACATCTTCAAGTAATACATATTCTACAACCTGCCCACCTACCTATGCAGCTCTAATGTCTCGTGCTACGTGTCTTACTATTTGTCATTGTGTTCTTGTCTCTGCGCCCCGAAGCTTGAGAGCTACCGGCGCAACACAAATAAATAGACGAGGTGCATCAGTTGGGAGCTGCTTGGGATACAGGTTTAAAAATAAATGTGTGTGCTGGGGTGTCTTTGTATTGATGCGTGTGCATGCAAGCGTGCATGTATGAATGAGTAGTGTGAATGGTGTGTGTGCGTGTATATATGGGTTAGAGTGGTCGTATAAATGAGGATTCCGGGTTAATGTTCTGGTAATGCATGTGAATGGTTGAGAGAAGCTGTATGGATCAGTGACTGGTGGGTGATTTGTTTTATAAATTGGTGTGTACTTGCGAGGCTGCGGCCCATTTGCTTAGTGACATGGCATGTTTCAGTGGCATTTTTTTAGACAAAGCCAACATAACAAGTGTTTTGCGGAGAAGGGGCGGTGGTGGTGGGGAGGGAGGGGTTACTCCTACGTCCAGTCCTTTTTCCTCTATACTGTATGCGAGTCCCTCGCTAGGGATGGGAACGGAACCTTATTTTTACCAGAAAGCATGCCTTTTCCCCTTTAAATTTAGTCAAGCGCGGTGGAGTAGGGACTTGGAATCTAATGGCTTTTTTCATGCCTTATCCTACAAAATTGATTACAAACTGACTTTTTACCCTATTTTTCGCAGAGTGGTGTTAAATGCAAATTTTTAACCTATTATTTAAAAAGATTTCTCAGTAGGGATCCCAACAAACTCTTCATGGTTGCTCTGGGCTTCCTTGCTATGTTCCGTTGTACCCACGTATTTGGCAGAGAACAAGTCCCCCTTTGATTGGGCCCAACTACCTTCGGTTCAGGCCCCACTTGTTAAACAATCCTGGCAATGCCTCTGGCTCACCCTACAATATTAACTTTAAAAGTTCCAAACATGACTGCAAGGTAGTGTGCAGACATGGAACAATAGTACTAGACATAGTAAAATACTTCTGCGCACATTACTAAACAAAATTCGTTATTAAGTCTATAAGTAATGTTAATGTTTTTTTCATCTTCTGCCATGACTTTCCCTTGCACTCGCAGTGCGGGCACTAACTAAGGTAAGCCCCACACTTTTGGGCTTAAACAAGCGGCGAGCGGTGACTCCTGAAATTGCGACCTAAATTGTGTTTTGGACTCAGCCTGCATTGGCTCTTTGCACCAGTATGTATTTAATTGCATTTGGGAGCCTACATAATGCTCTGTTTTTCATGTGAAGTCAATTGCCATACTTGTTCCTTTGTTCGAGTTCGCCGTCCCAAGATTGCTGTCTTCAGTGCCTGCACCGGAGTGCTAGGCATGGTGCTGCTGGGGATGCCAGCAGGCTTGGCAGGCCCTCCTCACAAGGCCCACTCCTAAGGCCCTATCTACCGCTGTCCACCACGGTACGCCGGATCGTCGCTCCCGGTGAGTGTCTGTGTGCCCACTTGCCCTCCCGTGAGTGTCTGTGTCCCCTCCTTACCCCTCCTAAACTGCCTTCCTGCCCCTTACCCCCTCCATTTATCTTTTCTTTCGCCACCTTCCTACTCCTCACCCCACTATCTTTCTCGCTCCTCTTACTTCCACCCACTTAGCACTTACTCTTATCTGTTCCCGTGACTTTTGATAGCAGCCTGTCTGTCTCCCCTCCTCCCCTCCTCGTCTTCTTCCTCCCCCCTCCCCTGCTCTATTAATTTGTCGCTGACAAATTTGCACAGTAGCGTGTCTTGTTATTCCCTGTCTCCCCTCTCTTATCCCCCCCGTAGAACCCTCCTACTCTTGTTTACATCTTGCACTACATCAATTGTCGGCAGGCATAGTAATGTTACTGCTTGTTTTGTTCTCCTCCTTTTCCCATCCCTCTTTGCCTTATTTGTTCTATGCACTTGCACTATCTGAAATGTCGTCAGGCCTATTACGATAGTTATTTTTCACATTCTGTATTGTTCCAAGGACTTTTATTGAATGTAACCGTATTTTGCTAGGTTCCCTCCCTCCTTGAAGCGCTTTGAAACACATTGTGTATAGGCGCTATATAAATAATCAATCAAATATCGGCAAACACCAATTCCGACATGAGAATAAATGTAAAATGAAATAAGCTGCAAATGCCAAAACTGTTGGCATTGCTTGTTGTTTAATTGAGACAATTGCCACCCATTTTCTTTCAGAAATCTAGGTGAGTAATGTACATCTAAAAAAGGCTCCTGCATCCTGTTTCTTTTCCTCTGTACTGCATGGGGTGTCCCTCGCTAGTGACGAGAACGGAACCTTTTTCGCACAAAAAAATCCTTTGCCCTTAATTTCAGGAGCGCTCCCCTAACTCCACCCTCTGGTGCCACACCTCAGTCCTCTTTTCCGTCTCGACAGGAGCGGACCTGCTTCACTTGCGCTGGTGGTTGAGGCCTTTTCCCTTTTTAATTCCACGCCCCTTGCCTTCCCCAGGCACCTTGAGTCCCTCTATTCCTTGTAATTATTTGTTTTCATATTTTTTTCTTTTATATCGCAAGATTACACCGATTTTCCGGTGCCTCTGCCCTGACTGGCTCCAGTAGGTGCCCCTCCTGTGATGGATCCTTTCTGGCGTCAGACCCGAATGCGCTCTGCCTGCGGTGTCTCAGTGAGGATCACAGCTGGGTGGGATGCTTGGCGTGCAATGCTCTTACTCTGCGGTTACTCATGAACTGGCTCACGAGGTGGAGGGAGCTGTTCTCCAGGTCTCCGCCTGAACACATCAAGGAGTATGTGTGCAGGAAAACGAAGGCCAGGGTAAGTATTCTCTTCTTGATATGGCATTTATAACGCGCCTTGAAACACTTCTAAATGGGTGCGTTATAAATGCTATATTGGATCTTCTCAAAAGTACCCTGCAAGGGTGATTCCTTCCCTGGGAAGTCCCCGAGCAGGATGGTCTGTTCGGGCCTTACTAATAGTAAGGGTACAGAGGCCGAGGGATCCACTGATCCTCCCGGGCCACGGAATAAGGGTTCCAAGGGCTTTAGCACCAGTAAAACTCTCGACTGCCCTTGCCCTGTTACCGGGTCTAGTGGCACCTGCATGCAATAGCACTCCTGGGCCCATTCCAGAGTGTGGTAAGCAGAATCGGCCTGAATCTACGCTTTCAAGCAAACCTGTAGAGGCACTTGCTAATGCCTCGAAAGACACTCAGTTCCTGCACTTGTCGGTCAAGGACAAAATGGCTACTCTGACGGACAAGATGGCACAGTGCACAGAGGCACACCCCTCCCAAGCTGGAGGAGCCCAAGGGGTCGCGCCTTCAACACCCAGGCACGAGTTTGCACCAAGAGTGGAATGATCCCCTATGCAAACACCACAGATTCCTTGGTGTACCAGCTACCCGCTGCCCTCATTGCCGTTGCGTTACACTGAGGTAAGTTACAAACGGGGCTAAGGAATGGCTCAGCCACATGCACCTACTGCCCGGCGCCCACAGGGCAGGAGTGTGCATCTACAGCATGCCAAGAATGCTTTTTTGACAGTTTCCTGACTCTGAAGTCTCCACAAAGGGGGGAACATATTGAGGGGCATAATAAAGGAGATTCCTCCTACGCATCCCCAACCTCAGCCATCAGTACTGCAGCTAGCCCCGGTGCTGCCCTCGGCCCTGGTGCTCT
This sequence comes from Ambystoma mexicanum, assembly GCF_040938575.1. Classification (NCBI taxonomy): domain Eukaryota; kingdom Metazoa; phylum Chordata; class Amphibia; order Caudata; family Ambystomatidae; genus Ambystoma; species Ambystoma mexicanum. Next base: position 1,196,236,070 of record NC_090922.1, read on the forward strand.
CTGCTTCCCCATCAGTCTAGGCACAACCACTGTTGCAGGTGCCACTCACTCCAGCTTCCACGCAGCCTATTGTCACGGCACAGTCTCCAACGCCTCCGGCTCTGCAGGTCAGAGATCCCACAGTCGACCCCTCCCACCGATACCACAGATCAGGGAGTGCCAGACCCTCTCTCCTTGGACCAGGCCACTTACCAGGGGGATAATGACAAGGAAGAGGATACAGACACCTCGTCGGTAATGGACTTTCATGACCGGTTAGCTGGGCTGGCAGAATATCTGGGCATCCTACACCCGCAGAAGGAACAGCCAGCTGCTGGGGTCCTTTCTGTAGTGCTTACCATCTGAGCATTGACCAGATCGGGTTTCTCTTCAGAAAGTTGTAGAGGCTCTCGCCAAATAGGGCTGGGCTAAGCTCCACTCCACTCAGCCTACCAACACGCCCTTGGATGCCAAATACAGGCAGGTGGAGGGGGACATCCTATTGCTATCTGGTCACCCTCAGCATTTTGGCGGCTTCGATGTACACCAAGCCGCAGACCTCGACTTCGTCCACCTCGACCTCAGCCCTGCTGGGTAAGGCAGAAACTCTGGAAGCCTATGTGAAAAAATGTATCCGAACGCCGGACTTCATCTTTGGCAGGCAAACGCAGATGCTATGCTCGCAGCTGCAAATCAGAGGCTATGGAGGGAAATCTACCGGTGCACAAGCAGAAATGCATATATAAGGCCAAGGATTTAAAGAACCATGAACACAGTCCCTGAAGAAGATCTTGAATAGACCGAAATGCATTGAACTATACAATTCTTGCAAGAGGCCTACTAGAAAGTGCAATTAAATAATAAACATACCTATATTTGAATCAACCAAGTTTGTCAAGACTCTTTCACGAATATCAATATATAATCTAACGAATCTAAGTAACATTTAGTGGGGGTGCCCACATAGGTCCTTCCAGCATACTGGACAAACCAATCCAGCCATTTGTGCATCATTATTTCCTACCACCCCTCGCAAACGGGGAGGCATCTGTTGACAGGACCACACAAAAGTAAAGAAAATTGGTTGTGCCCACTCATTCCTTCCTTTGATAAAGGAACACTACCATAAAAATCGAAAAATCAGACAGGGGCATGCAGAAGATGAAATCAAGGAGCTGCAGCTCTTTTATTCAAAATATAACACTACCCATGGAGATAAGACAACCAAACACAAATGCTGCAAAGAAAAAGGACAAGACCCTAGACAGCTCGAAAGTACTGTGTGAGTCAGAAGGGTTGATGAACGTGGAGCAGGCCGCTGAAATTGCGATGACCAACCTGCTGGACCTGTCATCCTATACAGTCTCCGAGAGGGATACCGAGGAGGACTCGGAGAGTGAATATTCTGATGAGAGTAAAAGTGGAAGGCACCATAATGAAATAGAGGTGGAAGGGGTGAGGCGAGCCAACCACCCAGACAGAGAGCTTCGGTGGGTCCTAAGGTCTTACAATCGAGAGGTTTGGCTGATACATCTGCTACAAAGATCAGATGGGAAGAGAATGAGAACTCAACCCAGAGAGATATAAGAATGGCTGACGTTGAACTGAGGGAAGAGATGGCAATTGGAGATCACAGTAATCCAAGGGTAATGAGAGCGAACAAGGCACCTTCTATTGAAACAGAAAGGTTTCTGCAAGAAGAGAAGGTGAAATATGTTGTCGTAGAGCAGGAAACGAGAAAAGATAATGATTTAGGTTCAAGAATGGGCCGTTACTACTCGCCACCACCACTACAAATATTCAAAGAATCTAGACCAGCTAAAATCATACAGTATTAAAGCAAGGATGGCGAAAGGAACGGTGGTCTAAAAGAGCAGAGACCAGAAAAGAGCGGAAAGCATGACTGCCTACTGCTGGAAAGAATGTTTCCCTAAAATGACGGCCTGATTATGAACAGAGCAAATGTTATCAGACTCTTACAGCACATCCAAAATCTAAGATTACTGTCATCTAATGACTTAACAATTATTGGGTTCCCTGACGAAATAAAAGGATGGACAGGGTGATCCTCTACTCGGCCACTCCCCTTCTAAAACAATTGCTGATGGAAGAAGCCCAGTGCCTGAGACCTCTGGGCTTTGACCTAGTTGAACAAAAAGAGACCGGGTCGGAGCGTGCAGAGAGATCGGACAGATAAAAGGACCAGGGAGCAAACCGTAGAGACGAGAGAACCACTATGGCCGACAACTCAGCAACTAATAGAAGCAACACGAACATGCTCGAACGCGATACAAAATAATCTCGTTCTTAACCTCCTAAATTGGAACACAAGGGGATTTGCCCACCTCTTCGTAAAAGGAGCCTTGCACTTGCGCAATCTGAATGACACCTGGCCTAGTAAGATCATTGTCCGTCTCCCCTTGTTCCCCCCCCCACGACGCGCCTTGAAACACTTGTGTATAGGGCCGTTACAAAAGCCATATCATGTCAAGCAGAGTTCTGCGCACACAATCAAGATATAATATGACTCCAAGAGACTTGGATGAGAGAACAACCGCTATTGGAGGGGTATTCAGTGCACTTGAATGCTGCTAGTAAAGGAATTAGAGGCAGACCAATGTCTGGCCTCTTAATAGCAACAACAAATTGCACCTTAATATTGTGGAAGAAGTAAACCCAATGCCATATATACAAATGTTGGCTGGCACATTCGCAGAGAATCCATCCTGTAAGGAAAAAACTTTGATTCTGATAAATTTGTATTGGAACCCGGCAGTTCTTACTAGTGACCAATTCCTGAGTAAAGTTACAGCATTAATTGACATTAATATGGAAAGGTCCCTTGATCATCCTGTGCGGGGATTTAAACTGTACATGTCTAAACTAACAGGGTTTGGAAATAGCAACCGAAGAAGTTCTGTGAGGGGCCTCACAGACAGATGCAGGTAAAAGGGGCTTCATTTGGAGAAAGTCGATGGAGTCAAGAGACATTATCATTTTGAATGGAATTACACCTGGAGACATTCCTGGGCAAATTACAAAGAAAGACTGGGCAACCGGAACTGGACTATCTCTGTATATCAAAAAATATGGCTATGATAGTAGAATCATTGACAGTGATTGAAACAACTAGAAGCAATCCTAACATTCTGAATGCAGTATGGTCTCTTACTATGCCTGTGATATAGGAGAAGTACCAGGCCGTAACCGATTAAGAATCAACAAAGCACAAATTTATGGAATACATAAAGCCCTGCAAAGTATGATAGAATACCTAGAGATTAATGTAGGGGAGCAAACACTTGACTACTTGCCATTATTCAAACAATTCCAGATTAAAAAGGGAAGTGGCAAAAAAGATTATTTTCTTTGTGTTATAATTCAAAATAACTTTTACAAGGCATATAGCAAAACAATTAAAGAACATACTCAATAATAGCAAATAATAACAGCAATGAATTACCCACCAATATTAAAATTATTAAAATTACAGAAGATAATTACAGAATGCAATAGTTACACAGCTTACAGAAAAGCAAAAGCACAACCACACAGATATTTAGTATAAACAATGCTAAGTATGTCTAATTCTCATTCAATGACCAGGAAGAAAGTAACCGAAATAGAAAACATCATTACATAATGCAGCCACCACAGAGGAAACAAAATGCAATTATAATTCTGTTAGTAACTTCACATTTTCTGTGAACTCCCTGAGGCGATAATTGGCCACCTTCTTCCAAATCTCGGTTATTGCAATTATTAAGCTCCTATTCCATCCTCCTAAGCATCTCAGCCAAAATCTTTCGCTGGCAATATAGGTCAAATCATATTCATATTTTACAAAGTATTTCTCATAAATAGGTCTCATGATCTTGCAGCAAGTAAGCACATGTCTGACGGTTTCCTTCTCATTTTCATTACAGCACAATCTGCACATCCTCCTTTCCTCCGGGATATTTAGACATGCTCCCCGTACCCCCAGAACATTGAGTCGGTTTAGCCTCATATGCAAGAAACTTTTCCGGCTTACCTTAGAGGGCATTCGCTTTAGGTAATACTGTGGTTTTTTTTATACAGGAATGGTAATTTTGCAAATGAACATAAGGAGCTAAATTCAGCAACCCTATCATTGCTGTAGGCCCAATCCCACTTTTCCAGAGTTTTTCAAGTCCTTCAGTAGCACCCCCTCACCATAATCCCATTCTGGGACAAAGGCTATTCTTTCAAATATATCCTGGATTTTCTTCTGGAAGGTAGTCAGGGCCCCCATATTTCCTCCCTTCAATCCTTCTCGTTGGATATGCAGCAGTGTACCTTGATGTGCATACATTATTTTAATATATAACTTGTCCTGTTGTAATCAATTTGGGTAGATGGAGAAATCAACCCCATTTCTAACCGAATGGACTGAATCGGCGTATAGTTTGAGAGACCTAATATTCTCCTCCATATCACGAGCTCTGTGACGTCCGCCCATTCAGACCAATCGGAAAAGGAGGCATACAAGAACATTGCAACCAACTTTTGCTTGTATATGTTAATGATTCCCAATAGACTAAAACCCGCTGTTTTCTTAGAAAAACTTGCAACTGTTGTTAGAGTTGCATCATCTTAGTTCGTTTGCTCTTTTGAACTAGCGGGTTCATTTTCTGTCTCTCGCCACATATTTCCTGGCCCAATATTTATAGCTGTTAACTTTCCTTATAGATCCCAGTGAGCAAAGTATGGTCTATTTTTTTTCTGCAGCAGCAGTGTGATCCAAAGGCCATAAATTGTTTTTTTTTTCCAAATTAATAGTAAGGCCATTGGTTTCTGCGTATTCGCACAGGGATGCAGCACTATTACAAATGCCCACATATGTGTTGTCCATGATTATAATATCCTCTGCTTAGCAGATCCACCCCACCTTATGTGGGCCGATTTTGGGAAAGGCATTCATTTTGTCTTTAAAGATATAAGCAAAATCAGACATGAACAAATTGCAAAAAGTGGGCGTTAGTGCACATCCCTGTTTTACGCCTTTAGAGATGTAGATCGATTCAGATAAAGTACCTCGATTATCCAAGCGTATCCTGGCCCTGCTGTCGTCATAAATCATCATATAGAAGTACAACAGATTTGCCGGCATACCACAAGTTTTGAGTTTCATCCATAATCGCCCCCACTCAACAGAGTCAAAAGCGGAGGCAAAATCAACGAACAATACAAATAGTGGTAGATTTTTGTCGCAGTTAGCCTGTTCTATCAAAGTGTTTAGTATAAGGATATTATCTACTGTTGCACATCCTTTCCAAAAACCTGTGAGCTTTATCTAAGATATTGTCCTTAACAATACACTTTCCTGTAGGATCATAGTACAAAAAATCTTGCTAGGGACATCAGTAAGGGCTATTAGCCTATAGTTCTCGGGGAGATTACGCAAGCCACTCTTAAAGATGGGTATAATATTAGAGGTCTTCCAAGAGTTTGGCATCCTCCCTGTATCGATAACTTTTTGGAACAGTATTAATAGGATATCAGCCCAAATTTCCAGATTTTCTTTTAGGATGATATTACATAGACCATCTGGGCCCGGGGCTCGGGAGCTCTTTAGCTTCTTGATTGTTAGCACAATGTCATCCCTACATAGGGTCATTTTAGATATGGGACATATATTGAGCTTTGGAAATTCACCTTTAAATTTATTTGTTAGAAAAAGTACCCAAGTGTGACTGTCGATGGGGATCAGGAGCTCTGGATCACCAGCATTATTCATGTTTCTAAAACCGACCCAGAACTTCCTAGCATCACCTTCATTCAGCAGCCGGACCATATGTTGCCAGCTGGCATTCCTCTCTGATGTCCGATAGAATTTAATTGCATTAGAGTACTTATTCTGAAACGCCCTTCTACCTCTACAGCGTGCTTCGGGACTAAGGCAGAGCTTGTTGCATTGTCTCAGATTTCTTTGTATCTCCCTTTTCATATCCCTTATGTTTTTATCAAACAGTCTATTGTTAATAGCATCATTCTTTAAAAAACGGACATTCCCTGGGATAGGCATGCAATCGGAGAGATGATTAGAAATCCAAGCTACTATATTATCCACTGAGGTATGGAGAAACTGTTCGACTGGCCAAGTTAGTGTAGACCATCCAAAACTAGTTCCATTACTACAGGTGTATATTTCACCTACGCCATGCGTCGCGGGAGTTGAAATATCCAGTTCAAGTCTGCCTTGTAGCAAATAATGAACACTACAAATGTTGCTCAGAATTTCAAAGCTTTTAGTCTGGTCAAGTAGCTTGTCACTTAGACATATATAGTCAAGTGTAGAGGTATGGGTGTTATTTGTCCATGTTATAGTGTTGGGGGATTTGTCATATCTACTTCCATTTAGTAACCCTAATTCATTATCAATAATCAAAGTTCTCAGTTAGTATGCCTATGTCATCGGCTAACAGTTTAGCATTAAGGTCACCTCCAAGTATAATCTTCATTTCTCGCTCCACCATGGATTGGTTGGCCAGAAAATCAAATATAGTCTGTTGTATAGCAAAAGTTTGGTTCATTCCTGGGGGGTCAAATATGTTATACAGTTATTAGGCAGGTCAACCAGCACCATTAACACATTGGAATTAGTTGGCAACAGTAAACATTCTTGAGAATTTAATATGTTGGAGACTAAAATGGTAAGGCCTCCAAAGGGGCGGCCCTTCTCTCTCTTTTTTGCAACATTATGATACGCTTTGAAACCATCAAATACCACACCCTTCAGTAGCCATTTTTCCTGTAAGAGGACAAATAGTGCATCTTTTAATAGGTTGAAAGAGCCATTTTCTGAGAAGAGATGGGAATGGCCCCTCGTGTTCCAGGATATAATGGTGGAATCCAATCATTCTCTATTGGATACTGGTGGCAAGAAGGAGCATAACCATTGCCAATGTGATTTGTTTGTCATTACCCATTTTGGCACCTTTTGGTTGTTGGTCATTTTTGGGAATTTTAGAAAAAGCAGATTGGCTACTATGACGTTCTACCTCGTTCACGATCATGTCCAAAAGATAACCATTCTGCTTCAATTCCTCTTTATATTCTCTCACAAGGCTTACCACTGCCTCAGAATAGCAGTGGATTCGGCTAAAATTGCCCTTACAGGGCTCAACAAATTTAAAATCTCTCTTTTCAATATTCTTAGCTGGAGTTGCCTGTGTAGGGCTTCCAGCAACACCCTTCTGTTAATGACCGTGGTATTTCTCTTATTTGTATAAGAGATAGTAAACTTCTTTTTTTGGAGAGACCCATTTGAGGAATTCAGTCTTCGTAAACCTACAGGGCTTTGACTCTAATTTACCAGGGGTTACCCAGTTATCTTGAACTATTTTACAGAATTTAACATTTTGATTTTGGGATGGGCAGTGATATATCTGTCAATTCGGCCATACTGTAGCTGCTGCTCACATATGAATCGTTGGTGTCATCGGTAGAACTATCACTGAGCTTTAACTAAGCATACAAATAAGTATGATAAAACCCTATGGGAAAGAAACAAGGCTTTATTCCATTCAATCCGAAGATTAAGAAAGAAACCCTCACATCAGAATGAGTCAACAATGCATGCCCTGAAGCTGAAGTATCGAAATTGGATCCGATCACACAAGAAAATATTGCTGCAACAGTATGCGGAATTGATGGTCCAGAAAATTAGTTAAGAACACGGCAGATATTTGGTGCTTAATTAACAACATCAATGCGCCACAAGAAGCTATGTTGGAGAAACCAATTCCAGCTACTGAACTACTTCTCAAAATTCTTTGACAAAGACCAAATGGAGCCAGTCTCATCATGCTGACAAAATGAAACTTGGAAGATCTCTATTTCTGCGGCCTCGGTGAAGGAAATCATATTGAGATATAGCAACTCAAAAGCCCCGGCCCTGACTGGATGTCGCATGAGATGCTCCAACAAGACCCTGATAAAAAAACAGCTATCACTATCCCAATTTACATGAAGGGGATAAGGTCAGATCCTGCGAACTACCAGCCAATTACGTAACTGATGTGCCAGAAAAAATCGTTGCCCAATTTGCACTGAAGAGCCTAACAACTTGGTCTCTAGGCACGGGGCTCAGGGACGAGTGGCAAGCGGGCTTCGTAAAAAACCTTGGCACTAACCTAAACAGCTTTATTAGAAATATACTAAAGGTTCGGGTGGAGAACAATAAGTCGAAAACTGTATATTGCCTTCATAGACCTTTCAAAGGCCTTTGATACGATCCATAGACCAAAATGATGGTACGAGTTGGAAAAATGGGGATGTCCAGAAGATGTCATAGAGATAATAAAGGAATTGTATTCAGGAACCAGTATGAGGATTGGGCTGGAGAAGTCGGGCCATCTATCGCCCGGAATAACTACTAATAAAGGCCTCAAACAGGGTTTCCCATTGGCCCTGGAATTGTTTAATATGTTTATTTCAGACATGAAAGAAGATTTTGTGGGGATTCAATGATTACCCCGAAGATAGCTGGAATACCCATCAACAGACTCTTATACGCAGATGATGTGGTATTGATGGACCAAACCCCTATTGGCCTCCAACGACAACTGGAGGCCCTTACACAAGTATGTGGAACAAAATGGTCTCTCCCTCAACCCACAAAAATCAAGAATGGTCATGGCCGAACATACAAGGGGCACAAGAAGGAAAATGAACGCATGGTACTTAGCGGGAGATAAAATTCTGCAGGTTAAAAGTTTTACATATTTAGGAGTTTGCCTAAACACCAGCAGAATAGACGCACCTAGAGTAGACGCCCTGAGACTGAAAGCGATTAATCTCGCGAGTCAAGGAAGAGCCCTCCTGAAACAATACAGAGCCTTTTCACTGATTCTATTAGTCTCATTCTATAGGATGATGGTGGTTCCTATTTTAACATATGGGGCAGAAACTTCATTCATGTTTAAAGCAAAAAATTGGCCAATTTTAGAAGGTCTTTTTTGGAAAAAGAGTATTGAGGCGGCCAAAAAGTAGCACAATCCTGGCAGTACGCATGGAACTTGGCTTAGCCTCAATTAAAGCGATTGTGACTTGGAAATCGCTATCATTACATAGAAAATGTATTGAAGACTGCCCAAAGGGAGTATTTGCAACGTTGAAAAAGGCCTGTGACGAGTGCTCAGAATTAGCACTTCAAGAATGGAGTATTCTATGCAAAGCCATTCTAACGGATCTGGATGAATCTGAGGATACTTTGTTCAATAACCCAGACAAGATTTTAAAAAATTATACATCAGAGACTGCATAAGAACGCAAGAGGAACGACCACTCCTCGTCCTGTGGGAAACCCCTACAAGAAAAGAGATGTCTCTACTCACTCCCAAAATACTTGCTGGTTTCCAAATTGGCTGAGATCGCCTGTGGGGATTACCAGAACATCTACTGGCCATTTTGATCAAGTTGTACAGAGATACAGAATTGCAGGTCAGACTTGATCGATCTGGTCTCCTCTCCAAGTCCATTTTTATAACAAAGGGGGTCAGGCAAGGATGCCTGGTGGCACCATTTCTATTCAATCTTTATTTGGCCGACTTGGTTAATTGGATGATCGAGTCGGCGTTGGCCAGCCCAAAATTAGGTTCATCTAAAATTGGATTGCTGGCCTAAGCCAATGACATTGTGTTTCTAGACCTCACCCAGATTGGCCTACAGAGGTTATTGACTTCCTTTCAGAAATACGCAGAGCTTAACGGGTTAATTTGTGCACCCTGTTTGTAATGGTGAATGCATGTCTTGTGTTTTCATGTTTCTATAAGTTTGGGATATTATGGAGTGTAATGATTTTTCATACAGTTCTACTGATGTATGAGGTGAAATGATATAGTACGTGCTGATGGAATGTGTTTGTGTTGTGCGATGAGTGCATGGTTGTGGATGGAATTTATGATGCCCAGATAAATACTGGATGCCCGGATGACATTTATGATGCCCGGATGACATTTATGATGCCCGGATGAATATTGGATGCCTGGATGATATTTATGAGGCCCAGATTAATATTGGATGCCTTGATGAGATTTATGATGCCCGGATGAGATTTATGATGCCCGGATGAGATTTATGATGCCCAGAAGAATATTGGATGCCCGGATGAAATTTGTGATGCCCAGATAAATATTGGAAGCCCAGATTGACATTTCTGATGCCGGGATGACATTTAGGATGCCCGGATGTATATTGAGATGCTGGATGAATATTGGATGCCCGGATGGATTTTGTGATGCCAGGGTGAAATGTATTGTGCCCAGATGAATATTGGATGCCTGCATGACATTCATGATGTCTGCATGTGGCGGATGCAATGTTTATGAGTAGTGGCTGTATGTATTTCAGGGTTTTGAAGTGTGAGGTGCCATGAGGTAGCCCAGATGAATTTAATATTATCAGTTGGCCTATGCTGCATGGAATGCTAGGGTGAGCCCAAATATATATGTATGTGAAGCCGAATGCGATGTGTGTTGCTAGGGCGTGGACGTTTATCTTTTGAGTATGCTCTGAGCACTGTTTCAGTGCGAATCATAATGGTATGTAACCGGTGCATATTTTGTCCATGTTTTGTTAGAAGTTGAATACATTCAGTTTTTTTGCAAGACCTTTCACACTTGGACAGTGAGTTTTAACAGTTTTCTGTTGTGGTGTTTTCTTTCACGCATTTTTTCTTTTCCAGTTGCGTTGTTTACATGTGTTCTTTGGTTTGTAAGTATCTTTGCTTTCTTTTCCTACTTTTATGTGTTTTCTTGGCGGCAGTGGGAGTGTGTATGGATTGTCAAAAAGGACGAGGCAAATGACAGATTTTCTCGTGAGAATGGTGGTGTGTATGTGGTTATGGTTGTGATGATGTATATTGATGGTTTATCCGGATGTTGGTTGAGTTGTCTGGATGGTTGCGTGTGTACGCGTTTGTGCTGCAGGCGTGGCAGGCCCGAGTCTCTGTGTGGCAGATGGATTGGAAGGAGTATACGCTGTGATGGTTGTCGAGTATGGTCATGACTGAATGTGCTTGCAGGTGGCAGTTGTGAGGTTCGGGAGTGGCAGTCCAGAGCAGGTGGTGATCAGTTTATTAAATGATGCAGGATGTTAGATACGCGCAAATGTGGAATACACTTTGAGAGTTTGTGATCGTAGTATGGTTTTCTAGTTGTTTGAATGGATGTTGAATTGTGGGGGTTTCAGAGAGCCTGTCTGGTGAATCGTGTTTGTGTGTTTCATTGGAAGGAAAGGGCATGTGTAGTATCTGCCTGCACTGTGTACATCAGTGCTGGCAGTGGAATGTTATGTCAGGTGGAACCTTATAGGTCATCGGAGTTCCAAGACTGTCAGTTGGGGCTTCAGGATGGGAGAACTGATCTGAGAGGATGCTTACTGTTTGGCTCCTGCCTCCCCTCACACAACTAGCCCTGCAACTTTAAATAAAGCAACTTACTTTCATATATGTCAGCCTCCAGCGTCATCATTGCTTCCTGGTGACTTCCAGTATGCATAACACTACAGAAAGATTGACAACCGCACTGAGTTGTTGACCTTATAGGGAGGGGTCTGCCTCTTGTTTCCTAGCGTATATACATTCCAGTTATTGGGCTGTAGATAAATGTGCCTTTGCTTTCAATTATCCGTCTTGTGTGTGGGCAATAAACACTTTTGCTGCAGGGACATCTGAAGATCCAGGGAGATTCACAGGAATAGAGGAAGGATGGATAGCATGAAACACTTGTGTATAGGCGCGTTATAAATGCCATATCATATATCGTAGGATAAATGAAAAGGGGTATCCTGCCAGTGGTAACAATTTGGTCCATCCTCTTTCATACTCAGTCAGGTAACAGCAAAGGTATTGGCCTACAGTCTGAGGGCTATGAAATGAGCCGTCTTAGTGTAGGAATCTATAACAGTCAAGATCATGGTGTAACTGTTTTGTATGCCATGGTTAGTTAGGTATAGGAAGGGGTTGCAATAATCCCTGGGTTTTTCATCTCTGCGTCTAGGTTTGAGCACAAACACGCATCCTTTGATATAATCCATGGTGTCTGCTTTGAGAGTTTTCCACCATGCATACCCTTTTGATTTCTCAACACCAAAATGCCATGTGCCTCGGATATCATGACACCAATATAAAAGAGTGTTTTGACTCTCTGTGGCTAACCATATCTTCTGATCATGGGACAGTAGACCTCGTTTCTCGGTATGGCCGGAATGCTCCTTCTGGAAGGAATCTTTCAATGCTGGGTATAGGTTTTCTTCAGGGTTTCTTCATAGACCGTCCTTGGATTTTCCACAACTGATAACAATTTGTCTGGGGATAGAAAGGGTCTTCCCTGAACCTTGTCTTCTTCAGCATGGGGTCTGGCATGGATTTACATGCTCATGAATATCCCCCGTCGTCGGGCTGGAAATCCTTGGTAAAAGAAAAAAATTTCACTTTAAAACTTTCCTCTCCCTAAGCCCCACCTCTGGCAGCCATCTTTTTTACTGCATGCTTCAGTGTTGGGAGTCCTCGAGTTGCTCTCTGAGCTATTTGTACGTTTCTTTTGCAGTTTTTGACAAAAATAGTTACATTTTTGTTTCTAAGAGCCTGTGCGCTCTTTCCTTGATCTGCTGACAGCGAGGACCCGTTGTTGGTGAAGTTACATGCCCCTCCAGGGCTAGGATTAATCTAAGATTCTCGAAGGCCATTTTCGGCCTTCTTCGCGCTCTCCATCCATGACAGAAGAGGAGGAGGAGGGAATGTTCCTCTTCAGGCCCTGCACCAAATGTGGGCTACAGAATGTGTTTTTGGACTATAAGCACCTACAATGCCTCTACTGCCTGCACCCAGACCATAAGGAGATAGAGTGTGAGGTATGCCTCAGTTTCTCTAAGGAAACTATGAAGAACAGGCATAATAGGCTCGTGGCATGCCTTAACACCAAAGCTTCTGACCCGTGCTCCAAGCAGGGTCATGCTAGTCCAGGACCGGCGATCTGAGGAGTGGTCTTCTAAGTCCTATGAGGGCTCCTCATCTGTGGGTGCCCAAGATAAGGCCAAGAGCCTAAAGTCCGAGTGCACCATGTTCGCTGCAGAAGTGGGTCCCAAAGTGGATGGGGCATGATCAGCATCACCTTCCACCTCCATTGCCAGCCTACCATCAAGCTCCTCTTCAAAGAGGAAGTCCTCTACTCCGCTTAAGCTATGGGAGAAATCTGAGTAGCCGTGGACAGAGAAGGCCGCGCAGCCCACGCAGGCTCAACCAGCACAGTCCAAGAACTAGTTGGCGACTGTCGATGGCTACCTATCACAGCAGCTAAGGGTGCCAATCCTAAGAGTGTGGCTCCCACTGCGCAGAAAGTGTCCCAGCCACCATGGAGCAACACCAGTGCAGAGACTTTGGCAAAGTCTGCAGGTACGCCAGAAGGGGTGAAGATACTGGCCCAGGTCCTGGTTCAGAACCCTTATAGAGGAAAGGGGGGTGCAAGGAGGCCCTGAAACAGCCCTCCCAGTTAGTCTCCAAAGCCACGGAGGTCTCGTTCATGGATGACTAAGATCAGGAGTCCATGCATAGGGTCGATGAGGATGACGACGGCGCAGGGCCTAGTTTCCCTGTTTTGCCTTCTCGGCCAAGGGACATTTCCTTGGATATTTTATCGACGCTCCACACCTTGGTGTCAGAGAGCCAGATGAGACTGCTTCTGGCACCGGTACCTGTGGTCCCCGGTCTGCCTCCGAAGAGTCATCTGATGCCCCCATATCAACCTTTTTTTTCGGGACCCAACTCCCACAGCAGGCCCAGACACTGGTACGGATATGGCCACAATGACGAAGACCTTGGATTTAGATGCCCCGCATAGGGTTTCCCCACCAGATTATGTGGGTTTGTTCCACTCCATGAATGCCAGGGCCACCGAGCAATTCCAGCTGGTGCCCACAGAAATCAAGGAGGGCTTTTTGTATCAAAGGCCAGAGGCGAAGAGGAAAACTATCAGGGCAGTGCCTTTTCTGGATGATATTTGGGAAGAGGGGCGTAGCCCTCTTGAAGAACCCTTGCACACCTCCAGCCAAGCGGGATAGACTGGAAAAGCCATATAGGGGGCCGGACTCCGTACCCAAATGCCTGAGGTCACGACCATCGCTGTACTCTGTCGGCGGCTGCAAGGAAATGGTTGGCTAACCAGTCCCCGTCTTCGGTCCCTCGGGACAGTGAGGGGAATAGGATGGACGCCCACCATGGGGAAGGTGATTTACACTGCAGTGTCCATAATCAAGGCGGCCAACACACTGGCCATCCTAGTCGGGTACAACAGGGAGTTGTGGTACAAACTAGGACCGATCCTGGAGTTTCTCCCTGGCAATAAGAAGATGGAGGCCCTCGCCCTCTTCCAGGAAGGAGAAGTGGCATTGGACCACACCATCATGGTGACAGTGGACATCGCTGATGCAGGATTCCGGCAAATGGGGAGCAGTGTCTGCCTTCGTCAGCAGGGATGGATGAAGGCCACTAACTTCCTCAGGAGGTCCAAGCGAAGGTGCTGGACATGGCCTACGATGGGGAAAATCTGTTTGGGAAGGCCGTGGATGAGTCCCTCCAGGCCATCAAAGCGGAGATGGCCCGCTCCATCGGGGCACTCCAGCTGCACCACACATCTTCTCTTTGCTCCTGGAGGGGAAAATCGAGCAGGTCCTCGAGAGGGTTCTCGATGTTGTACAGACAGCCTTCCCCATCCTCAATGCAAGAAGCCTACAGAAGCCAGTACCCAGGCCTACAGTAGCAGAGGACAGCATCAGACAGCATTGCCGTCGCCCGCAGGCACCCAGGCAAGCCTGGACGGACCAAGACCTCGGGCCCCCACTCATGCACCCTGGTGGGAGGCTGGCTGACGAGGTTGGTCAGTGAGTGGAGAAAGAACACCACCGGCAGATGGGTGCTGGATGCTCTTGCCCAGGGGTATAACTTGGAGTTCCAACCCAGGTGTCCTCGTATTCCGCCGGTTCCCGGGCAGGAACAGCACATCCCTCAGCTTCTGGATGAGGTACGAGCCATGCTATGAAAAGGGCGATAGAGCTAGCTCCCCAATGGCTCTGGGGTTCCAGAGTTTATTCCAGATAATTTCTAGTCAGAAAGAAGATGCCTGAACAAATACTTAAGTCCCAGAAATTCAGGGTGGTCACTTTGCAGCATGTGCTCGACCAACTGGAAAAAGGAGACGTCTTGACGTTGTTGGACCTGGAGGATGCATATTTCTATGTCCCCATTCACAAGAAACATCTCAAATGTCTGTTTCATGGTGTAGGGCCAGCACCACCAGTTCAAGGCCCTACCGTTTGGCTTGAAGTTGGCCCCATGAGTATTCATGACGTGCCTGGCACCAATGGCAGCCCATCTACGCCTACAGGACATATATGTATACCCGTACCTGGACGACTGGCTGAATCGCGGCTGCTCGCAAGAGTTGGCCGACGAGCACATGAAGGCGACCGTCCGACTATTGACAGATCTGGGATTCTCTGGCAACTATCCGAAGTCCTGCTGAACGCCATCACAGAACACGGTGACCCTAGGCACCAGACTCAACAGTGTCTTGCCTTTGTGTCTCACTCGGAAGAGAGGCTAGAACCATTCAAGGAAAAGTGCAATGGCCGTTGTCGGCAAAGACGGCCACAGTGCGGGCCCTCAAGTAGTTAATGGGCATGATGTCCTGCAGCTACCTATTCTGCCTCTGCAGATTTGGACCCGGACCGCCCCAGCCTGTCAGCAGCGCCTTCAGTCAAGTTGCCGGTGGTTCCGGATCTTTTCACCAGAGAGGAAGGCGCAATCCTTCCTCACAACCCAGAATCGCTGAACCTGAAGGCTTGGCTCCTGCAGCCTTTGGGTTTGGAGATTAGGAGTTGCCAGCAGACTGCAGGGAGGTCCGGCCAGGGCGGCGTCGACTTTCAAATGCTACGGCCATAAGTGGAAGCATTTTGCTATGTGGTGCTGTTCGCAGAGGATTACCCCTCTGAGGGTCATGGCTCCTAGGATCCTGCCATAGGTGCTGTCCTTGGCTCACGCATCCATCAAGGTACATCTGGCGTCCATCTCCCGCTACATCAGATCCCCGGGGAGATCCTTGCAGTGGTCCCACAGACTCGTCAAGGAGTTTCTCAAAGGCCTTTCCGATTCATGCCGCCGGTGAAGGCTCCTGCTCTAGCGTGGGAGCTCAACGTGATTCTGATGAGGGTCATGGGAGCCCGCTTTAAGCCTATGCATCAGGCCCCCCTCAAGTTCCTCTCACGGAAGACCGCTTTCCTTGTTGCCATCACCTCTGCCAGACGTGTAGGTGAGATCCAGGCCCTATCCTGCAAGCAACCCTACCTGACTTTCCCTGAATCAAGAGTAGTACTGTGCATGCACCCCTCTTTCATGCCTAAGGTTCTGTCGGAATTCCACCTCAACGAGCCTTTGGTGTTTGTTTTATTCCTGAAACCTTGGTCGGCGGCAGAGAGGACCTTGCACTAGCTGGACGTTGCTCGTGCCCTGAAGTTTTACGTGACCCGCACAAAGAGTTTTCGGAATACTTAACAATTGTTTGTGAACTTTGGTCCTGTGAACCATGGGAAGGCCTTGTCCAAGGCTTCCATTTCAAATGCACTGCCATTGGTTGTTGAACAGACCATAGCCTGGCCGTCCGAGAGCCTACTCCACCAGAGCGGTCGCTACGATGACTGCGTTCCTGTCTGGTGTACCCGTGTTGGATGTCTGAAGGACTGCTACGTGGAGGTCCATGCACACCTTCACAAAGTTCTACTGTGTCGACACGTATTCCAGGGAAGAGTTGAGAATCGGCCAAGCAGTGCTAAGCGACCTGTTGGCTTGAGGTGAGTCTGCTCCAGAGGTAAGAGTTAATTGCTTCTGTTGAGCCTTGCCACCTCCCGTGGTTGTGTAATGTTGTACTGCTGTGTATTCATTATTCATAGCATGTGAACCCATGCCAGATCCCATGCTGGAGAAGGTTTAAGTTACTTACCTGTAACTATTGTTCTCCAGCATGGGTTTGGCATAGATTCACATGCAAACCTTCTCTCCGGCCCCTCTGCGACTCTTCTTGGTCATACTGCCACTTAACATGATTACCAAATCTGAATATGGCTGCCACAGGCGGGGCTTAGGGAGAGGACTGTCATTGGATGGGGGCAGTATGACCCAGAGGAAAGTGATTGATTTAGAGGAGAAATAGTTTTAAAGTGAATGTTTTTTTTTTCTCTTCATCCCAATTAGGGGCTACGAGGAAGATGCACATATGTAGACCTTCACTGAGATTAGAAGAGGACATTTTTTTCAAGTGATGATGCCATTAGTGAGGTTTGGAACAAATATCTGCTGTTTAATATATAAATGATCACTAACATGACAAATGAGGCAACACTATAGCCAGTTAAACCACGAGCAACAGTTCACCCAAACACTGCTCTTCCCTTTACCCCGCCCCTGGAATGCACTCCACGCTCTCCTACAGTGTCTCCCTTTCACCTCCACTTTCCTTTCTTCCCACTCCTCTCTGAACTCTTCTGCCTAGCACCCCCTCTTCTCAGGTGCTATTCTCTCACATGCACCCCTTAACCGCTCTGCACAGACTCATTTTAACCCACTACTGCTACTAACACCGATACGCCCACCTTAGCCAACGCTGCAAGCAATACCACAGTCCCCGCCATCTCCACCACCACTTGTTATGAACATTTGGACAGACTGCAACTGGACACTTAACATGGACATAGCGTAGGCTACCATAATTGTGTTCACAAAACACCTTTTATCGGTTCCCAGAACCCATTTTATCTAACTTGATGGCATTGAAAGGATTCCACATTGGAGCATTTTCATGCTTTACTGCATAGGTTTATGTAGAGAAATAAAGCACTTGTATGTATGTGGTTACAAACTGTGTAAACGTGTTTTATTGCATAAAGATGCTTCTGTGCGTTTGATTTTTGTTTTGTGCTTCCATCTTGGTATTTTCAAAATATGTTCGGTGCAAAACTGGGTGATTTCGTCATTCTTAATTTTGCAATTACCACGTGTAGACTTAATTGAAGATGTATATACTTAAGATCGTGCAGTTGGATACATAGAGGGCCAGACTTTCATAAAGTAGCGCAAATGATAGCGCACAGAATAGGCTTGTTTAATTTTGGCTACTTTCAGAAATGTGCAGGTCACCTTATTCTCACAGACGACCTGCGCATTTCAGGAGGGGCACAAAGATGTTCTGTCCAACCCTCATGCATACATAAGTGTCAGGAGTGTGCTCCGACACTAATGTATGACAGGCTCCCAACATCCACAAGGTTGCTGGGAGTGCATTTCGCAGGAGAGAGGCCGTTATTTGGGGGATGTAAATGCAAGTGTGGCAGCCACAGTTTCAATGGCGGCTGTCACAATACAAAATAAAGAAATCATGACCATGGCAGGGAATGACCCTGTTTTCCGGATATTTAAAAGTGCATCCTGTTTGTGCACATGCTCAAAGGGGGAGGCGGAGGGGGCGGGGCGGGAAGGGATGAGAGCATCTGAATGAGTGCATCTTCGCCTCACTTGCACCAAACAATCTTTGGAGAATTTGGCCCATAGTTCCTATTTTCATCTTATGATGATTCTTCACTGCATCAGAAGGATTGTGGTCTGTCTCTGCTGTAAAATCCACCCTGCTGACAATATGTACTTTGAGGCATCCGAGCATCTGCGTGATCTTTTACCCACACATTTAGAGATCTACCGTCTGACCATGTGGCTTGCTGTGACGAATCAACTTCTGGGCCACAAGTGGTACAGGGATGGATATCTGTTTCTAAACCATCAATCAGCCTCACACTTCTAGAACACCAGAAGGGATCCGAACAGATTGCAAACACAAGTAAATTATAAAACGCCTTGTCCAATTTTGGTAATGTGGACGGAACGGCAGGCTTATCCCCGCAAGATCGTTGGTTAGTTGCAACACAGCGAAAATACAAGTATTGCCCAATGATGAAAAGGACTGTCCAGTCAAAATTGGATAAAAAGATCTACTTTATTATCACAAAAGACAGTTCTAGCACACTACAAAATACAACCCACCCTGTAAAGGAATGCAGAGGACAGACCGTTTCAAAGAAGGAAACGGGATGCACTCTGGATACTGACAGAAGGGGTGGTAGGTAAAGTAATTAATCGCAATAGTTCATTAATACTTGGTTTCAACACACAGAGAGAAATGGGTCATAAAAAGTCAATAGGGACCTTCGGGAAAGGACCAAGGGGACAGAACCACAATGTACCCTGTGCTTGTATACGTTCTTGGTGCTTGACAGTGTAGTGCTTGTGTAAGTTATTGGTGCTAGACAGTGTAGAGTTGGTTTCAGGGCACTTTGCAGCTTCTGCGACTGAGTTCAAGACTTGAGACAGCTGTGGGTATCGGGCAGCAGGCAGTTCGGCGAGCAAGGCTGGACAGACAGCTGCAGGTGGGCCTACATGGCGGCTCGGGGTCAGGAATTGTTGCAGTACTGGTCGCCAGGTCTGAAGCACTGGTCGAGGGGTCTTGGACAGTGATGGCAACCACGGCATAACAATTAGTGGTGCAGTCAGTTGGAACTCGACAGGCTAGAAAATGTCCTTTAAGGTATGGTCGGTAAATGCTTGTTGATGCACTCCTCCTAGCTTCTTCACTTGGCTTGTGTCGTCCTTTAAGACGACAGCCCAAGGCTGAGGAGAGTGTTGCAGGCAGCTGCTTTGTCCTTAGTTTGGTTCAGAGACTCTCTGGTATTTCCCACCTTGGAGGCCTGCTGCAGAGTCTAGCAGGGCATGCTGTGTGCTGGATGGGTACTGGTTCTGGAGCTGCTGGAGGGTCCTCTGGCTTCAGTATCACTCTCTGTTCCCTGGGAGATGTTAGGGGAGGGATCTTGCTTCCCTCTTGGAGGTCCTGGCCTTCGTTCACTGGCGGAAGATGTAAGGCAGACTGTACCTTTAGCCAAGGTCCAATGCTGAGTTCTTCTTTCCTGCTGCTGGTGAGGCCTTCATATGATCTGCCCAAATAAGGGGCTTAGCCAAATGGGCCACAGTGATTGGTGTAGGCTAAGCCTACTTTAATGAACCAATCCTGGATCCCCACGAACAATCTCCATTATGCCTAAGGTCATATCCAGAGTGCTTTGCAACAGAAAAGGTCAATGGGTAAAAATATGTAATACTAAGTCCGACTCATCTTCCTGTCTGTTGTGGATCAAAGGATCTCTCTGGTTAATTGAGCTCTGTGGTTCCTGATAAAAGCGGCCAGTCTCCCTTTAAGCTGCAGCAAGACCAGCCTTTCTGACTTCTGCAAACCACATTTGTGTACCTTCTGAATGGGGTCCCCCTGTGGGGTTGACTACTGTAAACAGCTGTCCTGTACATGGCAGTTCACTACCCTTGATAATAAGAGGGGGCAGCTGGCTTCAGGTTGACACACATGCATATCAAAGGTTGTTGGGGTTTTCCTGTCTCCGTTGTTAGTCCTGCAGCCAGGCCCCACATGGGCCTGTTTGAATTAACTGCGATTAGTATGCAGAGCTGCCACCAGCAGAGCTACCAAAAGGATAGGGTTGATCCATGGAGCCTCTGTTAGTTAATTAGGCTGGCCATGGCAGAAGGAAAAATGTGCCCCCCCCCTTCGGAGATGACTAGATGTACTCTTGGCTGTCATATCCCAAATAAATATGACTGGGCAAATGGCACCTGTAAACTGTGTCCACCCAGAGTAAACAGGACTATGTCATATAGTGAGCCTAGGAAAATGTGTGCGGATTAGCCCCACACATTTTCCAGAGGCTCATCTACCATCCTTCAATTTCTTTTAAAAGTTCAAAAAAGCCCAGTTACACAGAGGGATGGGTCTGTCAATGAATGGACCTAAATGGGCTTTGATGGTGTTGGGTCCTTCACAGTGAATTTCTTTTCAGAGCACATTACCTGATCAGAGGCACAGAGATGGAGGGTCAGCGCACGTGTAAGCAAAATCAGAGAAGCCGCGGTACAGTTTCAAGTACAGCGAGCCATCTACGTGCGGTAGCAGAGGGAGAGGAGATCTGTGTTGCATTTACGTCACGCCCGGGGGCTCGCTCTCCCTCCCAGGCTGAACGCAGCGGCCCCCACCTTTTGGGGGCAGAGCGAAGGAAGGGAGCGACACGGCAGCCCCATCCTTTGGGGAGGGGGGGCAGCAGCCGTGTTGCACTTCCTTTGCACGTATTTGAAGAAGCCCGGCACCGTTGTAAATCAAGCGCACAGCGTTCTAAACGAACAATTCTACATTACATTATGAAGCGCAACGTTACTAATTGGAATGGAGCCCGAACACCACGGCCACACGTGGAGAGGGAAGAGCATACTAGCGCACAACAGCAGAGGAGGGGCTCTGCTAATAAAGAAAGCAGCCCACGCTGTGGGCAGGAAAGTCACTAGCACCCATCAGAGTGAATTGAAAGTCAGCAAAACACAGGTGCCAGCCACTAGAAGCATAAATATTTTTTTCTAAAAATACAAAAATATTTATATAATAAGAAATCCTAATATTTGGGGATAATCTAACTATTGGGCAGAGGAGGACCAGATCAGTAGTGGGCTAAAGTGGTAACCTCCTTCGCCCTTACAGAACCAACGAAGCAGTGGGCGTGCACTAGACGCCGCAAAGGTAATAGGTACACGGCACTATCAAGATGTCTGAGTTTGAATGGAGCGAGGAGGAGCAATCCCTGGACCTCGCTGCAAGTTTCAAACAAGTGCTGGGGAGCTTGTTGGCAGACACAGTGGCTCAAGGGATGGAACCCCTTCAGGAGAGGCTGGAGACCCTAGAGTCTATGCTGACCCAGCCCAGGGAGAGCACCTTGAAAAAGATCAGCACGTCTACAGAAGCTAAGGGGAGTACGCAGACCCGTAAGAGGAAGGCCTCTTATGACCCTCCCCCCCGGGTCGACCATATGGGGTACCTGATAAGGCCCCAGAGGCTGCCGACGCTTTCTCCAAGCTTAAGGAAGCTTTTACACATCGGTCGGCTGTGCCAAGCCTCGAGACCCCCAGCCCAGAAAATATGGGGACTGAGGACCTAGGCTCAGAAGAAAAGACAGCAGAGAGGATGAGCGATCCTCGCTAGAAGGAGATGAGAAGGAAGAGGAGGAATGGGTGAAACCCAGCGGTAAAAGAACACGCAAAGAAAAGCACCTGGACGAGGAGCCAGAGGAGGATTCCGAAATGTTTGATCCCGATAATATTAGGAATCCGAAAGGCTGCGATTGGCAACCATCTCCTAGAGTGACAAAATATGACTGCGGAGTCCGTGCGCAGAGTCCAGTCTGCAGCAGTTTGAGAAGGAGAGAGGAGCTGCAGCTACGGTGCACAAACTTTGTTTCCAGTGATTTTGAGCATTCTATGTGCCTTTAAGGAAAAAAAAGCACAACTGATCTTAAAAAGACCAGCAAAGCACGGAGCGCGCGCGGAGTCCGTGCGCAGAGTCCAGTCTGCAGCAGTCCGCAGTGGGCGGCGGAGGGCAGCGGCGCCTGCCTGAAATCAAGAGG
The DNA here is from genome assembly GCF_040938575.1 of Ambystoma mexicanum. Classification (NCBI taxonomy): domain Eukaryota; kingdom Metazoa; phylum Chordata; class Amphibia; order Caudata; family Ambystomatidae; genus Ambystoma; species Ambystoma mexicanum. Next base: position 1,196,258,618 of record NC_090922.1, read on the forward strand.
TAAGAGGCACCATGGGTGACAATGGGCCATTGACACGGCTTAAGCTAAAACAAGCCCAGAATTCAATAGTACCCCTCCCCGGTACCACTGCAGATATGGACTTATATGTAGATAGTGTCGCAGGGAGTGATGTTGAAAGTGGAAACGAAAATGGGAGTGTACTAAGGCCGCATCATCCCGACGATACAAATGAAGGGGGCGAAGAAAGAAGTGGGAGTGGACTGGCACCCACTGTTACTTCCGCTCCTCGTAAGGTCCATTGCACTATGGACACAGTTTTGGATGTGCGAGAGGGGATGTCTCAGAGTCGAACAAAAGCAGCACCGAGCACTCTAGTAACTCGGACTCAAACAGAGCTTGAGCCGGTGTCTGCGGTGTTCGAGACAACCTCGGATAACTCACTAAAGGCTCCAGCGCCTGCTCAGGCTTCGGTGGCAGACACTGAGGTAAAACCCATGGAGAACCTTGATGACGAAGTACTTTCCATATCACAACAACTATATCTAGGTGACCTAGCGAACCACGAAATTCCACAGGCAGTCAGCGCGCGTACTGTGGCCTTGCAAAATGGAATGGTTAGCAAGAACAATGTTGTTGTTGAACATCGTATGGATCCCACGAACCTGCATAATACAAATATTATGAATACATGGGGCAGCATTTTACCAAGTGCTAGGCTGAATAATGGGGTAAACGACTGTGAGCACGATGCTGCAGAAGTGATCGAAATAAATGCGGAAGCATTCAAATCTCCTTTTGATGTGACCGATAATGAATTACTTGCGCTTGAGGTGCCGAATATAGCATTAGATCAAAGCTTGCTGAAATTTACTTTCCCAGTGCCTGCTAAACAGCATGTGAACTTACGTAAGGAAAGCACCCCTATACAGAAAATTGCAATTGGTCCTAAGAACATCAACCAAAACATGAAGTCAACACTTGCATGTAATAGCAATAGCAGTAAAAACAATGCCTCAACCGGATTAAACAGTGGTGACAATTCTTCACGAGCTGAAATAGGGAACTTAATTAATGGAATACAACAGGGTTCCCGCAATGATTTACCCTTGAAGGAGATCGACTTAGCAGCGAGAGAAGCACGTCTGACCAAGAGACTCCTAGCCGACTTTGAGGAAATGAAGGAGAGATTAACAGCAAGCTTTTCTTTAGGCACCTCAAGTGATATCACTACTATGGAAACATCCATGGGACATAATAAAGAAGGCGAACACGAGCGCTCTACCAGTGGTAAAGCGACAGGCTCGAACCAAAAATCTATCGAGCTGGAAAACGACACTGCTAATTTGGGTTTAAACCTGGTGAATGTAATAACGGAGTGCTTTAAAAGTAAAGGAAAGAATCTTTACTCTAAGGATGATCCCAGCTCCAAATCGAAAAGTCAGAGCGATCAAGTGTCAGATAAGCACATGCAGCAACGGCCGAAAACCATCCCAGCGAATAACAGGAGCGACCTGAGTTCACCAAGTAAGGAGAATAGCGGCAGCCCGCAAAGTAAAGACCCTGCCTTAAAATCGAACTTGTCAGTTGCTGCTGCCATACAGATTCACAACAATGTTTTGGCTGCCACTTCACTAGCCTTGATACCATTTATAAAGCTGTATGAAAGCTTAAATGAATCTTCACAAAATAAAGGAGCTATAATGAGGCAACTAGATGACAAAATCAATAAAATTGAAACGCAATTTGTGGCTTTTCAAATAAGACAAGAAGCTGAAAATATTCAATCTGCCGAACATACAAGCAGACACTTTGAGCAGATGTTATTAGAGCATAAAGGAATCAAACTGCTTCTAGATGGAATATCTGGCAACACAAAACAAATGCAATCTCAACTACTGGTGAAACATGCTTCTATTGCAAACATCACCCACCGTGGCACAGATGTAGGGATTCAATGCAAAATAGAAGTGGACACAGCAGTAGCAGGAAACTCAAATGACGAAAATACAGCAGCCAATGAGCCTAACTTACTCGTTCTTATTGACCTAACAGGAAAAAGTGGAATAACAACAGCTACGTCAACGACAAATGGAACTAATAACGAACCAAACAAAATCACGGCCAGCGTAAAACATCTATCTGCAATAGGTACCAAAGACGTGATGGCTGATTCCAGCAACCAGGCCTGCGAGGCAAATACGACACCGGAGGTGCGTTTGGAGATTCCTTCGTGTTCTTCTGCAAAGGCATCATATGGCATATTCAGTGGTCCGGCTAAAAATCTTGAGATCACGGCAAGTAAAGAAAAACTAATCTCACAGAAAAATGGCAACGCCAAGAAAAAGCTGGAAAAAAAAAAGAACATACAGACTTCTACAAAACATACAAGTAATATAAAGCAATTTATAAGAAACCTGACCACACCTGTAAAAGCTAAACTACATGAAAATAAAATACTTGGCAAACTGGACACAAATAACAAAGATAGACACGAAGAGAAAAATGCAGCACCTGCAAATAAAGTGATTGTAAATACAAAAAAGCGGAGGAGAATTGAATCCGACGTGAGTTCATCTTCCTCTGCGGTTCTAATGGAAGAGTTATGTAACATGTCCACATATTCTGATGGCGAAGCTGAAGATTGTTTTGGAGGATCTTTGGTGGACGGTGGGAATACGTCGACAAGTAGCTCTAACTCTTTAAGCCGAATACAACAAGAGAAACATCACTTAATTAAGACAAGTTGCCATAAAGATAAAAATGGAGAGTTATGGGAGAAAGAAAGAGCCTCCTATAAAACTCAATTCGAATGGAAAAAAAGACATATAGATTCTAGTTCCAAGCCATCAAATAACTGTCGATCTGTATTGAATCCAAAACACACAACAGCGCAGAGTCGACATTCTCCTTCGAAATCACATGAAGCCCCTCGCAGTGCCTTTAAGGTTGCATCTCCAAAAATAATGATTGAAAATATATTTAGAAATGAACTAGATGTCAATCTGAATCGTGCTAACACTATGCGCCTACTGCATGCAGTACCAGTGCTGCGTACCATAACGTCCGATGACATCCGCATTGTTGAATACTTATCGGAAGATCGAGTGGATGTTGTACTACTGCACATTCATTTCCAAGCGGTACGTAATATGCTATTAACCGCGAAGCAAGGTCTTCTATGTTTGGGGTTTGAGATCTCGTCTTATGATCCAACAAGTACACAAAGCACAATCAAGACACCGGAGTCCAAAAGCGTAAAAGTATCCATGGATCAGCGACGTGAAGACCTACGGAGACAGTTTAATACTGCACCATTGTTAAACTTAAAGAACGGGAGCGCTGGAGTCAAGTCAACGAAGAAGTAGCTCACGAAAGATGAAAATGATGCGCCTGTGACTTGATTTCGTGGAATACGAGGGGCTTTAGTCATTTATATAATGACTTTCCGGTCGAGCTGACCGACAATTTTGCAATTTGTCTCCAAGAAACCTGGATGCGTGAGCCCCTGGTTAAAGATGGCTATGAGACACTGCTAAATCCAGCCGTAAAAAACAACAAGGGACGGCCATTTTCGGGTCTACTCACCATGATAAAATCAGGCACTAACTGGGAAATAATGGAAAAAATCAACCCCAACAGTTATGTCCAAAGAACATTACTTCAGACCACGAACGCTCACAATAATAAAAAACATTTTTTATTGTTGAACGTGTACTGGAACCCACTAAAAATCTCTGCTGATGCATTCCTAGCTGCTGTAATGAAAATAATTGATAACTACCAGAGGACTTGCTTGGACATTGCAATTATTTTGTGTGGGGATTTGAACATCTCATGGTTTAATGAACACAGGAAGCTTGTAGAAGACAAATCGATTGTCGGATGCCAAGGTAATGCAAGAAGATCGCAATGGCGTGGAAATCTGGAAGCCCACGATTGTATGATGGTAAACGGCCATGTGAAAGGCGATATACCACCAAATTTCACCTGGGAAAACATGGGCTACAAAAAAACCTTAGATTATTTCTGGACATCGAGAAATGTCTTTGTAACAATCAATAATTTAAAAATTGCAAATTACATAAACCACATACAGTGACCACTATATATTAGTAATGTCCTGCAAGCTAATGTGCAAAAAGCAATCTGGCAACAATAGTCAAGTACTAGAAGTAAATCATGGGAGAAACCGTCTACTTATAACTGACCGTCAAATCATCAAAATATCAAATGAAATCCAGGAAACATACCATGACAATGTTGAGTCATTTGACTATATACCGCTGCTCCCTTGTCTGAAACCAGGTTTTTCAAAGAGAAATTGTCAAAGTCTTAATGAGCACAAGCATAAATGGAGTTTCGTCGTGAAAAACCAAAAAAAGCAGCTAAGGAAAGACCTGATCAAACTGAAAAAAGAGTATGGAATGAATGCTACAAGCGTCTTAAAACAGAGAAAACAACAATATCGGAATTGGTTGAAATCCTTTTCCTATTTGAGAGACCAAGAACGTGGTGAAGAAATGTTGGCACTGATAAAAAAAAACAACTCAAGAGAAATCTGGGGAATCCTGAATAAAGGAACAGCAAACCAGGACGCCCTAATGATAAATGGAGTGACGGAAAACGACTGGGTGACGCACTATCAAAAGGTCTTTACAGGAATGGAGTTGATACAGCGCGCTGAAAGTGGCACCACTGATATAGCCTGGAACATAATTGAGTCCAAAGAAGATATTCTTATGGCTATAGACAAACTAAAGACATCGAGAGCTGCTGGACCGGATGGGATCAGCAATACACAGTTAAAAGAACACAGATATACGTGGTCAACTTTCATCAGAACGCTATTTGTGGCGATAGCAGACAGAAAGCAGATGCCGAGATCATGGACTGAAGCAATAATAGTACCAATATACAAGAAGGGCAGTCGGGACGATCCTGCCAACTACCGCCCGATTGCCCTCCTAGATACTATCGGCAAAGTGCTGGCGACATTTTTGCAAAAAAAGTTAACTTCATGGGCAAAGGAAATAGATCTACCAGATATCATACAAACAGGATTTACAAAGGGCGTGGGCATAGAGAACAACTTAACCTTGTTGAACCTATTGAAGCTAGAAGCACTGAATAATAAGGCCCAGTTATTCATGGCTTTTATCGATTTGCAACAGGCTTTCGATTCAATAAGTCGAAATAAACTATGGGAGAAGTTAGAAAAAAGAAACTGTCCAAACTCTTTGCTGTCACCAATAAAGGCATTGCATTCCAACACTTCAATCAAAGTAATATTAAATGCAAGTGGAGACCTGTCTAAATCAATCATTACTACCAGAGGGGTGAAACAGGGCTGTCTACTTGCAGCCACTCTGTTTAAGCTTTATATTGCTGACATTCCCATGGCCCTAGCAAATGTGAATTGTTTCCCTCTGAAAATCAACGGACGACATATAAGTTACGTGATCTATGCTGACAACATAATACTGTTTGAAAAAACTCAGATAGGCCTACAACGGCTGCTGTCGAAACTGGAAACTTATATGATTGAAAACGATCTATCAATCGATGTGAACAAAACCAAAATCATGAAGTTTGGCAGTGATCGGAACGCCAAAAATAAGAACTTTAAATGGCGAATCGACAATAAAGTCATTGAAGAAGTCAAAGAAATTCGCTATCTTGGAATATTGACGAACATCTCAATACGGGAGTGGAGCTGGGTCCGAGACCTGTTCAATCGGACCCGAATGCTCTCCCTACAAGGAGCGAAACTACACACCTTGTATGGAAAGTTTTCGGCAATACAGCTCCGCATGTTCTACCTTCAAAACGTAGTGCCTACAATAACTTTTGGAGTAGAAGCCGGCTGGAATTTGGACCATAAGATCTGGACCAAATTGGAAAGCTTATTCCGGCGGCAAGTTCTGAGACTGCCTAAATATCTCTCAATGACGATCATACGCCACGAACTGGCACTGGAAAGTCTCTATGGAACAGTACTCTGGAAATCCTTATCATTGCTACGCAAGATGGAGATAATGCATTGTGAACCAGCCTTTAAAATATTAAGATCAGAGGGAAAACATTAACATACAGGCTTGCTTTTGAGATGGTCAGATAAAGTGAAAGCCATCATGTTAGATGCAAATATCTCAATGGATACATTGTTGAATCGCCCACAAATTGCGAGAATTAAATTGAAAGAGTGGCTATGGATAGACAATTTGGATAGGTACGCAAAGATGCCGACAGCTTTAGACCTGGGTCCGACGAAGAATAAAGTGGACAATATGCCGAAATATCTATGCCAATTTCCCTCACGATATCATAGAGATCAATTTCTCAGACTTGGACTGAACGTACTGAAAACAAACCAAATGTTGGTGCTGAGAAAAATAAAGCTAGCTCCGATGAAGCTTGTCGGCATTGTGGAATCCATGTAGAGACAATAAAACACCTAACAATTGAATGTGTGGCCTTAAATGGGCTGAGATCCATCCACTTGAGTGAGTTCAAGCCTGCAAATGACTCGATGGAAGACCTGTGGATCCGGATACTGAGTGGAAGCTCGGTACATTTAACCTGCTCAGTGATAAATTTTCTAGATAAGGTCCTAAACTGAAAAGGATAGATCCTAAACTGAAAAGGATAGAATGTAATTGTAAAGATAAATTGGGACTTATGAACTGGTATGAATTGTAATAAAAGTTTGTAAAAAAAACTAGATGTTACAAATAAAAAATAAAAAAAAGAAAAAAAAAGAAAATATGACTGCCAGGCTAAGAAAAGCCTTAGACAAAGAAGTGAGGCAGCGCCTCCGGGCAGAATGCCCTCGCCCGGACTTATCAGGCAAGGTAGCGGAGCCACCGGATCTAGATCCGAAGATGCTGGCTTTTGTCGCTAAAACAAGCAAAGACCCGAGGAAGGGTATCGATAGGTCCTGGCGGAGTTGGCAGGAGAAGGTCCTGGATATTGCAGGACCCCTGGCGAAGATGATGGACCTGGCCGAGTGAGCCAGAGACACGGGGGAGGAAATTGACCCCGAAGCCTTGGCGAAGGAGGGCGGTATGCCTTCTGGGGAACGCCAGTTGCGCCATCTCGTCCGAGAGGAAACAAGGTCTCTTACTCAAGATTGATACCAAATTAAGCGATCTAGCGAACTACGAAGCAGGAGAGTCAGCCCAGGGACTCCTATTCGGAGTCACATTCGGCAAGGAGATGGGCAAATTCATTACCACCTACACCTCTTTAGAAAAGGCTCAGGCATCCATCCGCAGGATATTTCCTGGCAGAGTTTCTGCCGGGACTGGCCGTCATCAGGGGTCAATCGGCCAGTCACCACCAGGGAGGAAGAATACCCCATAATTCACGAGCACAGTATTGGGAGTCAAAACAGCAAGACACCACCTTCCCATCAAGAGGTCGCTTCCCTAGAGGTCGCAGAGGAAGAGGAGCCGGCCGTGGCCAGAACTTTACACCAGCTGAGAGAAGGGTACTATCCTCCAGTGGGGGGGAGAAGTTGGCTCTGTTGGGAGACCTGGCACAAGCTATCCTACGATGCATGGGTTCTGCAAACAGTAAGAGGGTTACACATAGATTTCGTTCAGGCGCCAGCTCAAGTAACTCGCCCGGCACAGATTCACCTGCAGCAAGCAGATCGGGTCAAGCTGCACCACGAACTTCAGCTGCTCCGGCTGAAAGGAGCCATAGAAATCTGCAATGCAAACCCTCGTTTCGTCAGTCCTATGTTCCTGGTCCACAGGAAAGAGAAGGTGCAACCCATTATTAATCTAAAAGAGCTGAACGGCTGGGTAGTATACCGGCATTTCGAAATAGAGGGCATACACCAACTGCGGGACACCCTGAGAGAGGGAGACTGGCTAACCAGGAAAGACATGAAATACACCTACCTCACAGTGCCAGTGCAGGCGGAGTTCAGGGACTATATAGCATTCCGTTGGAAGGGGCAACTGTGGCGTTTCAGCACAATGCCCTTCGGGCTAGCCTCAGCGCCCTGGGCCTTCACCAAGTTGATGAAGCCAGTAGTGACAGCGATCCGGGAGAAGGGTATTCGGATGATTATATACCTGGTCGATCTCCTTGTCCTAGCTCAGGATCGGAGTACGCTGTTGTATCAAACCTGCTGGGTTCAGGAGCTCCTACAATCTCTGGGCTTTCTGGTAAACCGAGAAGTCTCAGACCAAGCCAGCGCAAAGGCTGACTTTCTGGGTTTCGTCCCAGACACCAGAAAAGCAACCTTGGAAATACCGAACAGAAAGATCAAAGACATCAAAAAGGAGATCAGAGGCTGCCTGAAAGAGCGAGAGATTTCTATCGGGAGACTAGCGAGGATAGTGGGGATGATAGCCGCCTCGATCCAAGCTATTTTCCCTGGGCCCTGCAGAGGCTGAAGATTAGACACCTGCAGCAGGGTCTGAGATACCACCAGAGTGTCCCTAGACTGGGATTTTAACACAGAACTGGAGTGGTGGTTGAAGAATATATACGCCTGGAATGGGCGTGCCATCTTTGGAGACCAACAGGAACTTGTAATAGAATCAGACGCAAGTCGACAAGGTTGGGGAGGGAGATGCGGGTCCCTGGAGACCGGAGGGAAATGGAGCGAAGAAGAACTTCACATAAACTGCCTGGAACTACTGGCAGGGTAATTTGCCATCAAGGCATTCACCAGAGAGCGAGTGAGCTCCTGCGTACTCCTCAAAATGGACAACATATCGGATGTGAGATATATAAATCACTTGGACGGTACGAGGTCCAAGCTGCTAGCCGAACTGGCCAAGGATTTCTGGCACTCGTGCCTGCATTCGAAAACGTCAGTCACAGCAGAATATTTACTGGGAGAACTCAATGTGAGAGCTGATTGGAACTCCCGCTATCTGACAGATTCCAGCGTTTGGAAGCTAGATACAGAGACATTCCGGCACCTGAATCAGTGATTGGGCCCGGTACACTACGACCTGTTTGCGTCATGGCTCAACCCGCAGACAAACAGCTTTTTTAGTTGGAGGCTGGACCCAGCCGTACAGGGCACAGACGCATTTCTCCGTTCATGGGCAGGGGAGATACATTACGTCTTTCCCCCCTTTGCGATGCTGAGCAGAGTGCTAGCGAAGTGTTGTCGGGAAAGAGTGGAGGTAATACTAGTACCCCCGATGTGGAAGTCACATGTGTGGTTTCCTACATTGATGGAGATAACCGCGGATATTCCGCTATTGCTCCCGGAAGGGCAGCACCTGCTCACGGACCCAGCTGGATCATTTCACCCTCTGATAGCGAGGGGGACGCTCCCGCTGATGGCGTGCAGAGTATCAGGAGACGCTGGAAGCTGCCAGGAATTTCGACACAGGCTGCAGAGCTTATCGCGTAATCCTGGGCTCCCTCCACCTGGAGCAGCTACGACGCGGCCTTGGCCAGGTGGTCAAAATGGTGCAGAGGGACACATTTTCATCCCGTTTCAGCACCTATAGTGGCAATCTTGAATTTTTTGGCTCACCCGTTACTGGATGGTAAGGCCTTCAGGACTATTGGAGTCTAGAGGTCAGCCATTTCAGCAGGCCACTTGCCCGTAGAGGGCATGCCGGCAGGAGACCACCCGGCAGTAGCCAGGCTCATAAAGGGAGGTCGATACAAGGCAACCCCCGAGCCACGGTACTGACAACTGTGGGACGTGACAGTTGTGCTCAGGCTGATAGACAGTTGGCCATCGGACAGTTTTTTTATCATTGAAACAACTATCCGGCAAACTAGCGATGCTGTTGTGCCTGATATCTTGAAGAGGGTAGCTGACGTTAAGGCCTTAGAGATCCATAGGAAGGTTTTTGGACCCGAAGGCGTAACATTCTCGATAGTGAGGAGAACAAAGACGGGTTCCACTTCAGTTCACTACCCCTATTTTCTGGATAACTCCAAATGGTGTGTCGCTAAATGCATTAAAGAATACGAGAACAGAAAAGCAGAGTACAGGGCAGCCAGCACTACTCAATTATTAATGGCACGCAGGAAACCTTTTCAGGCGGTTGCCACTGCTACCATAGCTAGATGAGTGCGCGAGGTGATGCAATTGGCAGGCATAGACCTCGGGGAATACGGAGCACACTCAGTGAGAGGGGCCATGGCGTCCAAAGCTTTCACAGCTTGGGTAACCCTCCAGGAAATTATGCAGGCAGCGGACTGGGCTAGCGATTGCACATTTAAACACTTCTATTTTAAACCAATTAGAGGGATAGCAACAACTGTGTTAGGGAAGCTTTAAACGAGCATAATGCTTGCCTCCAGTCTTGCCATAGAATGTAGATTACTCCTGCTAACTGCGCAGGGAGTATTAATTCTATTAAAGACTAGGAGGCGAGCATTACTTTCCCTCCCTCATACGTACTGCATGTTTAAAAATGTTTGCATTGTTTGTGGTTATGTGGAAACAGTACCGTAACACCACCCTGACATTGTTGTTTGTATGCTCCTCAGGAGAAGATCAAAAGAACTGAGAACGAGGTATCCGAATGTACAGATATGGAAAAATATTTGCCTCGCAGCGAGAGTCTCATCACGAACAGGCAACAGTTCAGAGTTCATCACGTTGTTGGATCACCCGTTTTTGCAAGTTGGAAGGATGCAGTTCAGAGCATCAAAAGAAGAGGAGGAGCCTAAAGGAGAGGATGTGGTCATAGCAGGGGACAGTACTAAATGGACTACAGATATCTTGGAACTTGTGGTTTTGTTTAAGGAAAAAAGAAAAGTGCTAAATAGAAAGACACCTTTTCAATTTTTTCCCATGTTATAGTTGAAACTTCTGAAGAGTAATAAAAGAAGTTGAAGCATAATGCTCGCCTCCTAGTCTTTAATAGAATTAATACTCCCTGCGAGTTAGCAAGGGTAATCTACATTGGCTACCACATTAGACTATCATTATCCACCCTCTGCTTCAAAGTCGCCAAAATACATCACACTGCCTACACTTCTTTCTCACCACTTCCTTGCTACCCTCACCCATTAATCATTCACATTATGATACCCTGATATCACTGATACCCATCTTCTGCTCAACCAACCCATCTTGTGCTCCCATTGATCCCTCCACATCCCGAAGTGTCAAAGCGCTTGCTACGATCACCTCTTTACCAATCTGCCCTCTTCAACCTTTTTCACAGTTTGCTTCAACATAGGCATGGTCATACCTATAATTTGGAAACCTACTACATACTCAACATTTCCTCATACTACAGACATGTCTCTTGTACCCCACCACACCATATTACTTGAGTGGTCTTCAATGCCATTCTTGACTATTGGGTACATAAACACTATGCAACCTCCTCAGTCTGAATTTCAGAGTAAACCTTCCACTGAAACTCCTCTCACCGGACTCTCTTCCCAACTCCTGCACACCACTGAATTTCTCGATCTTGATGCTGCTTGATCTCTGTAGACTTGACACCACCACGTGTCTTTTACATCGAGGTAATGTATAACGAATGCCCATGTATCGAATCTTTTATCTTGAAAACCTTTATAGTGAATGCATTTTTTGGGGGGTCCACCCCTAAACCCCTGTTTCCCACCCCTAATAACCCATCCTGACTGTTTCAAAACTAAATGTAACACTTTACCCCACCCTGAATACATTCACTACAAAGGTTTTCAAGGTAAAAGATTCGGTATATGGGGATTCAATATACAGGGTTCGATATAAACACTGTATACCGACACCACCACCTCAAATCTTTAGTCCTGGCTTCAAAGATGATGTACCTGAATGGTTGGCCCCCCTTTCTCTGATCTCTACTTCGAATAGATTGTGTCATCCAACGTATTCCACATCTTTGACATGTAATGTCCACAGCTGTGCTGCTTGGGACATTTTTCGGCAGAGGGCGTCCTGTGTCAATGGCGTCGGGTCGATGTCCCTCAAATGCCTCGGTTGAGGGTGACGTCATCAGATGTTATAAGTAGGACATAAAGCTCCCGTAGCCTCAGTTCTGTTTTTTCCGCAAACTTGTTTGCTTCGAGAACTCGGCGCGCCTCGTTTTATCTACTTCGATAATGTTGTCTTCTTTACGACTCTGCGGTCAGGCTTTAAAAAGTGCAGAGACTGTAAGTCCAAGATGTCCATCACGGACCCGCATCGTATCTGCTTGTGGTGTCTGGGTGAGAGCCACGACACCAACGACTGCTCGAAGTGCCAGTCGTTGACTAGCAAGGCCTTGCAGAAGCATAAGGGGAAGTTGCAGGTGACTCTCCCATCGGAGGGAGTCCACGGGATCTCGGTCCCGGAGTGGGTCTCGCCACTCGTCCTCCTTGTCGAGGCACTCCCGGAAGAAGTGTCACTGGTCGCCTTCCCCCTCCTCGTCGGATGATGGCTCTGTGAGGAAGGTGCCTTGTCCCACTGAATCCTCTACTCTGGAGGAGTGGGAGGCATTCAGGGAGAACATTTTGGATATTTTTCAATCTCCGGGCACTGCCCCATCCGCGCCTTCGGTTGAAGCCGGTGGGGAACGGTCTTGGTCCGACGTTCGCGTGCCTTCAGGCCCAGGGCGTCGGCCGTGAAAAGCATCGGGAACAGTTGAGGTCCTGCTCCGACAAGGCTCTGGTAGATCGCCAGAGATGTGCCAGATCTAGGTCGAGGTCCTTGTCGAGACCGTCGAAGTCTGGGAAGGTGTCGACCCCGTCAGTGCCGTGCCCATAGAATGCGGCTGTCAGTGCCTTGCCCTCGACCAGGCCCTCAGAGTCCTCGGTGCCGTAGTCGACACCGAAGCAGTTGGAGCCCTCGACACCATTGAGGCCTACCAGTCTGAATTTGCTGGTGGAGGCCCCTAGAGCTGTGGAACCTCAGAGAAAGGCTCTGTCTTAGACTGCCGGGCCTCCTGTTGACTCCAGGTCTACTCCTGTACCTAGGAGAAAGTTATTTCACTCTCTTCAAGATATCTATGAGGATGAGGAGAGGTCTGATGTGAAGTTGGAGCCTGTTGAAGCTCCTGGTGACGCTCCTGACATGGTTTTCTCTTACTTTACATGATGCCAGTTGCCTGGACATGTCTCCTGAGATGGAGTTTGGCAGGCCAGAGCCTGGGGCTCATGCTGAGTCCTCCTATAGGAGGTTGATGTTGAGGGTTACGAAGTACCTGGGGTGGTCCGACCCTCCAGTTGAATTCGATCAGGATGACCTGACTGAAATTTTAGATCAGGGTCCGTCCACTGACCCAGTGTTGCCTTTTCACGTGGTGTTACAGAAAAGGGTGGCTGCTGCTTGGAACACCCCAGAGTCTCTTCCGGCGGTAAATGTTAGGCAGAATCCTATGCAGTTCCCTTAGGGAGCACTACAGAAGATTAGGACTAAATGTATATGCAATAAATCCCCTTTGGTATCAGTCTGTACCACACAGATTTAGTTGGTAGCTGTGGCTGAGCAGCAAGACATATCTCAAGAGGGAGATGAGCAGTATTCAGAGTTTACACAATAGGACCACAGTACTATGGAACAAGGAAACACTGACCAAAGCTTTGTATCAAAAAGAATATATATATTTATTTTACACTCTTAGTTCCACACACAACACTATCCCTAAAACAAGTTAAAACAGTCAAGAAAATTATACACAACTCCCTAATTAAATTGTAGACAAGTTTGAGCAGGAATGAAAGCTGAGCAAAACGGCACAGTGTAAACCAAGCAGAAATGGCACAATTTCTTCAGAGGAAGGGAAAGGTCAAGTTATACAGGGCTAGACTCCTAAACACACCAGTAACACTTCCCAATTGAATTGTGAACAAGTTAGGCCAGGTAGAACTTTAGCATAAGCAATACTTCGGTGAAAACCGAGCAAAATGGCACTTCAACAATATATAAAGGGGAAGGAAAAGGTGGTTTTAAGAGTTTAGGTGCACCAACACATTTCGTATTGAAAAGTAATCTAGAGAAGACAGTTGTAACAGATTCAGCCAGAGTCAATAGGCCTGTGCCAGAGTCAGTGGTACAAGGCCAAGTGCCTAGGTTCAAACGGTTCTAGTAGCTGCAGTCAAGTCTTTGGTTAACGATTGAAAAGATGGTTGCAGAAGGTAAAAATACAATGTTAGAAGATGGGGGCGGCCAGCCCAGAAGGTAAGTAAAGGATTTAAATCACCTTTAGCAGTACCCAGCGAAACGGGAGGCTTGGCAGAGCAATGCACCTTAAAAAGTGGAAGAGGCTCCTGCGGTGGGGGTAGTTCCTGCAGTTCGGGAGATCCAGCAGGGGAAGAGAGGCTCTCGGCGTGAAGGAAGGTTCGAGTTACTGCACTGCCCAGGGATGAAACCAGCCGCGGTGCTGCCAAAACGGAATAAAAGGTACGCTCCTTTAAATCGCGGTCGTGGTGGACGGGTGCCTGGCTATCCGGTCTCCTAGTGCTTGGCACTGGCGATTTGACCAAGGCAGGTCCTGGAAGGCGATTGGCGAACTGGTTGGTCCCACCAGCTCAAGGCTCTTGCAGGTGAAGATCTTCTTTTGTCGTTGGAGAAAAGTGGTGAGGATCTGCAGCAGGGCTTCACCGGTGGTTCAGTCATTGCAGATGTCTTTGGCTTCTCTCCTCTTCAGATTTCTCAGGTCCAGTGGCGATTTCTGTCTTCCAGTCCGCAGGTCCCTGCTTTTATGCAGAAAAACCCCATTCATACAGCCTAGCTGTCACTCACACAGTGGGGTGGCTATCCTGGCGGGATAACCCCCCAGCCTATCGGGGCAGAGTGCGACTTGGGTTAAGTAGGCAACCCGGTCCAGGGTGCCTATTCCCCCTCCCACACATCCTGTCTACCCCAGACTCCCTGGCACCGAAAGGAGGGCTTCTGTGCAGAAGCCCGCCAAAAGGACGAATAAAGGATCCCCGACCTGGGTTAGGATTTCAGAGAAAGACACGAGAAAGAATTATCAAAGATCTGGCAAAAAAAAAAACATTGGATTAAAGTTAATATTAAAATAACCCAGCAGTACGTTAGAGGCTGTCAGTAAAATTGGTAGCCTCGAACAATGGGAAAATCCCATAGGAAAATATTTGCGGTTGAATATTTATGGTAGTAACCACTGCCACCAGCCAGAAACGTTGGAGATGGGGACTGGACAGTACCCTCTCGAAAATGAACACCAGGGAAAACTATTAACACTTCCCAGTACTTCCATAGTAAGATGGTGTGTACTGGTTTTGTTCATAATTATCGACTAGTAAAGTCAATAGGTACTTTACATGCCCTGGGAGACAGTAGTCAGTCCCAGGGTACGGAGTCTATGTTTGGGGGTCTCTGTGACACCCCTGTGTTACTGCACTGAGGGTGCTGTGTAACACACATGTAAAAAGATGATAACCATGGAGTGAGGAAAACTCCATAGCCCATAAGCACAAAAATAGTCTCAAACACATATCACACATATGCTTAAGAGTGGGAAAAAGAGTCTCACTCTTAGCAGGAGTAAAAAAAATAAACCTTTGAAATCCAGCAAAGCTGCTGGGGGACTCTATAGGTAAGGGAAATTAGCCTTAGAAGAGAATCCTCCCTAACAGTCAACAAGTTGTTGACTAAGAAATGCCACCCATCCTGTTGCAACCCCAGCCACCTATCCACTCACCCCACTCCTGAGAGTTTGGTGGTTCAGGCGGCCACGGCCACCTCAAGGCAGGCGGCATACCCTACCATCCCTTAAATCGCCCAACTCCACGTGTGCCTTGGCAACATTTTCGCACACTCTGTGGAATTGTGTCTCTCTGGTGGCTGAGCATATTCCCAAAGGTGAAGAAAGGGATGGGTGCCTTGCTATTGTGCAGGATGGCAAAGATGCCATGTGTCAATCCCTTCAGTCTGGGTTGGACGCGGCGGACAGTGTCAGCCGGTCCATGGCTGCGAGCACCGTGAACGCAGGTTTGCGTGGTTGAGGAAGTCTGATTTGCACCGGACGTGCAGGCCCGTCTTCTCAACATGCCCTTTGATGGCTCTCATTTGTTTGGCAGCTAGGTTAATGAGAGCCTTGAGAGGTTGCAGACCTCCAAAGCAGCTGCTAACTTTTTGGGCGCAGCTGTGTGTCAACCTCTGCCTTTTTGTCCTAGGGGACAGTAGTGGAGGGGCTCCTTTTGTTACTACTCTTTTGGTAGAGCGAGAGGAGCAGTAAGTCAGAGGGGCTACCGAAAGGGTCCTCCTGGTGGACGGGGACGATGAGCCAAAGCCGCTCAAGCAGCTTCCTCTTTGCCTTCAGGAGCTGCCACTCCGAAACAGGTCTAATTGTTCGCCGGTTGGGGGTAGACTGTCTCAGCATCTCGAAGAGTGGCGAGCCCTTACTTCAGATGCGTGGGATCTGGAAACAATAGCCCACTGCTACTGCCTACCCTTCCTGAATCGGCCTCATGACAATCCACTGGGGAAACTCTCTTGGAAGATTCTGGATCCGCTCCTTGTGCTGGAAATCTTAACCCTGCTGGAGAAAGACACTCTGTGGCGCAGAGGAACAGGGGTTGGTATTCCCCATATTTTTTGATTCCCAAGAAAGGCAGGGGACTGGAACTTTTCTTGGACTTGCGTTGCTTGAAAAAGTTCCTCAGGAAGGACAAGTTCAAGATGGTCACTCTTTCTCAGGTCCTTCAGGCCCTTTGACTTCAGGATTGGTTGGTGTTATTGGACCTACTGGATGCTTATTTTCATGTGCCGATCCATCCAAAGCACAGAAAATACCTGAGGTTTGTCGTTGGCAGCTCGCACTTTCAGTTTTGGGTCCTGCCATTCGGGATGACCTCCGCCGGAGGGTCTTCACCAAGCTCATGGTCGTGGTGGCAGCCTATCTCGGGAGAGGGGAGGGGGTTCATGTCTACCCCTACCTGGACTGGCTGATCCGAGCCCGTTCTCCCCCGAACAGGCCTTGGATCATCTCAGCCTCACCTGCCACTTCTTTCACAAGCTGGACTTCTCCCTCAATTTCAAGACATCGCATATGACCCCTTCCCAACAGCTCCAGTACATTGGGGCTGTGTTGGACACATCCTTGGGGAAGTGCTCGCCACACAAGGTGAGGGCCCATCACATTGTCGAGATGGTCAGCAAGTTTCAGCATGCCCAGAGTCTCATGGCTTTTGAATTCTTAAGGTTGCTCGGCCTCATGGCATCCTGCATTTTTCTGGTGCCAGAGGCCAGACTGCAGATGAGATCCCTCCAATGGGCTCTCAGGATGCAGTGGTCCCAATTCTCAGGCAAGATGTCGGATCTTCTGCAGATTCCGCTCAAGGTCTCACAGGATCTTCTGTGGTGGGCCAGTGGTGGGCCAGCGATGAGAATCTGATGAAGGGAGAGCCATTTTAGCAACGGTGGCCAGAGGTGATGATGGTGACGGATGCTTCCCTCACAGGATGGGGAGCTCACGCCAACGAGCTTACCACCAACTGTTGTTGGTCTCCGTCAGAGTCCAGACTTGACATACATATTTTGGACCTGCCGTTTGTGTGCGGGAAGAGTGTCCTGATTATGACGGACAACACAGTGGCCATGCATTACCTCAATAAAAAGGGGGTGTAGGGTCGCCCACGCTGTGCATAGGCAATACAGCTCTGGTTCTGGGCAATACAGCAAGGAATCTCGCGTGGGAGTTGACTCAAAGTCCTACAGGAGATCTTTGCCCTTTGGGGAACCCCTTAAGTGGAACTGTTTGTGCCAACTGGAAGTGCGAGACATATTGCTCAAGGGAATTTCCTCCGAGAGGAGCGTTAGGGGATGCGTTCGTTGTAGATTGCTAATTCCCACGTCTGTATTTGTTTCCTCCGGTCCCCGTCATTCCTCAGGTTCTAAGGAGGTTGCAGAGGTTCCGGTCCCACATGATCCTAATTGCTCCGGATTGGGCCAGGAGAGTGCGGTACCCAAACCTTCTAGAAATGTCCATCTGTCCTCCACGCTGTCTTCCCCACAGGGAGGACCTTCTCTCATGCGAGGGAAGTCGGGGGGGGGGGGGTTGGGAGGGATCTCCATCCAGAGGTCAAGTGTCTCAACCTTCACGCATGGTTTATGAAAGGTTCAGATATAAGGATTGAGACCCCCTGGATGACTTGGAGGTGTTGCTTTCTTCCAGGCGTCTGGCAACCAAATCCCTGTACCGTTGCCGTAAGTTTTGCGACTGGTGCAGGGGTAACAATGTCGATCCTTTTCATAGTTCCATTCCGATTGTTCTTTCATTCTTGCTTTCTTTGGCCCACAAGGGTCCTCAAGTGGGTACCATTAAAGGTTACCTGGCAGCGCAGTCTCTTTTAAAGCACTTGTCTGAAGAATGTTCTTATTTTAAAGTTCTTTTGATTACCCAGTTTCTAAAAGGGCTCACGAATGTGCTCCCGCCGTCCCCTTTTCAGGTGCCGGTTTGGGATCTGAATCTAGTCTTGAAATTCTTGATGGGTGCTCCATTTGAACCTTTGCACTCCTGTCCTTTGAGACTGTTGACCTTCAAGACAGTTTTCTTGATTGCAGTTACATTTGCTTGCAGAGTGAGCGAGTTGCAGGCGCTTTCGCCTAAGCCGTCCTTTACTGTGTTCCACAGGCATAGGGTTATACTGAGGGCATGTCCTTCCTACCTAAGGTAGTGTCTGAGTTTCATTTGAACCAGAAGGTGGTACTTCCTGCTTTCTATCATCCTCCTCATCCTGGTAAGGAAGAGGAGATCCATAGGTTGGACCCTAGGAGAGCTTTGAGCTTTTATATTTCTAGGATGTCCAGGGTCAGAGTGGACAACCAACTTTTTGTGGGACATACTGGACACCGATTGGGCCAGGCTGTTACCAAACCGACTTTGTCCAGGTGGATTATCCTCAACATTGCTGAATGTTACCGATTGGTTGGCAAGGACCCTCCTGAGGGTTTGCGTGCTCACTCCACCAGGGGTGTGGCTACATCCACAGCCCTATAACGGGGAGTTCCTGTTAGAAACATGTGTGATGCTGCAACATGGTCTTGCATCCACACCTTTGTCGAGCACTACTCCCTGGATAATTTCCATGGTCAAGATATGGCCTTTTGTAAAGCAGTGCTCTATTCTGCCATCTTATTGGATGTATCCAAATTCTTCTCCCTCCTCCATTCACTGATACTGCTTTGGGAGTCTGTCAAAGATGTGGAATACGTTGGAGGACACAATCCATTCAAAGAATAAGTTACTCAACAACTGGTAACGTTCTATCGACTGGATGTTCCTCCAACGTATCCCGCATCGCCCTCCCAGCCTGCCCCTCTGAAGAATTTCCTATGCTATTGCAGCTTGTGTTCCCACAAGGCTATGTGCATTCATGGAGGCTTGGTGTATGGTTATGGCACACGTTGTGAAGGGGAAAAAACATGAAGCTACGGGCGCCGTGCGGCCTACTTATAATATCTAATGATGTCACCTTTGACGGAGGCTTTCTGATGATGTCACCGACCAGACGCCATTGACACAGGACGCCATCTGCTGAAAAATTTCCGAAGCAGCACAGCTGTGAACATCCAGTCGAAAGAACGTTGCCAGTTGGTAAGTAACTTGTTCTTGTCAATGTCCTGGAATTTGCGACACCACCTCCCTGCATGCCCTTTCCAGTGTGTGCATCCTAACGTTCATTCCTGGGCCATTCCTCTTCACCCGCAACATCCTCCTTGGATAAACACCTATCATCCTTTGATTTCCATGGTTTTTGCTAACCTGAAACGTTTTTACTCCAGTCTTCCACTCACCCCTGCCATCTCAAAAAACCTCAAGTGGTCTCGCCACCATTTGACACTGGATGCATCTAATCTGCTTCATGTTAAACTCTTTAAAGAAGACCTCCCTCCTCTCCTTTCCTTCCTCCAGCACTCTAGTCTCGCAGCCTTGGGGTTCTCAACAACAGTGTGCTCACAGACACTGTTTGCTGTTGCCAGCACAGCCAGGAGCAACATTCTCAAAACAAAGATCTGAACCTTACTGATCAATTGACAAAAACTCGGTATTACCCAATTTGATCGATTTTAATTGATCGAATGGTACATCTGGCCGAATTTGGCCAGTATCATTCGATCGATTAAAATCGATCAAATTGGGTAATCTCTACCGAGCATGGGGAGTGGGGGTTGCAAAGATGTCCCCCGCTCCCGTTGTTTGGTAGTGATTGCATTGGTGTTGGCGGGGGACGGAAAAAAAAGAAAAGCAGACCCTGCGCCATTGGATCCGAACTGCGTAAGAGGGATGGAACTGATGCAGCACGGTCGGAAGGAAGCGAAGAAGCAAAAGCTAAGTAGGGATGTATTCGGCGGTGGGGAAATGGATTTGTGAATTATGGCCGCAGCAAAATTGGTTTTGCAGCAAAATAGACTACGGTCAATTCCACTGAACAATTATGCCACGGCCAAATCACACAGATACCAAATCACACAAATCCCAAATTAGCATCACTACTCTGCTGCTCAAAAGGATAACTACTGCTTGAGCCTTTTGTCTTCCCCTCTACTCTTTCCCTCTGCTGAATACAATTCTCATCTGTGCTACATGCACCCTCTTTAACTTACCCAGGTTGCCTACTGAAAGCCTCCCCACGGAAAATGATTCACTCTTTACGTTTCTGCTCCTTATATTTAAATCTATCCGTGGTCTTTCACAACCCTGCCCCCCCTTACCTTATCAAATCCAACTCATTTTGTGCGCCCTCTCGGACTCTACATCCTTCATCTCCTCACAACCTCTGTGCTTTTCTACTTTCCTAACCCTGATGTGACATTGCCTGTGTCACCTCCTGCTCCTATCAGTGTTTGCCACCTTCCTTTGGAATGCCTTTCGCTCACCCATCGGAGCTGGAACTGTGCAATGCTTAGCTTAAGTTCCATGTACTAGCTGGTGAGGGTGTGTCTCCGACCAAGTTCCAACACCCTCTTGACTGACTCCCAGCCTTCCTCACATGGCTCATCACGTGGAGATATATATAACTTTAGTTGAAGTACTGTTAAGGTGAAAGTCTGATGCAACGAAACCTTTGAAATTAGAAGTGATGTTAAGGCGCCGATTTATTAATAACACAAAACACCTGAAATTTGGCAGGTTTTGGAAGCTATGCCACCTTAACTGTGAGGCCCCCAATGGCACATCCCCTAAGCACACTGATGACCTGTCATATAACAGCACTTAAGGCATCATCAGTGACGAGAAAGGGATGTGGGGGTGGGGGACTGAAGAGGAAGAGTGAGGTGGTGGTAGTGGGATACTGTCATAGAGAAAAGTAATTGGAGGGAATGTTGCTTGTTGACATTGTATTTTCTTCTCCATTCTAGTCTACTGAGGGGTCTGCAACCTTCAGCTCTCCAGGTATTTCAACTATGACGGACACAATCCCTCACCATTTATTATGCTACTAAAGCCTAGTTGAGGGGTATGGGGGGAGGTCGTGTAGTCAAAAACATCTGGAGAGCCAAAGGTTGCAGACACCCTGGTCTAACACCTCAGCTCTTGTTGGAATATAATGCCTAGAGTTTAACTATTTGTACAGAACAACCCACAAACGTGCTATGACCAACAATAGTAACATAGGGGTGGTGCTGCAGAGCAGTCTACAAAATGGACGCAAGAATCATGCTGCCCGGTCGAGCCAAAGAGGAAACTATGAGCAGTACACTAAGCTTTCAGAGCAGCAGAAGCCCACACTCAAGTGAACTCCCATATAACACAGAAAATATATGAACAGAGCCCAATGTACAGAGGGAAAACTGATTGAAAGCAATGCCTATGAAATATTAATCAATCGACCGCCTGAGAGAATCCTGAGGCACAGAAAATGTATGCTATAAGGCGTCCTCCAGAGGCGCAAGGTTTTAAGGAACTATTGAGTTGTAGATAAGAGACCACATCAGATGGAGAAGTGAAGAAGTAAAATCTGCCATTGTGTTGTAGTTTTTCTGGGAGCAACATTGCATAAGGGCCATGTAAGTCATGAAGAAGCTGTTTCACAGACATTCATGTTTTGCCAGCCTGTTGCCATGCAGGTGAAACGTTGGGATAGATGGATTCATCAAACGGGGGATTCCCCGTTTGACTCATATCGTAGCTCACCACACTCTTGCATGCTTTAAGATGAGGTCTGTGTAGTTCAGCAGATGTGCCACGTTGAATTGCAGGCCTGGGGAGCAATGCACTGTGCATCCTCTTCTACAAACTGAGGTGCAAAGAAGCGTTTATACAGAACTCGATACACAGCTCCTCTTAAAAAAAAAAAACTCCATAAAGTGCTTGGAAGCATTTTTGGCAACACTGAAATTGCATATTTTGTTTCTCTGTGACCTTGAGCCCAAATCGTCACACTTCTGTTTGAGATCTTGTGCATCTTTGCTCAACCGTGGTCAAGAGATTCAACATATATTCAGTTACATTGATCATGTTCTCAGCTTTAGAAACATGGGCACTTTCCTGGTCCAGCTGAAGTCACATGGAGTTGACATAACCTGTGCGATCACCCAGCTTCCTATTCATGGCAGCAAATCCCTCCCAGTTGCCATAACCTGTGCGATCACCCAGCTTCCTATTCATGGCAGCAAATCCCTCCCACGTGCCTTTCATAACAACACCCACTTCAGATTGCACACCACCCTTGAGGGGGCACCTGCCACAGTGCCCCCCACTACTTCCTCTGAGCCAGCCAATCCATCAGTAGGACTCTAGGCAAAGTTGTCCATGGCCCCTTCTCCCTGAAAAGGCCTCCACACCATGACGGCAGCTTTATGGCACGGGTACAAACAGGATCCTAGTAAAAGTGGGGACATGCAGGGTGGAGGAGCACACCATGCAAAGCAGGCCCTAGCCAGGAGCGGTTATAACTTGTGTAAGTACCACAAACGGCAAGGAATGTGGTCAGATGTAGTATTGCCCTTCCAACACACCCACTCACTGCTAGGTTAGCTAGCCGTGCTCAGGGCATTAGATTGGCTATTTGAGAATTCAGGGTTGGTCTTCCATTCCAACCATTTTCTACAGCTTTAGGAACGTATGGTCTCGCGCCTCTTGTTGATACTGAAAGCAGTACCGAGGATGTGATCGTTGCAGTGGAAATTGTAGCCCAGTTGTCTCAATTCCTGTGCAGATGATGAGAATCAGATTCTGATCTCAACACAGTTACATCAAGAAATGCTATGAAGTACATTTCAATCCCACCAGCTGTGGGGCGAGCACGTTCATGCTCCAGTCCCCAGATAATGCTATTAAAAAATGCCTCCCTTTGAGGGCACAACTAATGGAGCAGTCACTCCGAGGTCACTGGGGAAGGCAAAACCCAACAGTGCACTACCTATGGAAAAGTGGTTGTGTGTGCTTTGCTCCCTGTAAGCAGTGTTGTCCTGTAGCACTGGCTGTGGGCACTTAAGTATGGTGTCATTCTCGTTAGCATATCTGGTGGCAAAGGAAATAATCCTTGTGAGCACTCTCAGCAGGCAGGATGCAGCATCCCACCAATGGAAACTGCACCATGAGATGATGTCCACAGTCTTTTCATAATTTTGTTTCCCTTGGATGGGTACATTTGGCCCAAGTCAGAACAGGAAATTCCCACTATTCTGCTCCAGAGTGTGTCCTTCCAGGTGAGACCTGTGTGATCTAATTGTGGACCGAAATATTATTTTTTCTATAGTGTCACTACTGTTGCTATCATTCTTTGTAATCTGCTGTAGAATCATAATCCTTGCAAAATGGGGGCTGCGGGGTGCACAAAACTCCTGGATTGACCGTCTTCACTCTATTGATATTACTTCTAATGAGAGATCTCATATCATAAGCAAATATCCAGATCCTTCACGAGAACCAGGCTATCCTGAGCCTCTGATGGATTACCTGATCGTCCATTTTCCCCACCTCCATCACATCTGCATGCATTTTGGGTGAAATATAGGACCTTTGTTAGGATCCTTCCTGCCAGATCTCCCAAGTAGAAGGTTTTTACGACTGAAACCATCATTCTTGTCTAATATGGTGCCAGAATGTGTTCTACACAAAATATCAACCTTCATCAGTGTTCTACACAATCTGCAACTATTCAAGAGGACATTCTGTCAATTGTATTTATTTGAAGAAGAGGCATGTCAATTTCAGTTAATAAGGACTTGCAATAGCAAATTTACAGCTGGCACAGGATTTCCCCGGAAAGGTCCCTGTACAATATCACAAAGGTGAGAAGAAGGGAAAAGCCAGTTTATGATGGTGTGAAAACAGGGTGGGACATTGACCAGGGATAAATCAAACCAAAAGAAATATAAGAAACCAGTGACTTACAAAGGTAACATTATGCTAAAGGGGGCACGTGCTTTGATTTATAGAGGAGTACTGTACAGGCATACCAAAATATATTATTTCTCAGCACTAAAGCCAATGATGGGCTCAAATAGACAGTATGAGGGAGAGGGCAGCAGAGCTTGTTCTTTGCAAATAAGTAACATTTAGGCTAAGCTTTTAAAAGATCCACAGTGCTGGCTGGGTTCCAATGGGGTGAGGTGAGTAGGGAGGAAGAATGAACAGAAGCGAGAGGCGTCCGGGGGAACTGGACAAAAGTTCAATCCAGAGAGATTGAGCTGGTGAGTAGAAAGAGCTACAAACAGACTAGTACTGAGGAGCAAGACCATCAATGGCTTTGTAGACTTGGAGAAGAAGCTTGAAAAGTGGGCACTCGTGGATGGCAAACAACCGTATCGTGTCAGTAGGGAGAGGTTGTGGAGGATATAGGTAGGGTAGAAACTGCCGGCAGTGAAGTTGAGGACTTTGTCAAGAGGTAGAAAGAAGTAGAGAGGAATGCCAAGGAGTAGGCACAACCAGTTCTCTAGTTTGTTGATCACAAGGATGAGTTTAGAGCTTTAGTAGAATGGATGCATTTTCTAAATGTTGAGAAGCTTAATATGGGGAGCAGGGGCAGTGATAGCAATGCATTTTTTTAGGTCTGTATCACTATCCAAGACGAACACAATATTATGAGGTTTGGGTGAGGGAGCAGCAGGGCAAGCTGGATGGAGGTGGGAGAGGAGTGTGGGTGGTAGAGATGGTATTGGAAGCCAGGTGAAAGATGACTTTTTTGTTTTTAGAAGAGTTTAGCATAAGGCAGCGGGCATACATCCAGTGAAGGACTGCAGTCAGAAAGTTGGTAATCTGTTCCAGGATAAATGAGGGAAAAGACAATAAATGACTTTTACTTTGTTTCCAGGTCAGAGAGTAGAGTTTTGATGGTCAACTGTTTATTTTATGGAGCAAAATAAGAATTGTAGTCCCTACAAATCGATCTTGAAGCTAATTGAGCAAGAAGCTTCTGTTCTATAAGTCATTAAAAGAAACAAAGGCTGATTTTTGCAGATACTTCTGAATTCCGAACAAAAGTGATGCCTCTTTTGTCCTAAAAATATTTGTGTAGTCTTGCTCGAAACTTGCTGTCGGTCGATGTTGCATCCATCGGGGGTCTAACCCCAGTATATCAGTCTTGGTCTATGGGAAAACATATGGGATTGAGACCTTTACTTCGCACGCAAGCTATTTCAGCTGTTCCTATTTTTACAAAATGTGCTATTGCCACTGTGTCGTGTTGTCCAAATGCTTATTGCCAATGAGGCCATCTGCCTAATTGTGCTCCATCATTTTGTGCTATCGCTTGCACCAGAGGAATTTTGCTCATCTTTATTCTTTTCACCACATCATTACGCTCTGCCTTGAAAAGGGCCCGGTGTTTTGAGTCGAAACACGTGTCGGCATTCCTGTTCCTTTCTGCACTATAAACTTTTGCATCAAGCATTTGTATCTTTGATTTCATTACCAAGCATAATTTGGACTCTGGGTCTCTCTAGACGGCACTGATCATGCAGATCTGTGTACCCATTTAACTCATGGTTGGGCCATGCAACATTTTTGGGGTGACACCCTCCTGTTTGCTTTTAGTCCACAAGATCACTGCTTTTCTTTTTATTATTATTATGGCCGAAAACGTTGCAGCATTTATTTATTTGGGGTACTTCATGAACCTTTCCATCCATTAGAACATGGTTTGTCACTACTTCCTGCACCCAGAAGTCTTGCTTTGAAGTTAATTGTAGCACTGAAATGGAGACCATGCAGATACTAGATGATGTCCTCCATGGGCACGATGATGGGGCGGTGGGGGCGGAGTCAGTTACTTTCCTCTATTGTGTCTTTAAATGTCCTTTGATACCATCAATTACAGAGTACTGTTCAAGAGCCTAGAATATTGAATGCGACTTAGAGTTAGGATTCTGGGTTTCTTGTCCCTATTTCCTGGCCAACTGAAAACAGTTTTTGAGCATTGGGGATGCTGACTCTGTTTCCAAACCCAGTTCTTTATGCCACAGAATTCAATCCTTTTGCGCATGTTGTTCTTTATGTGGGGGCACTTGGAGACCTATTTTCTGAGAGAGTTGCTTCCCTTACCAGTGAAGAGGTTTCACCCAACTGTCGCTGTGGCTGCCATATGTTGACGAGTTATAACATCTTGGTGTGGAAGTTTTGCTTTGGGGTACTTCAAAAGCTCAGGGAAGCACAGCTCGTCAACGGTGGAATTCATGGTCCTTGGATGTTCAAGCGGTAAGGTGAATGCTAAGGCCTGTGGATGAACGAAATGGATGAAAATGTGGTTAGCAGAATTCTGTCTAAGCTGGAAATAAATGGACTGTTTATGTGTGGACAGTGCTCTGTCCCTAGCACCACTCCTAGCAGACTGTTAAAGCTTGCATCTTTCATCTACATTCATTTTGAACAATGCAAATTCTTTTTCCAGTGTTCAACCTTCTGCTCTCTGGTACAGGAACTTGAGATTTCCCATGTATACTTTGGTAATGCTACCTTTGTATGATTTCCTGCCTCTACCCTTGCTCCCATAAATGCTGTCCTGTCCACTGGTTGCCAGGCCAGTGATGGGTGCTGTAAACTTTGAGCATGATATCCCCCTTTTCAAATTGCTACATTGGCTTTCTCTCAATCGGTGCCCAAAGTTTATGGATAGGTAGTGGTTAAACCACTTACTGAGCCCCACACTACTACTAAACCAACAGTGATCACAATCATTAAGATGACATTGGCACAGCTTGAAAGGTATGCCTCTTTCACCGCTTTGGTAATGTGGCCCACATGTTTGGTAATGTGGGCTGAGGGTAGACTCTGTTTTCAAGAGGGGTGTGAGCTGATAACATCAACCCAAATATTAGAAAAATTATTCCAAAATGGAAAGTGTCCAATAAAGGTTTTATAAAAAATAAGGACTTTAATAAAACAATTGATGCAAACAAATTATTAAAACACAAAGTATGCCAAACCTGATAGGAAAATGCTCTGTCTTGATAAGCTTGGGTGCTCAGGTAGATTTCTGCAAACGTTAATGTAAAAGGATATGTTATCGAAAAAGAAAGGTCGAAAAAGAGGGACTTAAAATGTCGACCAAGGTGATAGCGCCTCTTCACAGTACCTTTAAGTTTGGTCTTTGGTGCTCAACAGCATCAATCTGGACCTCTAGATGCTTTCGCTCGGGTTGAGCCATTTTTGAGGCGTTTGAGTCAATGTGATCCCACTGGCTATCGGTTCGAAAGGTGCAGGCTACTGTTGGGGCCAGTCAGCGGTCGAGATGATGGATTTCAATGGTTCGGGGCATTGATAGTCGGCAGTAAGACAATGGCTCTGCTGGGATGAGTCTGCATTCGAGACAGGCAAGTCCGTACCTTCCAGCAGTTGAGTCTGTGCACAAATCTGTTGCTCCCATGCTATCAAGCCTGCAATAGGGTTGAGATGAGTTGGTATGCTTCAATGGGGCGAGCCAGCATTTGGATGGCAGAGGTTTAGCACCCAGATCAAAGTTATATAAAGTACCAAAAGCATTTCAGAAGTTCCTTAGTCATCTCAAAATGCATCAAGCATGATTGAACCGGCTGGAAGATGTGCTGAGGTGGTGAAACAGGATTACAAGCTGCTTCTGAACTTCTGGTTATTAGGAGGTGCAATCCAGGGCCTCCAGTACAAGGTGTGTCGCTCAGTTCTGCACTTGCACTCTGAGATTGCTGGCACTTACAGGGGGCCCTTCACCTCTGGTATATATGGGCTTTGTTCCGGTGTAGCCTGCAGAGAGGCCTTGATCCACAGCAGTTCAACCCCACTGTCCTCTGGGAAGGATTAGGGGACTGAGCGTGCCTCTACATGAATGTCTTCCCCTCTATGGCAGAGGACTTTGGAATAGACTGTATTCCCAACAGATATCCCGCCAGTCCTCCTTCTTGTACCAAGTCCAAAGATGAATCAAAGAAGAGAGAGTGCCCCCTTGCTTATAAAAGCACACTGTCACAATGGATTGGTCCAAAGCAAGCCTGATGTAAGGGGCCCTATACAGGCTTTAGTAGCAGTAGCAATAGCATCAGTAGTAGTAGTAACAGTAGCAGTAGTAGAGTGCTTTGTCCTGCAGGAGGTGGGGTGAGGAGTAGGGCAGGTAGATTAGAGAGCCTTAACATAACCAAAGATGGTGGAACCCCTCTCTCACCTTCCCTCTCTCTCTCCTCTGGTTATTCTAAATCCAGCCCTGTCCAATGTCTGCTTACTTCAAATGGATTCCAGAGGCGAGCACCCTGGTGTGAGAGTTGCTTTGTCAGTTCCACATTTGAAGCACTGACTCCCAGCTTATCTCCTAGGGAGGGGCACTGTGTCCTGGAGGAGGGTATATCCCCTCCTGTAGGAGGAACAATAAGGCAGTTTGCTGGCTAATGTGCCACATTGCAGTTGTGGAGACATCCAGGCCAGATGGCTAATACACATTAGCCCACTCATAGCTGAAGCCCTGCTGTAATGGTTTATTAAGATGCCACCCTCAACACAGGGAGTTCATTCACTCCTTCCCTCCCCACTCAAGTGGTGACACAACAAACTGTTTAACAGATTTGATTTTTTTTTTTTTAGCCCTATCTCAGACACATATCATGCCCCTTGGATCCCTCTCCCCTGAGCTAACAACGAGCCAAGAACCAGTCTGGTGTAGGGAAATATATTGGTATTTATTTAAATTGAAAGAAATAGAAATTAGCACGAAAATATCAAAAACCTCTTTGTCCGTAGCATAACACAATCAACTTCTCTCAGTATAAATAAATCACAAAAGTGAGTTAAAAAGAACACAATCACAATTCTTAACTTTCCTAAAATTTCACTTCATGAAATAATTACACTGATCAATAACAAAGGCTCTTATGTAATGGTGTGCGATTTTGATTTTCCTGCAGGCTTAAAAAGGGGAGCAGTAGGATTTCATGATTGGTAAAAATATATATGGCAATTATAATTTCACCCACACTTTTGGTTTAAAATAAACAAAGGGTGATTTATCGCTTTGTTTTTCAGACCCCCCCTTGCTTTGGTCTATGATGGGAAGTCAGACAGAAAAACTGCAATGCTTTGGGGAATTCTGGATTTCAGACCCCATTTACTGAAAGGCAAGTGTTGGGGAAGCTTGATAAAAAAGGTTGGATTGAGAACAAAGACAACCCTCTTCCTTAAAGAAATCTGGGTCAGCTGGACAACGAGCATTACCCAATTAATTTATAGGCTATAGTTTTCAGCGCACACTGGGAAGTGAGCTTTGTTAATTTTGAATTTTACAGAAATTCACCATGTAGTGTTCTGCCAAATGGGGAATTAATTAAATTGATATTTTTAGTTAAATAGGCTAAGGATCTACACTGTTTTCTCCCATGCCCACTATAAAGGGAAGGGATTCAAGACAAGCAGACTCCTCCACCTTTTGGTTTCCCAGGGCTCACTTATACTTACATAGCAAGCCTCTGTTTAAGGTTCAGGAAAGCCAGCTGCATGTCACGACACTCTGGAAAGATAGGGCCGGGGTCTGGTCACTCCACTCTCAAAGATGGCCTCCCACTCTCCACCATAGGACCGAGTCCGCTTTGATGCCCTCCTAGAAATAGGCAGCTCCACCCAGATGCACGCTCAGCAATCTTCTCTGGTGTCTCCCTACAGTTGTCAGACGGTAAGTTTCAGCAGCCTTTCTGATGGTCTGTCTCGTGTCTGTCTCTGCCTCCCCTCCTTTTTCCTCCCTGTGTCCTTTTTCTGTAATTTTCCTGTCCTAGTGCAGTCCCCCTTATATAGCAGCGATTACACCATCATTTTTACAATCTCGGGGAAGTACCCTGCAATAATCCCTGCCACTAGGATTGGACAGTTACCTTTCTCTCTCCTCCCAAACCCAGCCTCCAAGTCAGGATTGGTTTATGTGTCTGGAGCAATAAGTGGCAATTCCCATTTGTCATCCTTTGTTCTCCTCTCAACTTTTTGGCAAAAACTAGTTATGTAGAACAACTTCATAATTTTACTAGCAACTTTTATACTAAGCATTTTTTCTGTCTCCGCTAATCATGGGGAATTAGATGAGACGACCACCAAATTCGTACCATATAGCACGGTCATGCGGTACCTTTCTGCTGTTTACATAAAAAGCACAACAGTTATGAATTTGTACATTATTAAGCATATCCCTAATTTCAATTTCCACCCACTCACCAACTCTCACATTTGGAACATGTCAATAGTGGTGCTCACCTGTGTTTCGGTGTCTGATTCACAGAGGATAAATCAGATCCAGATAGTTGTGTTGTCTTGTCTGGAGTGACTTTTTTTGAGAAGAGATCGGGTCTATTCTGGGAATTCGCCACAACGGTTGCGCTAGGAGACAGACAGCAACAAAAATGGCAACTTCCCTGCACAGCCCAATATGGGGAAAAAGCCTGTGGCACAAAAAACCCCAGTCGTTCTTCAACACAGTTAATGAAGCAATGGAAGTGTCATAAGTCTTTGCCTTGGAATGCCGCAAAAGTTCTTTCCATAAAAGATTAGAGCAGGGATCAAACAGATAAGCAAGGTAGGTAAATCCAGGAGGAGGAGGATCCAAAGAGAAACAAAATGGTATCCAGATGGTAGAACAAGTCAGGATACTGGCAGGGCTGCACAGGTATTGTTTAAGGTAAGGCAAATGGACAAGGTTCATGATCACAGAAAATAACAATAGGTAAAGAAGGCAAAAGTACCAAGTGCAGAGCACAAACGCTGAATAGGGAAAGAGAAAACACCCAAAACCCCAAGGAGTACTCACCGAGCTGTGATGAGACGGAATACAGCATTTAGGGTGAAAACAGCATGCCATGGGAAAAAGAAAAGTACAGAAGAGGAGTAATCCTTAATAGAAGGACAGGAAGGCAGAATACAGATGGCAGAGAGCTGCCAGTAATGACGAGAAAGCGGAGAAGATAGGGATAGACTGAAAGGGATACCCGAAAGCGGAAAAAAAGAGCGAAAAGCAGGCACTAGGAAGGATGCCGAAAAGTCGGCTAACAAAGAGGCAAAGAAAGAAAGAATACAAGAAGAACACAACATGCGGAAAATAGATACAGAATTGGAATCACAGTGAACGCTGAACTGAAAGGTGTCGGCAGAGCGAGGATAGTTGCAACGCACCAAGGGGGCGTGGCTATCCTCATTATGAATGCCTGAGAACGTAACAACTAGAACGGCGCCGAAAGCACCGTAATGTGTATGTTAATGGTGCTTCCAGCGGTACCAAAGCTTCCAAAGACAAGTCCTCATGACACATGTTCAGTAGAGCCAGAAACCTAGTTTAACTGGCCCTTATAATTCCCCGAGTCACAGGAAGAGGACATTTATATTTGTATTTGTCTTTATTTTATTTATAAAGCGCACAAGGCCCAAGGGCATCCGGGCGTGTCACTTAGGTTACAGACATGTCACACAGAAAAAGGAAAGCAGTACAGTAAAACAAGGAATTTATTTTAGGCATATATACAAAATATAGATCAGAGGCATTTACTTACATAATACTATCCCCAAAATCGCCTGGAAATTACATAAAAAGTGGTACATAGATGAAATCCATCTGCCTTATTATGGTTGAGAAAAAGGCCTAAATGATAGTCCTTTTAAATAAATTGTGAACCTTCATGTAGGACAAATGGTCCCGCTCCTGCTTCCGGGCCATTTCTTTTCACTGCGTCAGCCTGAACCTTTATCAGTCTTATTTGTGTTGGAATCTTGCTCTTTGAAGTGGGTGCCCCCATTTTCACACATTTTAGTCGTGCTCCAGCCAAGGGTGACTTTTCTTAAAGTCCATGCTTTCAGAGCGAGCAGGTCTGGCAAAAACTGAATTTTGACACCTTTGGCAGGACATTTCTATTGCGGTTGGTCATTAGATGTGATATCCAGACTGGAAGCGGGAAATGTCCATGTGAGTTTTGCCCAAAGCCAGAAAAAGGGGCTGCCTTGGGCTGACATTTTCCATGAATACAAAGTGGCTCTTCAAATGTCACTGGAGTTTTGGTAGGTGAAACATAATATACATTGATTTTGTCAACCCACACATCATGTTTTGTTTTCCTGACATTTTTCTGTGAGCAGTGATTTTGTTTTTCACTTTTACTTTTTCAAACTATTTTTATTTGCACACACATGTGCCGGCCGTTTTTGTTTTCAGTGTCTAAAAATCCTGTTTTCCATGTGACAGGGATCGTTGATTTCTCCTTTGTTTGTAAATAAATTAAAATGCTGCTTGTCCATTGGTAATGACAGGTAGGCCCCTTTCCACATGGCTCTTTAACTTTACTTGAAAAACAAAAACAAATGCCAGGCCGTTTTTGTTTGTGTTTAAACTCTTGCTATTCATGTGAAAGGGACTTCTCTTTGGGGCCTTTAAATGCACCCCACACTGCTCACAGAGTTAGCACTCTTATGATATCAAATTGAGGTGGAAGTAAAATTGTGTGACACCATTCCACAACCAGACATGGCTTATATTTTAAAATGCATGTGCCACAAGGCTGACAAGGTAGCAAAATGATTGTAATTTGCATCAGTGGTGCAGACTGGTAAAAAGCCACTTCTGCCTGCTGTCACTTTGTTTTCCAGCAGCTGTCAGGGATACATGTGACGTTTGAACCTGATCTGTGGAGCAGCAGGGCTGGTGCTGTAGGTAATGGGGTGGAGGGAAGTACAGCAAAGGCACATTAATGCATTATGTATATGGCATGAAGCATTTATGAAAGGTGGGGTCTGATTAGCAGACATTCCTTTCTGAAACGGAATTACCTGAATCAATTTAATCAATATACATCAAAACAAACTAGGGTTTGTACAGCCTCATAGAGGGTAATCTGTCACAGTTGTACATAAGTGGAGACTTTTGTATCTTGCAGTGAAGCCAGTTCAAGGTAGAGTTGTTTCCCTTAAGGCTATGGCCAGGCTACTATCGGAAATCCAGCCTTTTTACTCTGCTCGGTTAGACAATGGACCAAGCGACCTCCCAGCCCATGTTTATTTAATAACTATTTGTGGTTTGGAAAGACCAGGTTGTGGGCCCTAGCTCTACATTTTGTAGGCAATTAAATGTGTGTGTGGGTTTGTTAGCCACTGTCTGGGCTTCTACGCTTACTCTATTGTGTTGGGCTGTTTTTCTTTTATCAGGTTTCATTTTCCTTAAAAGTTCTTTGTAAGTGGTTCATTGAGTCAAACTACATAGTCGCCTCTCCCTCCAATTGGGCCAAGAGCATCCTTAAATATTCTGCACCATTACACATACTTCCAGATGAGAAGAACATCCACCCATGCCACTTTGGCTTCTGAGGTATTCCCAGTCGAACAACAGTAAGACGATCTACTAGGAGCGAGAACCAGTAACTGTGCAGAAGATGCATTGTGGTGGCATAATGTACTGGTTGCTGAAGGTACATAAGCATTTTGCAATGGGTATTTATCTGATGATTCTGTGGTGGTCTCGGGTGGCCTTTTCTTCTCCATGCCCTTCTGATTAGTGCATTTTAAGGAGGAAGGGGAGGTAGGTAGTCTGATGTGTATGAAGTAGAGATGTTTTATGTTGTAGGCTGCATGTGCATATTTTGTCAATGACATACGGTATGGGGATTAAATAACCCGTCACATAGTGTGCTAAGGTGTTAGGTTACCATACTGATTTTTTTCTTCATGTTCCTAACCCATTGTGATTCAGCCTTCTGTAATGCTGTTGGGGGGCGTTAGGGCTGTGTGCAGCATGGTTTCCTTGGGGAACTTTTTCAATTATTGGCTATGACCATACGGCGACTGTGCCGAGCGAGTGATTAGATGTCTCTGGTCTCATTTTGCATGTTAGGTTCACGTTCAGAGTTTGGCGGTATTACCATTACTGCATGCGGTATGCACTTGGTAACGAGTAGGGTCGTTCGTGGGATGAATATCGGTGTCTAAACCATCTATCAGCCCCACTCCTCTAGTACACCAGAAGGGACCTAAACAGATTGGAAACGGTTCCATGTAATAATGTCGCCACAAAAATCTCGCCATGCAAAAATATCGCCGAAGAATGGCCGTTTTCTGTGGCGACATTATTGCATGGAACATGCGGGGGACACACCCGCAATCCCCACACTTATTTTTTTTTTTTTGCCCCTGTCCCCATATATATATGGTCACCCATATAATATCGCTGCGACCTTTTCCCGGCGATATTATTTACGGCGACCATATATATGGGGATAATATTACCTGATACCCTGGAAACACAAGCAAATTATAAACCTTGACCAATTTTGGTAATATGGACGGAATGGCATACTTATCTCTGAAAGGTTGTGGGTCGTTGGTTAGTTGCAAAACAGCGAAAATGCAATTACCCAATGACAAAAGGGACTGTCAAGTCAAGGTTGTATAAAAATATCTACTTTATTATGATCACAACAGACAGTTCTAGCACACTACGAAATACAACCCCCCCCGGAAAGGCATGCAGAGGACTGGATACTGACAGGAGGGTAGACAGTATAGTAAATAATTGCAACAGTTCAAGGATATTTGGTTTCAGCACAAAGGGAGCAATGGGTTGTAGAATGTCACAGGGGTCTGTGGAGAGGGACCAGGGGTGCAGGTGGAGAGGGGGGGGGGTGGCAGAACCACAATGTACCTTGTGCTGTAGGTGTTCTTGGTGCTCGACAGGGTTGAGTTGGTTTCAGAGCGCTTTGCAGCTTCTGTGACAGAGTTCAAGATGGGAGACAGCTGTGAGTCTCGGGTGGAAACCAGTTCGGTGAGCGATGCTGGATGGACGGCTGCAGGCTAGCCTACACAGCGGCTCTGGGTTAGGAATTGTCTCTGTGCAGGATGGCAGTGCTGAAGCACTGGTTGAGATGTCTCTAAGCGACTGTGATGTAACAGGCAGCGTTGCAGTCGGTTGCAGCTCGAGGTACTCGACTGGCTCAGAAATGTCCTTTAAGGCGGATGTCGGTAGATGTTTGTTGATGCACTTCTAGCTTCTTCTCTAGGCTTGTGTCGTCCTTTAAAGCAGACAGCCCAAAGCAGAAGAGTGTGTTGCAGGCAGCTGCCTTGTCCTTGCTTTTGGTTTCAGAGACTCTCTGGCACTTCCCACCTAGGAAGCTTGCTGCATAGCCGAGAGGGACAGGCTGTGTGCTGGCTGGGTACTGGCTCTCGAGCTGCTGCAGGGTCCTCTGGTTTCTTTATCTTCTTCTGTTCCCTGGGAGATGTTTAAGGGAGGGATCTTGCATCCCCCTTTGGATATCCTGGCCTTCCTTTGCTCACTGGCGGAAGATGTAAGGCAGGCTGTGCTTTCAACCAAGGTCCAATGATGAGTTCTTTTTTTTTTTTAAATGTTTTTATTATTTGCATTTGGTTTTTAAAAAAGAACCTTTACAAAATGTTTCCTTTACTTTTTAGCATAACATTCAGTCATTTTCGTTTCACATTTACATAATAAAATATATACAAAATAAAATTCCACTATAGTATAAATAAACTGTGAAATAACCTTGGAAACAGAAATATCAAACATGCCCTCCAACAGTATGTTCAAATGAACAATTGTACATTATCATGTACTGCCGCATGAATTGTGTAAAATACGCATGATATTTTCCATTTCAGACTTTCTATGTTCGAAATTAAAGACTAACATTCCAGAAGATCTATGTTGAGCTTAATTTCACAGCTCATAAACATATACATTTAACAAAATAACTACCACTGTAACAAATGCAATGAGAAATGTGTACAACTTCATCTAGAGCTGAGTTGAAATAAGAAAGTGAGCAAGTTTATAAAGAATCCAATTCCAGATAAACATTGAATGGTATTCAAAGTCAGTCTTAGAGTTGGTAATTCTGCTCACAACTAACATTTAAATCAAAAGTTTACCTAGCCATTATAGTTGTGCTTCGAATTAGTAGGGCCTGAATTCTTAAGGATCATAATTAATTGGACACTCTTCCATGTATTCAAGCACAGATAACATTCAGTTAATCAAATCAGATTCGATTATTGTTAAGACACGCCCCAGTGATAGTATAAATGAGTTGTTAGTAACCGCCATACACTTTAGACCACAAGGATTCCCTCGACAAAGATGTATTTCTTATATTGTTTTCCCCCATATAACAAATTCTCAGAGTTTCATAATGTACATAATAGATAACTAAGTGCTTGATAGTTTCCGGTTGTTGCACTTGAAGGCAAAATCTCCAACTATCTGATGTGCTTTGTTTCCAATGTTTGGTACGCGCCAAAGTATGAAGTTGATACATTCTAATTCGCATATATATTGAGCACGTTTTTTCACAGGGAAAACATTCTATATACATCAATCGGGCAGTCTTTTGTGTGTATATTGTGCACGTTCTCGATATAACTTGTAGCCACCTATTTCATCTATGGTTTGTGCCCAATCCCATTGGTATAATTGCTTCTTTGCATATGCAGGACGCATCCATAGATCAACCTGCGTGATATTGATTGTCTTTAAATAAAATTCCATTCTATTTTGAAAGGACATCATAGAATGACGGTTTGACATCACAAGCATCTTTGAAAGTTCTTGATGTAATGAGTTTCTGGGTGGTTTGAGAATCCGTGCGTATGTATTCAATTGCCTCCACTGAAAGCGAGCAGACAAAGAGGATAAGCCCAGTTCAATGCATATACAATGGTTTGGCACAGAATTGGCCAGTCCAAGAGTTTGCTTCCGTGTTTGTGCTTGGATGGAACTGAGAAAGCTGTTTATATCATAGAGGCACAAGTCAAGGCCATATAATAATATGGCTTCCACTTTCATTAGATGGAATTGGATTGCTGGATTTAGCGAGAACTTGCGATATCTTTTAAACACAATTTTTAACCGTGAAATAAGTGGTCTTAATTTTTGGTTTAATGATTTATATCAGTTTGATTGTGAAGATACATCCGACAGATCATAGCCCAAGTACCTAAGCTCGGGCATCCTTTCTATGGCTAAACCATTCAATGTCCAGCAGTAAGAAGGACTTTTCTTCCTGCCGGTAAATACTAGTATTTTAGATTTAGCAACGTTGGCCTTCAGGTTATGATCAGAGGCATGTTTGGAAAATGCCTGTAATTTATTCTATAACCCGTAAGGCGTCCTATCGAAAAATAAAATAATTTGCGAAAGCAAACCAATTCAATTGTAGATGTCCTATTTTTATCCGAAAAGTGACCATTTGATGCCAAATAGAATCAATGTCACAGAGTAGAGATTACAAAGGATGGAAACAAGGTGACACCCCTGCTTCACCCCTGTCTGTGTGGAAATGTCCCCCGTAAGAGCCCTTTGCTTGTTAATTCAAACTCTGTAGCATGGGTCCCTATGTAACATGGCAATTAATTTAATATTCACTGTTGAAAATCCCAAATTGATCATCTTAGACCATAGAAGATTGCGAATGACGCAATCAGAGGCAGAACTTAAATCCAACAAGGCCATAAAAACTGTGCCTCGTGAGGTTTTATTAACGGCGTCCAACACATGTGATAACACAGTTGCGTTTAGGGCAGTCCCCATATATTTCCGAAAGCCCATTTGATATTACGATAAAGAATCGTGCTCACGGATGAAATCTTCAAGTTCATTTAATATTAGGATGGTAAAAACTTTATATGATGCATCCATCAAAGCTAGCGGACGATAGTTATTTGGCTCAGACAGAATGCCCTTTTTATTAATGGCAATGATTAAAGAGGTTTGCCAAGAGAGAGGAATTCTGTTGGTATTGAAGATGTTTTCAAATTTTATTTTAAGAGTGCCTGCCCAGAATATTGCTTCCATTTTTCTTACACATGCTGTAATGCCATCAATTCCTGAAGCCTTAGAAAAGTTTATTTTACTAAGGGCCCATACAATGTCATCTATGGACCATTGGATTCGCGGCAAAGATGATAATTTGATGGTTTGAAAAGTGATAGTGCAATAAGCATCAGGAAGTTGAAAGGCTTGAGTGATATGTTTAAACCAATTATCCGCTGAGATGGAAGTATTCATAGAATCTAAACTTTTATGTGTTGTGTCTTTGATCATGTTCCAGATGGATTTTATATCATGTTTACAAAGGTGATTTACTATGACCTGGTTATCAGCTATGTGAAGCTTACATTTGAGAATCTTAAAGGCATTTTTGTGGGTCTGAAGAATTTGTTTTTAAGAGGGGAAGTAGTTCTGAGTGGAAAAGTGCAGGCTTGCTAAATTTCTCAATTCTCTATTCTTTTGACACTTTAATTGGGCAATTTGCCACTGATATTTATTTGTATGTTGAAACGTATTTGGAGTATTATTTTGTGCTAAAAGCACAAGTTGTTCGAGAACATTACGGTTATTGTGATCTTCTATACAAGTAATGTCCTGCATTGAATATGACAGTTTTGGGTTACATTTCACAGTCGTCCCAAGATTGAAAACCAGATGATTACAAAGTTTCTTGTTCCGTTGAACAGAGAGTAGGGGACGCTCTATTTCCACTAAACGTAGTTCTGGAATCTTCTCAAGATGTTTGCATATTATAGTCAATTCAATTGAGATGACACAATGATCACTGTAACCCACTTCAGAGATCTCAGCTATTCCACATAAATCCATTAAGTTAGCTGATATATAGAAGAAATCTATGATTGAATGTGCATGCCCTCTTTGCCATGTATAAATAGGAACATCATGCCTGTTTTCAACTACAAACATGTTCCATGTGGCAAAGTTATGATTCCAACGACGACCCTAATTAACAGAATTATAGCCAGCATTGGAAGTTTGTTGAGTACCATATTCACTGGATATTAGAGCAATTCGAATAAAAATCCCCTCCCACAATGATCTTTAAATGGGGATTATGTAACAGGGCATTTTCAAGAATAGTATCCAGAATATCAAATACTTTGTTTATCATCATTTTTGGTGGATTCCAAAGAGAGATATTAGAAAGAAAGCATCCAAATCATCATCCTTATGGAGTAATTCGATGGCTAGCAGAGCATCGGGGGAATGAATAAGAGTAGCATGCACATTCAAAGCATTATTAATTCAAATGGCAAGGCCGCCATTGGGGCGTCCCAGACCTGGTTTTTTGTTAGGAGAAAAAAAGGAGGTGTACCATCCACACACAACTGATTCATATATATTGTTTCCTGCAAGAAAATTACAGAAGATGTATCAAAAATAGGGTGTGACTTAAAACTTGCAAAAAGATTGTTAAATCCACATACATTCCATGAATGGAATCTAAGCTTGGTATAGCTAAGAATTTGCTTTTGGAGTCTCTTTGGACATTATCGTTTTTAAGAGGTTTCCACCCAGGACCAATCTTTAATGTTTCATGCAGTAGCTGTGAGATGAGACATGAGATCCGATTGCGTGGTAACAAAAGGTAGGTTATCCACTGGCAAATCCAAGGCACTTACAGCTCGGGCTTGTTGATAATCTATGAACGCATGAGCATGCTTATCTTTGGTAAAGAGGACCATATGAATTCCTAACAAATTGTGGTCCTCACAATGCTCCCATATTTGTTTTAAGATGATTGATGAGTTTAATTGACATATCATTGTATGATTATTGTCAAGCGCAAGCGTCACCCACTCTGTATCATCGGAATTAAGAATTCTTAACATGGGGAATCTGATTGAAAACTTTGAAGATGAACGAACGATTAAGCCGTGAAACTAAATTGATTGCCGGATAACTAATCCATCCCATGATTGTAGATGTCTTAGCAGATAAAACCGGTAATCCATGGGAGTCTAATTGCTCTTCTTCAACATGGGTGTTATATTCGGTAATCCCAGTTACACCGGAATGGATTGGATCTAAAAGATTGGGTTCCTTTAATTTATGTGATTCTTTGTCATCACTACCCCTCCCTTCAGACTGCAAAGGCGGAAAAGATTGCACTTTGCAGTCAGTATTAACTGTTGACGTAGATGGAATACTGCAGCTGTCGGCGACATACGTACCAAGAGCATTCAGGATGTCATTGTTTGCAGATTTGACGGTATTTTTTATAAGAGGGTAAAGGAAGATAGTTGGTATTGGTTGCTATCTTTAGGTTCAGTATTGAGGGTTGGCTGCTTATTTTGCACTGATTGTATAGGATTTTGAGCTAGGCTGCCAGATGGTTTGGAAGCCATAGATGCCTTACTATTTACATCAGAGGACACATTTATCTTTTTTTGTTTTTTTAGGTATGTTTATTGTCACTGTATCAGCAGATGGTTTGAGGGAGGGTTCATGCATTTGGATGGCTCTCCTGCTTTCCTCATTCAACTGCTCTAGGTCCAATAGCGCCTCCTCATTCACGAGGACACAAGTATTACTGCCATTGACACTGTGACAAGTGGGTTTTGGGGAGAGAGAGTATTTTCTCCATCTTTTAATTGGGGTTTCCTCATCGCTCTTCTTTTGATTTCCCTCAAATGCAAGTGTTTTTGCTTACGTGAGAGAAACCCCCCGAAGCCGCCCCGTCGGTACACATATCCACAGTTTTGCTGCCACTTGGAGGATTGATGTCTGTCTCTTGATCTATGGAGCCCAAACGTTCCTGCTCAATGATGTTTGTTAGGGCAGAAGGGCTATCGGAGTGACATTGGAGATTGAGGTTTCTGTATCGCTAAAGCGTACGCCAATATGATTGGCAAGTTGCGATAGATTGACGGAGAGTTGACAAATCATGTTTTCCAGATTGTCAGTTTGTGCGCAAGACCAGGCATTGTTTGGCTCAGAGTTAATAACCCCATCAGGCCTAGGTTCTAGATCAGTGAGAGCAGGAGACATCATAGCCTAAGCAAGGGAACGTCTAGAAGATGAGGGAGAGGTCCCGGAGGAGTGTGTCTGTGAATGTTTTCAACATGCTAAAGGACCCTAGGATTTGGAGCTCTGAGCTCCAGTCAGTTTACCTATAGGTTCCTCAAGAATGCCTTTGTTAGAGTTGTCATTAACTGACATTTTTCCACATAACCCCTCCATTTTGCTAACTTTTGCAATCAATTCCAATGATGTGTGTTTCAAAGCCCTGATTTCAAGTTGGGTCAATTCATGCCCTTTATCTAGCAGGTTGAGTATGCGGCTTAATACTGGAAATTGTTGTTCAGTGTTTTCTATATCATGTATTGTGGACAAAGTCCCTAAAAAGGTGATATGTGATACTTCATGGGTAGCCATTGGAGGTGGTTTAGGATCCACAGGATTTGAACAAATTTGTGGAGCTTGTTCAGTGTCAAAATTTGACCTGCTCGCTTGGGGTTCCCCAGCAAGAGTAAAGGCTCCAAGTGGTTCTTGCATTAGAGAAGCACTAGTCTGGGAGTTGATATTTGTCTTCCTGCGATCTGTAGACTGCATATTGTGCAGATGCACGTTACCAATCCCAGCCCCCACCCCAGTAGCGTGCGTGGAGGGCCCAAGGGACAATCGAGTACGCTTACCCAGTTCTGCCATCACCACCGGAGCCATCATAGAGATGTCAGGCGCAACTGGGCGCAGGCAGATGGAAGAAGTGAGTTTGCACATGCTAAGGAAGCTATGTGGCACAGAATGGTCACAATCATACGTTTCTTTAAGAGGAAAAGATTTCCTTTTGTTAGCATTGTCAGCATCTGCATGAATTTGCGCATGCATGAAAGAGAGCGCCACACCTTGGACAATGTTTTCTTCCTATCTAGACTGCATGGCAATAGCTGGGTCGAATTCTACCTTTGTAATATTTTATAAATTGTGTTGAACTACTGGCAAAGCGTCACCGCTCGTTGCTGGCGGTGAGCGAGCGAAGAGAGAGTTAACTTTATGCTGGAATTATGAGATTGGATTGCTGCCTTACACACTTTTCCACTTCGTAAGCTGCTTGCCATGGTTAATTTAGGAAACGGGCCAAGGCACCGATATGACGCACCTGCGTGATAAACTGGGGGGACAGAGCGCAAAATGAGATGGCAACAAAGACAAAAGCAAAAAGAAAATAGTGGAATGTGCTCTTCCCAGATATTCCCAGTGAGCCACATACAGTGAGTGAATACTTTGCAACGATTTGCTATCAAGAACAAAGCGCGGAAAGGGATGAACGAAGATCTGTCTGGATGAAATCAATAGCGATTTCCGTCATCCCACCATCAGCTGTTGGGGCCATAGCGTGGGCATCCCAGTGCCTGGTCCTCCCCCTCTCCTCTATGCCCTGGCCGCCCCTCACTCCCCCCCATCTCCTCCCCTCATGCCACCCGGCATATGTCATACATCACATGTTGGAAGAAAAACTCAGACACGTTGTAAAGTTGGAATATTAAAATGCCTCAGCAGCTTTATTTTGCATAAAGTCTTGGAGTTATTTTACAGGCGATCCGTAATTCACCGCCACAGGTATACTACTCTCTGTGCGGCTACCTAGGTATCCCTTGCCCTCCCCCCCTCTCCCTTACCGTCCTCGTCCGGTGGACGCCTCAGGTTGAGCCCGGCCCTTGCTAATACCCTCTCTCTACCCCCGGCCGTTTGTAGATTTCCCATGACCGTATTTCCATATGCCCCCAGTTTGTTCTAGGTCTTTGTTGGGAATGCCCTCCCCCCCCTCCTACCCTGACACTTACCCCGTGTCCTGGGTCTGGGTCTAGGTAAAACCGGCAGCCACGCGGTGCCTCGCTAGTGTTCAGGTTCCTATACACCACCACAAGTGCCCCAACGCTACACATTTTCCACATTTGTTGGTGAGGCCGACAC
The DNA here is from genome assembly GCF_040938575.1 of Ambystoma mexicanum. Lineage (NCBI taxonomy): Eukaryota > Metazoa > Chordata > Amphibia > Caudata > Ambystomatidae > Ambystoma > Ambystoma mexicanum. The sequence continues at coordinate 1,196,301,617 of NC_090922.1, forward strand.
CGCCCTCCGGTGCCGGCCCACACCTTTCTGCCTGCCTATATGGTCTGTCTATTTCGAGTCCTTTCTACTCTACTCTGTCCCCCCCCCCCTTCTTCCCCCAATAGCCGCTTGTCCTGGAAGCCCCAATCCTAACTATGCTACGCTACCCCCCATGTTTCCCTTCCGTCTTGCCGCGCCCCTAAGAACTTCCCCATTTTCCTCTCCCCCAAGGCCTCTCGGTGAAGTCTGACCCCTTGCCCCCTTGCCAGAGTAATGTCTTTTCCGGGTACCCTATCCCTTCTCCTTCTCCTTCCTCCCTTTCCCAGGCTTGCTCCTCCACTCCCCAGGTCCCCCATTTCTGTGTCCCGCCAAGCCCCCCCTGCGTCGTTTCTGCCCCGCCATATCCTGGCTCCATTTCCCCACAGAGGCAGCCTTCCTGGCCCTGTTCTTCCGTACCCCGTCTCCTGTCCCCCCAGCTTTTGGTCCTTGCCCCTCTCCCTTTTCTTGGGACTGGCTTCCTCCCTCCTGTTCCCTCCATTTGCCTTGCCGCCCTGTCTTGGATCCCCCACACCCTCCCCTTCATGCCCCCTCCTTCCGTGAAGACTTCCCATTGCTGTTATTTTGTCACCGTTACCAGACCCCCCCGTAGTCTCCTCTTGTTCCCCCCCCGGCCATCTTCCCTTGATGGCCTTGTTTGTGAGTTTGTTATTCGTCCCCCCCCCGCAGATTTTGGGCTTGGAATTGGCTCCCAAGTCCCCTATATCCCTACCCCTGGGGCGCCGTGAATCTAATCTGTTGGCTGCTCATTCCCCTTTGGGTCTGCCAGTGCTTTGTTAAAGGGATTGGCCTGTGACACCTCCAAGACTCTCTGCTGGCTGCCGGCGGCGGAGAGTTCCCCCCAGCCTGCACAGGGCGATCCCCTCTGTATTTTTTTTGCGCATACTTTCTGATATAGCGTGAGCCCCCATTTCCCCCCGCCTGCCACCACTTCTGTTTGCTGTTCGTTCGTTACGATGTTTGGGCGATGGGGGCGGTTTTTGGAGGGGGGGCCATAGGGGGAGCAGTTGACTCCTCCAAACCCCCCACCCCCCAGTCTGTGCCCCATCATGTGCAACCCACATTTGTGAGTGCCGTCCTCCACTCTAAAGACATTATTGCTGTGCCCACTTTGGACGGGTGAGTTCTGTCTTTTTCAAAGTAGCCCGGTACCTTCAAGGTAATGAGGGGGTGCCTAATCCATACCATCCCCCTACTTTTTAGGAAACCCCCCATACGACTGTTTGTTTTCCTCCTCGCCTCCTCTATTGCCCCATGGCGTAGCGCACCCCTCCATTCCTGTCTCGGAATTATCTCGGACCACATCACCTTGCACTTCCTGAAGGTCCTCCCTATTCTTGTTAGTACGGTTCTTAATAACTCCGTCAGATCCTTCCTCCCTTTCGCCACTAGGTCGTTGCCCCCTATGTGTATCAAGATAATGTCAGGCGAAGGGTGTTGCTGCGCTGCCTGTTCCAACGTCTCCCATAGTAATGTGCTTTTTAAACCTCCCTTGGCGATCCAGCTGATGCGGTATTCCGGAGGCCCAGGTTCCCGTCCCAAAACGCCGTCCGTGCTCTGGCAGCTGCCCTGGCCACGAAGGAATGGCCCACGACCCATACCCTGTTGGTTTCTGTGAAGACATGAGTGGTCGTATTATATAGGTGCCCCATGAAGCCCTCCCCCCCACCCTTATCCTCCCTGTCTTGATTACCGTACGTATAGTTTGTATTTATCAGATGCCCATCTCCCTATCTCCTTGACCTTGTCCTCCCCCAAGCCTTCTCTGCTTGCCATGGTTGCTGCGCCTATTCGGAATGAATGGGTCGAATATTCCGCCGGATTCCCTGACCTTGCCAGGGCCCCCTCTAAGACACGCCTGAATTGAAATTGAGTAAGTGGGGTCCCGTCCTTGTGCCGGAACATATAACCCGGCTCCTCCCCCCTGACTGCAAAATATGCTGTCATGCTTTCTACTGGGCAAAACGCTTCCTGTCCCAGTCTGGTCAATGCTAGCTCGCATCCCTTAACCTGCTGATCTGTTTTGGATATTCTGATGGTGACCGATATCCCCCCCGCCCTTATGGCATACATCTCCCCATAATAGGGCTCTGAAGCTCTGATCATTTTTTGCTGTGGCCACTAACTCGCTGATCCTTAGGGCCCCAAAAAATGCCAATGCAAAGCATGCCTTAAACATGATGCTTTCATATTGCGAGTGGCACACATTTGTAGTTTAGTTGCTGTCATGACCCTCTGCAAGAGCTCAAAATCAATGGGCCTCCTCACTGAGGTCGGTGCCGGGGCCCCCCTGCCCCTGTCCCAACCTTTTAGTGCAGCTCTTACCAAAAAGCCCTTTGTTGGGTCCTGGTGGCCTGCCAGCTGGCTATGAAATGCCACTGCGCTGAGGTGCCCCGTCAGCCATGATCTTGATTTACCCGCCCCCTTGGCCCAGAGCACAAAACAGTACATCCTCTCCTCCGTGCTACCTCCCCATCAGCTGTTTAGTGTTCTTTAAAAAAGTATCGTAGTTGGCCTTGTATCGAGTCCATGTGCTCCCCGCCAGCGGTCTGGAAGTGAGCCGCCTCATTCCTTGACCCAACTCACTAGCTGCCATAGTTCCTTGTTGAACGGAGTCATGGTGGGCTGAGCTTGCGTGTGCGCTTTCCTGAATCGTGTCATCTGTGAACGAGAAAGTGTGTCTGCCGCTGTGTTATCTGCCCCAGGTACGTGACGCGCTTTAATCGCTGCATTCATCCTGAGGCATTTGCGAACCATGTGGCGTAGTAGGCACAACGTGGCAGGGCATCTTGCTGAATGAGTGTTCACCGCCTGCACCACTGCCATATTGTCCGGCCACTCCACTAGCCGTTTATTACTTAGTTCGCGCATCCAAATGTGCAATGCTGCCACCACTGGGAATAGTTGCAGCATGGTGATGTTTTTGCACAGTCCCTTCCTGGCCCAATCCTTTGGCCAGTCGGCCCTGCACCATTCCCTGCCTAATATCGCCCCAAACCCCACCCGACCTGCCGCGTCAGTGAACAGCTGTAACTGTGCACACGCCGTCCAAGGAGATTGCCACAGGCATACCTCATTAAATTCTCCTAAAAGGTGCGCCATACTCTGAGGTCCTCCCTCAAGCCCGCCCCCAGGCGTATCTTGTGCCACCCTTTCTCGTGTCTCCCTGTTGCAGCCGCCAGACGTCTCGCAAAGACTCGCCCAGCTGGAATTACCCTGGCGGCGAAATTGAACTTCCCCACCAACGATTGAATGGACTTTATGGTTACCTTGTCCCCGGACAATGCCCTGTCGATATCCCCAATGAATTCCTTGATCTTCTCTGTCGGTAATCTGCATGCCCCTTCCACCGTGTCTATTTCTATGCCTAGATAGGTTAATTTGGTGCAAGGACCCTGTGTCTTATCACCCGCCAGAGGAACTCCCAGCTCCTTAGTTAAAAGAATGAAATTTTTGAGGAGTGCTGCACAAATATTCGTACCCCCCCTACCCACGAACAGGAAATCATCCAGGTAATGCGTTTTTCCTCCCCTACCCTCTAGTTTGTTCAGCGCCCATTCGAGGAAAGAGCTGAATGCTTCGAAATAGGCGCACGATATGCTGTAGCCCATTGGCATGCATTTATCCACATACACCTGTCCCTCAAACTGGAAACCTAGGAGGAAGAAACTGTCTGGGAGAACTGGAAGCAGCCTGAACGCCGCCTCTATATCGACTTTCGCCAATAGCGCCCCTTTTCCCGCTGCTCTAGCTAAGCTTATGGCTTGATCGAATGAAGCATATGTAACTGAACAATCCACCATGTCCAGGCCGTCATTCACCGACCCTCCTTTGGGGTGTGATAGGTTATGTATGAGGCGAAACTTCCCCTGTTCCTTCTTTGGTACCATCCCCAAAGGTGAGATGATCAAGTTGGTCAAAGGGTGACCCTGGTATGGGCCTGCTATCCTGCCTAATTCGATTTCCTTGTTAATCTTAGCCCTGGCCACCTTGGCCCATTCATTAATTGACTTGGAGTTCCTCGCTGTTCTGGCTCCCATAGGCCCCTTGTATGGAATGCAAAATCCTTGGACAAACCCCTGTGCTAGGACGTCCCTTCCCAGCGCCACCGGATATTGTGCTAGCCATGTCAGCAAGCTGTCGATCTTGATGGGGGAAAACCCTTGTCCTTGAGGCCATTCCTCGGCCCCCCCACCCCCATTTCCCCTGCACCAATCATTACCATTGCTGCTTCTCATAGCTGCTCCCGTCGGCGTGAATCCCCTTGTCCCTTCACTCCATGATGTACCACAGATCGAGACGCCTTAAGGAAAAATGTTTATTTTAGAGGACAATATTGTGACATAACAGAATATATTGCTCAGATAAGTGTTCTTGTTCCCGATGCCCCCTGTTAGAGCCGACCCGGGGATCCCTATTTCGGTTGCTCATTTGGGGCCAGTCGCCCCCTGCATATTCGGGCTTGATGCACGTGTGTCCCGCAGAAGGAGCAAGCATGTCTAAATTTGCAAGTTGTTCCCCAGTTGCATGCCCCATCGTTAAAAAATCTGCAGTATAGGGGTGCCCTCCCGTTGGCAGTGTTTGATCGCCCGCCACCAACCGGCCTGGACATAGCTTAGGTGAACGCCAACTGTGCTGTCCCTGTCGTCTGTCGAACCGGTTGTGTCCCCATGCTGTTACCCCATGCTGCCGTTTTCAACTTCCCCTCCTTCTGTGCCGCTGGTTTGGGGGCTGTACCCGCCCTGTGTAGCCCTGTCCCCACTGCTGAAAGTCCTTCCCCTGTCTCTGCCCAAGAGTTGGTGCGGCCTCCCGCCAGAATTATGGTCCCATCCGCCTGCTCAATTGTCCCACTGGAGGACTCCAGCCAGTCCTCCACTGACTTATGGTTCCATTTAAGCTTCGGGTCGTGTTCCATTCGCAAACGAAAACGCTGGTCCCTCAAGAACCATTCATTGCCACCTTGTTGGTTATATTCATGAATAACGCACGCCCTGTATCCCATTAAGTGCGGACCCAAGTTGGGGTCCTTTTGGTTGAGGGTTTGGGCTAATATCTTGAATGCCGCGAGCCAGTTTTCAAGGGTTTATGCCGGCCTCACTCTTTTCCTGGCTTTAGCTATTTCCCTCCCCCCCGTTCCACGTAGGGTGTTGTTGCCTTTCATTTCATGTTCTAAGAGAGATAATATGTCTATGAATTTGCCGTCCCAAATTTCCTGTTTAACCCATTCAGGCAACAACCATGCAGAGTAATTGCCGCCTGTTGCTGCCGGTAATTTCGGACTGTCGCCCTTACAGGGCTGTTGTCCTATCTCTTTACTCCCCTGCCTGTCTTCCACCGTGCTGGTCGTTGTACCAATGGTCTGAGTGCCGGCTATTACCCCTTCTTCTCTCCCTCGCCAGACATTGCTTGCTCCTGTGTTGACCAACCCAGGTGCCCCGCTTATTGTGGGGGCCGGTGCGGGTTTTGCCCCTTGTGCCGCCAACACCGCCCTAACAATTCTTTGTATAAATTCCGACTCACCATCCCCACCGATGGGCGCACTGCTCGGAAACTGCCCGGGCTGAGGGTCCGGAGGAGTGGTCATCTTTTGTTGTGCCTTAGGCAGGGGTGTGGGCGGCTGTGGGGTTGGGGTGGGTGCTTGGTGCGCAGGAATGCCCGTGGGGCCTGCCGGTGTCACCCCCATCCGTGCCTTTAATGCAGCGAGTTCCTCCTCCAGGTCCCTTTTTGTTTTCTTTACGTGTGGGCCCCCGCTTGTCTTTGCCATACGCTTTCGTGGGGGGCCCCCCTCGTGTCCCACTCCCGCTGGCGGGTTCGTGTGGCTGCCCATGCCTTCGCCGCTTGGCGGATCCTTGCTCTCCGGTACAGTCCTTCCCCCTTCCGGGTTGTTTTCTCCCGGTGTGGCGATTGGGTTGGCAATTACCGGGCCCCCCATCCTTGCCATAGCTGCCTGCCATCCCAGGACCTCCGCTAGGGCTAAATATTGAGCCCAAGATGTTGCATCCATTCCGCGCACAGGAGTTGATGATCTGGCCACTTCCTCCATTGCCTGGCCGTCTTCCGATAGCACGAGCTCTACGACGTCGAGGGCCGAATTGACTGTGCTTGCGTGTACCGACATGTCGACCTATGTGAGACAAATGTTCGAGTCACCATGGGGTACATACTGCGGGCATCTTTCAGTGGCATTTATGCGCCGCAACGGTAATCCTTGGCTTTGCTATCCCTAGTTGCCATGTCACTCCCTTCTGCCCATCCCCCTTAAGCCCTTCTCTTGCTGTTCAATTTACCCCCAATGACTCGTGGCAGGTGTATGTTACCCATGCAGCCCATCTTCACCCCCATGTAGGACCTATCACGCCCAAGCTTCTGAGCACTGTAGAGTACCTAACGCTTACCTGTAGTTATTGCCCCATCCATTGATGAAGTCAGTTATTGCCCCATCGCCCCCATGCACCCGCTGGTATTATAACCTCACGAAGTCGTATTTGGCTAATATCCCCCCGATATCGCGTCCTTAATAATTATGGGTTATGGCTGTATCCCCCTTCTATGGGGACCCCCGTTGCCCAGCCATTGAACCAAGTGGCCCACTACACCCTAACATTTCCCACCGCATCCAAGATCCCCGTTCCCCCTTTTGGTATGGCTAAAAGGCGCATGGGCCCAACGCGGGCCAATGGGTGTGGCAAACAAACAAACACGGAGATCTTTATGTCCACACATGTGTGGACGCTGACCCCGTTCCTATGGTGGACGCAGCGCAGGCAATGCCAAAGAACGAAATTTAAACACCACTCGAGCGTGACCCCGCGAGAATGGCGGCATCCTAACCTGAGTATTCCATGCTCCCCCTTATGCACAAGGTCAAATTCGATAATTAACATAGCCTTGGCAGTATTAGTGGCGGCACCGGTGATACTTTTTTCCCACCTAAGCGTTAAAACATTTCCGCCCTTATGATCATAGCAAGGAGGGCCATTATAACTCGTCTGGTAAATGTCCACCCCCCCCCACATGTATTGCCATGCGTTAATGGCGGCACCCTAGTAGTACTATGGGCCACTCCACAATGAAGTGAGGGCACATTTACCTAGTATTCGGATTACCTACCCATGCTCAACCATACTCCGAAACCATGTGATGCCCTTATTCCATACAGTAGTCTTATTCTACGCCCTCGCGCCAACTTCAATTCGTACCCCGCAACAATACATGCATTCATGTCCCCCGCTCGCCAACTAACCACCGCATACCACCTTCCTGTTGCCACTCCTAGCGACCTGAAGCTTAGCTTCATCGCGGGGCTTTGTGACTTACATCTTTCGTATTTGACAACATTTCACATTGATAACCTCTGGCCCCGAGGCTGACTACCACCAACCCTTCCCCCACCAAACGGACCATTGAAGGCTGCGCTCCGGGTCTGTGACCGTCTCCGCACCCCTTGGCGTGCCCGTATCCTGCAGTATCTCTAACCCGCCGGTTGCCCATCTGTAGTGGTTGAAGTGCACGAAAAGGAATAGTGGAACCATGTTCCCTATTGGCTCCCCACTGCTTCCGCCCCACTACCCCCTTGACGCATGCCCTCCCGTGCACCATACCAGGCCCAAAACACGTGCGTCTGATGTCTAAGGGAGCAACCGGTGCCGTGCACCGCGAGTGCCATCTTTCCCTCCCTCCCACACCCCCACCCCAGAACGAAACCATTCCCGAAAGGAACGGCAGAACCGAATCAAAGGAAGTGGGGTTGCGCCGCCTCGACCACCTCACACCGCAAAACTTCTCCCCCCGCCAAAGCCCCAAAGCGTGAGACCCACCCGCCCCATGCTACCGTTCTGACACCCGTGTCCTCCGGCACCGTGGCCCTGTTTGACGAAACCTTGGTGCCAGTGTCGCCACGGGGCTGTGGCCATCACGCAGCGAAACATTGCAACATCTCTCCCCCATCAACGCTTCTCCCCACACCACCTGCCCCGAGCAAGCACTGGGCCAAACCACATGCCCCCGATTCGACGTGGATTCTAGGCAAAACAACCATGCATCCTTTCTTCCAAAGGCAACCATCCCCCTCAGCACCCCGCCGTGCTGTTCCATCTGCCAAAAGCGAATCACCATGGTCATGTCTCAGCACGGGCACCCGCTCATTGCCCCGTGCATCTTTCCCCTGCACCCCTGAAAACCAGCGGTCCGTCCAGCACCACGAACAAATTGAGTATTCCTCGTTTTACCCCCCGAAACAAACAAAAGCTCCGTCCGTCCAGCCGACACCCCACACGGCCATTGTTCCTCGCATGCGGCCGCCGCAGCCCCCCTCCTCCACCTCCCTCCCAGTCCCGCTGCTAGGCAACGATCCCTGGGCCCAAAACCTGCCCCCCCACCGGACCGCACCCACATCCCCAGCCCGCATACCCGCACCCCGTCCGAATCTTGTGCCATCAACCCTGTGACCTCTGGGCATCCGCATGAATGCTCCCTCGCCGTGCCCCGTGCGCAACTCGCGACTCACCGTGGCCCCCAGCAATGTTTTTAACCCCCAACGCTGTACAACAACGAGCAGCCCCACTAGACCGCCCTGCGACGGTGCCCATGGAGTGCTGCCTCCATTGCCACGTGCGCGTTAAATGATACGAGGATACAGCCCCAAAGGCGGCGGTGGCAACATGATGCTCATTTTTTGCGTGGCGAACCTCCCGTCCTCTTTGCCCGTGCTCTCTTGGCCCCCCCCCCGCCCCCATCAATCGGAATCCGGCATCCCTCTCTTTTCATAGCCTCGAGGCACTGTTGGCTTTTTGCATGCGAGCCAGAAGGGCCCCCTTACCGATGGCCCCGCCGTCACGTTACCCCCTCCCTTTGCTTGCTCCCTTGCCTGGCCAAATGTAGTTTAATTCGGAGCAACAGCCCTAGCCTGCCTGTCCCACACAGCCGCCCCACTGTGGAGTCCCCGTGCTCCCCATCCCTCCACCCGCATCTATCAGGCCATGATCCATTTGAAACGCTAGGACACGTTTGTAACTCCGGGCGCTGTTTGCAGTCCCATGCGCCAACTACATTTCCTCCGCCTCGCATAAACCTATTCCCACCATGTTCTGCCTATTCCCAAGGCTGTTCCCCAACGCGACATGGTGCTCTCTCCGACCCTGGTACCCAAACCACTGCCCACTCCTGTAAAATGCCCGCCATCCAGCCTCACTGCACATTCCCTCACAGCAACTACTTATCTCTAACTAGGCCGTACCTTTGCTTCCACTGTGCTGCGACACGAACGCTCCGGCTTGAACCTGTCCCTCCTTCTGGAACGAAGCGCCTTCCTCTGCACACTGGAAAAACTCGTCCGGACTTCTTGCAGCAACAAAACACGAACCAACAGAACCACGATACGGCGGGGCAGGAAACCGAGGGAGAATGTGCTATTGTTTTGAAAACCTGTGCCTTTAAGGGGCCGGCTTCTCCCTCGGGTTCCTGCCCCGCCCCCTGCATTTTTGCGCGCCCCCATCCGCTTCTGGGGCGGGGCTGACGTATTCCTCCCCTGTCCCCGCCCCCTGACCTGTGGGAGTCGTGGGGGAGGAGGTCGGCTGGGCAACCCCCACTAAGAGGCAGCGCCCGCCATGCCATCTTCGCTGGCGCGTTTGCCCGCCAGAAGATTGGCGTGAAAAGTCACACCAGTGTGGTAGGATTGCACTGCACAACACTGAACAAAGGAGTATAGAGTGTTCAATAAAGCGAAGCAAATTCTCAATATTTTATGTATAAGATATTGAAGTATCTATATCGGTACACAGTGCTTTAAGTGGGGTAAGAAATTGAGGGGGGCCCTCGTTTGGGGGCGTGGCTTCCATTGTGGGCGTGGCCTAAAACGTGCACAAATCATTGTAAGGTGTGCAAACAAATATATAAATGTATGTGAGCATTTATATACTTGTATGCGTACTACTATGGTTTGTGTACCTTTCAAGCGTTATAAACATACCAATGTTACGTATTTCTATGTTTATAAAAAGGTGGCTTGAAAAGTGCACAAACCATAGTAATTTACGCACACTTGTGTGCTTACCTTACTATGGTTTGTGCACTTTTCAAGTCACCTTTTATAAGCATAGAGATTTATAACATATTTCTATGTTTATAAAAGACGGCTTGAAACGTAAACAATTCAAGGCATCTTTTTATAAAGCGTTGAGGACGGACAAAACCCGAGGTGGCTTTGTCCATCAACAAAGCTTTATAAAAGATGCCTTGAATTGTGCACGTTTCAAGCGGTCTTTTATAAACATAGAAATATTTCTACGTTTATAAAAGATGGCTTGAAACGTATACAATTCAAGGCATCTTTTATAAAGCTTTGCCGATGGAGATAGGCGCCTCGGGCTCTGAGCCCGAGGCGCCTTTCACCCTCTGCAAACCCGGGGGCTCCGTGATCTAATATGCATATTAGATCATGGAGCCCGCAGGTTTGCGAGGGTCAGTGACCTGGAGAGGGCAAACAAAGGAACTGTAACTTCCCTGATGACCCCTCAGATGAGCGGTCATCAGGGAAGTTACAGTGACTGACACAAGTGCCAGCCAGCCTCAGTGATGACGCTGTGCCTGGCTGGCACTTCTGTCAGCTCGCCTGAAATTAAACTGGCGGGCGCATCTCCCGTCGCGGCTGAGGCCGCGGCGGGATAATGCATCCCGCCAATGTTGTGTGGGATGGGAGGTCCCGGCAGTCTCACTTTTTGGAGACTGCCGGGGCCGGCCCCGGCCCACTTTAAGCACTGTCGGTACAATCGATCACCATTTAGCTGCAAGTGTACTTACGCCGTGCACTGCCCATTTGGCAGAAATAACGCAGTGCTTAATATCAAATGGAATTGAGCTCAAATCTAAAGGTTGGGTGAAAGAGGCAATTATCCTGGCACTAACGCCCCCACACCCTAACAGCACAACAGCACTTGCAGTGCACTTCTGGATGCGCGTGCACGTTCACCGTGCTCTTGTAGGCTGCCGGGAGTCTGGGGCGGGGCCACAAGGTGACTGGCCAATCTAGGTAAGGAAAGAGAGAAGTCAGCATAAGACAATATACACGTAGGAACGAAAAGTTCCAAAAGGACAGACCAATGCGTGTAACAGAGAAAGTCAGTACGTTGTTGAAGAATCAAAGTCCAAGAGTCCTATGAATATATTTACTTTTGAAGAATGGGTCCTTAGATTGTTTCACTGACAAAAAAAGCAGCGAGGCTTCATTTTACAGACTCTGGTCTCGCAAGGGACTTCCGTGTAGGCAGCAGTCAACATAGCCGACGCAGATCAACAAGGTCAGCACGGCAAGGCGAGGCAACCAGCACAACACCGCTTGCTGTGCACTTCCGGGAAGATGAGTTCTTCTTGCTACTCCTTTCAAAGTCTTCAGATGAGACTCTAATGGGCAATCCTCTGTATGCTGGGAAAGTGCTTTGGCTAAACCTTCTCCTCTCTTTTGAGGCTTCCCTCACGGGGCTCACATTGTGCCACGCTCTTTAACTTGTATTTTAGACCCCTCTGCAGTCTCTTAGAGACCCTTTTTACAAACTACGCAGATGGCACCCAACTGATTCTAGAAATCAGCGGGGATGATGACACAGACACCCTTAACCTTAATTCCATCTATGGTGTCATTGAACACTGGATGACCGACAACTGGCTCTGTCTTAATGGAGCTAAAACTGAATTACTGTTATTGGGAAGCCCCGTGGCCAGAGCAAAGCTGGGGAAGTAATACTCCTGCTTCAGCCTTAAGGATTGTACCATCCCGGTTGTCGGAAAAGTCAAGGTGTTGGGTGTTTTTCTTGACTCTTCCCTTCGTGCTGAGCCTCACACTAGCTATATCTCCAGGAACTGGGATTACTACCTAAGACTCCTTAAGAATATCAAGTTCTACATTTCAGAGGCAAACCGTGTCTCAGTTGCTCCAGCTACCCTTCTTTGACTTCTGCACTATCGCAATGCATTATTGTTGGGGGGCCAACAAAAAATGTTTTGCAACAGCCTCAAATCTTTCAAAACGATGCTGTTCCTATTGTTAAGTGCATCCCCAGACATGAGCATATATCAGCTGGTAGGCAATCTCTACATTGGCCCCCCACCGCTGATCGAATTCACTTCAAGACAGTGCCCATAGTACACAAATGCCTCTGTGGTAAGGCACCTGCCTAACTGAAGACCCGTATTTCATCAGATAAACCTGGACGCACTTAACGTTCCACCAATCTGGGACTTCACATGCACAAATCCAAAAGAGCTAAGGGTCTAGGAAGGACTGTCTCTATATTGGCAACGCAGGTATGGAAACTCCCTGCCAATTGCCTTACATTTGGATAAAAATATGAAAACCTTTTGATAATCACCGAAAACCATTATTTTCAAATAACTATCACCCTGTCTTTTCTCCAGGAATGAATTACTCCGGAGTCCTGTTATGTTTATATGTTTGTCTACTTGTGTTCATGTTCACCCAGAAGCATGCGGGTCTCCAGTGCATTACAAATAAATTAAAAAAAAGGATTAAAAAAAATATATATATATTGATATACCTTAAAACTCCATATATGGGCCAGCCCTAATGATGAGTATCTGCAATTGCTTATCTCTGACCTAATTTCTTAGTCCTAACTTTTTGAGACTCTGGAGAATTTTGGCAACTTCTCTAATTGGACTAAGCGGAGAAAGATGAACTTGACACTGTGGGGAAAAATTGGAGCCATTAGGGATTTGGGCCGCTGTCATTGCCCCTTCATGTTGAGAGCTCTTCATTATTGAATCAATAATGAGGTTGGTACTGCCCCTTGGCGGGGCTCTTATGGAAAATAACTTTTGCCACTCATGTATTTCTTTGCAGTGGAGACCCGCCTCGCTCCACCCATGATCCACCCGGTTCTAAACTGCTCAAAAGTCAGCAGCACACTTTTGAGCACGAATTACCTACTGCGTGAGAATATTATCCCGTTATCGAGAACCCCTGCAGTAAAGGTCAATGGGGAAAAAGTACTTGGCAAGCTGCTGGGATTTGATATTTTAAAGTCATGGTGCTTATCAATACCACGATGGATTTCGACACTGCACAAGATGCAGCAATATAACTGCTTCCAGACAGGGAAATGTGAGGGGCTAGCAACAATATGCCCTGGCCATGTGAAAAGCTAACCACTTGGGACAATATGCTCCAAAGGAAACAGCTGGTGACCTGGCTATCCAATCCCAAAATCTGTTCTCTTGTGGGAATTTGTCCGCCCAGACTTTCGGAACATTTTTACAGGGCCCTGCAAGAGGCTAACTTGTTTTTAAATTCTTGAAAGTGAACACACATCCAAGGACTGGTGGCTGGCCTCAAGATCACCCAACCCTCTCAGCAAGTGGAAACCTCTCCTGTAGCAGGAGTACCCTTCAGAAAGGGTGTGATCTTCTATCACGTATCTTCAATTAATGCCATGCGTCACTTTCCCATCGGTTTTTGTTGACTAGTTTATGCCCACCACGCCCACCTTCTGTGCAGTCTACTGTTTCCCGCCCCTCCCCCCCCCCATACCTGTTGTGGCCTCTCCCCTCGCATGTGTGAATTTGGCATCAAAAATGCGGGACTTCAGTAGGTTTCATAATCTCGGCAATGAGTGTCATGGTTCAGCTCACCTTGTTTTGGGGTTAACCTATTCTTAACCTTGTTTGGTGCAAATATTTCAGTTGTCTTGAGCAATACAATAAAATCAATGGTTTCTGCATTGAATTAATGCTGTATCAAACTCATGCAACTACCTTTCTAACAATCCATTCTTAACAATATGTAGCGCATCACCCCCAAAGAATTAAAAATGGGGATTACCAGACGTAACACAGCCCAGTTTGACATGTGAAAGAAGACACAAATCTGCGCAATAGAGCTGCCGCCATGCAAATCAACATTAAATTTATAAATAAAAATGTCAATGCCGCCTCTCGGTTGGGGACAGTGTGTAATGATTCTAAAGGTCAACTTTCTCTGAAATAAATGGCACATAGTTTAAAGAAACTGTCCATTGCAACAAACAAATCTGCGTGCCCAACTAGACGCAATTGGAATCAATTCAGCTGTGTTCTTTCCCAAAGCACAAGCGGCACGTCCTCGAGGACGGCTGCTGCTTTGCTCTCAGATGGAAACGGCGCTTTTTTTTTTAAGTGTGTTGCACAATGCGTGACTAAAATCTCGAGCTTCTGTGATCCCCTTGGGTACGCAAGAGGTTTAAATCTCAGCCTTTCAAAAGCCTTCCTTGTGAAGCAGAAAAAGAGGCACTAAAACAAACTGGCCGGGGAGGGCGGGGGGGGGGGGGGTCAGTCTGCTTGAGCAGCAAGAGGATTCCAGCGCTGAATGCCAGTTCTGTTCTGATCGGCCCAGCCTAATTGGCTAGTTTCATTTGTTAAGAATGCTATTCAGCCCGCTGGAACCCGAACCCTTATAAATACCGGGCTCGGAGTACCAGCCCCCAAACCCAGAAGGACATTGTTCAGAGGCCCTGATTCCCTGCAAGCGAGAATGACGAATAGGTGAGTACTGCACCATTACTGCCTGTGTGGGAAGCCATACCGCCCCGACCAGCTCTTTAAGTAAGACGTACTGCAATATGCATGTCTGTCTGCAGTGTAAGTTCATAGGCGACTGTTTCCAATCCATTCATTGTGACTGGTTAGGACAAAAAATGGCCAGCTCCTGCATGTCAACTTCTCCATAGGTGCTGTTTGCCCCCTGAGTGGAAGGTGTCCAGTTCAGTAGACAAAAACATTAAGATGGGCACTGTTGTGTGAGATCTATTTCCTATGATCGTGATCGCTTGCAGACTGGCCAGATATGGTGGCACATCGGTGATGGGCAGCATGCCCCACCATACATCTCCTAGGTGAAGTGTAAGGGGCAACATTAAATTTAACTGGTAAGTGCCAGAAAGTCACCCTACAGTGGAATGCTTGCCTTTACAAAAAACACTGACCAGGCCATTAGGCCTACTTCTATATAACAAAAACTGTGTTTGTCCAGCAGGAAGATTTTTTCTGAAAAGAGATGCAGTGCACCTGTTATGAATGTGACTTGTTAAGCGAGCAGGGCTATTGCCCTAGATTTGTACAACAAAGGGGGTTGAGCTTCATCGTATTCAAGGGCATTTAGGTATTTTTTTGAAGTCCTTTCAACTTCCTCATACAATGGAACAGAAACCCAGGGAAACTGATTTGGCCAGGATCACACAACTTGTTTCGGTGGAAAAGATGGAAAATAGTGTTTTGATCAAGATCGCATAATTTGATTAAGTGGGGAAGCTGATAGCCACTAGATCAGATTCTGGGGTGGGGAAGTTCGTTTGCATCTGCCCAAAACAGTGTAATGCACATTGTATGTAGAGGATGTGTTTTGGGTTTGTGTTAGCACTTTATGTCAACATAAAACCTATTTCGAGGGGCTCCTCGAACAGAGGCATTGGCACATCGTGATTTGCTCAATATCACACTTTTTGTTCAAGTGGGCAAGCCGGGAGATGGCGATTTGCCAAGGATTAGAGACTTTGGGGGCAATAGATGGCCAATGTTGGGTGGATCCTAAAGTGATGTATCTTGATATAACTGGAATGTGACCTATAGTTCCACACACAGTTCTTTTATATGACTATGATAACCTATGTATCTTGAGACCCGCGTCGCACCCAGATCTGTGCATCACGTGCATCAGCTCGCGGGGATATCGTGCTGAAAATGGTCCCCCGGAGCTGCAAGTCATGCACAGCGACCTGCAGCAGGTGCAACACAGCTCCGACCTTTTCTTACAAGCACCCCAGAAGCTGGCACAACAGTATGCTGAGCTTTGGTGCTGGGATTGGCACATGCACCCTGCCAGCTACAGATTGGCACTGCAGCAGATGTATTTACCTTGTTTCCTATTCTGCTTAACGTGTGACCTATGAATGCAGTGACCAATGTGTCCTCGTGCACTCCTAGGAGGATGTGACCGAAAAGTCATGAATGCGTATCAGCCAGAGGACCGTCTGCCCACTGTGTTCTCTTACTGGGACTGGAACCCGTAGACCACAGACACTCCGACCTTGGCAAAAGTTATAGCAGCCTTACTTTCTTTCTTATATGCAAGGTGCCTTCTTATATTGTGTGACTGCCAAAATCCCTCAAATACATGCCTGCTTCCAATGTATGTGTTATTAACCCGCCAGAACTCATTTGCGCCAGTCTCGGAACCTCCTCATGGCTTATGCCTCTCAACCTCATGAAACCAATTCCATCAAATCAGTCCTTGCAATTCTCATTTTAATAAAGCAAGCTCTCCCTCAGTAACCGTTGCTATGCCACCCCACCTAGGTGACCAGCCCTTTGGACAAGTGACACACATGTGAGATTCTCTCTAGTGAGAAGGAAGTAGGCGAAATAACCTCTACTCTCCGAAGGCACCAGCTCAGGGGGGTCTATGATCACGCTGTATCGCACTGTGCCTTCCCACAGAGGGAAGACATCCAACTCGTCTGACAATGCAGGCCCACCTCTCACATAGCCCTCACCTTACTGTGCTCCTCCATACTGTAGGAGAGCACTTAAAACAGACACACTCACAGCGTCAATCTGCTCTTTCACTAACTCTACAAAATACTGACTGTCAACATTTTACTCAGCAATATATATACATAGAACATGAGGACAGAAATTAGGTTGGACTTTGGTAAAAAAAAAAAATGGGACACGTGAGTCATGTTCTTTATTGCTGGTCATACATGACTGCTACCTCTTCCACGGTCTTGTGATACCCACATGATGCAGTGTTGGGGAGGGGAGACCGGATGAACCCCCGATTTGCACGCTTATTTACCACTTCATGCAGTGAATCAGCTGCTTTGACAGCTGCCCTGTGTGCATGTGCACTCAGGCGAGATCAGTAATGGCGACCTCCACGAACAAACATGGCGGCCGCAGTTGCTAGTGATTTATGTGGATGGTAGCCGCTATTTCTAGGTGCTCCTAAAACACGCCTTTCATCGTCATTTGTATAGTGTCTTTCACCACTGGTATGGTCCCCCGCCCACGGGGACATGAGTCCATATATGAGAACATTCTTCAGAGGAGTTTAGAATGCGTATGTGCATACCAAGCGTGCTGATCCTCGTGGAGAGGTCCTGGATTCCCTACAGAGAGCTCCCCGTGTAGGAATTCTTTCAAAATGTGGGGGGGGGTGGGGGGGGATTCTACAATAAAAAACTCAAACACTGTCTTCCTCTGGTTTCCCCCAAGCCCTCCTCTAAAAGAATAAGGATGGAGGCTGTAAATGGCTGATTAGCGCGACTTGGCTGCATGTGAATCTCGTGCACTAAATTATCATGAAGTCATAACTTGGGTCTTTAGAATGAGAACTACAGGCAGGGGAGTTGGTAGGTCTGGAAAAGACCCGGGGCTAAGCTGATGTCGGAACTGTTGGGACTGGGGGCTAGCTAGTCTTTTGGCTGTAGCTCCTGAGATTCTATCCGGGGCTACAACCAAAAGATCAGGGGCTATAGCCCCCTTAGCCCCCCCTAGCAACGCCCCTGACTACAGGGCTTCTTTCGCAAATCCCTTTAGTGTATAAACAGATGCTTAAATCGGGTGTGAAAGGTTTAATCCTGGTTTTACAGCTGTTTTTACACTCTGTGGCATTTTCGTGTTTTGGCAGACCGTGCATGGGGCATAGACATATTTTACGGTTTCTGCTTGCTCCATATGCTCCCCGAGCCCAAAAACAAAATGGATTTACGCCACATCTTCATGCTGCCGATAATGCATAAGACTCTTATAGTAGTTTTAGAATTTGCAAAAAGCAGATGGACACCTTAGGAATCTATTCATGCTTTTGGCACATACACATTGTAAATTGAGATATAAATGTACACTTCCTTGCACTACAACGTGCAAAAGAGCTGTTTTGGCCAAGTTTGGGCTATTGGGTGTCGCATTATAGTACAGATAGGAATTGCATATGAGGAGGGACAAGCAGCCTGTAAGTGGTGTTTGGTTATTTGCCCACCATTGACTTGCCATGTCCTTGCTAATCCATATGGCCTTTGCCACCCAGTACATACCCCTCCCCGCTCAAACTATCTCCTCATGGAAACTATTTTAGCTCGCTTTAATCAAGCCTAACCATCAAACTTTTCACTCAAAGTGTCTGCCAGTATTTTTTCAAAGCAGTCTTTTGAGCGTTAATGGCTTGATTGGAGTTGTAAACCCACTACTGGTTTATACATGTCTTACCATGTCTCCCTTCAGCCACTTGTTTTTAATAGTGAAGGACACACAGAGTGCTTATAACCCAAGCATTGGCAAAGCCAACAGCTTTGGATTTTGTATAAGTACGAGGTATGTGCCAGGCACTACTATTAGCTGCCCAGATACTTGCACCATCAATGGCCAGTTAATGTGCCTTTTCCCATGCCCACACAAAAGCCCAAACTTTTGGCATTACCAATGCTTGCTTGCATTTGGTGTTGAACATGACAAATGGTGCACAGCGGGGACCCACATTGGATGGAGGTGCATGCCGCTGCAGTGCCCAGCACGCAAACAATATTTTCAGCAGAATGACTCCCTATGAGGTACTACTAGTAAGTCAGAGTTACTCGTAGTAATTTCTTTCAGTCCGCCAGGAAGGATTGTTTGCTTGTAACCGTTGTTCGGCACACCTCTTCATGAGCCAAGGTGTCCAGTGAAACTCTAAGGCCGGCCTCTGTGGTTCATATTCTGCATGGATTGACATGTGCACCCATCCAGTCTGTCGGGCAAGGAAAGAGTGGGTTCGTGGAAACTGAAGAAGGCCATCAATGAATGAAGCGCAGAACGCTGATTCAGCGCACAGTGGATCCGGACCTGGGGCATGCAGGTTACGCACAGGCGTGTGCAGAGGATGATGTGTTTTGCAAACCCAGTACTGTACGGAGCGGGTTGTGCATGCACTACTGGCTGTTTGCCAAATGAGTGTGGAAAAGTGTACCAGCACAGGCAAATGACTGCAGCCCAGAGAAGGGAAAGTGTTTGAGGGTTGCTGGGCAATATAGAGTCTGCGTTTGGGGCCGTAGAGACACAGCAGGGTTTTCACAGATGAAGTGTAGGAAGGTGTGATATAGGATGCACATTGTCGTGCATCAGGAATGCCTACTGCTCCCAGTCCTACATTACCACCATCTCCCAGGAATGGATACCATCTTCACAATTCTCTGAGGTGGCTACATGTGTTCCACGTTGCTACATTGGCCCCTGTTTGGTCAGTGTAATTTTGGCTGCCTCTATTCTGGTGACCATGGACAACCACCCACCCTAATCTTTTCTCTTTTATGTGGTCGGGTCCACAGGGGCGTTGCTAGGGGGGGGGCTAAGGGGGCTATAGCCCCTGATCTTTTGGTTGTAGCCCCGGATAGAATCTCAGGAGCTACAGCCAAAAGACTAGCTAGCCCCGAGTGCCAACAGTTCTGACATCAGCTTAGCCCCGGGTCTTTTCCAGACCTAGCAACTCCCCTGGGTATATCGGTTTTAAGGAATTTTGGGGATTGGGGCACAAATGCTTTTAGCCCTACCTCAAAACCAAAGCAATAAACGGACCCAGAATCTATGATCAACCCCACCCAATGTGTTCACAAGCAGTAGTTTGATATGCTGCTCTCGGCAATCACAATATTCTTGTGTACTTCCTTCCAGTCCCCTTATCAAGTGTAGGGTGGCTGAGAGGAAATGGTTGGCATATTGTACATCCTCTGACAAATTAGCCTGTCGCATGCTCCAAAGGCAATACCGACTCTTGGTCCTCACTAAGAAGAGAGCTCACATCCAAGCTTGCGTCTCTGTGGCATCTAATAACTCGGCCGAACTCTTTAAAATCTGCAAGGAGCTGACCGATCCTGCTACAGTCTCTACCTCTCCTCTCCCTTCCCAGGCCCTATGTACGGCCCTGGCTTCTTGCTTCATTTCCAAAACCCAGGTCATCCTGTCCACCCTCTCCTGACTCTCCCTCTACTCTCTCCCCTTCCTCTGCCCCCCCTGCAGCCACCCCGCCTCCCTTCTCTGCCTGTCCTCTATTCTCCCCTGACGAGGTTTCAAGACAAGTCCACTCCATGAAAACCTCTTCTAAACAGGTTCTCCCCTGTTCTTCCAAAACCATCAAGGACCACATTGACACCCTCGCTGACTTCTGCAACCACTCTTTTGCCTCCGGGTTCTTCCCCTCCCCCTGAAGAATTCTCTTGTGCACCATCTTCTCAAAAAACCCTCAGCCGACCCCTCACTCCCATGTAACTACTGCCCGATCTCCATCACTCCCTTCCTGGGCAAACTCCTGGAAAAGCTGGCCATCGGCCAGCTAAATCTGCACACTTAATCTGTTGGTTGTCTCCATGACCATAAGTCTGGCTTCAGAGCAGCCAGAAACACGGAAACTGATGATCTGATCATCCATGAAGACCTGCTCTCTAACCTTGATTTTAATCTCCCCTTCTGTCCTCATCCTACTTGATCTCTCTTCTGCCTTTGATACGGTCAACCATGCCATCCTGCTCAACCTGCTACGTAATAACCTGGGTATCACTGATAAGGCTCTGGCCTGGCTGACTTCTTTACTCTCTGACCGACCCTCCCAGGTCCAACTTGGGTCCTTCCTTTCCTCTATCCACCTGTGGTGTTCCCCAGGGTTTTAACTTTTCTCCCTGGTTGTTCAACCAATACTTGTCACCCCTCGCCCACCGCATTGCTGCTCTCTGCTATAATTTCCAGTGCTATGCGGATGACACCCAGCTAGCCTTCAGGCTCCCCTCTGCCACCTCTTCTCCCTCTCTCAGCCTGGATTATCTGACTGAAATCCCGGAGTGGTGCCCCGCCAATGATCTCTGTCTGAATGCAAACAAGATGGAGATCCTCCTCATTGGCACCCCGCACCCCTCTGTCCCGCCACTCTCTGGCCTGCCTCCCTTGGCCCTCCTCCTGCTCCCACCTCTGAGGCTAAGAGTCTCAGGGCTATCTTTGACTCCTCTCTTTCCTTCTCTCCTCACATTTCTGACGTCTCTAAGAAGTCGAACTATCAAATGTACCTCCTCAGAGGTATTCTTCCTTTCCTCTCTTTCCCCCAGAAGCTCACTGTATCTAGAGCTCTGGTTCTCTCTAGACTTGACTACTGTAACAGCCTCCTTTTAAATCATCCTGCCTCTACTCTCCATCCTCTGCAACTCATCCAGAACAGGACTGCAAGACTCGAGCCCAGGGATTATATCTCTCCAGCACTGAAATGTCTCCATTGGCTCCCTGTGGCTGCAAGGATCAAGTTCAAGACCCTTTGCATTGTCCACAAGGCCTTCTGGGGTCTGGGACCAACATATCTCCAGTTTTCTCTTCTGAAGTATCTTCCTACTCGAGCACTTCGCTCCTCCAACTACTTGAGGGTCAGTCGCTTTTCCAAGCAATGAGTTGGGGGCAGATCTCTCTCTTCGGCTGATGCCTCCCTCTCAAACATCCTCCCTGCCTCTCTGAAACTTGAGCAGAACCACCTCTGGTTCCGGAAGCAGCTCAAGACTTTCCTCTTTGCTTCTGCCACCCTGCTGATCTCCTGTTTGGTGCTGCACTGGTTACCTGGCTACCCTCTGTACCACGGTCCCAGGAACCTGCCCTCCCAGTTGCACACCTGCACTGCCCTCTGGCAATCTTGCACATGGGGCTGTATCTGCAACCTTACAACCCCCACATACGTGCACTTAGCTATTCCCTGTTTTCTGCACTTAGCACTTGTACTGCCACCTGCTGGCCGCACTTCCTCTTTTTCAATGTTTGATCCTATGTCTTGCACGTGCTCCTCCTCCCCTTCCCCAGGCACTTCCCCCTTCCCTCTCCCCTGCACTTGCACGATCTCAATGTCACTGGGCCTAGTAAGATCGTTGTCTTGTTCCCTCTTGATCCCCTCCCTCGCCTCGTCGCACCTTGAAACACTTGTTTATAGGCGCGATATAAATAAAATATATCATATACCCCATGCACACTTTCTGAATCAGGATATTAAACAACGGACATTTCAAGGGCAACATTAGCAACCCACGACAGGGATACACAGGGGGAGCGCTAACTTCTGCACTGGACACATTGTTTCCCAGTTCTTGTCATAGAGCGAGGTCCAATTATTCTTGGATGTTTGACTTTCATGAAGTAAAATAATACCCCGTTTTGTAGAACCAACTTGGAAAGTACACACATCATACAATAACCCAATTGGACAATATTCTAAAACAAACCTTTATAGAGTATGTTATGCAAAACGAGAATGATTCTGGCTTCATGTTCTCCATCATCAAGGAAAGTAACAGAATATTTATTGATGTGCGCTCCAAAGAGTTCATCTGGCTTTTTCTATTGTGTTTCAAGATTTAAAAACACCCAACGCACAGACGTGTGGACTGGTATTAATATATCCAGAAGCACCTTTGAAATTATATTTAATTAAAACAAACCATTTCTTGTACCAAATCAGCACGCCTGACGATATTCTCGGCAGAGGCCCGTGTGGGTGTGTGCAAAGCCAGGACATGAGCCATGACCCTTTGCTTTCACAGTCGTGAATTTGACTGCCTGATCACCTCCAGCGACTAACACTGTATGCTTTTTTACTGTGGCGGCCAGGTTTTGCAGCCCTCGTTTGGAGGAGCCAAGCTCTAGACCTGCACCATGCTGACGCGCTATTACTTTTTAGCGGTAGCACTATCCGGAGCAGGCACGTTGTTTTGTAGAACATCAGGCGTTTTGCAACGTCACCTTATTCTGAAAGGTGACCTGCACATTTCAGGGGTGGCTGAACTGTTGCACAAAGATGGGCTGCCAAGCCCCTTAAATACATTGTTGTTTGGAGCGTGTTCCCAGATTATGTTGCGGAGCGCGCTCTAAACATTAATGTATTACAGGCTCCCAGTACCCTTAAACGCCTATCACTGTAAAATGTAGTTAAATAAAACATTTCTGTCCTTGTTTGGGGAATGGAAATGCGGGAGAGTAGTGGTTAGCACAGGCCCCGTTTGCCCTCCCATAAAGACTCCTCTGCCCCCTGTGACCGTAAACCCTCCACCCACTTCTCCCTTTTTCCACCCCCTACACCAAAGATGCATACTCAAATGTATCGATCTATGAATCAGGTTGCCACGATAAAAAAAGTAGTGTCTAATATTACATTGACCAAACAGAGGTTTATTAGACAACAGCATACTGATCAAATGTCCCACGGCTCCCTTCGATGGCTACAAAATCCTCACAACATTTACAACTACCTACAAAACTGATTGAAAGGCTCGGTACCACTTTTGGGATGCCGCACATTGTGGAGTTAAATCTGTCATTCTGTCAATAGGTGATAGTGGTCTGCTTCTATTCAGAACTACTAAGAAGTTAGCTGTCCCTTGGCAAATGTGAGTGGCCAATCCGGAAAGGTTCAAGCTTTAACCCTGATTGCAAGGACTTTCAGTCCCCAACTGGCACATTTTCTTTAACAAAAAGGCACACCTACAGATACCAGATTTCACAAAATAACTAGGGCGGGATAAAACACTCATGCCTGATCCCTATTATCGAATTACTTGAGCACTGTGCTCTAATCTAGTTGTGAAAAGGCGGGTCACCTGACAGCTAGTTTACCTACGCATTGAAAGGAAAGGACGATGGTAGAGCTCAACCTGAAGCTTCAGGGCAAGCTGTGGCCATCTTCACCTTCGTCTGCATGGTTTCAACTCCTTCAACAACAGTGAGCACATGCCCTCAGATGAGTACCTCTCGGCATAGGCCGTGAAGTGTGGGGAATCAGTGTTATAGGCTACGCCCATGTAGAGGTCTAGCACCAGAACCTGATTGCCCCAGTAAGATGGCTGCTATTGATTGTTACCACAGAAAAATAGAGTGAATTGACTCTATTAGGACTGGTGCTCTCAGTTTGCCCTAAAAATAGGGAATGTCCACTTTTGCAATGTATGTCCGTATTTTCGTGAAGATTCAAATTCGAAACTGTGCATCATTTTCTTAAAAAATATTTTTATTTAACATCTAATTGCTGTGACGTCTTTCTTGAATATTCTACTTCATATTCAATGAGGCCTGGCATAAGGATATTGGCTCGAATTCTATGTACGTTTGCCAATCCATTTCGGTTATTGAAACCTTCGTCAGGGCCGTACAATTATTTCATTATGCCTAATCGTTCTCTATTTCAAAACAATGAAAAATAAAATAATCATTTGACAGTAATTCCAAAAACAAACGCATGCAATCACACATACCCGTTCCAAGATGTGTTTTTAAATGTTCCAACAGTGAAGTGGTGAATAAGAAAAACAGAAAAGAGAAATCTTTATTAGAGATCGGTTATGTTACTCGCCTTGCGATATTCACTTAAACCGTGTGGCAATTAGTTAAATAGTTAAAAGTACCTTGTGGCTCAAAGGGCTCTGGGTCCCGTAGAAGAAGTGTCCAATCTGAGTATACCTGTTAATGTTATGTGAAAAGTTATCAGACTGAGGTATATCACTCAGCACATTCTAATCTCGAGCGCGAGACACACTCTTACCGTTACTCAGCAAAATCGCTCCGTTCTGGTCAAACACGTCTGCAGGGGTGCAAGGGCGAATGACGGGAGCAGAATTTACGCGTTGCCATGGGGATCCAAATGTGTCGCGTGGGAACACGTATGCCTTAGGTCCCACCCCTGTGCAAGCACAGTAGGCGAGACTGTCGCCATGACCACGCTGTGCTAATTAGAGTAGAACTGGATGTGGTGACGGGAGCAGAATGTATGCGTTGTCATGGGGATCCAAAAGTGTCGCGTGGCAACACGTACGCCTTGGGTCCCACCTCTGTTCATGCACAGAAGGCGGAACTGTCATCATGACTATGCTGTCCTTATTGAAGTAGCACTGCTTGTTGTTTATCGGCGGTCTAACGCCTGTGTGTGTTGAAAAATCTCATTGTGCATTGCATAAATTCAGTGAAAGCAGTACTGGATAGTTAAAGAGGTACACCTCTTGATAGCGCGATACGAGAATGCAGTGAAAACAGGTCCTTAGTAGTTAAAGTGGTACACATCTTAAAAGCGGGGTGTCAAAAAAATGGTCCTAGTGGAGGACCCGATGTTAGGACAAGTTGTCAAAGGTATTACTGCGGGCAGAGGTCGAAACCAATTAGGGGGCCAGTTCAATGTCTAGGGGGGTGGGAGGGCGTCAATACTCTACCAACAAAATGGGAAAGTAATGGCTTGAATACCTTGTCTGGAAGGGTGGGAGGCAGTAAATGATCAGTAAGCAAGAGAGGAAAGTTGCAAAGGCACATATGAGGGTCAACTCAAAAAAGCAGCTATAGATACAGTTAGGCCAAAGTCAAATTATGACGGGATAGTGATACTGGATTGGAAGAAGACAACTATGCTAATCCACTAAGTAGATATTCATAGGTAGCACATATAGTTTATTTCTTCATTTAGTCCCTTGGGTGTCAGAGAGCTCAGTCGATCAATCCAAAATGTTTCTCGTTGGTCGAGTCTTTTTTGAAGATTCTCATATTTGTTGTATTTGCGGACCACTTCTAACATTACAAATCTGATCTGTGCCAGATTATGGTGTTTTTCTTGCCAATGCCTGGCCACCGCCGAAGTTACTGTGTGATTCCTTATGCATGAACGATGTTCATTCCTTCAAATTTTAGTGGTCCGTTGTATCTGGCCAACGTAGAATAGCCCACAGGGGCATTTGATTCCATACACAATATTCTGTGTGTCACACGTGGCATAGTCTTTCAACTTAATCTTATTTCCAGAGTGTGGGTGGTTAATGCTCGATCCTTTGATGATGTAATTGCAGTTACTGCAGTTAAGGCATGGAAATGTGCCTATCTGCTCTGTTGCCCTTTTCTTGCGCATTGGTTTTGTGTAAACCAACTTATCTTTCAGGTTCTGGCTCCGTTGATACGCGAAAGTAGGGAGTTCTTTGAAGAGATGTTCTATTCTCTGATCACAGGTTATGGTATTCCAATTTTTCTTTATTATGGATTTTATCCGACTGCTTTGCCTTGAATATTTTGATACAAAGACCAGTGGGGGCAATTGTTCTGTTTTTGTTTTGGGTTTCAAGAGTTCTTCTCTGTTTTGTGTGGCTGTGCGAGCAGTAGCTATATCTATTTCTTCTTGAGAATACCCTCTTTCCAAAAATGTGTTCCCATCTCCTTCAATGATTCTTGGCAGTCCATAGGGTCACTGACTATTCTTTTTACCCTTAGCATTTGGCTATAAGGGAGATTCTTAATCAGGCTGGGCTGGTGAAACATACATTGCAAAAGTGGACATTCCTATTTTTAGGGCAAACTGAGAGCACCAGTCCATAATAGTGAATTCACTCTATATTGCTGTGGTCATATTTTTGGGTCCTTATGCCATAGGACCTATATAGACTGGTAGCCCCAGGCTAAAACTTCAAGTGCAATACGATTGTTTAATTAACGCACAGAAACGACACGTAGTGCCCTCCTTCAACTCCTTTGTGTTTGCTATTGATTGTTACCCTGCTGAGGCCATACCATGGTGATGCAGATACTTTCCAATCAATGTGGTGTCCTTCTAGGGCAAGCAATAATTTCATGCATCAGGGGGAATCACTTATTTATCAATTTACACTTTGTCAGAAAATGACTGTCCAGAAATAATTACATAAAGCCTATGTATGTATATCTGTATGTATAGAAATGATAAAGTGTACACTTAGCTGAGAAGTAGTGGACCACCCAGGTTTCAGATTCATGCAAGGATGCAAAGGTACTTTGGCTGGCTGTTTCTTTCCTGTGCAACACTCATCCTATCAGGATGTGCCTGACATTAACATGGCAGCCTCAGGCGCAGAGGTGTTGCTAGGTCTGGAAAAGATCTGGGGCTACGCTAATGTCTGTACTGTCGGGACTCGAGGCTAGCTAGCCTTTTGGTTGTAGCCCCTAAGCTTCTATCCGGGGGTATAACCAAAAGACCCAGGGCTATAGCCAATTTAGCCCCCCTGCAACACCTCTGCTCAGGCGTATCCTCATTGAATAAATAACACTAGTTATAAATAGCCCTGGTTCTCTCCAGACCGGACTATCTTCCTACTTCTACTCTCTGACCTCTTCAACTTATTCAGAACAGAACTCCAAGACTTATCAAGCCCAGGGACCGCATCTCTCTGGCACTGAAATCCCTCCACTGGCTCCCAGTGGCTGCAACAATCAAGTTCAAGTCCCTCTGCATAGTCCACAAGGCTTTCTGGGGTTGGGGCCAGTACTATCTACAACGCTCTCCTCCTAAATACTCTCCCTCTAGATCCCTCCACTCGGCCTCCTCCAACTCTCTGAGGGTGAGCTGTTTTTCCAAACAGATATTTGGGGTGTAGATCCTTATCTTCTGCAGGTGCCTCCCTTTGGAACAGCCTCCCTGCCTCTCTCCGTCTTGAGCCGGACCTCCTTAAGTACCAGAAACTCCTCAAGACCTTCCCCTTCTCTTCCTCTCTCCCTCTCCCCTGCTAACCTCCTTTCTCTTCTCTCCTGCTTTCTTCCTTCTTTCTCTTCCCCAACTTGCTCAGTTTGCTGACTGATTGCCTGGTGAACCTACAGAGCCTCACAGGTACCAGGCTCTCCCGCCAGTCCAGCACTTGCCTCCGGGTCTCTGCACTCTGCTTGGCACTTCTGCACTTGGAATACATTCAATGAGAAGGGCAACCACTCTGTACTTAACCCAGGCCCCTGCTGGACTGGGCACACTTGTCCCCATCCCTCTCACTTCCTTCTTTCTGCGCACTTGCATGACCTTGAATTTACTAGGCCTAGCAAGTTTGTCTGTCCTCCCTCTGTCTCGCCTCCATAGCTTGGTTGTGCCTGAAACACTTGTGCGCATAGGTGCATTAGTGATGACCAACCACCAATCAATCTGAAATGTCGCCAGGCCTAGAACAGTAGTTTATTGTTCTGTATGTCCCCCACCCACTCTTTGTCGCACTTGCACTATCTGACAAGTCGTTAGGCATAGCACGGTAGTTTATTGATTGTGTGCTCTTTCCTTCTCCCCCCCAACCCCTTGTCTCATTCCCTCCTATCATGCACTTGCACTAATAGAAATGCCTCTGGCCTAGTATGCTGGTTATTTTTGTTAGATCGTTCGGAATATTCAAGGCCTAAGAATAACGACTGTATTCCCTTCTCACCTGAAGCGCTTTGAAGCACTTCAGTTGTGTTTAAGCGCTTTACATATAAACAATTAGAACACTCTCACTCCACTTTTACCCCCACCTTTGGTCCCACCTCCGTCTCGCAATGCAAATCCCTACAAATGAAACACCATACTTTCTCTTCTCATCACCCCCCTGTCATTCTCCTCCATCCTGCTTTCTACCTAGCTCTCATCCTTTGATGCCCATATGGTGTTAGTGTCCCTCGCCAGCTTCAGTCAGAAATGGCAGCTTCCTGAAGCGAGTTGGTATTGGAACCTGCAGATGGGCTGTAAATAAAACAGCTGCAGCCTTCAGAGGAGGGGGTATCTAGCATGGTAGAAGGTGCCTTTCCTGTTATGATAATCCATTGACATCTATGATGCAGTCCCCTACCTGTCTCTGGGGATTCTGGATGGGGTGGTTGCAGGGGCCTGTTGTCACCACCTGCTGCATGATGCAGGGCTCAGACGTGGTATGTGGGTGGCCCTCAGGCCCCACCATGCCTCAGCTCTGTGGCAGAGGACTGTCACATAAATCTGCCTAGGCTGCCACTGTGTATATTGTGCAGCACTTTGCTGGTGCCCAGTGCAGCAACACTATGTGCACTGACCAATTGTGTGTGCAAGAGATGAACGCTCACTGTGGCTGTGGGAATGCCCGAGTCCGGTTTGGGAGCATGCAGAGAAGGTAGACTGGTTTGTGGGTTCGGGGAACAGTGCCCTGAAACAGAAAGTTGGTGAACACGCTAAATGAGGGACGGCTAGATTGACAGTTCTCTGGTGAATACTTTGGGGACTGTGAGGCATGCCCCAAACCCATCATCGGTCCTCTGCAGGCCTAACGTGGTCCTAAAAATCCGTGGGAGGGAAGGATCTTCTACTGTACCCAGATGAGAACCAGATGACTGCACCAAACCCCGACGCATGAAATACGATTGTATTTTTGCAAGTGCAAGAAAAGGGAGAAATGAACCTGTGGGTGTTACTAAACTTCTACACCTGAGCTCAAGGTGAAGTCATCCTGAGGGTTTGATGGCACCTTATTAAGTAGAACTATAGGAGCCATCCTGCTGTTGAGCATTGTTTCAAGTGACCTTGTATTACTTATTGGTCCAACCCAGCAAATATCCTTAATAAACACTACTTGCAGTATGTCGCTCTGTATCTGCCTGCTGTTGATACCAGTCGTTTTGTGACACATGGCAATGAATTTTGCATTTCAAAGGATCAGATCAGTTAACCAGTGCAGCATGAGTTTGGATTGCTTTCTGAAACACAGTGCAACTTTCTCGTAGTGTTCTCTTTATTTGTAGGCCAGTCAACATAGAAATAATGAAATGTTTTCTTGATTTAGGAGGTCTGGCATTTCAAAGGGATTTGTGTTTTCTGTGATATCAGAGAAGGGTTATTAGGTGGGCAGAGGTGACAAATGGGGAACACGCATCGGGTACATACTCTGGTATCATCGGGCATCTAGCACCAATGTGTGATATAATAAGGAGGACGGAGTAATGCATGACGTTCTGGATCATTTTTCTGAAAGGGCCACAATACTGCACTCCGCGTGTACCAAAGCAGGTGCCAAGGTCAAGAAACATGCACGGGCAGGCAGGGGTGGTATGACGAGGAATGTCGTTCATGCAAGATGGATATTCTGACCTGTATTAAAGAGAGACCAACTGCAGGTGTAATTAAAGCAAGGGCTCTCAGATCAAAGTATAACCTCATGATTTTGTCCAAAAAAAAAATCATTCTACCAAGAAAGATGCGAGTCCCTGCAGGAGGAGAGTAAGGCATCAGACCCACAGGCTTTTTGGAGGCTTGTGGTGGGTATGTCCCTTGATGAGCATAAGGCTTTACAATGTTGTATTGCTCTGGGCATTTGGTGGCCCACTTTTCGAATCTGTATAAAGTTTTGGAGGTCCCTAGTGATTCTTTGGGTGACCAGAAAGATCTGTCAATGCACATATCAGATCTGTAGTGAGTATCAATGAGGTAGTCCAGGCCATTTCAGCCCAGGGAGGTGGAAAGGCACTGGGGCCTGACAGCATAACTGTACACTTTTTTAAGCATGAGCCTACAATATAGGGTCCAGTCTTGGCAAGAGTTTTTAATTCAGTAATAGAGACAGGGTAAGTCCCAACCACCCAGCAAGAGGCTGTGATTGTGCCCATCTTTAGGAAAGGCTGAGTCGGCCTTTATGGAATTTGGTTTTGTAATCTTGCATATGAACACAGATCTCAGCAATGAGTGCTTAACACACTGAGCTATCTTCTTCACCATCGTAGCACTCAAATGTATCAATATGCATTTCAACTTTGGCTGTTGCACATGATCAATCGGGTCCCCACAGAAAAGTAAAAATGCTACAGGAGCTGTGCTGCTGTGGACGCACAAACTAAGTATACACAGTGAACAAAGAAAGCCTTACATGGTGAATTAATCGGAACAGAATGTTCATGTCAACAACAGACAGGCAATAGGTTTAGCCTCAGCAGCAGCCCCGAAAATATCCTAACGTGTGTCATTTATGTTTGTTCCACAATGGTAACTGGTTTCTAAAGATAATGCAGCCTTATGGGGCCCCCTCCAAGCTGGGGGCCCGGGGCAAGTGACTCCTTTGCCCTCCCCTAAAGACGTCTATGGAAGGAGGAGTCTATTAGGGCATGGTGAAGCATCGAGGAGGAAAGAGAATGAGGGAGAGCGAGCGGGTGAAAACCAGAGAGAAAGAAGGGGAAAGAGGTAAGGAGTAGGTGGTTCCCAAGGAGATGAGCAATAAGAGAGTGGGATGGTTGGGACACAAGCATGTGGAGAGACTCTCTTCTTGGTGGAGGGGCAGTATCCTAGGTGATTGTCAGCAAGGGGATCATGCCTGATAACCCTACCGCCAACACAAAGATCGTGAAGAGCCTGACCCATGTTTGGATAACCCAAGGCACCAATGGTATTGGTGGTTAGTTTTGCTCTAGAAATACGACATCTTGCTAAATTCTGTGAGAGCCAAGCAAGGGAACACCATAGCCAAATAATAAGCGCAGGGCACTTGAAGCCTCAAAGACTGTGGGAGACATTTTACCGACCAGGAAGGCAGTGCATAAAACAGAGAGGAAAGGACAGCGGACCCCAGTATTGTTGAAAAGCCTGTCTTGTTGCTTTGTGTTGAATTCCCTCTCAGTAACCTCAATTTAACTTGATCCCTTCGATTTCTGTTGGTTACAAGGAAGACTATTCAACCTTAGAACTTGGCTTACAAAAATCTGTTTATCCCTTGAATGTAATCATTTTCATTTGATTTTGAATAATGTATTATGCG
This sequence comes from Ambystoma mexicanum, assembly GCF_040938575.1. Taxonomy (NCBI): domain Eukaryota; kingdom Metazoa; phylum Chordata; class Amphibia; order Caudata; family Ambystomatidae; genus Ambystoma; species Ambystoma mexicanum. The sequence continues at coordinate 1,196,333,182 of NC_090922.1, forward strand.
CACCAGACAGAGTAAACCATATTCGGGCGTAGATGGTAACTAAGGAATAGAGGATTTCATAATAGAAGAGAAGGGGATAGCTGGTATTCTGACTTGGTTAACTGTTTATATTTATCTAAATAAAAATGTTTTCAGTCTCTTTCTAAAAAGATCCAGGCTTTCACACTTTCTGATTTCACGTGGAAGTTGATTCCAAACTTTAGGGCCATAGGCACCAAAGCTTCTATCTCCTCTTGAAATACATTTTGTTCGTGGAATGCAGAGTAAGAGTTTATCCTCTGAACGTAAACTCCTTTTCAGCTGAAATAAAACTATTTTATCAGCTAAATATGCGGGGGAAAGCCCTTTAATGCATTTGAACACTAGGCATGCCATCTTAAATTTAATCCTATCTTCCACCATCAACCAGTGGAGTGATCTCCGCATTGATGACACATGGTCTCTTTTCTTCAGGTTTCCAATTGCTCTCACTGCTGCATTTTGTGCTTTTTGAAGTCTCATCATTTGCTTCGGAGGAATTCCTGCCAGCAAACTATTACAGTAATTAGTCATTGCCCCCACCACAACTGCTCTCTTCCATCGGAATGTAGGGTAACATTTTCCATAGTGATCGAAGTGCAAAATGAACTATTTTCACTTTCGCTCCTGCGTCTCACTGTTCAAATTTTCCTGCCACCAGCAGCCTAGGTGTTTCCCTTTTTTTGCATATTGCAATTGGTCCCCTAGGATCAAAGGGGGAGAACTTTGAATTTCCGATGCTTTTTTATTCTTTCGGCTGAACAGTATGATTTACGTTTTTGCTGCATTTAATTGTAAATGGTTGTTGTTCATTCATTCATTAAGTTCTTTCATACATTGGGTGATTCTCTCAAAGTCCTCTTCACTATTTTGTAACTCAATATACAGTTGCGTATCATCTGCATATGAGTGAAATAGCAAACCATATTTCCTGAATATCCTAAAAAGAGGGCAAAAATAGAGATTAAAAATGAGTGGGGACAGAGAGGAGCCCTGTGGAACCCCGCAGTCAAGTTCCACCATTTGTGAGGTGAAGCCATCAAGTATGACCCTTTAGGTTCTATCTTTGAGAAATGACTCAAACCATTTCACAACCATTCAGAGGCTTTCCCCACCTGCTCGATCCGTTCTGCCATTATCTGGTGATTTACAGTATCGAAGGCCGCGGAGAGATCCAACATTAATAGCACTGTGGATCCCCCCCTGTCAGCGGCCTCCATTAAATCATCCAGGTGTGAGCGTATGCCTGAACACTTAGCATTGTGATCTGATGAGTATTGCAATCAGTTCAAGGACAATATAATTCTGTTTTTCAGTCCTTGAGTGTGTGTGCTCCTATTGTTTTATGTACTGATAACTTTAAAATTAATGTTACATACATGTGTTTCTTTTCTCCTCCTTCCTGCCACATGGTTTTCCCTACCTTCTGTTTGTTCCCCCTATTATTATCCTTATAATGTTTGCAGGTTGCCCAAAAAAATGTTGTAGTTCTTCAAACAATAGTTCATGGATGTCAGGTCACCTGTCCTGATTTCTTTGGTGTTCAATAACTGATGGACCACGCCACTGACCTGCTGGGAGACAGCAGGTTCTTCAAAGCAATCCGTTTTGAATTCTTTAGTCAAACATGACTCCTTGTGTCATCGCTTCTATTTAGTGATACACCAGTTGGTTTACATGGATTGCCCCTCTTGTAGTATTTTTGAAATGCAAAACAAGGAGTTATGATGTGGAACTAATATTGGATTACAGGCTGCATTTAGATTGCCAGCTTTGTTTGCAAGGATAGTTATGTTATGCTATGTTGAAATCCTTTAGATAGCGATCACACCTCATAAAAGCGTTATAACGACATTACATGAATAGAATAATATGATTTACATGGCTAATGGAGAAAATGCAGATAAAATAAAAACGGGTTTAACCTTTTTCCTGAAAGTATTTGGATTGAGCCCAAGGGCGTGCATGGCCTCCTGAACTGAAAAGGTCCTGCCTCCAGCATAGTTTGTGTATGATCTGGTACAGGTTAAAGTAATTGATGAGTCACAGTGGAGGCACTGATTAGGAGAATACATGTTCAACCTACTGGCTAGATGAAAATGACCGTTACCATGACTACATTGGTGAAGTAGAGTGGCTACTTTGAATTGTATTCAAGCAATGACTGTAAACAATGAAGTTGGCGCAAGCACGGTGTAGCATGGGAATAACGGGGCATATTTCTAATTGACCTAGTATTTTCTTTTCTGCTCCATCTGTAGCTTTTGACATAGAAATTTGGGTAGGCCCATATACAAAGATTTACTATAATCTGGTTTAGAGACAATTGATGTAGCATTAGTTGCCAAGAACAAATTAATTCCAATCCCGATTTGGGCCCTGTGGGTGATGTAAAAGGGCCTTGATGGAGATGTAGCGGGTCATAGTTGGCACGGGAGACCATTGAGTGCCAGGCATGTGTGGTCACATGCACTCTGGTGCAGAAGTAGTTTGGGTGCAGCCTTCTGGACTGAGCTTGTGAATTAGGTGTTTCCAACAGCAATAGCAGCAATCATTGGTGTAGTTAAGGTGGGAGAGGACTAGAGCACTGGTGGCTTGGACTCAGTGAGAGAAACCCGTGAAAGGGAAAATGCATTTTAGATCACCGTCAAATGAAAGTCCGGTTTGATCACATAGTTCATCTGTGGTACTAAAGAGACAAATTACCACCAACAATGGCGCCAAGATATTTAACAGTTTTTGATGGCTTGAGCTAGTCCACAAGCCAATGGAATAAATGATTCCCATCCAGACATGTAGCAATCTGTCCCTCTTGCAGTTCCTTGGGTGTTGAGTTTAAGGTCATCCATCTGGGAATCCCACGTGGGCCGTGGCTCAGATTGCTGGTGGTGAAATTGTGGTAGTTGTGATTTCTGTAGATAATCTGCATGTTGTTGGTGTGGTTATAAAAAGTAAGCCAATGGCCTAGACCAGCAGAGAAAGACATCTGTGTTCATTCTAAGGACACTAAAGTGTGGGAAATAGATTCTTAATGAATCTTTGGTGTTTATGGTTGCAGAGTGTTTGGTAAATTGCACTCTTTCCTGGCAGTCCAAATCAAGAACAGGAAAAATGGCAACCTCGCAGAATTCGAGAAGGCAATTCATTGTTTGCCCTGCATATTGCAATTTATTTATTTCAAAAAGTGTTCAATTAATATCTGTTATCTTCAATCAGACCGAGCAGACATAAGCACGAAAGTGTCAAGTGTAACAAAGTGAACGTGCTGAACATGAAATTAACATACATATAAACAAATGACTTGTTCACAGAATAGATGCGTCAGTCAGGCAGCAGAAAAAAGGAACAATTTGTCAAAAGAGTACAGTATGTGTTATTTTCACTGTGCACCAACCTATCTGACTACACATACGACTTAACAACTGAGCGAAGCCACATTCACCTAATCACGATCTCAGGGGTCTACGTAAGGCACAGTTCCAATCATTATGACTGTGCAGCCTTGCACCTATGTCCACGGCTCCTTCCCAAGGGGCTATACGTTTCGGCGGCAAATGTACTAGGACTCCGTCTTCATCAAGACTGGAAATGAACCCCTGAGAACCAAAATACAATAACATATTAAAATCACTATGCTAAAAATAGCTAAATAGAAACACTGACGTGGTTGTTTGTTTATAAAACCTGAACAAAACACCAAGGGAGCACCCTGTGTGACACCTTGACCAATAAAAATAAAGGACACCATTACCAAAGTAAAAACAACATTTTGTGAGGGATTTCGCTATCAAGGAGGTGAGGTGCCACCCTGCGCCAGGTGACTTACCCTTATGTTTCAGAGAATGTTCTTCCAGAGCAATTTCAAAGAGGGAAACAGGAGTCTCTCTTCTAATTTCTGTGTGCCCTGTTGAGGCACAACTGGTGGGTGTGCGGATCACCTGTCTAGATTCCTGCAGAGTGGGATTATTAATGAAGGGATTGATAATCAAAGATATAGCCTAGTTTTGTGTGGCTTTCAACATAGCAAAGCATGAGCAAAGCATGGATGAGGTCTTAGACATACCTCAAGCGTTGCTGCATTCGTATCTCAAGTGGGGGACAGATCACCCCAAAGTTGCAATGGGTCCTCTATGGAATCAAGATAACCGTGCGTGGAGAATAGCTTCCTGTACATGCATGGTAAGGAAGTGAGAGAAGAATAGCCTCTATTGAATTATTTGAATACTAGAGACCTATTAGTGGCTGTGTGCAGCTGCTAAATGTGAGTCCGCCTTACCGAATTGTTGAAAGTACCGTCCTGGGTGTCCGAGTGGCTATCTGTGATAATGCTAAAACAGCAGGCGAGAGAGTATGGAGTCCCAGCGGATAACGTAAGGTGTAGGGCAAGGGGGGTGAAAGATCATTTTAAGTGGTCAGCGAAGGTGGAAATCCAATATAAGGCTCTGTCCTTTGATCATCATCGGGGAGAGTCTGTTGAACAGAGTTGAGCGGTGTTAGGGTGTGAACGGTGGCATGTAGATTGAGAAGTATGAGAGTAGGTGTTGCCTCAGTGTCTGCCTGGTGTTTGAGGTCATGCCACCTGGCAATGAGTGCTGATTTGTGGCCTTGCAGCGGAGAAATCCTGCTTAATTGAGCAGGCCACTGGCTTCCACAAGTTCCTGTATGTGCATATATCCTGTTTTTTTAAAGAGTTTGGCCAAGATTCGCACGTCAGTTGTAGGTCTGTAGGTGTTCCATTTATCAGGAGGGAATGATTTGGTGAAAGCTTTTCTCAGGCACTCAGTGAAGAAGCTGAAACGGATTCTGAGGGAAATTCATTGGCGTGCCAGTCTGCCCTCTCCAATCTTAAGTTGTCTTGACAGGGTCCTATGTATCCATCCAGGCACATATTCCAGGACACTACACTAAAGTGAAGTACAAAGGCTTTTGCATTTACAGTAGACCTTTATATGGTAATGTGGCATCTGCATCGATGTATGTAGTGGAGGAGCTCCTGCGGAGGCTGGCTTATATGGAAACCGGGAATGGCGTGCAGTATTAATTAGGCAGTCAGATTTAGTGCTGGAGTGAGATGCGAGCACTCTTAATTGAAGCTTTGTTGTGGTCCTCTGGTGACGTATGGGGAATGGACTCCTCTTCTGAGCATGGACATTGTGCTGCTGGATTGCTATATGACCCGCCTGCGGGATGGAGGCGGGTACAAGGTCCAAGGTCTTGGTAGCCTGACCTTGAATATTTGGCCTGGACAGTTTACTTGAGTTTCTCAGAGACACACGTGAGTGGCTTTATAAGTGTGACGCGTTTCTCACTTATAATGAGCTTTGGTGTAATGTAAGTGCTTGCCACATCCTCAACTAAACCACAGGAGCCGCTTGAACACGACCGTTCCTTCTCAGTTTACTGATAATAGTCACAGGACACCCCAAGACAGACAAAGTGGGTGGGGGGCAGTGGGTTAGGTAGAGTTTGTGGATAGGATGGTGATGGGTTTAGGGAAACCAGAAAGAGGGTTAGGATAAACTCAGTGGATATATGTAGAAGGATATTTTGAGAAACATGCGAATCAAATACACTTGGGTTTAGTTGTGTTGTTAGTGTTCATTAATACATTCATGCATATACAACCACTATGGCTTGATCGGTTACTACACACGTTTACTCGCACAAATATCCATAAACCACAATCAAATAATAACACTGAGCATTAGATTATCTTTATATATTTTTTCTCCAAAAGGTACTTCGAGTATGTGGATATAACACTTTCCATAAACTAATAGTAACAAGTCCTGTGTACCATAGTATATGCAGAATGTACGCTACCAGGCCCTACAAGTGATATCCGTTCGCCAATGAGTAGAGATGGCCAGGTGCTGGGGAAGGGATAACACAGTAGCCAAAATGAACCATGTTTAGCAATAGAGCAACAATTACATAATACAAACATCTAATGTATAGTGTGTTACAGGAGCCCAAAATAGATGCATTATCTTCCAAGTATTACCTGTTCACAAAAAGGGACTTTTTCTCTTGCTGATAAAAGTATGAGCCCCAGACACAAATCTTTGTACCTGGGCTTATCACTACTTTTCCATTTCCTTAAAATGTGCCTCTTTGCCAGTTGCCAGATTGACATTTGTGCATATCCAATATTTGGTTTTGGATTCTTGACAGGTTAAGTAGCGCAGTCTTTCACACTCGCAAGTAGTTGTGGATTCAAGCCTTGTTAATGCTGTTGATTCTCTGTCGATGTCTGAAGATCCCTGGAGAAAGCCAAGTGACTTACGTCACTTGGCTGTAAAACGTCATTTCCTATCACTGTGTAATACATGAGATCAGGGTATACTACTGGTAACTAGAAGAGTGCGCTCAATCTAAGATTTTGCTATTGGGTCCTTTGACTCAGGGAGGTAGTCCCAGTGGCAATCAAATGAAGTACCAAGTCTGAGGGTATCCCTGGTTCAAAGCCATCTAGGAAAACAGAGCTGCTGCACTCCACAGTGCCCCCCCACTGGTTTTATAGGCCATTATAATGTCCCCTGATGTTGATAGCTTGGGACCTGTGCTGACACTAATTCCAGAGCGATCTAATCCCAGGCTTAGGTTGGTTGCAGCTTTCACAACATCCCCGGCAAGATGGCTGCCACCTTGGTATTCTGGGAGCTTGCTTCCCACAGCTCAATTGCGGACTACTCCAGGGTTTCCATAGTGTTTGCTGGTGGGTGAAGCCAACATGAGCTTCTATTGCTCCCTCGTGTTCCCCCTTGTCCCCACCATGATTGGCTGGGCCAAGGTTTTGCCACGTGGCCCAATAAACCTATCATTTGTAGCCTGTTTGCAGTGGGCATTTTCATCTCCTGGCTGTCTCCTCAGCTTTAACTATTTTTACAATTGGCATGCGAACCATGAGCTGGAAACATGTGAAAAACCACCAGTGGCAGAAAAAAGCAAACCAAAGCATCAAAAGCATGACCCCCTAGGTCATTTTACAATAGTGTAGAATATATACCCTATATTTTTCTACTCCAACAACAACAAGCATTGGCAATGCCAACGGTTTGGACTTTTGTGTAGGCATGGGAAAGGCACAGCTGTAGTGTTATTAACTACCCATTTTTGGCAGCAGGTACAACATGATTCAAGTACCTGTGCATCTAATAGCAGTGCCTGGCAAAACCTTAAAACCTATGCACAAGCCAAAAATGTTGGCTTTGCCAATGTTTGTTTTAAACAAGACTTTAGTGAAGGACACACAGACAGAGTGCTTATAAATCGAGTGGCTGATACTAGGCCTGGTAAGACATTTCTATTACACTAGTAGCGTGTTTACAACTCCTATTAACTCTCAGAAGACTTCTTTGAACAAACACTGTCACACACTTTGAATGCAAAGCCTGATTGTAAGGCTTGATTAAAGCAAGCTCAGGGAGTTCCCATTAAGAGGTATTTTGGCGGGCAGAGTCAGGAATGGCCATAGGGATTAGCATGGCCATGGGCAGGCATTGGGTGGACCCATAACAAAACACCACCTACAGGCCGTCCTAAACCTGTTGGACAGTGGACATACCTGAATCCTGGAAAAGGGTATGTTCCTAACACATGCACACAAAAATAATAACAATCCTAATGAATGCCCAATTGAATCATGAACACACAATATGTAGCACAATGAATGTTTTCAAATTTGAGTTTAGCCAGCCAACATGTGTTTTGACCTATATGGGTCGTCCTTAGGGCTGTACGAATTTGTCAAATACAAATATATATAAAATGTTGAGCAAATAAAATTCCACATGTGTATAAACCAACATAAAACAAAACAATGTTCAAGATTTTAATAAAGCAGTATAAATAAATGTTGTTTTGAACATGGCCAACAATGGTGCACATATAACCCACAGACAAATTAAAGGACAAGAACAAAGAGAGAAAAAGGGAATACATCAATATAAACAAACTATTATTCCAAATTGGTTGAGTAATCAAAAATCAAACATCATAAAATCATGAACGTACAGGAGACACCAAAATTCAATTGAAGAAAGAAACGTGGATATGTTAGGGAGAATGTTCATGTTTGTGCTAAAATCCTCCCGCCTTAGAGACCCCCAGCTCTTTTACTGGACTTAGGACTTTTTAATTTTAACCCTGGAGTGAGCGAGACCTTTTACTCACTCTCATGTGTTTTGACCTGATTTGGATCATGTGTTTCCTCTGTTTTTGGAGTCTGACAAACTCCATAGGCATCTACTTTTTGTATGGTGACACACAGCACCTTCCGTTTGAGTGACAGCTTAGGCTGCGCATGAATGGGAGGAACCTGCTTAAAAGACGAGGGTTTTGGGACTAGAGTCAGAGTTGACCACTGGGAAAAACACCCGATGAAGAAACTGTGAATGAAGCTTGCTGCATCCTCCTGGACCTTTGAATTGCCCGGTGAAGCCCTGCTGCTGTGCTGAAACTCCTTTTTCTGATCGACAGCAGAAGCTCCGGAAGGGACGACTTCCGGAAGGGACGACTTCTTCCCCTAGGTTAGTGGGACCAACTAACCCTCAGACGAACTCCACTGGATGACTTTCCCTGATTGGCTGTACTTCTTCGCTGCTTCAAGAACTGAGTGCCAGGGGTCGAGAAATCCAGAGTCGAGTGCAATGTCTGCAATACGGCCAGAAGCTCCAGGATTCTACTAAGGACCATCCAGAAGCAGGACAACCAGAGCTCAAGTACCCTCACCAGAGTGCAGGACTCATGGAGTGAAGGAAGCCCAACCGGTATTGGGGATCCACAGTGGTGCTGCTTACCGCGCACTGAAACCGTGAACTGCTGCTGATCTGAAAAGAGCCTGCAGCTGCCGATGACCTCCAAATTGCTGCTGCAGGAGTCCTCCAGACGTCCTCCCTCTTTTCCTAAGGACTGAGGCTCAGGAACCCAGGATCTGCATTGCTGCAACAGGACAGAATCCAGCTGGACCACTCTTCTTCAAACCAGAGGTACTGTTTAGACTAGGGGTACTTACCTCAGTGTCTTTAGTTGTGCTCTTCTCAGTCGAGACTTGCATTGGCTACTTTTGTTGGAGTTGATTCCAACTCTGCTTTTCACAAGTGTAACAGCTTGTGACGCTACAAGCGATTTCTAGAACACTCCCTAACTTTGTGCAAGACTTTTATTATCTAAGAAGTGACTCTGCTACATAGCGTGTGCTCCAATTGACTTCGGCTCTCCTGGCTCCCTGCAGACCCTTCTAGTCCATTGATTGATATTTCTGTTCCTCATAGGTGGTAACTTTTAGAATGTTATTTCTGGGAAAGGCTTGTCTAGACTTCAATGGAAGATTTAAGTATACTGCCATGCCCTGAGAACCTGTTTAACTTCTTTTCTTCCTTTAACCTTTCCTTTATGCAACATCAGAATCTCCCAAGTATAACTAGTGATATTTAAATGCCATTATTGTCCTTGTGAATGAAGGCACCAGCAGGTGTAAAAAGTATGTAAAAAGCATCTGTAAAGAGTATCCACTAAACATATGCTGATTCTGGAAAAGTAGTTTAAAGTATATTTGATTGTTGCATATCTTGCCCTTATTAAAGAATGCTTATTTAAAAAATGTATGCTAAATAAATAAATAACTATTTCTAACTGAAACCTGGAGTGTAAGTGTTACTTGTATTTGCAAATTTCATTGCACCAGCTCTACAGTTCTACAGCTCACATTTACCCCTCATGAGGTAAGGCTGGCTGCTCATTCACACTACCAACTTGTGTAGTACAGTCGTATACCAAAAGATGGGTTTACCTAATACCAAGCAGATAGGTGTTGTGTAGTCTCACACAGTGTTACTACTACAATTCCTACCGAACAGTCCCCAAAGGTGTGAATAAGAAAAGGAAACAAACACCCGCAACCAGCAGCATAAGCACCTGGAAGGCCAAAGAGTAATGACACCAACGATAGTGCTGAATTGGAACGCTGATAATGTAGCACCAATGAAGTTGTAAGAAAGCAACATTCTAAACGTAGCAGCGAGATAGACTTAGCAAAAAGATGTTCGAAAGCATGGATGACTGTCTTAAAGCGACAATACGACGGTGAACTGTCACAAACAATTCACACAGTGCATGCGCATGTAGTGTTGTAACATGAGAGAAAAAATTCGAAAATCAAAGCCGCTCAGGGGTAATATATTTACCAAATAAATTCACGGGTGTTCCCAGCGAGAATCAAGCAAAGGGAAGGAAAAGAAGACCCTCTAGGTATGGATGTTCAAGAAAGAGGGCAAATGCCACAGAAAGTAGTTAACTGCAAGAGAAACAGAGTAAATACGATGGCATTAGCAAGTTATAGAAAGATGCATATACTGGCAACACGAGTGTTGTACGAAAAAAACACTCGGCATTAAAGCGGCTCGTGTAAGAGCACACAGCCTGGACAGACAAGTGACAGCAATCTGTCGGATCTAGGGATCGCAGCCTTCAGAAGGTCGAATAAATGAATATGTAATGCGGGAATGACCAAACTAGCCTGGCGCATGAAAATCTAAATGGCAGACAATCGGCTGCAAGTAGCGACATACAAATGGGCCAGTCAAATACTGTTCATAAAACCGTTATATGGTGTTTAATACGTAGGAGCACACTCTTTGAGAGGAAAGGTAATTGAAGAGACGACAAAAAATAATACGATATTTAGTAAGTGAGGGAAATTAACAGAACGCTGGGAGTACTGGCAAATGCTCAGGGCAGAACATTGTAAGCTGTAAAACTAACATAAAGCTTGTCTCCCATCAAGAGGAGTCGGGCCTCTGCCTACTTAGGTATGAGGCAATGTGCACGCCAGTGCATAGGTTACCCACGGACTAGGGGGGGATCATGTAGAGTGAAATGCGTGAAGCAAAGAAACAGATTCGTCAGGTCTCCTAGACAAATAAGGCGCTAGCCACTGCAACACTGCTGCCATTGCGTGTCACTGGGCGCTGAAGGATACTTGGTGCGCATGAGCTGTACAGAAGCTCTGCCTCTATCGGATCCAGCGAAGCTCACTACTCCTCCACTGACACTCCGGCTCCTCCATCAGACAGGCCGGTGGTGGCAAAAAGACAAGACGCGGCAGGGGGAAGTAGTTAAAAACAGCTTCTAAAAGGGCAGAAATAACGTGCATTTACAAGGAGTAATGTCCAAAAACTGTAACAGCAGGTTTGGATCACCTGCCTCAATGTTGCTCCCTGTTTCGCCCTCACAACAAAACAAGTCACCATAATGGCAGCTCACCAAAACTAGCCTTCATTTCATCTGTGAATCAAAACAAGCTCCCAAAATGCAAATTACTTTGGCTATTTGAAACAATGTATCATTTTATTTAGCAGATGCATGATATATTTACCATTCAAAGATGGCCGGCTTGTTTCCTGAGAGCTTCCTTAGAGACAGTCATCTAGCATGGCTGCCTCCATAGAGGAGCTCACACAAAATCAAAGAGTTCAGAGATGTGCAGGAATGGGTGGGATTAGCCATAGCAATTACATTGCGTAGGGGCAGGGAATGGGAGGGATTACAACTGTGTATCCCTACTCAAAAATCATCTTCATTGGAAAACTATTACAGACCCTAATTCAAAGCCCATATTTGAAGATCTTATGTTAATGACAATAGTTTTGGCTTTTAAAGTAGTGTTTTCAGCGCCACCTAATAGTCCAAACTAAAAATGAAAAACTACTGCACTGTCCCCAGGACATAGAGAACTACTGTGTCTACTACAGAATTGCATTAAATCAAAAATTGTGGCAGGCAGTGTGTAAACTGCTGAGGGCGCCATCTGCATAACTTGACTGATCGACAGGTCGCAGCTGACACAATCACCCTCCAGTCCCAGCGAACGTGAGCAACCTACTATCAAAATGTCAGCAGGTAGTCTCGAGAGAATGTGTTACAGAAGGGTGGAACCCCTACTCACATTGGAACTGGGGAAGAAATTATCATACAGAAAGTTGTTCCGACTGGGAATTGTTTCAACTGTTATTTTATAATTATTAATATTCACATGAATGCGTTAATTCAGGCAGTCAGTGATAATCAAATATTGTTCTTTCGATAATGAATACCAGCCATTTAATTCAAAGTGCAATCATACTTATTTTTGCTGATGTTACAACCTTTAAATATTACAAACACAAATATGGTAACACATGACACAACAGTAGTAGAAACAAACATCAACATATAATTAAAATAATTGTTCTTTTATAAGGCGCTTAATACCAGAGATTGGTTTTTAAGCACGGGATCGGGATTCGAAACCTGTGTTTCACAGTATTGTTTTGCTTCCAGAACCAACGCGCACCCGTTGCCCCTGAGCTATCTCCCTCACTAAATAATATTCACTCAACATAAAGATTAAAAAAATAGGAAAAGTGGTATCATGAATATCCAAGAATGTTTTCATTAATCTTTTTCAATGTAGAGTAAACATGGCAAATACATTCATTTTCAAATAATTCGTTTTTTTGAATTACACTTGTGTTGTGCCATGTTTTCGTTGACAGTGACGTAATCATGCCACAGCGCAGATATGTTGACATGGTGTCTACTGATGTAATTTGTTAGTTTGTTTGTGTTTGTATTGGTTTTTAATCTAATTTGACAACGTCAGCAAAAATAAGTATGATTGAACGTTGAATTGAATACCTGATGTCCATTATCAGTAAAAAGCAGATGATATTCATTATCGGAAGAAAATTATTAAAATATCACTGATTGCCTGAGTTAACAAACTCATGTAAATATTAACTATTATAAAATAACTGTTCAAGAGATAATAGCAAGACCCCGAAAGACATCCATCAGGAAATAAGGTGAGCCCCAGCAAATGTGCCACCTAATGGTGAACACATGCTTTGCACCTGACCCCGCACTCTAGGCAGCACAGTGCTACGTGTAGGAGTGTCTTGCACTATCACACACTGGGCCACATTACGAGTTCAGCGGTATTCCAGCGGTAACTCCACCATGGCGAAATTAGCATTGCTGTGGTGTGTTGCTGCGGAATTACCGCCGAATTACAACCTTGTGGGCGTGCGCACACACCAGTGGCGGAATTACTGTTACCACCATGTAGATCAGTGGAATTACCGCCGGCGGAAATTTGTCATTGTTATATAAGGAAGCACCACAGCGGCTATTTTGGAAATCACAATCCATCAAATATCTCAAGATAGGAGTGTCATCCAGACACCCAGCTAAGGCCAAACATGTCCTTGGGGAAGGGCAAAGGCAGGGTGCCCGATATGAGGCATGAAAAGCCCAAATTCACTGAGCAGGAGCTCGCAGTGTTGGCAGAGCAAGTGGTTGCCCACTCTGAGGAACTATATGGGGCATCTCACCGGAAGACCGGCCAACAGCGCAAAAACAATATATGGGCAGCAATCGGGGATGAGGTGGTGGCCGTAGGGCACGTCCAACGTGAGGTTGAGGCCATGAAGAAGAGGTGGAATTAACTCAAGGCCAGGGTAAGGAGCCTCATCTCCATCCACCGCCGGGAGACTGCTGCCACTGGAGGTGGCTCAGTGGAACCCTTGCAACTGACACCATGGAAGGAGATGGTCAATGGGATACTCACATGGTCGGAATCGAGGGCGTGGGCACAGCAGAGCTAGGAGCCAGCAGCCAAGCTGAACCTGGTGAGTAGCACAGTGACACATGTACCTATAAACGGACAACCATGCAGGCATCCATAAACAGCCACACTGCCATGCACGCAAGCGACGTGAACCCCAGCAAGCTATCACCATTCATGTGAAGCACCAGGCCACAATAACACTAACCAGTGGCCACAGAACCCCCCCTGACATGACACCGATACACAGTCAACATAGCCACCATGCAGCCCTGGATAGTTGCGTTGCAGCCACTAGCCCCTCAACTACGTGGGTGTCTTGCCCATGTACACACACATTGAAGAGTACACATCTGACAACGTGGCCACCTGACCCACACACAACAAACTGCACTGCACCCACCTGACTGCACCACTGGATAACTGCCACCAACAGACCTGACGCACCACTAGACAGGACAGCCTGTAGCCAAACACATGCTAGGGATGCACCAACAATCAAGTTGGCCAACCCACACCTGGCCATCCAGACGTAATGTATGCCATGTGCACAGCAGCCAACGGATGATGCCAGCCCCCCCAGGAGGCACACCACACAGTGATGACAAAGTACAAGTGATAGTGAATGTTCACTATCATCAGCAATGTGTTAAAGCACATCTCAATTTGTCCCAACAAAAACGCAAGACACCCACGAAGGGACCGAGGAGGCTGGCCCCAACACAACACCAGCACCAACCACTGCCAGCAAGCAGCCAGGCCAAGGCAGTTCGGGGAGTGGGAGTGTGCCACCAAAGAAGAGGCACCAGGTAATGAAGCCACCGACAGTCACTCTGGCCGTCCAGATGGACATGCCCACGGGCAACCACAGACCCCAAATGTGCAATCTGTGCCACCTGAGACAAGCTAGGACACACCCAGATGGCTTCAGACTGAGGATGCATGGGTGGGTCAGAGTGCGGATGACAGCCTGCAGACAGAGCAGGCCACTGCAGGCATGGGTGTCGAGGAGTATGAGGGTGCCTCCCTTGCATCCAGCCACCTACATTTCCCCATCTGCCAATTTTCCTCTTAGTCCTCCCCCCTGCGCAGCCTCTCCCCACTGCACACACCACCATCCCACCGTGATTCTCACCGTGCCCTGCACTATGCAGAGGACTCATCTGACGAGCAGGCCAGGAATGCTCGCTGTCAAGGGCAGCATGAGGAACCTGACCAAGGTCAATCACCACGGCCAGTACCTGCCCCCACACTGCAGGCCACCTGGGACCATCTGGACCAGATGGAACAGAGGCAGGCGGAAAAGTGCGCCATTGCTCAGGAACACTTGGAGCATGCTGAGGCCATGCATGACTGCATCCAGGGGGCATTGAAACAGTTGTCTAGGTCAATTGACCCTCTCTGCAGGAGCACAGTGACATGCAATGCCAGCCTGATCCTCACAAGTCAGAGGGTGCGGGATCTGGCTGAACAAATGTCCTCATCCCATGAGTCCATGGCCAGAGCCATGCATCTCAGCATGGACAATCTACAGGGGAGTGTGCAGGGGAGCTCAAAGTCTGCTACCTCTACTGAGCCCAGGCGCTCACAACGGTGTGCCTCAAACGCTGCTAGGCCTGCGGACAAGGGGGATAAGCGCAAGCACTAATGGGAGTAGTTCTTGGGATGGGTTGGGGGTTGGGGTAGGGGTGGGAGCTGGTGTTGGGGGTAGGGGTGGGGCAGTGGGAGTTGGTGTTGGGGTAGGGGTGGGACAGTGGGAGTTGGTGTTGGGGATGAGGTCACCTTTTTGCCCATAATAAGCACACTTGAATCTTCATCAGTTTGACGGTTTTCATTAGATGCGATTTGACATATGCATTCATTGCATATATGGGTATCATGTCTCTAGAGTAAGACATAATTGTCCATACGCTCCTGGCGGACCATATGACCCTCCCTTAATCCCCCATTTATGGGCTGTGGTGCCCTGTTCCCATCTTCAGCTTCTTCCTCATCAGATCTAGGGGGGTCATTGTCATCTGCGGGCTTTTCAACATTCCTGCGCATGCACATGTTGTGCAGCATGGCACAGACCACTACGATTTTCCCCATTTTGTTTCAGGGCTGTACATCAGTGCACCGCCTGTGTGATGTAGGTACCTGAACCTGGATTTCAGAAGGCCAAATGTCCGCTCAATACATGATCTTGTTCTCCTCTGTGCCTCATCATAGTGTAGCATGGTTTCTCACGGGGTTCATTAGCCATGCCAACTGCGGGTATCCAGCGTCACCTGCAAAACATGAATGGACTGTGTGAGACATGGCAGTGTGAGGGCCGGGGAACAAGTTAATGGCCCTGACGTGTATACCCCTATGTGCATGACTATGTGGATGGGCACGGTGCACCTTGTGTGCATCGGGGTTGATGGGACATGGGCTACATAGCTCCTTTGCAGTCATACACGTGGGAGTCGGCAGTCATGTTATGTCTGTCACTGCTGTGACATTGGCAATGCACTGGTCAACTATGGTGTGGCAGTACGCCATGTAGGGTAGGTGACAATGCGTACATGGGTTGCACGTTGCTCTGATTGTGTGGTGCTAACCTGCATGGCTGGATGCCCTGCAGGTTAGCACCTGCAGGGCATTCACATGTTTCATGCCTGTGTCCTGGGGTGGGTCAGTCAGGGTGCCTTGCCTATTCTGCGTATTATTGTTGTTGCATCATGGAACTTGTGGTTCATTCAGTTTACTACTGTTTACCTGCTCCAGGTGTGTGTCAGTGTTTTTGCCAATCAGGTCTGAGTGCTACTTACCCATGAGCCAGGTTTGCTGTCCTCTGTGCCTCCCTGTGTATGCAGGCAGGTTGCTGTTGTGCAGAAGCAGTGAATCGTGTGTGGCCCCAGGATATCGGGCACAGCAGTGACTGATGGTGAGGTCAGAGCAAAAACAAAGAGGTGATGGCTGGAAGGTTTAGAATGAATCTTAACCACTGGCATTGCTCTGGGCAACCCTCCAGACCACCGTTCTTCGCCTGCCAAGCCATTACAGAAGGAGAAAGACCATATGCAAATCAGGCTTGGCCCCACCCTAAAAGGGGCAGTCCAGTCCGAACTGCTAGGTCACATTCCTTCTGCACAAGACCACAAGCATCCACAAACATGTTTCGCCCTTGTTGGGGCTCATCAGTGAGGAGTAGCTTGGGTCTCTAGGCCCAGCAGGCATGGGACCCACGTCTGGGCATACCCGTCCCACTCGGGGTGACAAAGCAAAAACAAAGAGGTGATGGCTGGAAGGTTTAGAATGAATCTTAACCACTGGCATTGCTCTTGGCAACCCTCCAGGCCACCGTTCTTCGCCTGCCAAGCCATTACAGAAGGAGAAAGACCATATGCAAATCAGGCTTTACCCCACCCTAAAAGGGGCAGTCCGGCAGTCCAGCCCGAACTGCTAGGTCACATTCCTTCTGCACGAGACCACAAGCATCCCCAAACATGTTTCGCCCTTGTTGAGGCTCATCAGTGAGGAGTAGCTTGGTTCTCTAGGCCCAGCAGGCACGGGACCCACGTCTGGGCATACCCGTCCCACTCGGGGTGACAAAGCAAAAAAGAGGTGATGGCTGGAAGGTTTAGAATGAATCTTAACCACTGGCATTGCTCTGGGCAACCCTCCAGACCACCGTTCTTCGCCTGCCAAGCCATTACAGAAGGAGAAAGACCATATGCAAATCAGGCTTCGCCCCACCCTAAAAGGGGCAGTCCAGCCCGAACTGCTAGGTCACATTCCTTCTGCACAAGACCACAAGCATCCCCAAACATGTTTCGCCCTTGTTGGGGATCATGAGTGAGGAGTAGCTTGGGTCTCTAGGCCCAGCAGGCATGGGACCCACGTCTGGGCATACCCGTCCGACTCGAGGTGACAAAGCAAAAACAAAGAGGTGATGGCTGGAAGGTTTAGAATGAATCTTAACCACTGGCATTGCTCTTGGCAACCCTCCAGGCCACCGTTCTTCGCCTGCCAAGCCATTACAGAAGGAGAAAGACCATATGCAAATCAGGCTTTACCCCACCCTAAAAGGGGCAGTCCGGCAGTCTAGCCTGAACTGCTAGGTCACATTCCTTCTGCACGAGACCACAAGCATCCCCAAACATGTTTCGCCCTTGTTGGGGCTCATCAGTGAGGAGTAGCTTGGTTCTCTAGGCCCAGCAGGCACGGGACCCACGTCTGGGCATACCCGTCCCACTCGGGGTGACAAAGCAAAAAAGAGGTGATGGCTGGAAGGTTTAGAATGAATCTTAACCACTGGCATTGCTCTGGGCAACCCTCCAGACCACCGTTCTTCGCCTGCCAAGCCATTACAGAAGGAGAAAGACCATATGCAAATCAGGCTTCGCCCCACCCTAAAAGGGGCAGTCCACCCCGAACTGCTAGGTCACATTCCTTCTGCACAAGACCACAAGCATCCCCAAACATGTTTCGCCCTTGTTGGGGCTCATCAGTGAGCAGTAGCTTGGTTCTCTAGGCCCAGCAGGCACGGGACCCACGTCTGGGCATACCCGTCCCACTCGGGGTGACAAAGCAAAAACAAAGAGGTGATGGCTGGAAGGTTTAGAATGAATCTTAACCACTGGCATTGCTCTGGGCAACCCTCCAGACCACTGTTCTTCGCCTGCCAAGCCATTACAGAAGGAGAAAGACCATATGCAAATCAGGCTTGGCCCCACCCTAAAAGGGTCAGTCCAGCCCGAACTGCTAGGTCACATTCCTTCTGCACGAGACCACAAGCATCCCCAAACATGTTTCGCCCTTGTTGGGGCTCATCAGTGAGGAGTAGCTTGGGTCTCTAGGCCCAGCAGGCATGGGACCCACGTCTGGGCATACCCATCCCACTCGGGGTGACAAAGCAAAAACAAAGAGGTGATGGCTGGAAGGTTTAGAATGAATCTTAACCACTGGCATTGCTCTGGCCAACCCTCCAGACCACCGTTCTTCACCTGCCAAGCCATTACAGAAGGAGAAAGACCATATGCAAATCAGGCTTGGCCCCACCCTAAAAGGGGCAGTCCAGCCCGAACTGCTAGGTCACATTCCTTCTGCACGAGACCACAAGCATCCCCAAACATGTTTCGCCCTTGTTGGGGCTCATCAGTGAGGAGTAGCTTGGGTCTCTAGGCCCAGCAGGCACGGGACCCACGTCTGGGCATACCCGTCCCACTCGGGGTGACAAAGCAAAAACAAAGAGGTGATAGCTGGAAGGTTTAGAATGAATCTTAACCACTGGCATTGCTCTGGGCAACCCTCCAGACCATCGCATTGCATGTCATCTGCACATTCATTGAGTGATATTGTTTCCAGTTGTGGTATGCCTGTTCTGTTGCCTGGGGTAGTACCAATGCCACATGGGTGCAATCCAAGGCCACAATGGTGTTGGGGAAATGGAAATGCTGTAGAACCTTGTCTTGGCTGCATGCACCTGTGCTTGGTTGATGGGCATGGAGATGTGCATGTGTCATTAGGGCATCCAGGACTTAGTCCAGTACCCTGGAGAATGTGGGCTAGGACATGCCATGCAGTGTCTCTACAGTGTCAACCTTGCCACACAAATGTAGGACTGTCACCAACTTCAGCAACGGGGAGGGGGGTAGCTGCTCTGATGAAAATGGCCCTCTGCAGTTGTACCTGTGTCAGGGCCAGCAGGTCGGCGATGGTTGGACGGTGCAGTCTGTATAAGGTGACTAATTGGCTGTCTGTCAGATTCCATGGGGATGGCCGGACAAGTGGTATGGGTGCACTCCACAGCATGTGTCTCCTACTCCTTGGCTGCGCCTGTCTCCTTCCTTGCTGTGGTCCAGCATGCTGATGTAGCTCGATGTAGAGTAGCAGGTTCTTTGTCTGCGTGTGGCTGCATATTGCTAGGATGTGTGTTGGGGTTAGAGTGACCCTTCTATACTCCACCTCAGTGGATCAGGTACGGCTGGGCCTTGATTTGTGACACCTGTATGCATTTACCTCCACCTTTTTTGTGGAGGTAGTTGTGCTATGTTTTTCCACAGTTTTTGTACTTGTAATCTTACGGTAATGTGTTTTTGTAATCTGGCAGTGATTCCGTCAGCAGAATTAGCCCGGCGCTGTATTCACTGATATTTGGCAGATTTACCAGTGGAATTACAACTGATTTTTGGTTCACTCATAATTTGGCGTAGTGGTAAAGTTGCCAGTGTTCCCGCTAATTTTACCACTTACCGCTGAACTCATAATGTGCCCCTCTGAGCACTAATCTTAAGAACAGCAGAAGAGGGGCCCGTCCCCACTCCCTGCTGGAACCGCAGCACCTAATAGTGGTACATTCCACAAAAGGCTACAATTGAACAGACACGGGGGACTGGAACCACAGCATAAAGTTGGGGGAAAGAGGAATGGCACAGGAGGGAATGGAAAAGCCAGATTGGGGGTAAGTGGGTTTCCAAAAACCAAGCCTCCCCAAGATCCTCTGAGGGCTCTAAACCAGGCAGCCAGAAATGAAAGGCGGGAAGGAGGACAAGGGTAAGGAAAATGGCACAAGGGTAACACCAACAAAGTAGGGCAGGAAAAACAAGATGACCTAACGAAAAAATGGTGAATGCACAAGGAGGTGGTAAGAGAGGAACAGTCAGATTTCAAGGAAAAGGGAACCAAGCCCAGCAATAGCACAATGGGGAGAGATTGGAACGCTGGTGCTTAGCTGAGCATGGCAACAATTGAAGAGAGGATATGTTGATGTGTCCAACTGGTTGTTGTGTTTCAAATGTATATTCCCCTGTGATGGGCTACACTTGCGGCCTCTGCATATGGGCACACATAAAAAAAAGAACACCACTGCACTGTGGCTTAGCATCAGACATGGTGGAAGACAAACCATTCAGTGCCTGGTCTAAGGGTAGGTCACAAACTAGGCATCCATCAAAAGGGCCATCAGTTTGTATGGGCCAAATTGTGTGTGAATTTATCAAAGGTTGCCCTTATTTGTGTGTAGGAGTTGTAAAACCTCTCTTCACATAGGGTGCACACATCTATGTACCAATCGTAAAGCCAATAGTAACCTAAACTGGCATTCTCGTTACAGAGGAATCGTTTCCACTGTATGACTTAGAAGAGGAGTACATTCAGTTTAGACTCCACATCATAGAAATAATTCATTCGTCTCCACACACTTCAAGGGTTTGGATGATTAGTGCATTTAACATGTACAATAGGCCTGAGTTAATCTAATTTTGGATTTGTGTTTGTGTCAATAGTGAAATTGTGTTTTTTGCACCATGCCTCTCTATGAACTACTATGCACCTCCTGAATGAAAACGTGATCTATTTGTATTTTGTATTGTTTCAGAGTGGACCATCCTGCTGGGGGTTATAAGAAGCTTTTTGAAAGTACAGAAGAATTAGTAGCTCCAGTAACTGCTCAAGTGACAGGTATTTTACTTTCAGAAATGTGTTTGTCACTTGCATGCTGGACAATACATGTCACTATTTTTCGGTAGATAAAGTGCCAGCCTCCTTTGATATAAGTCTCTATGGAGGGCTGTTGTGGGTTAGATTGTCATTGTTCTGCTGAATCTATTGTAGTTTGCCATCTCACAGAAAGTCTATGTACATATCCATATAACTCTACACATAACATTGAACTGTTCACGTGCTACACAGGATGTATTTATTTCTGTAAGACATGCAGCAGGATGCTCAATGTATTTTATTAGACCTACACATTGTGCAGTAGTGTTGCACACATCCCCATGTGTTCAAATGCATTTTCCTGTTGTATCTGGCCATAGCTGTAATCTTAAACTTAATTGAAGAAGAAGGCATGAGGAGGTGCCCTGGCCTTTTGAGTGTGACGCATCATGTTTGTGCGAGAGAACACAAAATTACAGAATGACCCAGGAGTTTTGTAGGGGAGAACATTAAATCACAGTGACATGATATTATTGCAGCTGGCAAGATACAGTGAAAGTGACCATAATTGTGCCTTCCCTTCCACAAAAATCACAGGAGCGACACATGATTTTTGAGGAAGAGAGCAGAAACTCACAGTGCCATAGGATTTTTGCAGTTGGGAACACAACATTACAGAGTGCCAGTGATTTCTGCTGGATAGAATAAAAAAAGAAGACAGTGACGTTATTTACAGAGATTGGCATATGATGTCTGTAGGACAGAATACAAAATAATAGATTGACACATGCTTTTTTGCAGGTGTCAATTCAAAATCACTGAGAATGATACTAGGTGTTTCCACGCAGGAGGCAACAGAAAATCACAGTCTCGCATGTTTCCTGCAGGTGTAAACACAAAACCAGAGTGATGTGATATTTACAGGAGAAAAAAAGAAATTCCAGAGATGCGTCATTTTTGGTGGGAATGAACACAAAATCATAGAGATGGATCATGTTTGTAGGAGAGAACACAAAATCACAGCGTTATGTTGGTTTTTGCACTTGGCAACACAACATAGAGTAGCTTATGATTTTTGGAAGTGAGGGAAACAAAATCACAGAGCAATACTTGATTTCTAGGCAGGGGAGAACAGAAAATGACAAACTGAAATGCGAGTTTCTTAGACAGCAACACAAAATGACAGCAACTGAGATCAGATTTTCTGAGGTAACACATACTTTTGAACATGGCAGCACAAAATCAGAGTGGCACATAATTCTTTCAACTGGTAATAGAAAATCAAAGAGACTGACATGGATGTATGCTGGCCTTAGCACAAAAGCCAATATGGTTACATCCGACTACAAAATCTTTTCAATGCATACCCCCTTCCCCCTTCACTACTAACCCTACCCCAAACCCCTGCCAACAGCCATTAACCCACAACACTGTATATATTTCGAAATAATTTCCCATCGAAGTAAATTACTTCAAAGTGATTTCCGTCGGTAAAACCACAGGATACAGTTAGCCTGCCATGTTCAACGACCCTCCAATGAAATAGACTAGAGCCACTCAAACGGGTACAGGAAATTTACTCTTATAGAGCCTCACATCTCATTTTTTCGAGATATCGAGGATTTGGTTGGCTGCATGACATCTTGTGAACTTTGAGGCTCCTGAATGGAGCCTCAAATCATTGCAAAACTTAAACATTAGAGCATTTGACTGTGGTGCGTCCATATCTGTTACCCAAGTCTAAAAACGTGTCTCCAGCATATGGCATCTCATCAAGAGAGAGGGACCGAGGCCATGGTCTTCTGTTATTTGATGTCCAACTTGGTTCTTTTGATGTTAATGATTGCACAACATCACAAACTTAATCATCTCTTGCTTTGCTTTGATGTATATTATATCTCAATGTTTTTTCCTAAACCAAAGAAATTGCTTGACCTGGTGGGCCTTCCCCTTTCTCAGGGAGAATCCCAGTCTGGCTATCTGGAAGTCTTTTGCGATGCGGCCCCGGCCTGTTTGAAGTTGGATCAGAGCAATTCTATCACTTATTCGATGGGCAGGCCCTGCTACACAAATTTGAATTTAAAGGAGGGCATGTCATATATCACAGGAGGTAAGTTTGGAAACCGTGCTACGCCTTGTGAATTTTCTTTCTTATCCGGTGAACACATTTCTTTATTGGTCGAAACAAAGGGCAGCAAGCAATGAGTTGAAAAATAAACAAATGGAAACCTTGGAAAATTATTTCAAATTGATTTAATAAAGCTGTATGATGTCGTGAATACACTATATTGAAATGGCATATCGGCTAAAGGGTATTTAGTGCGGGCAGCGGTGCATTAGCAGCCGGTATTGCCCACCGACCCGTTGTTTATTACCACTTGCATTGTGCCAGAACGTCTGGTTTGCTAATGGTGAAGGGTTGTGTCAGAAAGTGCTCAGTGCACGAAGTGAACCTCAACACTGATGTTATAAGAGGGCGACCATGATGAAATTTAAAGGGCTTCTTCACACTTTTTGGAGGTTGAGGGGCGGCACAGCCGGGAGAAAGGGGAGACAACAGAAGAGCAGTAATTGTTTTAAAAACAAATATGGGGTGCAGGTAGGGTTCCAGAGGTGAACTGCGCGGAAATGGATATGCGAGTGTGAGCACCCGCCCCAACTGGTCGGAAGGTGGGCTTCTGTTGGCATCACGTGTCTATGGAACCCCCTTCCGAGTAATGTCTGAATAACACCTTCAAATTTACTTAATTGTATTTTCTTTCTTATGTTTTTTTTCTTATATTCGGATTCGGATGCCATCCCTTACCGATTATGCCACCCAGTTGTCCGCTTTCTACACATTTGATGTGCTACTTTTCATTGGGTTTCTGACATTTTGAGTCTACCCTCCTTTCCCATCCAACCTGACCCCATTTTCTCACAGTGGATATGAGGGTCAAAAACACAATGTTTCACCTTAGGTGCCATGATCTGGCGGGTTTTGCAGCAGATAAGCATTGGTACAAGAAACAATGATGTTTTGCAGCAATGTTTTTGTTATCCATGTTTTTTTGCCAGATAAAATCTTTACTGTTGGTTGCCGGCTCAGGATAGCTTCTTATACCGGAGTTAATGGGTGATGGGACTGGTGCTTGTCAAGGTGGTAGGCATTGAAACATGCGCTGTATGATTGGAGATCCTACCGAGGGTGGGTTGTTGAGAAGAACCAATTTGAGGAGCAGACTCTGTTACCCACCTAATCTCACTGGGAAGTCAATTGAAGGGAGAATTTAACAGCAAATATAGAGGATTTTTGAACACGAGTTAATGGTGGTCTGCACCAGTTTGCACTAGAAGGTAATGGTGAGTTGACGCAGCACAAGTATTTTATTTAGTATAGTGAAGGTGATTTTGTTTTGATAATGTAATCTGCAGTATGTAATTAATCAATGAGGGACGCAGGTGGAGATCATTACCACTTGGTAATGGCACAGGTTCACCAGACCTTAATGCGGATATGGGTGCTATTAGCTCCCTGGCTGTTTGTACTGGGGTCGAATCTTTTTTTTTCACAGTGCTGTGGCTCTCACAAGTTTTCAAAAACTACAAAAGCAAATAACTGCCATGGAAACCAGGAGCAAGGAACAACTCAGGCCTTTCTCCCTTTCCATGGCAGCCATTGTGGACAGAGGAAGGAGGCGGTGAAGGAATGGGGAAAACAAGTGTGGGAGCAGTAAATGAAGGGGAGTTGGGGGGCAGGTAAGGGGAAAGTGTGGCAAGAGCTGAAGGGGAATTGTCAGGGGGGGGGGCCCAGGGCTAAAGGGTGCTAGAGCGCAGAAGTGAAGAGGGCACCTAAAGCACAACAGGAGGTGGGGGCTCTGAGTGAGGGCTCTACCAATAGGTGTAAAGCCTACATTCTGAGCACCCTGGTTGACTCTGAGGCGAGCCTTAATTACCTCCAGTGTGCTCATAAAATTATACAATCCAAACAACAACAAGACGTGTGAATTACAATACCATTCTGCAGTTTAGCGAATAATGTTAACAGAGGTTTCATTGATTGATGTACTGTAGATTTATCAATTTTACTTTTTCACACCTCATTTTAGGTTTATTCGAACTGATACCTATGTAAGGGCTATGACGGAAAAAAGAATTGTGATCACAGAATTTGGCACTTTTGCTTTTCCCGATCCATGCAAGAACATCTTCTCCAGGTAACGCAAGCATCCGGGCTGTATTGCGCATGAAGGCCTGGTCAGCATTTGAAGAGGCTGACGCTAATTGTGCCCTTACTACTTTTCTGCAGATTTCTTTCCTATTTTCAAGGCTTGGAGGTTACGGATAATGCCCTGGTTAATGTTTACCCAGTGGGAGAGGATTACTACGCCTGCACTGAAACCAATTACATAACCAAGATCAACCCAGAGACACTGGAAACTGTTAAGAAGGTAAACCTTTGCTTGCATGAGTACATTAAAAAAATCTGGGTGCATCTGTGTTTTTTTCAGAAAGATTTTGCTTTTGAAAAAAATCATTTAAGCAATGTACCCCCAACCGTGCCAGCTTCCACTCAATCTCATTTGGCAGGCAGTCACAAAGACTCAATAGACCTGCCTTCAGATTGTAAAAACTTCCTCAAGCCATATTTCTATGTGAACACCATGGATTGCCTTCATGAGAGCTACATAAATATACCATTGTACAGAGTCCTGAAGAAGTGCTTGCATGTAGAACATATATTGGCATACCTTTCAGCTGACCATCTCCTATTGGCAAGTTCATATTATATATTAATAAAAGGAACATAAGAAGAATTCATGCTAAGTTAATTTAAATTAATCAATTTGATTTGGTATTTGAAATGCTCAGATGGGGAAACAAAGCAAACTTAATTTCTTCGAGGCGCAGTTAAACAGAATGGAGTCAAATCCTTAGGAAGGCCCCAATTCACCGGAGCCTTATTGAAAGAGAAGGCATTCCATAAAGTAGTCAGACATTAAGATGGAAGACTTCCAGATTCTCTAAATTAGGTCACCTCTGGTTTTAAATTAAAAAAGTGGGAACCATGAGAAGATGGGAATTTGCTGACCCCCAAGTCATGTGAGGGGAGAGAGTGCAGAGTTTTGCTGCAAGAGTTGGAGGAGCCAAGTCTTGCAAACATTTAAAGTGAACAGATTTAAAAAATATTCAACCAATAGAACTGGGTGACAAGGAGGAGTGATGTGTACATTTTCCTCAAGGCCAAAATCCATCTGACTGCAGCATTTTGTAGGCACATAAGATGTTGAATCGGGTATCTGGGAATAGCAATATAAATAGAATTTGCATAATCAAGTCTAGAGTTGATTGGGACAATATGCAGCTCAGAATGGAAGAATGCAAGGTTGTATTTAATTTGACAGAGTTTAAAAAAGGGCTCTTTAACACAGAGCTAATCCATATATTCATACTGAGATTAGACTCCAGATCACTGCCAAATTTCCAGCCCTATAAGCAAACCTGGGAAAATGGCAGAAGAAGAGTGGGGGCAACATGCAGGATTACAAAGCAAATACCCAGTTCCTAACAGGAGGACCTCTGTTATTGATGAGTTCAATGTAAGCCAATGCTCCCACATTCGACATCTGGAAGTGAGACCAGAAAAATCATAATCCCAGATGCCAACATGCAAAGAAATTCAGAAAGGGACCAAGTAACTGTTAAGATGTAAAGGAGTGGGGTTGCCGGAGGTACCCCCCAGTCTAACACAGAAGAGTTGAACAATAAGGCACTAATTGGACTTGTTGTTCATGCTCAGACAAAAACCAATCTAGTGAGGCTCCGTGAACCAAGGATGCGCTTGGTAATCGGTCCATGAGTAACTTGTGTAGCACAGTTTTGAATGGTTTGGAGGGGTATAAAAGAATAAGGATAGAAAGATGTAAGAATGGATGAGGATATTGTCTGAAACTATCTCTAATCCATGTTTTGGGTGAAAGCCAGATTGAAAGCTGTCTAAAAGTCTATTATGTACCATAAAATCCTGGCGCTAGAATCCAAGCGTCTCATGAATTGATTTGACGAAACTATTCAATTTTCCCACTTCACCATCCTACCCTGATGTGTTTATTTATACTGGCGCTCAAATGCTGCTGACCTCGCTGTCCACTTCCTAAGCAAGAACCCCTGTATTGAAGATGATGTAGATGGGCCTGGCCTTGCAGCCTTCACTGAGATAGTAGCCATCGCACTGCAACGATTTATTGCAGCATTAAGGTGGTTAATATATTTTCAAAAGAATGTATTGTATTTTTGTACAACTAAAGACAATTGAATTGCTGTTTGGCACGGTGAGCTTGAGGTTCTTATAAGTGAGACAGACTAAATCCGGTGATATTACAGAGCTGGTAACGGCCCCCCGAGGTCCTCTGTAAACGCTCATAGAAGTTACAGGCTCTGTACATCCCGAGACATGTTGGTGTTAGCTATTCACACCCTGGTGCTTTGTCCAAGTTGCAAATAGTTTAAACAGTTTCGTTTTTGATAGGAGGCCGTGTGTCCAATCTCCTGTACAAAAAAACAAGATGGCCACTGCCACAATAAGTAGGAAACGGGCCAACCCCCTTTTCTATTTCTATGGCAGGCGTGGCATTAACAGGAAGGAGCACGGTAGGCCAGTAGATAAGTCAGAGGGGCAGGGAAGAAGGGGAATGACACGGGGGCTGGTTTTTAGAGGGAGGCAGGCGCAGTGGCCACGGTGCAGTGGCACCTAAATAGGCATGGTGGCTCCTGGGAAAGAGGAGCAGGTGGCTGTTAGAACGCGGGCAGACACTGGCAGTTTTGGCCTGCATTTCCAGCCACCTTATTAACTCAGTGCACTTTCCGGGGTGCAAACAGGAATTAGCACCCTGGGTTGAATGCTGAATCCTGACAGCCAGTCATGATCCAGGGCTGCGCCTCGTCCTTCCCTAACCCTAACCTCACCTCACCTCACCTCTCCATGGGCTTTCATCTGCCCTGCATTCTCTTCTTGGGCTCCTTTCTGGCTGTGGCCTTTGCACTGTCCTCTTCTGTCCCCACGGGACGCTTCCTGCCCCTAGTTGAGATGCCAAGTCCCTCCCTCCAATTTCATGTCATGACCCGAATGCGAGAAGTGAAAAGGGAATTGCAGACTCAATTTTCAACCTCTTGGGCATTCTAGGCCCCTCCAGCTAGCATCCAGTCCCCATAGTTGGGTTATATTAGCAGTGTTTCATGCACCAGTGGGAAAATCGCCTCTTACATGCCCTCAGCCCTCCTTAAGTGCCCTCGGTCCATGTACAAGTCCATTCCAGACCTGTAAACCTGAGAAGTTAAGCGAGTTACTGAAATGTATGCCGAAATGTTTTCCTACAAAATTGTCATAAGAATTCCAGTTTTCTGTAGGCAAGCAGCTGATGGACTCAGTAGTCCAGTGCCAGAGTCTACAGTGAGCTGAGGAATTGGCGTAGTGTTTCACTATTAGACTTTGGAGGCATGTTGGAGCCTTGCTATTGGAAAGACATGACCTAACCCTACATCAAATTCTTATTTACTTAATCAGCTCTAGGGATCTAATTTCGCTTGATGACACGTTCCCCAATTCACATCAAACGGAATCACTCATATATTTACTAGTGCTAATATTTGAGTCACATGCTTCTGTAGTAATGTTTGTTGATGGCTATGAGATAATGTTTTGGCTGGTTGCCCACATAAGTATTTTGTGAAATCCACATAATGTGCAATGTTATAGGCATACATTAATGCCCTAATTTGTGTTTCCTGCTGTACATTGGATGTATTGCAGGAACCCGTGCTATAGGGGCATTGTATCTATCTAGGTGTGACATCATTAACATTGTTTATGCTGTCGAATCACTATTTGTAGAATCCCATTTTGAGAGTGCCCAATCTACTCCATTGGGACCATAGAGTTGTAACACTATACTAAAGTCCTACTTTTGTGTTGTTTCCCTTGTATGTGATCAAGCAGTTTACTAACTGCGAAATATGTAATTGCTTGTTTTTCCCTGTCCACGCTTTACTCAATAAAATATTTTTTGTCTTGGAACCCGTGGCCCATTATTCCACACAGACTGAAGGATTATCTCTCGCTCTGCTGCTCTGTGGAGTGCTGTCCACAAGCGTACCACGGTATGCAGTTTTTTCATATATATGTATATAAATATGTGTATATATATATATTACACGGCCTGCCGTAGCGGCCGTGTAGTTATGGTTAAGGGTTAAGTTGACACTCATTGAAAGAACACTTTTTGGGCGGCTTTTAACTTTTCCCCCCCTGGACGAATCCCACCAACTTTCAAACTTTGCAAAATAAGTATGTGGCCACCTCAGAATGATTTTGTGAAGTTTGATGTGGTGTCGTCAAGGGGAGGCAAAGTTATAGGGGGGTACCAAAACTTTTGAAATCATCATAGCACAATGGAAAAAATTAAAATTTGCTCGTGCCTACCGCCCAAACCACTGGACAAATTTTCACCAAACTTGCACAAGGAACGTACTTTTGCAATGGTGATATCTGTGTTAGGTCCGTGAACTCATTTCCTTATTCGGAGTCCGCTGACACCTCTGGCCCAATCAGCGGGGAGGCTCGGTGTCCAACGATACCAAAGACGCAAGCTGATTGCATGTTCAAAAACATGAGGTGTGTCAACATTTTTAAAACGGTCGCCATGTTGGTCCAACCAACCACGGCTGTAGTCTCCGTAGGCTGTTGTCTCCGTGGACCTCAGTGAACAGGAGAAGCCGGGCGCATGTGCCGGGATGTCTGAAATCGGGTGCACTGTCCACTTACCAATTAAAAGTGCATCATGCTAGAACGGACATGTCCATAAACAGTGAGATGTCCGCGGACATCATCAATCACGTAAACAGACCCCTAACAATGGGGTTTTAAAAAATAATAGATTTATGATAGAATAATATACAAGATATTTATAGTATAAAAAATACATTTATTCATGAAAGGGATGGGGTATCAGAATGGGAAACATAAATAGGAGGATTTGGAATTCCTACAGAATCGTCATCGGGGGAGGGAGCGAGAGAAGATTCATCCAATCGTCTTTCATTTATATTTTGTGAATTTGATTGGAGTGATTGCTGGGGGTAAGGGTGACAGGTACAAGTATGACAGTGATAATCAACTTTTCTAATAACATGATTTAGAACATAATTTAGAAGTTCCTTAAAGTCATTGATAAGTCCATCCAATTTTGAAGACAAGATCACAATGTCATTTTTCACAGTTGGTTAATGGGATTGTCTTTCTGATTGTTGGGATTCTCCATAATTAATCTGTGGTGTCTTTTTTCATGAAAACTATGTAATATAAGAAAAGAAGACATTATTTCAATGAGATCTGAATAAATTACATTATTTGTTTATATTGAAAATGTATTGTTTACCATTAGAGATTTCATCATCTCTTATTTATTCTTTGGGAAAGTTTTCTTGTAGCCACTCAAGTGTGTTTGCCATTTATGTCAAAATAAAAAAATGTGATATTTGCTTATGAGAAATGTTTATCTGATGAATGTTAATAATAAAGAAAAAATACAGTGTACTTACTATTTGGTAAGAGGTTGTTTTTCAATTAGCTCCTGGTGTATCTCACTCTGTATGAAGAGTTGTACTAAACCGATAATATGAGGTGTAAAGTTATGGTTTGTCCTTGGTGCATTCCATTAGTTTGTGTGATAAATGAAAAAATAATGGTTACATTTTGAAATTTTCAATTGCACAAAAAAGTATATTTGGGTGTAGTAAATATAATTGTTGTTTTATGTATATGTTTTTGTTGGTTGAAGGGTACACCATTTTCTGTTGTCCCCTGTGCTTCTGAGTTTTGTTGATGCTACCTGATGTCCACAGACTTTCATACTGTTAGCGGACTCTATGGTTGGTACATTTGGTGTGAGTATAATATAATGAACTTGTAGCAAATTAAGGGGGAGTCTGGTAAAAACGTATGCAATTTAGTGAAAAAACTTTGTTAAAGTGACATCATGGTTAAGTCGTACTAATAGAAACCTATGAAATTCAATGAAATAACTTAGTTAAAGGGACTTTATGGTTATAAAAATTGAAAAACCCCATAAATTTGCCAGTTATGGTAAGCTAAGCAACCATAACTCACGCCACCACCGCACACTGCTAAGACTAACATCCAGGATATCAAAGATGGCTTCACAAATGTCATTGATGAAATGCCTGATGACCACACATCTGAAATTAATTCTGGTGAAAAGTCCCCACAAGGGGCTGTGTTTACAATGTTGGTAACAAGATGTCATGGGTGATCGGGAGGCCTCTCATGATCTTCTTGATGTATTAAAAAATGTACTCATCTAAAGAAAATATTATATTGGAGTGTTGTTAATACTGGAACCTAATAATACATAGACATAGACAATGGCTGCAGCATGCACCATAGAAGTACAGCCTTTTTAAACTGGTAAAATAATAAATTCAACCCTATCAGAACTTTGACTAATGTTAAACATGGAATGAATAGCTAACAATGCAAGGCTTACTACACACTTGTGTTAGTACAAGCAATACATATGAAGATCCACAATGCATACAAAGCACAGGCAAATACAGTAAACTACAGTAAGGAAGAAAGAAACAACATAACCAGAAAATGACAATAACATTAAAGTTCATCATCATGTATACAAATTAATTGTTTGTTTGAGGCCTGCTTATTGTCCTGTGTATGTGCACCATGAGCTGAAACAAAACCGTAAGGAAAGTACTTTAAGAACATACAACAAGGTTAACATCTAGATATATAACACCTTATGAATTTGCAAACTCTCACTATTAGTGTACAATAACAGTGGCCTAGATATGTCAGTGAGCAAAAACAAGTGGCCTAGATATGTAATATCATCAGTGATGTCATCAATGATATTTGTGATGTAATCTTTGATGTCCTGGGTTTTAGTCTTAGCAGTGCACAGTAGTGGCGAGAGTTATGGCTGCAAAACGGGCTCTTTCTATGGTTGAATTCTATTGTGGTGGTTGTGGCCACTGGCTACACATACTATAGTAATATGTTTATTACACGGCCTGCGGTAGCGGCTTTGTAGTTATGGTTAAGTTGTTCAGCTCATAGAAAGAGCACTTTTTGGGTGGCTTATAACTTTGGTGCTGTTTGACGAATCCTTACCAAACATTGCAAATACAGTATATGGCCACCTGTGAACGATTGTGAAGTTTGGTGCAGGTTCTTTTGGGGGGAGAGGGGCAAAGTTATAGAGGGGGATCCCAAAAATGCAGAAATCCAAACATACATAATGGAAAAAAATGTGCTCGTGCCTACAGCGCAAACCGTTGTACGGATTTTCACCAAACGTGCACGAGGAGCAGCACATTAGTCTCGAAAGCGGTCTTTTGCAAATAGTAATTATAGGTATTATAGGGGCAGCATACAGTATTTGTAGTATGATGGAATTATATAATTGAAGTATATATGATATTTATGATCGTAGTACAATTGCGGATAGTGTTTCTGAAATCTGTAGTTTCTTTGTGAGAATAAATTGGATAATACTTGGTATTATTAGTTAGTTGTATATGATGATAAAGCTGCAATGTTTGGTTCTTTTTCTGGGGAAAACAACAGTATAATTTGTTAAATAAGATAGTTTAAAGCCTTTAATTGCATACATTTGTACATATAGTTTTACTTTAACCTTCATGAATAGTACATTCTATGTACTATGTTTGGCAAAACATCACTGTGTGGTACACTGTTGTTGTATTAACATGAAATAATTATTGGGTGATTGGGAAAAAAATCCATAGTGGATTAAAAAGAACTACTGTATTTATATACAGTTTTTGGAATTTACATAGTGTTAAACAATATATATGTTACAGAATATATGTGTGTGGTAGCATGGATATATTATGTGAGTGTAGTGTGATAGGATGTTTGTTTAGAGTGTGCTGTAATTAAGGGTATGCTTAAAGTAGTTAGATACCCATTGGTGTATTCTAACAACATCGGATTTTACAAGAAGTATTGCAGTAACAATAACTGTGATGTATAAAAAAACCGACATTTATGTGATGGGGAAGGGGAATAAAGTATTGATAGTAGAATGTGTTGAGCACTACAGATGTTGGTGAGTAAGGGAGTGGTGGTGTGATGGAATAAGTAGGAACATTATGATCTTTTGAGGAAAACAGTGGTTGTTATAACAGTGTGATTTAGTGTATAGGTATGAGGGTTGTGTGGGTGTAATTGAAAAGGGGTGAGGAAGTGTGTGTATGTGTGCTAGTGATAAGGGTATGGAAGAGTAATGAACTGAAATTGTAGAAAGAGTGTGAATGATGCATTTGTAATTTGTTGCAGTGTTTTTAAAGAATAGGGAAACTGTGGCCTAGTGGTAATGCAATGGTAGTTTGAAGTTGGAGCCGTGTATGCTGTGTTATAGTAGTGGTTGGAAAAGAACAGTACTTTATATGTTTTATATGTGAGGAGAAGTGTTGCTTACAGGTACCTTGGCAGTATACACATATGGGATGGCAGGTGGAGAATGGTGGGACTATGGTGGGACTATAGGAGGACCATAGGGGATGTAATGAGAAAGGTTGGAGAGTATGACATTTATATGGAAGGAAAAAGGAAAATGCTGTGCATTTTTACAAAAAATCTTTTTAGGAGCATTTTGTTGAAAGTTGAAAAATGCATATGTGCATTTACAGCAGCACTGTGTACACTTTGTTTGTATAAGTAAGGGAAATGCAGGTGCAAACGATTTGTAGAACGTTAAGTGGCAGTTGGTGTGTTGAAGTTTAATATGTTGACAGGGTTACATGTAGAGTTTTTGGATGTGATTGGTGGATGCATGTGTGACTCTTCGAAAGCAGGCAATGAGAGTGTTACAAACATAAAAGTAAAAAGGGTAGAAGGGCTGTCCTGTGCGATGGTGTGCATTTGCAATCTGGGTCTTTTAATGATGCCTGGCAAGGAAAGGGGACTGTAGAGGCTGTGGAAAGTCACAAAGGTCTGCAGATTATGGACCTTATTGTATGCTAGAGAAAAGTATTTGTGACAGAAAATTGTTTTTGTTTTTTTTTTCTTTTTCTCTAGTCTACAATTGTCCATTATTTCCATTAGCAAAGTACAAAATGCGAATGGAAATGTTGGAGAATCTTATTGAGTCCAACTACTTTATTAACAAATGTAAAGCAGATGGAGTCCATAAGATATTTCTTTTTAGTTCTATTTTTGAACTGTGAAAGATGGCTCCAAAAGGAACCTTTTTCTTGGTGTTTTTTTTTCTTTTTCCAGGAGATGCAAGAAAGGTAAGGCAGGATAGGGAAATGAGGGAAGGGGCAACAACCACAGGTACGTAGGGGCAGGTGGACAGGGCAAGATGTTGGGCATGCCTTGAATCTAAGCTACGGGGTAGTGTTTCTCATGCTTCTTGACTGCAGCCTCGAAAGTACTTCAAAACTGCTCCCCTCTGCAGAGTGGTGTGTCATAGTGTATACAGAGTACTGTTGTCTTGAAAAGATATGGATCAACAGCCTCTTTTATGGCTTGCGAGGCAGATGGTGGGATCTTCTGCCCCACAGGAGTAGCGTGTGTGGTGGCAGGAACGGTTGAAGAACATGAGGTAGAGGAAGACAGCCTACTACTCCCTGAGAAAGGACATCCTTTTTCAGAGCACCTTGGTGGTTTGAGCGGGCGTGACGGCGCATTGAAGTGGTACCAAAAGAGCACTGCCGTGCTGTCCGCAAGTATGAATTCACACTCAATGCATTCAACAT
The DNA here is from genome assembly GCF_040938575.1 of Ambystoma mexicanum. NCBI lineage: Eukaryota > Metazoa > Chordata > Amphibia > Caudata > Ambystomatidae > Ambystoma > Ambystoma mexicanum. The sequence goes on from NC_090922.1 coordinate 1,196,368,010, forward strand.
TGGCAGCCCAAGCCTTTGGTACCCCTCGTACAGTCTTAAAGAACCATCACATCCATGATTCTCTCAGGGTGCTGGAGGTAGGAATTTCTTCTATTTCATCTTCCTGGTCCTCTTGATCCTCCTCTGCATCATTGCGCTGGTACCCCAGTCCAGGCCCTCCAGCTAGTGGTGGTGGCGCCTGGGGAAGATGGATGGCCATGGCTGATGCCATTTTTTAAGTTAAATAGTAGGTGTTCCAAAACTCTTCCATGCAGGTGCTCTCCGCTGGACTGCAGATAGAAAATGACTAAGAATGGGTCAAGGAGCTGTGGAAGGGTAAACGTTCAACTTGAAACTTCCTAGATTGGCCAAAAATGCACTTTCAAAATGTATGCAAAGCACAGAACAGTTTGTGGACACGTCATCACGCAGCACAGGCACAGTCGTGTAATGCTGTCCGGGGGCATACGCAATGTCGTAAAAAGTTTGTGAACGTCTGCTAACAAAAAACAGTGTAAAAAGTTGTAGAATGTTGATAGACGTGATAAGAAAGTTGTTAGGAGGTGGAGAATGGCACAGTTTTTACTTCAAATGTCCTATATCAGCCAAAAATGCAGTTTCTAAATGTCCGCGAAGCACTGACTACAATCGCGGACATGTCATCACACTGCAGAGGTGAAGTTATGTCATGATGTCTGCGATGGCTTGATAACGTCTGTGGACCTCGTCGGCTGGAGAACCGGGCACATATGCAGAGATGTCCAGTATCAGAGTTAATGGCTGCAGCCTTTTTGTGCATCACCCGGCACCGGACACCCCCAGACATGGCGTGACGTCCGCGAATGTCAACCTTTGCAAGACCAGACCCCTGACATTCATATAGTTGCCGACTATCAATTGTTTTTTTTTTGCTAAAATAAATGATGGCAGAATAATTTACAAGATATTTATAGTATGGAAAATGTATTTATCAATGAAAGGGATGGGGTATCAGAATTGGAAACATAAATGGGAGACTGTGGAATTTCTATAAAGTAATAATTGGGGGAGGGAGAAAGAGAAGTTTCATCAAACTGTCTTTAATTTATGTTTTGTTAATTTGATTGGGGTGGTTGTTGGGGGAAGGTGCACAGATACAAGTAAGACAGTCATAATCAACATTTCTAATATCATGATTTTTAACATAAGATAGAAGCTTTTTAAAGTGTGCTGGTAAAAACCTATGAAATTCAGTGAAACAACTTTGTTAAAGGGATGTTCTCATTACAAGTAAAATCGAAAAAACTCAGATATTCGTTATGGTAAACTAAGCAACCATGACTCATGCCACCAGTGGGCACTGCTAAGACTAACACCCAGGACATTAAAAATGACATCCCAAATGTCATTGATGACTTCACACATTTTTTTCACTGAGTTTCATAGGTTTGTATTAGTGCAATTTAACCATAACATCCCTTTAACAAAGTTTTTTCACTGAGGGTCTCCCCACCCGCATTCAAAGTCTTGAGCAGAAAGTAAACCGTGCAGAGGCCTCCTGGTCTCAGTGTCACTGTAAGGAGTATGTGCTCTGATTTAGGAAGAGGCATTGAGAAGGAGGAAAGAAATGGCAAGACAGAGCGCAGGGTTAAAGAAAGAAAACTCAGGAGGAGGCACAGCCTTTTAGGCAGAATCATATGCAGTACCCTTTGGGAACACTACATACAATTAAGACTACAAGTGGCAGTACAATTTCACCTTTGGTACACGCCTGTACTACACAGTAATGTGGTAGCAGTGGCTGAGCAGCCAGACTTATCTCAAGAGTAAAGTGTGTAGTACAACAGGTTATACAAAGGACTAGCAATTACAGTGATTCACACAAACACTTACTCAAGGTTTCTTGGTAAAAGAATATACATTTATTTACACAGTCATTTGGAAAACATTCCACTAGCAAAGGCAGCTCAATATCACAATCTAATACACTAAAATACACAACCAATCAGTTTCTGAACAAGTTCAGCTCCCCTGAAGTGGGAGCAAATTGGCACTTCAGATACTTTAAAAAGGGGTAAAAAGGCAAGGTTATAAGAATTAACATCACAAATTCTTTCATAGGCAGGGCAAAGGGTTTCAGTTCACCACAACCAGCAATTCAATTCAATAGGCCTGGGCCAAAGTCAATGGTTCAGAGTCTTGTATAGGATAGCACAGTTCTGGTAGTAAATGGTTAAGATTTCCCACGGATCTTAGAAGAATTTGGTCAGACGAAAAGTTAGATGTTGGTTTAGGGAAGGACAAGCCTTCAAAGTCGGGAAAGTTTCACAAACTTTCACTACGGCCGAACGGAGTTCTGCACCGCACTTGCACAGTACCTTGTAAGTGAAGAAAAGCTGTAGCTGAGGCAGTTGTTCCTGGAAGTTCCTGCAGATCTCGCTGTTCCTGAGCTTCAGTCATGGGGACAAGAAGGAGGACGTCAAGAGGTTCCTGCACTGGCCAAGGAAGAGGCCACAAGCTTGGGAAAATGTCAGTTTAAGGTGTGAGTGCCTTAAAGACCGCGAACTGGTATTCTTCCCACTGGCTATCCAGTTTTCCACATCACTCTGCAGGAAATTCGACCTCTATGGGGACGGTGTCCAGGCAGCTTACGAGTTGGTTGTTCCCACCAAACTCAAGGGAAGAAGTTAACCTTGAAGGGCTTCTCTGTCGATGGAGTTTCAAGCAATTCAGACCTGCAGCAAGGCTTTAACAGTGGACCAGGAGTTGCAGCAGTCATCTTCCTTCAGCTCGTCTTCGGTTCCTTCGTTCCAGTGGTCGACTCTGCATTCCGAGCACCAGAGACCTGCTTTTAAACAGTTTTCCCTCATTCATTCCAGCCTGGCTGTCACTCACACAGCAGGGTGGCTGTCCATGCCGGGCAGCCAGCCGGCCAATCACGCCATAGTGCATTCAGGTCTCCTAGGAGACTAAGCACAGGGAGTTTCGGGCACCTCCCTCACATCCTGTCCACCCCAGACACTTAGGCGCCAGAGGAGGGCTTCAGTACTGAAGCCCGCCAAAGGCCAGCGAACAAAGGGACCAAACCTGGTTCGGCGCGCAGAGATAAACACAAAAAGGACCTTTCCAAAAAGAAATGCCAAAAAAAGTTGACCGGAGTCTGTTTTTACAGATAGGTCTGGGGCGTCATATTGGAAAACATGGCTGACACAATATTTCGCTACCGTGTTCACGGTCGTGAAAAATCATGGTAGTTTGTTTAAAACCACTGCCACCAGCCATTTCAAGTGGGAAAGGGTAACATTTCACTGTTACATGTGTGTTTAGACTCAGGGGAAGCTAGGAGACCCCTCCAGCACTCTATAGTAAGAAAGTGTGTGCTGGGTCTGTAAATTTAAAAAGACTAGTGAAGTCAATTTAACTTTACATGCTCTGGGAGACAGTAGTCACTCCCAGAGAAGGTATTTAAACCTTGAGTATTCTGAAAGACACCCCTGTGCCACAGCACTGAGGGTGCTGTGTGACACACAGAAAAAAATGATGCATATGGAGTTGTTTTAAAACTCCATAACCAAAGAACACAAAAGTGAAACACACATCAAAATACATGGAAGAGTGGGATAAAAAGGCTCACACTCTTCCCAGGTAAAACAATCAAATCCTAGAAATCCAGCAAAGTTGCTGGGGCGGTCTCAAAAGGTAAGGGAAATTAGCACATTCTGGAGAATTCTCCCTAACACTGGTGCCCTTCCCCCAGACTAAGAGACAGGAGGATTTAATCCACTCCTGGATGAATCGCCTTACTCCAGTCAGTCAAACATCCTGGAGAGACAGTCAGCATTTTGGTGGTGACACCCAGACCTGTTTTCAATGGTGAAATCAAACCCTTGGAGGCTGATTGACCATCTCAGTAGATTACGGTTTTCCCCTTTCATTTGCATCAACCATCTCAAGGGTTGGTGGTCAGTCTGAATCACAAAAGTAGATCTTTAGATGTATGGTCTAAACTTCTTCAGTGACCACACAATAGCAAAGCACTCACGCTCAATAGTTGCCCACCTTGTTTCTGGTTCCATCAGCTTCCTGCTGATGAAGCAAATTGGGTGCTCCCTACCTTTCTCATCCAGCTGACTCAGAAATGCACCTATACCTGTATTTGAAGCATCTATTTGCACAATGAAGGTTTGGTTATAGTCAGGAGCTCTTAGGACTGGAGCTTGACAAAGGGCTTTCTTTAGATCTTCAAATGCTTGTGTGCACTCCTCATTCCACCTGACCTTCTTAGGAAATGTGGGTGAGGAGACTACATTCAAGGGAGAAGCTATGGTCACATAGTTCTCTATGAGGTTCCTGTAGTAACCAATGCAGCCTAAGAAGGCTCTCACCTGGGTTTTAGTAGTAATGGTGGCCCAGTTTTGTACAGCTTGTACTTTGCTAGGCAATGGCCTGATTGCACCTCCTCCTACCTCATGTCCAAGGTAGACCACTTTGCTCTGACCAATTTGGCCTTTCTGGTCAGATGGGCCTGCTCAAGAGCCTGCAAAATATATCCTAAGTGGTCAAGATGTTCTTTCCAAGTAGGGCTGAACACTGCAATGTCATCCAAGTATGCCATGCAGAAGTCCTCCATCCCATTCAGAACTTGATTAATCATCCTTTGGAATGTAGCAGGTGCATTCTTTAGTCAAAAAGGCATTACCTTAAAGTGGTAGAGGCCTGCTGGGGTTGAGAATGCAGTTTTCTCCTTGGAATGGTCTGTCAGTGATATTTGCCAATAGCCGGAAGTGAGATCAAATGTAATGAGGTACTTGGCTGAACCAAGTTTGTCCACCAGTTCATCTGTCCTTGGTAAAGGGTGGGTATCAGTCTTGAATGCATTAAGAGCTCTATAGTCCACAGAGAATCTCAACTTCTTGGATCCTGCCGTTGGCACTAGTACAACTGGACTAGACCATGGACTTGTAGATGGCTCTATTACCACAAAATCAAGCATCCTGTTGACCTCCTCCTTTATGTGGGTTCTTACATGGTCTGACATCCTGTAACCTCTGCTTGTAACAGGTAAACAGTCACCAATGAGAATATCATGCTGGCCCCAAGGGATCAAGCCTGGTATAGTGAAAACAGGGAGGCAAACTGATTTAACAGAAACTTGCACTCCTCCTGTTGTTCAGGTGTCAAATTAGAAGGGTGATTGACTCCTATTTTCTCATCTAAAGGCTGGTCTTTGAGAAGGTCAGGTAGAGGTTCACTCTCCTCCTCCTCTTGAGCTGAAGCTAGAAACAAAGCTCCCACTTCTGGTCTTGAGACATAAGCTTTTAGACGGTTGGTGTGAAAGACTCTGGGAGCCTCCTTAGGATTGTCTAGGTCCACGAGATAGTTGACCTCCAAGTTGTCACACAACCTTGAAGGGTCCTATCCACTTGTCCTGTAAGGCCCTCTGCCTTGTAGGGTTTGACTCCACACTTTCCTTCTCCGCCCATATCTCTGAGGTTTCTAAAAAGTCAAACTTCCTACTGCACCTCAGAGGTATCTTGCCTTTCCTCTCCTTCCCTCAGAAGCTGTCTCTCAAGCTCTGGTTCTCTCTAGGTTGGACTTTTGTAACAGCCTCTTTCTAAATCTACCTGCCTCTACTCTCCGCCCTCTGCAACTTATCCAGAACAGGACTGCGAGACTTGTCCTTGGCCTCAAGCCATGGGATCATATCTCTCCAGCTCTGAAATCTCTCCATTGGCTCCCAGTGGACGCAAGAATTAAATTCAAAACCCTCTGCATTGTCCACAAGGCTTTCTTGGGCCTGGGTCCAAAATATCTTCAGCTATCCCTCCGCAAATACCTCCCCTCTCGAGCTCTACCTCTAACTCCATCCGGGTTAATTGTTTTTCAAAGAAACAAGCTAGGGGTAGATCTCTATCTTCGGTTGGGACCTCCCTCTGGAACAGTCTCACAACTATACTTTTATCCTCTCCACTATACACCAGTGTTAGGCAGAATCATAGGCAGTACCCTTTGGGAACACTACACACAATTAAGACTACAAGTGTCAGTACAATTTCACCTTTGGTGCACACCTGTACTACACAGTAGTGTGGTAGCAGTGGCTGAGCAGCCAGACTTATCTCAAGAGTAAAGTGAGCAGTACAACAGGTTACACAAAGGACTAGCAATTACAGTGATTCACACAAACACTTACTCAAGGTTTCTTGGTAAAAGAATATACATTTATTTTCACAATCATTTGGAAAACATTCCACTAGGAAAAGTAGCTCAATATCACAATCTAATACACTACAATACACAAACAATCAGTTTCTGAACAAGTTCAGCTCCTCTGAAGTGGGAGCAAAATGGCACTTCAGATATTTTTTAAAAGGGGTCAAAAAACAAGTTATAAGAATCAACAGCACAAATACTTTCATGGGCAGGGCAAAGGGTTTCAGTTCACTACAACCAGCAATTCAATTCAATAGGCCTGGGCCAAAGGCAATGGTTCAGAGTCTTGTATAGGATAGCACAGTTCTGGTAGTAAATGGTTAAGTCTTTGCCAAGGATCTTAGAAGAATTTGGTCAGACGAAAAGTTAGATGTTGGTTTAGGGAAGGACAAGCCTTCAAAGTCGGGAAAGTTTCACAAACTTTCACTGCGGCTAAACGGAGTTCTGCACCGCACTTGCACAGTACCTTGTAAGTGAAGAAAAGCTGTAGGTTAGGCAGTTGTTCCTGGCAGTTCCTGCAGATCTTGCTGTTCCTGAGCTTCAGTCATGAAGACAAGAAGGAGGAAGTCGGGAGGTTCCTGCAGTGCCAAGGGGAGAGGCCACAAGCTTGGCAAAACATCGGTTTAAGGTGTGAGTGCCTTAAAGACCACAAACTTGTATCCTCCACACTGGCTATCCGGGTTTTCCACAGCACTCTGCAGAAAATTCGACGGCTTATGAGTTGGTTGTTCCCACCAAACTCAAGGGAAGAAGTTAACCTTGAAGGGCTTCTCTGTCGGATTTTCAGGCCATTCGGACCTGCAGCAGGGCTTCACCGGTGGACCAGGAGTTGCAGCAGTCATCTTTCTACAGCTCGTCTTCGTTTCTTTTGTTCCAGTGGTCGACTCTGCTTTCCAAGTCCCAGAGACCTGCTTTTAAACAGTTTTCCCCCCATTCATTCCAGCCTGGCTGTCACTCACACAGCAGGGTGGCTGTCCTTGCCGGACAGCCAACCGGCCAATCACGCCATAGTGCATTCAGGTCTCCTAGGAGACTAAGCACAGGGAGTTTCGGGCACCTCCCGCACATCCTGTCCACACTAGACAGTCAGGCGCCAGAGGAAGGCTTCAGCACTGAAGCCCGCCAAAGGCTAACAAACAAATGGACCAAACCTGGTTTGGCGCACAGAGACAAAAACAAGAGGGACATTCCCAAAAAGAAATGGCGAAAATGGTTGACCGAAGTCTGTTTTTACAGATAGGTCTGGGGCACCATATTGGAAAACATGGCTTTCCCGATTTTTAGCTACTGGTGTTCATGGTCGGGAAAAATCATGGTAGTTTTATTTTTTTTTAACAACTTTATTTTTCAGGGTTACAGTGTTATTTATGCATTACAAGGTTATGGTAAGTCCCTTTACCATTAGTATGTCTGCCGCGAATTCTCCACCACCTCCCGCAATCCCTCCTCCCCCATACCTTTAGTCTGTGGCGCTCTGGTGGGTTGGCGACCCATCAGGGCTTAGGGGTCCCAGATAGTTCGCCACCAGGCGGGGTTGGAATGTTAGCGCCGGGAATTTGGAGTGGTAGTCCAGTACTGGGGCCCAGCAGTCAGTGAAACTGTGGATTGCCCCCTCCTTTGCCGCTGTGACCTTCTCCGCCACCAGGATCTCCCAGACCTTTATCCACCAGAGGGCTAGCAGCGGGCCCTCCTGTGTCTTCCACTTCCGTGCCACTGTAATCTTTGCCGCCAGCAGTAGATGTGTCAACAGTTTGGCGGATCGGCCTCTTTTCGGATAGCAGTCCGGGCTCGCCACCCCAAGGAGGACCACCTACGGATCCATCGGCAGTTTACGCTGAGTGATGTCTTCCGCGATCTGCAGGACCTCCTTCCAGAAGGCTTGAACTGTCTGGCATCCCCACCACATGTGGAAGAAGGATCCCTGCTCGCCGCAGCGTCTCCAGCAACCCGGGTCGACATCAGCATTGCAGTGGTGCAGGCGGACCGGGGAGTAATACCAGCGGTGGAGGAGCTTCAAGGCGCACTCCTTGTTTGTGATGCATCTGGATGTCGAGTTGATCCTGGACCATATCTCCACCCATGTTTGGTCTTCCACGGGATGCCCCAAGTCCGCTTCCCATCTGGACATGTACCGTGGTCTGGTCTGCAGCATGTCCTGCTGGAGGAGGCGGTACAGTTTGGTGATCTGGCCTCGACCTGTGTTTTCCACTGACGCCTGTTCAAGGGGGTGGAGGTCCCGGGCAGCTCCCCGGCGAACCGCTGGCTGTGATATCCAGTGGCAGAGTTGGATGTATGTAAACCGCTCTCCTTCTGTCAGCTGAAAGCGAGCTTTGCATTCCTCAAGCCCGAGTGAGGTGTTAGCCGCGTAGAGTTGGGAGAGGGTTCGGAGGCCTCCTTTAGTCCAACGATTGAAGCGGGCTGCCTCCATTCCCGGTCTGAAGTCGGGATTCCATATGACCGGGGATAGAGGGCTCAAGCCCCTGCGGACATTCCTCCTCCGTCGGGCCCATGCTCATGCTTCCAGGGTCGCCTTGGTTGACGATAGCATCCGGGGTTCTCGGCTCCAGGGGGACCCGGGGATATGCAGCAGAGAGTGTAACTGTGGCTGGCATCTGGCTTGTTCAAGACGGGACCATTTCGGGGAGGCCTCCAGATTCGCCCAGGCCCCAGCGCTTGCCAGTTGGGCCGCCAGGAAATACTTCATTAGGTTGGGGAGCCCAAAGCCACCCCATTTGGCGGCTCCGGTCATGACCCTCATGGGTATCCTGGCTCTGCGTCCCCTCCATATGAATTTCCCTAGTTCCTTCTGTAGGCGTTCCAAGGCCTGTTTTGGCGGGGATCGGGAGAGCGGAGCACAGGTACAACAGCCTAGGGAGGAGATTCATTTTGCACGCTGTGACCCGACCCAATAGAGAGATCTCTTGGCTGTCCCAACGTTGGAGGTCTTCCTCCAGTTCCTTGAAAAGCGGGAGGAAGTTGGCAGTGTATAGCTGTTTTGGATCGGCTGTGAGGCGAATACCCAGGTAGGTTGTTGAGAAGGAGCTCCATGCAAGTGGACAGAGCGTTTGGAGGCTGGCCACGAGGGGAGCACTCAGATTGACGCCCAGGGCCTCTGATTTGGAGTACTTCACTTGGAATCCGGCTACTCCTTCGAAGGCATTCAGCTCCTCCAAGGTAGCGGGCAGAGCGGACTGGCAGTTGGTGAGGGAGAACATCACATCGTCGGCGTAGAGGGAGATTTTGAATTGTTCACTGTTTATTTCTAGCCCAGTGATGCTCTCGTTGGCACGTGTCCTTTGGGTGAATGGTTCCATAACCAAAGCAAAGATCAGCGGAGAGAGCGGGCAGCCCTGTCTCGTCCCACAAGAGAGCCAGATCGGGGTTGAGGTCTTCTGGTTCAGGCGGAGTAAAGTTCTCGGGGCCTTGTAGTTTGCTAGCACCATTTTCTGGAATATCGGGCCAAACCGGAATGCCTCCATGGTAAGGCCCATGAAGTTCCAGTCCACCCTGTCAAATGCTTTGGGGGCATCCAGAGTCAGGACCGCCAGCCCCCGTTGCTCCTGGGTCGCGACCTCAATGAGGTTGAGCGCTCGACGGATATTGTCAATGGTGCTTCTCCCCCTGATGAACCCCACTTGGTCCTGGTCTATGATAGTTGGGAGGATTTGTACCAGCCTGTTCGCCAGTACCTTAGAGTATGCATTAGCGTCCACATTAAGCAGCGATATCGGTCTGTACGACGAACACTCCTTTGGGTCTTTGCCGGGTTTCAACAACAGGATCGTGGTAGATTCTTGCATAGATGGCATAATAGTGCCAGAGTCCCGAAAGGAGTTAAATAGTTCTGTCATTGGCTGTAGCAGCATGGGGCGGAAGTTTGTAAAATCTTGGCGGGAAGCCGTCAGGGCCAGGGGCTCTGGGCTTCAGGTTTTTGAGCACTTCCTCTACCTCTTCGGGTGCGATCGGAGCTTCCAGGGCAACTCTATGCGCCTCTGAGATGTGTGGGAGCCGGGTGTCAGCTATATATTGTTCCTGGAGCATCTGCGGGCGTGGGGCTGAGGTTAGGGTGTCGGTGAGATGGGCTATCGCCACCCGCAATTTCGCTCCTTCTCCGTACAGGGTTCTGCCTGTCGGGTCCCTCAGTGGAATAATGTGCTTCCGCCAGCGGGTTTTGGCTAGTTTGCTCACCAGATATTTATTGGCTTTGTTGCCATGCGCGTAGTAGCTCTGCTTGGTCCGGAGCAGGGTCTGGGCTGTATCCTCTGTGTAGTGCGCTTCCAGCTTTGTGCATGCTAGTCTGACCATTTTAGCCGCTTTAGGTGACCATTTCCGCTTCAGGGCCGTATCAGCCTCCCTCATGTCCTCGTCCAGTTGGCTTCTATTCATGGTGCGCCTCCTAGTATATGGGGCCGCTTGAGCTATCAGTTCCCCTCTGATTACGGCCTTCATGGCTTCCATCTTGTCGCTGTGGAGGTAAGATCGGGGGGTTCTCCCTGAAGTAGTTGCTAATCGCCTTGCCTATGGAGTCACGTACCGCCAAATCAAGTAGCATAGGCTCATATAGGGACCATCTACGCCGCTCAGGGGGATCTGGGTCGAAGACCCTTGCGGTGAGGAGAATTCGAGCATGGTCTGACAGCACCCTTGCGCCGACCTCCACATCGTCCGTATACTGCAGGGGCTGGGAGCTGGCCAAAATGAGGTCAATTCTGGATGAGGAACGGTGGACATGTGAGAAGAAGGAATAGTCCACGGTGTCCGGGTGCAGGACCCTCCAGGTGTCCACCACGTCCAATGACCTGAACAGGCGGCAGAGGCCCAAGGCTAGCTTAAAGTCCTTAGCGGACGTGAGGCCCGACCTGTCCAGTGAGGGGTTGGGTGCCCCATTGAAATCTCCGCCCATGACCACCTGGCCCTCGAGGAAGGGGAGGAGAGAGGATTCCAGGATAGCATAGAAGGCCGCCTGGCCCTCGTTTGGTGCATAGACCGCAATCAGCGTGTGGAGCAGTCCGTATAGTTCCCCTTTGACCGCTACAAATCTGCCATCAGGGCTGCGTAGGGTCTCCTTCTCCTTAAACGGGGTGCCTTTTGCTAACAGAATCGCTGTACTGCCTTTCTTGTTGGGGCCAGAGGCCAGAAATTGTGTTGGGTATGCACGGGAGCACAGCCTGATGAAGTCTTCTGCTAGAAGACGGGTCTCCTGAAGAAACCTCACCGTGGCCTGGAGGTCCCGTAAACGTCGGAGGATGGACTTGCGTTTTGTAGGAGAATTCAGGCCTCCGACGTTTAGTGAGATGTAGCTGAGTTTGGTGTGCTCCTGGGGGGGGAGGTCAGTGGGCCGCCGCTATGGTCCAAATCGGTGGTGGATAGTCCTGTGCCCCGGTGGGTCCCAGGAGGGACCGGTGTCTGCACGGTTCCGCTGCAACCGAATTATAACTGTGTCTAACTCTGGGCCAATCGGGCCCCGGCAACCATGGGGGCTGGGGAGAGGCCCTGCCCAACTAAAGAAACCAAAAGAATAAAAGTCAACCAAACTGACCCCAACGGGTCTCGGGCCAGAGTGACTGTCCATCCACTGGGCTGGGGCATTGCGTGGGACGTCCGGGTGCCAAGAGTGCAGGTTCCGGCATGGAGTGCTGAAGGTTAATTACTTATTGTGTGCGGCAGAGGTTCTCCCTCCTTTTGGAACCCTCCTCCAGCAGCTATGCTGGGGTTTCGGCATTGAGCTGCGTGGTTTGTCTGTCGGGGAGGTAGATGAGTCCTCCTCGGGTGGCGAGGGCTCGCACCCCATGATGCTGCTTGCCTCCTCAAGGGCGTGGATTATCCTTGTTTGGCCCTCAAGCGTAAACTGAAGCGAGGCCGGGTACAGCCACCGGTATTTGATTCCCCTATCCTGCCTGAAGGTCGTTAGGGGGGCGAAGAGCTCTCCACCGTTGGACCGTAGGAGCGGCCAGGTCCTGAAACAGCTGTATTGGGGTTCCCTGGTATGTCAAGCCACCTTGCGAACGGCTTGCTGCCATGATCTGCTGTTTCGTCGAGAAAAAATGCACTCTGGTGATTACTTCCGGGCTGGTCGTCGATAGGGTGTTCCTGCGGCCTCGCAGTCTTTGAGTGCGATCAAGTAAGAGCAGCGACTTTTCGCAGTCCGGGAGAAGAGTCTGGAAGAGGACTCCGATGTAGTGCAGGAGGGCCTGGTTTGGGATCGAAGCGGGAACCCCTTGAATACGAATGTTATTTATGCGGCTCCTGTTTTCCAGGTCCTCTTGTTTGCGGTGCACAGATTCAGCGCTCTCCTCTAGGGACTGGATTTTCTGTCACAGCTCCGCAATCTGTGCTGAGTGCTCCAGGACCTGGTCTTCCGTGTCCCTGACCCTATGCTCCACCTCCTCCACGCGGTTGTCCAAGCTATCTATCCTGGTTGTGACCTCAGCCATGCAATTACGGAATTCCGTTTTGATGTCAGCTAGGAGGCCTTGTATATCATCTTTTGTGGCCCACTGACCTTGGGACCTTGCGGGCGAGACAAGCTGGGCCAGGGGGGGGATCCGGCTGCTTAGGCTTCTCCTTCAGGTGGAGCAAGTTAGCTATGTCCGCTGATTTGGGACCCTTCTGCTTAGTCATCTTGGTATCCGGAGCACCAGTTGCTGAGGTGCGTGTTATCCGAAGGCTGGCGTGAGGGGGAGGGCGATTCTGAGTGCAGTCCCCTCACTGGCTCCGCTGGGCACTTGTGTCTCCGATTGGGGGGGTCCAGGGGCAGACCCACCCCGAGAGCCTCGGCTGATGGGACACTGTTGGCGGGCTCGAGGGGCTTTCGGAGCTGACTGTAGTCTATGCCGGAGTGCCCTCTTTCAGGCCGTAAGGTGTGCGCTGGGGTGCGGTCCTCCTCCACCCCTCAGGGGCCAGGAAAGTGGAGGACCCCCATGACGGTAACGGGGGTGAGGATCCTGCAGGTCGTAGCTTGTTGCAGTGCCTAGAAGGACCAGCTGCTTTGTACGTTGTTTGGTTGTTGGGTGCCTGATAATCTCGTTGTTGCACTGATTTTGGAGTCCAGACCGGGCTCTGTGTGTAGTCTGCGTCGGTGCAGGGACACCCGTGTCAGGTGTGTAGATGGGGCTTCCCAGCCTGGTGGCCGCGTGCGTTGAGGGTGAGCTGCAGCTATGTCCCTGCCACCCCAGTGCTGAGCAGAGGTTGGAGAGGGGCCCCTCAGGCAGATCAAGGTGAAGGGACCCCAGGGGGCCGCTGTGTTGGGCAGGCTGGGGCCTAGCAGGAGGGGGCGGCGGTTCAAGCCCCTCAGGCTGTTGGGGGGGAACGTTGGTCGGCAGCAGGCTAGGTGGTGCGGTGCCGGTGAGCTGTAGCTGTGTCTCTGCTGCCCCGGCGATGAGCAAAGATGGGGGAGGAACCCCTCAGGCTGTCCAAGGTGAGGGGCCCCCAGGGGGCCGCTGTGTTGGGCATGAGGGGGCCCAGCAGGAGCCCTCTTGAGCTGTTGGCGGAGATCGCTGGTTCGGCAGCAGGGAAGGTGGTGCGTGCCGTTCCTGTCCGTCAGTTGGCCGCTGCTATTTGCTGCATGGCTGCCTCCGAACTCGTCCAAACTCCGGCCTGGTGAATGGAGTAATTACCGGTCCATTCCGAGGTCGGAGGCACCGGTAATTCCCCATTCACCAGGGCCATTCCCCATTCCCATTTGAGCCCCCGTAGGGCTCAATGGGAAAGGGGAAGGCGGCAATAACGGTACCGTAAATTACGGTACCGTTATTGACCCCGGAGTCCCTAAGAGCAGGCGTTAAGGATGGGACCCGCAAAGGGAACTTGCAGTAGGGCGATAAGGGTTTAACGCCACCGGTCTTGTTACGGGTGACCGTTAACCCTTACCGCCCTACTCGGAATGAGGCCCCATGTTTTGGCTTTTCAACTCAATTGTTAAAACCTCTTTTTCCATCTTCATCAGCTCAGCCACATCTTCCCATTCCTAGCGTCTCCTCATAGAGTGACTGCAATCGTAGCGACTGTTCTCTCATGCTCGGACCATGCAAACGCTCTCTACCTATTAATTATTTTCTGTTCTCCTCTGCTACGCACTTTCCACTCTCCCCCTTTCCATGCGCTTTCCCCCTTTTCCCTTTCCCATGCACTTGCACGTTCTCAATGTCACTGGGCCTAGTAAGATCGTTGTGGTTGTTCTCCCCTGTTTCCCCTCCCTTGCCTTGTCGCGCTCTGTAACACTTGTGTATGAGCGCAATACAAATAAAATATATCATATCATATATCATAACTGGGCGCCCAAGCATATCTCGTTGTGAAACTGCAACATGTACAAAGTACAGAAGATGGATTCCTACTAGGCTTTGAACCCAGAGAATATATAGTCTTAGATATACATATTTCCCACTGGCTACCCAATGACACCACACCACCTTCAATGCTACGTGTGTCACCCAACATCAAAATGTTGCCAAGGTTCCACCAGTGAAAACTCCCACACCATAACCCAAAGCACAACCTTAGATCCACTTCCAGGAAAACCAGGGTACTAGAGCAACTCATTTGTGAGGTTCTGTGTTCAGAGAGCAAGCACCAAAAACCCCTTCACATCGACATCTGCTCCTTTAAGGAAGACCTCTTCGGGAAAGCGATAAAGATTAGACTCTTTCAGTCCCTAAACTGCCTAACTTTCACCCACATTGATCCAAACCAACAGGAGGAATACCCAATGCAACACTCAGCTATAACAACCAAATGAAGTAAACCCAACCAGCGTGTGACCAGCTCTCTAAACAGCAGTGTGTACCAAACCACACCTCTCCATCTAAACCAAACAGAGCAATTGAAACATCTCAGCAACAAACTCACTGCAACAACAGAAGCCCTTTTCATCCCACCCACCTGATGATGACCCCATCCTGCCTTATCTTGCAAAGGCACTTTGTTTGATAATGCAATGTAAGTGGTCTTGTATACCGCCCTTCTACCACTTTTGGTTGTCTCTCTGTGCATGGATCTGTAGGAAAGGGGGGGGCTGTTAGTGGGACTGTGGGAGAAGCAGATGCGAATACTTTGATGGGTGCAGGTTGGGAGTACCCAATTCCTGTGTACCTAGCTGGCTTCCATGGGTTTAGTGGAGAGACTTGGGAGTATGTACTCCATAGGAAAGATGGCAAGAGCTACATTACTGCAGGTCTGGTTAGCCTCCTATGTGGGAGAGTGTGACAGGGCTAAAGAGGATAACTTAGTCATGGTTTGGTTAGTGTAGATTTGTTAATAGCTAGGCCTGTGGTGGCCGTCTGTGGAGGATTTGTGTGTGTGCAGTGTAAGGTAGGTGGTAGGGGATCTTAAAGGGGAGTCTGTTAGTTGGAAGAAGACAAGAGTAGGCCTTTGAAGTGAAAACAATCTGCAACCCTGCACTTCTTCCACTTGGGTCTTGAAGAAGATTCCTTTTAATTATTTCACATTGTAATGCAATTTTGAATTTGAAGTCGATCTGGCCCTTCGCTAGGTAAGGATCTCTTCCCAAATTGCTTGCAACGCTTTGTGCAACAGCTAAATATTGAAACCAGGGGGAAATGGTGCATGCAGTAGTCATCAAAATGTTTTTAAGGGCTGTTCTTCCAGGAAAATGGAGGGGCTGTCAGGGATTAGCAAATGCACAGCAGTGGTCTCCTGGAGCTAAGAAGGGACCCCCTCACCCATTAACAGATATTTTGAACTTGATAAGGGGAAGGGGCTGTCTTTCTGCAGTAGGGTGGGGGCTGGCAGACTGGTTATCCTCCTCGACCCTTGAGAACAACCTCTGCATTGCACTTACAGGTGAGACGCCCCTATAATTCAAACGAGTTGTAGAGAAGCTTTTCCTTTCCAGTTACATTTGTGCTCTTTGGAGTTTGTAGCCTTACACCACCATTAACATGTCTGGGTTCCTACCTAATCACCCTAAATTCCATACTCTTTGAAACTCCATCTCATGATATAACCTTACATATATATCCTCAAAACCACAGATAGCAACACCACTCTTAGACTCTCTGTCCAATGGAAATTTATTTGTCCAATACTAGCTAATAAAGATCCAGGCTAACCCAATATGAGCCCTTGTGAGTTTCCCCCACTGCTCCCCTGTAAGGATGACAGAGATCCTGAAACTGATGAGGTCTGATGAGAGTAGATTTGTAGCAGGGCATGTGGCAGTTCAATAGTTTTTCATGGGTCTGGGAAGGGATGCTTTTCCAGGGCAAACACATCTTGCAATGGGGGTATACTGGCAGAGAGGGAGGTGTGGGTTTGGCAAGATGAATGTCATGTTGCGCCCCCATGCTTCAACCATGGGTCATCCCAGTTGCAGATACTTTACTATAGCTTTCTACCTATGTATCTAGGCATTGAGCAACACCTCACCTGCTGTGCTAGCATTAGCAGCTTGTGCCTATCCTGACATCATTTGCCACGAGCTACCTTCTGGTTCCAGCATGGAATCCGTACACTGGGCATATTCTTCATTTGCACCTGCGACCAAGCGGTTCGACCTTCCAAGACCAGTGGTTGTGTGGTGCCTGACCAGTGGGTTATGGAACCCTACCTCTCCTTCTTTGGTTTCTTTCTCCAATTATTATTGTGGATGCTGTGGGAACCACTCAATGCTGCCCAATTGTCCCTTTGTCTCTTCTTCCCCATTTCCTGACCCCCCCCCCACCAAGCAACCTGCTTCCCTCCCCCGATCAATTAGAGAGCAACTGAAGGAGAGCAATAAGTCAAGAGCATGCAGCTCAAGTGAGCACCCTATGTGATTTGCTTGCTAGCTTGAAGAGGTGGCTCCCCCACCACAGGAAGTCCCACTGATGTGCTTGACAGATTTTCAAAAAATACTATTTTGCCTTCTTACTGGAATTCAATGTTTCACTGATTACCCTGAGTACTTCATAATGTAATAGGTTTAATGAGATAAATGACTCATTAAGTGCTATATACATGTACATCAACCTATGCAGATGTTTAACAATGCAAGTAAATGGGCCTCTGTTACCTTAGGTCTATGACTCTACATGTTGCATGGCAAAGTACTTCTATCACCTTAATCTATAACAGATAGTCTGTCCTTAAAGAGTATGTTATCCATAATCTATTTCAATTACTCATACTGCATGAAAATGTTTTTCTGTTAATCCCTGAGCCAACAACTACAATCAGTTGCTTCAGGATTGCCACGTCTCTCCTCACTTTGTTCACTCCAACTCTTTTGTTCTGTGTCCTTATAACAGCTGCCGATGTCCCATGAACGGTTATTATTGGGGTACTTATTGGGTGTGGACCTAGCTTCGGGAAGTAACTGAGAACTTTATAATCATAGGGGAAAGAACACATTGAGGGAAGCAGAGATAAAGGGAGTGGGGAGCTAATGGGGAAGGATGGGCAATTGGCAGCAAGGGATCTAAAAGCAACCAAGGGAGGAAACAGTGCGTAGCAGATCGCTGACTCTCAGGTAGGGTGGATGTGTCGACCTAGGTGTTAGGGACGAGCCATTCCCTGAAGAGGATAGTCTTGAGCTCTTTCTTGACCTGTAGAACTGATGGGGTGGGTCTGATGTTGACGGGGAGGAGATTCCAGAGTCTTGTGGCGTAGGCAGAGAAGGCCCGTCTTCTGGTTCTTTACTTCCTGCACTGGCGAAGTTCAAGTCTTCCTATGTCCTTAGTTCTGGTGTATTGCAGGCCTCCGTAGATGCTGAGTTTCTCAGTGAGGTATCTTGGGGACTTCAGGGTGACAGCCTTATAGATGATGCAACAGGATTTGAAGATGATACGGGCTTGTAGCAGGAGCCAGTGCAGTTCAACGAGGGTTAGGGTGATGTGGTAGAATTTGCAGAGTCCTTTGATGAGTCATGTTCGAGCATACATGACACATCTCAGGGGTCCAAGACTTGAACAGCAGAGCTGAAGTTGTTTTCTGGGATGAAGGGCTTGATTTTTCACATAAAAGAGAGTAGGCACAAAGCCGTTTTTGTCTTCCTTGCTATGTGCTGTTTGAAGGTGAGGTGTCAGTTTATTTCTCATGCAAGGGACTTGGTGCAGGTGAACAGCTGGGGTGTGAAGCCCTTGGGGTTCATAGCAGAGATCCAGGTGTGGATGTTAGGGTGTTGGGTGTTGTTGGTTAGCAGTAAGAATTCAGTCTTGGACGGGTAGCTCTTCAGGTAAGCATTTGACATCCAGGACTGGATCAATGTGAAGCAGGCCTTAAGCCTGTAGAGGTCTTCGATGGAGAATATCTTGAGGTAGATCTGCATGTCATCTGCATATTGGCAGATGTGGATGTCCTGTGGTGTGAGGAGGGTTCTAAGCAGTTCCATGTGAAGATTGAAGATAACAGGGGATAGGATGGATACTTGCAGGACTCCACAGATGATGGGTAGAGTTGGTGACCTGAAGGAATCCATTTGTACGAACTGTTGTCAATTAGCACAGTAGGATTTCAAGCAAGGAGGGGCAGTCTCGCTGATCCCCATGCTTGATGTACACTGTTGGTGAGTGTCTGGTGGTCTGCTGTGTCAAATGCTGATGAGAGATCAAGGAGAAGCAGGAGGTAGGGATGGCCATCATCAAGGATTTTAAGGGCATTGTCAATCACCATAATGGCAGCTGCTTCTGTGCTGCATCTGGGTTTGAAGCCTGATTGGTAGGATTGAAGGAGGTTAATGGCTTTGATGTGTTGGGGGAGTTGCATGGTTACTGCTTTCTCAAGGATCTTACCTAGGCAGGGAAGATGGGTGATGGGGTAATAGTTGCTGAGGGCGTCCGGGTCCAGTGCTGGTTTCTTGAGAAGCAAGAGGATTCATCTGCTCGAGAGGGTTAAGGGGAAGACCCCTTGATTTAGGGAGCGGTTGATGATTGTCCGGTAAGGGAGGAGTGCTTCAGTCAGAAGGATCTTGGGTACGTAGGCAGGGAGGATGTCGTCCGCATACGATGTGGCATTGAGTGATGCTATGGTGGCATTAAGGTTTTCCATTATTAGTGTCTTGAAGGTTGTCCAGGTAGTTGTGGTTTTGTGAGATGGGATGTGTATTGTGCTGTCTGTTGTATGGTTGGTGTCTATATGTTGGTGTATCGTACTGTTCTGGTTGATAAAGAAAGAGTTGATGGCTGTGGATTTTTCGATGGATTGTGGTACGGCTGTGTCAGCAGAAGTTTGATGCAGTGCTTGGTGGTTTTAATGAAGGGAGCTACATTCATTGTTGACCTTGGCTTGGGCAATATGGTATCATCAATTATTTTCTTGTTTTCTGATGGTTTGTTTGTTGTGTTCTTGAGTGTCGCAGGGCACGGACGGTTTAAATTTGAGGGGGCATTTTTTCACTGGGGAATGGCACTTGATGTTGCTTGTAATGGTGGTGTTGAGTTCTTGTGAGGTCTTTCGTGAGAGCCTGCACTGGGAAATTCTTGAATGATTTTAAGGCTGGTTTGTTGGGGTTCCAGTGGTTTGGCTTGAGGCGTATGTGTGACTAATCGCATTGGTGGATTGCCAGATGGTCTGACCAGTTGAGCGGGATCGGAGAGCTCGGATGGATGGTGGGTGGGGCGGCGATGATGAGGTCATGGATATTACCTTTCATGTGAGTTGGTTCTTTCATGTGCTGTGTTAGGTTCAAAGTGTGGAGTAGGCAGTGGAGATCTTCCTCCATTGACTTGGTTGCTGGGTTGCCAGAGATGTTGAAATCACTGAGAAAGATGTTTTTGCAATGTGTGAGAGACATATGGAGACCAGATCTGTGAAGTCTTCGTTGAAGGAGGTGTTGGGCTTGGGTGAGGTGAAAGGTTACTGTGTTGGTTGGTGAGAGCGGCCGGTGGCAGGATAGGTTTTCAAAAGGTGCAATTGTGGCAATGCCTATGTTGGGTGCATGGCCATGATGCCATATGAATGATGGTGAGGCCTCTGCCCATCTTGTTTGAAGGGTGTCGTTTTAGAATACTGTGCTGTTGGGAATGAGGGCATCTAGGATGAAGGTGGAGGTGGATGTCATACAGGTCTTAGTAATGAAGATTGCCTCCAAGTCATGTGTGGTGATGAGGTTGGAGATGTCTGCTGCATGGTTGATTGCTGACCGATTATTGGTGAGCATCAGTTTTCGTGTAGTGGTGGATGGGTGGAGTGCTGATGGGGTGTATGGCGACCTGGGTTTTATTGCTGCGTTGTGGTGTCTATGATGTTGCTGGTGAGCAGCATGGTTGGTGATGAGTGGTGATGGTAGGGAGGGACTTTTGGGAGTGAGGGGTGAAACACATACTAAAGGGCGCTTACCTGATGTTAGAGGAGCAGGGGTTATTATCCTGGGTCTTTCTGATTAGAACAGGTCCAAACTTCTGAGTACATGTTGCTTGTTATCTTACTTCCCACATATTCAGCCTTCTGATTTTCAAGTTTCATTATTTTCTAATAAGGCACCAGGTTTAACCTATTATGATATTCATTATGTTGCTTATGACATTCTAACAACATTTCTATATACATTCTGTAATAAATAAATGCATGGATTCTTCATATAGGAATGTTACATTCATAAACTAGAACAGTCTGCATACACATCGAACGAACATTGACTGGTCGTGACATACTTTTGGTCATTAATACTTTTTTCATTTTCCAGGTGGATCTGTGTAACTACGTTTCCATCAATGGGGTAACTGCTCACCCCCATATTGAACATGACGGCACTGTCTATAACATTGGAAACTGTTTTGGAAAACATTTTGCATTTGCCTACAATATTGTGAAAATACCTCCACTCCAAGCAGGTGCGTTCAGCTAACTACATAGATACTTTGAACTAAATATATTTTTTAAATGATCAAAACAAGAAAATGCTAATGTTGGAAGTATGTATTAAGAATGCAACTAGAATGTACAGAATGAAGAATCAACTCTTGTTCAACCAATTTCAGATTGAGTTCAATTGTAATTTTGAGATATGGCAATAGGTACCAGCATTGCTTCACCTTTACTGTCAGGGTCAGGCCCAGTAACCTTAGCCTTAGCCAACAAAATTCGCTATGTACTATACTAACAACACATTCAACTCCTAAACAATTCTTCACTGAAACATATTTGGATACAGAAGTTAATGTATATGGCAGATAACAATAGTGGGCATCTATCAGAGATGCATTCTGGGATGAATACATTATAAACTCAGATAAAACATTACAGAGATTGGCACTTAAATAGCAATTCCGTGGATTCAAACATGTGGTACTGACGAGGCCTGCAATGTTGAGAATAAAGTGTTGTGTGACCCATCACATTTGTTGCATTACAGACTGCTGCACAACATTTGACATTTGAACACAAGAGGTGATGCAGAGGCTACAAATTATAAACTTCACAATGTTGTGATATATGTAAAACTTTACAGGTGATTACTCATGTTTTTAAATGGATATGCATCTGGGTGCAAGATGTACATCGTTAGTAAATAAGGTTAAATAACATTCTGTAACTTTATTTACAAGTCACTCTTCAAGTAGTGTTTCATCTTTCTATCATAATTTGGGTTTCACATAATCCAGAATCTTTCATAACAGTTAAAAGTGTGTGTCTGTGCCACACAGAATACATTTCGTGAAAACCATTGTTTTGAAAGAAAGGTTGCACTTTAATTGAAAAGATCAGAAATAAAGTGACATATATGTAAACATTGAATAAACGCTGCTGTAGGTTAAACACACTACCTGCAATCACATTAATATAGCTTTGTGCTAACATATCTTAAACAAATTACTTCAGATGTGTGATGGACTCAGAGAGCAAAACTAGCAGTGCCATGTTATTTGTGGTTGGGTGGGGATATAGAGCACTGACATTCACCCAGAGGCATCGGGGTGCCTATGGATAGGAGACCATCGGAGAGGCGACTACAGTTCCTTAAACAGCAATGTAACTGTGTCAACATTTTTCCTTCTTAAATTTTGGAGTGGTCAAGTTGGAACGGAGATGTTAACCTTCTTAAATTTTGGAGTGATCAAGTTGGAACGGAGATATTAACCTTCTTAAATTTTGGAGTGATCAAGTTGGAACGGAGATGTTAACCTTCTTAAATTTTGGAGTGATCAAGTTGGAACGGAGATGTTAACCTTCTTACATTTTGGAGTGATCAAGTTGGAATGGAGATGTTAACGTGGATGAAACCAATGAATCCAACATTAAGAGAAGGGCTGAGGCCATGGGTGGAGTTTGGGATTAGAGGCATTCCTTTGAAAACCAACTCTCTTCATTACAGGAAGCCAGTGCAATGATCCAAGTCCCAGTCAGATGATTAAATCTCCCCAACTACAGCAGGTCTCGAGTGGCTAAGTTTAGAATGTCCTGCAGTAATGTCCAGTGCTGGTCAATGGGCTGGATTGTGCAGCCTCTGTGATCCGGCATCAGATGTTTCACTGGATCTCAGACCCGGCCTGCCTCAGCCCTCACAAGGCTTTACCGAGCCCCCAGCTTTGCTGAGGGAAAGAGACTCCCTCGTTAACACACGGAGCAAGGGCTCTTTGTCCCTTGGTGGAGCTGAGGGCTTGGTGATCTAATCTGCTCTCTAGGCTCTAGCACGCAAAGCAGATTACATCACTGAGGCCCCAGAGGCCATCCCTGGCCGAGGCATGGGCAGGCTCTGTGGCTTCCATGTGCGCAGCTCGTTTTTTTTTGGTCGAGTGAGGCCCCCATGTCCCCTCCTGTGACTGTCCTCCCAGCGGCCCATCAGAGGGTGCAGGCAGCATAATTGCGGCTTATCACTTGATATGTCCTAGCAGAGCTTTTAAAGTACACGTGATTCATGAATCATGGCTCATTTAAGGAACTATTGTTTTGGACAAGACGTTTGTAATGGTTCTGCGTTAAGAAATACTAATGGGCATTTTCATTCCGAAAGCACACATTGTGCCAGTTAGCTGCCTACATATATACCCTTCTCCAGGCCAATTCAATTATATCACACAAAACTGTTTTTAAACTAACTACATTATTTTCAGATGTTCATATTTAACACACCAAAAAGTGTTTATTTTTGGTATAATGTAATATTTTCATCATATATGAAACCCTGCATTTGTCAAAAACTGAAACATAAACAGGTAATCTTTTCACACATTACATTTTGTTATAAGTCTTGGAAGTACATTTTCAAATCCAAAAGGGCATTTTATTGCCTTTTGCTGAATTGGATTCTGGTATTTGTAGTCTCCCAGTCAAGATGGGGAGAATAATGTCACAATTGTACATGTTTTGCCTAACATATTTCTATAAGGATGTATATATTTATATGAGTACCTTACTGTGGTTTGTGTACTTTTCAAGCCATTTTTATAAAGCAGCATATTGTTGAAAACTAAACAGGGGGTGAGGAGGGGAAGAGCCCAAGAAGTGGAAAGAGAGTTTTTAATACCGCACCTAGAAACACGTGTGTACAGGCGTGCTATAAATGACTTACCATATCCTATCATAATCCTGGAGACTGGAGCAGTTATTTTTCCCTGTTTGTGGCCATGTGCTGCTTTTCAGAGCACAAGGAAAGGTTGCATGTGGGTGGACAGTGTCACTTTTTTTCAGAGGGCAGATGCAACACCCTTTGTGTGTTTTTGAGGCTGGCAAGCTTGCACAAATGTTTGGCTACCAGGATTTCACCCAATGTGTCATGTTGCCAGTGTTGATGCTTACCCACAAGAGTACATAATATTGTCATCAAAGCACATGTCTCATATTTGGATTTAATTTCCTAGTGGAAAATTGCACTATAGATTGCTGCGTTTAAAAGGTGAGCACCTTTTCTACTTCACTGGCATAGTTATGGGAATATCTCATCTCTCAAGTTATTTGTCTGGTGATGGCACCCCAAAGCGATTTTAAAGTGGCATGATAACATATTTTGGGTGCACCACTGCCATGGAAGTGATTTAAAGTGCAATTGGTGTACAGTGTAGAGTTTGGAAAGAAGCAGCATGAAAGAAATTGCGCCATTTTAAAACTATTATTTTGAACATTTCCTTTGAGCGGAGTTCAACTGCCAGCCCCACCCCCTAGGAACTCCACCTCCTCAGAACTCCATCCCACCTCGGAACTCCGCCCCACCTCGAAACTCCACCC
Organism: Ambystoma mexicanum; assembly: GCF_040938575.1. Lineage (NCBI taxonomy): Eukaryota > Metazoa > Chordata > Amphibia > Caudata > Ambystomatidae > Ambystoma > Ambystoma mexicanum. Next base: position 1,196,392,280 of record NC_090922.1, read on the forward strand.
CCACCTCCAAACTCCACCCCCGCCCTTGTAGATCCCTGTTAGATCTTTTTCATTTCCACCGCTGGTCATGTCATAATCGTCATTGACAGACCAAGGTAAATAGTATTTGCGTAATCAGGTCTTGGAGACACAAAGGCGTTAGCCACTGAGGCATGCATTTGCAACAGTACGTATCATGTGTAATCCAGGAAAGGCTGGCTTCCATTGTGTACATGACGGTCCAGGCCCTAGTACTGTTGCAGCTGGAAAAATACACGATATGATGGAGCAAAAAGTATATTGGTGTATTTTTGCCAGAGGCGGTGGTCTGCACTCATGGCTACATTTGCCGACGTTTTACACAAAAGTCACCAGCAGAATGTAGTTTCCCCTCTCCTGTGTTTTGTTGCCCCTCACCCGCTTGAAGAGATTGGAAGAACTAGAGCTGCAAGTGCAGATTGTTAGAGTAGTGGTGATGACACTGCTCTAAAAGTGTGCCCTGTACTTGGGCAGGCAGTCCCACACCTCAGTAGATTCTGCGCTGCGTGCGGGTTTAGGCCCGGCATCACCACACATTTTATTACACACATCCCACAACACAACTGCACAACGCGCTTTCCTATGCCCTGAAGTGCTGATGCTCATGGACAATGTTCAGTGTCTTTCTAACAGGTCCTCAAATATGTATTTCATTAAAACACAGATCATGCAGTAAAGCTGCCCAGAATTTCCGAGCAGTTTTTTAAATAGAAAGAAAAGAAATGTTACGATTGACGTTTGTATCCTGGGGCAACGTTGCAGCCAAACTCTAGCAGACATAGGCATTTCCGGATAACCTAGGTCGTTGGGATTTTAGTTGACAGTAATTCACGTAGAACAGGAAATGTAATACCTGCCAAGAAATAATGTAGGGATCATTTTGAAATTGGTGTGAGTTTACCCTATCTTAAAATATATATTTATCGTAAAGTCTATGGGCCTCATTCCGACCCTGGCGTGCCTTGGTTGACGCCGTTATTTTTCCAACTCCGCCATGGTGAATGGCGGAATTACCGCCCCATTCCAAGGTTGGCGGGGTCGGTAATTCCCCATTCACCCAGGGCCCGTCCCCATTCCCATTTTTGCCCCATAGGGCTCAATGGGAATGGGGAAGGCGCTAATTACGGCACTGTAAATTACGGCACCGCTAATTACGGCACCGTAAATCACGGTGCCGTAATTAGCTCCTAGGTCCCTTTGCGGGTTGGTTTTTTAACGCCTGCAAAAAGCAGGCGTTAAGTACCAACCCGCAAAGGGAACTCGGAATAGGGCGGTAAGGGTTTAACGGCACCGGTCTCGTTAACGGTGACCGTTAACCCTTACCGGCCTACTCGGAATAACCACGTCTACTAACGCTGCTTCCCTTAGTCTCACTAAGTAAACACTGTCATGATGAAGAGTGCATGCATTTGCAATGCCCTCATTACTGGCAGGTAATTTGCATTATTCACATCGAGTTCGCCAATGGCAGTACCGGATTTTCCGAGACACCAGGCGGCTGGTCCAATAGTGAACGAGATGCGTTCGTCCGCGACCACGGCACACGCTCGTTCGCAGCCATGAGGGACACGCTTACATTTACACTGTGAATGCTGCATTAGATTTTCATTTCGTGACATCTAGACATGGCTTGACTGCCTGTAGAATATGGCGTGTACTGCAACACAGGGGAACGGATTATGAAATTACCCTATGTATGCTCATATCTTCTTGACTTCGCAAGATTGAAGAATTTGTCCTGAAGAAGGACATTGGCCCGAAATGCATCAGCGCTAGAGGCTTCTGCTTATTTACATGAAGAAATTTACTCTAAATAAAGAAGAGATTTTGCACAGACTAAAACAGGTTCATTTCTGTGCTTTATGATGAAGATACTACCTAGGACAAGGTACTCAGTAGTTTTCACTACATAATTTGGCGACCACAGGTCTGGTGAATACTTCACCAGACGCCTTTTTATTCAGTACAGGATTTTCTGCCTTCTGTAACAGTTTGTACCTATAATCCCAGCTGACTTTTAAAATAAACTAATCTGCGGTTTAGAGCTGCACGACAACCTATAATCCCAGCTGACTTTTAAAATAAACTAATCTGAGGTTTAGAGCTGCACGACACATGGTATTTTATATATCGCTTCTGAATAATCCCTAGAATGTTGTCAAGCGGAGGAACTCGATCATTAATCATGGGATATCCGTAGAGTTCTGTAACTCATTTGACCATTACCAGAAGCTGGAGAAACGATCTACAGGGCATTTAGTGATCTTCACAGAAATCCTAGGCATGTTATAGGGAACCATACCCTTGCTTAACCCACTGCTTATAATGTATGTCCTTGTATGTTCTATGCCTGCATTCAGAAGCTTTGGATTTACTAAAGACCGCCCCCCACATTCTCAATCCCCTATGCCCTCAGAAGTGGGACAGATATTTAGCACATGTTAATCAAGTGGGACATGAGCATCAGTATTTAAAATATTCCCTGTGTGGCATGTATCGCACCCATCAACACTCGGATATCGCTTAAGATTTGAACTGAGTTACTAACTTGCAGTGAATGTGTGGCTCTATTAGAGCTGTGCAAGCCCTGAGCCTCCTTTTGGGCCAGTGCCTGCACAAAGCAGGGGCCGTCCAGAAGCCCCAACGAGTGCTCACCTACTCCTTCTATTTATAAAAATAAATAAATAAAAAACTAAAAACACGCTTGTGTCGGCCTGTATTCCGACCGGCTGACCCAAATTTACACTGCCCGGGAGAGCACGTCCTTCTCCACCACTCTCCTGGCTTCCTGCACCCAACAGCACACGTTCACCTCTTCTGCCGCGACATCTCGCAGCGCAGCTATTTTACCATGCCCGCACTGTGCTGCAGTGATGCCGCGGACCACATTCTGTCCTTTTTTCTTAGGTGATTCAGCATGTTGACAACATTTCATTAGTGACTTAAAGCAACTTTGTTTTGCATAACAAGATCGTAGACAGGCTCTTTGTGTTGCTCACTTTAACTCACAGAGGAAATAAGAAGAGAGAAGAAGAAAGAGAGAGAAGAAAGAGAGAGAGAAGAGAGAGAGAAGAGAGAGAGAGAAGAAAGAGAGAGCGAGAGAAGAAAGAGAGAGCAAAGAGAGGGAGAAGAGAGAGAAAGAAGAGAGAGAGAGAGGGAGAGAGAGAGAGAGAGAGATCTCTTACGAAACTGGCAGTGCTTGAATGTTTGGCCTGGGGTTGAGTCAATTCTATAACTGGCTCGGGAGAAAGAAAATCGCCCAAACACGTTTCTTGAGCCTTTGAACTAAAGGTACACTCTGTAACAATTAAAAGAATTAGTGGTACAGCTTACCATTGATTTATGCTACACTTCCATCTCTGAATGGCGGTGAATCGCTGCCCCCCCCCCGCTTTTGCAGTCACTAAGGCTTCATTAACACTGTCCATGAAAATGCAGTGGCGGGCCCACAATACATGTCCTGCAAACGGGCTTCGTTAACAGTTAAGGTCACCATCACTTTATTTATGAACTCCATACTAAAGAATAACAGGCAGTGTCCTAATTCTATACCGTAGCTGGTGAGATAGCTCAGCAGGTTGAGCGCTCACTGTTGTGATCTGTTTGTGATATGCACGTACTCATCCCGGCAAGACTAACTCCGCCTTTCATCCTTCCGCGGTAGGAAAATGGGTACCAACTTCCGTACACATTAATCGGCATGCAAATATGCTGTTTGCACAGTGCTTTGAAGATAGCGGTTTGTGCAGCCATTAACCGGGCACGGCCATGGCGGGCTCCTAGAGCCAGTCCTGAGCCCCAGGCTTGGCCCTGGCTCAGCCCTACCCATGGCATCACCACCTATTATATATATATATATATATACATACACACACCAACCAAAGTCTACAATTCGGATGCAAAAGTACTTTTAATGGACACTGCGAAAGGTTTCACTGAAGAACAGACCTCTTTGTTCAAGTGTTCACACGATTCGGAACTGGATTCATACATGGAATTCTTGGTCAAGTAATGGCTGGAGTTAATCTGACTATGCTGCCTAATCCACAAAGCTGCTCTTTTTTTATAATCCAGCTCTCCCGTGGAAGAATAAGGAACACTTGTCCAGCGCCTACCGTGCTGCCCTTGTGTCTGTTCCCCATTCAGTGTTCCTGTGTGGGTATTAACTGCTAATGCCATCCCCTTCTAGGGAAAAAACAACGGGGGCCTGTGTAACTAGATCCTACACATTGCGAGCTCACTGGCTTGAGAATGGGTGGCTTATAATATTTGCCAATTATTTTGTGTTACAGACAAAGAAGACCCAATTAACAAAGCAAAAGTTGTGGTGCAGTTCCCTTGCAGTGAGAGGTTCAAGCCATCTTACGTTCACAGGTATCTCAACATGTAATTTAATAATGCGGGTGGATATTTTAATTTACTTTTCAAAGCATGCACATACAGTTCAGATGATCAGTAAATGGAAATGTCTTTGCTTATTTTGTACGAAAGCCTTTAGCTCACACGCCGCCTATTCCCATTTGTTCCCGTTACAGTTCAGAGTACATATGTTCTGTTAATAGTTTTTTATACTGAGGCGATATGCCGCGACGTGGCGGCCCGACCTGGTAGGTAACAGCCCGCCACCCAGGTTAAGGGCCCGAGCGAAGCAAGGATTGCTTAACGAGGGTAGCGGTGGCGTTACCGAAAGTTCCCCACACGGGTGAAAATGGTGTCTTTTTTTGTTCATTTTAAAAAGAAATTAAACGTACCTTCCTTGCTTATCCCGGCACCGGAAGTGCAGCTGTTCGTGAAGTACGTTTTCCATGTTTATGACTACGTTTATTTTTTTGGTGTAAAAAAAAGCACGATTAGCACCTCTGTAGAGTGCTACAAGGGTGCTAAGGTGAAGGGGCAGCGGGGTAGGGAAAGGATTAGCCTGACACCAATGAAAATGCTCAGAACGCGTGCAGCGGGTCGGCATATTGTCCTCCTGCCCAGTCTGTCCAGACCTCAGACTGTGGGAGGGAAAGCAAAGCAGCAGGGTGAAGGAAAGAGGTTGAGGGCCACGGGCAAAACGATGGAGAGATGAAGTGGGGGAGAATGTTTTGTGACAGCATGGGTGCATGACCATAGTACTTATAATGTGGGAAAGATGTGTTTGTTTTAATATGTCTGGGATCACTGGCATGTGCAGAGGTGAGAGAGTATATCTAGGGGCCAGTCGTTGGAGGGCATAGAGCCCATGGTGGTAGAGTTATGAAAAACAGGGCATAGGGTATGTAGGAGGTTCACTTTTCACTTTTATCAATCACATTTTTTATGTGTTTGAATTGTATAATGTGATAGCTAGATGATTATCTATGTTCTAATAGCCATGATGAACAATAGTTTTATATATAAAATAGGATTCACAGAAACAACGTTGTGCAAAGGGAGATTATGATTAAATTGCACTAATAAAAACCTATGAAATTCACTGAAATATCTTTGTTATAGGGACATTATGGTTGCAAGTAAAACCGAAACCCCCCAGAAATGTGCCAGCTATAGTAAGCTAAGCAACCATAACCACCGTTTACTGTTAAGACTAACACCCAAGACATCAAAGATGACATCACAAATGTGTTGGCTCTAATTGTCTATTGAGCTTTCTTGCTGCCATGAACCACCCCCGGCACTGCTGGTTCATGAGGAATGGCAAGGGGTGGAAAAGGGGATGCAGAGGGAGCCAAACACAACATATAATTGTAGATGGGCACTGGGCACCTATCAGTAACGTAGTACATTTCACCATTGAGTTTCCAAGCGACCTCGCAGTCAAGTTAAGGTGTCACTCAGGACCCCTTATTGGAAGGTATGCAGGTTGTTTATAGTCCATTCGGACTGGCAGATTGACTTCCAGATTCAGGGTGGTGCTAAAGTGGTGTTAATCCCTATTTTTGGGACAATTGCACTCCTTGGGGATACTGGTGGAATTACTGTGTGTGGTAATTCTACTGAGTTCAGCGTTAAAAGAGAGGGTTTATCTCCAGCTTCCTGTGGCAGATAAATCCTACACTTCAAGGTTAGAATTGGAATGTATCAGTGCAGTAAAAGTGGCAGTAATTCCGTGCTGCCAAAAAAGAATGGTGGTAATAGAAATACAAGCATTTTTCAATTATCACATCCCCAAATTCAAAATGATCCTGCATTGTTTTACAGGAAAACTTCTACAATCAATGATTGTTCTATATGGTTGAATTGAATAGTTGTATCCTCGTTCCTATAGCTGCTCGTCACTATCCGTTCACAGTTTGCATTAAAGATTCTTTGATATGAAGCCTTTGACATTGACAGCCTAACATACAGTATGTGGTTGCACCAACCTCGCATTTAATAGCAATTCAGATTGTATATTATATTCTAGCAATTCAGATTTCAGAAACTATGCATTGCCTTGTTTCTCGTTTAACCGTATTTAGAACCACTGTAATGACTCCTCCTGGCACGGTCATATCTACGGGCATTTTATTCATGATTAGGATCTTTCGCAGTGTGATATTCGCACAAAGTATCTGTTACTGCATCACTGCTGTGGCAGAAATATGTATCTACCGTACAGCTAGTGTTTCTTAGAGGGTCCTAATGATTTGTCGTGTGGAAATACTCGTGTGTCCTGTTGCAGGCCTGGCATCTGATGTATTAGAATATGTCATGCAGTCCAACCGTGCAAGCGATAGAACTCTTGCTAGCAGGAGTGCCCGTGATCACCATTGTAGCAAGCATTGGCAATGCCAACTGTTTGGGCTTTTGTGTAGTCACAGGAAACGCATTTGCCAGGAACTGCTGGTAGCAGCTGCAAAATGGTGCAAGAAGCAGGGAAACGAGCTGGCAAAGGCCTACTACTTGTATACAAGCCCATTGGCTTTGCCAATGCTTGTTTTTAGCAGGACTTCAGTGAAGGACATGCATAGTGCTTATAAATCGAGTGGTTGAAGGCAGCCCCGGTTAAGACATTTTATTACAACAGTGGCGTTTACAGCTCCAATTAAGTCAGTAACTCTCAGACGACTGACGGGCACTTCGAGCACAACATTTTATGATAAGGCGTGATAAAGCTAGCCCAAAGAGATCCCAGGAGGATGTGTCTTCGGCAGGATGGGGCAGGACATGGGTGTGGATGGCCAAAGGGATTAGCATGGCCATGGGCAGGCAATGGGTGTGTGAATATCCAAACAACACCTACAAACGTTGTGTCCCTCCTCATATGTCATTTCTTCCTAACTGTATTCAAAGCCAAAACTAATCAATAGGAGGTTGACCTCTTTAAGGTGTTTTACATCGCTTCCCAGGCTTTGTTAATATCAGCACTGTTGGGACTCTGGGCTAGCTAGCCTTTTGGTTGTAGCCCCTGAGCTTCTACCCAGGGCAACAACCAAAAGACCTGGGGCTATAGGCCCCTCAGCCCCTCTCACCCCCCCCCACGTGGTATGTGATATGATATGGCATTTATAACGCGCCTATACACAAGTCTTTCAAGGCGCGACAAGGCAAGGGAGGGGAAAACAGTAGAAGATAGACAACGATCCTACTAGGCCAGGTGTCATTCAGATTGCGCAAGTGCGAGGGTAGGGAGAAAGGGAAGAGTGCCAGGGAAAGGGAAAGGGGAAAGTGCAGTACATGGGAAAGAAGAATAAATACGATAAATAAAACGACCTGATGGTGGTAAGTGCAAGGTAAGAGCAGACATAAGTGCAGGTAAGGGGACTGAAGGGATACAGAACCAGTCCCCAAGTGCAGGGGGTTGCCAGGGAGGCAGGGCAGGTGAACAAAAGGCGGGACCTGGCCCCAAGTTCAGAAAGGGTGGCCAGGAAACCGTTGCAGAATCGGCAGGGAATTTCAGCAGGGGAGAGAGGCAGAGAAAGCCGAAGCAAAGAGGAAGGTTTTGAGGAGTTTCCAGAACCGGAGATGGTTCTTCTCAAGTTTCAGGGAGGCAGGAAGGCTGTTCCAGAGAGAGGCCCCAGCCGAGGAGAGAGATCGACCACAACTCGTTGCTTGGAGAAGCGACTGACCCTGAGGAGGTTGGAGGCAGATGAGCGAAGAGCTCGAGAAGGAAGGTATTTAGGAAGAGAGAGTTGTAGGTAATGCGGTCCCCGAAGGCCTTGTGGATAATGCAGAGGGTTTTGAACTTAATCCTTGCAGCCACTGGGAGCCATTGCAAAGATTTCAGTCCTGGAGAGATACGATCCCTGGGCTTGAGGCCAAGGACAAGTCTCGCTATCCTGTTTTGGATAAATTGCAGAGGTCGAAGAGTAGAGGCAGGCAGATTTAGATAGAGGCTGTTGCAATAGTCCATCTTAGAGAGAACCAGGGCTCTGGAGACGGTGAGCTTCTGGGGGGAGGAGAGGACATAGGAGATGGATGTAGGGATAGAAAGAGCAACTGAAGAGAATGTGGAAAGCAGGAGCGAAAAGGTAAAAAGGACCCAGTGTGTTCAATAGGAAGGAAAATGGGTGTTCTGTTTTGGGCAAACTGATCATCGTGTGAGGACCATTGAGCCATTGTACTGTGGCCATTGACAGCCTGTTGCCCTGGAGTATGCTCTGGTCTTGTGCACCAAGACGCTGAGCTGCACCTTGCTGGCACGCTCCTGTACACGCCAGAGCACGCATTCAAAACTAAAACACAACACAGATACAAATCATTGATTATACCGTCAAGGCTTTTCATATGAAGCTTCCAAGAGCGCTTTAGTATAAATGAGAAACTGGCCCTCATTACAAGCTGGGCCCAAAGGGATACTGGGCACCGGTAATGACACTGGTGCCGGTAATCCCTTTGCACCCTATTCCGAGGTCCCTTTGCGGGTCCTTCCTTACCGCCTGGTTTTAGCAGGCGTTAAGGACGCAACCCGCAAAGGGATACTGGGGTCAATAACGGTACCGTTATTGCCGCCTTCCCCTTGAGCCCTATGGGGGCTGGAATGGGATGGGGAATGGCTTTTCAAATGGGGACTTACCGGTCCCGCAATGGTCGGAATAGACCGGTAAGTCCCCATACCACCAAGTCGGTGGCGGTACCGGTATTGGTGCTAGTCATGGCGCTAATAGCGCCATGACTAGTACCAACCTCGGAATGAGGCCCACTGTAGTCATATGAACAGCAGCATTCACTAGCTCTGGTTTTAATTATTCCTTGCAAAATCCAACACAGGTGTAAACCCTAATATTTATAAACTAAACTGGCAGAGAGGAATTTACACGTGACTCATTATTTCCAAACCACTGTTCCAGCTGTGCTAAATTCCCACCTATTCTGTACTTCTAGGAACACCCTTGATTTGATTACATTACATTTAAAAGATATCCTTTTAGCCATTTTTGCCAGAGAATAGTTGGTCACGATTAATCAGTTGTATTTGGAACAAATAGCGGTGTCTTAAACTAAGCACACTGATTGATTGAATTCAATATTTTCTATTCGTTTACTGCGCCCGTTGGTCTCTTTCCTGGAGAGATAGATTTGTGGTAAGGTAGGAGGAGAGCTCGGAGGCCGTATCATGGCATGTGTGAGGCCAATCCAGTCCTGGTTTTATTCTTTCTTCGCAGGAACAATGAAGTGTGTTATATCTGACGTCACAATAATTACAACTGTTGCAATGATATGTCATTTAAAAATATTTTAAAAATGGCACATACTTTTGTTTTGCGGAGGTGGATGACAGGGTTGGCCACCTGAGTGATGGGATCTCCCTTCCGCTGCCTCCATTTCATCCAGGTTTTGTTTTGTTCCTGTGCCGCACTGTGACATGTAGCGTGGGGTCGTCCCCGTTAAGCAGCGCCCCAGGCTTCTTGGTCGGTCTGGTTTGCACTTTGGCACTTGGCGTGCTGACATGTAATCTAGTCCTAATGATGGTGCAACATGACATCTAGTGCGGCTAGTGATTGCGGTTGGATGTTGATGGTACCTGCAGTATGGTGGATCCCTTTGGCTGGTGGCTTGGGGGGCGCCCCTACCTGGAAGACCTCCAGGACCAACTACAGAGAACACTGCCTGCTGACCTTACTCGTTGCCATGAGAAACTGAGGCCCTCCTGCCATCATTGTTTGCTTTTATTCTTTTTGTGGCTATTGACCCCCTACTTGTATCTTTAAACCTATGAGGTCTATGTGTGGTCTGCTTTGTCATGCAGAATTGTTTTTTCCATTTGCAAGATGTTCATTTTGGACAGAGACGTGTTGCAGGGTTCCAGTGAGGGAGAAAAAAAGGACAGAGGGAGGGGCAGTCGGTTTCCACAGTTGATACCGGCTTCAGATAGGTCTGATGATGTCATTACCAAGCGATAATGACTCCTCCCTTGGTCTGTAAGGCTATTTGCACACGGTGGCAGTAGAAATAAAAGTTTTGGAGCTTTGGTGGTGAAGTAAAACATTTTACTTTAAGAGTGAGCAAAGTAAATGGGTAAACTGAGTTAGTAAATAAACTGTGGTTTTATGTTGTACTATTTAAATAAAATGGTTGTCTTCATGAGCTAAGCATTCTCATTGCAACTTGGTTGAACTGGAACAGGTTTAACATGAGCATGCATTAGGCGTCATGTAAAAGTATGTGGTTTTTCTATAAGAGAAATTTTCAAATGTTTTAGCTTTCCCTTTCTTGTGTTCCCATTCTGCAAAAGAAAAATAAAAGATTCTCAGAGAGGAAGTCTCTTGGTGAAAAGATCTTGCCTAGAAATTGCATTGTTGTTTCCTTGTCTGCTTCTGAAGAGAGAATGTTCAGAATGAAGTCAATACAGTTTGTTATTGACTGCTCTCTAAGCAATCTGATTGGCTGAGAGGAGATCAATAAAAATCTCCTCATAAAGGGTATGGCCTGTCTCACAGTGTGGAAAGAAAGGCTGAGACTGGGACATGAGCTGGACATCCAAGAGGTGGTGGACACATGAAGGCTGCCCAGGACAACTAGATGATCTGAGACCACTGCGGATGAGGCCACGAGCTCTTTCAGAGGGGCAAGATGCACTGTTTTTACCAGGAGTGGATGTCTCCAATTAATCAGGTGATACACAGTGTGCTGGGGATGGTTACAGCATTGTCTAGTACTATTATTGTATGTTTCTCAAGTGAGAATGGCAGCATTCTGTAACAAATGCAGTCCGTACCTCTCCCTCAGAGCCCATCTCTGTTAGGCCGCAGGAGGAAGTATTTTAGGTGGCGCAGAATGTTCCGCATGGATGGTGGAGAGCCTGTTGGATCCGTTTCCTTGTCCGTCTCAAATGCACGCCCACTTTTTCTATTCCGCCAGGTGGAACGTTGAGTTAATCAGTGCTGTGTCAATCGATTCTACTCTGACAATCCTGCTTTATGGAGGGAAGTGTGCCTCAGCTCTTGTACCTCATCAGCTTTAAGGTTTGAGTATCCACCAACACAGCAGTATAGAACAGGAAAACAGCTCGCTGTCAGAGCGCTGCGTGACTCACAGCATCCCATGCCAGGAACCAATGCTTCTCTTCAGTCATGTGGTACCCATCAGTGCACCCTCAGTTTCAAAGATATCCACCCTCCAAGGAATTAAAATGTATAGAACAAAAGCATTGCTCTAGCTTACGTTATCATAGCAACAGCACCTGCATGGAGTGGTGCCGCAACACTTTCCAAGAATGGCTTGTTTTCAGAGTATGGTGAAAAATACTGGTGTGTGTTAATCTCTGGACACTCAAACAAGCATAAACCAAGTCAATGGCTTTGGCTGTTTTGTGGTGAAATCATTTTCTGAGTTAATTCCTTATGTTAAGAGCAAGGCAAGGAGGGAGAGAGTGCGGGAGGGGTGGATGAATGAATAGGAATCAATGCGAGAAGGGATCAATGAAAGAGGGTGAGGGAGGATGTGTGGATGAATGATTATCAGGATGGATTAATGTGGAAGGTGATGGTGATGGATGGAGGAATACAAGATTTAAAGATCGAGGAATGAATGAAAATAAAATGGCACGAGTGTCCTGTGGATGAATGCATTATTGAATAAGCACGTAGGGGTGGATATATGAGTCTAAGGAGGGGCGAATCAGTGAGAACGTGAGGATAGTTGATTGAGCGTGAGGGGTCAGCTGTGTGAAGACCACAGCAAGGTGGTGTGGCATGACCCCACTGTTTACGGTGTAGGAAGTTTGAGTATGCGTGCCGCGGCATGCAAAGGTACAAGAGTGATGGCTCATGCACTAACTTATTGGAAACAAGGACACTAGAGGGTGCTTGAAGGTCTTTCAGCCACAGCCCGTCGTCCCTGTCTCCACAGTTTGAATCCGTGGGGAGAGTGATGGGTGTGCTTCAGCGGCTCATTCTACCAGCAGCCCTGTCCTAGAATGTAAGCAGTTCAGGCTGTTGTGTCCTAACCAAACAGTTAGAGGCGGCTTTTGGTGTGGTGCCGAGAATGTGGTGGGGCTCTTGATAAGACACCAGCATTCTGAATGATTCAACATTAGTGGCAGCGGGTGAACATTTTGGTATAGGGGGCATGAATATTTCTCTTGAATTACTGAGCATGAACCAGCCTAATGATAGAGAACTGAGCAAAATGGCCTAAAAATAAGAAAAATGGGATCAAAAGCCATACAATTTACAATTGGTTGAGAAGGGTAACACGTGGCAAATCAAATAGGTGCCAGGTCACAATAGTGCACAAGAACATTCTACAATATCTCCATGATGGCGGAGCCAGCATTCCCAATATAAAACTCACACACGCAGACTCAGTCTTCATTCAAACGATTGCTCACATAAACACACGCGGCATACAATGTGGAAGCCCATTCAAACCCTATTTAATGCAGTGATCAGTCTTCTCTCTTGTCGGGGGCAGAGGGGTGCAAGAAGGCTGGCACAGGTGGGCTGGCAGGGGAAGTAATGACCAACACGTGGGCCCGGCCAGTGAGCTGCAGCATACATGCCAAACCCCCAACCCCCCGATTTAGGCTGGAGACTCCGGGTTTTTGATTTTTTTTAAAAAGCGATTTTTTTACTTCCTCCTGTCTAAAATGATTAAATCCACAACAGAATCCTGCAGGGAAATTCCTTTCTCCCGCTTTGTGGGGCAAAATGTCCCTCCAGGTGCTCGATAATGTTGGCATGCATGGCACTGCTCATCACACAGAAGAGCCCCCACCACCGATGACTTTGTGTTGTATTTTTTTTAATTAGGCACCGAAGCAGGGCATATGGGGTGAACTGGGACGCGAAGGAGAGGTCTGACGGGGCAGGCCAGCCCATCTTCCTGCTGGTTCTTCCGTTGTGCCCATATCGTTATGTGGGCATGGAGAAAGAGGGCATGGGAAAACAGGAACTGCTCAGGTGCACGAAGAAAGAGATGGGCACAGGAGAACACACACCCACAAAGAAGAATTGTTACACACCTTCTCCTTGTATGTGTATTTATTGGGGGGAAGTATTTAACAGATCTTCAAAATACATACATTACTTATATGGTTGCCAGAAATGGAACCCCGTTTATAGCCCAATGTTGTCCAAAATTAGCCAAATTCTACCCTAGCAGCGTGTCCACAAATCCGCATCACTGTTATGGGTAAAGCATCTTACCCTGGATATAAAACAAGTGTTACTGGACACACGCTGCACGCCTGCACACGGTTACACATGACATTTAATGGATAGAGCTCGTGAAGGCTTTTCCCTGGTGCCAAAGTAAATATGCATTATACTTATTTTAGAAATAAATCTTCCATGTAATTCCTAAAGCGATGGCGTGGGAATGACATGCGCAGAGCTTTCAAGGTGCCCCGCGTTAGCTGCAGTGAGCCCAGCTATTTCTGCCCCCCTGCTTGCATCCAGGGACAGTTACACATAAAACAGTACGAGTCCCAGGATGCAATGCAAACACTCGGGCTGAAGGCGTGGAAGAATGTGAAAACATGCACTATACTCTGAAAGCAAAAGCAACTAAGGCTACACAAAGCCTTATTCCCACTATGTTAAAAAGAACACGTTCCAGCTTTATTCAGTGCATTGATTTATGAATAAATATACTCCCTTCCACGCGCACCACTGTGAATGCCCCACTGAGAAGCACTAACCTTGAAACTGCAAGCGTCCACACCCAGCCCAAAGGACTGTGCCACGAGTAAATGGATTAGTGATTCCATGCACCAAGGACGCCCTAAATCAACAGAGGTCAGCCTTAGAAGCTTCCATGCTGCAAGGACACCCTAAACCAGCAGGGGCCAGCCCTAGAAGCTTCCAGCCCTAGATACGTCCATGCTGCAAGGACGCCCTAAACCAGCAGCGGCTAGCCCTAGAAGCTTCCATGCTGCAAGGACGCCCTAAACCAGCAGGGGTCAGCTGTAGAAGCTTCCATGCTGCAAGGACGCCCTAAACCAGCAGGGGCTAGCCCTGGAAGCTTCCATGCTGCAAGGACGCCCTAAACCAGCAGGGGCCAGCCCTAGAAGCTTCCATGCTGCAAGGACACCCTAAACCAGCAGGGGCCAGCCCTAGAAGCTTCCATGCTGCAAGGACGCCCTAAACCAGCAGGAGCCAGCCCTAGAAGCGTCCATGCTGCAAGGACGCCCTAAACCAGCAGGGGCCAGCCCTAGAAGCTTCCAGCCCTAGAAGCTTCCATGCTGCAAGGACGCCTTAAACCAGCAGGGCCAACCCTAGAAGCTTCCATGCTGCAAGGATGCCCTAAACCAGCAGGGGCTAGCCCTAGATACTTCCATGCTGCAAGGACGCCCTAAACCAGCAGGGGCTAGCCCTAGGAGCTTCCATGCTGCAAGGACGCCCTAAACCAGCAGGGGTCAGCTCTAGAAGCTTCCAGCCCTAGAAGCTTCCATGCTGCAAGGACGCCCTAAACCAGCAGGGCCAGCCCTAGAAGCTTCCATGCTGCAAGGACGCCCTAAACCAGCAGGGGCTAGCCCTAGATACTTCCATGCTGCAAGGATGCCCTAAACCAGCAGGGGCTAGCCCTAGGAGCTTCCATGCTGCAAGGACGCCCTCAACCAGCAGGGGTCAGCTCTAGAAGCTTCCATGCTGCAAGGATGCCCTAAACCAGCAGGGGTCAGCCCCAGAAGCTTCCATGCTGCAAGGACGCCCTAAACCAGCAAGGGCCAGCCCTAGAAGCTTCCAGCCCTAGATGCGTCCATGCTGCAAGGACGCCCTAAACCAGCAGCGGCCAGCCCTAGAAGCTTCCATGCTGCAAGGACGCTCTAAACCAGCAGGGGCTAGCCCTAGATACTTCCATGCTGCAAGGACGCCCTAAACCAGCAGGGGCTAGCCCTAGGAGCTTCCATGCTGCAAGGATGCCCTAAACCAGCAGGGGTCAGCTCTAGAAGCTTCCATGCTGCAAGGACGCCCTAAACCAGCAGGGGTCAGCCCTAGAAGCTTCCATGCTGCAAGGACGCCCTAAACCAGCAGGGGCCAGCCCTAGAAGCTTCCAGCCCTAGATGCGTCCATGCTGCAAGGACGCTCTAAACCAGCAGCGGCCAGCCCTAGAAGCTTCCAGCCCTAGAAGCTTCCATGCTGCAAGGACGCCCTAAACCAGCAGGGGCCAGCCCTAGAAGCTTCCAGCCCTAGAAGCTTCCATGCTGCAAGGACGCCCTAAACCAGCAGGGACTAGCCCTAGATGCTTCCATGCTGCAAGGACTCCCTAAACCAGCAGCGGCCAGCCCTAGGAGCTTCCATGCTGCAAGGACGCCCTAAAGCACAGGGGTCAGCTCTAGAAGCTTCCATGCTGCAAGGATGCCCTAAACTAGCAGGGGCCAGCCCTAGAAGCTTCCATGCTGCAACAACGCCCTAGACCAGCAGGGGCCAGCCCTAGAAGCTTCCATGCTGCAAGGACGCCCTATATCAGCAGGGGCAAGCCCTAGAAGCTTCCATGCTGCCAGGACGCCCTAAACCAGCAGGAGCAGCCCTAGAAGCTTCCATGCTGCAAGGACGCCCTAAACCAGCAGGGGTCAGCCCTAGAAGCTTCCATGCTGCAAGGACGCCCTAAACCAGCAGGGGACAGCCCTAGAAGCTTCCATGCTGCAAGGACGCCCTAAACCAGCAGGGACCAGCCCTAGAAGCTTCCATGCTGCAAGGACGCCCTAAACCAGCAGGGACCAGCCCTAGAAGCTTCCATGCTGCAAGGACGCCCTAAACCAGCAGGGTTCAGCCCTAGAAGCTTCCATGCTGCAAGGACGCCCTAAACCAGTAGGGGCCAGCCCTACAAGCTTCCATGCTGCAAGGACACCCTAAACCAGCAGGGGCCAGCCCTCGAAGCCAAGGACAAGACTCACAGTGCTGTTTTGGATGAGTTGCAGAGGGCGGAGAGTAGAGGCAGGAAGATTTAGAAAGGGGCTGTTGCAGTAGTCCAGCCTAGAGAGAACCAGAGCTCTGGAGACAGTGAGCTACTGGGGCAAGGAGAGGAAAGGAAGAATACCTCTGAGGAGGTGCAGCTGGTAGTGTGACTTCTTAGAGACGTCAGAGATGTGAGCAGAGAAGGAGAGTGTGGAGTCGAAGATGACCCCAAGGTTTCTAGCCTCACAGGTGGGAGCAGGAAGAGGGCCAAAAGAGACTGGCCAGAGATTGACAGGAAAGGAGGGAGCGGGTGTGCCGATGAGGAGAATCTCAGTCTTACTGGCATTAAGGCAGAGATCATTGGTGGCACACCACTCCTGTATAGCAGACTGACAGTTAGAGATGAGAGAAGGAGAAGAGGTGGTTGAAGGGAGCCTAAAAAATGAGCTGAGTGTCATCCGCATAGCACTGAAAGTTGGGGCAGAGCGCAAATGTGGTGGGCAAGAAGTGCCAGGTATTGGTTGAACTGCCAGGGAGAGAGGTTAGATCCCTCGGGAACACTACAGATAGAGATAGAGGAAGGACCCAAGTTGGACCTGGGAGGGTCGATCAGTGAGGAAAGAAGTCAGCCAAGCCAGGGGCTGATCGGTGATACCTAGGTTATCACGGAGACAGTTGAGCAGGATGGCATGGTTGACTGTGGCAAAGGCATTGCATTTTGCTGCACAAACATTTGTTATTAAAAACATAATTTTCAATTTGAGTGCTTATTTTTGGGGGCCTTCCCCCTCTCGGCCAAACCACAAGATGACACTGAACGAGAAAGAACACAAAGGCCCATCCAAGTAACCACAGGCTATGGGTCACAGGTGGACCAATATAGCACACTACCCCTCACAGTATACTGGTGGAACCACAAGACAAAATTGTTATTTTTTGTGGTGAAAAAAAGCAGAGTATATAGGTCTGCTATCAGTATCAAAACCAAAGTAAATGGTTGAGCAAGATAAACCTATCCGTGTTGATGACAAAACAGTACCTCAAAAAATTGCAAAGTCTCACTAGAACAATTGAACCTTCTATGGTTTAACACTGAGCACTCCTCGTTCCATGTGGTGCATTCCGGGTATGCTACCATACATGCTGGCCTCCATGACCTGCAAGTCAAAAAATCCATAGCTCTCAACTCACACGCTTTTAGCGGGTGTCACCCGCCTTGTAAAGAACTGACTCGCCCGCCAAGCTTCCTGCACGCCCATTCATTTCAGTGGGCGCTCATCAGCCAAAAACAAAATTGGGTGTTTTCAGCCGCCTTTGTGGCACAAATGGTTGAGAGCTATGAAAATCCCTTTTTTAGGTGAAGCAATCCCGTCTGGGCAGATACACATTAACCAGGGGCGTGTCTTAAAAGCTACATTGGCAATCCAGATGCTCGAACCTGTTTACCCGACAAATTGCATGGGATGGCAAAGGCAGCAGTCGACTGGGAAAGAAGTGTTATAGATGTGGATTGGATTTCCCGCACACAGGTAGATGTCCAGTTTTTGGTCGGATGTGTATGAGATGTGGACACCTCTGGATCATGTGCAAGGAGGGGTTCTCAACAATAACAACATGGAGACCCAGCAAACAATTGCTACCAAAGAGGAGGTGTAGCATAGTGAGATTTCCTGATGCGAGATCGTACTGGGGGAGAGGGAACAGACAACCTGGTGCTAGTAGCTATGTGGAAATGCGTCAGTCCCAGCTGGGACGTGTTAAAGCAATAAAACCAAACCAAAGAAAAGATCTAGCCACAAAGCATGTTGAAATTGGGGGGGGTACATGGACATGGAAGGAAGAAAGCTGCAGGCCAATGTAGATTGGATAGCTCACAAGAGGAGAATTGAAGGAAATCAGATGCCAGTGAGTGAAAGCGAACCTGTACTAAGCAGGCAGAAACAACAAAGGAAGATGGGATCCAGCCATGATCCAGAGTCATTAATAGTCATGGCTGTGAAAAGGCCCATAGCGACTGTTGTGAAAGATGATGGCATAATAACAGGAGATGTTTCGCTCTTCCATGCAATGTTCCAGGATGAGTTGGAAGGAGAAACATCTGAGGAAGGGTGAAATGAGGAACCTGTTGGTCTCATGTCACAGAATGACTCAAATAGAGAACTGTATGGGCAAAGGAGGAGTGAAGAACCTGTTGGTCTCCTGTCACTTAAAGACTCTGGACATTCCCCACCTTGTTTGCTCGGCAGTGGTCGCCCTCAAAGGGCTAAACGCAAGCCCTTACGTCTTATTGAACAAATGTAGAGGTGGCCCGTCTAGGCTGATGGAGAGAATGAACTTATATGATAAGCAAGGGGGAGGTGTTGTGGCTGAATAGAATGTGGAATGTTCGGTGAATAGAACTTGGGAAGGAATGGAATGGAGAGAAGGCAGTTATAAAATAGGAATAAAGCAGTTCAGACATATAGGCTATCTCCTGTCATTATTTAATGAAGATATGGTAATTAAGATGGTGTCCATGAAGCATACAACATATAGGCCTGAAAAGCCTATGAGATCAAAATAGGCCTAACAGTGTGTTCTCCTCTTCTGGGAACTATTGCATACTGCTGCGAGCTTGTAATTCCATACTATACGTGGTTTCCATATCATTCGGGTAACACACTCTCTGTATGTATAACCCTTAGGATTGCAGATGGCAGAACGCCATTATGACATTGTACCCCATTCAGGTTGCTCCGTGTATGCGATTTCTGCTGGGCTAGTGCCCCATAACCCCAATTCTTCCCGAATTTCATGCTCCTTCCAGCGTGTTTTGTATCTGTCTCAAGCTTGGGACATTGAGCCTTGAGTGGACCAACATGTGCCTGATGTTTTTCCCCCTCTTGAGGGCAAACAAAGGCAGTTGGGTCCCACAACCCATAGACGTCACTAAACGCCAGTACTGTCTAACCAATTTCCTAATATTGTTAGTGGACTTGGAAAATGTCATGACGCATATGAGCCGATTAAAAGACCTATTATGTTCCCGAGGTGACAAGTGAGCGTCCCTATTGGTCAATCTGTCTCTCTTAGCAGTCCGTTGCACAGTTTTACGTGGATAACCCTGTTGTGTCCATCTGTTGGCGAGGTCTTAGGCATAATGTTCAAAGTCCAGTGGGAAGGTAAAATTACATTTACGGCGGAGGAACTGCACGTGGGGCAAACCATCTGTTAACGCCGTCGGGTGCTGGCTAGAATAGGCCAGACGAGTATCCCTGTCTGTGAGCTTGCGATAAAGACTAGTGGATATGAGATCCTACCACTTTGTTGTGGCAGACATCTGTATCCATGTGAAGTGCATACCTGCCTAACCTCCAGAATTTTTCCGGAGACTCCGGAATTTTAAGCATTTCTCCGGGTCTCTGGAAAAATCCCTTGAATCTCAGGAATTTTGAGATTCTTTACGGTCCTGTCATATTCTCCACCTGATTAGCTGCCGCCGGTAGCCATTCAGGTGGAGAATATGACGGGACCCGGAAAGGGCGCGAAATGTTCGTGCCCACTGCCTGCAAACACTATAATAATAGTGCTTTCAATCCATGTCATTGGATGGGAAGCAGTATTATTTCTTTTGCGGCACCGCCTTCATTTTGCTAAGCAAACTGAAGGCTACAACAACCGAGTTTACCTTTTTGACAGGTGGGCAGGGCGTGTGGGCGGAGCCATGTGTAAATGGGCAGAGTCTTATGTGGCTTTGAGCAGGGCATAAATCTCAGGAATTTTGATTTTCAAATAAAGGCAGGTATGGTTAAGTGCTAAAGAGTGGGTGCATAGCATATACACAACCTAATCACAACATGGCATTTCCTTTAAGGATCTATTAGAATGCAAAATCGCAGCATGTTGCTGATTAGGCGGCGGCTAAATCCTTTTCTGAGACCCCAGCCTGCAGCCAAGAACGAGTACAAAGTCCACGCCACAATCTCTTTAGAGGCAAAATCGAGTGTACATGGAGGCTGGCCGGTAATACCGAAAATCTCGACTCTCTGATAACGCATGAAAATGTCTGGGTCGATTTCCAGGCCTTAGTGACATTAGTGTCATATCTAGTCTCGGGAGGATAGCTCAGGGGCAACGTGCTCCCCTTGGAAACAAGAGGACACTGACCAACACAGGTTCGAACCCCAGTTCCACGCTTAGAAACCTCTGGGTATTAAGCGTGTTATAAATAACCAATTATAATCTTTCTTAAAAATAAACTACAAAGACACGAGCCGAGTTGTTCTTGCACCGTAATACATCAGTCAATAAAATACTTGGTCATTTCTCGTAATTGACTGGACAGGCTCCAGTATGCCCTTCCTTTCAAAGCTTAAGCACACTTGGTCCAACAAGAAGCAGCCTGCCTTTAGCTTCTGCGTGCTCTTCCGGAATAGCAGCTCCGCTTCTTGCGTGCAGGCTAGGCGTTGCCATCCGCTGAAGAAGGAATAAAAGCTACAGTGAAATGATTTCTGTTTGCAAAAAAATAAGTGTGCGTTATATTTCGAAATACAATATGTACTTTAGTAACGTCACATAATTTAAGATTTGTTCTTCAGTCCCGGATTTATGTTGGGAAAGTGCAATTAGGTGTTCAGTGAATTGCTCTGAAGCTTATCTTCTCCTCAGAGTTCCACTAAATTCTGATGTGTGAGCAAGCCCTGCACAGCCGCGGGGTTGCCCATAACACGTGCTGTACTCCGAGCGTTTTTAACATCTTCGTATTTAACATAAAACATGTTTTAATTGTTGGTTTTAGTCAGAAAATTAAATGCACGCGATTTGACATTTCTCTGGCTTTTTTTTTAAATGCGATTAATTGAATAGATAAGCCTCCAAATATTTCACTTAACTGTTTAAATGTCTTCAGAAATAGAAAAAAAGCATATCTCGAAGTTAAGTGCGTTTGTGACATTAGCTAAATAAGCTACATCATTAAAAACAGCAATAATATGAAAATCACGTTTTTCTATGGCGCTTCCCATCGAACTCCACCCTTATCTAAACACCATAAATATTGTAATTGGAGCCATTATAGCGCTTTGAAGCTCCGTTGAGGCTTGTAGGGAGGTAGTAGTACATACTTTGTGTCAATACAAAGGGCCTCATTACGACCCTGGTGCTGATGGAAAGAAGGGGGCCGGTACGGGACCGGCCCCCTTCATTCCGTCAGGGCTGATTACAAGGTTCCCTTTGCGGGACCTGGATCAGGCGTCTGGTAAAACCAGACGTCTTTTCCTGGTCTCGCGAGGGGAAGAGGGAGGTAACAACGGGACACTTGTAATGTGCCCATTGTTACCTCCCTCTCCATTCCCATTGAGCCCTATGGGGGCTCAAATGGGAATGGGGAATGGTCCCTGCAAGGAGGATTTACCGGGTCCTCCTATGTCGGAATGACCCGGTAAGTCCCCATTGCAGGAGCCCGGTTTGGAGGCAGCCTCCAAACTCGTAATGAGGCCCAAAGTGACGCATTTGAGATACAATTTGACTGTGTTCTGAGGCCTGTGAGGAAAGTTGACTGCCTGCCACAGAGGTTGTTTGAACTCTGTGCTGTCGGCATAGTAAGTAGCTTTGTAAGAAGCTAAGAGATGATTCCCCAAAGCAATGCAACATTTCTGGGAAATGATAGACACGCAAAGGGTATTGATATAATACATCATTCATGTATATGACTAAAGAGAAATATGAGGAGATTACACATCTGGGTATATTGATATGAGTTAACACTGGTTTAAACAAGCATTGGCAATGCCAACAGTTTTGGCTTCTATGTCTGCTTTGTTCTTCGTGTTTTATATCTCCAATCAACTACCACCACCCCCTGACCCCCACTCTCTCTACACCCTCCACGCTCTCTACATCCACCCACAGCCTCCACTCTCTCTACCCCTTCCCACCCAAACGACCCCTGAGCACTTTACACCCACCGTACCCCATTCTCTCTACCCCCACTGACCTACTCTACCCCCACTATCTAAACCTCCACCCACTCACTCTAGATGCCCACCCACCCTACTTCTATTCTCACTACCCCAACCCAACCTACCCCCAACTTTCTCTACCCCAACCCAAACTCTCTATTCCCCCACCCACCCTACTTTGACTCGCACTCTACCTCCACTCACCCTGCCCCACTCTCTACCCGAGCCACCTGCAAGCCACACTCTCTCTAGCCCCACCCACCCTACACTCACTCTCTCTAAACCCACCCTACCCAACCCTCTCAAGCCCTACCCCACACTTTCATTATCCCCACCCATCCCTCCCTAACCACACCGACCCCAAACACTCTACCCCACCAAACCCCCACTCCCTCTACCCTTATCCACACCTGTAGCCTCTCTCTTCCCCATTCTCTCTAACCCCAGCCACCCAACCCCTCTCTCTACCCCAATCCTCCTTACCCCCCTCTATACTCAACCCTTCCCCCTCTCTCTCTTTACCCCCACTCATGCACCTGTGCCCCTCTCTCTCTGGCCCACCCACCCTACCCCCTCTCTCTACACCCTCTCATCCTTCCTCTCACACTCTCGCTTTATTTCTTACCCTCTCACTCTCACCCTTTCCCGCTCATGTTTCCTCTTGCTCATCATCGATGGCTCCCTCTATCAATGGCTCCCTCCCTGGCTCTATTCCCCTTCTCATTCTATTGCACACCTGCACCCCTTGTCACATCCTCCTTTGAAACTTTGCACTCTCCTCCTTGCACCCTGGTGCCTATAAATGCAAAGTGCAAAGAACAACAGTAAACGCCAAAACTATTGACATTGCCAATGCTTGTTCTAATTGTGCTTCGTTAGGTATCGGGGATTGGGCATTAAACCCCACTAGCAAGGCGTTCTCCCACCACCTTCTTTCTCATAGTACATACGCAGCTGTAGACTTATGTTAACAGGGTAATGGCTTTACTTGGGAACCAACCTCACTGACGCATGGTATAGGAAAAGGGTGACATTTAGCAAACATTATCAATGTCACTTTCCCACGTGGATCCAAAAAGGAGGCGCAGACACAGGAAGTGCCAGAAGGCGAGTTATTTCCTCCGGTTTGTAGCACAGCCTAAATTGAAAATCTCCAAACTGATGAGCCACGTGTTGTTAAGGTGCGTGATTTTGCGTGAACGCCTACGACGGGCTCCATGGCAACATAATAGTGAATTAAAAAGTAAAGGCGTGAAAACACATTGGTACCACCAGTGGTGGTCATTGGGCCGGCTCTAGGCGGATCCGAGATCCGGCACCAGATGTGTAGCCGGCTCTCGGGATCCGGCCAGAGTCAGCCGCCCAAGCCCATGAACCACGCTGGAATACAAACAAACAAAAAAAGGAGAAAAAAAGCGCATGCGATGGCAGCATTGCCGTTTACCGCTGGCTTTGGCACTGGTGTGTAATGCACAATGCTCACTACATGTACAACTGAAAGGAATCAGTTGTACTTGTAGCAAGCATTGTGCATTACACACCAGTGCCAAAGTGTAGCGAGTATTGTGCATTACACACCAGTGCCAAAGTGTAGCGAGCATTGTGCATTACACACCAGTGCCAACGCCGCGGTAAAAGGCAATGCTGCCATGGCATGCGCTTTTTTCTTTTTTTAAGTATTCATTTGATCGTATCTCCACTACAAACCCCACCCCCTTTAGACCATGCCCACACTGGGAACGCCCCCCTCCCCAACTCCTCCCCCAGCCCTTGTGGGATCCCCCACCACATTTTTTCCATTTGCACCACTGGACCGCAAACCAAAAACAATGCGAAATAGGAGCAGCAGTGCAAAACATCTGGCGAGCTGGAGGTGGCAGACCCCTGCCTTATCTTTGTGCCAGTTATGCCTGTTGGTGGTGGAGAGTATGTGAGCAAGGCCGCGCTGGGATTGCAAATCCGATTAAGCCGCTCACTCCGCCAAGGATGAGTAAAATAAAGCAGTTTATAAAACCTGAACCAAAATAAGGCCTAACGCCTGATTAAGATCAGGCGCCAGGGAACAGCGTATGCAGTGTTCCCCGCGCCAGCTCTCGCTCTCTGCTTGGCCTGTGTGATATAACCTATGCAGTGTTCCCCGCGCCAGCTCTCACTCTCTGCTTGGCCTGTGTGATATAACCTATGCAGTGTTCCCCGCGCCAGCTCTCACTCTCTGCTTGGCCTGTGTGATATAACCTATGCAGTGTTCCACCGCGCCCGCCCCAGCTCTCACTCTATGCTCCGCCTGTGTGATACAATCTTCCACCGCGTGAGAAGCACAATCATCAGATGGGCATTGTCACACTCCTAAAACTCACAACTCTTTGGGAAGGCCAGCCGTTCACATATAAATACATATCGATGGCCAATTACACATTGCATACTTTATTTTTGAAGAGCAATACATCTTTCTTCAAGCTTTCTTTTACTTTTTCAATAAAAGACACAGATGAACTGAAGTGTATTACAATAAAGGCATAAAAGACTTAAAGGCATAACATACAAAAAATTAAAAAAACTTGTGTACAGGACATCATTTCACCAAAATGCCAGGGGTGGCGGAAGTGACATCACACGACCCTTTACCTCTGTTGACACCACAGGAAGTTATGTCATTTGACCCCGCCTCGAAGTGACATCACGGGAAACGATGGTACACAACCTTTCACCCCTTGACAAAACAGGAAGTGGCACCACGTAACATTGTTTTTGAGTACACTATGAAATATATGGTTACGATATCACAGTAAAGTGATATACATTTCATACAAGAATGGATCACCGTATGTATCGGTAAAATCAGTGCGTATAGGACCATATTACCAAATTACTGAATGCAAGCATACATCCAAGGCCAAACGATAATGATGCATTATTATATAGTACTTATTCTTAAGCGCTTCACATATAACAAATATACATACAATATCACCTAACCTGTGGTGTTGGTATCCATTTATCAACCTCAGCAGGATGAAAGGCTGAACTGACCTTGCTGGGAGTCGAACCTGCAACCTGCAGATCACACACACATTGCAGCAGCCAGTGCTCAACCCACTGAGCTATCTTACCGTATGTTAGGAAAGATTTCGTAATTGTAGGTAATTTTCCTTCCATGTGGCAACCCCTAAACTTTTTGCTGTTGTTTTTCACCTTGTTCTTGACTTTGCCAGAGAAGTGCAGCCTTCTGCTGCACTCCTCTGGGCTTTCGCTCCTTCTTACGGGGAAACTGACATGCCCTTAAGACAGTCAGTACCGGGGAACGCTGTTTCCCGTAGTTTCTTTTATCGTGTTGCGGCTTTAGTGCAACATGACACAAGAGGGCACTGTAAGCTAAGTTACAGCTCTCTTGGGTCTCTAGCCTTCTACAGGCCCTAGATACTCTTTTAGGATGGGATTTGATCGGTGCAAGTCATTCAGGGACTCGAATGGTGGCAGCGATCGTTTTGTTTATTTTGAGCTCCTTTTGGCGTTCTGAGCACGTTTTTCGCACTGAACCCAAAATGGTGGCCTGGCTCCCAAAATGGCCAGACCACGAGGCTCCTTTGTCTTGTCCACTGACCGTCTTGCTCCCTTCACCTTCCCCAGGTCGAGCGACCCGGGGCCTTCCTTATTTGGGCATGTACTTTCCCGCGAAACGTGGTTGCTTTCGCGGGCTTCTACATGTCGTTTGTGTGCCTCCAGGGTGTGGGCTGGGATGTCTGGTCCCAATACACATCCTGGGTGCCAGAGAGTCTAGGGTGGTGTGAATGCCTGGGACCACCGTGGTCCGTGATTGGTCCACGTATGGTATGTGTGTTGATGAGCGGATCTCCCATTGGCTCCCCTCCGTTTTGGCGCGAAGGGAACCGTGGATAAGAGGGGGCTGGAAACACCACTACCATGTCGATCTCCTGAGTTCTCACGAACGAAGGAATACAGGAGCCAAGTATTCTGCAACCAAGAGGCTGGACCGAGGAATCGCTGGTGACCCGCTGAAGGAATCCTCCTTTGCACTGCTGTCGTCCTGTGAAACCCTTTCCTCCTTTGATCGAACCAGAAGGCCTGTACTGGTGCTTCGACCTTTGGAATAGCAGGAACAGCTATTCCCGGCGACTTCATCAACTCCTGCCAAGTAAGCCTTCGGAAGTGTCTCTGGGCCATCCAGTTGACTGACCAGCTTACAAGGGAGTCCTGCTCTGTAACCGCTGCCAGGTTGTGTTGTATTTCGAGTCCTTATCACTCTCCCACGCTTCGTACACTTGGCGTTCCCAAGTCTGAAGGGAGGAGTGTACATTTGGCTCGGATACACACGGCCGCTCCGTTGTCCTGCTGCGGCAACAAACTGTGCTGGTTTCGTCGATTGGGACGTCTTTTTGCTCTACACGACTACGAGGCGTTCCCTGCTCTTCTGAACCTGCCAGCTGCTGAAACTAACGTGGAGAAGCCTGGGTCTGCTTGCTTCGGGGACCGGTGAGTAGTTTAGCTAGGATCTGGTCGCCCTCCTGCAGTATCCCATTGCTTTTCCCTGCTGTGTAAAAACAGCACCCTTTTGGCCGTACTCGCGCTCTGCTTCTGCCCGCTGTGGAGGCTGCGCTTGAGTTGCGGAACCTGTTCTCCTTCTGCTGTGCACTAACCCAAACTGCCTGACTTCCTCCGAAGAGCTTCCCCTTTTGCCCGTTGGCACCGGCGTGGCAGGTACTTTGAGCACAAGGCTCCACTCTTCGCAGGGCTCGGACTTCCATCTAGTTAGGTGCCTCTGAAGGCGAACTGAGTCTAAAGCGTTATCGCACTGCCTGTTTTCCTTTCCTTTCAGGTGGACTACATATTTCGTGCTTTAAACGCTTGCGACTGTGCATTTGTATATATATTGTGTTGATATGGTATGTGTTGGTTTAATATTGTGATATTGTGATTTTCTCGCTACGGTCATTGTTTTAAAGGCCTTAAAATAAATGTGTATCTATTTTTGATATAACAACTGTTTGGAGTAGTTTGTAAGCGCTCTTGCTTTGTGTGCTCATTGCGGGCTTTCAGTCACCCTCACCCCTCTTGAGACCTAGTCTTGACCGCCGCGATCGCTACCTTGATTGGTCTGGCTTGTCCAGAGGTTACCCTGTTCCAAGTAATTAGGTTGGCCTTCTGAACTTCTGCACCACCAGGACAGAGTTCAGAAATCCGTCTTAACAAATTGGTGTACAGCGGTGGGATACGACTGAAGGTATCCAGTGTTGCGCACGAACTAAGGCATTTCAGGTTATTCCAAACAGTACACGTAGTGAATTGTTGTAGTATAACTTTAAAAAGGCCATAGTCCTATCAAACAGTATGGAAACAAATACCTTGTTAACTTTAAATGCTTCCAAATCAGAAACGCTGAAAAAGATGTGTGCGGAGAGAGGTGTTTCCTCTCAAGGCACAAAATTGGAAATGATCCAGAGAATCGTGGCGTGGCAAGAAGCGCAGCTTGACGCTATAACTTCTGAGGACAGTGCAGAAGGTGGTGGGGCTGCTCTCACTGGTAGAACCGACGGTTCTGCCGCTGCACTGATCCATCGCGACCACGAGGACAGGGAGGATGTGATGTCTAATGTTTCCTCTGCCAGTGCTGATGGGGATGCTATGCTTGAATTCAAGAAGCAAGAGCTGCGGTTTAGGCAGCAGGAGCTTGAATTCAGCATAGCCAAACTAAAAATCGAACAGGCAGAAAAACAGAAAGACAGGGATCACCAGTTGGAACTGGCCAAGCTTCAGGTTGCAAATGGGTCCAAGGGTCCTGGACATGGGTCTGGGGCTTCCTCTCATCCACGGTTTCCGAAAGATCTGCTCAGTGTGTATGAAGAAAGGAATGACATTATGGACTGGCTGAATGCGTTTGAGTATGCATGCGAGGTTCAAGAAGTTGACAATGCTGATAAGATTGCGTGGTTGCTCAGTAGACTGCCCCATTCTGGCTGTAGTGCCATTATGGAAATGTCAAAGGCTGAGCGAGCTGATTTCGCAATGTTAAAGCAAACTCTCATTTTAAAGTTTGGGAAGACTCCGGCCCACTATTTAAAGCGTTTTCGAGAGTATAAGAAAAAGGAAGGTGGTACTTGGGTATCTTATGTCGCTGAATCTTTGAAAAACTTAACTGGCTGGGTTGAAGGTTATAAGGTTTCTACCTTCGAAGGCATGATAAATCTTGTCATGCTGGAACACATTTTTGCTTCTTCTTCCCCGGAGCTTAAGCAGCATTTGGCCGATTCGAAGGAGATAGATCCTAAGAAGCTGGCCATTGCAGCAGACTTATGGGTGTCACATCGAGTGTCCCATAAGGACAACACTCATCCTGGTAAGCAGGAGGAAGGGAAAAAGTCCAAAGATATGGAGGGTGGGGAATCTGCTAAATCTTCTTCCCATAAGGGCCACAAAAAGAAAAACAAGGGTAAGACACAAGAGAACTCACAGGGCAGTGGAGGTCCGCCTCCGAAACAGAACTCTGGTTACAATAAGCCTCCCTACGTAAACAGACCCACTGGGGCTTGTTTTTCTTGTGGAGCAACTGACCACGTGAAGGGGGATCCCCGTTGTAAGGTTAGACCTTTGGGGGTCCACTCCGCTAATCTGTCCTTCTCCTCCTACGAGGAAGAAGAGATTACAGGAGCATCCTTCTCCTCAGACTCATTTCCCAGCGGAATAGAGGCTGAGGTAGTTTTAGTGTCCCTGGGTTCCTGGGAGCCTAAAGTCGCAGAGGCTTATGCTAGGATTCCGGATAATACCAAGCACTACTTTAAAGACAGTGTGCTGATCAATGGAGTGGATACTCCAGCTCTTAGGGATAGTGGGTGCAGTCGCACTGTAGTGGATTCTACCTTGGTAGACTCGGAGGAAGTTGCCAGAGCTACTCTGATGCCCATTAAGTTGGCTGACGGCCCCCTCCGTATGTTTCCCGTAATACCTGTAAATCTTACTTTAAATGGTACAGCAGTCAGGATTCCAGTGAGCATTCAGAGAAACGTCCCGGGAAAGGTCTTGTTGGGTAATGATCTCAGAGCTTTAGGGCTCGTAGGAGACACTGCCGAAAGACCCTACACACGGTCTCAAGCACGGGCAGCATTGGCCAAGTCCAATACGCCGCCCCAGCCGAAGGGGAAACCCAAGGCGAAAGGAGTCTACAAGTCAAAACGAGGGAAAGAGAATATTCCCCCGAGCTCGCCTACCACTGCGGTGGAGGAAGTTGGTCAATCGCCCGGGCCTGACGAGGAGGTGGCGATGCCTGAAGTATTCGACCCCAACGATCATCCTGAACTAAAAGACTTGTTAGTTGAAGGAGGTCCTGATAGGGACGAATTCAGTAAAGGCCAACGTGAGTGCCCATCTCTGGAAGGCCTAAGGAGACAGGCCTGCTCCCAGCTTGAGGGTGAACCTCCTGGGAAGCATAGGATTTATTGGGAAGGTGGACTCCTGTATAGTGAGCCCACAGAGTCTACAGAAGGAGACCATAGGAGGTTGGTGGTTCCCCTTGCTGTTAGGCCCTTCCTCCTGCAGTTGGCGCATGAAGTTCCCCTTGCTGGTCACCTTGGTATGAGGAGGACCAAGCAAAGGTTATCCATGCACTTCTACTGGCCCAAGATGGGGGAGCAAGTAGAAAGTCACTGCAGGAGTTGTGCCGCCTGCCAGTTGTCTGGTAAGGTTGGCGCGACAATCCAAGCTCCGTTGGTACCGCTCCCAGTTGTGGGGGTACCATTTGAAAGGGTAGGGATCGACATGGTTGGTCCCCTTGACCCGCAAACATCCTCGGGCAATAGGTTTATCCTGGTGCTGGTCGACCATGCAACCAGGTATCCTGAGGCCATCCCATTGACAACTGTAACTGCCAAGTCAGTTGCAGAAGCTTTACTCGGCATATTTACTAGGGTTGGCTTCCCTAAAGAAGTTGTGTCGGATCATGGCAGCAACTTTATGTCGAAGTATAGGCAGGCTATGTGGAAAGAATGTGGGGTCACCTACAGGTTCTCTTCTGCATACCACCCCCAGACCAATGGTCTGGGGGGGCGTTTCAACAGAACGTTAAAGAGCATGATTGGGGCTCTGGAGGAGCCTCAGAGAAGAAAATGGGATCTTCTTGTTTCATGCTTACTGTTTGCCTACCGAGAGGAGGGTGTTGGCTTCAGCCCCTTCGAACTTCTGTTCGGTCATCCCGTACGGGGACCCTTAGCCATCGTCAAAGAGGGATGGGAGATGCCCACTCCCCCTGTTACTACCAACGTAGTTGATTATGTGCTAGGGCTCAGAAAACGGATGGTACTTCTGATGGGCTTGGCTAGTGATAAATTGAAGGCAGGGCAAGCGCTGGTGAAACATTGGTACGACCAGAAAGCTTCCCTCATCAACTTTACACTTGGTCAGCAAGTCCTGATCATGAATCTCATAAGGCCTCGAGCTTTACAGGACAAATGGTCAGGCCCTTGCCCAGTGGTGGAGCCCCTGGGTGAGGTTAACTATTCAGTGGAAGGCCTGGACGGGCTCCAAAAGTGTTTGACGTGAATAGGCTGAAGGCTTTCGTCCCAAGCGGCGAAATCGCAGCACTGCTATTGGCTTCAGACGTTGAGGAAGAGGAGTCTGAACCTCTTCCCGACCTGTTCCCAAGCAGTCCTTCAGATAGCTCTTTTGAGGGTGTCCGAGTGGCCCCTCACCAAAATGGACAAGGCTCAGTGGTTTACCTTGGACATGAAGTAGGTGGAGGGAGGAGACAGCCTCTACTCAGTCAGGTACAAGCAGTACAAGACTGGCCTACCCCCACTACGCAAACCCAAGTGAGAGCCTTCTTAGGACTCACGGGGTATTACCGCAGTTTTGTGGCAGACTATGGCACCATAGCTGCTCCTCTGACTGCCCTCACAACTCCGAAGAAACCCAAGAAGGTAACTTGGACCGACGAGTGTGAGAAGGCCTTCAATGGCTTAAAAGACTCCTTGTGCCAGGCCCCTGTCCTCAGGGCCCCTGACTATCAAAGACCTTTTATCGTGCAGACGGATGCCTCTGACACTGGGATAGGAGCTGTACTATCACAAGTAGATGAGAAGGGTAAGGAACACCCTATCGGTTTTATTAGTCGCCTGCTTAAGGACAGAGAGCTCAGGTGGTCCACGGTAGAGAAAGAATGTTTCTCTGTTGTGTGGGCCCTAAGGAAGCTGAGGCCCTACCTCTATGGGACCCACTTCACTGTGCAGACTGACCATAAGCCGTTAAAGTGGCTAATGAACATGAAGGGGGAGAATCCAAAGTTGCTTAGGTGGTCCATAAGTCTACAAGGCTTCGACTTCACTATTGAGCATAGGCCAGGTGTCCAACATAGCAATGCTGATGGGTTGTCCAGAATGTTTAACCGACCTGAACAAGAGACTCATCCAGGGGTGGATTAGTTCCCCCTGTCCATAGTCTGGGAGGGGCGAGTGTTAGGAAAGATTTCGTAATTGTAGGTAATTTTCCTTCCATGTGGCAACCCCTAAACTTTTTGCTGTTGTTTTTCACCTTGTTCTTGACTTTGCCAGAGAAGTGCAGCCTTCTGCTGCACTCCTCTGGGCTTTCGCTCCTTCTTACGGGGAAACTGACATGCCCTTAAGACAGTCAGTACCGGGGAACGCTGTTTCCCGTAGTTTCTTTTATCGTGTTGCGGCTTTAGTGCAACATGACACAAGAGGGCACTGTAAGCGAAGTTACAGCTCTCTTGGGTCTCTAGCCTTCTACAGGCCCTAGATACTCTTTTAGGATGGTATTTGATCGGTGCAAGTCATTCAGGGACTCGAATGGTGGCAGCGATCGTTTTGTTTATTTTGAGCTCCTTTTGGCGTTCTGAGCACGTTTTTCGCACTGAACCCAAAATGGTGGCCTGGCTCCCAAAATGGCCAGACCACGAGGCTCCTTTGTCTTGTCCACTGACCGTCTTGCTCCCTTCACCTTCCCCAGGTCGAGCGACCCGGGGCCTTCCTTATTTGGGCATGTACTTTCCCGCGAAACGTGGTTGCTTTCGCGGGCTTCTACATGTCGTTTGTGTGCCTCCAGGGTGTGGGCTGGGATGTCTGGTCCCAATACACATCCTGGGTGCCAGAGAATCTAGGGTGGTGTGAATGCCTGGGACCACCGTGGTCCGTGATTGGTCCACGTATGGTATGTGTGTTGATGAGCGGATCTCCCATTGGCTCCCCTCCGTTTTGGCGCGAAGGGAACCGTGGATAAGAGGGGGCTGGAAACACCACTACCATGTCGATCTCCTGAGTTCTCACGAACGAAGGAATACAGGAGCCAAGTATCCTGCAACCAAGAGGCTGGACCGAGGAATCGCTGGTGACCCGCTGAAGGAATCCTCCTTTGCACTGCTGTCGTCCTGTGAAACCCTTTCCTCCTTTAATCGAACCAGAAGGCCTGTACTGGTGCTTCGACCTTTGGAATAGCAGGAACAGCTATTCCCGGCGACTTCATCAACTCCTGCCAAGTAAGCCTTCGGAAGTGTCTCTGGGCCATCCAGTTGACTGACCAGCTTACAAGGGAGTCCTGCTCTGTAACCGCCGCCAGGTTGTGTTGTATTTCGAGTCCTTATCACTCTCCCAGGCTTCGTACACTTGGCGTTCCCAAGTCTGAAGGGAGGAGTGTACATTTGGCTCGGATACACACGGCCGCTCCGTTGTCCTGCTGCGGCAACAAACTGTGCTGGTTTCGTCGATTGGGACGTCTTTTTGCTCTACACGACTACGAGGCGTTCCCTGCTCTTCTGAACCTGCCAGCTGCTGAAACTAACGTGGAGAAGCCTGGGTCTGCTTGCTTCAGGGACCGGTGAGTAGTTTAGCTAGGATCTGGTCGCCCTCCTGCAGTATCCCATTG
This sequence comes from Ambystoma mexicanum, assembly GCF_040938575.1. NCBI lineage: Eukaryota > Metazoa > Chordata > Amphibia > Caudata > Ambystomatidae > Ambystoma > Ambystoma mexicanum. Next base: position 1,196,425,362 of record NC_090922.1, read on the forward strand.
CTTTTCCCTGCTGTGTAAAAACAGCACCCTTTTGGCCGTACTCGCGCTCTGCTTCTGCCCGCTGTGGAGGCTGCGCTTGAGTTGCGGAACCTGTTCTCCTTCTGCTGTGCACTAACCCAAACTGCCTGACTTCCTCCGAAGAGCTTCCCCTTTTGCCCGTTGGCACCGGCGTGGCAGGTACTTTGAGCACAAGGCTCCACTCTTCGCAGGGCTCGGACTTCCATCTAGTTAGGTGCCTCTGAAGGCGAACTGAGTCTAAAGCGTTATCGCACTGCCTGTTTTCCTTTCCTTTCAGGTGGACTACATATTTCGTGCTTTAAACGCTTGCGACTGTGCATTTGTATATATATTGTGTTGATATGGTATGTGTTGGTTTAATATTGTGATATTGTGATTTTCTCGCTACGGTCATTGTTTTAAAGGCCTTAAAATAAATGTGTATCTATTTTTGATATAACAACTGTTTGGAGTAGTTTGTAAGCGCTCTTGCTTTGTGTGCTCATTGCGGGCTTTCAGTCACCCTCACCCCTCTTGAGACCTAGTCTTGACCGCCGCGATCGCTACCTTGATTGGTCTGGCTTGTCCAGAGGTTACCCTGTTCCAAGTAATTAGGTTGGCCTTCTGAACTTCTGCGCCACCAGGACAGAGTTCAGAAATCCGTCTTAACACCGTACATAGCTATCAGAAAACCAGCCACTCCAGAAACAATGAGCCACATGGGGCTGGCCAAAGCCCATGAGCCTCAATGTAAAAGAAAACAAAAGTTAAAACGTTTTTTTGGCGATTTATTTTTAGGGGTAGCAAGGGAGACCACAGGGGTAGCAAGGAAGACCTCAGGGGTCGCAGTTGCGACCCCTGGTGAGCCCTAAATGACGTCCATGCTTGTGTACAGGCGCATTATGAATGACATATCATATCATGATAACAAAAAAGTCATACTGCAAAAAGTACATCGAAACAAACGCAAAGAAATAAAGTTAAATAAATGTCACTACATACCTAACATTATGCTAAAGTCACTAGTCCAATATAAAAAAAAACAATGTATTCAATGAGTGTGCTGGATTATTGCAACTCGCTTTATTTAGCGCAACCTGCCCACCTGATAGGATGGCTTCAGCTTCTGCAGAATGCTGCGGCTCGTTCCGCTCTCCATCCACCCTTTGGGGCTCACATGACCCCTCTGTTGTGCCAGATGCACTGGTTGCCAGTCGCTCAGCCAATCCTTTTTCAATCTATTCTATGTGCATGGTGCACAGGGCCTTCTATGGCGTTGGAGCCGAATACTTGCAGGCCAAGTTCACTCGCTATTTACCTACTCGCGCCCTTTGTTCTCAAGGGTCTTGCCGACTGTCGGTACCTCGTTTTAGATCAGTTCGCAAAGGTGGCCGTGCATTTCCGGTAGTCGCGGCCAAGGAATGGAATAATCTGCCTCTTTCCCTGCGCGAGACCTTCAACCATCTCACATTTCGGCGAAACCTGAAAACGCTAATGTTTTAAATTACGCTCCTGGCCTTCAGCCGGCTTTTCTGCTCCTCTTCTCTCCCAGCGCCATGATACCTTCGGTTGAGCGTGCACTTTATAAAACTCAATAACCTAACATAACATAACATTCAGAAACATGCAAAGACGTCATAAAAGCGTATTCCGAGAATTATTACCTAAAAGAAAAATGCAATATATTTTTTAACTTTCTGGATTGCCCATTGTGTTAAAACAGATTTACAGCGAGAAACAGGATGCAGAACCTATAATAACCGTGTTCTTATATGGCGCTTCCCGTGAGATTTCTCCCACTTCCAAGCACTGTGATTAAAGCTGTTACTCCATTTAGTGGTACTGAATGTGTCGTCATCAAAAGAAGTGCTGAGTGAACCATAGATTCTAACTCTCACAGTGCTGGGTGGCTGGCTCTCACAGTGCTGGGTGGCTGGCTCTCATAGTGTAGGACAGGATGGCCTGCTCTCACAGTGCAGTACAGGATGGTCTGCTCTCACAGTGCTGGGTGGCCTGCTCTAATAGTGCAAGAAGGTCTGCTCTCACAGCGCAGGATGGCATCCTCTCACAGCACAGGATGGCCTGCTCTCATAGTGCTGGATGGCCTGCTCACACAGTGCAGGATGGCTTGCTCTCACAGTGCAGGACGGCATCTCCTCAGTGCTGGGTGGCCTGCTCTCATAGTGCAAGATGGCCTCCTCTCATAGTACAGGGTGGCATCCTCTCACATTGCTGAGTGGTCTGCTCTAATAGTGCAGGATGGCCTGCTCTCATAGTGCATGGTTGCATGCAATCACAGTGCTGGGTGGCCTGCTCTCACAGTGCAGGACAGGATGGCCTGCTCACACAGGACAGGATGGCCTGCTCACACAGTGCTGGGTGGCCTGCTCTCATAGTGCAGGGTGGCATCCTCTCACAGTGCTGGGTGGCCTGCTCTCATAGTGCAGGACAGGATGGCCTGCTCTCACAGTGCAGGATGGCATCCTCTCACAATGCTGGATGGCCTGCTCTCATAGTGCAGGATGGTCTGCTCTCACAGTGCACAATGGCATCCTCTCACAGTGCTGGATGGCCTGCTCTCACAGTGCAGGATGGCATCCTCTCTGTGCTGGGTGGCCTGCTCTCATAGTGCAAGATGGCATCCTCTCACAGTGCTGGGTGGCCTGCTCTCCTAGTGCAGGATGGCATCCTCTCACAGTACTGGATGGCCTGCTCTCACAGTACAGGACAGGATGGCCTGCTCTCACAGTGCGCAATGGCATCCTCTCTGTGCTGGGTGGCCTGCTCTCACAGTGCAGGATGGCATCCTCTCAGTGTTGTGTGGCCTGCTCTCATAGTGCAGGATGGTCTGCTCTCACAGTACAGGACAGGATGGCCTTCTCTCCCAGTGCAGTACAGGATGGCCTGCTCTCACAGTGCACAATGGCATCCTCTCTGTGCTGGGTGGCCTGCCCTCATAGTGCAGGATGGACTGCTCTCACAGTGCAGGATGGCATCCTCTCTCAGTGCTGGGTGGCCTGCTCTCATAGGGCAGGATGGCCTGCTCTCACAGTGCAGGATGGCATCCTCTCACAGTACAGGACAGGATGGCCAGCTCTCACAGTACAGGACAGGATGGCCAGCTCTCTCAGTGCAGGGTGGCCAGCTCTCACAGTGCAGGGTGGCCAGCTCTCATAGTGCAGTACAGGATGGCCTCCTCTCAAAGTGCAGGATGGCTTGCTCTCACAGCGCAGGATGGCATCCCCTCACAGTGTTGGGTGGCCTGCTCTCATAGTGCAGGAAGGCCTGCTCTCACAGTGATGGGTGGCCTGGTCATATAGTGCAGGATGGTATCCTCTCACAGTGCTGAGTGGCTTGCTCTCATAGTGCAGAATGGCATCCTCTCAGTGCAGGATGGCATCCTTTCATAGTGCTGGGTGGCCTGCTCTTATATTGCAGGACAGGATGGCATCCTCTCACAGTGCAGGATGGCATCCTCTCACAGTGCTGGGTGGCCTGCTCTCATAGTGCAGGATGGCATCATCTCACAGTGCTGGGTGGTCTGCTCTCATAGTGCAGGATGGCATCCTCTCACAGTGCTGGGTGGTCTGCTCTCATAGTGCAGGATAGAATCCTCTCACAGTGCTTGGTGGTCTGCTCCCACTGTGTAGGATGGCATCCTTTCACAGTGCTGGGTGGCCTGCTCTCATAGTGCAGGACAGGATGGCCTGCTCTCACAGTGCAGGATGGCATCCTGTCACAGTACAGTACAGGACAGGATGGCCTGCTCTCACAGTGCAGGACTGGATGGCCTGCTTTCACAGTGCACAATGGCATCCTCTCTCAGTGCTGGGTGGCCTGCTCTCATAGGGTAGGATGGCCTGCTTTCACAGTGCAGGATGGCATCCTCTCAGTGCAGGATGGCATCCTCTCATAGTACAGGACAGAATGGCCAGCTCCCACAGTGCAGGGTGGCCATCTCTCATAGTGCAGTACAGGATGGCCTTCTCTCAAAGCGCAGGATGGCTTGCTCTCACAGCGCAGGATGGCATCCTCTCGTAGTGCAGGATGGCATCCCCTCACTGTGCTGGGTGGCCTGCTCTCATAGTGCAGGCAGGCCTGCTCTCACAGTGCAGGATGGCATGCTCTCACAGTGCAGGGTGGCATCCTCTCACAGTGTTGGGTGGCATCCTCACATTGCTAGTTTGCCTGCTCTCATAGTGCAGTATGGCATCCTCTCAGTGTTGTGTGGCCTGCTCTCATAGTGCAGGATGGTCTGCTCTCACAGTACAGGACAGGATGGCCTTCTCTCCCAGTGCAGTACAGGATGGCCTGCTCTCACAGTGCACAATGGCATCCTCTCTGTGCTGGGTGGCCTGCCCTCATAGTGCAGGATGGACTGCTCTCACAGTGCAGGATGGCATCCTCTCTCAGTGCTGGGTGGCCTGCTCTCATAGGGCAGGATGGCCTGCTCTCACAGTGCAGGATGGCATCCTCTCACAGTACAGGACAGGATGGCCAGCTCTCACAGTACAGGACAGGATGGCCAGCTCTCTCAGTGCAGGGTGGCCAGCTCTCACAGTGCAGGGTGGCCAGCTCTCATAGTGCAGTACAGGATGGCCTCCTCTCAAAGTGCAGGATGGCTTGCTCTCACAGCGCAGGATGGCCTGCTCTCACAGTGCTGGATGGCATCCTCTCATAGTGCAGGATGGCATCCCCTCACAGTGTTGGGTGGCCTGCTCTCATAGTGCAGGAAGGCCTGCTCTCACAGTGATGGGTGGCCTGGTCATATAGTGCAGGATGGTATCCTCTCACAGTGCTGAGTGGCTTGCTCTCATAGTGCAGAATGGCATCCTCTCAGTGCAGGATGGCATCCTTTCATAGTGCTGGGTGGCCTGCTCTTATATTGCAGGACAGGATGGCATCCTCTCACAGTGCAGGATGGCATCCTCTCACAGTGCTGGGTGGCCTGCTCTCATAGTGCAGGATGGCATCATCTCACAGTGCTGGGTGGTCTGCTCTCATAGTGCAGGATGGCATCCTCTCACAGTGCTGGGTGGTCTGCTCTCATAGTGCAGGATAGAATCCTCTCACAGTGCTTGGTGGTCTGCTCCCACTGTGTAGGATGGCATCCTTTCACAGTGCTGGGTGGCCTGCTCTCATAGTGAAGGACAGGATGGCCTGCTCTCACAGTGCAGGATGGCATCCTCTCACAGTACAGTACAGGACAGGATGGCCTGCTCTCACAGTGCAGGACTGGATGGCCTGCTTTCACAGTGCACAATGGCATCCTCTCTCAGTGCTGGGTGGCCTGCTCTCATAGGGTAGGATGGCCTGCTTTCACAGTGCAGGATGGCATCCTCTCAGTGCAGGATGGCATCCTCTCATAGTACAGGACAGAATGGCCAGCTCCCACAGTGCAGGGTGGCCATCTCTCATAGTGCAGTACAGGATGGCCTTCTCTCAAAGCGCAGGATGGCTTGCTCTCACAGCGCAGGATGGCATCCTCTCGTAGTGCAGGATGGCATCCCCTCACTGTGCTGGGTGGCCTGCTCTCATAGTGCAGGAAGGCCTGCTCTCACAGTGCAGGATGGCATGCTCTCACAGTGCAGGGTGGCATCCTCTCACAGTGTTGGGTGGCATCCTCACATTGCTAGTTTGCCTGCTCTCATAGTGCAGTATGGCATCCTCTGAGTTATTGATGGCCTGCTCTCATAGTGCAGAATGGCATCCTCTCAGTGCAGGCTGGCATCCTTTCACAGTGCTGGGTGGCCTGGTCTTATAGTGCAGGATGGTATCCTCTCACAGTGCTGGGTGGCTTGCTCTCATAGTGCAGAATGGCATCCTCTCAGTGCAGGATAGCATCCTTTCATAGTGCTGGGTGGCCTGCTCTTCTAGTGCAGGACAGGATGGCATCCTCGAACAGTGCAGGATGACATCCTCTCACAGTGCTGGGTGGCCTGCTCTCATAGTGCAAGATGGCCCGCTCTCACAGTGCAGGATGGCATCCTCTCACAGTGCTGGGGGGCCTGCCCGCACAATGCAGGATGGCATCCTCTCAGTGCTGGGTGGTCTGCTCTCATAGTGCAAGATGGCCTCCTCTCACAGTGCTGGGGGGCCTGCTCTCATAATGCATGATGGTCTTCTCTCTCAGTGAAGTATGGCATCCTCTCACAGTGCTGGGTGGCCTGCTCTCATAGAGCAGTATGGAATCCTCTCACAGTGCTGGGTGGCCTGCTCTCATAGTGCAGGATGGCATCATCTCACAGTGCAGGATGGCATCCTCTCACAGTGCTGGGTGGTCTGCTCTCATGGTGCAGGATGGCATCCTCTCACAGTGCTGGGTGGTCTGCTCTCATAGTGCTGGATGGAATCCTCTCACAGTGCTTGGTGGTCTGCCCTCATAGTGCAGGATGGCATCCTCTCACAGTGCTGGGTGGCCTGCTCTCACTGTGCAGGATGGCATCCTCTCACAGTGCTGGGTGGCGTGCTCCCCTAGTACAGAATGGCATACTCTCACAGTGCTGGGTGGCCTGCTCTCATAGTGCAGGATGGCATCCTCTCACAGTACTGGCTGGCCTGCTCTCACAGTACAGGACAGGATGACCTGCTCTCACAGTGCAGGACTGGATGGCCTTCTTTCACAGTGCACAATGGCATCCTCTCTCAGTGCTGGGTGGCCTGCTCTTATAGTGCAGGTTGGCATCCTCTCACAGTGCTGGGTGGCCCGCTCTCATAGCACTGCCACCTACCTTCTCGGTTATCCAACCAATGAAGCGTGTGTCAGTTGGGGCTTTCACCACCACTTCCCCCCACACAAACTCCTTGCCAGAATCACACCCTGACACAGCCCTTTCCATGCTCCACTCTGCTATCTCTGATACTCTTGATGTTCTTGCCCCGGTCATGAGGATCCACTTGAAGCACAAAGCCAGTGCAACTCTTGGTACGACTCAGACCTCTTCACCCTTAAACTCAAGTGCAGGGTGGCTGAAAGAAAATGGCGTGCTTCTGGTACATTCTCTGGTAAACTGGCCTGCCACCTGCTCCAAAGGCAATACCGGATCTCTGTCTGCACCAAGAAGAGAGCCCACATGCAAGCCTGCATCTCTGCGGCATCTAACAACTCAGCCAAACTCTTTAAAATCTGCAAAGAGCTGGCCAATCCTGCTGCAGTCTCTACCTCTCCTGTCCCCTCCCAAGCCCTCTGCACGGCCCTGGCTTCTCATTTCATCTCTAAAACTCAGGACATCCTGTCGTCTCTATCTGCCTCTCCTCCTCTTCCCCCTCTTCCCTGCTCTTCCTCTAGCCCTTCTTCGGCCACCTCTTTCTCTCTTTCCCATGTTCTCCTCTGACAAGATTTCTAGACAAGTCTGATCTATGAAAGTCGCGTCAAAACAGGTTCACTCCTGTTCCTCCAAAACCATCAAGGACCACATTGAGACCCTGGCCCCTGCTCTGGCTGATTTCTTCAACCACTCCTTTGTAACTGGAGTCCTCCCTTCCACCCTCTACTTAAGAAACCATCTGCCGACCCTTCCTTGGTCCAATCTCCATCACTCCTTTCCTGGGCAAACTCCTTGAAAAGTTGGCCATCTCCCAGCTTAATCTTCACTATGAATCTGTTGGCTGTCTGCATGAACATCAGTCTGGCTTCAGAGCTGCCAGAAGCATAGAAACTGCTCTCCTAAACATCAGTGAAGACATGCTTTCAAACCTCTATTCCAACACCCTGTGTCTTCATCTTACTTGACCTCTCTTCTGCCTTTGACACGGTCAACCATGCCATCCTGCTTAACCGTCTCTGTGATAACCTGGGCATCACTGACCAGGCCCTGGTTTGGCTGACCTCCTTACTCTCTGATCGACCCTCCCATGTCCACCTTGGGTCCTTCCTCTCCTCTATCTCTATCTCTACCCGTGGTGTTCCCTAGGGGTCTAACCTCTCTCCCTGGCTGTTCAACCAGTACCTGTTACTTCTTGCCCACCACATTGCCGCTCTCTGCCCCAACGTTCAGTGCTATGCGGATGACACTCAACTCAATTCAGGCTCTCTTCAGCCACCTCTTCTTCTTCTCTCATCACTGACTGACTGTCCGCAATCCAGGAGTGGTGTGCCACCAATGATCTCTGCCTTAATGCCAGTAAGACCGAGATTCTCCTTATTGGCACGCCTGCTCCCTCATTTCCTGTCACTCTCTGGCCAGCCTCTCTTGGCCCTCTTCCTGCTCCTACCTGTGAGGCTAGAAACCTCAGGGTCATCTTAGACAGCACACTTTCCTTCTCTCCTCACATCTCTGACGTCTCTAAGAAGTCACACTACCAGCTGCACCTACTCAGAGGTATTCTTCCTTTCCTCTCCTTCCCCCAGAAGCTCACTGTCTCCAGAGCTCTGGTTCTCTCTAGACTAGACTACTGCAACAGCCTCTTTCTAAATCTTCCTGCCTCTACTCTCCACCGTGTGCAACTGATCCAAAATGGGAATGGAAGACTTGTCTTTGGCCTCAAGCCTAGGGATCGTATCTCTCCAGTACTGAAATCCCTGCACTGCCTCCCAGTGGTGGCGAGGATAAAGTTTAAAACCCTCTGCATTTTCCACAAGACTTTCGGGGGTTTGGGACCTCAATACCTTCAACTCTCTCTTCCTAAATATCTTCCTTCTCGAGCTTTTCGCTCATCCACCTCCAACTCCATCAGGGTTAGTCGCTTTTCCAAGCAGCGAGTTGCTGGTAGACCTCTCTTCTGCCGGGACCCCCTCTGGAACAGCCTCCCTGCTTCTCTGAAACTTGAGGAGAACTATCTCCGGTTCTGGAAGCACCTCAAGTCCTTCCTCTTTGCTTCTTCTTTCTCTCCTTTCCCCTGCTGATCTCCTGGCTGAATCTGAAAGGTTCCTAGTGATAGCCTCGACATTCAAAGCATCAAATGCAAAAGCCTCGAAAAAAATGCATCGAAAAAATGAATTTTTTTCTAATTTTTTTTAATGGGGGGCCCCCAACCCTTTTTTTTACCCCTTAAAACCTATTTTAATTTTTAAAAAAAAAGTTTACCTAAAAAAAAAATGCATTTTTCGATGCATTTTTTCTGAGGCTTTTGCATTCGATGCTATGTATTCGAGGGAATCACTTGATACCAATCTGAAACTGCACTGGTTACCTGGCTACCCTCTGATCTTGGGCCCAGAACCCCTGACCCTGCCAGTTGCACACCTGCACTGCCCCTCTGGCAACCCTTGCACTCGGGGACTGTTTCTGTATCCCTACAGCCCCTACTAGCACTTGACACCAAATGTTCTGCACTTACCCTTGCACTTGCCACCAGCTGGCTGCACTTTTATTTATCTTCTTTATTTATTTACTGTTATCCTATGTACTGCACTGCCCCCCAACCCATTCCCCCTGCACTTTCCCCCTTCCCACCTCCCCTGCACTTGCGCAATCTCAATGTCTCCTGGCCTAGTAGGATCGCTGTCTCTGTCTCCCCTCTGTTTCCCCTCCCTTGCCTCGTCGCACCTTGAAACACTTGTGTATAGGCGCGTTATAAATGCCATATCATATCAAATCATAGTGCAGGACAGGATGGCCTGCTCTCACAGTGCAGGATGGCATCCTCTCACAGTACAGGACAGGTTGGCCAGCTCTCACAGTACAGGACAGGATGGCCAGCTCTCACAGTCCAGGATGGCCAGCTCTCATAGTGCAGTACAGGATGGCCTTCTCTCAAAGTGCAGGATGGCTTGCTCTCACAGCGCAGGATGGCCTGCTCTCACAGTGCTGGATGGCATCCCCTCACAGTGTTGGGTGGCCTGCTCTCATAGTGCAGGAAGGCCTGCTCTCACAGTGCAGGATGGCATCCTCTCACAGTGCTGGGTGGCCTGCTCTCACAGTGCAGGGTGGCATCCTCTCACAGTGCTGGGTGGCCTCCTCTCACAGTGCTGGGTGGCCTGCTCTCATAGTGCAGGATGGCATTATCTCACAGTGCTGGGTGGCCTGCTCACATAGCACAGGAGAGGATGGCCTGCTCTCACAGTGCAGGATGGCATCCCCTCACAGTACAGGATAGGATGGCCAGCTCTCACAGTGCAGGATGGCCAGCTCTCACAGTGCAGGGTGGCCAGCTCTCACAGTGCAAGATGGCCTGCTCTCACAGTGCAGGATGGCATACTCTCACAGTGCTGGGTGGCCTGCTCTGACGGTGCAGGACAGGATGGGCAACTCTCACAGTGCAGGGTGGCATCCTCTCACAGTGCAGGGTGCCCTGCTCTCATAGTGCAGGACAGGAGGGCCTGCTCTCAAAGTGCAGGATGGCATCCTCCAACAGTACAGGCCAGGATTGATGGCCTGCTCTCATAGTGCAGGACAGGATGGCCTGCTATAATAGTGCAGGATGGCCTGCTCTCAAAGTGCAGGATGGCCTGCTCTCAAAGTGCAAGACAGGAGTGCCTGCTCTAATAGTGCAAGGCAGGAGTGCCTGCTCTCATAGTGCAAGGCAGGAGTGTCTGCTCTCATAGTGCAAGGCAGGAGTGTCTGCTCTCATAGTGAATAGCAGTCAGACAGTCAGGGATGAGAGAAGAGGAGGCAATGGAGGGAAGCTTGAAGAAGAGCTGCATTTCGTCTGCATAAAACTGGAAGTCAAGAGAGAAGGCAGAGACCAGGTAGGCCAGAAGGACAAGGTAAATGTTGAAGAGCCACTGCGAGAGGATAGAGGCTTGAGGGACGCCGCAGGTGGAAAGTGTGTTAGAGGAGAGAAAAGGAGCAAGTTGAACCTGGGAAGGTCAGTCAGAGAGGAAGGTGGGCCACCAGTCCAGTGCCAGGCCTGTGAAGCCAAGGGTGTGTCAAATCCGATTTATAAGGGTGGCATGATTGACTGTATCGAAGGTAGAGGAAAGATCCAGAAGGATGAAAACGGATGGAGAGTTGAGATTAGAGAGCAAATCTTTACGGGTGTTAAGGAGAGCAGTTTCTGTGCCTCTGGCTGCTCTGAATCTAGACTGGTGGTCGTGGAGACAACCAACATATTCAGTGTGGTGGATCAGTTGTGAGATGACCAGCTTCTCAAGAGTTTGCCCAGGAATGGGGTAATGGCAGTAGTTAGCTGGACAGGAGGGGGCGGCAGAAGCTTTTTGAGGTGAGGATGCACAGGGGAGTGCTTGAGGGGTAGAGGGAAGGATCCAGTGGCAAAGGAGTGATTACAGAAATCCGCCAAGGCTGGAGAAAGGGAGGCAATGTTGTCCTTGATAGTTCTGGAGGAGCAGGGGAGCGCCTGTTTGGAGGAGACTTTCATAGAGAACACTTGTCTAGGGACCTCATTCGGTGCTATGAGTAAGAAAGAGGACCGTAGGAGGGAGGCCTGAGAGCAGGTGAGGGAGGAGGGATGGACTTAGAGGAGAGTGAGGACAGGATGTCCAGAGTTTTGGTTAAGAAGTGGGAGGCCAGAAAAGTGCAAAGGGTCAGGGATGGAAGGGGAGAGGTGGAGACTGCTGTAGGATTGGTGAGTTTCTTGCAGATTTTGTGTTGTTAGTGGCCCCAGAGATGCAGGCTTGGATAAAAGCAGCAACTGACATTCACTTGATCGGTCGAATGACGGAAAAGGAGACTGGTAGTGCAGGCAGAGGCTTAGCCGGGGGACCCAAGAAATCCAGGTGAGAGGACAGGAGAGCATGGTCACACCAGGAGAGAAGTGTAGTGAGAGGGTTGGAGATGGGGATGTCTGATGAGATGAGAAAATCCAACTTGTGTCCAGCTGGGTGCGTCGGAATGGAGGGAAGAATGGTGAGGGAAACAGAGTCACAGAGGCTGCAGAAGAGTCCAGTGGCTGCATCAGTCAGGAGAGTCAAGGTGAATATTGAAGTCTCCAAGGAGGAGAAGCTTGGAGGTGGAGGCCAAAAAAGAAGAGGTGAGATGAGACCACTCTGAGAGGAAGAGGGAGAAGGAGATCGGACCAGGGGTACTGAAGATGGAGGCAAGAGTAAACGAGAGGATTGGAGAGACACCAAGCCTGCAGATGAGGCATTCGAAAGAAGAGAGGGTCTGAGTGGCAAGGATAGTATCATGGACCCATTATGGGAAGATCGGGGCCACTCCAATTCGCTGAATGGGGTGTTGCAGTGAGAGGGGGAATTTCCCAATTGCCAAGCACGAGAGTGGAGTGATCTGCAGCACCTCTTGATTGCAACGAAAACACAGAGTGCCAGGAGTCAGAGGCAGCAGTGACCTCCCGCTGTTCCAGGCGGCGAGGCGCCTAGTAGAAAGAGAGGCATTGATGAATCAGGTGCACAGAAGGTAGACCAGGACAGTGAAGAGATTCCTTGGCAGGCAGAGGGCAAGCATGGCAAAGAGGGTAAGAGACTAAATCTATTGTCAGCCTTCAATTCACCAGCTTGCCAAATACACAAAGAAAAAAGTCAATTTAACTCGCCATCATTGTCTCTATGGGCTTAGTGCAATGCCTCCTCCTCCTTATTGATGTGGAAGGCTACAAGAAACAATCCCAAGACATTCATCACTGAAGCTGTCAGAACAGATGAGTGAAAGGACAGTTCAGTCTCTGTTTAGTCAGGGTTACTCCAATTACCAAAAATTCTCCTGAATCCTCCCCACAGGAAATGTCTGCCTGATCCTCAGGAGGATCAAAACAATGCTCCAAGAAACAATGTTGAATGCTTTCAGGACCCCTTGAAATGAATGCTTTCTGAGACTCTCAATCAATGGGGGGGATTCTGCCATGACCTTGATTGCTGGTAGAAGCATAAAATGAAGTAGAGAGCTTACAATAACATCGAGGCTCACGCCCGACTTCCTCCAACTTCGGTGCCCCCCACCCACTGCAGCCGAGACACCAGCAGGACGATGCCATCCAACCGCCAAGGCACCCACATGGATTCCAATGGTGATCTCACACCAGAAGGGGAGCACCAATGCCAACCAGGAATTGGCAGCATAGCAACAAGATGTTATCTCCCAGCAGTGGCCACGCTGCAGCTCACAGTGCCCTCCAGAGCTCAACAGGCTCCCCTGGGAATAGCCAGTGAGAACAGCAGATTCGGCCCTCTCTGCCTCCCAGCAGGGCCCCTCACTGCATCTCTGTCTAATGCACAGAACCGCTCCACCTCTGGGGCACGTTTCGTTGTGGTCCATGTACTCGGCACACCCCGGGGATTACTAGTGATCATCGGCTCACTGGTGTTTCTCATTGGTGTGTCATTTTCTGCTCCTGATGACCCAGCTACAAGGGCAGAAATGCTCGGTGCTCTTTGCAAGGATCTTCTGCTCCTGTTTGCCCCAAGGAGTGTAGAGGGTGGTGTCCCGGAACTCCGGACCTCTTGATGCACTTTCTACCAGCAACCTAGTGCCATCTTGCTGCATCACACTGGACCCCAGAGGGACTCCCGGAGGCCCGAACTCCACTTCTGCACCAATGATTCAGTTGGAGACCTCCTGCCAAGGTCCTGGGACCCTCCACCTCACAATGGGTCATGGTCAGCAGAGTTTACTCCCACGAAGAGTCCAGGTACTCATCCACTCATGTAAGTGGGTGAATATCTTCGTTATTTAAAGCGGCAGTGCAGCTCCTGCCATGGCCGCCCACAGTCTCTCTTGCCTCCACTCTCGTGGCTAGTTTTTCCTGCTGTCTGTGACCCCAGCAGACTCTGTCCTCACACCAAGCTTGGGTCGCAACACTGTACTGTACCGGCGTTATGCCTGTCAGGATCCTACCGATTTACCACCCAGCACCACTATGTGTGAACATTTAAGGACTTTTGGACCAATCTAATTTTATGTTCCATTTCGGGTTTTGGGTTAAATCAGCAGATGTAATTTGGTACATGCATGTTGTTCCCAAGGAAAGAGGTCTGGATGAAGCCTACTGAGTACATTTGTTTGCAGCAAGCTACTAAGAGCTGGAGAGGCCCTGCTTGCATTCACCTCTTCCAAACCACTGCAGGCTAGCCTACAGAGAACTAGAGAGACTTTAATTACTATCCACTGCTGCAGCCTACTGAAACAGGGGTTGGGCTTAAATGAGCACAGCTGCCCGAGACTGAATCAGCTCCACCCTGTTGGGCTGTTTGCTAAGAGGGCCTTTACAAGCTCACTTTGAACAGAATCAGTTGTTCAATCAACTGCTTCCACTGGGAGTTTATGCTTTTGAACCTTTTCTGAATATCCTGATTTTGACTTTTGAATCCTGTTTCTTGTTGCTATTCGTATCACATTTCCAGTCTGCTTTTGCAGTCTGCCTGTTTTTGAACCTTTTCCTTGATTTCCAGCTTTTGACTTCTGAAGCCTTGTCCTGTTTTGCTGTTAATGACATTCAGTTCTTTGCTGATATCTTTTCTGTCTTTCTGTAAACACCCTGTTTTCTGTAAGCATTTCTGCATCACAGGCTTGTCCTGTTTCTGCCTAGCTTTTCTCTGTTCCTCTCTGCAATCCCAGTCTCTTGAAGTTTTTCTGTTTCTTCCTTAACTGCGATATTACCAGACTTCAGTCCATAGTTCTAGTGCCAGTTCTTAAGTACTCTGTGTTTCCTGAACCCGTCATATTCTCTGTGTTGCAGCAACCCATCTTTTCTGAGCTCTTTGCCTTGCATATTCTGATATTCCAGTCTCTGCTTTGTACTTTGTTTCTCTATCTTTTAGGCTCACCTGGTCTCTGCGGAGGCGTTGGGGGACGGTTGCAGCCGTCCCGGGGGTGAGGTCGCTCGGGTCCGACTTCGCCCTCTGCGCTTATGTGGTGACTGGTGGTAATAGGTGAGGCTCCTCGGGACTGCTCCTGTGTGGAGAATGGGGGGACATGAGTATGCCAACTTGTGCTCCTGATTCCCTTCCAGACCCCTTCTCCCAAACCGTGGTACCTGTGGGATGCACTGTCCCTGGAAAGCTCACCTGTTGATTAGTTTTGGCGAGCACTCCTTCTTGCTGCTTCTGGAAGGGGCGCTTGTATGATCTGGACCGAGTTCCTTCACTGGCCCCTTGCACGTGGTAGTCCAGTCCTGCTGCGACTAAGCCACTATACTGCAGGTAGGTGTTCCTGTTTTCCTTTGCCTTTGTCTTTCCTTGTCTGTTTTTGTTGTAGTGGAATGTTTGTTGTCTTGTATTGCTGTCCGTTCCACTTTTGATGTTTGATCTTTTGTTTTCCCCCTAGCAGGGGATGTAGCCGGCCCGGCAAAAGCTGTGCAACCCGAGGCGACAGCTGGAGGGAATGAGGAACGAAGCTGCAGTGGTACAGTGCTGGTAAGTTGTTAACTAGTGGGCGTGCAGGGTTCAAATGCGGTGCGGCCCTAGGACGGATGTTCTAACCTTCTTCTTCACATGATCCGAGTTTGTGGATGCCGAGTGCCGTGCTATGGCGTCGGGACCAAGATCACTGGATGTCAGGAGATGAGTCTGCAGATGAAGCACCGGTTTCCTGGAGGTGAGTATGCAGGGGAACGCCTGGTTTCAAAGGTAAGTAAACTGGTCCAAGCGGCGGTGAGCGTCACGGTGCATGTGAGTGCACAGTAACGCGAAGCACCGGCCTTAAGCATGGATCATCTTATATAGCTGAGCTTCTGAAGCAACGCCCACCAGGTTCAGCCTGCCTGCCACACCCTCCACACACGATGAGTCAGCACATGAAGACCAGGCCCAGGAGGTCTCACCCGATGAGTCAGCACATGAGGATGTTCTCAGGAATAAAGGCTTTCAGCTCCTGGAAAGTTCTTGTAAAATAAAAGCACTCCTGCAATGAAATAAAATAAAAGCACTCCTGCACTGAAATAAAGTGTTCCTGCTCACATCTCTATATGAGCCTGGCGCCAAAGGCACCAGGACTGAGTCCAGCCAGGGCCCCTGTGTTTATAGGTCCCAAAAGTGACATGAGTGAGACCAGTGACCCATTGCCCCCATCACTAGATGGTGTGGTTTTTGTGTTCTGGGGCCTGTGGCCATGACAGCACGCCCCCTCATGCCCCTCTCATGGGTGGTTTCCCCCCTGGTTTATTGGGGTTATTGCAGTGGAACTGCCTAATTAACCATGGGGCGTGGACATGCTCACTGGGTTCCCAGGTCCGATCTTGGGGTCCATAACCTTTCCAGTCTATAAGGTAGTATAACTTGGACCGGACCATCTTAGAGTCTAGGATCCTTTTAGCTTCGTATTCTCTTTCTCCTTCAACTATTTCGGGATCCGGTGGAGTATCGATTTGCATGCCTGGTCTCAATGGTTTTAGGAGGGAGACATGGAACATCAGGTGGAACCGAATGTGGGCCGGTAATTCTAATTTCATGGCCGAACAGGTTGATCACAGCCTTGATAGTGTAGGGTCCCAGATATCTGGGACAGAACACCTGTGGTCCTTTCAGGGGGATGTATGGGATGCTAACCAAACCATGTCTCTGACTTGGTAGTTGGGAGCTTCCCTTCGGTGTCGATCCGCAAACTGCTTCTGTTTCTCTTTGGCTCTGGCAAGATGCTCTGCTGCTTCCTTAAAAACCTGGGTGATGGTCTTGTGTCAGGTCGTTACAGTGGGAATTTCTAATGATTCGAGTGGGTCAAAAAAGGAAGTCTGTGGATGTCGACCATACACTATGTAGAATGGGCTTTGTCCCGTACTGGTGTCAATGGAGGAGTTATATGTGTATTCTGCTAACCAAAGTATGTCCTTCCAGGTATCCTCGGTTTGTTGCAGCATACACCTAATGCATTTCTCGAGGGTCTGGTTAGTCTGGCCGTCAGTTTGGGGGTAATGGCTTGTAGATAGCCGGAGGTCGATTTTGGCAATTTTACAAAACCTTTTCCAGAATGCAGAGACAAACGGAGTTCCTTGGTCTGATATCAATATTGATGGGAACCAGTGTAGCCGGACAATCTGTTCCAAAGACACAGTAGCCAGAGTAGAAGCAGTTTGGAGACCATTCAGGGGAATAAAGTGGGCCATTTTGGAAAACAGATCTACGACGACTAAGATGGTATTGTATCCATAACAGGAGGCAAGGTCTGTAATAAAATTAATTGATAGCGTATGCCAAGGTGCTGGGGGTACCTCTAAAGGACGTAGCAGACCTGCAGGACTTTGTTTTTTGGACTTGTGTTGTGCACAGGTGCCACAGGTTGCGATGAACTGGACAATGTCCTTTCGCTGAGTTGGCCACCAAGAATTTATTTTTAATTTTAGCTTGGGTTTTGGCTATTCCCGGATGCCCTTCTACTAACGAATCGTGATAGTTTGCGATGATTTGATTCTGTAATTTCTTATCCGGGATGTACAATTGTCCTGGTTAGTATGGTAGGTTGTCCACAAGCGTATACCGGTCTCCCTTCCCTAGCCATTCCTGTTGCGCTGGTGGACTCATCAAGTGTTGCAGGTCAGATTTTAAGTTGTCTAGAGCGGTGGTTGCGGCAATCATGCCTTGGATTCGTCCTTCAGGGATGATGGCCACGGGGTCTGGTGTAGTGAATGCCTCTTCTCCCTCACTCATGTGAGACAGGGCGTCCGCTTTTCCATTGTATACTCCGGGTCTATAGGAGATGACGAAGTCGTATTCTGCAAAGAAGAGAGCCCAGCGGAGTTGGTGTGATGATTGCGCTTTAGCGGTCTTCTGATACTGTAGACTACGATGATCCGTGACAACAGTGACTGTATGTCTAGCTCCAAGAAGATAATGTCTCCAGGCTTTGAACGCTGCCTTAATTGCAAGCAGTTCTTTATCAGTGATTGCATAATTCAATTCAGGGGCTGAAAACTTGCGAGACCAGAATGCCACGGGATGCAACTGACCTGTTTCGGGGTGCTCGTTGTGACAGGACTGCTCCCATTGCTATGTTGGAAGCATCAGTTTCGACCACGTATGGTAGTTCTGGTCGAGGATGCCGTAGAATTGGTGCTGTGGTAAATGCTTGTTTTAGCTCCTGGAAGGCTTTCTCTGCCTCTGCGGACCAATTAAATTGTTTATTTTTCCGTAGTAAAGAGGTGATTGGGTGGACGATCTGGGAGAACCCAGGAATGAATCAGCGATAAAAGTTGGCGAACCTGAGTACACTCTGTACTCCCTTTATGGATGTCGGTGTGAGCCAGTTAAGGATAGCGTCTACCTTGCACGTGTCCATGCGTACGCCCTGTGGTGTGAGAATAAACCCGAGGAATTCTACCTCTGTCACATGAAAGAAGCATTTCTCCAATTTGGCATTTAGCCGGTTTTGCCCCAGTTTCTCCAACTGCCCGGACATGGTTGACGTGGTCCTCCTTGGTGGTCGAATAGATAAGAATGTCATCAATACAGACAGCAGTGCAGACGTACAACAGTTCACAGAGCATGTCATTCGTGAGAAATTGGAACACCGCCGGGGCATTACATAGTCCAAAGGGCATAATGTGATATTCATAAAGGCCATATTTTGTGCAAAAGGCTGTCTTCCACTCGTCTCCTTTTTTGACTCTTACTAGATGGTAGGCCCCTCTTAAGTCTAGTTTTGTATATATCTGAGCATTTTTGACTTGATCCAAGAGCTCGGGAATAAGAGGTAACGGGTACCGTTTTTTTACCGTAATCTGGTTAAGTGCTCTGTGGTCGATGCAAGTTCTCAGGTCTCCCTCCTTTTGAGGCCCAAAAAAGAGGGGCGAGGATGCAGGGGACTTGGACGGACGAATGATGCCATTTGCCAGATACTGATCGAGGTAGGTTTTTAGATGCTGGTTTTCCTGTTCTGTTAGGCCGTAAATCCAGCTGCAGGGAACATGAGCTCCAGTTACCAGATCAATTTGGCAGTCATACGGCCTGCACGGAGGTAGGGTGTTTGCTTGCTCTCTTTGAAAGACATGTTAGTAATCCAGGTATTCAGGTGGTAGTGAACCCAATATCATCTGGAATTGAGGAGCGCCGATGAGATGAAGGTGATGTCCTCTTGGTGACTGTCCTGACACAGAAGCGTGACATTCTCGGTGTAATGCGTCACTGGGCCAGATGATAGCTGAGATCCATCAACTGCTGTGACGTTTTCCAAAACCTGCTTCTGTCGGAAAGGAAGGCCTATCAAGGTAGCCAGATCTTGGTCCATGTAATTTCCCACAGCCCCACTCTCAATGTATGGCGTCAAGGCATGTATTTTCGACGTTTGCTCCACAAGTGGACCCCTATGCTTGCCGGCGTTGGAGTTTCTCGAGTCCTGTTCTTCTTCTTCACCCATGTCAGTTGCTCCAACTGCTTTCCTGGGTGGTTTCACCGGGCATTCTAGGAGATAGTGACCTGACTCACCACAGTACAAACAAAGCTGCTGCTGTCTCCTTTTCTCCCTTTCTGCCTTGGTGAGTGGGCTCCACAAGCCTCCGATTTGCATTGGCTCGGACTGATCTTGTGATTTGGTTTGATTCTCATGGGGTCGCATTTAGACCTACCACCCCTCGGCCTTGGCCCGATCCATCTTCCGATCCTGCAATCTGTGATCGAGCTGCACTGTCGGGTCAATGTATTCAGCACATCTTTCCAAAGGATTTACTACTTGGGCTAATAAGTTCTTAAGTTCCCCTCGCAAACCTCTGCAAAAGAGCATAGTTCTTTTCTACTCTGGCCAGTTAGTTTGTGCTATCAGACGATTGAAGGAAGTGATATATGTTAGTAGGTCTTGATTACCCTGCCGTAGTGATAACAGTTCATCATCCAGAGCCCGTCCTTGAGTATGCCGTGCAAATAGTTTCTCCATTTCACGCTGGAAACCTCCAAAGTCTCGAAGCATAGCATCATCCTGGTTTACCAAGGGTATTGACCAGTCCGCTGCACTACCTCCCAAATATGAGAGTACAAATACCTCTCTCGCTTGATCGTTGGGGAATGCCCCAGGTCTGCACAAGAAATGTAGGCGACATTGATTCATAAAGATGGCGTACTTATTCGGATCTACTGTGAAGATTTCTGGTGGGGCCAGGGAACATCCCCTGGAAGAACCACCAGTACTGGCGTGGGCTGTGGAGGCATGGCAGGAGGGGCATACCCTGCAGTGGGACCTGGCCTGCTTGTGCCCGGAGCATTTGCTTTCCTAGTTCATCTGTCCGCTCCCAGTTCACAATTAGATCCCTCCTTAGGGCATTGGTTTCCTGTCTTGTGGCATGAACTTCAGCCCGTAACTCTCCCAGTAATTGGGCCCACTGGTCCGTTTCAAAAGTTTCCATAATGCCCAGGCAGAGATTTGAAGAGGTTTCACGTTCTGTTACGATCACTTGGTCTCTGCGGAGGCATTGGGGCATGGTTGCAGCCCTCGCGGGGGTGAGGTCACTCAGGTCCAACTTCGCCCTCTGCGCTTATGTGGTGACTGGTGGTAATAGGTGATGCTGCTCGGGACTGCTCCTGCATGGAGAATAGGGGGCGTGAGTATGCCAGCTTGTGCACCTGATCCACTGCCAGACCCCTTCTCCCAAACCGTGGTACCCATGTGATGCGCTGTCTCTGGAAAGCTCACCTGTTGATTAGTTTTGGCGAGCACTCCGTCCTGCTGCTTCTGGCAGGGGCGCTTGTATGATCTGGACCGAGTTCCTTCACTAGTCCCTTGCACGTGGTAGTCCAGTCCTGCTGCAACTAAGCCACTATACTTCAGTTAAGTGTTCCTGTTTGCCTTTGTTTTTCCTCGTCTGTTTTTGTTGTATTGTAAAGTTTGTTGTCTTATATTGCTGTCCCTTCCACTTTTGATGTTTGCCCTTTTGCTCTTCCCTTGCAGGTGATGTTGCCAGCCCAGCAGAAGCTGCAGAGCTCGAGGCGACAGCCGGAGGGAATGAGGTAGGAAGCTGCAGCGGTACAGTGCTGGTAAGTTGTTAACTAGGGGGCGTGTGGGGTTCAAAAGCAGCGCAGCCCCAGGACGGATGTTCTAACCTTCTCTTTCTTCTTCTTCACAGGGTCTGAGTTTGTGGATGCGGAGTACGGAGTGCGGTGCTGCGGTGCCGGGACCAAGATCACTGGATGTCAGGAGATGAGTCTGCAGATGAAGCACCGGTTTCCTGGAGGTGAGTATCCAGGGGAATGCCTGGTTTCAAAGGTAAGTAAACTGGTCCAAGCGGCGGTGAGCATCACGTTGCACGTGAGTGCACAGTAACACAAACCACCGGCCTTAAGGATGGAGCAGCTTATATAGCTGAGCTTCTGAAGCCACGCCCACCAGGTTCAGCCTGCCTGCCACACCCGATGAGTCAGCACATGAAGACCAGGCCTAGGGAGCCACACCGATTGAGTCAGCACATGAGGATGTTCTCTGGAATAAAGGCTTTCAGCTCCTGGAAAGTTCTTGTAAAATAAAAGTACTCCTGCACTGAAATAAAGTAAAAGCACTCCTGCACTGAAATAAAGTGTTCCTGCTCACATCTCTATATGACTGAGTCCAGCCAGGGCCCCTGTGTTTATAGGTCCCAAAGGGACATAAATGAGTCAAGTGACCCATTGACCCCATCACTAGATGGTGTGGCTTTTGTGTTCTGGGGCCTGTGCCCATGACACTATCCTACCCTCTACCTGGTTACTTCTCTCAACACTGCTTTCTGCCTGTATTACATCTTGGTCCATGGTTGTGCCTCTGTTCTGTATCCATTTACAGTGTGACCGCTGGGTTGGTCTCCTTTCAGATCAGATAAGGGGACGACTCAGCCAAGATCTGTGCCTCTTGTGGGTGGATTAATAAACATCTAGGTTATTTGTGCCCATTATGTTCTGTGAATAACATGTCCGTTCTAGCCTCTGCCCTAATCAACTTGAGGCTTGACTATTGTAATAGTCTTTTGGCAGGCACTGCACAGTCCAATCTCGCCGCCTTTCAGGTCACACAAAATGGTGTGGTTAGAGCAGTGCTAGGCATCCTCAGCTGGCAATCTATCACCGAATGCAGATGAAACTTGCACTGGCTGCCTGTTAAGCACTATGTTTCCTTTAAGATCTTGACACAAACTTTTAAGTGCCTGACCCTCACAGCGTCCATCTATCTTTCTGAGCGCATTGGGCGTTATGTGCCATCACAATCTCTTAGGTCACTTGACCAGGCTAACCTTACCCAACCCAGATTTCGCTTAGCTAAATTTGGGAAGACAATGTTTATGTCCTGGCACCTGCCACTTGGAACTCCATACATCCCCTTGGATCTGAAAATGACCACGCCTCTTGCTGACCTCAAAAAGAAGTTGAAAACTTTTCTTTTCCGCGCTCCCTAGATCTAGTTTCCACTTTTTCAGATTCTGTTCTACTGTTCTGTTGTTTCCTGTTTGTCATATTTGTGCGTCTTGAGGTC
Organism: Ambystoma mexicanum; assembly: GCF_040938575.1. Classification (NCBI taxonomy): domain Eukaryota; kingdom Metazoa; phylum Chordata; class Amphibia; order Caudata; family Ambystomatidae; genus Ambystoma; species Ambystoma mexicanum. The sequence continues at coordinate 1,196,447,570 of NC_090922.1, forward strand.
CTCGGGCGATCTGGTGCGTTATTGAGAATTAAAATAAATAAATACTTCTGTTGCCTTTGCCTAGTCCATTGGAGTCTTAACTGGCTCAGTATACGGTCTCCAGTTTTACTCTTACACTGAGTTCAACAGTCTCTTCAGCACGCCTAACTCATGACGCTGCTGTATGACAGCTGTTAAGAGTACAACTCTGCTTGTACCGATTCCAAGGGTTTTCCATGATCCATGGAGACCCCTTATCATATTCCAGTACACCTTTTATTCTGATCAATCCATGTTGCCCAGTATAATTGCTTGTCTTTTCTTTCTCTCCGTCTCCATCTACAGTCAGTTCCTGCTCCTGCCCCTGCAGTTCCTGTGAATACCTGTCTCAACTCAGATCAGCTTGCTTTGTATCCTGTTTGTTATATGCTAGCATCTACCCAAATCTACAGTGTATACTGTGAGATATAGCCTTTTCCCTGTGCAGGTCCACTAGCCACACTCCAACACCGCAGTCTCAGCGTTTCCGCCACCCAACAGGCCCACCATTGTTCTGGCGGTCTCACGGTCAAATCCACTTGCAGGCAGGACCACAGAGAATCTGAGTCACAGCTCTGCTGTGTGAACACGTTCTTTGTCGCATTTCTGTGCCTCAGAGAAGAGCAAATCTATACCCAAATCTTCAGAATCGGACAGACCTGCTAGAAAAAGGGAGCACGGGCAAGAGTACTCGGACCAAACGTTGGTACCAGAGTTCTGACCCCAAGCCATGATTTGAGGATCCTACTGAAGTGGACGATGTTAGGGTAGAGTAAATTGCCTCTATAGACAGCGGGCACAGGACGAACAAGCTGTATTGTGTGTAAAATCTTTTGGACATATAGGGTTTCACGTGTTTTCATCACAGACATTTTCACCACAGCAATTTTCACTGCTATTTCTTTTCTTTTTTTAATGTGGTGTACCCAACCACCCCCGAACTATAACCCACCCTCAAAACCCATACACAAACACACTACATATACATATATTTTTAGAATGCCAAAATGGCACGGTTGAAAACACCACAGGGAAAATTGCAGCGATTAAAACAAGGGCACCGGACATACAGGCCACACTACAAATAAAAACCGTTCCAGCCACCTTTACTCCCTGGGAGCCAATACTTCCAATACATAACAGCACTGTCAAATCCTATACTTTGGCTTTTGTATGGCTACCTCTTGTAGCTGTCCTGTGTTTTGCATAGCTATAATAAACATAGGAAAAAGACGAACGTTTTTACTATGTCTATGCTTGCTAATGTTTTAGATCTGCAAAAACTAACTTGCTGAAGGTTTTGATAGCTTTCAAGTAAATACTGCATATGTAGGGCATATTTAAGTAATCATGGAGCTGTTACTGTTTTTCCAGGAGGTCATGTGATCCCAATCAATATGCACTATAAATATGCCATACTTGGGTCCTTCATACTCAGTAATTACTTGAAAACAAGCACAATGTCTGCAAGCTAGTGTTTGCAGACCCTTAACATAAATAAGAGTCATAGTAACAAATACTTTTGCTTTTACTATGGTGCTCCTTTTTAAATGTGGCCTAAAATGAAAGAAAGGCGTACATGCCTTGAGTAAGGCTTTTGCGCCTTTCATTCACTTCATGCCACGTTTGCAATCATTTGTATTGCTGAGAGGAGGGGTACAACTTGCGTTTCCACCACCTTCCCTCCTCTACACCATCAAAATGATGCTCCAGCATTTGCACTGTATGGATTATCATGCCGCCATCCGGAGGTCACCATAGGGATCCATTGTACACAGAAACGCATGGCAAGCAGCGTTCACCAATAAAATTAAATCGGGCAGCGTGTAATTGCAATTGTACATGCTGCATGCCATGCAAGGTACTTGATAGTAATACTGATTCATGCCCTCGTTTGGATCATATGTTACATTATTAAATCATACCAACAGTGCTCTTTTAGAATATCCTTTTCACTTTATTTACATGATCCTAATGATATATAACATAGAGGATTGGTACCATGTATTACCTTGCCATCCTAACCTTTTTCAAAATCCCCCTAAATTCAAATGGCTGATTAGCGTAATGACAATAATGGTACCTATATCTATACTAATATATATATATATATATATATATATATATATATATATATATATTGGCACTGTTGGTGACCTCCTATCATGTATAAACATTATGGTGGGACGAATGCAATTGGGGGGCAGACCACTTATAGTTGGTGGCGACTGTCATCTTATTATGGATCCACTTTTCAATAGATACCTAATGGCAGGTAGAGGTCCCCACTGAAGCCCTCCACCCCATTCTCAATGCATCGCTCATGCAGAGAAGCTTCTCCACCCTTAAAGCCAGACAAATCTTCCCTCGGCTCAAAAACTCAAACTGAAACGTGATTACCTTGCCAGCTACTAGAGAGACACCTCCAGATATCCACTAGTACCCAACCACTGGGTATGCAGTGATTATATGGAATCCCAAAATAACTAATGCAATTACAATGAATACAAAACAATGAAAATGAAAATAATGAATTTGGGGAAAAACAAAAACTGGGGTTGGAAGTGGGAATATTGGTTTTGGGGGTGGGGAAAAGTATTAGAAAAAGGGGGGGTTTTGGGAGGACCCGCCCCCCAAAAACAACAAAAAAGGAATTTGTTATTTTGGTATTAGTTGTTTTGTATTCGTTGTAATTGCATTAGTTATTTTGGGATTCAATGAAATCACATGTAACCATCCACAGGTATACATGCTCTCACCTTTCATCGTCAACCTCTACATGGAGACCCATGGAATCCTGCTCACCCACCACAACATCACACTCACAAATACACGGACAATACACAACTCTCCCAGAAAATATCATCTATCGAAGACATTCGACCAACTCAAAACCTGCCTTGTCTGGATCCAGACCTGGATGTTCATTATCTACCTGAGACTGAAATTCCTGCTCCACAACAATATTGAACATCGCTACACCTACTCCAGGCCATCCGCCCTTAATATTGAGTGCTTCCACCCACAGCCAACTCCCTGTGCCAAGTCTATGGGGTTGCACATAGAACCCCACCCCTACTTTACTCAGACAGCTTGGTACCAACTATTAATCCTGCAAAAAAAAAAAAATAAGCCCTTCCTACCATAAACTGACTTCAGATCCACAGTACAGGCCATGGCACAATGTCACCTGGACAAGATGGTTGTGAGGCCTGGCATTGTCGAAATGTAGGCTGGGTGATACACACATCTGCACATGCAAGTAAAAAACACACTGCAATCCCGGGTTGTGTTGATTCACAAAAGTGAATTTGCCCATGCACATTTCTTTATGCGGGCAGATTCACCCCACCCTTACTGTGTGTGGACAGGGCGGTCTTCTGGGGTAGGCTGCCATATATCAAAGCCTGAGTCACAAAGAGATGCGGTCTGACATGTGTAAGGTGTTGTGGGTTTGTCTTTAAATCCTGGTCTACAATTTTGCAAGCCATATGCAGGGGAACAGCAGTGGTGGCAATGGTCTTCTTAGACTCCCAGCAGCATTTTGAAGCCTGAGATGAAAGATCACAAGTAAAGAGTAAAAGATTCATTTATTTGCTTCTCAACAGGGCTAGAAATGTGCAAATTTGCATTGACAAACCCTTTGATTCATGGCCAGTAACCTGGTTGCATTAATCCAAGTGTGTAGAACCCACCCCCCTCATCCTATCCAATGTTTAGTGGCCCCATGCATATCTGGGTGTCTTCTTCCCACATCCTCTCACTCCCTTGAACACAAATCCCTGTTGGGAACCAGGAATTAGCATGGATGGAAACACGACTGCACAATGCAAGTCACACTAGAAGTACTGGACCTTTGTGAATTAGCCCCTTTAGTTTCTTCTTATTGAAGGTGGCCTATTCATAATGATGTTTGCGCTCTTTATAAAATATAGATTTGGCTGTACATTAAGTAAAGATTAATGCCCCAATTCACACAATTGCTTTCTTTTACTTTACAGTTTTGGTCTAACTCCAAACTACATCGTGTTTGTGGAACAACCTGTGAAAATCAATCTCTTTAAATTCCTTTCTTCATGGAGTATTTGGGGAGCCAACTACATGGACTGCTTCGAGTCTCATGAAACGATGGGTGTAAGATCAAAGGGTTGTGTTACTGCATTCGCATATGTTTAGTTCAGCAATGCATACATGTCCTTTAAAAATGGGTGCATCATCTAAACTATGTGAAACTGCGTCTGTGTTTAAGGTCTGGATGCACGTAGCAGAGAAGCACACGGGTGAATATCTCAACATCAAATACAGGACATCTGCGTTCAACCTCTTTCATCACATCAACACATACGAAGACCATGGATTCCTCATTGTGGATCTCTGCTGCTGGAAAGGGTAAAGCAATATATCTTTTGATCAATAGATTTGAGCAATATTTGTTGCCGGCACCAACACTTAGCATCAAAGAAATGAATGGAATCATATGGTGTACCTCTATGGAACTAGCAGTCTCAAGGTGCCAGACAACAGAGGCAGCTCACATCACAGCTAGCATGTGAATAGTAAATTGGATAACGCCTCATCGCGCTTTAATTTTGACAGGTGGCCATGCCTCTTTTTGTCCTTAGCCCCGCCCCGTTTTGATACCAGTTCGATATCAGTTTGATATACATTTTATCACCTTTATATCAAAATATCATTTGATAAGCCTCCCAAAATGTTTGATATGAATTTTATATCAATTTGATAAGCGGCCCAACATTTTTGATAAGCCGCCCAATATTTTTACGACTATAATTTTGATATAGATTTAATATAAATTAATTTAAAAATCTATTTAAAAAGAATATAACAGTGAATGTTTTAATATAAACAATATAATAATGAATATACAAATTAAGATGTAATATACAAATTCATATTTTTTAATAAATCATTTTTCAATATTAAAATGAATATACCATTTTGTATTTTATCAAAATAAAACACTTATAAAGTTGGCAAAAATAATAATTTGATATCAAACAATGTTGATATCATTTTGATATAAAATGTTTATCAATGTTATATGAACTGGATTTAAAGTCTATATATAGAATAGATGATGGCATGGCATTCCAGAATTTCAACAAGGTCTAAAAATAACCCTTGGGCACTTGTGTGATCTTGTGCAAAACCCTAACTCCATTCCGTGCTCATGCATGATCCTGAGCAAATTCCTATGATACCAGTCAGTCTCTGTGTTAACTGAGACAGAGAGACCTTGGCTTTGTCCAAAAAATGCAAGCCCAGAAATTGCTGTCAAGCTAGTTACTTTTCAAAGCAACGCTGAGACTGTACAAATCTCGTACCGAGTATTCAAGCAGCGTGTGTCTTTCAACAGCAGATACAGCGATTGTGAAATGTATGTCCCCCTCCTTAGTCTGCAGAGTCCTTTTGTCCGTGGGGGTTTGAAGGATTCACCTCGCTAGTCCCCTGTCCGGCCTTCAGACCACGCAGGTCGCAATCCCTGGCCTTCCAGACGCACCTACGGAGCATGGGGCTTTTAAGGACATTGATAGCCCCCAGAAAGGATCAGCGCCGGGGCTTTAAGATGGGCCGTCAAAACAACCTGTCTTGTTCGTGGAAATACAAGATGCGCTTTTCACAAACAGAATGCAACACAGCTGTTCTTCACAAAAAACAAAAACATTCCACCCTTTTGTTTTGCCCGCTGTCTTTACCAACATTGGTGTTATATTCAAAAAAGTGCAATTATACATAAATATAACATCCACTCAAACACCCAACATCCATGCGCGGAAGGATTTATACCCCAACATTTTTTCACACAAAGTACGCTCCCGCACCCCCTCTGCATTTGTGCACCCCATCTTGGGCCGGCCCGTCAGTGTGGTTCCAGGCCATGCTGCATATATATTGACATTTTAACAGCATGCGGCTCAAAAATAGCGCTGAGGTGTGTTTTGAGGGTAAGGAGGGGGGCCATGAATTTCATAGTCACCGTCTCTGCTGTTGAAAGACACACGCTGCCTGAATACTCAGTGTGACATTTGAACAGTCTCAGCTCTAGGCTTTTCTTTGAAAAGTAACTAGCTTGACAGCAATTTCTAGGCTTGCATTTTTTGGAAAAAGCCACAGTCTCTCTGTCTCAGTAAACAGAGAAAGTACCGTGGGAATTTGCTCAGGATCATGCATAAGTGTGGAATGGAGTTAGGAGTTTTCATGCAAGATAACACAAGCGCCCAAGGGTTATTTTTTAGACCTTGTTGAACTTGCCATCATCTATACTATATATAAACTTCATATCCAGTTCATATAACATTGATATACATTTTATATCAAAATATCAAAACATTTTTGGATGAACATTTTTATTGCCAACTTTACATAATTGTTTTATTTTTATATAAAACGAATTTTTATATTAATTCTTAAATTGAAAAATACACATTTTTATATATTTTATATTAAAAAATAAGAATGTGTATATGAATTTTTAGATTAAAAAAGATGATTGTTTGCTATAAATTATCATAATAAAACATTAATTTTTATATTAATTTTATATGGATGTTTTATACAAAACATTAATTTCCATATTCTTTTTATATTGATGTTTATATTAATTTATAATAAATCTATATCCAAATGATAGCTGTAAATGTATTTATTTATACACTAGTAATGCGCCGGAGCCCGCAGGCATGAGGGCACAAGAAGAAAGAAAAAGTTGAAGAGAGAGGGGGCAAGAAAGCCACCACAGAAGAGGACAAGAATGGCACATTATTCAAAAAGAAAAGTTTTCAATTTCTTTCTAAAACTCAATAAAATTTTCATCCAACCGCAGTTGTTTAGGGAGTTCATTCCACCTCTTAGTAGCTTGCACAGCAAAAGCTCTGCCCAGGCCTCTTGCTCTTTTACACTGTGGCGCCATCAAGTACCCCACATCACTCGATCTTGCCCCAAAGAGTATGCAACTTTACCCCCGCTTTCAGGTACTCAGGTGCACTACCATAAAGACATTTATGGGTCAGGGTCAGCGCTATAAACTGAATGCGTGCTTTCAGAGGCAGCCACTGTAGACTCCTTCTGTGTGCCGAAATAGGCTCATGCCTAGGGACGTTGTTGACGATCCACACAGCGTCATTTTGTAGCACCTGCAGGCATCTCAGTACGTTGGTGCTGATTCCAACCATGAGCGCATTAGAAGAATCTAATCTAGGTGCTATGAGTGTGCGCGCACCAGAGTAGCAGAGTTAGCCTCAGAGACATAGGGCCTAATTAATCTCAGAAGTTTGAGAACATATTGGGTTTTATTGGACACATTAATAATGTGAGCGTCCAGGTTTAAAGATGATTCAAACGTGACACCAAGAGTTTTAACCGTGTCCACCACTTTCATGAGATGTTGCTCAATCATAAAACCTTTTTACTGACAATCCAGTTTAGCTCTGGCTTGAGGTGAGCCAAAGAGCATAAGCTCGATTTTACTAGCATTTAGGCACATGCCATTATTAGTCATCCAATTCTGGATTGTGGTATATACCATGTTTATCCTCTCACAGTCTATTGTGTGAGAGCCCTCAGCTGGAACACGATCTGAGTGTCATCAGCATAATTGGTAAAGTGTACTCCTAATCCTTCTAGGAGATCACAAAGAGGGCGGCAGAACACGTTAAAAAGAGACGGAGACTAGCATGCGCCCTGTGAAATGCCACATTTTAGCACTTCGTCAGATGAGGAAACATTTCCCCAAATGATTTGAGAGGCTTGGTTAGATAAGAATGAGTTAATCCATGTAATTGCTTCGGATGAGTAAATACCAGCCCCTCTCACATCAGGAGCTTGTCGTGGTCGACAAGGTCATAGGCTGCTGACAAGTCCAACAACATCAGCGGCCCCACCTTGCCCTCATTCATAATCCGGAGCATCTCAGATTGCATATTCAACAGGGTACTTTCAGTGCCAAAAGAGGCTCTTAAGGAAAATGAAGGGCTCCAGATGTCTACAAGAAGACCTGCAATTGTGATGTAGACACTTTATCCAGCACCTTAAGTAAGAAAGGAGCATTCTAAATAGGTGTAAAGTTCGAATGTATCTTACGGTCCAGCCCTGATTTTTTTAATAACAGGGTGACCGAAATCATCTTCAGGGCATTCGGGACCTGACAGTCTCTTGATCTGGCGTTGGTCAGGTGCACAAGGAAAGGCAAAAATAGGTCCCCATTGGCCAGAATAACTCTAGAAGGAAGCGTGTCCCCCATGAAGGTAGTAGGCCTAATTTCTGGCAAAATGTCAATCAGGGATTCACTGGACGTGTCAGAAAAGTAGAAAAGAGGTTTATTGCCCAAAGTGTGTTCAGTATCGTTAAGATGGCTACTAAACGGCTCTGAACTGCACAACTTATCCACAATCTGAACCTGTGCAGTAATTATTTTCCGCGCAAATGCTTGTTAAACTGCCCCGCAGTCTAGAGTGCTGGGGGAGATCTCTTGCAACATAACCTTAGGTTAGCATTCCCCTAGAATTTGAAAAGGTTTCTTAGAATTGCTTTCAGCCTGCGTTATTTGATTATCAAAATACGTTTTTTTAGCAAGTAAGATCCCAGTGCGATACACTTTTTGTAATATTTTCCATTTGGCTCTATTGGCCGGGATTGGTCCTTCACCCAGTCACGTTCTGCTTTCCTTTTTTCTCTTTTACGGTCCTGAAGAGCATCCGAAAACCATTTCTGGTGGTTAGATCTTTCCCTGACTTTCTTAGAGGTCAGAGGGGCTATACGATTCAATAAATCCATAAAGCGTCTATTGTACTGCAGGACTAAATTGTCAGGGGAGTCTGAATCCGAGGTACCTTGCATAAGGATTGCTAAACAGGATTGTTGATCTTCTTGTCGAATTTTGTTAAAATTCCTGCTTAGGACGGTGAGAGAGGAGTTCTTTTCATGAACTATGGGAGTCGACAAGGTAAACTGAAACACAACGAAACAATGGTCAGACCAGATTCAAGGTTGAACCGACAGCATGCTCAGTACCATATTCCTACTAGTAACCCAATCTAACACATTAACTAGTTTGTGTAGGGTCCGTACTGTTGTCTATGGTGAATCCATTAGATTCAAACAATTGGACTAAGAGAGAAGCCTCAATCCAGTTTGTTTCCAAACCACCTATTAAAGTCCCCCAAGATAAAAGATCACAAATTGGGTTCATGGCGTGAGGATAGAATAGCCACCAAGTCCTCCATAAATGAAGCGGTATCGTGGGGGGGCAAATATAGCAGGATGATATTCAAACAATTATTGGGGGTAGACGTTGTCTTAATATGAATAATTTCACAACCTCTGCACGAAATAGGGGTTTGGAAAACATGTAGGGAGGTGTGTGCCAGAATAGCTATCCCCCCTTCTTGACCACCCTCTCTGGTGGAGTGGCCAAGTCGCCATTAGGGCCACTAGAGTCCTGACACCAGGTTTCAGTGAGCTCCAAAATATCAACTTGCTGTGTTTCCAGGTAGTCTCTGACATCTATAGCATGTTTGTCTACAGATCTGGGGTTCAAAAGTGTCATGGAGATATGGGCGGTATGCTTCCTAATAAGAGCTCCTTCGAGCCTTGACTTACTGTCTGACGATGGTAGCACATCTTGAGTTTGTGTCACAGTAGCAGCCGAAAAGGAGGTACATTTGAAATATAAAAAAAAAAATGCAACAGGGGCCAGCACCGGCGCATCCTCGCGCAGACTTACTTGACACTGACGTGCCTGAAAGTTCACTAAATGTGATCACAGACTACAGTCCTGATGGGACTTGTAGTTCCAAGTGCTTGCTATGTTGTCTGAGCAACGCAAGGACTAAAACTAAATCAGTGTGAGAGAAGTGCCCAAACATACACTAGCAACAGTTTCAAATCTAGGTGGATAGCACAAATAAAGTCAAACAGATTTAAAATGACGGTCAACTCAGCAATTAAAACAGTTATACAATATGCAGTTTTAAGCACAGATAGGGACAAGCATATAGGAGCTAACCCTAAGAATACTAAAAAGTACTTCATTTCAATTAAAGCGCACCAAACACACATTCAGCTTTGGCTGCAGCAAGAGAGCACAGACACAGAGGCAAAAAAGAAAGAACCTGAAAGCGTGCATCACAGCAGATTAAGTAGCTGGAGAAGACTGGGCTTGTCTCACGTGCATCGTCGCAGGTGCCTGGGGCTGCTGGGTAATGTAGTTTCCCTGGCCAAGTAGCTCAAGCAGAATGTACAAAGCCAAATGCTGCTTTTAAAATGAGTAGGATAACCTCACATGCAGCCAGGCATACAATCCACATGATGGTATCTCACAAGTAATTACAAAAGTACTTCAATTTCAATTAAAGCGCAGCAAAACACACATTCAGTTTTGGCACCAGCAACATCACACACCCACAGATGCAAAAAGAAAGATAGCCCCCACCAACAGGACGGAGTCACTTGCTGATGTCATAACTGTGTCACTCAGCACGACACTAGTCTCATAGTCCTTGTCTTCGGAGCTAACTTCTCTCGCGGCTGAGCACCCGGGCTCTATTGAAAGACCAAAGAAATATCGAGGCTTAGTACCACAAATTAAATCAAATTAAAGATGATTCTTAAAATGGCGGCGAAGTTAACCAAAATCGGATCATTACAAATGCAGTTTTCTATGTAACGCAAATGGGCTGAGGCCAATATTCATAATAAGGAGGTATTATATGTTATATGATTACGGTTTAACACGATGACCGGGGACTGCTCCAGAAATGTGTATCTGTCGATAGCTGTTTTTATATAATTTTAATTAACATTTGATCTAAAATCTACATTTTTATAAAATTGATATCTACATTTTTATAAAATTGATATAAAAAATATCAGAGGGCTTATCAAAAATATTGTGGTGCTTATCAAACTAATTTAAAATTCATATCAAACATTTTGGGGGGCTTATCAAATGATATAATTTTGATACAATGTTGACATAAAACGTATATCAAATGGATATCAAACTGGTATCAAAAGGGGGCGGGCTAAGGACACAAAAGGGGTGTAGCCACCTGTCAAGATTAAAGCATGTTGAGTCACACTCTACTACTAATGTGGAGTGTGCAGATGTTGGAGTTCTAAGGGGAACCGTTGGTCTGGCAGTTGAACGAAGAGCTGACTGAAAGTTTTTGGGGAACCAGTGTTTCTGTTACCTACCATCTAAGTGTGAGTCTTCTGTGTACCCATTGCCACACATTCTGGTGGACCTAGTGGCAATAAGGCTACACTACAACTACACTTACCTGGTGCTGTGCCATCTGTGTAAGGGTGGCCACGCTACCACAGTATCATTTTCCACTCAACACCGATCGATCCAGAGTGAAACTATTACAGATAGCGGGGTTTTGCGCACTGAATCCTGTCCCCCTGTTCTACTATTTTTAACAAGGGCCTGGGTGGTACTGAAGTGTTGCACCTAGGTGGAGCATAGGGGGCAGCAGGGAAATATTTCTTCATTTTCCCAACCATAAAGCTGGCACCATTACTGGGGAAGATTTTAGGCCATTATTGTGGACCTGACACCAATGTACGCAAGAGGGCTGATGCAATCACTGGTTCAGATAGTGATTCATGTCAGAATCCATCTGCTTAACTCGGAAGTGTGGAGGGCTGAGTTGCCCCCGCTATCTATATTTATTTTTATATAGCGTTGTTCGCCCACAGGCCTCAGAGCGCTCACGAAGACAGACAGACACCAAACAGACAAGCGGTCAAGAAACGGTCAAAGAGTTATTTTCCAGGAGCACAGAGGGAATTGAAAAAGTTGGTTACACTGTTCCACCAAACATCCAGGTCTTAATCTCTTTCTTAAATGTGTTGATGGTTCCACAATTATTTTAGGGAACACAGAAGGGAATTCCAACCCATGGGTGCCCAAAAATTAAAATTGGTACAACCAATTCTTTTGAGTTGATGCAAATCATGGTTGTTATTTGATCACAGATTTCTTCTAATAGGAGCTTTCTTTATTTTATCAATAAGATAGTTTGGCGCGGTACCCGCTAGGCATTCCAAAAACCAAAACTGCCCCATTGAATTTTATTCTTTGTTCAACCGGGAACCAGTGAAGCTTCCCCCCTGCTGTTGAGATCTTAGAGCGTCGGCTGAGCCCATTGACAGCCCTGACAGTTCCATTTTGAATTGTTTGCTATTTTGTTATATCATATTTTCGACGTGCCGATTAGTAGACTATTGCAATAGTCTAATTTAGAATTTATTATGGCACCGGCGATCCCAGCAAGATTGTGCTCAGTCTGGTATGGATGGATTTGCCACAATAAGTTAGAATAAAAGGCACATGTAGATTTTAGGTAAGATGCATGCCTTCTAAAGGAGATATGTGAATCTATGAAGATTCCAAGTGTTTTTACGTGATCAGATACCAAAATGCTGTTCTAGATTTTAAGGCTTTGGTATTGATCATCTAGTTTTTTTAGTTTCTACGATGTACCAACTATCAGCAGTTCCGTTTTAGCCTCATTAAGGAGCCAATGAATTTGTTGCCATCCATTTTTGTATGGCATAGAACACCTCCCTGACTCTGTGGGTGTCCTTTTCATAGTTTCCTACTAGTATAAAAACCAACTGGGTGTCATCAGCATAGTTCGTAAACCTGAAACCCATGGTTAGTAGCATGTCGCACAATAATTTGGAGAAAATATTCAAAAGTAGGGGTGACAAACACGACCCCTGAGGGACACCAGAGAGTAGAAAGGTTTTAAGGGAGGTGAAATTTCCCTAGACTACTGCTGCCCTTCCCAGAAAGGACGTAAACCAATTTGCTGCAGAAGGAGAGCATCTACCTACTGTTATTAATCTTTCAGCTAAGAGATCATGATCAATCAGATCGAATGCAGAGGAGAGATCTAGCAACATAAGAAGGGCTGGATTTCCTTTCTCCATAATGGAGGCGATGTTTGCCTGAAGATCTAGAAGAGCCGTCTCCAAGCCATAATTGGCACGAAAACCTGATTGTTCATCTGCAATTATATTGTTTTTTTCTATGAATTTCTGATACTGTAGGTATGCAATCTTTTCGGTTATTCTTAACAAAAACAGTACGTTTGTAATGGGCCTAAAATTCCCGGGGACTGATGGATCAAGGTTATCTTTTTTAATAGGCAGGGTGATCCATGCTTCTTTAATGTTACCTGGGACATAGGCTTCCTCAAAGGACTGGTTCACAAAACGGCAAACCATGGTGCTAGTGTATAAGTCCTTAAAAGCGTAGCAGAGAACATATCCCCTTTGCATGAAGCGGGTTTCAAGTTGTGAATAACTTCTAGGATCCGCCAATTCCGATACCTTTTCAAAAGAGAAAGCTTTGGGATGATTTTAGCAGGGTGTGATATGGGCTCAGGTGTTATTTTATCATTGGTAACTATATTCAGCTGTGCTCTAATAGCCTGCTGATGTTTTTCGGTTTTGTGAATGAAACCATTGTGAATCGCTTGACACCAAGCATTGTTCTCTTGTTCTTGGCAACTTACTGGGGCGTTTCTTAATTCTTGTAAAATAGAGAAAATCTCTCTAGACTGGGATTTCGCTTGATGGATTCTATCATATTTTTTTAGCTTTGGCATCAAAAATCGTAAGTTTGTAGGTTTTTACAGCCTGTTTATAGCTTGACATTTTGTCTAGTAATGGAGTTTTCCTCCAAGTCCGCTATGCTCTACGCTTGACACGTCTAGCTTCTAGAATTTCCTCCAATAACCATTTGTTTTGGTCCGTAGATGTATTCCTCTTAGCTGGTTTGAGGGGAGCTAGAGTGTCAAAAGCAGAGTTGGTGGCCTTTCTAAACAGGTAAGTAAATTCATCAAGAGAAATATAGTCCTGTAAGGATGGCAGGAGTGGACTAACTAGCTCCTTAAATGCCTCACTAGTCAAATTTTTGTGATTTCGCCATGTATTAAGGGGCGTGTTCCTGACGGGCAACGATGCCTGAGGTGACTGTATAGAACAAACGAAGTTTATAAACTAATGATGAGACAGGCGCATTCTAAAATAGAGGAGATTGTTACATCTTGATTTTTTGCCATAATCCAGTCCAGAGTGTGGCCACCATTATGTGTAACAGCTTGGACCAATTGTTTAAAACCAATGGAATACATAGATATTTTCAAATACCTGGTCCCTTCATCTGATGGGTTATTATCCCAGAGAATGAAGTCGCCAAGGACAACAAAAGCCGTGTAGTCTTTAGCGGTGTTACCTATGGTGGCTAATAGCTGTTCTTCAAACAGGGGGGTTGATCTTGGGGGACGATACATTAGTAGCAGGCTAATAGAAGAAACTGGATTTATATTAAGTCTGACCATTATTGGCTCACAGTTTTCCATGTCTGGAGTGTTAGTTGTGTGCAATTTCAAATGGTGTTTGAAAATGATAGCCATCCCCACACCCCCTCTGCATTCCTCCCTGTCCACTTGGAGGGCTGAAAATCCATCAGGGGTACCCAATAACATGGCATGGTGAGTAGTTATAGTCATCCAAGTTTCAGTAATAAATAGCATATCCAGATCTTGCTCCAGAATCATGTCTGTAATTTCAACTGAATGCTTTATGATGGAGCAGGTGTTTAGTAGGCAGCATTTAAGTTTCCCATCGGTTTTATGCGAGTTTATTACTTCCATGTCCTTGTTAGGACAAACAGTAGTGTCCTGTACCTGGGGCCGGGGGCACCCGTGGGCCTTGAAAGCTACCTCACTGGGCAGGAGGTCACCAGCATGCAACGACATTATGGAAGTAACGTGTTCCGGGGGAGTAGAGATAAATGTGGGCACATGCGGTTGTTGGCCTCATCCACCGGCTCAGTTGCATTAACGTATACTTCCACTCCCTTGACCCTAAGCTGGAACGTGCCATAGGGTTCAACAACAGCGTCCAAGAGCGAGGCCGTGGGAGAGCAGGCGAGGGGGATAGGATTACAGGAGCACGGTCGGCACCAACGCTAGGATTCAAACTTGACTCCCGCAGGCCAAAAATGGGTATTTGGTGTAAGCACTTAACTCAGTGAGCTATCTCGCCAGCAAAAAGAGTTTCTGTACATTAAACCAGATTTTATATTTGTGCTATAGCGCAGAGAACCAAAACACTCAATGGATTGTAAAATCTCAAAATATTTTTCAAATGATGCCTTAAAGTTAAGCAGAAGCAGTGATCTCTAGCTCATCCTGGTGTTAGCGCGGCTAAGATCTGGAATTTACCCCTTGCAAATACGCTCTTTTTCTGCTTGCAGGTTTGAATTTGTTTACAACTACTTGTATTTAGCCAATTTACGGGAAAACTGGGAAGAAGTGAAGCGGAATGCAGAGAAAGCCCCACAGCCAGAAGTCAGGAGATATGTTCTTCCATTAGACATACACAAGGTAATTTCTATTTTAGTGCATTTTGTTTAGTAATTTTTTTTATGTGCCCAACTGTGGGGATCCACTTTGCAGGGCCCTTTGCTTAATAATTTTGTTTTATGATCCCTTTTCCCGCAGGTGGACACAGGTAAAAACTTAGTCAACTTGCCATACACAACAGCCACAGCAGTGCTCCGCAGCGATGAGACGATCTGGCTGGAACCCGAGGTTCTCTTTTCAGGCCCTCGCCAAGGTATTCGCTGCGAGCACGAAACAGAACTTATCTCGACAATAAGGTGACCATTAATCCCCTAAACCCTGTGCACATCCTTTACTTTCCAGCCTTCGAGTTCCCGCAGATCAACTACAAGAAGCACGGAGGCAAGGACTACACCTATGCATACGGCGTTGGATTGAATCACTTTGTCCCAGACCGGGTAAAAAGGCAGACTTAATTATTAATATTGAAGATTCAGTGTCCACATCTGCTCTCTAGAAGTAACGTGTTTGCCACATGTGCATTTTGCAGCTTTCCAAGCTGAATGTGAAAACAAAGGAGACCTGGGTGTGGCAGGAACCAGACACATACCCATCAGAACCCATCTTTGTGTCGCAACCAGATGCCATCGAAGAGGACGATGGTAATATATCATATTTTATTTTAAGCATTCCCTTGTCAAACACAAAATGGGAGGGTGGTGGATGTCAGCCCGAACTATGCTCGTTACGAATGAGATACAGCACTGAAGACAAACAAGAGATTTTTATTTTTTCATTATTGTGCTATGGTTCGATAATAACCTGGAACATGTACATTAAAGGAGACAGCACAAGATGTTTAAGACCAGACAGTACATTCATCAAATCAGTCTGACATTTTCAAAAAGCATAAAACTAAGCCACAATAAAAAGGCCACTCTCTTTACTTGAAAATAGTCTAATTAAAAAACCTACATAAGGATGTCTTTTCTGATGGAAATCATTCAGATATAAATCTAACTATAGCTACATTAAAAGACATTTCATCACGACAAACAATTGCTGGAGGAAAGAAACACAACAGTGCCCACACATTCCCTTAAATGAGTTCTTCTTTGTCAATGAATCCAGCAATAGGTGATTCCTGGTCTCCACAGAACCTAACCGACAAACGCAAAGAGCACAGGCAAGGCCCATTCTGTGCCCAACAACCTTGAAAGTGAGGGCAAAGATTAAATCGTAAATAGGTTTTCCTTAAATTCTGGCCAGGGAATTTAATGAGATAGTGGGGAAGTTCACCCTTTTTTTTTCCCATCCCAGCAGTACATTGGAACGATGTGTGAGTTTGTGTCAGAAAACGTGCATTCAACTAGTCAAACTCCCAGAGCCGCTGCTTAAGGCTGGCCAGATCATTTATGAAAAGAGCTTCCTCTTGGTCAATCTCTTGAAGAATCAATCCACGAAAAGTGAGAGTGAAGCAGAGCTTATATTCAATCTGGCTGTGTTCAAATCCTCAGAGTGAATCCGGAACTGGTGGTAACATCTTGGAGACCACATTAAGGGCTTGCCATTTTACACAGACCCGCAATGAAGCACCCCCAAATTACCATCTACTTAGAACAGAGGGAACACATGGAAGCAGTACTTTTCACTACACGATTCCCTCTAATTTAGTTAGAACAATCCAATCAGAATTTGGGATAATCCCCAAACCAAACATGGCATCACCTTCTGGTTGCAGAAATTCACTAACAGAACTAATGAAAAAGAGTCCCATTTCTTGTTAATCATTAGCATTTACTCAGCAAGAGCAGATCATTTTATCCTCCATCTCTGTAGAAGTATGGCCACATGTGGCCTCTTTAATGTAGGAAAATCCTAAGTACACCAAGTTGTTGGAAACGTCTAATTTAGTCCCATTAAGGCACTAGCAATGAGGAGCAAGTATACGTCCAGATGTGAAACATATCGGTGCGGTTTTATTAATATTCACAGTTAGATCATGGTTGGGCACGTAAAGATACAAAGCATTAAGGGAGTGCTGGAGACCAATGGGTGCGTGATCGATAATATAATATCGACAGCATAAACCAGCCAGTGCAATTGGATTTTTCCAATGCGAGGTGAAAAGCAATAAACTGCAGGAAAATACTCCCGCAGCAGGAAATCTGGCAGTATTATTCCAATTCAACAATGGAATGTGACATTTCAGGGTTTTCCTTTAAGAGAAGGACTGGAATCCCATCCGGACCCAAAGCGCCAGTGAATTCGGCTTTCTTTAATACATTTGCAGATCCTCAAAGGCAAACTCATAATTCCAAATATCAAATTGCGCAGTATAAAATCAGAAGTATGATCTCTCAGAGAAGTCGAGAGTCCACACAATGTTGTTTCCATACACCATCCGATATAGGATTCAGCTGCATACTGTTTGGCTCTACTAATTCCCAATTAACAGAGCAAAATGATTTAGTATTTTTTGGGAGATGATGGATAACAGCAGTTCACCGTTTCTCTCTAAAACGACACGTTCATATTCTTTGAGCCCATAGGTTTAATTTTTCTCTTAAATGTTCCCAGTTTGACGTAAGTCTTTCTGTAGTTCCCTTTTTTCTTATACAATCCAATCATACGGATATTTTCACTTTTTCTTGTGCGAAACCAGTGGTTTACTTACCTGCAATGCTAGGTCTTCCCACAAGCAGTTATCTCCAAGAATTCACACCACCACATTACGCCTTACAGTAGCAGGAACCTAGAAAACACTTCACAAAGATTAACAAGCATTGGCAAAGCCAATAGTTTTAGCTTTTGTGTAACCACGAGAAATTTTCCAGGCACTGCCATAATGGTATTATCTGGCAATAAGGTGACAACAAATGGTGTTAGTACCTCGGCTTATTATGGCAGTGACTGGCAAATGCCTAATGCCTATCCAGGAGTCAAAACTGTTGACTCTGTGTTATAAAAGGCGTCACGAGATCGCTGGTTACCTTTTCTTCCTGGGGAGCGAGGAGATGAGGCTGCCAGTCTGTCGATGGATCTTCGCAAAGATGAAAGAGCAACGCGGGGAACCGACCCAACACCCTCCTACAATAAATGACAGGATTGAGCTGAACCAGCTCCCAACGTCACGGGTAGCACTTCTCTGTATTTGCGTGACGTCAGGACAGTGTAAACACTGACAGAGAAGGCCAGGTGAAGTCCACTTCGGTACCAGCAGTTCGAGGGACAGATCTTCGGTAATTCCTCGGTGGTAATAATGGCACAGATACCGGCAGGGCACAAGACCAGCAGAAAGGAAATGGGGAGGCAGACCATTCAAGGAGGAAAGGAAGAGTAGGGGAAGAGAACGAACACCCCAGGACCGGACCCCTTCCTAACCAAGGAATGGTGCGGGGCTAGAGAGGAACCCAGGCAGGGACCTACCTTACCCCAAAGACCAAGTACCAGACTGGAACCCAAAAGGGGCGAATAACTAGGCAGGGCAGGGCTAAAGGAACAAGGCAAGGATAAGGAGCACTGGGCTAGCACGAGGTGGAAACGGGAACAGGACAGGAGCAGAACGGAAATTCAGGCAAGTAGGGCTCCTGGAGCGTAGACACGGAACAAACCGCGTTGAGACGCGTTGTTTCCGGGTCTGCAATGGCTATTTATAGCCTGGGACCAAAGTGAGGCTTGGAACGCAAGCCGCTGTCACTGCGCATGCGCGAAACGTCGGATACTGACGTTCCGCGCATGCGCAGGACATTCAAGATGGCCGCGCCCAGGGAGCCGGGAGCCCGGACCGCGGTACGCCGAAGAGAAAGGCGCCAACGCGGATACAATCTCCAGGAAGGAGACCGCCGTAGCTGAGGACCCCGACCCCCAGAACAGGCGAGTGGCGCGCGCCGCGTGACACCATACCCCCTCCCGGACAACCCCGGGGCACCAGGTTTCCAGGGATAGCGACGGAAGAAGTCCCGAACTAAGCGCGGGGCATGCACGAAGGAGCAAGGCTCCCAAGTGCGGTCACAAGCCGGATAGCCTTTCCAACTGACCAAATACTGGAGCACCCCACGCCTAATCCGCGAATCACAAATCTCCTCTACCTCAAACTCAGGGACCCCCTGGACCAACACCGGGGCAGGACGGGAACATGGACGGCCAAGAACATCGGGCACACAGGGTTTCAAAAGGGAGACATGAAAAACAGGATGAATCCGCCAAGAGTGAGGCAAAGACAAACGAAAGGCAACAGGGGAAATGCGTTGAAGGACGCGAAAGGGCCCAAAAAAGCGGGGAGCCAACTTCACGGGCAAATTGCGAGCAGGCAGATTCTTGGAAGATAGCCAAACCATATTGCCAACCTGAAGGTCGGGCTCAGGACTCCGCCGTTTATCGGCCTGAACCTTCATACGTGCTTGTGCCACTGCCAAGGTACTGGCTGCCAGGCGATGTTGATCGCGGATGAGAGCCACCATGGCATCAGCCGACGGAACGGCACTAGGAGGCATCGGACGAAGAGGCAGCAGCTTGGGGTGCAGACCAACAGAACAAACGAAGGGACTGAGTCCGGTAGCAGAATGAACAGCATTGTTGTAAGCCACCTCCGCGGTGTCTAACCAATCTGACCAGTTGTCCTGAGTGGCATTGGCGTAACATCGCAGGTACTGTTCTAGGGATTGGTTAGTACGCTCGGTTTGCCCATTGGTTTGGGGATGGTAACCGGAACTCAGAGCGCGCTGAATGTCCAAATGACGACACAGTTGATCCCAGAAAGAAGAAACAAACTGCGAACCACGATCCGACAGAATCTTCTCAGGAAGGCCGTGAAGACGATACACCTCATGTAAGAAATGTCGAGCCATCTGGGAGCCAGTGGGCAGCTTCGGAAAAGGTATGAAGTGAGCCAACTTGGAAAAACAATCCACCACCACCATGATACACGTATTCCCACCAGAGGGTGGTAATTCAACAATGAAATCCGTGGCAATAGTATGCCATGGGTACGGTGGCGTAGACGTAGGTCGCAGTAGACCAAGGGGTTTCTTGCGTGGAACCTTCACTTGAGCACAAACGGGGCAAGAATCCACATATTGCTTAACTTGTTTGGCCCATCCTGGCCACCAGAATTGTCGTGCAACCAATTCTTGGGTGGTATTGACCCCACGATGACCACAGACAACGGAATCATGACAATTCTGTAGGACAGTCCTTTGAAGATTCAGAGTGGGGACGTACAGGCGATCCTTGAAGAAAAGCAATCCGTCGCGTTCACAGATGTCGTAATGTCGCAACACCAGGGATCTGGAGGGATCCGCCCGAGTCGCATCTAAGAGTTGCTGAAGCTGAGGAGTCAACATCGATAGGAAATGCTTCGAAGCAATCAAGGGTTCCTTGGTCTTGGCTCTGTCTATGTCGTCCTCCAAAGATCGGGACAGGGCATCGGCCTTTATGTTCTGAGAGCAAGGTATGTAAGTCACCACGAAATCGAACTGAGAAAAGAAAAAGGCCCAACGTGCATGCCGTGAGGTTCTACATTGCAAGGAACGTAAAAATTGAAGGTTACGGTGGTCTGTGCGCACTTCCACTGGATATTTACCACCCAGCAAGTGATGTCGCCACTCTTCGAAGGCTGCTTTTATGGCCAAAAGCTCCTTCTCGATCACAGCGTAGTTTCTTTCGCTGGGTGACAGCTTCCGCGAATAGTAGGCCACAGGATGTTCTATTTCTGTAACTGGATCACGCTGCAACAGGACTGCACCAACTGCATAGTCCGAGGCATCCGTTTCTACTAAGAATGGTTCTTTGTCATCCGGATGATTCAAAATAGGAGCTGACATAAAGGCTTTTTTTAATTCCTGAAATGCCACTTCGGCCTGAGAATCCCAAAAGAAAAGAATCTTGTTGCTGGTCAGACGAGTCAACATGACAGTTAAGTGAGAAAATTGTGGAATGAAACGTCGGTAGAAATTAGCGAAGCCCAAGAACCGTTGCAGTGACTTAACATCATGGGGCTGTTTCCATTCCCGTATGGCTTGCAGTTTCGTGGGGTCCATCCGAACTCCTGTGCTGCTGATTACATAGCCTAGGAATTCCACACTTTCCAGATGAAATTGGCATTTCTCAGCTTTGGCATACAAATGATTGGCAGATAATCTACGGAGGACTTCCTGAACATGTTCAACATGAGCCCTGCGAGTAGAAGAAAAAATCAAGATGTCGTCCAGATATACCCATACTGACACTCCTACAAGATCTGAAAAGACAACATCCATGAACCGTTGGAAGACGGCCGGGGCATTGCAAAGTCCAAACGGCATTACCCTATACTCGTAATGCCCAAAAGGTGTTTTGAAGGCCGTCTTCCACTCATCACCATCCTTAATCCGCACTAAGTGGTAGGCTCCTCTTAAATCCAACTTGGTGAAGATCCGAGCAGATTTCAAGGATTCAATGATGTCCCGGATGAGTGGCAGGGGGTATCGGTCCTTGCACGTGATTTCATTCAACCGGCGATAATCAATACACGGGCGCAAAGTACCCTCTTTCTTTTTGACGAAGAAAAGCGGAAATCCCGCGGGGGATTTAGATGGTACAATGTAGCCCTTATCAAGGCAATCCTCGATGTACTCCTGCAGGACACCCTTTTCCAATTGCCTCAAAGAATAGACCTTGCCATGAGGAATGACTGCATCAGGCAGAATATCAATGGAGCAGTCGAACTGTCTGTGAGGAGGCAATGGAATGTCTTCTGGTTTGGAAAATACCTTGAGAAATTCAGCATATTCCTGAGGTATGGACTGAGTAACACATAGGCGGACAGAGGTGTTTCCAGGAGTGGGTAGCCCCAAACCAGATTTTGCCGGAAGGGTATCACGAAGACGACATTCCTGAGAACAACGTGCAGAAGAAAAGACCATGGTTCGGGAAGTCCAATTGACCTGTGGATTGTGGTAAAGCAGCCAAGGCAAGCCGAGCACTACCGGGAAGGAGGGAGACTTGATCACATCCAACGAAATCCGTTCAAGATGTTCTTCCACTGAGAGCCATAACTGACCGGAATGTTGGCACACAGGACCCGAAGACAAAGGTGTACCATCGATTACCTCAACCACTGCTGAATGTTCCTTGCGATACAGGTGGATCCCATTGGAAACCGCAAACGAGGCATCAATGTAATTGCCCGATGCTCCACAGTCCAGAAGAGCCCTGGTCGTAATGCATTTCCCTTGCCATGCAATACCGACTTCCAAGACCAATAAGGGCACCGAGTGCATGGGAGGAAGGTCTGAATCAGAAAAACGGCCCACCGCTGCCTTCTCACCACACAGCGGGCCCGTTAGTTTTCCGATTTCTTCAAGGGACGTAGAGGACAGGTACCTAGATAATGTCCCGTCCCTCCACAATACAGACATAGGTTTTGTTGACGTCTTCTCTTCTTCTCAGCCTCAGATAATGGTCCGCGAATAGCTCCCAGTTGCATGGGCTCAGGACCCGCGTCAGTTGGGGTTGTAGATCCCGAAGGGTGTACTGAGAGTCCCGGATGGTATCTTTCCGTTCGACGACGTTCACTTCTCCTTTCAGCCAGTCGGTGGTCGATACGGAGGACCTGATCCAACAATGCGGGTAGGGTTTCTGGTTCAGGAATATGCAGCAATTCATCCTTGTATTCGTCTCGTAACCCACGACGGAATAAAGTCTTCTGAGTGATTTCGGGCCATTGGGAATCAGTTGCAAGCTGCCGAAACCGACTAATGTAGTTAATGATGTCACCAGATCCCTGTTTGATTTCCATCAGCTGGTTCTGGGCCACGGCAGCAAGGTTGGGTGGTTTGAAGATATCCAGAAAGGCCTTTTCAAAAGCAGCAAAATCACTCAACAAGGGACTATCGGCGGAAACCAGGGGAGCAGCCCAAGCTAGAGCGTTGCCGGTCAAGTTACCAAGGATGTACCCTATCTTGGCTTTGTCTTGATTGAAATGGCTAGATCGAAACTGAAAATGAATCCGGCAATGGGTACAAAACTCCGCCACTCGACGTGGATCACCATCGAACTTCATAGGAGTTGTGTGGGCCATAGAATTCTCAGGTAGTGGAGCAATATTCAATCCTCAACCCATTGCTTGCCGAAGAGTGTCATTCTCCTGGCGAAGGGTGGTCATCTCGAGACGCAGGGCTCGTACTTCCTCACGTAGGTCTTGCATGTCTGCCATGTCGGAGCTGGAGGAAAGGCGTCTCAATCTGTTATAAAAGGCGTCACGAGATCGCTGGTTACCTTTTCTTCCTGGGGAGCGAGGAGATGAGGCTGCCAGTCTGTCGATGGATCTTCGCAAAGATGAAAGAGCAACGCGGGGAACCGACCCAACACCCTCCTACAATAAATGACAGGATTGAGCTGAACCAGCTCCCAACGTCACGGGTAGCACTTCTCTGTATTTGCGTGACGTCAGGACAGTGTAAACACTGACAGAGAAGGCCAGGTGAAGTCCACTTCGGTACCAGCAGTTCGAGGGACAGATCTTCGGTAATTCCTCGGTGGTAATAATGGCACAGATACCGTCAGGGCACAAGACCAGCAGAAAGGAAATGGGGAGGCAGACCATTCAAGGAGGAAAGGAAGAGTAGGGGAAGAGAACGAACACCCCAGGACCGGACCCCTTCCTAACCAAGGAATGGTGCGGGGCTAGAGAGGAACCCAGGCAGGGACCTACCTTACCCCAAAGACCAAGTACCAGACTGGAACCCAAAAGGGGCGAATAACTAGGCAGGGCAGGGCTAAAGGAACAAGGCAAGGATAAGGAGCACTGGGCTAGCACGAGGTGGAAACGGGAACAGGACAGGAGCAGAACGGAAATTCAGGCAAGTAGGGCTCCTGGAGCGTAGACACGGAACAAACCGCGTTGAGACGCGTTGTTTCCGGGTCTGCAATGGCTATTTATAGCCTGGGACCAAAGTGAGGCTTGGAACGCAAGCCGCTGTCACTGCGCATGCGCGAAACGTCGGATACTGACGTTCTGCGCATGCGCAGGACATTCAAGATGGCCGCGCCCAGGGAGCCGGGAGCCCGGACCGCGGTACGCCGAAGAGAAAGGCGCCAACGCGGATACAATCTCCAGGAAGGAGACCGCCGTAGCTGAGGACCCCGACCCCCAGAACAGGCGAGTGGCGCGTGCCGCGTGACACCATACCCCCTCCCGGACAACCCCGGGGCACCAGGTTTCCAGGGATAGCGACGGAAGAAGTCCCGAACTAAGCGCGGGGCATGCACGAAGGAGCAAGGCTCCCAAGTGCGGTCACAAGCCGGATAGCCTTTCCAACTGACCAAATACTGGAGCACCCCACGCCTAATCCCGACCCCCAGAACAGGCGAGTGGCGCGCGCCGCGTGACACTCTGACAATGTCAGGAATTCAGTGCAAGGAACAGATCCAAGGACAAACATACTGCTTAGAAATCAAATGGCTGAAAGCACATTTGGTTAAACAAAAAATGTTATGCAACAAGCTAGTTTACAGCTGCAGCTTAACCCTTACCTTTGAAAAGACTGCTTAGCAATACTATTGTCACCCTCTTTGACGAGGAAAAACTCAGACTCGACTTCATTGTTTAGGTGAAGTTTAACCAGTACAACTTTAATACCTTAATAGCAGAATAGAAAAAGATGACGCAGGAACGTACACATAACACAGTGCCTTCAGTTAAATATAACAATAACGAGTGCCCTCTCTCCCTATGGGTCTTAGCATATATAGGTTTCCAAAATTCATAGCAAAGAATTTATACATTTACGACTTTATTTAAAGCAGTTCCTCTGGTGTCCTCAATTATCTTCATTGCGCCTCCACATACCAGCTACCAATTCAAGTTCCTCTGGGTAATTTCCAACCCTTCCAAACACAAGCTACTACGTGACCATTGTAATTTAATTTACAACGTTTACCAAGGCTCTGTTCGACGTGGAGTCAGGTCAATGCTAGACTGTTACTTAAGCAGCATTTGCAAGGTGATATGAAGAAAGCTTAGTGCGATGGATAATAAACAAGTGAACATTTTCTCGCTTGTGCGCGTCAGAACGGATGTTCATCTTGATAGCAAGCATATATATTTTCAAGATGGATTCCTGTCACTGAACAAGGCCTGTCCAAGAATGTACAGCCTACTTTGGGAGTAGTACAGTCATTTCACTATTTTCTTTTCCCTTCTGTATTGATTAATATTTATGTAATCATTGTATCTTAACATACACGTTGACTCCTCATTTCAACCTACATTTTTCCACAACAACTTAAAAGCAGAAAGCTAGGACAAAGAGATTGCAGACGTGTGTGTGTTTTGTGCAGAGAGGGGCATGTCGTGTGTGGGAACGGCCGCAGGGGCTAAAATGCCATGAACAGCCAATTGGTATGCAAAAAGCCAAAGAACCACCACTGGCCGTGTGTCCCTCCTCACATCCCATCACCCAGGATCTTCACTTCCTATGCCAATAGTTGTGGGTTGTAACCAGCACTTACAGTGCCACCTAAAAGACGAAACAAAAAAGCAAAGCTGCGCTGTGCCCCTGTAAGCAGCACCCCCGTGCCATTCCACTGTGATCATCAACAACTTCATTTCAGACTTTTACCCTGAGAAGGATACTTGCAAAATTTAAAACCCATAAATGGTTTTTAGGGTGAAAGTCAGAGGTGACTAAGGTGCAACTAATGAGAAGAAATTAGGTTACTAAAGTGCAACTTCTCCCATGATGTTCTCCGTGTGGGCCTATGATCGGTGCAATCATTGGTCAATGTTTTGAATGGATAATGACAGTTACACAAGAGTTCCAAGAAATCATTCTTCAAATGAAAAAACATAGGAAATAAAAAGGCATTTAAGCCCCAACAAATTATTATTTTAAATAATTTGAATAGCCAAAGGGAATCTGTACTTTATTGTGAAGTTTGCACACTGTGTGGAATCATAGGAAGGAAGGCTATAGCTCCTCATAGAGGCAGGGGTCGTCTGAGGGAACAATGGCCTAGAGAACCCCCAGGTCTCCAGGTATAACGGACTCACCCAAGCTGGGCTCTAATTAGGAGGGTTGGAAAAACGACTTTAGTGGGAGAAGTGAAGAAGCCCATTGCCTTAGTAGGCTTGCGGGATTGTGGGCCTGCAGAAGGTTGTGACTGAAAGCGTCTCTGGCCTAGCGGGCACACAACCCAAGGCACTTCTGTCGGGTGGGAGCATCGCATGTACCATGTGCAGCTGGAGTGCAGAACAGAAGCAGAAGGAATCGGGGTTCCCTGGCACCCCACTCATGAAGAAAGGTACACCACAGAAAAGCAGCTGACTGAAGGGTAGGTGGTGACCCGTGCAGCGGTTCCATGTGCAGCCTGGGCATTCCAGCCCGTATCCCCCGGGGCGCTGACAGAAAATTGCCAGGAAGGGGGTAGGGAAAAGAGGTCCTATGGTGCTCGCACAAATTCCACGAGTGAGATGCACCACCCAATGCCATCTCTAGTGCCCTGAAAGAGAGTATGGGAAAGCGCAGCATTGCGAGTCTGGTAGAGGCTACATGAGGCTCCCTTCACTGCTTGATTGTGGAAGGTTGACCGCAAGTAGATGCACTCTATGGCTGCCCCTTGGCCTTTCTCCATGGATGGGGCACTAGTCACTATCCTGAGGGCCATGAAATAAAGAGGACCCAACTAGGGTTTAGGCATCCTGACACCAGAGGCAATGGATGGCATCATGAGTCAGGAATATAAATGCAGGGATGACTTCTGCCCTAGCCAACTGTGGTGGAGCGGGTGTTGGAATGTAGTCTCTACTCCTGGTCCTAAAGTACTAGACCAAGATTTATAAAGTAAGAGCAGGACTACATGAGCATACATCTCCAACCATCAAAAGTCAGTCCGCAGACAGATGCCACACGGATGGGGCCCTAGGAGTGACATGCATTTACCTCATGAGGTCAGGGCAGGTTGAAGATGTCCCTGTTTTAGGTTTGGTTATTTGTGCAGAAGTGTTTATCGATGTCTGCCAGCCTCAGTCCAATTGGTCTCCACGGCGCTCCCTTGGGTCACTCCACTGTGATGCATCGAGGGTGATTGATTGACGGTGCCATTCATTTCCTGCTTTTAATTTCCAGGATCATATAAATGGTCTGGATAGTGAAACAAATATATCAGACTAAGTACTCAGTCCAAATAAACTGAGCAGATCATCCTCTCTGAGCAAATTATTGTACCTGAGATTTCATTAATCTCTTGTCCAGCAAACCACAGGTGAGGCACCCGAGGCAGCCAGAGCACGGCTCAGTGATGGCCACGAAATGTGCGCAATGACAACCCCAAAACTTGAGGGCCCCCTCACCAGACCATGCCACAGAACCCAGAGAGCAATCTACAGCAAATGTCCCATGTGTCCGCACACACTGGAGGCTTTCATTCACAGCAAACACTTGGGCAAGCTGTCTGCAGGCTTTTCTCCAGCCAATACCTGTACTCCAGGTCCATTAACGACTTTCGGGTCCATATGTCACTTAATTCTAAATTCAATGCAGATGGTAACACTTGCCCTATGCTTTTGTCTCTTTAAATCATCTCTAAAATCAGCCCTAGCATTATTCAGGCTGGTGTGCTTCTGGAGTATGGAACATATGATGCATGCAATCAATTACATCATGAGAATAAGAATCTTGAATGCAAACACTCTAATTTTCCAATGAATCAATGTAAATTCGATAACACATTCATATGGTCTCTCTATTTTAAATTCTTCAATCGCTTTGTACGAAGTAACAGAGCCATATCCTTAGCAGGTGGGAGAGAACAAAAGAGAACGTACACCCTTGAAAGCAGGGCAAAGAGAGGGATATCAGAACACCTCTCACACAGCTTACAGAGAGCTGCAGCGTAGGAATTCCATGGTTAGCGTGGGAAATGTGAGATGTCGTTTTGGAGGCATTCCACTCAGGCTTAGGTGCCAGGATTGGTAATTAAACAAACTCTTCGAATGGCTTTAAGTATTGAAGACGTGGAGAAATCGTACTGAAACCCAGGAGGGTTGGGGTTGAAAGTGTCTGGGAAAGAAAACCAGAATGGCCTGGAAATTGTAATTAGTCATTTATAACACGCTTAATACCCAGAGGTTCCTAAGCACGGACCATGAGATCGAACCTGGTTGGTTCTGCATCGTCTTGCTTCCAAGGAGAGCGTGTTGCCCCTGAGCTATCCTCCCGGCCCACGCGAAAGGGCATGGAGGAACCCAACAAGTTACGGGCTCTGCCATGAAATGGTGCATTCCATACAAACCTAATTCGATCGCTACACTCAAGTCCATCACCCAAGACCCCATGCCACTGGTTCCCATTATCACCCCTTTCACCATGTCCTTTAAACTGAAGTGGCACTGTGGTTCAACCCCATGTGGGCAAATGTTCTTCCCTTAGTTCGACATGCCTCATGTATAATCCCCCTCCTAACACTGGCCCATACCTACAGCAATGGGTTGAAGACAAACGTAACTGGCTTTAAGAGTACCCTTCCCCATAGAATCAACCCAAAAAGCATCCAGACCACTCCAGCAAAAATAAGGCTCCCCACGTAAAACCTGCCAAGCAAAAGAGCACAACTGCAGCATCAATGTTCCATCCCAAACAGAATCCCAGAAGCAGCGAATTCACCTTTATCAAAGGATGATTAGTCATTATGGTAATAGCAAAGAATGTCCCATAATGGAAGGTGAGTGTGACTCAAAAGGTGCAGGATGGGAAGTTAGGGAATGCTGTGCATGGTTGAACCTCAACCCAAGAAAGAAGAAGAAATGCTTTGCAACAATGGGGAAATAGTATGAGGAGCTCTGGTGCAGAATTGTTGTAGGTGGGAAAACTATGGACATTCTCTTCGTCTCACCTTACACCATTGTTTATGCTCCAGGGGGATTTTGAGGGTGTCTATAGACTCTTGTGCAGCCATATATCAATCCAAGAGCATTTGAATAGAGTTGTGTGATAGCATTCAGACATGTTTGGCCCAACATGAACAGCAGAGCAGATGTGTGCACGCTTTCCGTTGTAGAAGAAGTTTGGATGGGGGATTAGGGTGCACTAAAAATTTAACTTATACCAGGTGAGGAGGTATACATTCTTGGCATGTCAGAGCCCCCAGACAGAATCCTTAGCGAATGACTACCCAGAATTCTTCAAAGAAGAGATTAGCCTGTTGAAGGATTTTAAATAGTACTTACTCGCCTACTTGCTTGTGAATAAAAACACTGGGGCGAAGGTGGTTGATAGGGGGCGGTGTCAGTTTTTTAACCACGATCAAATCAGTTGTTCTATCATAGAATCTTTTCAAATCAGTTGTTGTTCTATCATAGAATCTTTAAGGTTGGAGAGGTACATGTACAGGCCAATTCTGTTAGTCAAGGAGAGGCTAAAGAATTGTAGTAGAAAAGAGGTCTGGAACTTGAGCTACGGTGAGTTTAGATCGTCAAATCTTTAATAGTAGCACTGCAGGATGGACACAAACAAGAAGAATGTACAGGTCCCCATGCAACCCCAGACTGTGTTTACCACACACCTTAAATTCACCTCTCTACGTGTTTTCTAGTAAATAGGTCTCAATGCAATGAGTGGAATATTGCGGGCCTCACCAGGGATATTTTCAGTCTTCCTCAATTATCACAATGGCTGGCTCTGCAAAGCCAGGAAAGCTTAGCTACTCAAAATCAGTTTTGATTCTACATTAGATAGCCCACTTAGCTGTGTACATTGAATACAATTAAACTGTAGTAATGTTCTAATGATATTCATTCATATGAAACACCCTTAACAGTGGCACTGAAGGCATGCATAGTAATTGCTGGGCTACCTTTCTTCTTTCTGCCTTCAGGCCAACATTTCCAGAATGGATTATTTTCCTGACCTGAAATAGGTCTACAGCGAATTTTGAGGCCTAGTCCTCCTTAAATCAGCATACATTATGCAATTGCTTTCGATTCACTCACAATTACATTCCACATCAAAAATTGTAATGCATATATGTGCATTTATGGAGTCAGTTGCTGTGTGGAAAACGATCTCTTTTTTAGGAAAGTGTATTGTGTCCCACAATTTGCCATCGTTCGTTCTTTTGAGGTCTAGCCACAAAAACAAATCTGACTGGTTGCTGGACACCTGGAAAAGGAAATGTGTTGTTTACTTGGAGTCCTGCGAGATTACTAGTGATGTGTTAATAGTAAACCCGGTGAGGGTTAAGTTCAAATTGCAGGTCCTTGACTGGATAACCACGCAGGATGTTAGAAGAAAGCATAAGCTGTTGCTAAATTTTGTTCAGGAAAAGTGGTCGATTAATCAATTGGCCTCCTATTTATCTAAATTCCCGTTGGCCCATTACTGTGACCTGTTTCTGAGATTTCGGTTAAACATCCTCCCAACCAAAGAGGTTCAATCCTATCGGGGTCAGCGCTTGGAGCCAAAGTCCATGTGTAGATATTGTGGAAAAAAGGGTGCTGCCGAATCATTAAACCATTTGGTGGTAGCCTTTAGATCTTTAACTGAGGTAAGACCCCGCTATTTAGAACCTTATACGAAGCAGGTCACAACCTTATCTGCACAAGAGGGGCGGGACATGTTTTTAATTGGAGATAAATTATCCCTTGCAGTTATGACATTTCATACACGTTTTTAATGATTAGTGGGAATTTGAACTGTGATAGGGGAAATGTTTTAATGGAGTGTGCTGTATGGGTCAACTGTTGATTTATAATATTTTTAATGACTGCGATAGAATTGTAAATTGCGTAAGTGTTGATGTTTAGTGGGTCTGAGATATTGTGATCGAATGAGAAAAATGTAAAAGGTTTGTAATAAAACAGACATTTAATAAATACAAAATAAATATATATATATATTTATCCCTGACATTAAACACATTAACTTGCCAGAGCGGGTGATCAAATTCATTGAAAGATCAGGCTGGTTTTTTATTTGTGCAGATCTGTGCTATCTTAATGCCCAAATCTGTCCCACCCTTTCCCTAATATTCTCCAGAACATAAAAGCTCGAATATAATGGTAGTTGCCAAAGCGAGTTTGAAGAAATGTGGCAGCCTCGATGCAGATGTTTGATATTACAGCAAAGACTTGCAATACATAAATACCAGTGTATGAGGCCTCCAGCATCCCACTCAGAGCAATAAGATGATATAGAAGATCCCATCACCATCGCTGTCAAGGCCTTAAGTTATGCTATGTTAAAGGTTCTTATACCGTGCACTGTGTGGTTCCTTGGTGTCCTAGCAGCTCTGTAAAGCAAGAGGGTAGATGGGGTAAGCTAGTAGGACTCATTAGGAAAATGGAGCAAGAGAACAGTGACGTGTTGTTGACAGCTTCAGTTCGGTTGACACCGTTCACTGAGCATAGGTGTGTGTTTCAGTTGGTAGCCATCATGTGCTGTTGTGTGAGGCTATGTGTGGTTTGTTGTGGCGTAGTGAAGTGTGTGCGGTTTGTTGTGCTGTAGAGGTATAGTTGTGTTTAGTTAAGAGTTTGAGAGGGGTATGCAGAAGGAAGAGTTTAACATTTTTTTTAGTGCGATGGTTAGTGGCGGTGCCTTATTCTACAATATCTGTCTTGATTGACTGTTGCAAGTATCCCTTTCCCTGTTGTGTATTGCGGTGAGATACACTTGCCGCCCCATGATGTGTGCAGAAAAGTGGGTTCTCAAAGGGCTGTATCTTGCCCTCTGGTATATTTTCAGTGTGCCGCAATTACCACCCTCACAGATTCCTCGAGGTTGGGATGTGTTACCCATGTCCTGCGGTCCATCAGATCTGCCCACTTCTCTCCCCCGCCCCCTCCTAACTCGGGCTTTCCAACAGTGGTCCAGCCAGGTTGGACCCATCTCTGTCACGCACCTCCAGTTTGACCCTCTATTAGGAAGGGTACACCTACAGCTCTCCTCCCTGCACAAAACTCGTGCATACCCTCCAGTCTTATTCCGTCGTGTTTGTTTCATGGTGAGACGATGCTGTTCAATCGTTTTCATCCCATTTAGAGTTAATGAGTCAGGTTTTTAGAAGATTTTCTGAATTTTAGATCGTCCTTCATAATTGTTATTCTTTTGGGGAAGGAGTTTCAAAGTTTTACAACTAAGCAGGAGAATGCTGATCCACCAAGTTTTATTCTTGTGTACGGTTTAGGTTCTAAATGGATGTTATCACTGGATCTGAGTGTTCTAGTTGGCTTGTAAATAGTGATTTACTTTTGCATGAATTCTGCTCCTAGGCTTTGGGTTGCTCTGTGTGTTAACAATATAGTTTTGAAGGTGATTCGTTTTTTGACTGGGAGCCAATGTAGCATCCTTAGGGCTAAAGTGATGTGGTCCCTTACTTAGAGTTTTAGGAGATATCTGGCAGCTGAGTTCTGTATACGTTGCATTTTCTTCAGTTAATAGTCTGGCATTCCTAGGTATAAACTGTTTGCGTAGTGTGTCCTGTGGACATGATGAGGGAGTTGATGGAGTGTTATTTGCGTGAAGAAGAGGAATAGTAGAATCTTTCTGATTGTGTGTAGATGGAAGAACATTTCTTAATTAACGCGTTTACTTGCGGTTCTAAAGTTAGCTCGTCCATTAGAATTCCCAGGTTTTTGACAATTATGAATGGTGCAGATGTTGTGCCCAGTTCTGTGGGCCATGGGATGTACTGGTTGCATCCTTTGTTGTTGGATACAATCATGATTTTCGCCTTGTCCGGGTTGAGTTTGAGGTTGTTAGTGTTCATCCACTGGCAGTGTTCTTTGGGACAGTCTTTTAGCATTGTGTTCTCCTCTTGTTCATTGCTGAGTTTGTAAATGATTTGGGAATCGTCTGCCTAGTTATAGCAGGTGAAGCCATGTCTTTTGATGAGGTTGATTAGTGGCATCATATAGATGTTGAAGAAGAGCAGGGATAACTAGGATCCATGTGGTACGACCCTGCTAAAAAATACAATATAAAGCCTGCTCAGTAGCCTACTCGGCTGCCATTAAAGCGGCTAAAACATTATACCATACTACTAAAATTGAGCCCTGACTATGTCAGCCCAGGGATCTCTTTAAAGCAGTTAAGGCTCTCTCCTCTACTGAGAAATTGACTCCTAACGTGAATCCTACCCAGGAGCTATGTGATGCTCTGTCGCAATATAATAAAATAATATGAAGATCAATACTATTCGACAAAACCTCTCTAAGACTGTCACTGCGGCCCCACCTGCCGTAAACAATTTTACTTACTCTGTGAATTCTGTTCACCTTGTAATGAAGAGCTGGTCAACCTTTCCTAGGTTCTCCGAAGAGACAGTACTGGCGGCTATTCTAAAAATTAGATCTTTAAATCTTGCTCCCCTTCTGATGCCATCCCGCTACGGGTTATGAAGGAGATCTCCACAGCCCTCCTTCTGAGATTACGGTGGCAACTAATGACTCATGCCAGTCTGGGCTGGTTCCTTAGGAATTTAAGGGGGCCAGGGTTATCCCCCTC
This sequence comes from Ambystoma mexicanum, assembly GCF_040938575.1. Taxonomy (NCBI): domain Eukaryota; kingdom Metazoa; phylum Chordata; class Amphibia; order Caudata; family Ambystomatidae; genus Ambystoma; species Ambystoma mexicanum. The sequence continues at coordinate 1,196,481,453 of NC_090922.1, forward strand.
CTGAAGAAACCATCTCTGGACCCTACTGTTCTTTCTAATTTCTGTCCCATTTTACTTCTTCCTCTCTTATCTGAACTCCTCGAGCCACTGGTGTCACCTCTACTCTCTGCATTTCTTAAATCTTCCCATCTTTTGGATCCTGCTCAGTCTGGTTTTCAACCGGATAGGGGCACTGAGAGTGCACTGGTTGCTGTCCACGATGTCATGGCCAGGCTGGTGGATGCAGATAGAGTGGGGGCCGTGATCCTGTTAGATCCATCAGCGGCTTTCCGCATGGTCGACACGCCATTCTGTCCCGCCATGCCCAGTTGGCCTCGTTCACTTAATTCCTGGCAGATCGTCCACAGACCCTCTCTACACCCCCCTTTCTATCTGTCCATTGTCACATCAGTTGTAGAGTGCAACAAGGCTCCTCCCTGTCTCCAATTTTATTTAACATCTATATTTGGCCCCTTGTATGTGTGAATCGCTCCTTCGGTGTCAGATGCTACTCGTATGCCGACGATACTCAGATCCTGATCCAATTAGATCTCGATCAGGCTGAGGTGTCGTCATGCCTATGAGAGTGTCTGGCAGCTGTGGGAAAGTGGAAGAACTGCCATTGGCTTAAATTCAATGGAGACAAAACTGAAGTGATGGGTTGCTCTCCTGATCCTACACTTTGGGTGTCTTCATTTTGGCCTTCATCTTAGGGTCCTCTCCCTGTGCCGGTTGGCAAGGTGAAAAATCTGGTGGTTATCCTTTCTGAATCACTATCTATGGATAAGCAAGTCACTGTGGTATGTCAAGTTGGCCACTTCCAGCTAAAAATCTTAAAGAATTCCCGCCCCACTGCACCCTCCAGTGGTGGCAACCATGGTGATATCTCGGCTAGACTACTGCAACTCCTCGCATCTGGCACAACCGAAGGGCCTGATTCAGCGGCTGTAACGATTGCAGAATCTAGCTGCACATGTGGCAACTGGCATGCCTTATGGGGCGCATATCTCTCATGTGCTTCGCACCCTCCATTGGCTCCCGGTGGCCCAGCAGGTCAACTTCAAAGCAATGCAAGTTCACTGTGCCCTCCATGATCAGGGCACGGAATGCCTCCAAGCTCAGTTTGCCCGTTACCACCCTAGCCACAACCTGTGGTCCGCCTCGGCTGACCGGCTGGTGATACCGATCTACAAACGGGTACGGGTTGGAGGTCAGGCGTTCTCTGTAGCCGCTGCAGATCTATGGAATGGACTTCCACTAGTCATTAAGAAAACATCTAATTATCTAGCTTTTAGAAAGGCTGTTAAAACGTACTTATTCTAGGCAGAGTGGTGCTTCGGCTGCAGCCTCCTTCCCCTAGCGCCAAGATATCCCAGGGTGACCGTGCGCTCTAGCAGTAATACTAATATAACATAACAGGTGGTGTCCCCGAGTGCAGATTTGAATGGTTTTATCCATATTGTTTGTTCTTTCAGACAAAAAAGATTAAGGGCCTGATTCATGGAACGTTTTCCTATGGGATTGTTCCATTATAAAACACTTCCATGAATCAGGCCCTGAATCCAGAGCAACACCAGGTCGGTTATCCCTATTTCTTCTAGTCTCTTTATGAGCATTTTATGGTCGACTGTGCCAAATGCTGCAGAGAGGTCGAGTAGTATCAGTGCAGAGTTCGTGCTGGAGTCTGCGTTGGTTTTTAGATCGTCACATATAGAGAGAAGTGCTGTCTCTGTCATTCTCATTGGTCTGAAGCCGACTTGTTCTTGGTCCAGTAGTTGGTTGTTTTCTATGCATTCCGCTGTTTGTTCTTAGACATAGGTATCTAGTAGTTTTGCTGGATAGGGATGTTAGATATCTGTCTGTAGTTTGAGAGGTCTTCCACATCGTCCATTGTGTCCTAGTGGTTTGATGTAGGCAGATTTTAATGCCTGCGGTACTCTCCCCATTGAGAGTGATAGGTTGAAGAGGTTTAGGTATCATTCCGACTGTGTACCCTGTGAAATGATTGATTTATAGATGTCTGGCGAGCTGGGGTTCATTGGGGCGCCTGCCTTGCTGCTTTTTTTCACCAGTTTGAGGAGTTTTTCTCTTGGCCTTTGTGCAAAACGGTTAATCCTGTTTTGTGGTCCTGTGATACCATGCGGAGGGTGCATGGTCTGGTTGATTGGTCTACTCTGTATGATCTGGTCTATGTTGTTTGTTTGATTCTTAAAGGGATTTGCGAGATCATTGCATAGTTTGTGTGTAGGCACTGGTGTGTTATTGCATCCAGGAGGATTTCTTGTCTCGTTTATGATGTTGGATAGTTTTCTGAGCGTTTGTGGCTTTTGTGATCCGGTCATCCTAGTATTTCTTTTTCGCTTTAAGGATTTCCTTTTGGTATGCTCGGATTTGTTTTTGTTGATAAATTATTCTTTTGGCTCAGTCGTAGTTTTTCCTCCATTCTTGTTCTAGTTTCTGGTCTGTTTTTTTCATTGTGTTGAGGTGGGGGTGAATCATCTCTGCACTGCTTTTGTTTTGTGATGGGGTGAGTGGTTTTCCTGGGGTAATGCTGTCAATTGTTTCTGCGATCCATTTCTGAATTGGGTCTGATTTTTCATCTAGTTCATTTGCTTGCAAGGTTGTGATCGATTGAGGATTCTAGTTCTTCCAAGTTGATGTTTTTGACAGTGTTCCAATTTCTTACCCAGAATGGGGGTACTTTAGGGGATGTATGGATGGTTTTGTCACTTCATAGTATTCGTACTGGTGGCACAGTTGAGAACAGTTTGTTGTTGGCGAAGAATGCATCAAGCGCGTGTCCTGTCTAGTGTGTCACTGCTTTCACCATCTGTTGCAGTCTCACTGTCTCAAGCTGCTCGGTTAATAGTGTCCTGCTTTGTACTTGCATTCGTCTGTGTGGCATTGTTGAGGAGTTTCCTATTCTCAGGATGTGGGATTTGTTCTGTTGGGTCTGATTCATCATTGGGTAGATCGGCTAGGTTTCGAATTGGGTCCATGACTTCTTCTGGATCCTCTTCTATTCCTAGTTGCTGTGCTGTAGATCCCCTTGAGTTCTGTTGATGTATGGGGTGATAGTGTTTCCCATCTTTCTCCTTCCATATGTTTCTGCCTTTTTCCTGTGCGGTTCTGTTATCCTATTGGTGTGTCTAACATTTTCGGTGGTCATTTGCGGTCCTGTAGAGTAGTCTGTAGCGAGATATGGTGTTCGGTATAATGATTTTTGTCTTGTTTTTGAGTGTGTTCTTTTTTCTGTTGTGCTCATCGGTGTTTGCTCCATCGCTGTCATAGTATTTCATGGCGTTGTGGCCTGGTGTGATTCCATTTTATCATTTCTTTGCGTTTTCTCTCGCGTTGCTCTGTTCTGTGGCATGACATATTCTGTTCTCTTAAAGTTTTGTAGTTTTTGAAGCTTGTGGTGTGTTTTAGGTGGTAGGGGCCCTTTTTTGGAGTTTTTGTTGGGGCTGTTGATTATTCAATATTTTGTTTTTGGTTTGTTTACTTTAGGCATCCTTTTTTATCGTGGTTTCTGTTGTCTGTAGTTATTGACCGGTGGAGGGGTGGGTGGTGAGTGCGGCTCGTTCGGGGTTTGTTGGGTTGCAAAGTCCGTTGGTCTAGAAAGAATGTATATATTTAACAGAAGGGAGATCCTTTTCGATTAGGACTTGGGACAAAGATACTTATATAACAGGAAGTGTCCTTATCTGATTTACATACACCAATTTGCGTCTTGCTCTTTTAACCATGTGTGGCGATTCATTTCCACTTTCTTCTTAATTGTCTTAGCAACATTCATAGTGATAATTATGACTTTTTAACCCTTTTGGAATGTGTCTAATTCTTCATCCTATATTTTAACGTTTATTCATAACGTTTTTTTCAAGAGTTTTCATTTCACTCTGTGTTGACCATGACGTACAACCAATTTCTAATCATGGTCATTTTCCTCTACACATTATACTGTTCTGCCTTTGTTGTGCAAGACTCACTTAAAATCTCCAAAGTATACACACATATAAAGTGACGAAATGTGAAGCATCAAACATTTAGAGCTTATCCTATACATTCAATTGTTAGAATAACATATAGATTGGTACATAATCAACTGTGTGTGAACAGTAAGCAAATCCAGTCAAGGAAATTCTACTGGGCAAAATGTACCTCTTTCGTCCTAGGCTGAAATACAAAACACATACAGAGTAAACAAATATGTCAGAGAGGCGCAGCTTCACCTCACTGATGAGGCCCAACAAGGCTGAAACACGTGTATGGGGTTGCTGTTGGTACTCTTGTTCAGAGAGGAATTGCCATAGCATTTTGGTGCTGGACTGCCCATGTGGGCGGGACAAAGACTGATATGCGAATGGATATTTCCCATCTGTGAAAGGTACAGTGAGCAAAAAGCGTGTGCTGCAAACTCATCTCAGAACAGGTTATCATGCCATGTTCTTTCTGGAGAGGAGCGCCTGCTACCTTTTTTGACAGAGTAAACAAAGCATGAACACATTGCAACCATTCACATATGGGCAGTGTTCCGGATTTCTATTGCTGCCTATTTCGACTAAGTGTATGTGTGACCCGTGTGTTTTAGTGGGTATAGACTTTGACGTTGCTAATGATTAACTGTTAGTGTGGGCATGGACTCAATAATCTAGGTCCATTCCTTTCTTCTGACTTTTACACAAGTTTTTAAATGGATCTGCCTTCTTCTGGGCCTTGATTATGGTACACTTTGTATAAAACCAACCTTTCCCCTAAGGGTCAGGCAGGGGAACAGGCAGAATGTGCTACTGCACTCTGTATTGTAGAAAGTCCCCGGAAGTGGAGCTCTGAGAGAACATGTTTGTTGCCTGTAACACTTAAGTACAGGGTCCTCTATCTGGATGATAATTTGGCAGTCTTAATCCAGGGGCTCAGGAGGTGGTGGTGGTTGTTTTTTTTCTCTCTCTCTCTCTCTCTCTCTCTCTCTCTTCTCCACCCCCCACCCCCAATTTTCCTCTCTTGTGCAATTCATGTGCTGGTTCCTTTATCTGGATGTTAGTGTTACAATCCTCATCCAGGGGCTCTGAGACGATTGTTCCAATGTTCAGTTAATGTTATGGCATCCTTGCCGACTACATGTAAAAGTGTAACCCGTTCCTTCCACTGAGGGGCTGCAGCTCTCGGAGCTTATCTGGGGTCGTGTGAAAAAGGTCGAAAATATTGGGTGATGAATAGACCCATTCCGAAAGTGTTAAAAAGTCATTATCAATATGAAGGTAGCTAAGACTATTTAGAAGAAAGTGGACATTAATGGTTAAAAGAGTAAGACGCAAATTGGTGTATGTAAAAGAGGTTATTGGGTCACTTCCTGTTATATCTAGAAAAAATGTCTCATTACAGAGAGAGAGAGGTCCGGCACTTATGGACGTTTTTCTGCAGACTCCTAGTTTTGATAAGAACTGATCATAAATGATTAATAGACCATTTCCTACCAACGGCTTGAGTATGGTTCCTCTAAGGATCAGTACATGGATGGTGGCACTGGAGGAACATAATCTCAAAGTGGTGTATGTGGTGGGTCTGGACTGTCTATAAAAGGATGCCAGTGATGTTTGATTAGATAAATGAAACTGAAGTATGGGGAGATGAGAATCTCATTGCCATGTTTAATCCAATTATTGGGAAAGTTGAATGCGCAATGTCCAGCAAAAATGACATGAAAGGTAATATCTTTCGCAAGGGACTGGCCTTGGGATGGAAAGAAGTGTTGATATTCTTGCCAGGATTTGAACAGGTAGTGCAAGAGTTGCCACACTGTGAATGTTGCCACGTGATCAGAAGCGGGCTGGTGCTCCTAAAGGAGTCGAGTCAGGATTGTTAACTTGCCCCATGTAAAACACATGCATCACAGTTTGATTAGAGCAGACTCAGGGAAGGCTACTGGTAGTTGGAGATGGTTGTGCTGGTTGAACAGGGGGGTAAGAACTGTATACAATGCAATTGAGTGACAACTAAAATGGTAATGACCCAGCCAATCCTGACAGTGTACTCAAAGATTGTCATGGATATCCTGGGATTGTTTTAAACTCTGGGATAGTGCCATTTATACATTTATCTTAGTTGACTGTAACTCAAAGCGAGTTGTGTTAGAAAGGCACACAACTGTGAAAAATAACAGTCTCACCAAGTTCCTCTCGAGTGCTCAGTAGGGAAGGATATCTAATAAATAGGTCTTAGACAATGGAGTGCAATTCTGTTCAGAAGAGACGTAGTGATTCATAAATGATTTGACATAATCGTATAACATCCATTATCCAGTAGGCTGGTGGAGAAGTAAAAACAGTTCCTAAAGGGGCATATTGAATTAGCCTTTGGATTCAGATTGCTTGGTGGCAAATCATAGTTGTAGAACTGACTGACTATAGTTTGACAGTGGTGGCACTGTTCCTTTCCAAATGTGGCACCACAACTTAGGGGATAAGCTGAATACAGGCCAGGAGCATGTAGAGAGATGACCATGGTGTAAATACAAGAATCTTTTATGGTGGGGACATTGTCAGAGTAAAGAATCCCAACTCCTAGATAAGTGGTTTCTAGTGATCTTGCCTCCCAAAGAGGTTACCAAGGTTTCTGCATGAGTGCTATTCTGAAAGCAGTAAAAAGTGGATTTAGAGCTATATCCAAGGTAGGCCCCGTAGAAAATGGATTCTCAAGTACACGCACAGGCAGGTTACAAGGGTGGTAACGAAGAAGAGGTGCACACATCACCCACAAATCTGGTTCCAAGCACAAAAGCTTCCAGGGAACCGGTTTGGTTCAAGGATGTATGAGTAACATTCACATGGGGGCCCTGGGAGAGTTATAACATGATTAGGATTGCTTTTGTAAATTGGTTTTAACTTCAAGGAGTACATTGAGTTATTATGTTTGGTTCTCTGGAACAGGTTGGAATGGTGTCAAGCCAGAGTTATATGGCGTTTCCCCGTATGCCAGTCAGTGTCTATTACCTCTAGGTTGGTTGTGAAGGTGCAGGTGAACTTGTACTGAATACATCAGCTTGTTCCTGCATGATTTAGTTTTTCCTCTGTTGATCTTGCACTTCATTGCATTGCAGATCGTAATGTAGGCTCTGTCCAGGGATGGAAGCTTTGCAACACAAGGAATTTGGAGGTTTGCAACAAAAGGCTTTGTAGTCAGAGCATATAATAATTATATTGGCAAAGCCCCACTGGAGCAAGGAATCAAAGTTAGGGTGCGGTGATCCAACGCCTTTAAGTTCCATCTGTAGGAACTTAAAGCCCAGCTGTAGGATTTTATATTCCTTGGTGTCTCTAGATCGATTTCAGAGAGGCCCCACTGAAGATGTTGCAATACGCCAGCCAGGCAAAGGCCGTGCTCTGATAGGGTTCAATGTAGTGGCGTACCTATTGAATGAGGTTGACTTTTCACATCATAAGTTGCAAGTGGGTATTTGTCGATAAAAGATGTGATTTGTTCAGAGATGAGTAAGTTGGTTCAACCAAAATCGCTGGGACCTTCCATTCCCATGGTGGCACTGGTGTTGTTCTCAGACCATGCTGGCTGCAGAAAGAGTATGATTTTGGTATTCCAATGTTGTTCATTCCTACCTAATCACGGGGTTAGCAAGGGTTTTTGCCTTTCATGGTTTTTGGTGGGAGCTGGACTCTAATGATGGAGTCTAGTTGGATAGTCATGCTGTGTCTGCTCTCGGTTTCTTCAGCAATGGTGTAATCATGGCATGTTTTAAGTCTTGAGAAGAGGACCTTATAGAGGGATGACGTGATAACCAACCAAGAAGCAAACGTTACTGTCGATGGTTCACGCTGCACATTGACCATTTGGGAGATGCAGTAGTTGTTTTTTTGGTGCCACACGAAATACCTGCATGGCACTTAGCATCTAGGTTTAAGGTATAGTGATGTAAAACCAGTTGGTTTCCTAAATCCTCAACATTCAGTGGCATAAAACCTACAGTAGGCAAGGACATAACTGTATTTAAAAACACTATGGACTATTAAGTAAAAGGAGTATTCATCAGGGTTACAAACCTAAACTCGTCCCCAAACACCAAGCTTTTCTACACCCTCACCCATGGCTGTTGCAAGTACACTATTCAAATGCAAGTATATTATCTTAACAATTGAACGAAATTCTTTGACTAGATATCCATGATCCTAGGAAATTAGAAATTAACTCTTTTCAGTGTTTCCCTTAAATGCTCAAACTATTTTACAACTGTTCTAGTTGAAAACGATGTATTTTGTGATTATGAATGCAAACATGGCTTTCATTTTGTTCCCAAGGTGTGGTGCTGAGTGTGGTCATTAGCCCCGGAGAAGGACAGAAGCCTGCATTCCTCCTAATATTGAATGCTAAAGACATGAGTGAAATTGCTAGAGCAGAAGTGGATTCAAACATTCCAGTTACCTTTCATGGAATGTTCAAAAAAGCTTGATGATACCATAGTCTGTTTTGCGTTTTTACTTCAATATATGTAATGTCTTCAAAAGTGAACCCCTAATTCTGAACACACACATGGGATTCTGCTGAAATGTATATAACTGAAGTGGTCGACTTTACAATATGTGAGATTATATTATACAGAAGCTCTTATTTATCATCGTGATTTAATAAAATATATTCCATGGCATTGCAAGAGAGAAATGATGAAACATCTGATAGAATGATTTCAGGATCTAAAACAGCACAGCATGTGGTTTAGTTATACTATGAATATAGTTACATTTCTATTTAACACTCTGTGAATTTATTTTACTGTTGAAATAAATGTGATTTCAATCATATTGCAGAAACTGCTTAGACACATGCTGTGTGACTGTAGTATGTATGAATGTAAGAATGGCATTCATCAAGAACAAACCTAGCTGCGAACAACAGAGGCTGTACACACCCATGAGATTACCACTATGGTTTCAGGGGTAGCAAAGTTGCTGAGATGGGTAGGGGAGCAGGGGAAAGGTGGGAACTCCAGCAAGGGGGGAGGTTTAGGGTTGAAGAAGTCATTGCTAGATATTCTTTGAAGATTAGGGTGTGTTAATTGCTATATTACACAACTACTATTTCCATAGCGCCCATAATTCATACATCCCAGGGTGGACGTGTGAATTATGGGTGCTAGCTCCGAATGTACTTTAAGTGTCATTGTAAGGATATTGTGAATATAAGAATGTGGATTTAACCCCTGTTGTGGGGTCTGGCCATGGTTGGTAATGGCCCACCAACCCGAGCCCAGGTAGGACCAAGCAAAGCCCCCCTTTTCTATTTCTATGGCGGCAGCTGGAGTGTGAGGTGCGTCTGACCAGAACATAAAGCTCCGGTCCTGCAGGTGGGGACGGAAGGGGTGGCAAAGCGATTTTGGCTTGGGGGGCAACAGGAAGAGGCTACCTGTTGCCTCCCCACATTTGGAAAAAAAGATTGCTCCACCCGGGGAAGGGGATCGGGTGACTGAAACAGCAGGCAGAGAATGTATAGTCTCGCCCGTTGTTCCAGCCACCTGCTTGGCTAATGGCACTTCCCCAGGTGAGAATAGTGATTCTGCCTTACTATTTTTTCAAAAACCAATTGGGCTCCTTTCAGCTTTCTCCTCCTAAAGAACGTGCCACACGTCCGTGCACCCACTATGCTTGGCTTTTCCGGTCACATTAGTTCTGATGTGCGGTTGTACATTCCTGCAGCCTAGTCATTTAACAGACCTTTTAAACTTTAAAAAAAAACTGTTATACTGTCATTTACATTGGAAGTAATGCCTTTTACCTTCATGCAGACTTTGCCTCCAGTTGTTTGAAGGAATATGTTTTGGGCCCTGCGGATTTATATTCTACAATGTGCTGCCTGGGTGCTAGCTCATTGATCAAATCCCCATAATGATCCCCCAATGAAGAATTCAGATCCTCCGGGCTACACAAAAAATACAAGTCTTCATTTCTAATCATTCATGAGCGCTTGAAAAACATGCTAAACAAATATTTACATTGCTCAATGTTGTTGGGTAATCTTTTGTGTATTTCCAGCACAAACAGGCAGTGTCATCATCAATGAACTCACACCTGCATACATCAGAACAGGTCTCCAAAAGATATTTGAATAGTGCCATCAAGTTCATTTATTATTTGTGTTTGGCAGGTGTGTTCACTGTACAAACATACCCCATAGGTAATAGAAACATCGTTATACAAGCTGCCGTCTTGCCATGTTATGTTCAATTTGGTGCCCCCTTAAGTGAATACCCTTGTGAAGATACTCATCAATATGTTGACGATTTACATTGTCCTCTCTGAATGAATCGGGGTACCCAGAGACGACCTGCTTGATATGTGATAATATTTGTTTGTAATCACAAAAGAGAGGTAGCAACTTTTGTAAGGCTGCTTGCATCTGGTATCCATAATTGCCCCTTCTTCATCGTCATGCGTACAATGTGTAACCTGTTTAGTTTCAGAGTAGGGTCTACACAGAGGGAAGGTTTGCTTTCCAGAAACTCTGCAGGGAAGCACTGGGAAAAAAAAGATTTCCAGGTTTGTATACCTGACATTTTATCAAACCAAAATACTGCTTAATGCCGCCATTCACAAATGGGTACAAACTTGTAAAACTACAGTATATGTCCACCTCACAGACGTTATGGTATTTCTGAGACTGCTGTATAAAGCATTGCGTGGCTGTTAAGGTTTTGGCAAGTCTCTGTCTTTAATAAACCCATCTAGTTAATCTTTTTTCAATGTACCTAGCCACTCGTGTTCCCACAATGTGCGTACAGCACATTGACTTGACTTTCAAGAAAATGTTTTTTAACAGGGTCCATCTCCACAAATGTTAACAGCTAGAACCCGTTATCCTGTTGAAACCATTGGGTTGGTAACATTGGGGACAGCCATGGTAAAAATAGCCATTACATTCAAAAGCTGTGTAAATGCCCTTTACCTGTGCATAATCATCTAAAAAATATTTTACTACTTTTTGATCTCCACCTTGTAAGGCATTTTTCACAAAATGTGTTTTCTTTTCGGATACATTAGCCATTGAATAGATGATGATGATGATAAGCATTTCTGGTTGCCATTATACAAATCAGGTGCGGCTAAAGCTAAGGTTTCAGGTTTTAACAACATATGTTTGTATATGGCCAAACATAGGGAAGCTAGTGTTACATGGCAAAAAGAAACTATACATTCTGCATATGTTAACATTTCTGGTATATCTAAATGTTAAATCATTTGTTTGCTAAATATTTGTACGATACCAACCCTAAACGTGTTGCAGTGTAAGTCACAAAATAATCTACTATGGAAACAAAATAAGATCACAAGACACAGAGATAGATATTTAAACGGAACACAGGTTATTATGCATGGCAGGGGAAGTCAGCTGCTCACTAACAAGCTAAGCCCTCCCCCCACTCAGCTGTCACACTAGCAATGAGCCCTCTAACACACCCACCAAGCACATCATAGCACTGAGAGCTCACTCGCTCTCTCCCTCCTCTACTGAACAGAAATCCACTGCTGTAAGAAGTATCCATCTCAGATATTCTTGCTAAACTCAATAAAGTTGAAGGTATTATGTTAGCACAGGAGTCATTTCACTTATTCCACACGGCTTGTACAAAAGGGGTTGCTGTACCTAGCATTGTTTCATAAGATATGCAGAGCCCTGTTACCACCACTACAAAGCAGTCCATGCAAACTAATGATTACATATCTACATCAAATGGACTCATAAGATCGTATGCATCTGTAGTTCAAGGTAGGGCCAACCATTTGGGATGCTCTGATGAGCGCCACCAAATTGATCTCGTCTAGGTTGCCAAGCTTCAGCACAACAGGATTATGCAAATTGAGCAATTGTTGATCAAGGCGAACATAGTGCAGCAATTTTTGCCATTTGCAAATTCCTGTAAAATTCCGTCTGGTGAAGTCATGTCATCCTCTCAGGTGTCTCCTGACAGCCCCTCAGCAATAACTGATCTTCTTGATCAACAGTTGGGAGCAGCTAGAGACATAGATGAAACTATAGAGTTGCCTTTGCAGCAAGAAGACTCCCACGATTCCAGACATTTCCTTTCACGAAAAGCCAAAAGATTACTTCTGAGGGCCCAAAATTTCGAACTCTAATAACAATTCGAATCCTCTCATGTAAAATCTAAAAACATGCCCATAAGTAAGATCAAGGGTCATAACTCGAATATCAAGAAATTATGTAACATCTCACTCGGCGATGTTGCCCTTGAACTGAAATCCTTCTGCAAATCAAAGGCATGGATCTACAGGAGCAAAATCCTCCTGAAGGCACTGCAATTCCACAATCTTGCAAATGTCATCTTTACCAAATGTTCCGGCTCATCATGTGACATTGTCAGTTCAGTTGGACGGGGTTGTGGGCTTAAATGTACCCCTTATCCAAACGCAACTGTCCAACTATTTTCACCTAACTCAAAACAAAAGGTCTTCTAATGTTGTGACGTCTGAGGCCGCTCTTACACCTAATATCCCTCAGTTATTTGTGCCTGCTATTTCAACGGCCATTCAGTCTTGCCCAGATTATGACAACAGCATCGAGAACAAAGATACTCTGCCATCTTCAACGTCAGTTTTACAAGCAGTTGGTACTCATGGAACAGGGGAAACGTCTCCATCTGAATTGTTAAATACTTCCCCTAAGAGAGCACCCAGCTCCATCCTGCACAATGATACCTGTGTGGATGTGCAGCCTGCAATCCCTAAGAATTCAACTCCTGGCACACAACCAATTTTTCTTACATTAATGGATGTGCCGGTCGAAATGAAACGTATTCTTGGTTGGAGCAGTGATGCTACTCTGAATGGACAGGCACAAATCAATCGTTCCTATTTAATGAAAAACTTTCACCAAATTCCCTCTCTACGTAATCCGATTACAGCTGATGTAGAGTGGGTAAAGCTAGCAACTCACAACTATAATCGAATGTTGTGCAAACTTCATTCACAAATTATTGCTAAATTGTTATGGGATCACCAGACGGAATTAGCGTCACTGGGCTTGGAATTATATGCCTTTTTGTCCATGGAGGACTCTGGGGCTTTTCCTGAGTTCCAACCAACTCCAAAAGAGCTCCCGGCTTCCCTAGGGGCAAATGGCTCGCATCTTAAAGATCTCAATGTGGAATTGCTTGCTCAACTGACATCATTTGCCAATGCAATAAAAGGCTTGGCCTGGCTAGAACCTTACATTAAATCAGTTTCCAATGAAAACAAACTCTTAACACTCATGTTTTTCAATATTATCAAGGAACTGCTGCGGGTTTAACAATCTGTATTCTTGGTATCGTTCACTGGCCTTTACAGACAGACCTTCCTTCATTGTATTACATGAAACTAAGTGTATGTCACATATCGTCGTAGAGGGTTTCACTTCATTCACTCGTTCTGCCAAACAAGGCTTCGCTGGACGACCTTCTGGTGGCTTAGCTATACTTTTACACAATAGTCTGAGACTTACCTTGAAGTGTATTAATTCTGCTGATAATCTTTGATTATAGAAGTTACAGTTAAGGACAGTTTTTCATTGGAGGGGGCGTGGCTACATGGCCACAGACTAGGACATGATCTCTACATGCTCCTGCTGATCCTGCATCGATCCAGATAAGAAAAAACACACTCAGAGCCTGCAGAGTGCTGCTGTTTTGAAGCTGCAGTCCTGTGACTGAGAGGCATGCAGAGGTCGTAGAGCCGGTGAGAACTGAGCACGGAGCGTTGAGTTATGAGCTGGAGAAGTCAACGAGCTCTATACGGTGAAGGATACAAAATGGCGCCCAGATGAGAACAAAGAGTTGAGACTCTGAACAGCCGCACCGAGATATTGTGGAGCTGCGCCGCTTGCCAGCAAAGGTGGACTCCAATCATTAAATGGGGACCGGAATGCAAGTAAGCAGCAGCAGCTGTGTTTACAGCTGATGCGCTCCAGAAGTCTGGCAGAGACGCGGTGGACGAGTGCCACAAAGTATCGCCACGAAAAGGAATAGCTGGTGGATTCAGCCACGAGCGCATGAAGCAGAGCAGCGCGGAGACAGAGCAGCAGCAGTCAACAGGCGACTATCAGATATCGAGAACGCCTGCACGCGAGAAGCTGGGAAGCGATAATGTGAAATGGACAGCCTTACATCGATGAAGCACATGATACCTGTATAGCCAGGCAGCGGATCCCCATACACGCAGACGGATGCACAGAGGCCTTAAAAGTATGTGACATACAACAGCAAGTACATATAGAACAATGGGATAAGTCATGTCTCCTCCAGACTCCTGCTGATCCTGTAAGATCCGTGTGTGCACATATGACAGAATTGGTGTACAAAATAAAATAATAAACCTGCAGCTTTGGGAACATGAGCGGTACGTTGTAAGCAAGTCCTGGAGATGAACCGAGGTGCGGAACGGCAGCTATAAGGTACAGAAAGCTACAAAGGGCGGCAGAGATTTGACCAAGATGGCGGCTGCTCCCAAACAAAGGACAGTGCGAAGGACCGCAAATAAGCACTACGAAGATCGCAACGTGTATGCCACTGGAATAACCATAGCTGGTGGAGAGCGCTGGATGCAGTCAAGAAATAAACGGGAGCGCATCTCTCATAGCTCTGACGAATATATTAGCGCTGGAAGACTTCGGAGGCACAGAGGCCAATATCTCAACGGCAAAGCGCACATTATGCAGAATTGACATTGTGTTCCGAGTGAGGACCAGTTGCTGGCGACCCGCTGCCTAGAGACAAGGAAGCCCTGTGGTTGACATGGATTGGCTCCAGCACAAGCATAGCCAAGATAGAACACAGCGTTATACAACCAGTCCGTATGATACGGGACAGTGGGGGAAGGTTGCAGGAACGAAGTGACGAGAACAGCAGCGTGAAGGCAACGGGAGGGATGCTGACAGAAGAAGTCTTGGAATAACGCGGAGCAGGTTAAAAGAATTGGAGGATCCCAATTGACTCCTTAGACTACATTTGGGCTCCAAACATGCAAGGGAAGCCCGTACCCCACCAGAGGGGATGTTGATGTAGCTGCAGATAGTGATCGGAAGAAGCAGACACAAAGTCCAACAGGCGGCCACAGTATACGTGTACGAAGACGCTGCTGGTGCCTCGTTCAGAAAAGAAACTGCTGAAATCACAGATTGGGTAGAGCCATAGGGCACGGGCACGGGCACTCGCCAGATAAAAAAAGCAAGGCACGGTCCAAGAACGCAGCAATAGACGCACGGATGATAGCAAAAAGGGAGAGCCCTATAATGAGGCACACCCAGCCTGGCAGAACGAAAAACGTAGTGTGCTGCATGGCACTGTACTGGAACCCAACGAAATAAGGGTCCGCACAAATGAAAGAGCACCGGCAGCACAGCCAAAACATTTCAGCATATCGCCCAGCACAGAGCCTGCAGGTGGAAATAGCCTATGTATACATATAGGGTACAGTGCATATAAGTGGCCGAAACAGGAATATAAACATGAGACAACGGGCCAGCGAAACAGATGTCCAACAGAGGGGGACTACGAACTGTGAGCACCCAGAACCTAGAGGAAATAAGCACAATGCGGCGCACGGGAGGCCAGTGACAACAGAGGGCAGAGCCGCTGCCACGAGCGCTGCTAGGAAGGAGGGCCTGTGGAGCAAGAGCGTGCTGAGGGTGAGGCCCTGTTGCAAGTGAGACTACAGACCAGCCAATATAAGACGCCCTGATATCCTGGTGAAAATTGGGCGAAGCACATAGGGATGACACCTCACGAGAAGGAACTCCCCGCCTGGTGAATTGTGCTGTCGGGTGCGAGAGTGCGCCAAAGAGCCCGAGGCCAAGCAAGAAAGGCTGGTGGGGAGAGTGAGAACCTCAGCATTACCAAGTACAAGCAACTCAGAGAAGAAGAGCGAGCAGAATAATGTCGGTGAGAGGGGGTAAAGCAAAGGCTAAACAGCCAATTATGGATATTTTTGCCAAGACACAGCAGACCCCGACCACCCCGGCACAGGCCCTAACGAGCGCACCAGCAGAAGTTACCCCCCTGAGGGATGACCAAGCGATCCTTGTGGCTATCACGGAACTAAAAACCTTGTGGGGATCAGCGATGGTGGACCAGAAAGTGGCACTGGAGACCAAAATAGACGCAGTGGGAATAGAGGTCAACTTATTGAGGCAGGACATGAGAGCGCTCGAAGAGAGGACAACTTGTCTCAAAAGTGCTGTGAAAACTAGTACAGACACCGGCGCCAGCAATGCTAAGGAGGTTCATATACTAAAACAGCAAGTATCCAACTTGGAGATTCGAGCAGAGGAAGCCGAAGGGAGAGCGAGACGTAATAACATACATGTGGTCGGCCTCCCGGAGGGAGAAGAAGGCCAAGACCCAAAGGACTACGTGGAGAACATGATCATACAGGAAATAGGAGCCGGCAAGCTCTCCCAAGAGATCGCAACTGAATACGCACATAGAGCCCTGATGCGAAGGCCGCAGGCCGGGGCCCCGCCCAGAGCGATCATAGCGAAAATCCTGAATTACAGGGACCGGGAGAAGATCCTGGAGTTTTTTAGGAAAGAAGGAACGATAAAAAGAGCGTCAGTGACCATAACAGCATACCCCGACTACACCATGCAGGTGCAGAGACAACGCTACGGATATGTAGCGATAAAAATGAGACTACGCACAGCCGGATTCAAATATATGCTTCTGTATCCTGCAAAACTCAAGATAATACATAAGGGCAAAATACATTTATTCGACACCCCGCAAGAAGCGACGAATTGGCTGGACCCCCAGGGTTGCCCGGATGGCGATGAGGAACAGAGGCGAGATGTACAAGATAAGTGACATGAAGGAATGCTATGGGTAGTCGGGTAGGGGAGTACTGGTGGAGAGACACTCGAAAATAAAATAACGGGTGCAGCCTTACAGCATTGCATTGATTCCTCATGATGAGTAACACTGGACTGGAATATAGACGGCATAGTTAAAAGTTGCCAAAGGTGCACCTAATGTGATGGCTAATGCCGGAGGCACAAGAGGGACATGACCTACCCCCAGTAGATAGAGTGAGGAGAAAAGCCACTAGGGCGGAATCACCATTCTGAGCCCTGAGCGCGTGAATTGCCGTGTTAAGGGCTAGATGCGAGGGTGCCTGAGATCCATGGATGGAGCTGGCCAACAGTTGGGAGGGTTGGGGAGCAGTAGTGGGGTAGACACTGAGTTGAGGCAAGTTGGGAAGGGGGGCGGAGGAGGGGGCGGGGTGGGGAGGGTGTTGGGGAGTTGAGTGTGATATTAACAGTTGGGGACCGAGCCTATATGAGTCTACACGCGGAAATAAATATTTTGGACAGAGACTTTACCGGTATGAGGGGGAGCGACATATTAATAAATAATGGGAGACCTCAGAATTATCACGTGGAATTTTAGAGGGCTCAATAGCTACCTGAAGAGGAATAAGATGTATTTGCGTAGACAGAAAATAGACGTAGCTTTGATACAGGAGACTCACCTCACGCGAGAAAAGTTAGAAGTGATACAGAAAAAATGGAAGGGGACTGTCGTAGGCACCACATATTCGGCGTATGCTAGAGGAGTGATTACATGGGTCGCACCGCATGTCCCTTTCCAGCTGCCACAATCCACGGTGGAAGCGGACGGGAGGATGGTAATGATAAGAGGGCTGGTAGAAAACAAATAAATAAGTGTTAATACATATGCCCCGAACCAGGACACAGAGGCATACTTTAGGTCCCTGTATAGTAAAATGGGCAGGTGCGTGGGGGGGGGGTGATCTGGGGAGGAGACTTCAATAGCGCGCTAAACCCAAGAATCGATAGATCAGACAACAAAATAGATAGACCCACTCCAGCGGCCAGAGCGTTGCAGTCACTGTTGACGGACCTTGGGTTTGAGGATGCGTGAAGAGTGCGACATATGCAAGAGAGCCAATATTCCCATTTCTCAGCCCTACAAAATTTGCATACTAGGCTGGATTATATGTTTGTCACACAAGAGCTGATGTCAGAGATGGCACAAACGGAATATAAAGCGAGGGTCCTATCGGACCACTCACCGTTAGTACTGGAATGGCAATACCGACCCCCAAGAGCAAGGATACCGACTTGGCGCCTCCGTGCTGAGGCGTTGAAAGACACTGTGATATGATCGTTTGATATGATATGATCGTTTATGTATATAGCGCCTATACATAATGTGTTTCAAAGCGCTTCAAGGCAAGGGAGGGAATAAGGGAAAATACAACCACATTCTTACAGGCCATGTACAGTAAGGATGTGAAATTAACTATCGTACTCGGCCTGACGAAATTTCAGATAGTGCAAGAGCTAAGACATAGATAAGGAAGGGAGGGGGAGAGTGGGAAGGAAATGGAAACAGACAGGCGACTACCGTACTAGGCCTGACATTATTTTTGGTAGAGCCGGAGAAAAACAAAAGGTGAGGAAGAGGGGTGCAGAAAGGGAGGGGAGGAACAAAACAAGCGACTATCATACTAGGCCTGACGACATTTCAGATAGTGCAGGAGGGGTGGTGGGGAGGAAAAAAACAGTAATGGGAGGGTGGAGGAAACAGACGAGGTTGCTATCATATTAGGTCCAGGGACAATTCTGATAAAGTGCATAGAAGAACGTAAGGGGAGGAGATAGGAAAAGGGAGAAGGGAAAGGAGGAGAGAAAAGAGAGTAAGCAGTCAAAAAGAGTGGAGAAGCAAGAGTGGAGAGTGAATACAATTGCAGAAGTCAGTAGTAACACATAATGTTGCAAGCCAGGATACAAGATGAAGATGGGAACAGCATGATTCAGGGCCACCGTGAGTACAAGATGCAAAGGAAGTCCAGCATGAGAGTTGAGAAAGAGTTACGTACAGTGAATGAATGAAGTCCATAAAAGTCAAATCCAGCATTGGCCACAAGACCATGATGGTGAAGGAAGGCACCAGTTGGGCGGGGCTTACGCCAGGTGACCTAGATCCACTTGCACCTACTCCCCATCTGCAAAGGAAAAGAAGCTGGAGGGCTCCTTAAGTAGGGAAACAGAGCGGCAAGCAGGAAGGCACCAGGTGGGTGGGGCTTGCTAAGTGGTGAAAAAGAGAGGCAGGCAGGAAGGCACCAGGTGGGCGGGGCTTACGCCAGGTGACCTAGATCCACTTGCACCTACTCCCCATCTGCAAAGGAAAAGAAGCTGGAGGGCCCCTTAAGTAGGGAAACAGAGCGGCAAGCAGGAAGGCACCAGGTGGGTGGGGCTTGCTAAGTGGTGAAAAAGAGGCAGGCAGGAAGGCACCAGGTGGGCGGGGCTTACGCCAGGTGACCTAGATCCACTTGCACCTACTCCCCATCTGCAAAGGAAAATAAGCTGGAGGGCTCCTTAAGTAGGGAAACAGAGCGGCAAGCAGGAAGGCACCAGGTGGGTGGGGCTTACTAAGTGGTGAAAAAGAGAAGCAGGCAGGAAGGCACCAGGTGGGCGGGGCTTGCTAAGTGGTGAAAAAGAGCGGGAAGCAAGAAGGCACCAGGTGGGCGGAGCTTGCTAAGTGGAGAAAAAGAGCGGCATGCAGGAAGTCACCAGGTGGGCGGGCTTAGGCCAGGTGACCAAGATCCACTTGCACCTGCTCCCCATCTGCCTAGGAAGGTCTGAGAGATGAAATAGTAAGCTATTTTGAGATCAACACTGGCAGTGTTGAGACAGCTGGAATGTTATGTGAAGCCTTTAAAGTGGTAGTATGGGGGATAGCCATAGATAAGTCCAAAGGATTGCAAGGAGGGATAGTGATTGTACTACAAGAAGCTGAAAATGAACTGGAAAAAGTGCTGGGAAGGGGTGGCACCACCGAGGAAGAGAACGAAACGATACTCAGATTGCAGCAAAAATGCGTGGGATGTTGGGAGAGATTGTGTAATCTGAACTATAAGAAGTATGTAGAGAGACAGCATGCTGGAGGGGATAAACCAGGAAGAACGCTGGCATGGCTTTATAAAAATGAAACCCCCAGACCCACAATCCGAACAATCACAAGGGATGACGGGTGTACGGTGGACACCCAAGAAGGCGTTAATCGAGAATTCGTAGAATATTATCGAACCCTATATGGCGATAAAGAAGGAAGCAATCGTAGGAAAATAAACTAAACGTTAGAAGATATAGGCTTGCCACAAATTAGCGCAGAAGAACGAGAAGAGCTAGATGCCCCGATTACCCTAGAAGAACTAGTAATGGTAGTTTTTCAATTACCCACAAGCAAGACCCCGGGAGCTGATGGACTCCCGAGTGAATTTTTCAAAAGATACAAAAATGAGGTGCTCCCCCGCTTTTAGCATTTCCAAATGAGGCATATGACAAGGGAAGGCTCCCGGAGACCCTACGAGAGGCAATAATTATACCACTCCCGAAACCCAATAAGCTTGCCAAGGAATGTGAATCATACAGACCATTGTCAATGCTTAATCAGGATAGCAAAATAATCACAGCGGTTTTCGCAAACAGGATGAGAAAAGTTATCACTAAACTAATACATCTTGACCAGATGTCCCAAACAGGAACATCACCAATAATCATAGACGGCTCCATCGAGTCATTGAATATGCAAATGGGGAAGAGGAAGAGATGGCAATTGTATCACTGGACGCAATAAAAGCCTTTGACTCCGTCAAATGGCCTTGGTTGATTGCTGCCCTGACCAATTATGGGATAGGGCCTGGGTATCTTAGATGGGTTCAATTATTATATAGCGCGCCTCTAGCCAGGGTGAAAACAGGAGCGATAATATCAGAGAGATGGCAATTTAGCAGGGGCACTAGGCAGGGTTGCCCGTGGTCCCCAATGCTATATATCTTAGTCCTAGAGCTCCTGGCGATATACCTAAGGCAACAGTACAGTGTGATAGGTATCACCATAAAAGCAGAGCCATATTTAATCCCCCTGTATGCAGATGATATACTGTTGTACTTACGATACCCTGAGGAAAACCTCCAATACGTGCTAGAGGTGATGGAGCAATTTGCGTTATTGTCCGGTATAGCAGTGAATCCCAAAAAATCATGCATATTTCCGTTAGGCAGATACAGGGGGATCCCGCTAGAGCAATTGCCTGTATCACAAATACCATGGGAGATTGACACGTTTAGGTACCTTGGGATAGATATTTACCATACGGTGGAGGCAAAGCACCTGCATAATTCTGAGAGGGCGCTTGCCTTGGCGATGATGGGGAGAGGGGCAATGTTGAAAATAGTGGTCCTGCCGAGACTATTGCACTACTTTAGTAATACACTGCACTTGATCCCAAAACAATGCTTTGCCCGATTACATAGTATATGTAGAGATTTCCTATGGAGTAGGACGAGAAATAGAATAACCCTCTGAAACCTACAAAATACACATGAGAAAGGGGGGATAAAATTGCCAAACTACGAAGTCTATTACTTGGCGAGTCAATTACAATACGTAGCGAAATGGCTATCAGAAGACTCGACCTCGGAATCTAGGCTGTTTAGACAAGAATGTGCACCATTCTTCTTACAAGAAATGATGTGGCTGCCCAGAACAGATATGAAAGAGCGCCCGAAAATGATGTTACTGGGATGGGAAATATGACAAAGGGTCGTCAGGTAATGGAGAACTCATCCCTGTGTTCCCCACAAGTGTCACTTGTAGCGCTCGTGGGAAAAGACAGCCAACTAATGAAGATGATCAGGAAGCATTGGGAACCAGTTGGGATAGCAACTATGGGTGACGTATGGCAAGAGGGTAGGATTAAAGCGTTTGAGACGCTGGTGGAGGAAACAGGGCTACATATGGGACAATACATCACGTACCATGGGGTGGTGCGGCGGATCAAAGAAACATGGTCAGAGATAATATTGGAAGGTCAACCGGACGCCACCTTAGATGTAATATATGACATAGCAGAAGGAGGGCATGAAATATCCAGAACATATGAGATGGTGATGTCCAAAGTGGGGAAAGAACTAGCACAATTAAGACAGGAGTGGGAAGAAGAGGTGGGTACCCCTATGACTGATGGGATGTGGGAGAGAGCCCAAAGGTACCATAAGAAGGTGTCAAGAAACGCAAGGTTGCAGCAGATACAGCTATATGTCACCCACAGAGCATATATGACGCCCCTGAGAGTAGCCAAATTTGCAAATGCAAGACGACAATCATGCCCTAAATGTGACGAGGCGGATGCTAGGATGGTGCACATGTTTTGGGCGTGCCCAGTAATTTAGAGATTCTGGGGGGAAGTAGCACATAGGCTGAAGATAAAGGGGGTTAAGTTAATGGTAGAATCGGCATGGGAGTGCTTGATAGGAGAGTTTCCCAGACCGAGTAAACTTAAGCATGTCAGCAAACTAAAAGACCTGGCATACATACTTGCGAAGCGCAGAGTTGCTATGAGCTGGAAGGCATGCCACGGCCCGAGAGTAGAAGTGTGGTGGAAAGACTTACAGAAATGGGCAGAAGCTGAAACTGCAGTAGGGCAAGAAGCAAGCAACTCTGGTGGGGAGGAGGAAGCAGGAACCTTGACAGCTTGGAAACACTTAGTGGCTATGCTATTTGGGCCCACGCACGATTGCTCGAGTGACCGGGACTTTGTAGAGAATATGGGGGAAGGACCCCAACTGCAAGGTGAAGGAACAGAATGTGTAGAAGAATAGGCTTGGGTGGGTGGGGAGGGGTTGAGGGAGCAGTATATATTCTTGGAGTGAAGCAAATCCGGAATGATGTAAAATGTACTGCAAGTTTGGTTTGTATTGTTGTTAAAATGAATAAAAATTGTTTAAAAAAAAAAAAAAGGACACTTTTTCATTCTGTCTGGTCATTGTATCATTGCATTAGAATCCTAGTGTAGCACAGCAGGCTTCCACACTTATGAGATAATCATTGGGGGGGGGATTTTAATTCGATGATCATCTCAAATAAGGTAATATTGTCAACGGTGCTCAAGAATACACATTCTGATCTTTCTCTTGAAATAGGGGCACGCTGGGCACAATTTTTAATGGACTGGGACATATATATTGTGCCCACAGTCCTCAACCAACTGGCCTTTACTTGGCTGAGAGGCTCACGTAGCTCAGCTATAGATTATATAGGCGTTTCACGCATGTTGATAAGCAGGTGTGAACCAGTCACTATTTCCAACCCTGCACTGGGAGATCATATGATCCTACGTTGCAACATTGACATTCCTTTCAATTGTTACAATTCTCAAGCCTCCCTATCACTGGTGGAGACGCATAGATATGCGTTATCTATACGTTGGAAACCAGGTTTATGCAGGCAACTTTCTGCCATGGTCATTCGTGACCTCTGGGTTGTGAAAGATGCTTGGTCTATGGGATTGCTGCAGGAGAAGGCAGTTGAATGGAACATGCAAATGATATAAGCACATTTGCGATCCTTAGCAATTACTGAGCAAACCTCCAGTATGTCTCTGCATCCAAATAAATATCATAAAGCAATTGTATATCTCAAACGATCCAAAAACAGAGACCTCAGAAGTCTCAAGTCCACATCTGCAGTGCCAATCCCGTATGCTCTGGCCAAAAAACAAATTCTCTCGGCATATAAAATGGAATTGCAATGGTTACAATTTGAACGCCATCTGGCAGATAATCGAACAATGATTTCTCTGTTATGCAAATGCAACATTAAAGACATATGGGCCATTATGAGAAATCCCACTGGTGAATATAGGTCAAGTTTTTATTCTGCCATAACGGGCGAGACATGGACTGAGTTCTTTAAAGCCAAATATACAATACAACAGGGTTACTCTCACTTCGACATTCACACTTTTGTTACAACCATTCCTTCCATAGGCCCTTGGTCAGTGAAGGAAGTACAATGGGCGATTCACAAGCTCAAATATTCTAAAGCTGCGAGGCCTGATGGACTACCACCCTGTGTTTTAAAAGAGGTTCCGCTCTTTTGGGCAAAGATCCCGAAGAACAGATTTGACATCTTTTTAACTAAAGCCATTCCTGCATCCTGGCTAACATCTATCATTATACCTCTACACAAAAAAGGGCCCATCACAGATGTTTCCAACTATCGCCCCATTGCACTCATTGATGTTTCCGCAAAGGTTTTTGCTATTCTTATACTCGATGAGCTAGAGCACTTCATTGTTACCCAGCACATCCTTTCGCGTTACCAGGTTAGTTTCCAGAATTAAATGGGAACCACACTCAATGCCACTGTATTAGCCCATCTTTTAGCATCCTCTCACCATTCTCACAGCGGCCCCATCTATATGGCTTCGCTGGATATGTTGTCTGCCCTTGACAGTGTCATAAGAGGCATTCTATGGAACAAAATTATAGCCCATGGTATTCCATCTCATATGGTAGGCATCATTGCTCTTCTACATGAGCACACAAACTACAGAGTCTGTATCAATCAATCGTTCTGGGCTGTTAACTGATGCAATACCCATCAAAATTGGAGTTAAACAAGGTTGTAACCTTGCATCAATACTATTTAATTTGTATTTGTCTGATGTAGATTTAATCTGGAACTCTTCTAACATTTTACCAGCAAAATTGGGAGATTTGCGTTTGAACTGGCTTGCATTTGCGGATGATGTTATTTTGTTTGATCGTACACCTTTTGGGTTGCAGAACAAACTCAATCTCTTCTCCGCATTTTCTAAACAACATAACCTATTTAGCAATCCTTCCAAATCTCACATCCTTGTTTTCTCCAATAGGAAAAAATTCAAAGGTTTAAGTGGTACATTGATCAGAATGTAACTGAGCGTACTCTAGGTATGACCTATTTGGGTTATAACTTGTCTGATGCTAATTCTCTTAAGATGTGGCAAAATGCACTCACAAGTAAAGTTACAAACTCATTCATCAATTGAAACTCATACTACAGAGGCATTGTACATTTTCTCTTATGCCAGTATTTGACTTTTGTGTTATGAAAGTGGAAGCTATTGTCTTATATGGCCTAGACTCTTGCTTATTGGACATTGGTTCAATTCTAAATAAACTACAAGGCAAAATATGGAAAACAGTACTAGGGCTTCCGATTAAATTGTCCAATTCTATTCTAATGCATGAGCTCGGTCTCTCTTCCCTAGCTTCCAAACTTTATTGGAGAAGGTTAATTAATTATGGTAAAATGCTATACCCCCATCCAATTCACTTCATGAAGATTTTGCTGTTATGCTTTCTAAATCCCATCCAGCATCGATTGCTCGCTTTGATTCTCAAATGAAGTCCCTTCTAGCCTTGGTAGCCATGGACTCAAACGATCATTTGGTACAGCCAGCATTGGTAAAAAAAAGTATTTTCAATACGACTGGGCTATCACAGCAGACTGTATTGCTGGATACAAATACTATACAGAATACGCTCAATTTCAGCACAGTCAGCATCAACGCTTACCCTATTTAGTTTGTTTCCCCTGCAACAAGACTAGAAGTCTCTATATGAGATTCAGATTAGATATCTTTCACACCAATGTTCGAATAAAAAATTGGAGATCTAAAAAGATGCAACCCTCAGATGGTTTCTGCCGTTGTTGCACGTTGAGTGACGAACCGGAGACTCTAACATCTTGTTTTGGTTTGCAAATATTTCCACACCCAAAGAAAGCAAACGCTGGGTAAACCTTTATGTGATGAATCCATCTTTTCACGTGGAGGGGCTAACAAGTCAGTCATTTTTTCTCTTGTGTGTCTCCTACGTGTTATTGAAGCTAAATTAAATGAGTTTCAACAATGATTAAGATGGTAATTTTTGTATACTGCTCCAGCGGTCAAAATTTGTGACCACTTGTTGTATATAGGCAAACTTGTCTAAACGTCCGGTCACTAATTGTAGTCATCACTCCCATTGTGCTCACATTTCTTGGCTTCTTTTGTAAATTGTGAATGTGATTTGTGCATTGTTTCATATCGTTATTGGTTAATTTATTCTAGGCTGTGTCTGGTTACATACCAAGTTGTCAAGCATTTTTGTGTTTTGAATTTTGCTATTCTTTTAGTGTCGGCATAGTGTTGTACAAACTTGTAACATGTTATACATGTTCTGCACTACATACTGTTTTTAGATTGTATATGTGTTGGTCAATTGTATACGCAGATTGGTTCCTTGTTTTGTTTTTAGTCGTAAAATGTTTGTTAAATTCTTTCAATTGTTAAATTGTGTTATGATTATGTTGGTATGATATTATGATGTAGGTTTGTAAAGGTGTATTTACACTAAACAACTAATAAAAACTCCACTGTTTATACATAGTGGCATTGATGTACATTACATGAGTAGAAGCATTCCAGGGAAACAGTATGCTTCTACCTACGTGCATACATTTCAACATAGCCATGCACTGTACTGGACATATACTAAGAAAACAAGGCATATCGTGCCAACATTCTTCTCGTACAAGACATCCTAACTCTGTAGAAACAAAAATATTTGTCATGCTATCTCTTCCTCCCGCAGTTAAGGCTGTTTTCTCGGCTAAAGGATAGCCGACAGTCTGCACAAACAAATATAGCGCTTCAAACATAGACATGGCTCTCAGCAAATGTTGATCCATGATAGCTCAGAACATACTATATTGTTAAACAGATTTTACATTAATGAATGAATGGATGAGTTCATGCTAAACATAAAAAAATGCAGATTGACAGCAGGTCCTTCTTAAAATATGAACAACTTCTTAGCAATACATGCACAGCTCTCTATGGATCGCAAAGGCTTTGTTTTTATTTAGAGCATACCACTTTAAAAATGATTCTTTCTCATCAGTCATCATTCAATTTACCCTGTATGTGTTGATCAACAGAAGGTATAGATCAAATACAATGCTGATTTTCAGAAAGTGGGGGAAATATCCTTTCGAACCAGGAAAGCCAAATGCTCTCTGCAGTTTACTCAGCTTCATGGGTAAATATTTTTGTGAATCAATACATTTTATTTTCAGAGACACTGCCATAAGGAGCATGAGTTTAGATCCTTGGGTTACGACTTTGACCACTGTAAACTCTTTGATTAGTTGCTTCAAAATGAAATAACCAGCAAATCTCTTACAATTGTGAAATATGACAGTGTACCCTTTGAAGGATTTTTTCCACAAAGGTCTGACCGAACTCATGCACACCTGCACGACCTTCAACCCACCTTTTGGTTCTCGACTTTCAGACTCCCCTTTTGTTTCACAGGTTAAATGTTATGCAAAAATGTAATTGGGCTTTCTTGCATGCATTCCATATCAAAGACAATATCTTCAATTTTGGGAGGAACTTTGCTGCTTCTAAAATTGGTGATCCCCACCCCCCAGTTGGATTGTATATGGGGCATTGTGACCTTTCCTGACTTAATGACAACAGGCTTTAAAATTAGTTTTTGAATGGCAGAAGGTAAACTTATCTGGGGCAATATTTCTGGTCAGGGTTCATAGAGGGTGACAACTTCCAGGGTTGGAGGTCACAAGGGCGGAAGCTGGGGGCTTCCAGGGTCAGAGGTTGTGAGGAAAGCTTCTGGAGTGAGAGGCCTTAGAGGGCAGGGAGGAACTTCCTATGTCTGAGGTCAAAAGTACCCAGGGCAGGGATTTCTGTGATCAGACATCAAAACGAGTTTGGTGGCACTTCTTGGATTAGAGGTGAAAGGGGGAGTGGCCTTAAGGGTTCAGAGGGGCGTGGTCACCACTCAAGCTACTCATTAGGCCCTAGATGACAATTTCCAGGGCGGGACATCCAGGCTCAAGAAGGCGTGGCCATCTGTTACATTACGCAAACCACACACCCTTTTGAGTTTGATGAAAAGTATCCCTTTCCACTACTGCTGTGCTTGTGAGTGGTGTGACCCTTTCCTTCGTGACTTGACTTTTTAATACCAGAGACAAATATATTGTTTGCACTGTGGAAGGCTAAGCCATGGTTTAGACCGACATTACAGGAATAGCAAGGACTGCGAACGTAGCACTTTAGGCTAGCACGGCTTGATATGAGGTGTGCTGGTCGATAGTGTGATCCAGAAGTATTTCTTACCTCTGCATAACATTTTCACAAATAGTTATTTAATACTGAAAGAGGTAGACAGGAGTTTGCAGTAATTTCTTTTCAGCCAAACTTTAAAAAAATGTATATGGCCCATTTGGTGACTGTGTCTGTATTTTTGCAGCATCTGTTTATTTCAAGCACGTTTAAGTCTTTTTTTCTCAGGGGGTAGCCTATTTTATTCCCAAGTTTTGATAGAAAGGGGAAGCCTGTGACTGGCAGTTTACCCACTCATTAGTTTCTGCATTCAACCCTTCTTGCACTCGGCAATTTTCCAGCAGATTAATCAAGATCTGCGTCATTGAGATTTATTTTAGAGGAAAAGAAACTTGCAGCACATTAAATAGGTTCTGGAGTTGTTGGGGGGTGCTTGCGGCTTAAGAGCTGCAGTAGGTATATGCACTCACCAGCCAAATGCCGCGAGTGAAGGAGGTAAGCAGCGTGCCAACTGTTGAGCCAGGGGAGTGAAACGGATGCTGAAGAGCGAAGCCAGTGCACTCTCAATAAATGGTACTGGAGATTTCAGAGTGCCCATGTTGTTTGATGCTAGACACAATCTGTGGGCTATAGACTTTAGATTGTCCAATCGCTACATAGAATGTGTCACATGGGGGTCTAATAATTATTAGCAAAGGTGTCCACATTATAACAGATAGCTCAGTAGATTGTGTCAAAAATGGAGGTACTGGCAATGCTGACTCATTCCAAGGTCAAGTAGATGAGTGCATGTAAAATGATTAATAAAGTGACAATATAGTTTGTGCTGTGAGCAGGGCACTTTCGAAAACATTGCTCCAAAGGTTGGCAGAGTTCAGGGCTATATTAAGAGGAAAGAAAGTGTAGAGGGGCAGACGAAAGAGCAGACTCAAACAGTAGTCTAATTTGCTGACCACCAGGGATTTTGGCCAATTAATACATGGGGTGGGGGGTTTCCCTGTATTAAATAGGTTAATCCTGGCTGCAGTGTTGGTAGTCGATGAATTATTGGCGTACTAGTTCACTATCAAAAAGGACCCAAAGATGGCAAGCCTTGGGTGATGGAGTAAGATGGTCAGGGGGAAAGGAGATAGAGAGGAGCATGGGGTTATGATTGTAGGAATGGAAGATAATTTCCCTCTTTGAGGATTTAAGCATTCGGCATTGTAAATACATCCAGTACCGAATTGCTGTGAGTAATGCGTTCAGAGATGGCAGAAATGGAGGACTGAAAAAAACCCGGCACATCAGGGGCCCGCAGATTTCCTCAGCATTCATAGGAACCCGCTGCGCTTCGCTCGCGCCTAGGAGCGGGTAAGCCCCCACCTGTGTGGGGGCGGAGTCAGACGTGAGAGGGAAATCCCTTTCCGGCTCGCGTTACACAGGAGGAAACCCCCACCGTCGGGGAGGAGGAGCGCAACGCGAGCGGGAACCTCTGTTCCCAGCCGCGTACGCAGGGAGCAGTGGCCCCCACCCTTGTGGGGGGAGGACACACAGCGAGCGAGCGCGGCACGCGTCAAGAGGGAGATCCCTCATATCGCGCAGGTTAAGAGCGAAACACTCACGCGAGGAGCCCCCACCCGTAGGGGGTCGGAGCTTAACACGAAAGGCTCCGTGTGAAGCTTTCGATCAGGAAGCAAATACACAACGCAACGCTACGGAGCGGGAATAAGCTCTGATCGCGGTTTCTCTTGTGAATACACTTGAAGATAAAATCATTATAAAGTGTATGATACACAAGGGATATTAGAGGAATCCCTGGAAAGACACTGCACATCCTCCTACTTGGTGCAGACAAGGTGCAGCCTCACAAGAGTGGATCAGTGGACGTGCCACTACACCTGCAAGGTATTATCAAGGCACCTGACAGCACTAACATGTCCAATTTTGAGTGGAGTGAGGAAGAACAGGAGGCAGTCTATCATGAAGACTTAGCCTATAGTTTTAAAGTGCTGGGTGATTCACTCACAGAGGCAGTGGCTCAAGGAGTTAGACCCCTACAGGAGAGACTCCATACCATCGAGCTATTTTTGAGCCAGAAAGAAAAGAGCACAGAAGAAAGCAGGTCCACTAGGGTCACAACAAAGGGCCCAAAGGGGTGTAACAAGGCCCGGAAGAGCAAAGACTCTTCTGACCCCGCAGGCCAGATGGAAGGGGCAGGTACAACAGCCCTGGAGGCTACTGATGCTTTCAGTAAACTAAGGGAAGCGTTCATGAAAAAAAAAAAAAAAATCTCGGGTGCCAAGCCTCGAGACACCCTACCCAGGGGATGATAATATGGGCAACATAGAGGAATGTTTCCTCGAAGAGGAACCACCAGAATCCCCAACCTGCTCACAAGAGGAAGCAGATAATGAAGAGGACGAGGAAAGTCAACCTCCACCGAAGAAAAGGCTGAGAAAGCTTAATAACTTAGAAGAGAAGAAAACCTCCGATATGTTCCAGCCTGAAGACATCAGGAATCCTAGATCACCCGAACGGGTGCACTTTGCCGAGGGTCGCGAAATACATGACGCAGAGGTTGTGAAAAGTGCTAGAGAAGGAAGTCAGACAAAGGATGAGAGCAAAGTGTCCGAGACCAGATTTACCGGGCAAGGTGGCAGAAGCCCTGGAACTTGACCCAAAGATGCTATCTTTCGTCTCGAAGTCTAACAGAGACCCCAGGAAAGGTATAGACCGTTCTTGGAAAAGCTGCCAAGAAAAAGTCCTCACATAGCTGGCCCACTAGCGAAAATTATGGACCTAGAAAAGCAGGCGAAGGACACTGGAGAGGAAGTGGACCCAGGAGCCCTAGCAAACTGGGCGCAAAGGGCCGCATGTCTTTTAGGCAATGCTAATTGCGCAATTTCATCTGAACGTAGGAGAGGGCTCCTGCTCAAGATTGACAACAAACTAGGAGATTTGTCGTCATATGAGGCAGGCGAGGCAGTGCAAGGACTCTTGTACGGCAAAACTTTTGGCAAAGAAATGGGGAGATGCGTGGGAACCTATACCTCCCTAGAGAAGGTCCAGGAGTCAATGAAGAAAATCTTCCCCGGGAGAGTTTTGGCGGGACCCGTCGGTCCAGAGGCCGAGCGACCGGTTGCTATCAAGCGTTCAGAAGGCCACAGGGAAATAGAAATAACTACTGAGAGAACAGACAGCCAGACTGATTCTTCCCGCCAAGAGGTCGTTTCCCTAGAGGAAGACGAGGCAGAGGACAGGGAAGAGGACACAACTTCCCCACAGGAGAGAGTTTTCATGTACCTACCAGTTGGGGGGAGGACAGCGATATTCTGGGAGAATTGGCGTACGCTTTCCAGCGACGCCTGGTCTTGCAGACAGCGAGAGGCTTGCACATAGAATTTATAGAGACTCCCGTTCAATGTCAAGCACCCCGTCCTCTAGCCGCGACACAAATAGAGAAAGGGCTATTACACACAGAACTACAGAAGCTAGCAGAGAAGCAGGCGATCCATTTCGAAGCATGCCCAAAATTTGTAAGCAACATGTTTTTGGTCCACCGAAAAGACAAAGTAAGGCCAGTAATAAATATAAAGAGCATGAACAGATGGGTAGTCTACAACCATTTCAAGATGTAAGGGACCCATCAGCTCAGAGATACACTCAGACAAGACGACTGGCTAGTGAAGATAGATTTGAAAGATGCCTACCTGACGATACCAGTACACAGATTTTTTCACCCCTTCCTGGCATTCGACTGGGACGGGCAATTATGGCAATTTGCTACGATACCGTTTGGGCTGGCATCAGCACCATGGGCATTCACGAAGATCATGAAACCAGTAGCAGCAGCAATCAGAGAGAAGGGGATACGTATGATTTTATATCTAGACGACATCCTTCTGATGGCCAGCTGCAGAGAGACACTCCTCTATCAGACCGATTGGGTAGTGAAGCTCCTGACATCCCTGGGATTCCTAGTGAACCAGGAGAAATCAGAGATGAAACCAACCAGGTGGTTAGAATTCCTAGGGTTTATCGTAGATACCAGGACGGCAACCCTAGAACTTCCAAACAGGAAAATAAGAGACATAAAGAGAGAATTAAGAACATGTCTCAGCAAAACAGTCCTATCACTCCACACAATAGCACGAGTAGTAGGCTTATTGGAAGCCTTGATACACGCGATATTACCAGGTCCACTACATTATCGAGCTCTGCAAAGGCTGAAGATAAGACACCTACACCTACAACAGGGTCTGCATTATCACCAGTTAGTACACATCGACCAAGAAGCTAGTACAGAGCTGCAGTGGTGGCTGGCGAACATGGAAGCATGGAAAGGGAGAGCCATATTCGGCGACCGTCCAGACCTGCTAATAGAATCGGATGCCAGCAGAGCAGGCTGGGGAGCCCGATGCGGAGATCTCCAGACAGGAGGGAGGTGGAGCTCAGAAGAGCTCCAGCTCCACATCAACTGTCTGGAACTGTTAGCGGGATCCTTTGCGATCAAGGCGTTTACGAAAGGAAAAGTGAACTCTTGTATTCTGTTGAAAATGGACAACATTTCGGCAGTCAAGTACATCAATCATTTAGGAGGGACGAGATCCAAATTACTGGTGGAAATAGCCAAGGATTTTTGGCACCCCTGCCTGGAATCGGGGATTTCAGTAGTAGCCGAATACCTTCCAAGGTCGCTGAATGTAATAGCGGACTGGAACTCCAGATACCTCTCAGACTCCTGCGATTGGATGCTGGATCGGGAAGTATTGCGACGGCTGGAAGAACGTTGATTCTTCAGCTGGAGATTAGATCCAGCAGCAGCCGGGGCGGATGCCTTCCTGCAAGACTGGAGAGAGCAGACTCTCTACGCTTTTCCACCATTCATAATGATGAGCAGGGTACTGGCAAAGTGCGCAGAGAAGCGGTGAGCCTGATAGTAGTAGCCCTGATATGGAAATCTCAAGTATGGTTTTCAACACTCATGGAGCTGCTAACAGACTACCCGGGACTACTACCCCAAGGAGTGAGCCTGCTCATGGACCCAGTTGGGTCATATCACTCTCTGAGAGTGAATGGGACACTGCCGCTGATGGCGTGCAGGATAGCAGGAGACGCTGGAATCTCCCGGGAATTTTTCGGCGCAAGCTGCAAGCCTCATTGCCGAGTCATGGGCACCCTCAACTAGAAGGAGCTACGACGCAGCTTGGAGTAGGTGGTCGACATGGTGCAGAAGGAGAAGTATTCATATCGTTTCTGACCCTCTAGTCGAAATACTAAACTTCCTAGCAGAACTTCTACAAGATGGCAAAGCTTACAGGACTATAGGAGTATATAGGTCCACAATTTCAGCCGGACACCTGCCTGTAGAAGGAATGCCAATAGGAGGGAACGTAGCTGTGATAAGACTTCTAAAAGGGATTAGATTTAGGAAACCACCACAGCCAAGATACAAAGTACTATGGGACGTATCCGTAGTATTGAAGCTACTAGCAGATTGGCCCAATAAAAGATAGCTGTCTCTAGGACAGCTGTCCGGAAAACTAGCTATGCTCCTGTGCATGGTCTCATGCAGGAGAGTAGCGGACGTAAAAGCATTGGAAGTAAATAGAAAGACATACGGGCCAGAATGACTGACATTTAACCTGGCCAGAAGGACAAAAACAGATTTGTCTACAATCACATACCTATACATGCAAGACCACCCAAAATGGTGCGTAGCTACATGTATAAAGGAGTACGAGAGTAGAACAGCAGAACTGAGACCAGTAGGGACAACACAACTACTAAAAGCGCGCAGGAAACCGCACTAAGAAGTAGCAACAGCCACTATAGCGCGATGGGTCAGAGACATCATGAGCCTGGCAGGCATTGACATGTCTAAGTTTGGAGCGCATTCAGTTAGAGGGGCAATGGGCTCTAAAGCATTAGAACAAGGCGCAGCTTTGCAGGACATCATGAAAGCAGCAGATTGGGCAAGCGATACAACATTTAGGACGTTTTATTTTAGACCAAATCAACACGATAGCGGAAACAGTAGTAAGAAGCTTTGAACAAGCTTAATGTTCGCCTCCGTCTTGACATAGAATGAAGATTCCCCCTGCTAATAGCGCAGGGAGCTCTTGATTCTATTAAAGACAAGGAGGCGAGCATTAAATTCCCGGCCCAAATACACAAAAATGATGCAATGATAAAGTAAATTAAGTGATGCACGGCTTAGAAGTAACATGATTATTCCTTCCAGAATAGGGTGTGTATTCCCCGCCCTAACTTATACAATTTGTTTTTCCGACACTGGGGGATGAGCAAATGAACAGCTGACAGCCTTAAAGAGAACAATTGTCCGGAGTGAGCCTGCAAGTTCAAATGTGAGAGGCCGATCCGGCATAAAGCAGGAAGTTCAAAACAAGTTGACCATTTGGTTACGCAGCTTGGGAGAGATTGCAGTTCGAAGAAGTCAAATAAGAGGAAGGACTGAGGAAAAGGAAGGACTAGGTCACATGGCCAGAGACTAAGGGACTACAGGAATGATGGGACTTGAAGTTTTATTTTAAAAAAAAGTTATTTTAAAAAAGGAAAGGTTTACAAAGGTTATTTGTTGAAACTGCTGGAGAGAGAAAATAAAAGAAGATGAAGCTTAATGCTCGCCTCCTTGTCTTTAATAGAATCAAGATCTCCCTGCGCTATTAGCAGGGGGAATCTTCATTAAAGGTTATCAAAAGCAAATGAACATTCTTAATGAAGTAATTGAAAGGCAAGACCTTTAAACTCCTGCGTCTCACTGCTTACCCCAGAATTGTTCATTACAGGTATTCAAATAGCAATGGTTTCCCTTCTGGTAACTGCTCAGCTGATCGGTTTCTCTCTCTTTCTATGTTAAATTATGCTATTAGCGAGTACATTTCACATGCCTTTTCTAAAATATGGACCCTGGAAGGATTTGATTTGAGTGTACAGTACTGCGTGTTGTGCCCTTTCCCTTTTTGAATGTGCCATTATTTTTCCATTAATATTTGTTGTGTTCCTGTGACTTCCTGCTTGCAAGGGTCTATGACATTAGCATGTTGAATATTTGTTTTCTCTACTGCCAATACCTCTGTTGCAATGACTTATGGAATCCCATAAATAAGGACCCAGCACCTGCCGTTACGCACCTCCCTGACATGCGCCATGACAAATTCAAACAGATTTCACAGCCAGAAATTTCATTTGCACGCCTAACAATATGAACCATTCAGCTCAGACTGTCTTCATCCGAGTTTTTGCACACAGACTTACAGCATGTTAGGGTGAACTCACCTCCTGCAATTTATGGAGCAAGCTCTCCCTTGTGCCACCCTGACTTCCCTGCATGCCACCATGATAGATGAAAAAAGGTTTGCAAGTCTTAAATCCCCACCACTCCCCCAAGCTCCATCTACCTGAACCGTCCTCTTCCTACGAAAATGGCTCTAAAGTTAATTATTTAAAGTTAAATTCATTAAAGTTAACGTTCATTCATCGCTCGTTTATTTTTCGCTGCACTTTTTGACGAAAGTGTTTCGCCAAAAAAGATCATTGAATTTTGTTTTGGAGGGGGGGGCATATAAGGGGTGGGGTGGTGTGCTGTATAGAGAATAAATAATAGGTAGAGAGAGGGGATTGGGGGGACCCCACCTACATTTTATTTTTAAAAAATTCAATTATCTTTTTCGGCAAAAGAAATTCAGCAAATAGTGCTGCAAAACAAAAAAGGTTGATGAATGAACATAGGACCAGATTCAGATACATCAAACCTGAAGACCTAGAATAAACCTACTAAATTCATCA
Source organism: Ambystoma mexicanum (assembly GCF_040938575.1). Lineage (NCBI taxonomy): Eukaryota > Metazoa > Chordata > Amphibia > Caudata > Ambystomatidae > Ambystoma > Ambystoma mexicanum. The sequence continues at coordinate 1,196,517,196 of NC_090922.1, forward strand.
AATGTGTATTAAAGTATACACATCACCTAAATTTGCTGCCACCTTCTTTTCGACAACCATGGGTAGGTACTGTTTATAACGGACAATTGTCCTGCAGTAAATGTCCCATAAAATAGAATTGTTAGATGCCATAGATTAACTCGGCCTTGTTTGTGGGTTTCTGAATATCCCATACAATTTAATTCTGATTTAAGTACAGAAAGTTTTGGCTCATTGCCTTACTTTTCTAGCTTTTGGCAGTACTGGTGACTTTAAACTGGGAAAAGTGAAAATCGTGATCAAACACCAGAAAGCAGGAAATACCCCCAAGCTAGACACTTTCACAGCTGATCTGTTTAAGCAAGAAACAAGCACATTGGTCAACATTATTTAATATAGTGGTAACCTTGGGTAAGGTGCCTTTGCCAGACAAAAGCTGAGATTGTCACCATTTTTACAGGGAGAATCACTCTAGGCCCATCTCACTGTTAGGAGGAGGAAGATCTAAAGATGGGTGCTAGCGGCCTGGCTGGAGGCATGGATGTAGGATAATGACCTTGTTAGCCATGAACTGGCAGGCTTTCAGAAAGGAATATGTATGGTGTACCAGGCTTTAATGTTAGTAACACATTTTTGCATTGGGGGAACAAAGGAAATAACTTCTCTGTTAATTTTGTAGCCCTCGAACAGCATTCGATGGCAGTTCACTGAACCCCCAAATATGGAGACTGTTAATGATACTGAGCATAGGGGCTCTGCAGCTGAGTACTATTTGGGAGCTGCATACTAACAGCTCAGGCTCTCTATGAGCATTGAGGTCAGGCAGGGGTGTGTATTGGCCCCATCATTAGTTTATCTTTAGATTAATAGCCTTGCTGACCAAATTCCACTTCATCCTGCAGGTGCCGCTAGTCTAGGAGGAGATACATTTAGCATCCTGCTTTTTGCAGTAGACGCTGCATTTTGTCTCAAAATCAGTGTTGTAAAGAAATTATTACACAAATTCCACAAGTTTAGCCCTGATGAAGATTTTGAAATAAATTGACAAGTAAAAATAATGTCCATCAGATCCCATGTGCAATCCGAATAGAACTCTCAATAGAACAATTCCTCTTGAATATCTATGATATCATAATTTGTTTGAATGTAAATGAACAGCAATTTAACATAACATTGCTTCATTATTCATCCTAATTCTGAGCAATATTTTTGAATACCCATATGACCTACATTGTGTAAGGATAAACTACAATTCGTTAAAGCATTGCATTAAATTTATAATTCAGAATATTTAATAATTTTGACCATAGAAAAATTGGCTAATAAACTACATAAAATTGGATAAAAATATTGAAAAGCAACCAAGCTCAAATATTTACTACGGTGCAATTAACTCATATTGCAAAGTCTTAATCAAAAATCTGATTCCTGTAAAAAAAATATAAAATCCAGTAAAATGAAAACAATTTCTCAAGACATTTTGATGTGGTACATTCTTCAAAGAAGCATACCCACTAAAATAGTCACAACCAATTACTAGAACATATCAGACTAGTAACACACATTGTTGGCTATGTCGAGTCGGGAATTCGAAGCTCAATAAAGAGCTTTTCACATCTTTCAAAAAGTAAATGAAAAAGTAGATACTCAGCAAAAAGAGAGCTTTGATGAAAATACAGTTACATCAGAGGTCGGTCAACATCAAGTTGGTTTATTAGTCGACAATAACTGACTTGAAGAAATCAAAAGAAGACCTCCCATAGGAAATAATGCCCTGATAAACAAACATTACTCATGAATCTGTCAGACATTAGACCTATGACCTTCCAAACATCTACTCTTGAAGAGTTTATCCTTTCTTCCATTATATAATACACATTTATTCAAAGAACAAACTAAACTATTTTGACCAATTGGAACAATGAAATTCAAGATATTTTATGCAACATTAGATTTGCTTCTTCAAAGTATTTTATCCCCAAACGTAAAACTACAAGTGTTTTCAATCCACAAATCCAAAACGACATTGAATGATAAAGTGAAAAAATAAGCCCATGAAAAAATACCCTCTAATTTAACAATAAATGAAAGGAACCAACTACAAACACAATATCAAAATGATGAAATTACAATCAAGCCTACTGATAAAGGCTGGGGACTGGCAAATATCAATTCAAATGCTTATGAAATAGTTTTTTAAGACACTTCTACCAATCAGATATATAGATTTCGACCGTAGTATAAGTCAATTAATAAAACAAGTCTTGGATGACGCTATTTCTAAAGAATCAATATCAACTTCTACCAAACATGTCATTGTCCTTTGATGTCTATTTATATACTTTGCCAATAGTACATGGCTCTGGTGAACCCTCCATCTCTACCAATTATAACAGTCACCAATGGTTTACTGGAGTCTTTACCTTAATGTTTGCATAGTTATACCATGAATCCATAAGACGCAAATTCATTTGAAGGTTAAGTCATTTTCCTAGAATGCTGGATACTTATTAATTTAATCCTCAAACTGACATTTGTTTTCCTATGGATGTTAACTGTCTATATATATTAATACTGCCGAACAACATTGTTATACTGACTTCACTAAAATTGATTCTTCAAAATAACCTTTTAGGTTCATATTCTACGTTCTCATATTCAACATTATTTACAAACGTCTTGCCCCTCCAGGGGTCCCAGTAAGGCACTGGTGTATGATATGATGCACCTTTTCTGGTAGAGCCGGAGAAAAACAAAAGGTGGGGGAGAGGGGTGCAGAAAGTGAAGGGAGGAACAAAACAAGCGACTATCGTAATAGGCCTGACAACATTTCAGATAGTTCTGGAGTGGGGAGGGGGGTCAGTAAGGGGAGGAGGCAAACGAGGTTGTTATCATACTAGGTCCAGGGACAATTCTGACAGAGTAAGCACATAGAAGAAAGTAAGGGGAGGAGATAGGAAAAGGGAGAAGGGATAGGAGAACAGAACAGAGAGTAAGCAGTCAAAAAGAGTGGAGAAGCAAGAGGGGAGAGCAAATACAATTGCAGAAGGCAATAGTAACACAATGTTGCAAGCCAGGATACAAGATGAATGATTCAGGGCCACCATGAGTACAAGATGCAAAGGAAGTCCAGCATGAGAGTTGAGAAAGGGTGGCGCACCGTGAATCAAAGAAGCCCATAAAAGTCCAATCCAGCATTGGCCCCAAGACGGTGATGGTGAAATCAGATATCAGGACAGACTCCTGCAGAAGTAGGCTGGAGGGGGGTAGGGGAAGCAGGGTAGGAGAATCAAGCAAAACAGGCAACACCTGTGTGCGAGAAGGGGGAGGCACAAGGGAACATCACGGGAGGGCCACAGAGGGTCGGGATGGCCTGTTGGGACAGAGGGTGTAAACACATGTTGGTGCATGCTTACCTGCTATCTGAGCAGGGTGTCGGGCCCTGGCTCCTCCTGGTCCAAACAGGAATTTCCCTTTTCTTTGTCTGCCCTTCGCTTGGTGACCCGGGCGTGAGACGCCCTTGATATAAGAGTTAAGAGCACGAAGGAAGAGGCAGGGCTAAGAAGGTGGGCATGGCTTAGGCCAGGTGACCTAGATCCACTTGCACCTGCTCCCCAGCTGCAAAGGAAAAGAGGCAGGAGGGCTCCTTAAGTAGGGAAAAGAGCAGCAACCAGCAAGGCACCAGGTGGGCGGGGCTTGCTAAGTGGTGAAAAAGAGCGGCAACCAAAAAGGCACTAGGTGGGCGGGGCTTAGGCTACCTGCTCCCCACCTGTTCAGTGTATGTATATACCTTTATGTTCTACTTTGAAACAATACATATTCTCAATGAGCCAATATGGAATTGCCATCTTAAAATATATAAGCGATATATTGATAACATATCTGGTGTTTGGACAGGAACAGTGGTTGAACTTTGACCACTAAAATTATATCCCATGATGAAAGAATAAAATGAAACTTGGAAAAAGTACTGATAGCCTTTATTTTCTGGATGTACAAATATGAGTTGAAGAAAAAAAAAAAGAACTGACTGTTTCAACAAAGACAATTGATAGGAGTAATGTTTTGCACACTAAGGGTTCTCATCCTAAAACTATGATTAAAAGACAACCAGATAGTCAGCTTCTGAGAATAAAATGATTTGACTTTGAACTTGAATGAGTGAAAAACAGAATGACATATCATTACAAATATGTTTGAGAATGAACTTACTTAGAAAAGGTCTTACAATCAGTGTTGATCAAAATTAAGTTACATAAACGAAAAGCTCTATTTATATCAAAACAACATATTCAAATCAAAGTTTAACATTTTTTGCTTGGAAGATTTTTGGAAAGAGTTGGGTCTAAGCACTGAGACTTTCGAGTGGACTACTTCCTTTCGCCAGAACACTCCGTTACTTAGTATCGCTGATTTTACAGCTGTATTTTACTTCAAAGTTCATTCACAGTTCTGCCTTCCCTCGCGTCTCATTCACACGCGTGCTGCCTTCACTTGTGAGAAAATGTTGCTCTTTCAAACTTTAACACACACCGGTCTTTCAGGTTGCTTGCCAACTCACCGGCTGTGTGCATCTTTTTCTTGGAGTGCGATTCCAAATTCACAAGTCAAGGTTAGTGCCACAGGCTTGGCCTCACCTCCCCAACTTTGCCGTTCACCCGGGGGGGGTCGCTGACATCCTTGAAACACAATGCAGTATTCAGTTGTGGGATCTAGCCTGCTACACGTGTCCTTCACGGCCTGCCGGAGGCAACAACCTCCAGTAGGGAACTCTTGGGGTATTTGACCTGCTGCTCTGGTCCCTGGGTCTGTCGCTCTGCTCCAGTAGTTTTGCCTTCGTCCCAGAAGCCCTGCTCGTACTCGTGTTTCACCTTGCTCTGAGTGTATCTTTGGGATCTGCCTTTTATTTTTTATTTGTGTGAGGAGAGCTAATTGGTATCAGGTGTGTGCACTTAGAATCAAGTGCCTGACTTTGCCTGACCCGATGAGCGGGACATATCCAGTATGATCTGTGAAAATTAATCTTGTTACTCTCAGTCACCCTTTTCCTCGGCCCAGTGTTTGTGTAAAAAAAAGGGTGGGGGGGGGAGTTGGGACCTCGGAGAATCCTAAAACATATGATGGGTTGGATAAACAAAATAAGGGGGAACACTGGCTATGATATGAGAGTTTATTTGTATAGCGCCTATACACAATGTGTTTCAAAGCGCTTCAAGGCAAGGGAGAAAACGAGGGAAAAATACAAACAGTGAACATTCTTACATGGCCTTGAACAATAAGAATGTGAAATTAACTATCGTACTCTGCCTGCCGACATTTCAGATAGTGCAAGAGCCAAGACACAGAAAGGAAGGGAGGAGGTGGCCGGGAAGGGAATGGGAACAGACAGGCAACTAACGTACTAGGCCTGACGACATTTCTGATGGAGCCGGAAGATTACAAGAGGAGAGGGGGAGGAGAAGGAAGGAGAGGGACAAAACAAGCGACTATCGTACTAGGCTTGGCGACATTTCAGACAGTGCTGGATAGGGAGGGAGAGGAAGAGAAACGAGAGGGAGGGGGAGGAGACAATGTAGCTATCATACTATGTCAGAGGACAATTCTGATAGAGTAAGAAAGGGAGGGGGGGAGGAGGGAGAAGGGAGAAAGGAGAGAATAAGACTAAGCAATGAAACAAGTGGAGAAGCAAGAGGGGCAAGACAATACAGTTGCAGGAGTCTGTAATACAAATAGTGTTGCAGGCAAACAGCAGATGAAAGACAGGATTCAGGAAGAAGATGGGCACAGCATGATACAGGATCACCATGAGTATGTTATGCAGAGGCAGTCCGGCATGAGAATAGTAGAGACGGGAGAAGCATTAAGGGTCAAACAAGTCCATAAAGTCCAGGTCAAGCATTTGCAACAACACAGTCAAGGTAGAGCAATAGTGTTTCAAAACAACTCCTGGAGTGGAATGATGAAGTGGGGCAAAGGGAGAGGGTGAAGGGCAATGGGCGGTATGATAGACAGGAATAAGCAAGGCAGGAAACGCATGCATACAAGAAAATGGTGGCAAGGGAAGTACATACAACACCACAGGCAACCATGGGGGGGGCAAGGGAACGGCAGACAACACCACAGGCAACCATGGGGGGGCAAGGGAACGGCAGACAACACCACATGCAACCATGGGGGCAAGGGAACGGCAGACAACACCAAAGGCAACCATGGGGGCAAGGGAACGGCTGACAACACCAAAGGCAACCATGGGGGGCAGGGGAACGGCAGACAACACCACAGGCAACCATGGGGCAGGGGCAGGGGAATGGCAGACCACACCACAGGCAACCATGGGGCAGGGGCAGGGGAACGTCAGACAACACCAGAGGCAACCATTGGGGGGGGGGGTCAAGGGAAAGGGGTAGCGTTTTGGTAGCGGACAGGGAGCAGACTGGGGCATTTGTCATGGGCCTTAGTCATCAGGGATGGCTCCTGCCTCCCGGTTGCTGTGATTGGCCTATCTAGGCCAATGCAACCAATGGGATGGGGAGTCCGGCCAGACAAAGTCCTTGAAGACCCTCACTCAGGTGATCCTCCCGCACTGGTCCACCCCCAGGGTCTGGATCCAAAGGTGATGGCCGTGCCCTGGCCAGTTAAGAGAGATCCCCAGGGACTAGCAGGTGAGACACCCTCTGGTTCCTCACAGTACCCAGTGAGACTCCGAGGGTGCCAAGCACCCGTCGGTGCAGCAGACAGGAAGTTAAGCAGGGGAGCGAGAGAAAGAAGGCAGAGGAGAAAACGAGGGTCTTGAGCTGCTTCTGGAACTTCAGGTGGTATGGCTCAAGTTTGAGAGGGGCAGGGAGGCCATTCCAGAGAGAGGCACCTGCAGAGGAGGGAGATATACCCCCCCCACTCTGTGTCTGGAAAGCATCGAACCCTTAGAGAGTTGTGGCCTAGGACTTGAGAAGCAAGCTACTTAGGCAGAGAGAGTTGATGTAGTGCATGCCCTAGAAAGGCTTGTGGACGATGCAGATGGTCCTTGCAGCCACCGGGAGCCAGTGGAGATATATCAGGGCTGGAGAGATAAGGTCCATGTCCTTGAGGCCAAGGATAAGTCTTGCAGTCCTGTTCTGGATTAGCTGCAGATGGCACAGAGTAGAGGCAGGCAGATTGAGAAATAGGCTGTTGCAGTAGACCAGCCTGGAGAGAACCAGAGCTCTGGAGACAGTGAGCTTCTGGAAGAACGTGGGAAAAGGTAGAATACCTCTGAGGAAGTGCAGCTGGAAGTGGGCCTTCTTGGCAAGGTCCATGATGTGAGGAGAGAAGGGGAGGGAGGAGTCGAATCTGACACCAAGGTTTTTTGCCTCACAGGAAGGCGAGGGTAGAGGGCCCAAGGACGGCGGCCAGAGAGAGAGGGAAAGTGGGAGCAGGGCTGGATCTCCGTCTTACTTGCATTGAGGCTGAGATTGTTCGAGGAATAACAATCCTGAATCGTGGATAGTGTGAGAAACCTGAAGGTGTCTCCCTAACTAGTCCCCAGGGATCTGTCATCCAGGTGGCCAGGACGCGGCCATCGCTATTGGATCCAGTTCCTGGGGTTGGACCAGTGAGGGAGGATCACCTGGATTGGGGGTGCTTGGAGAGTGGGACACTGACGGGTGAGACGTGGTATTCCCCTTCTTTCAACACCTTTTTCCATTCTACCACGTAGGATATTCCAAAACACTGTCCCCCCTTTTCCCACACAAACACTTTTGCAGAATACGAAAGACAACAGACTAACACCAGAGCCGTTTACCTGACATGTCCCAATACAAGGGGTCATGCAAAGTCAGGCAATTGGCCAGAATCACACACACTTGACAGCCCTTTCCCTTCCCCACAAGGACTAAACGTGGAGCACAAGAGCACAGGATGAGCAAGGCAAACTGCACAAAGTGAGAGCTAACTCAGCACGACAGTTCAAGAAGAGGAGAAAGATGGCGCCGACCGAGAGGGAAACAAGGAGAGAAGCAACCTTGCCCTTTCCGACCAAAGCCTGTGAAACCTCCACAGAAAAAGTCTGCAAACAATAGCCAGTGTGTGTTGCAGCAGATGTCTCTGGTACACAAGGCCCTCATCCACTGAAATACAAGAAGAGGAGAGACGAGGGTCTCTGTGGTACCAACCTTGACTCGAAAGGAGAAGAAAGACAAGCAGTTCAACATAACCGATGAGTTGAGGGAAGAGCTGATAAGAAACAGAACTGTGTTAAACGATAAATAACCAACGGCTAATTTGAACTTTTGAGAAGCTTAAAGATACAATTGACGAAAGAGGGGGAAAACCAGTAACTTTTTATTTTATTGTTATTTATTGTGTCTTAGCCAAAAAAACTAAATCTTGACTTTTAACACATACATTTTTTTACAAAATATCAAGTCTTTCAAAAGGTAATTTAAATTAGAATCATACAGAGAGCAAATCACATACTATCTTAGAACAATAAAATTCCAAAGGAAGAAGAAAAAAAGATTAAAAATCAAAAAGAACCGCAAAATCAAATACAATCCGGAAGGGAGAAATCGTCATTACTAACATCCTATAATTGTACATAACACAAATGCAAATAATAATTAATATCTCGTTACATCCTCAAAGAGACAAAAAAAAAGAGAAATGAAAGCAACAAGCAGAGATTAGCAATCTAATTATTAGAGTAATGTGTTCCAATGTTTCCACCAAACAGAAAAATAAAAAAGCTGGAAACCTTCTTTTGTCTTAACTAGTAAAGTTTAGATAAGAGTATCTCATAATGGTTTCTGATTTCCTATTTTACATTTCTTACTTTCCAGTGAGGCTTAGTTCTTTCAAAACCTTCACCACTTCAGCCGTAATAAATAATTCATTTCCCGAAGCCAGTCTCTCCCAGAAGATATTAGTATCTAGTGACCCAACATTATGAACACATCTTTGAAATCTTAGCAATCTCAATTCCCAAGTTCATGAGCATGTCAATAGCAGGTGTTGGATAGACTGTTTTTCCGCTTTATCACATTTTTGTCAGACGTCTGTGGGGAATGCTACTTTATCTCTAATTGGCAGGATTTAAATCTGAATCTTAGGAAATCTGCTCCGATTCTTGGGTCAGGTTATTTCCTTAGATAGGAAGGCAGGAAGGATCTGGGTTTGTCAGTTGGAGTAAAAGAAGATGATATTTTTGCTAATCTCATCGTCTCGATTGTCCTTATCCAATCCATTGTCTTCATGGAATCTTTAGTTTTGAGGGGGTTTTGGATCAGAGTTTCAATCATGCTATCCGATTGCATCAATATCTTGTTACATTTTCCCCTTAGTTTATTAAAAAATATGTTATCTGCCCGCTTCAATAATATTACCATGTCCTCGTAAAGGACAACAAGGGAGGTTCAAGGATTAGTCTATATAAGCAAATCCATTTCCATTCAAACTAAACCAGGAGTGAGGTTCATAGCGTATGCTTGACGTATGCTTGCGCGCATGCTTGCGTTTCATGTGAATCACGCTCAAGCGTAAGTCGGTGTCAAAATGAATGCAGTATTCTCTGTCTCAATCTTGGGTCTCGAGTAGATGCCGCATTCGTCTTGGCATAGATACCGAGCACTAGGACTGCTGCATTCGTCTTGGCGTCAAGAGTGTGATTTACAGAACGTGCAAGACAAACTCAGTTGTGGATATTGGTGCGAATAAGGGCACCTTAACATAGACGATGCAAATCATCTGGATGATGCCAGAGTCATGAGAAAAAACCATCAGTATATCCTTGTACGCAGATGATGGGTATATCACCACACAGAGCAATCGAAAACGGGGATTTTTCCCTCCGTCAAGTCACCGTCCGCTTACATACAGTGGAGATTGAGAGGCTCACCCATCCTATCAAGAGGCAACACATATTGGACAGTTGCTTTTCCGTCCTGATGAAGGTTGGCTAGAATATTGAGGCGAGGTAGTCTCTGCCTAGTGAACTACAACCGAAACACGTGTAGACAAGAAACCCCCTCTAACAACAGAGGACCACATCTAAAACACACAAGAGTGTTGGACTTTCATTTTCAAAAATGTATGTTTATGTTTGGGGATAATAACTACCCATATTTGAAATAGGTGTTAGTATGAAGATGTTATGTACGAGTTAGGTATGAATGATGAACGATGGGAAGAGTTGTATATAGGTTGAGCCTTTTTTAGTATGTTAAGGAATTATCTGCAAGAATCTGTTGCTTATGTTATGTGAAATAAATAATATATTTTGGTAGGATTTTGGTAAACTGAATCACAATCCTGTCATCTTTTCTATTGGTCCATATTTTGTTTTTGTGTATGTATACTCTCCTAAATCCTGCCTGCTGTTTTGGGATTATCCCCTTGATTTTTGCCCAACCAACAACAGAGGAGTCCGGCACCACGTGGGTGCTCAGGCAGGAAACTCAGGGCTATTACTCGAAGGTAGAAACTACCATAGCCAGAAGCCCTTGGGAAGAAGCGAGAAGAGGTCAAAGTGGTCATACAGGGGTCTTGTAAAATCCTATGTACCATCGAAAGTCTTTGACCGACAGATGATTGAGAAGCTAAGGGAAATGAGTCCTGTTTGCTGAAGTCCCTATGAACAATGTGTTGTAGAAGTTGGCAAGAATGAACCTGGCTGAGGGAAGCTGACAAAAGGGCGAAGCCCAAAGAACTGCTTAAAAAGACATTAAGATTAGTGAAAGTAAGAGAAATGTCATGATGCCTACCCCCGGAGCACCAGGCCAGGCCCAGCACCCCCGGAAGCAGGCATCATGCCCTCGGGTAAAAGCCCAGCGGCCCCTTATAGGGGCTCTTTGGACTCAGTCCTGGCGCCTTTGGCGCCAGGCTCATGTTGGACATCAGTCCTGACGCCATAGGCGCCAGGCTCATAAAGGGAGGTGTTTTGTGCACTTACCTGATGCAGACCATGCTGCACGCTTCAGGCCTCCCTGAGACCTGAAAGGGACTATTTTTTCATAGGGACTATTTTTTCACTTGGGCGTGGCCAGGGAAGGATACATACCTAGTTGGGGAAGGATACATACCTGGGACTTCTTTGGAGGCTATTTAAGCCACGCCCAGACAGCAGCTCATGCTTCGCGTTGTTCTGCTTCCTGCAGCTTAACGCTCACCGTGTCTGCTCCTGCTCCTGGACTCCAGCCACGCCCGCCTCGAACCTGGAAGACCTGCAAGGAAGGTAGAGAAGAGAAAGGTGAAAACCAAGGACTATTTCAAACTTCTTACCTGCATCCGGAATCTTCTCGCCAGCATCCCTGAAGAAAGACATCCATTTAAAAGCATTGCGTTGCCCCCTGCAGCGCCACGCTTCACTCACCTGTCCTCGAGACATCTCCCGGCTCCATCGCGGCTGTCAGCATCGGACGCCACATCTCTGCACCTAGGGGAGAGAGGAAGAAACAAAAGGTGAGCAGAAGGAACACAGAAGGAAAGCCTGATTAACAGCCATAATACTTACCGGCTTTTCTTCCACATTTCGGGTCGGCGCCGCCCCGTTGGCAGGTACCGTACCCCGGCCCCTATGGGGAAAGGACAAGAGACATTTCTGGGGAATGATAAGGACATTTAGAGGGATCGCCCTCATCCCTACTCACCTCGGCAGTTTAACCCCTCGACGCATCGCCTTCATTCTGCACCTGAAATAAAGGACAGATCACAGGTTAGAAAGACAACTTAAAGGGGGCCTCACTTGAACTTTGAACTTTCATACTTACGGTGCATCGCTCAGGAAAGTCAAGTGGATTTTGCCAGCGCCATTCTGAAAACCTGTGAAGTAACTGGACGAACGCGCGCCCCCGCACCAGAAGCAGGATGGAGAGTTCATCCTTCCAAACCATAAGGTGAGCTTAAACCGGGGTTTGGAGGAAGTTAGAGAGGAACGAACGGGGAAAGGGGGGAGCTAGCACACTATTCTGCAGACTGTTAATCCCCTTTCTCATCTGCAGAAGGATATTCCTACGGGCCAGGCAAGCACGATTTGGAGGTCCTGTCCAATCAGTGTTCCGGGTCCTGCGCATCACGCTAGAAGAGGCCACAGCAATCCAGACTAGACCAGCGCCCCCGTGGGAACCAGGTGAGCGTTACAAGAAACCACAGTGAGCCCGAAGGAGGGAGGTGAACGTCTGAAAGGCGTATAAGCCCGAAAGAGGGAGATCCGGGGTGGAAAGTTGTCACTCAAAATGCATTGAAAAAGGAACTGTTAATCGATTTGTTGAATATGGTTTTGTGAGGGGTATACGCCCTGAAAAGGGTGACCCAGGGGTGAAGCTATCACCTAAGGTATACGTGAAGCAGAACTTTGTGCTCGTTGGATACATCAGGCCTAGAAGGAGAGAGACTTTTTATTGAAGAGAGACTTTGCCATCGAAGAACCTGATAGCTGATACTGTCGGCTCGTGCTGGCAAAGCTCGAGCATTTGCTGTGCTCAGGAGGATCCACTTTGTCCTGTGCTCAAAACATGGGCAAGGGAGACCACTGGCAATCACATCCTGACTTTTTTTTTTTTTTTTTATACTTTATTTAACCCAGGAGGGTTTTTAAAAGTTTTTGTTTTTGCGTTTCATTCCTTTCCGTTTGAATATTGTTTACCTATGTTCGTTTTTCTATAGTTGACAGAATTGTCCAAAATTCTTGCTGTGGCAGTGACCCAAGTAGTTCGTCCGCCTCCAATTAACCTCGCCCACCAAGTCTCTACATCGAAGGTGTGAGCTGCAGATAATATCTCCTTCAAGTAAGGACATCTTATAGCTTCTACTTCTGGGCACCTTAACAATAGATGTTTGGTCGTTTCCACCATAGCCGGATCATTGCAAAATCTGCAAACGTTTGTGCTAGCCAGGCCTCGTATCATCAAAATTTCATTCGTATGGAGTAAGTTGAGGCGGGCTCTTATAAAGATATTCCTCAGCTTGCGGTTTGGATATCTTTTCACATACGCTTGTAATTTGTGTAGTTTATGGAACGTCTGTGGCAGGTGCGAGGTTAACTTGTACGAAGCGGCCTGTTCCAAAGTAAGTATCCAATCAAGCTTGTTTAGTTTATTTTGGATTTTCATCGGGTTGTCCATCAACTCCTTTTTGGAACATTGAATAGAGTCTAATTTTTCTTCTTGGTCTCTGTACCATTTGTTCAGGACAGCCAGGCGCCCTCCTGCTGCCTCTATGTTTATTGCTTCCAAAAGCTCAGGGCGATTTTCCAGCAGTAATTTTCTAAACAACATCAAACTGTTCCTTTCCACTATCGAGGCAAGTGAGAGTTGGCTCATTTCGCGTCTGATCAAAACCAATGGAGTAGAATTTGGTAGATTCAGGACCTCTCTCCAGTATTGGCTTTCAAGTTTCGTCCAGATGTTGTATGGTAACCCTGGCATTGCTTCAGCTCCGTAGACCAGTGTAGAAACTACCTTGGCCTTGTAGAAGTCCACAATTGGTATAAGGGAGAAGCGACCATATTTTCTATCTATCGCTTTAGCCTGCGATATTAAGTTCTTTATTTTTAGCAGCAGATCTTTTTGCATTGCAATCTCCCTTGGCGAGTTATCCACCACAATGCCCAGATATTTGAATTCTGTGACTGTCGATGTGTTCACCTTCCAAAGACCATGCATATGAGTCGCTTTTACTTCTGCCTTTCCCAAAGAACATGATTTTGGTCTTGGGCTTGTTTATTTCAAGACCATTTGCCTTGATGTAATCAGCAAAGTTGTTAAGCTGTCTCTGCAGCCCTATTGCAGTTTGATCTGTGATGATGATGTCGTCCGCATACATAATTCTCGGGATTTTCATTTGGCCAATATGCGGAGGGAATGATCTGACCTTTGCTTCTGATTCTTTGTAGTCGCCGATGAATCTCAGAAATAATGCCGGGGCCAACGGGCAGCCTTGCTTGACTCCCTGATTGGTTGGGATCTCCTCCGAAAGTAAGCCTTGGTTATCAAGCCTCACTTGTATCCTTGTGGCCGTATGTAGTGCTATGATTGGATGTAGAATAGACGCCAGGCACTTCCAGGACCTTAACTTTGCCCAGAGCCTCGCTCTGTTAACTTGGTCAAAGGCTTGTCTTAGGTCGATAAAAGCCATGTAGGTACGGGTGCCGCCCGCAAGGCTTTTGTATTTTAAGATGTTAACCGTTAGAATGTTAATTGTTGTTGCCACATTCTTTTTGAAGCCAAATTGAAGGGGATCTTCGCAGGGTGCATCTTTGGCCCACCTTTGGAAGTGTTGTAAAAGTAAGGAACCGTACACCTTGCCAATCACATTCAACAGGGCAATAGGCTGGAAATTTTTAGGATCGTCTCTCGCCCCTCTCTTGTAAATAGGTACAACAACTGCGGTGGTCCAAGATTCAGGTAGAACCCTCGCCGCTGTCAATCTTCGGAAGACCGCACATATGAATTTAGCCCATGCCTCAGGATGTTCTTTTAGGTGCCTATTTGTCAGGCCGTCGGGCCCAGGGGCCCTGGAGTTTTTCAATTTTTTCAAAATGTACGTTATGTCTTCAAGGTCGTGAAGCTCCACCCAGGGTTCTGTACTTTGGACCTGTGTAGTTTCAGTACCAACCTTTGGATCGAAGAAAAGGTTTGCGAAAAACTCTGTCCATTTAGCCTCTGCAATGCCGTTGATTAAGGCATCTGAATTGATCCGTTCCGTTGCGTTTATCAGGGCCCAGAATGCTCTCTGGTTTTTGACACACTTCGCAACATGTCTTCCGAATCTTTTTGATACATGGCGAGACGATGGTCTTGCAGCCATGACTTGTAAGCTTTTAGCTCACTGATCCAAAGTTGTTTGTTAGAGTCAGATCTGATTTTCACAAATCTTCTCTTGGCCTTCCTGAGTTGACGTCTTTTCTCGACCAAGATTTGGTCGTAAGTGTGGATTGATTTGTTCGTAGTTGTTCTATTCTTCAAACTCGGTTTCTTGAAGACGTTCAGGAGATCACTGTAGTCGGGAAGGATAGAGACATGCTCTTGAAGCTCTAACTTGGAGTAGTTATTTGTCAGAGAGATGACATTGTTTAGGCTCAATGCAAGTCGAGTTCCATTTGCATTTGTTACAAGCTTTGGGGCCGAGGCTATTTTTTCAGTTGAAATGGTTGGCAAGGACAGACATAGAAGATTATGGTCGCTCGCCTTGTTTTTAACCATGTCGAAGGATGAAATGATAGACAGTAAGGCTGATGAGGCGTAGATGTAATCTATTGTTGCCTCAGAACCACAACCTTCCCATGTTGGATACTGAACTGAGTTCCCGAATGTGGCGGCCACATTGAACAGGTCTTTAGATTTCATCAGTAATGACCAAGCTGCACCCCTTGCTACAGCTTTGGTTCTCACCGGTTTCTTTTCACATACAGCATTCAAGTCACCGCAAACATATAAATGGACTTCGGAGTGTACAATGTATGCTTTATCGATTTCTTGTTCGACCATATCTAGAAAATCCTTGTTTGAGATGGCTTCTGGGTTCCAGTACAAGTTTATGATTATTGCTGTTGTCGAGACAGATCTGTTATGTAATGCGTCCCAGTACTTCCATTTTACTTGTACTGAAATCATCAGGAAGGAAAGTGTCAGGATTCTAATCATTTTCATTCCCTTGCCCATTCTAACTGCAGTTATCAAGCCCGAGGAGGGTCGGCCTTTCGGTCCCTTTTTGGCTGTTGCAAAGCTATTTTGTGGTAAGCCATGTCTCTTGAAAACATATGATGTCAAAAGAGGCAAAGTTCACGTCACCCCGTACTGTTAGGTGCATAAACCCCCGAGTATTCCATGAGCAGAGTTTAGCTAGATTTGTAGTTGGGCCTCTTTTCAAGTCGTCGTCGCTAGAATTCTTAATGGCATTGGATTGCTATTTTTCTTGGGGGCCTAGAGCTTTCGGGAGCCATGCCCACATCTTTTGCAAAGGATTTGATTTTTCCTTGTCTTCGTTGCCTTTTTGTGCCGATTGCACCTTCTGTGTACACGTTCGTTTGGTCGGCAGTAATGGCCCAGCTGGTTTTCTGTTCTATTTTGTCACTTCCACCTCATCACTTTCTTTGTTACTCATTGAAGGTTTGCCCCGTGGGTCTAGTTTTCTGGTATTTTCTTTATGAAGTCTTCGCTTTGGCGAGTTTCTCGTCGATTCGTTCGCCCATGCTTCTCGATATTCCGTATTACGGTTCTCTTGGAAATGTTTTTGTCTCCTAGCAACAGGGGATCTGTCGTTTGAGGAGTTATACCCTTTCCTCGTTGAGCGGTTATTTGGACTGGGGTTAGTTGGGTCTTCCCATTTAGCTCTTCTCTCGTCACCAAATTCACTTATGTCGTAGCCCATTTTTAGGAAGTGTTTCAAGGAGTCGCACAGCCTCTGTTTGACAGATTTTGAGGAAATAAATAGATAGGCAGTTGCTCGGCGGCCTTCATGAATCGGCTCCACTATTTACACATCTCTCGATTCCACTGGTCTTAGTTTCGGTATGCTGTGTAGCAACTCCATCACAGTTCTTCTATTCAGGATTACATAGTCATGGCAGATGCCGATTTGTTCAATTTTGAAAGCAGGCGGATTTCTAGATCGCTTTTTAAGTGGTACCCATAGTCCTTTATCTTCTCTTTCTTGTCTTTTTTCATTTCTATTCGCTGCGCGATCTTCTCGACATAGGTGGTTCTTGTATCTGTCTTGGTACTGAGCCTCATTTCCGGATGTAGATGGGGGATATTTCTCTCCCCGCCGATTTTCTAGATCACTAGCCTTTGTAGAGTGTGGTTTTTGCGGTCCTTGGCTCGGGGTCTTACACCCATTCTCGTCCTGTTTAGCAGGACTCCGGTTAACAGAGTGAGTAATCTTCTTACAGCGATCCTTCAATGGTAGAGATGGGTGTTTACCTCCTACTTCTTTTGATCCTTGCTCCGGTCGGGATTCCGCTTTGTGGTCACCTTTTATCCCTTTTTCCATTGATGTCTCAATAAGTTCTAGGGAAGGAGGTTCACAAGATTGATTCAAGTTTTCGAGGACTTCTTCCATCAGAAGATCTTCTGTAGATTTTGAGGTATTTGAGACTTTGGAAGTCTCCATTTGATTCATGCCAGTTGGGGTCAAAGCAGCCTCTGGGATTGTTGGAGTTGAGCAATTTGAATTTGCATTTGGGCACACTCCATCACCATAATTCTTCCTCCTATCTTTGAAGCTCTTTTCCTGAACTGGTAGGCAGAATACCAGTTGCTTTCCCTTAGTTTCAACTGGTGTCATTGGCAGCTTGCGTTCTGCAAAAATGGAGAAGTCTTTATTGGTAACTGCTTCCGTAGTCTTCGTTTGTGAGTTCTTTGAATTATTCACTAATTTGGGGACTTTTTTTTCGGATGCGATGTTTTGAGCCTTCTTTGGTCCGTGTCCACTGGCGGCATCATCTTTCTTTAATAGATTG
The DNA here is from genome assembly GCF_040938575.1 of Ambystoma mexicanum. Lineage (NCBI taxonomy): Eukaryota > Metazoa > Chordata > Amphibia > Caudata > Ambystomatidae > Ambystoma > Ambystoma mexicanum. The sequence goes on from NC_090922.1 coordinate 1,196,534,606, forward strand.
TGTCGCAGGTGTATACTTGTAGGCTTTGACCTTTTGGTTGGCAGTTGGACTGGCGAAGTTTGCTCGATTATGAGCAAATCCGCCTCCGCCGTCAACTTTGGGGGGGATTGAATTTTTTTTTGGACGTTAAGCACGGTTTGAGACCCCTTTTCGATGCTTGCCGATATAGAGGTCTTTTTCGTTCCTTCTGGCGCTATCGGCCAAGGTCGCAGTGTACAAGCCTTATTTTTTTCATGGTCCACCGCAGTGACATACCCTTCCAAATATGCAAGCTTTGCATGCATTATTGCCAGTAGAGAGCTATTGTCCTTTAATGAGTCATTTATGGCCTCATAAAGCTTGGTAAAGGGGGCCATTGCGACCGCCACCGCTGACATAAGCGTCACCATATCCGGTCTTTTTTCTGGTGATTTCTCGGGCGAATGGTCATGTCTGAAAATTCTTCCTTTGTCCCTGCTTGGCGTAGTTGTTGCAGATAAGTTTAAGTCATTTGCCATTTGGTTTGCATCTTCGACTGAAGGGAACCAGTCCTCTGGTTCCCCACTCTCCATAAGATGTGTGGGTCTTGCTTCATCATTATAATCAATGTTTTGTATTTTATCAGTGACAGGTTTTGCGGTTTCCAGGCTGGCCATACCAGACTTAATCTCCACTGTAGTTGATGGCGTCTCCACCCTCTGCCGTTCGTCTGTGGGCGAAGCAATAGGTTCAGCTTCTTCTTTCTCTTCCATAACACTGGGAGGTAGATTTTTATGATTTTCTATACTGAGACCGCCCAGGTCTGGTACCGAAGCTGGAGTCACAGATTGTGAGTCTTCTGAGCTGTGCACCACTTCCAGCTTCTCACTGTCAGGATTTGCAGTTTCCAGGCTAGCCATACCAGTCTCAATCTCCACTGTAATTGATGGAGTCTCCACCCTCTGCCGTTCGTCTGTGGGCGAAACACTGGGTTCAACTTCTTCTTTCTCTTCCATAGCACTGGAAGGTAGATTTGTGTGATTTTCTATACTGGGTCCGCCCAGGTCTGGTACCGAAGCTGGAGTCCCAGGTTGTAAACCTTCTGAGCTGTGCATCACTTCCAGCATCTCACTGTCACTTATTTCACATATGTTTTCGAACTTTCTTTTTCTGTGATTCACAAAAAAGTCTGCCACACTTTGAAGCGAAAAGATGTTAGTTGCTTGTTGACTTTTTGTTTTTATACTGTCTATAGTTCGCCCTATTGTCCTTTTTGGTCTTTGTTTCCCTCATTGTTGGAATCAAGTCCTTTAGACCCAGACGACTTGCCTGGGAATGTTAGTGCACTTGTCGATGATGTATTTGTCAAAGTTTGTTTTTTCGTTTTCAGCGTGGTTTTTGGTTTTTTATAGCACGGTCCTTCATCAGGTTGTATGTCCGGTGAATTTGTTGACTGACAGCAGTTTGGGTGGCTCGTGTTGCCCATGGTCTCGTTGGCTTTTGATGTAACTGCGTCTGCTGACCCTGCTGTGGTGGGCATACTAGGTGGGAGCGGATGGATTTCCACCGCCACCCTTGCCGGTTTGCCTGCCAGTTGGTCGTGTAAGCAGGGAGCTTTCTGCAAAAGATCGCCCTGTGCACTTTCCGTCGTTGTCTCGCACCGATCATCCACCAGGGGGCCCTCCCGGACGGCCGCTACAGGCGAAACTACACTGATCTGTGACCTTCTCCATGGGTTCCTGTTCCGGGAGCCCCACCCGCGGGAGCTCCACTAGGTCCGCCGGCACCTTAACCCGCGGCTTCTCCCGATCAGCGGCTTACTCCCCCGGACTGGCTCCTCCCAGCTCAACGCTGTCTGTCTTCCGACAGGCGGCGGGGCGTTCGCAGCTGACAGGACAAGGCCTAGTCCGTAGGAGACGCCGCCCGGGGTCTCCAGCAGAGCCGCGGATCGCCCAGGTGAGTTTGAGGTTGTTTGGTCCCGATTTTGGCATACGGAGAAGATGTCAGCTCCCCACAACTCTTCGTCGTTGGTGCACAGATCAGTGTGCTGGGTTCCCAGTACTGGGAGTGTATTTTTTGCCGTCGCCTCCTCTTTTGACCAAGTTGTTTTCGGACAGAAGCTTCTGCTACTCCCAGGCGTCGATATTGTGGATACTTGACTCAGAACAGGACTCTGTTGTTGCTGTAGCAGTCGGTTTGGTCTGCTTTGGATATAACAGACTTTTCTCTGAGCTTGAAGGCAGTTTTCGGCCCACTTCGGCTCGTGTACGGGACCGTGAACTCCTTTGCTGAGAGTCTTTATCACATAAAGTCGTGGTTAGCGAAGAAGGCAGAGTAGCGTCCATGGCTGCCATAGACTGCCTGAGACTGCTACTCTGCCGCTACTCCGCGGCCGCTCCATGGTGTCAGGGAGCTTTTGAATGGTGGTCAGGTGGTCAGGAACAAACACAGTAAACAGACTGAAGAAAAGAGTAGCCTGCAGTCACTGCCTGACACTGCTACTCTGCCGCTACTCCGCTTATTATTTGTGAATACTTCTTTCTTTATTGAAACCCTATCCCACACTCTTTCTGTAATTAGATGTAAGGATACGGCAATCGTTTTTTTTAGGATAGGCCCTTTCATTTGACATGATGCCACTAGAACTGCCTTATTTTTCATTTTATGGTCGACGCTTGCTCCCATCTTAAATTTAGGTTAGGTGTTTTTCCACCCTGCATTAATTGTTCAATAAACACCCTTGAACTGTGATCACGTGTCTGTCTTTAGTGTTGCCACCACAATAGACCGTCAGGAATGAGCGAGGAAGGAGAGGCGGCTGAGGGAAGCCTGAAGAAGCGGAGAGTGTGATTAGCATAACACTGAAAATTGGAGAAGGTGGAGATCAGGTGGTCCAAAGGGGCCAGATAGACATTGAAGAGCCAGGGTGAGAGGATAGAGCCCTGGGGGCATCACATGTAGAGAGAGTGGAGGAGGAGAGGAAGGACCCAAGTTAGACGTGGGACTGTCAGTCCAAGAGGAAGGTCAGCCACATCAGAGCCTGATCCGTGATGACCGGGTTCTCACAAAGTCCATTGATCAGGGTGGCGTGGCGGGAGATCGTACAAAATGGGAATTCGGTAACAGGCATAGGATTCACTTGTTAATTTTGCCTCTTGGAATACAATCCAGTCACATTCTAAAAGAAAGTGTTGATTTAGATTTATTGATGAAATTCCAAATGGGTAATCTCCTGGAGATTTGGCTGATGGAGGCTCCCTTTTTAGATGGGTATGAGATGAGTTCCTTACAATAGACCGTCAGGAATGAGCGAGGAAGGAGAGGCGGCTGAGGGAAGCCTGAAGAAGCGGAGAGTGTGATTAGCATAACACTGAAAATTGGAGAAGGTGGAGATCAGGTGGTCCAAAGGGGCCAGATAGACATTGAAGAGCCAGGGTGAGATGATAGAGCCCTGGGGGCATCACATGTAGAGAGAGTGGTGGAGGAGAGGAAGGACCCAAGTTAGACTTGGGACTGTCAGTCCAAGAGGAAGGTCAGCCACGTCAGAGCCTGATCCGCAATGACCGGGTTCTCACAAAGTCCATTGATCAGGGTGGAGAGATTGACAGTGTCGAAAGCAGAAGAAAAGTCAAGGAGGTTGAGGACAGAAGGAGAACTAGAATCAAGATTAGAGAGCAGATCTTCACAGGTGCCCAGGAAAGCAGTTTCCGTGTCTCTGGCTGCTGTGAAGCCAAACCGATGGTCGTGGAGGAAACCAACAGATTCAGTGTGAAGAGTAAGCTGGAAGATGGACAACTTTTCCAGGAGTTTGCCCAGAAAAGGAGTGATAGAGATCGGGCAATAGTTTGCCAGACAGGTATGATCAGCAGAAGGGGGTGCACAAGGGAGTACTTGAGGAGAGAAGGGAAAGATCTAGTGGCGAAAGAGTGTTTGCAGAAATTGGTCAAGGCTGGAGCGAGGGTATCAATGTGGTCCATGATGGTTCTGGAAGAGCAGGGGAGCACCTGTTTAGATAAAACTTTCATAGATTGGACTTATCTCAAAACATTGTCAGGTGCTGAGGGAGAGAAGGAGGAAAAAGAAAGACGAGTGGAAGAGGTGGCCAAAGGGGGCCTGAGAGAGGTAGAGGGATAGGAGGAGGCAAGTGAGGACAGGATGTCATGAGTTTTAGTAGTGAAATGAGAAGCCAGCACCATGCAGAGGGCATTGGAGGGGACAAGAGAGGTGGAGACTGCAATAGGACTGGCCAGCTCATTGCAGATTTTACAGAGTTTGGCCGAGTTGTTAGAGGCTGCATTGATGCAGGCTTGTATGTGGACTCTCTTCTTGGAGAAGACAGAGTCTGTATTGCCTTGGGAGCAGGCATCAGGCCAGTTTGTCGCCCAAAACCCTCCACTTCCTCTCAGCCACACTGCACTTGCGTTTCAGGGCAGCGAGGTTGAAGTTCTACCAAGAGCTGCACTTGGAAGTAGGCTTCAGACAGATTCTCATAACAGGGAGAAGGATGCCCAGAATGTTGCAGATAGAGAGATGCAGGCTACAGAGGGCTGTGTCAGAGTGTGAGTCAGCCACAGGAGTAGGAGGATCAGAGAAAGTAGAGGCAGAGGCGTCCACTGACACTCTCGTCATGGGCCGAATGCCACTTATTTGCTTAAGGGGGGTCTCCTCTTCACCCTGGAGCCACATTCAGTTGTAATTGAGTATGGAGGAAAGGGGACGGGACATAAGAGTAATTATAAGTTACTCACCGTAGTGACCAACGTACTCTGTCTTTAGTCCCCTTTCCTCCATACGTCCCTGCATCCTCCCCAATAATAATACTGGTGTTATTAGGCAATGTTAAATATTGTCGACGCATCAATGCGGACTGAGGTTTGGCGCCGGTGAGCAGAGTCAGGGTAGCGCATGCTCCCAGGACCGCACCCCCGCACTCCTCTAAATTTAAAGGGGGAAAAGCGTTTTTCTGGTGAAAAAGGTTCTGTCTCCTATCCCTAGGAAGGGACGCCCATGCAGTATGGAGGAAAGGGGACGGGACGTAAGAGTAAGAAGGTGTTTTGTCTTAAGAAGCTGTAGTAAAGAAAAATAATAAAAATAACAAAGGCAAAAGTAATACGATGAATTCTCTAACATCTGGTAGAATGGCTAGATCGAAATCTGGGGTGGGTACTATAGACCCCTTCCTACAAAAAATTACGTTCTAGAAGAGGAAATCATTAACCTCTCGATGAATCAAGAGGGGGATGTATCACGAGCGGCGGTGGTGGATCTGGCCTCAGATGATTTAGATGCATCTCTCCTTTTGTCAGAAGGCTTGGATATTGCAGCAATTCTATCAAAACCCCTAGTGATTCATAAAGTATTCTCCTCACAGCAGGAGTCTGACTTTAGATCTATACGAAAAACCTTGCCCCGTGAATGTAAATCAATGCCTCCATTTGGATGTCCGCAAGAGTATATACCTATGAAACAAGAAGGAGTCTATGGTATTTTGGGACTGGAATTAATACTAAGAGTTAATCAAGAAATCCTCCTGAAAAGAGTGCATATGTTTGATTTCTTTGCTAATAATCATTCACTGAGAAGCATTTATTCAAGTGATATCGTTCTCTTGGACTTTACTTACCTTTGTAGGAATAATATTGTTTTCATCCACATTGAATCAAAATGTGTTTTGGAATTGTTCTTCTCTGAGGTGGAAGCTTTGCTTACAATGAGCTATGACCTGTTTAGAAGGGTCTGACCCCTGGAGATTGTTAATCGGCAAAGGGTGCCTTGTTCGGAGATGGGTTCGGGACCAAAGATTATAAGAACAGTTTATATGGAGGGAGATGTGAGAAAAAAGGGAAACCAGGAGACGGACTGGATGTGGTTTCCAGATTGTCTGGCGGGAGATCGTAGGAAACGGGAATTCGGTCACAGGCATAGGATTCACTTGTTAATTTTGCCTCTTGGAATACAATTCAGTCACCTTCTAAAAGAAAGTGTAGATTCAGATTTATTGATGAAATTCCAAATGGGTAATCTCCTGGAGATTTGGCTGATGGAGGCTCCCTTTTTAGATGGGTATGAGATACATTTTCAGGGTCCAAGGGGGAGGCGTCTGGTGGTCTAATTACGGCCATTAAGAGTGATCTGGGTTGGTGTAGCAGACTGCGCCATTCTTGCAATTCTAGAATGTTGGCAGTAGTGCTAATCTTAAATCAAGGGGCAGAGGGGTGATATTGACACAGAGCTCCTGCTAATCAACATCTCTTGGAATCACACAGCAACATATGACAATGATATAATAGAAAATGTTAATTACCTATTGCAAGAATAGTTTGCTGGGGGTGGTGGAGATAATGTGGTCATAGTGGGGGTTTGAATTGTTATTGTGCAAATAATCTAAGTTATGAGGAGCACAAATTAACTAGTGGTAATAGAAATGTGAGCTCTAATGCTCTGAAATGGAGGAACCTCATAAATGAATCGGAGAGGTTAGTGTGTGAATTAGTTGTATGCTGATGGAAACGAATTAGGAAAAACCTGCCATTCAAATGTGGCAACCTTCACTATAGACTAGATTTTCACCTCTCAATTCATGTTAGATTCCTGTTTTGGATTTCAAATGTATAAAACCAAAAATAGTGATGGTTCTGTTTTGGGTGGAGTTTTTCACTTGTTTTATTCTTAGAGGTAGCTTCTGAGATTGTCCTATTTGTTAACTCAGCTAAACGTTTGATCTGGAAGCCAAGGTTGATCGATTAATTGATTGGTCACCTGGGGGATTGTATGAGTTTGGAGTGTAAGTATCAGTACCACATTTCTCGTTCTTTATGAAATCAAATATTAGGGAAATAGGGAGGTTCCAAATTCATGGGTTCACTGGGCAAAATGACAAAAAACCGAATGTTTGATGGTGAGTTTCAGGCAAGGAAAAGACAAGTGAGAGAGGCTCTTGAAGCACTTAGCAGGGGTAGGAATACTACGGATTATTGGCACAAAAAGAGAAATAAAGCTTGCAATTAAAAATTCGTTGAAAGGATTTAAAGCACGAATGTACCTGTTAGAAGGGGAAAACACGTTACACATTTTAAATGGATGTGATGGAAGGGGTTTTTAGAAAGCCATGAATGATGACACTGGAGTCCAAAGACAGTATCTGTCTTTGTAGCTGCTGAATGGTTTCCTGCTTGCCCTACTGATTAAATCTATGAGTCGGAAGAAGAGAACACTGTATATGTCTTGTGTTGACCTCTCTTCTGCTTTTGATCGGGTAAGCAGGGAAACTCTTTGGGGAAAACGTGTTCAATGTAAAATACTACTAAGCCTTCTAGAGATCTCGATAGCTGTCCATATAAACACCAAAATGAATGTTCCACTGGATGGAAAGGGTAAACTGTCTAAACCTGTTTCCACTGACAGAGGTGTATGCCAGGGATGCGTTTTTAGCGCCTGCCCTCTTTAACCTCTACCTTTCTGACTCATACATTTGGTTGAGACAAGCAAAATCTTTTCCTGCTCACTTAGGGTCTCTGTGACTGCAATATAGTGAAGGGCTGTTATAACGGCGTCCCTTTTAATCGACTGCTGCTAAATTATTTGATCTGTTTATTTTCGTGTGATTACCTAAATTAACATAGTAGTTTTAGATTGGCTGCTGCATTTTATATGTTTGAATAATTACATGTTTATCTCTATTTTAAATCTCTAATAGCTCATTTTAGTTCTGCTGGCTCCCTGAACTGTATCTTATTGTTCGCGCTATTCACGGGTGAAGGTGTATAGCCTCACAAACACAACCCCTGTGGCTTAACTTGGCTAGAGTCGGGAACTTTCGTTTCATTTACATTTATTCATACACGGCTACTCTGCAGTCCGCTTTCTTTCTCGGCTTCCCAGTGAGCCCTGACTGGACTAGCAAAATAGTATGACCTGTACAAGCAGGAGGGCTAAACGATAGCACAGCAGTCACAAGCGGCGGTTTTACGCAAAGTCTCGCCAAAGTCAACCCGTCTGTACCTGTCCAGGCCCTGGCCAGGCTCTGGGCTATTTGTAGCAGTAACCTTTGTGGATCTTCACCATCTGGTAAAATCTGTAGGCTGATGTAAAGAGAAACTGCACTCTGTGCATTAGCACCTGCTGGTACTGTGTGGCCTTCCTCCTGGGTCTCCCTTTCTTCTTCTTCTTCTTAGTCCCCTTCATGTTTGGCACCGGTTTTATTTGGCTTGTTATGTAATGCTCGCTCCTTAGTGAAACACCAACTTGACCTATTTGATTTACTTTCTACGCACAAACCTGACCTCGTTTGCATTACTGAAACATGGATGCCTGCCCTTATGTACGCTCTCCTTTCAGCCTATATCATGCTGCAGCCCACCTGGGTGGCAGGGTAGCTATTATTTTTAGCAGCACTTTCAGTGCTCGCTCATTACTATTTCTTATAGTATAAAAAGGGCACATCTATTCGTGCGGATGCCCCTCTCACCTACTTCTTACCATTTTCTTATAGTTTACCGTCCTCCAGTTCTTGATGTTCTTTTCTCTAAGGCTTTTCCTGATCTAGTAGCAGACCTCCTGCTATAATATGCCCGTCTCTTTATTGTTGGTGATTTTAATATTTAGGCAGATGTCTCCACAAACTCTCAGGCAAAAAAGTTGTCATTATTAGCAGCCGTACAATTTCTTAAATGTTTCCAAAGTCCAACCCATATTAAGGGTCATACCATCGACTTCATTTTTGCCACGGCAGACACTGTCACGGATCACACCGTCTTCCTTTGGTGTGGTCAGATCACTTCCTAGTGCCTTTTACTTTTTGGCTCACAGTGATTTAAGAAAATCAATAGAATAATCTCTCATCGACTGCACTGCAATCTAGTTTTAGAACATCGTGAATGCCCTTTTTTGGACACCACTCTTGATCCTTTAACTGCACCTCAGGAGGCACTGATGAAGGTGGTTGATGAGGTCACGCTTATAAATATAGGAACGAAACCTCAAGCGCTCAGCGCCTTGGTACACACCCGCCCTTCGGGCTTTGAAGCTTTCATATACAGAAGCTCAACGCAATTGGCGTTCTGCCTACCTTCCAGTAGACAAAGAGGCTCTTAAAGCCCATCGCCTGAAATACCATAAAACCATAAAAGAGGCTAAATCTGTTTATTTTGCTAATCGCATCTCAAAGGCTCTAACCAGCCTAAAGAATTGTCCACTGTGGTAAGGGATTTGTCATCTCCTGACATTTTGTACACTTCGATCTCTTCCTCTCAAGGCCTTTGTTATTGTCGGAATTTTTTTATGTAGAAGATCACCAATATTAAGGTAAACATTCCAGTTCTAGCACGAGACATTGACTTTCTCTCACCATTAAATGTCGGCCCCCTAGCCATGTGCAAGCCCCCTTTTGTCATTTTCTGAAATCACAGAGCAGCAGCTTTCTTTGGGGTGATTTCACAACTTAAATCCTATTCCTCCTTGGACCCAAGCCCCTTACACATGTAGAGGAGGTCCCAGACATGGCCTGCACCCCTGCCCCCCATTTCAAGTTACCAGGAACATACTCGTATGTGACATATGAGGAGCAGATGAACTAAAAGAGAGCTGCACTTGGACTCTGCCCAGTGCACATCAGAAGAGCAATACCTGTTGGAGAACCAATAACCAGACAACCATGGGCTGCACGGTACCCTCTTAGACAACCGTACCAGCAGCTGACACAAAATGAAGAATACCTACAGACTGTCCACGAAGAGACCCAAAGAGCCTTAATGAACGGCCCGTGGTAATGACACGAGGGCCCGGACAGACTCACAGATGAACGAAAACAACAACCAAAGATAACACACCAGTGCGAGTAGCTATGAAAATAGATGTAATGGACACAGAGGAGGAGACTATGTTTAAACATAAGGAAACATTGCTGTGAAACAAAATGTAAATATCCAACCAGCTAACTTGTGTAAATAGGCTTGGAACGCAAGAACCTAAAAAAACAATACTGCTTGCAATGCTTAGTAGAATAATAGAGCGGCAAGCGCCAACCACATATCTACCTCAATGACGCACACTATACAAGTGGGACTCCATTTTGTAAAGCAGAACTAAGCCCATGTTGCAAAGGACTAACAAGGCCAAGATTCATATTCCAGCCAAAGCCAAAGGAAAGCGCGGAATCTAAACTCAGCAAAGAAGCAGCTCATGTCTGGGAATTCGAGGTCAACCTAAGGAAGGGAGGAGAGCAGCAACCTCGGTGAATCTAAACTTCAGAGCATACCAGCCAGCAGTGAAGGTCGTGATAAAGAGGCCTCAGGCAGGTGGCGAGGCCGAAGGAGAATTAAATACACGAAAAGAAGGAAAATTAAGCAGATTCACGGTGAACAGACACGTGACCAGCCAAGGGCAAAGCGGTACCAACGTCTGATGTCACCCAGAACCCAGCATGCCATAACTTTTCCGGTAACCAGACATTTGGTCGAAAAAAAATGATGGACAGGACATTTGGTCGAAACCGTTTGGTCGAAAACCAAATGGTCGACTTTTTTATTTTCACTTTTTTTTTTTTCAACCCCCTTTTTTTTCTAAAAAAACCTTTTTTCCCTAAACTAAAACCTACAAAATATATATATATAAATAAAAAAGAAATTCGACCATTTGGTTTTCGACCAAATTCCGTCGACCAAATGTCTTTCGACGAAATGTCTTTCGACGAAATGTCCGGACACCAACTTTTCCAGATAAGAGGCTACAGTTTCGAGGTCATCCTCAGCCAACTAATTGACACATAGCCCTAAAGGTACTGATTGATGGAAGGGAGGCAGGGTGAATCTTGGGGCACTCCGCATCTGGGTGTGCATTCTGCATGCTGCTAATTAAAGTGGAGATATATGCCTAGGGGTGTAACCCACCCAATCATAAAGGACCAAATAATCTGGGGTCCTATAGCTTGTAGACCCAATAAGATGTCGTAGTTGTAGTGACGTCTATCACGAGTGATGTAGTGGGATGGGCGTAGACACCCACCCGATAAGAGTTATCCAATCCGCATGCTCTGTTACCATATACAGATATAGCACCTATACTTAAGTTACCTTTTCTAACCAATAGAATTGCATGACGAAGTTTGAGTTTTACACGTCAAGTGAGGATGAATTTTGCCCATATAAATTGCTGTTTGAATGAAGAATTTGGGAGTTGAAGCGAGACAGGCGATCGCAACACTGGTGATTACCATTTGTTTCCCCGTTTTTTGTACTCGTCATTAAACGGACTTCCTATTGCCAAACTATTGAGTTGTCCTTATTGAATTGTGTCGGAGTAAGAGAATCCTGCACCCCAACCTCCTCAAGGTGCAGCTATCTCGTCTTCCAGGTACTCGAGGGTGAGCTCTGACCTATGGGCACGTCAGAGGACGCTCCGCCCTCCCGTACACTTGGTAGCAGAGGATAGTTGCTGACCATCAACTATTGATGAATTAATACTAAGACACCCATAGACCGACGGCACGAAGTAACTCTAGGCCTTCGGCAATATCACGAGTCCTTCGCCATTCGGCTGAGTAGATTGACAAGCTTCCCGTGGACAATGATAGTCTAACTCAAAAATCTGCAGTGGGTCTGAAGGAACCTGCCTTTCAAAGCATAACCCTTCTCATTCCCACGGGCAGCTGATCGGACGAAAAGACCGCAAGAGGCGGGAAAGGAGGGGCGGTGATCCCGAGGTTCCAGAGAGGAAAAGATGCGAGCGGTGAGTGAAACAATAAACTCATTACTTTGGCAAATGTCTTGTAGGCGTTAGAACAAGTAAGGGAAAGGTAACGGAGGGTGGCGGAGAAAAAATAAAATAGTCAGAAGTAGAGAAGACTGTATAATATATATATATATATATATAGGGTTAATGACTAGAGTATAATAGAGAAAAATAGTGGTTACCGGGATAGACACCCGAGAGAAAAATAGTGGTTACCAGGAGGGCACCCGAGAGAAAAACAAGTAGTTACCGGGGGGACATCCGAGAGAAAACGAGGATACCAGGAAGGACACCTGAGATAAAAAAAAGTAAGAGGATTTGCCTTGTTTCTGCGCTTTAATATAGCGGTCAGAAGAAACGTGAACTCAAGAGCCCACATAATGGGGGACATTAGACTACGGGGATGATTAAACTCCATGTCGGGGTATTGATTAGAAGGTAGGTATATGTGTTTCCAGCTGTTGTCCGTCTACTCTGTTAAATGTCTGTCATGCGTGTCCTGTTATATGTCAAATGTAAAGAACTGTATCATTGATTGTTTGAAATGAAGTTTGGGTTTTACGTGATTCTATAACTAAGAGGGAATCACCAATGGATTGATGTTCTTGAGTAAATTGATGATCTAGAATTTTGGCGGAAAAGATTGGATTGGAGCTTGCGTATTTGGTGCTCGCTCATACTGGTGGACGTGTTGAAATTGCATAACATATTGTTGGTAACAAAATTTGAGAATGGAGGAGATTACCCCACTTGCCCACTTATGCAAGCAGTTGTCCAAACATGCACCCAAGCTTAAAAAGTATAGCACAGTGTGTGTTAAGGGTACCACCCACAATATGTTTATGCCGTGGCCACAGAATGTGTCCCTATCCAAAGCCGTCTTACAACATATGAAGACTTACCTGCATGCTACATACACAGGTAAAAAAATTAGAGAAACGCCTCGCTGTTCTAGAACTGTGGAAGATGTTCGAACAGACGAAGGAGGAAGAACCACCGGCAGACTGGATATTGAATGTGTGCACGGAGGGGGGTGAGACGCCTACCGCGCCACCAGCCCCGCCTGAGCCAGAAGTAGAGGGAAGTCAGTCAGAGGGACCCTACCCGCTAAGAGAACTTAAGGCAGCCACGGGATATAGCAACCCCGCGTATGAGTCGCCTACGTCCAGTAATGACGAAATCAAGGAGAAGGAGCAGGAAATTAATCTTCCTTCTGCAGTCCCGAGGGGCGAGGAGAGACGCAATGATGAAAGGAAGGACCAAGCACAGAGTTGTGCACCTCTTGTTAAGGAGAGCGAGGGAAAGAAATGGAAAGGAAGCGAAGGCAGAACTGATGAGATAGCATTTGCAAAAGACGAATGGATGAGAGGACAGATATTGTTAAAAACTCGATGGTAAAGGAAGTGATGTGAGACCGAGAGAGAAGTTTGATGAGATGCAAAGAAGGGAGAGAGAAAAGGAGAAGGAAATGAGGGACGAAAAGATAAAAAGGAAGGATAGGCTGAGGCGAGAACAACTATATCGTGAAGAGCAAGAGAAACAGCTTGATCGCAAACAGAAGGCGGCCTATGACCAGTACAGGCAGATCAGCAAAGGTTGGCATAAAAGCAAAGAGTACGTGAAAAGAGAATAAAGAGACGGGAAGATGAGGAAGTTAGAAGGGCAAAGGAATGTAGAAATGAAAGAAGAAGGGAAGAAGATAAGACTAGAGAAGAAGCGAGGAAGCGCAAGGAAGTTGATGATGATATAGAACGCAAACATAGACAGAGGGCACGGGATCTTGAATATTTGGAACGGGAAGTTAAAAAACCCAATCCTGTTGTAGAATGGGAAGACATCGAAGAATTCTTTCCTGCGTATGACTCAGTACCAGGCACGAGTGAGGCAAATATTGAAGATGACTTCGACACCAGAAACATCGTGGAAACGATTGATAAAATATACGATGAAATGGGGCTGGAACAAATTCCCCAAGGGGGAAGGGAAGACAAGCGCTTGGAAAGCACTCAACTATATGACACCGAGGATGTCATCCGAAGTAGTGGGAGTAGGGGACTGTCTGTCCCTGGACAGGCTAGAAATTAGTAAGCATGAAGAAGATGCAAGGAGTTGCGTGAACTGGAAACAATCAGCATCTGACTCCGGTGGGGAGACGGAGTACGAGAGGCACGAAGAAGGGAGACGGCGCGAAATGCGGCTCCCAAGGTACCAAGGGGTACGATGGTCAGACGAGTCCGCACCTAGGGCATCGGAGTCCGCTGCGCAGCCTGGCCGACAAGAGGGAACACCCCGCGGTCAGAGGGGGGTGCCAGCACCTGCCTATGTAGACAGATTGAGGACATTGCCAGGTAGACAGCGATGCAGGAATGCTACCCCAGTGATAGACAGGAGAGCTATGGGGAAAAAGAAGGAAGACTGCCATTCCAATTCCCGCTGCTAGAAAAGGGGGGAGCAAGACCAAAATATATTCCATGGCCAAACATGGATCGAGAGAACCTGAAAAACAAGCTTCCAGTGCTGACTTCGGGAGCCGGGAAGTGGATACATGAGTTAGGAAAAATGACAGAGGGTGTTACTTTAGCTATAGGGGACATTAAGGGCCTCCTGATCGCCATACTTGGTGAAAGGGCAGACGATGTATGGAAACGAGCAGGGTACCCTGGGATAACCATAATTAACACTACCCATGACTGAGCGCCATTTAATAATTGTAGAGTAGTAGTGTGGAAAGCGCTACGAGTGCTGTACCCAGACACTTCTGATATGTGAGCTATAATGACTCGAAAAATCAAAGTCAGAGGATCTGTTGATTTATATCCAGAATTTTCAAGACACATGGGTGCTCGAAATGCATGAATCTTGGACCAAATCTATCCCTGTATTCTACCATATATTGTGCCAAGGGTTGCCTGAACCGGTGCAAAAACAGCTCAAGAAATTGGTAGGAGTAGAAGCTAAACCATGGGCCGAAATACAGTTGACAATTGCACATTACTGTAGATTGTTGCAAGAAAAGAATTGAAAAAAGGAGGCAACTTGTAAGGGTGAGGAAGCGAAGCTGGTGCAAAAGAAACTCTCAAAGTATGCTCTCGAAGGAGCCATGTTGACAAGCCTGGCTGAACCGAGTGCACAACAGGTGACTAACCCATCACAGAATAACCAGGGTAACGCAGGATTTTACCCGAGGAGAAGGGGATTTAGAGGAAGAGGATGGCAGAGTAATCAGGGAGGGTTTCAAAGTAATCCAGGAGGTTTTCAGAATAATCAAGGGGGCTTTCAAAATGCGCAGATGGGCAGTCCAGATATGCCAAATGGACAGATGGCCCGACCACCGCCAGTGTGTTGGCTGTGTGGAATGACAGGACATGTGGCATGCGCATGCAGAAGCCAAGGCGCATGGCATAATGGACAAGGAATGGGAACAGGCATGGTGAACCAGCCTGCCGTCCCGCAACAGGGCGGTGCACAGAATCACACAGTGCAGCAGCAAGCACCTGGCATGCAGCAAGGTGAGCAGCAAGGGGTTCAACCCTTGAATATGGGGAACTTGCCACAGGGGCAATCCCAACAGGCACTGCCGCTAATATCTCAGGGAATAATCCCCAGAGGGGGAGTCAACCCTGGAAATGAAGGAAATCCACAAGTATACAGTGGACTGAACTTATACATGAAATAGGACAGATCGATGGGAACCCTGATGTGTTCTATCCTATCAGTGACACCAGACCCTAACAGGGAACCTAGGGTAAATGTCGCCATAGGGGGGAAAGACTATTCCTTCTTAGTTGACACGGGTGCAACACGCTCGTGCCTACGAGAAGGCAAGTTTTCCTTGTCCAGCCAGGCCATAGATACTCAGAGTTTTACAGGATCTCACAGCAGAGTTCCCTTTACGGACAATCTCACAGTCTCTGTAGGGGATTGTGAGATGAATGTACCCTTATTATATTCACGCCAGACCCCAGTAAACATCTTGGGTCGAGACTTAATGACAAAGTTGAATATGACTATCCCGTTCACATAGGAGGGCATAGTATTCTCCACTCCATGTATGCATTATTCAAACGTGTGCGAAATGATCAGAGCATACTCCGGACGCATTGCCATGAGAGCTGTACCGTTAGAGCCAGAAGTCTTCGCATTTGGCATGCGTGTGCTTATGGCAGGATTGCCAGACCTAACAGATAAAACTATGAGAACCCCTGATGAGATTCTATTCAGACCAAGAATACCTATGTATGAAGAGGAGGGACAAGTATTTCCCTTGACGAAACTAACCGCAGCAGTTCAAGGGAAGATAGCGTTAGTCGAAGGATACGATGATGAAGACAGACAATGGAGAGCGATTATCGCCATTGAAGAAGGGTATCGAGTGACTGACGTCACTGATGACGATCTGTTCGAAGAACACCCTGACTTAGAAGAGACGAGAGTGGAAGTAGGTCTCATATTCTGGGTCAAAATGATCAACCGAGAAGTGCCACAGAGAATGATGTTGGCACTGGTACGTCCAGAACACTTTGAAGGTGACATGGCCCAAGTGCCTGTCTTTGTGTGGACTACGGGACCTTATGACGTAGGCTGCCTGAAGGGGGCAGGAGAAGTGAAAATTAAACTGAAACCAGGAGCAATTTTACCAAGAGCGCGACAATATCCCATGTCCAGAGAAGCGGATGAAGGGATCGCAAAGACAATTTCTGCCATGATGGAGCAGGCCACCTTAGTGACGTCAGAATCACCTTGTAATACAGTGATTTACCCCGTCAATAAATCAAAAGGAGGGTCTTGGCATTTAATCCAAGATTTAAGATCATTAAACGATATTGTTGAAGCCGAGTTCCCTCAAGTCCCTAATCCATCTACAATCCTATGCCACATACCCACTGAGGCAAATTATTTTACGTTGATTGACTTGAAAAATGCTGTTGCACCGTGACTCACAAGATCTGACGTCATTCACCTTCAGACAAATGTGTCTGAAGAGCACGAGATTGCCACAGGGGTATTGTGAATCCCCGTCCATTTTCAACAGAGTCCTGCAAATGGACCTAAGCAACATTGCAGTGGATGGTGTTGTTATTCGGTATGTGGACGACATTCTGATCTGCAGCACCACTGAAGAGCAATGCAGGCGCGACTCTGTCCAGCTACTGACTATATTGGCTGAGAAAGGATATAAAGTTGACAAGGAAAAGTTACAATACTGTCAACAAGAGGTGCTGTAGATAGGCCAGCTAATCTCACATGAAGGGAAAGAGGTAAACCCAGAAAGGGCTGAAGCCAACATGAACACTGCTAAGCTGATTACGATAAAGCAAATGCAGAGCTTCCTAGGCATGTGCAATTATGTCAGAGCATGGGTCTTCGATTACAGCTCTTATACCAAGCTCTTGTTTCAGGCCCTAAAGAATGCCCAGGCGACAAAGGATAAGATTGAATGGACTGAGGCAATGGAAAGGGGGTTTACAGAACTCAAGGGGGTGATTTGTAAGGCCCCAGTTCTTGGGATCCCTAATTATGCAGAGGAATCCTACCTGTTTTCACACACAGATGGCAGCGTTAATTACAGCAGTGCTCGCTCAGAGAACCTCGTTGGGGTATAAGCCCCTGGCGTACTACAGTGGGAGTCTGGACCCTTATGAGAGGCCACTCCCATGCGAACAAAGTCTAGCTGCCGCAGCGTTTGCCCTTGAGAAGGTGTCATCCATTGTAATGGGATGCTCCATGACGTTATACGTCGAGCACTCATTATTCGCCATTCTAGAGAAACCAAAGAGCACACTGACATCTCAGAGAGCATCTGCCTATGAGTTGATTATCTCTAACCCATCGATCAAAGTAGTTCGATGTAAAACAGTAAACCCCGCTACGTTCATAGCTGAGCCAGTCACTGAGGGAGAACCTATACACATCTGTGCAAACTATGAGGAATTCTATGATGAAATCCCCCGGGTAAAGGAAAATGCCCTGGCAAGTGGAGGGATTGTGTTCATTGACGGTTCAAGAATCGACCAAGAAGACTGACAAAGATACACAGGCATGGCCGTGGTAAAACACATAGCGAATGGGGAGTTCCAAGTACTCGTCAGTGCACGAATACCATCTCACTATTCAGCACAAGCTGCAGAACTATTGGCGTTGGTACTTGCCATTGGGAATCATGCAGACCAGGAAGTAACGGTGTACAGTGACTCCGCCTATGTGATGTCAACAGTGCCCGCAGGACTAGCACGCTGGAAAAGGAGGGACTAGCTCCGAGCAGACGGCACACCAATGCAACATGCAGCCTTATTGGACAGGCTGATGAAGGCACTACAGCTCCCAGTGGGCGTAGCGGTCGTGAAATACGCCGCCCACACCAAAGGAACAGATTTCGTGTCACGTGGAAACCATGCAGCAGACACGGAAGCCAACCACATGGCATCCAAGAGTGAAACGATCATGGAAGTAGAAGTGGCACACACCCATGAGCGTATGATGGTAGCGAGAGCCACACCAGAAGCCTATAGAAATATGGGGCAGACCCAACAAATGGAGCTACAAGGGCAGGCACCTCAGGATGAGAAGAATCTGTGGAGGCGTCGCGGGTGTTCTTTAAACCCCTCTGACGGTTTGTGGCGGCAAGACAGCACGAGTAAACCAGTAATACCTGTAGCCCTACTAAAGATAGCATTGGAGCAATTACATTACCCTTTTCGCATGTCAAAAGAAAATCTCGCTGCAACGCTTGCAGAAGACTGGTTTACACCGAATTTAGCGGAGCATGTTGCATTCTTTATGGTGAACTGCATAATCTGCCAGCAATTCTCCGCTGGGCACAGATTAAAAGTAGTGAGAGGAGTCATCCCCCGGCCAAATGGGCCTTTTCAGCACTTACATATCGATTATGTCGACATGATTCAAGTGTGAAACGGGTACAGGTACTTAATTGTAGTGGTGTGTCCATTCTCCAGATGGATAGAAGCAGGTCCCTGTACATACCCAGACTCAACCTGTGCTGCTAATTTCCTGGTGAGGGAAGTGTTCCCTAGATGGAGGTCAGATAACGGGGCTCACCTTGTTAAAACAGTATTTGAACAAAAAGTTTTGTGTTACATTGACTTGTTTCCAAGCGCCCACATTTTACCAAAAAGGATGACAAATGACTCCCTTCTTGGTGTTAAGAAACTCCACATCTTGTGATTTTATTCTTTCAGTTTTAGAATAATCTGGTGCCCTATGTGATTACACGTGTTTCGGTGACTTGCTCATCTTTTTCAAATCAGGGCTATTAGTATTCCAAATAAATTGCAAATACCAAACAAACAATATGATATTCCCATTTGACATTGCATGAGAACCATTAGTACATCATGTAAGAACATTCAAATAAAGGAATTTTTAAATTAAGATGAAAAAGGCCATTTTTGAGGGGGGGGGGGTAAAGGGTAGTAGTGTTCCAGGTTGAAGAGAAACATGGGAGCAAAACCTGAACCAAACTTCGAACACCATGCTAGAACTCTTAATAGAACATGCCTCAAGGGAACATAAAAGGATAACAGAACAAATAGAAATGATTAAGAAGGAGATTAAGGAAGCAAAAGTGTTGGAAGTAACGAAAGAGAAAAATTATCAAAAAATGTTTGAGATCTTAAAGGAATATCAAGATGAGATAAAATTAAGGAAAATGAGAACATTCTTCAGAGATAACAGAGATTATGAGGACGATAAAGTATACACCTTTCAAGACAAGTACAGACAACTCACAAAACCAACATCACAAGAAAGTACCCCAAATACCTCACCTGGCGACTCAGAAGGGGACCAAGATAAAGAATCCGAGGACACAACCAAAACAACTGGAGGGCAAGGCTTTTTGAACCAAATTAAAAGGTATAAGAAAGGCAACAGACAATTATCAAAAGCAGGTACGTTTTTTACTACCACAACAGACAACGCAACAACCACCGCCTACAGGAGGAAGGGGAAACGTGGGAGTGGTAGACACAGGAAATCCAGATACCCTAGAGGACTCCAGGCACCTCACGAGAGCAGGGGCGAGGGAAGCCGCAAAACGGAAAATATAAATGACTTAGTATTAAACATATCAAATAACCAATTGAAATCGGAGGAGATCTCACTACTAAATAAAGGATTTATATTTGCACCATCCACAAACTTTGAAGATACTGAAGCTCACATAGATTTATTGAAATTTGTAAAGAAGCTCAAATTGAAAAAATACTTTGACACACAAATCTCAGCACATCGTACCAAGGAACCACCAGTAGAAATAAGTACCCTCACAATTGAAGACCTAACAAACATACATTTATTAAGATCTCTACAAGAAACAGGTGAGAGACAGATTCACGAGACTCTTCAAAAACTCCAAATAAGACAAACTGGTCTCACAGCCAAAGAAATGAAACTCAAATCTAAATTTACTCCACAACTAATGCCGGACACCCTAGTGGACACTTTGTATACAGCTGTTGCTAAAGACCTCAATGATCACACTGATACCAAGTTCAAAACCAATAAGGAACACAAACAGACATATGACAATTTGACAACTATGGAAAGAAAAGCTCTTTATGATTTTAAAAAAAGACAACAACCTGGTTATCAAAGGAGCAGATAAAGGTGGAAAGATAGTAGTAATGCAACGGGAAGATTACATAGAGATGGCCATGAACCACTTAAAAACACCATTTTGTTATTCTAAACTGAAATCCAATCCCAAATTGGAGATACAATCGGATTTAAAGGATGCAATTATGACCTGGCATAGACACGGACAGCCATTTTTTGGATATTAAGCAACCAACCTTACCAACAATATACTTTTTACCTAAGATCCACAAGGAATATGATAGGATCCCGGAGGGGAGACCAATAATAAGCGGAATAGGTTGGGCCACTATGAACATGGCACAATACATTGATATTTTGAGACCCCTTTCAATCAAAACCAAATCTTATCTAAGAGACACAATGTCGGCAATTAAACTAGCTACAATAAAATGGCAGGAGGACTACTTATTAGCCACGTGGGATGTGAGATCCCTGTACACATCCATTAGACACGATACTGCCATAGAAACTGTAGACTATATTTTTGCGAAGGAAACAGCATCGAATTATCAATCGGTGAGCATGCTAAAAGAAATGTTACTACTAACATTACAAAATAATGTCTTTATATTCAATGGAAATTTCTATAGGCAAACCAGAGGTGTGGCGATGGGATCAAGTATGCCCCGGCACTTGCTAACCTGACAATGGCAATGTACGAAGATAAACACATTTATACAGATGAGTCTTATGAATCGAATGTGGTACTATGGACAAGCTACATAGACAATGTTTTACTCATTTGGAAAGGGGAGGAAGAAGGACTTGAAAATTTCAGGAAGAGAGCGAACAATAACGAAATGGAGATTGAATTTACTGGCAACATAAGTGGAAAAGAAATCAATTTCTTAGACTTGAACATCTATGTCTCAGATAACTCAGTTAAAACAAAAACCTTTAGGAAGAGCACAGAGGCTAACAACATTATATGCTACCAGCTGCCATTACAATTCTGTGATTAGAAACATACCAAAAGGAGAATTTATCAGAGACCGTAGAAACTGTACTGAACAATCAACCTTCAAAGACGAATGCAAATTGCTTACACAGAGATTCAAAGCGAGAGGATATGGCAAGAAAACGATAGCGAAAGCACAGGAGAAAGCGATTAAACTAGACAGAGAAAGTAGTGTAACCATCAACAAAAAACCGGCCAAAGAAGAGAAAATAAGCTTTATTACTACTTATTGTGCTGATAATACAGTCCTCAGGAAAATTCTAAAGAAGAATTGGCATTTACTCCAATTGGACCCTAGTGTGAAGAAATACATTGATGATAATCCAACCATGATTTACAAACGTGCGAGAACAATTAAAAACTTTTTGAGTCCATCCCTCCTTCCAGAGGTGAAAAATGACAATACAGCAACATGGCTTCCAGCACTCCCTAAAGGGTTTCGTAAGTGTGGGACCTGCACAATGTGCAAGTATGCATTGGACAACTCAACAACCTTTAAAGACAAACA
Source organism: Ambystoma mexicanum (assembly GCF_040938575.1). NCBI lineage: Eukaryota > Metazoa > Chordata > Amphibia > Caudata > Ambystomatidae > Ambystoma > Ambystoma mexicanum. The sequence continues at coordinate 1,196,556,373 of NC_090922.1, forward strand.
TGGAATCACGCAAAAAATTGAAGACTACATTAACTGCAAGACGAAATATGTGGTATATGCTATCATTTGCCATTGTGGAGATATATATATTGGTAGCACTATTAGGGAACTCAGGATAAGAATACGGGAACACTTAACCATTGGAAGCCAAGAAACGAACGTACCATTAGCCCAGCATTGGCAGAACAGGCACCAGATGGATGATAAGAAATCGCTCAGATTTGTTGGTCTCATAAAAGTGACCTTAGGCCCAAGAGACGGAGACCAAGAATTAAAACTTAGGCAACAAGAAGCGAAACGCATTTGTAAATTCCGAGCTGTGGAGAAAAGCCTTAACTCAGATAATGAGATGGCCTCTTTTTTGTGAACTAAGGGTCTCTTTTCTCACAATGAGTTATGAAAACAACCAACAAATTTTTCATTTGTGGAAAAAATGGAAAGGCCTCAATTTTTTGGGCCTTAAAATGAGTACGAAATAATAATGTGAAATTGTGCAAATGTAAAATGCCATCATTTAAGTAATTAGAATGAAAAGTAAGCATAAAGGGAATGTTTATATGTAAATAGATTCAGTGTATATTTTGCTTGTAATTTAACAGTACATAATTGCCAAAATCCAGATTTGACATGAAAAGGGATGTATGGTATCAGGTGAGATTCACAAGTAGTAAGAGAAGTGCTTACACATTGATACAGAAGGTCTGACAACCAACACAGCAATTGGACATCGGAATCAGACTTAATAGGCACTAGGAACGACAACACATTATTTAAGACCATACGCCTTAGTTGCCCATCACATGGCCGCCAAATTAGTAATTGAGGAAGGACCACAGGTAACGCGACGTACGTATTTAGCACCAGGAATCTTTTAAAGCAGATATCCCAAGATATTACTAATCCAATATGTTAGGGAACACGTTGTCAATAATTTACGATATTTTAAGAATGCAAAATCGACATAGAATTTAAATTTAAATTATAAGGGAGTCATCCAGTTTAAATATCAGAGATCTAATATAACGCATCGTAATATTTACTGTCAAGAATTGTAATGCTCACCTGATTCCCACGGAGGCGCGGGTCTTGGCAGGAAGGTGTCTGTGACTTGAAAAGTGATGTGCAGGACTCGATTGGCTTCTGGGGTCGAACCTCTTCGCACTGTGTGTCGAACTCGAAGGGTGAGGTTTCTGCAGGTGAAAGAATATGGGGATTAAAGGTCTGGGTTGTTGAATGTCCCTATCTCTCTCTCTCTCTCTCTCTCTCTCTCTCTCTTCCCAGCTTGTCTGTAGAGCCCCCCTCCCAGGTCAACGTGCTCACCTTAGATAGGTGAATGCTGGGCTCTCCATCTGCGTCTAGTGCAGGGTGCCGTTGCCAGTTCCTTCACTGGTGAAACATTGGCCTCTTGACTTCAGAGGATGGTTACCGTCGTTGTCTGCACGACTGGTAAGTTTCTGGACACCTTTTGTCTTTATAGTCTTATAATGCGTGGCAGTGAAGCGCCTGGAAATTCGTAAGTATGGCAAGCGCTCTAACTGTCTCTTTCCTTGCAGATTAGTTCGTGTTGAAGAGACGCCGGAGTATTCACAGGCGTTTGATTGCGACGAGCGTGATGGGCGTGAGTAAGTACCTGCTTAATGTCTCTTTCTTTGTCTTTACAGGCGACGATGCAGAATGAAGAAATCCGGAATTCGCCGCGTGCCGGTAAGTGTAACAATGCTGTTGTCTTTGCAGGTGAAGATGCAGCGTGAAGAATCCGGAATGCACAGCGTGCCAGTAAGTATAACAATGCTGTTGATCTTTGCAGGCGAAGGTGCAGCGTGAGACACGGCCGCTGCCGATGGATCAGGTGAGTAAGCACTGCGTGTAAAGTTCGTCTTGCTAACCTGTTGTTTCTGGTCTTTTGCAGGTGCTGATGTTGCTCGGGTACAGGAATGGTAAGTATAATTCTTGCAGGTTCAGGATCAAAAGAAGAAAGGCTGGAACAGACTCGGTGAGCGTTCTGCTGCAGATGCAGAATAACGCGAAGCATGTTTTATCAATCGGGTGTGGTTTAAATAGCCTTGGAGTGATGAGGCATCTTCTTCCACGGCCCCGCCTAGGTAAGAAAAGAGTTCCTGCTTCCAGAAGAGTTCCAGTGCTGTATCCAGGGAGTGGAGCTGCCCCACCCAGGTAAGAACGTAGTCCCTGTTCACCGAGGGCTTCTAAGAGGCTGGTAAGTAAGCAGCATGGTCTGCCGCAGGTAAGTCCACCCAAGCACTTTGACACCAATGATGAGCCCGGCGCTTCCAGTGCCGGGACCGATGATTCTGATGAGCCTGGTGCCACCGGCGCCAGGACAAGGTCCAAAAGGTCCCTGTGGGGACCGGCTGGTGCCTAGGATTAGGGGCCTGCTTCCAAGGACGTTGGGCTGGTCCTGGCTCCTTGGAAGCAGTGATCATGACAGTACCCCCCCTTAAGGCCCCTCATAAGCGTGTCTTCTCCGGGGGCTTTGGCTTGTCGGGGTGATTCAGATGGAATCTCTTGACCAGACAAGGTGCGTGGACATGTTCTGAGGGTTCCCAAGACCTTTCCAGGGGACCGTATCCTTTCCAATCAACCAGATAGTATAATTTAGATGTGGAGATTTTGGAGTCTAGGATGTTCTTTACTTCGAATTCGAGTTCTCCGTCTACCAAAACGGGTTCTGGGAGTTCAGTCAATCGGGTTTCTGGTTGTACTGGTTTTAATAAGGAGACATGGAATACTGGATGTATTTTCATATGCGTAGGTAATTCCAATTTGACAGCCACTGGGTTAATTATGGCAGATATGAGGTAGGGTCCAAGGTATCTCGGGATGAAGGTGCGGGGTCCTCTTAAAGGCAGGTGCTTAGTGGATAACCAGACCTGATCTCCTACAGCGTAGTGAGGGGCCTCTTTACGGTGCCGATCGGCTGCCTTTTTGAATTGAGCTTTAGCTCTTTGCAGATGGGCAGTGGCTTCCTTAAAAGCACAGGTGATCTCCGAATGCAAGTGATCCACAGCAGGTGCTTCAATTTCTTGGGGAGGATCCAGGTTGGAGGTTCTAGGATGGTGTCCGTATAATAGGAAAAAAGGAGTCTTCCCGGTTCCAGAATGAGTCGAATTGTTGTAAGCGTATTCAGCGATCCAAAGAATGTCCTTCGAGGGGTTTTCTGTTTGTTGGAGCATGCAACGTAGATATTGTTCTAGTGTCTGATTTGTCCTTTCGGTTTGTCCGTCAGTTTGGGGATGGTGACTGGTCGAAAGTCTTACATCAACTTGGGCTAGACAACAGCAGCTGCGCCAGAAGTGGGAGATGAATTGACTTCTCCTATCGGAGACTAAAACCGAAGGAAAACCGTGTAAGCGAACGATGTTTGCCAAGAATTCTCGGGCCAATACTGAGGCTGAAGGTAGACCCTTCAGGGGTATGAAGTGAGCCATCTTGGAGAATAGATCCACGACTACTAAGATGGTAGTATACCCCAAGCATGGAGGTAAATCCGTGATAAAATCCATGGACAGGGTATGCCATGGACAGGGAGGGATGTCAAGTGGCTGTAATAGGCCGGCTGGTTTCAGCTTTTGACTTTTATTCTGGGCACACACACCGCAGGAGATTACAAAGTCTCTAATATCCTTTTTCCACGATGGCCACCAGAAATGTCTTTTAATCTTTTCCATGGTTTTGGTAATGCCAGGGTGCCCCTCCATTAGAGAATCGTGATAACAGGAGATTACTTGTTTTTGTAGTTTCTCACAGGGCAAGTGCAATCGTCCTCGGAAATATGGTAGGTCTTGATCTACTGAGAATTCTTTTCCCTTTAATTGCCAGTCCTGCAAATCGGCCGGAGTTAGGAGTGATTTAACCGTGGTCTTGATGTCTTCAAAAGATTGAGTGCTGACCAACCCAAAATCCTTTGTTCTGGGATTATGGGTATTGGATCTGGATTGATCAAATATTCATCTACTCCCATCCGGGAGAGGGCATCCGCTTTTCCGTTCTTACTGCCTGGTCGATAAGTAATTATAAAGTCAAATTCTGCTAGAAACAGAACCCAGCGAAGCTGTCTGGAAGACTGAGCTTTGGCTGTCTTTAGATATTGTAAATTGCGGTGGTCAGTCATTACGGTGACTGTGTGTCTGGCTCCTAGAAGATAATGCCACCAGGCTTTAAAGGCCGATCTGATGGCCAAAAGTTCCTTGTCTGTAATTGAATAGTTGATCTCGGGAGGCGAAAACTTGCGGGACCAAAAGGCAACAGGATGTAGTTGGTGTGTGACCGGATCTCTTTGTGATAACACTGCCCCCATAGCAAGACTAGAAGCATCCGTTTCCATGATGTAAGGAAGTTCTGGGCGAGGATGTTTTAAAACAGGTGCAGAAATGAATTTAGCTTTTAAGTCTTGAAAAGCTTGTTCTGCTTCAGAAGACCACTCAAAACGTTTGTTCTTTTTCAACAGAGCGGTGATGGGCTGGACTATCCGAGAAAATTCAGGAATTAATCTGCTGTAAAAGTTAGCGAATCCTAACATGCTTTGAACTCCTTTTACAGAGGTTGGTGATGGCCACTTGATAATTGCATCAACTTTCTTTGAATCCATATGGACTCCGTTAGGTGACAATATGAATCCCAGGAACTCGACTTCTGTTACGTTGAAAACGCATTTCTCAAGCTTAGCAAAAAGATTATGTTGACGCAATCTCTCGAGAACCTTTTTAACGTGTCTCTGATGTTCTTCTTCAGATGATGAATAGACGAGGATGTCGTCAATGTAGACAACACCACACACGTCTATGAGTTCTCTAAGGACATCGTTCATAAAATATTGGAAAGCAGCAGGAGCATTACACAGTCCAAAGGGCATCACTTGATATTCGAATAGCCCGTACTTGGTGCGGAAGGCCGTTTTCCATTCATCGCCCTCTTTTATCCGTACCAAGTGGTAGGCTCCTCTGAGATCCAGCTTTGTGTATATACATGCATCTTTCACTTGGTCCAGGAGTTCAGGGATCAAAGGTAACGGGTATCTGTTTTTAACAGTGATCTGATTCAGGGCGCGGTAATCTATGCAAGTCCTAAGGTCTCCTTCCTTTTTCGGAACGCAGAACAAAGCCGATGAAGCTGGAGATTTTGAAGGACGGATAAACCCGTTAGCTAGGTATTGGTCCAGGTACTGTCTGAGGTGAAGGTTCTCTGGCTCGGTGAGGGCATAGATCCTGCTGCAAGGAGGAGTTGTTCCGGGTATCAGATCTATTTGACAGTCGTAAGACCTATGAGGAGGCAGGGTGTTAGCTTGATCGTTCCGGAAGACGTCTTGGAATTCTTGGTATTCGGGAGGTAATTTGGGAACCTCCTCAGAAGAGACCGCCGCCAGTGAAACATCAGGCCGAGGATAACAAGTGGTAAAACACTCTGGAAACTGAACCGTCTTTGCTCGCCAATCGATCTGAGGATTGTGCTTCTCTAACCAAGGGATTCCCAGAATGATCTGGAACTGAGGGGCCTTGATTACATCGAACACGATTCTCTCCCGGTGTCCATCTTGACTCACTAGCGTCACTTCTTGGGTGGCATGCGTTACTGGTCCGGAGGCTATCTACGTGCCATCCACAGTAGTGATGACGTCTTTTACTGCCTTAGGGACAAGGGGTAGATTCATCCTTGATACCATTTCACGGTCCACATAGTTACCGATTGCTCCGCTGTCAATGTAAGCTTCAATTGCATGCAAACGATCCGGACGTTCAGGACTAATGAGGACCATGGGTATCACGAAATGCGAGGTCACGGGACAGATCTTAACGCTCGGCAAGAGGACCTCTACTCTTGTCGGGCGAGGTCGTTTCCCTGCTCAGAATTTGTGGTACAGGTATCCGCGGCTCCTACAGTCTTCTTAGCTGGTTTCACTGGACAGTCCCGAAGAAAGTGTCCTGAGTTTCCGCAATAGAGGCATAATTGCAGCTGCCTTCTTCTTTCTCGCTCTTTCTGGGTTAAAGGTCCTTTCATGCCCCCTATTTGCATGGGTTCCACAGTGTCAGCTCCCTTATTCGAGGTCTGTGGTTTAGAAAACACTCGGGTATCAAATCTGGAACGATCTGCCTTCCTGTTCTGTAGTCTATGGTCCAATTGGACAACTAAGTCAATATAGTCAGAACATTCTTGTGGAGGATTCACAACTTGCGCTAGCACATCCTTGAGCTCTCCACGCAGGCCTCTGTAGAAAAGCGTTATTCTCTTGTCCTCGGGCCATTGTGTTTCCACTATGAGTCTATTGAAAGAGGCTATATAAGTCAAGAGGTCTTGATTACCCTGTCGTAATGAGAGAAGTTCATTGTCCAAGGCCTGCCCTTGTGCATGTCTTGCGAACAGTTTCTCCATGCTGGACTGGAAGGCCTGAAAATCATGTAAAACCGGATCATCCTGGGTGACTAAAGGGATCGACCAATCTGCAGCGCTGCCACTGAGATAAGAAAGCACGAAAGCCACCTTGGCCTGGTCTGTTGGGAATGCAGCTGGTCGACATAAGAAGTGCAGGCGGCACTGGTTGATGAACACTGCGAATTTCTTTGGATCACCAGAAAAGCGTTCGGGCGGAGCCAAGGGCACATTACCGGGCAGATTGATTTGCACTGGATTTGAAGCTGATGCAGAAGGATAACTCCCTCCTGGAACGGGCAAAGGTGTCTGTCCTGCCTGCGTTTGTAACAACTGCCTAGCAAGGTCCTCTGTTCGCTCCTTGGAAATGATCAGTTCTCTTTTTAGAGAGTTCGTTTCCTGACGAGCTGCATGTACTTCTGCTCTTAATTCCCCAAGCAACTGGGCTAGTTGATCAGTGTCTGAGGTTTCCATTGCGCCTGGGTAGGAGTTTTGTGGTGGGCTTTGCGTTCTGTAACGCTCACCTGATTCCCACGGAGGCGCGGGTCTTGGCAGGAAGGTGTCTGTGACTCGAAAAGTGATGTGCAGGACTCGATTGGCTTCTGGGGTCGAACCTCTTCGCACTGTGTGTCGAACTCAAAGGGTGAGGTTTCTGCAGGTGAAAGAATATGGGGATTAAAGGTCTGGGCTGTTGAATGTCCCTATCTCTCTCTCTCTTCCCAGCTTGTCTGTAGAGCCCCCCTCCCAGGTCAACGTGCTCACCTTAGATAGGTGAATGCTGGGCTCTCCATCTGCGTCTAGTGCAGGGTGCCGTTGCCAGTTCCTTCACTGGTGAAACATTGGCCTCTTGACTTCAGAGGATGGTTACCGTCGTTGTCTGCACGACCGGTAAGTTTCTGGACACCTTTTGTCTTTATAGTCTTTTAATGCGTGGCAGTGAAGCGCCTGGAAATTCGTAAGTATGGCAAGCGCTCTAACTGTCTCTTTCCTTGCAGATTAGTTCGTGTTGAAGAGACGCCGGAGTATTCGCAGGCGTTTGATTGCGACGAGCGTGATGGGCGTGAGTAAGTACCTGCTTAATATCTCTTTCTTTGTCTTTACAGGCGACGATGCAGAATGAAGAAATCCGGAATTCGCTGCGTGCCGGTAAGTGTAACAATGCTGTTGTCTTTGCAGGTGAAGATGCAGCGTGAAGAATCCGGAATGCACAGCGTGCCGGTAAGTATAACAATGCTGTTGATCTTTGCAGGCGAAGGTGCAGCGTGAGACACGGCCGCTGCCGATGGATCAGGTGAGTAAGCACTGCGTGTAAAGTTCGTCTTGCTAACCTGTTGTTTCTGGTCTTTTGCAGGTGCTGATGTTGTTCGGGTACAGGAATGGTAAGTATAATTCTTGCAGGTTCAGGATCAAAAGAAGAAAGGCTGGAACAGACTCGGTGAGCGTTCTGCTGCAGATGCAGAATAACGAAGCATGTTTCATCAATCGGGTGTGGTTTAAATAGCCTTGGAGTGATGAGGCGTCTTCTTCCACGGCCCCGCCTAGGTAAGAAAAGAGTTCCTGCTTCCAGAAGAGTTCCAGTGCTGTATCCAGGGAGTGGAGCTGCCCCACCCAGGTAAGAAAGTAGTCCCTGTTCACCGAGGGCTTCTAAGAGGCTGGTAAGTAAGCAGCATGGTCTGCCGCAGGTAAGTCCACCCAAGCACTTTCACACCAATGATGAGCCCGGCGCTTCCAGTGCCGGGACCGATGATTCTGATGAGCCTGGTGCCACCGGCGCCAGGACAAGGTCCAAAAGGTCCCTGTGGGGACCGGCTGGTGCCTAGGATTAGGGTTAGGGGCCTGCTTCCAAGGACGTTGGGCTGGTCCTGGCTCCTTGGAAGCAGTGATCATGACAAGAATAGAATCTATTCCAAGGATCGTACCACATTGGAACCATAGGTGCAATGTGGGCAAAATAAGTTTATCCCAACCAAACATGGCTGCCGTAACAAGCATCTGAGCAGGAGCCAGTTGCTAGGCAACACCTTTGTTGTTTAGAAGTAGTCCGGCGGAGACGCTGAGAGAAGGAGGACATTTTGGTACGAGACTTATCAGTCAAGGTAAGCTTGCAAGGGGGGCTTTAAACTAAGGGGTCGGTCACATCTCGCCCACGCGGTGCCACGTGGAGTTTTCCTTTACCAAAGCAAATAAGTGAATCTTTAAAAGATAGTCAAACACGAAAATAATGTGCAAAGAAACCACGAATGAATCATGAGCGTATAAATGTAACTTTCCCGATTTTTTGCTACTACAGCCATTGAGAGAACATACAGGAGAGCACGTACATTTCTTTTCTATCTCTCTGTTATGTAAGCGATGGTTAAAAAGGAGCACGAGTTAGCAAAGCACGGTTTATGTAAATCCACGGTACTTATAAAAGATAACACTGGGTGTGACATTTATGTTTGTTAAACTTGGCGGATTTAGAAGATGATGAACAATTCATTCCGATATTAATTCCTTTGGTTTTTTAGATGAATCTGGGATTCAACCCATGATATTATCCGAAAAAGACACAAAGAGTATTAGTGCGACGCAGTACAATTAGGTAAGGTGATTTACCTCGAACCTGATACCACAAAAAAACAGGATTTCTATGAACTATTTCATGACTATTGTTTGTTTATTTTGAGAAAATCAACAAGATCTAACATTGTTATTTTTGTGTTTTATTTTATTATTTTTACTTTCTCTCTCTAAATTGTTTCTCTTCAACCCGGAACACTCCTAACCTTTACCCCCCCCCTCAAAAATGGCCATTTTCATCTTTTATTTAAAAATTCCTTTATTTGAATGTTCTTACATGATGTACTAATGGTTCTCATGCAATGTCAAATGGGAATATCATATTGTTTGTTTGGTATTTGCAATTTATTTGGAATACTAATAGCCCTGATTTGAAAAAGATGAGCAAGTCATCGAAACACGTGTAATCACATAGGGCACCAGATTATTCTAAAACTGAAAGAATAAAACCACAAGATGTGGAGTTTCTGAACACCAAGAAGGGAGTCATTTGTCATCCTTTTTGGTAAAATGTGGGCGCTTCGGAACAAGTCAATGTAACAACACAAAACTTTCATTTAACAAAGCGGAGTTGAGGAACCAAGTACTCCGCTGTTACTTTCTCGTGCGACCCTGAAAAGCCAATCCAGAAACACAACCAAGGGCGCTGAGGACCAGCGACAGGACAACCCCGCCTTAACCAGTTCCTCAAAACAAATATAAACAGTATTTGAACAGATCAGCTTGCTGCTTGGTATAAAGCACAAGTTCTCGTCAGCGTATCATCCAGAAGGTAATGGTATCTGTGAGAGGCTTAACGGCTTGTTAAAGGAAAGGATAGCCAAGTTGAAGCTTACTCTAAAGAGGGGATGGTTGCACTGCCTTCCACTGGCATTGTATACTCTTCGGAACCAACCAGGCTCCGACCATCATCTTACGCCGCACAAGATTGTTACGGGAAGGAGAATGAGGACCGCCCTTACCCCATGAGATAGAGCTAGATGTGATGCCCAGCCAACCAGAGAGGTCTTGGGAACCGAAATGCAGGACTACCTGAACTGCATGATATCAAGTCTTTCTGTTGTTTCAGACCAACTGCAGCGAAGGCGAAAAGGGTGCAGCACAGCACAAAACACAACAGGAGGTGCTGAAAAAGACACAGTTCAAGGTCTATGTGCACCTCTCATCTTCCCTGGTGACGTTGTGTTGGTAAAAAAAAAAATCACACAAGAAGAAGGTGGGACGAGCCAAGATTCACTGCCCCTTTCATCGTGGAGGACTGCACTCCGTCAGCTGTAAAACTGCAGGGCAGGAGAGCATGGATTTTCCTAAATGACAAACCCTATATTGGTGAGACCCCTCAAACTGCACCTCACTGCGAAGAAACCACAGAAAACGGGGAAGAACCTCAGCACGTGCAGACGAGATCCATGACGAAGAAAAAGGACGCATGAGCAGCAAAGCCAAGATAAATGAACTCTGTTTGAAGATTGTGGCTTTAAACTAGACATTTCCTCTAAGCAAAAAGGTGATAAAGAACAATAATATGGACACTCTGTGCATCACAGCTGCAGGGTGAAGAAGAGAAATGCGCCTCTAAGCCAAAACAAACTTCTGAATCAAGCCACACTTAAGCATTGTTGAAAAACCAAGACTCTGGTAGACTAGAGACAAGACTTTTCTCTGAGCGCTTAACACAGTATCCTGGAACCGCCAATACTAAGACTTTGTTTTACAGAATTTATGGCATCTCCCAGCAGAAATCTCACATGGGATGTACTCACTTACTACCAGTTAGTGGTAATATCACATCCATCACTTGTAGGGAGAGTAACCAGTGTCACAGACTTTATACAAGATCCTGCTAACAAGGAAGTAATCTGGCAACTGCTGACTGTCATCGCGGAAGCCTTCGCCGAGTTGCCCGAACACAGTGAAAAGGACACAAATGCTTCCACCACAAGTGATGACTGATGAACTCACGTAAACGCTCTTCTTTCGCATCATAGAGGAATGCCCTGGACTAGTCGGGAGAACAACGGATACACTTACGTACATCAGAGATTCAAGAAACACTGAACACTTGAACCAACTGTGGATCAAGCTAAACTACGTGTCGCAATCCACGCGGCAGGAAAGTGCAGAGACTGTTCACGTCAAAAGAAGGGCCTGTGATCCAGAACCCAGCAAAGCAGGACAAATGTCCCTGTCACCCGAGGTCAGCCGGCTGGCACACAATGTCCTGTTCTGGCTAGTCACGGACTATCCAGAAATGGTGGGAAGGCCTGCAGAGGTTGACGTCATCACCTTCCTCAGAGATCCAGCTAACACTGCACACATGGGAACACTCCTCCATGGCATCATGATCCAGGTGGAGCTGTCCAATGTTCAATGGGAGTACCTAAGGAGATTCCAGTGAAACCGTCCGCTGAGGGACAGACCCAGGAGACAGAGACACAGTTCTTCATCTTTCCGCCGTGGTGAAGATCGAGAAGAGCAGAGAAGAGAACTTCACCGTTTTGTTTTATTTTTTATTTGTTGGCATTTTTTATTTTTAAACAGATTCCAGCATGTCCTTAGGACTGAAGCAGATTCGGGGAATGCATTGGGAACTTACCTATTGTGAATATGTATAATGAATGTGATTCACCAACGGCGTTAGTCTAATCTTTTTCCATAGTCTAGTAGGAGAACTATTTCACCTAACCAGAGACAATCGTCACCCACAAGAGGGGGGACTCTTCAAAGCACCTGACACTTTACAACACAGAACTTTTGAAGATCGGAGTAAGTGAAAAGAAATAAACACTGACAATTGACTCATGTTTGAAATGGGGGCCCAGAACAGTAACTTGGTCCTCCCGCAAGCAGAGGGGCGCCCCCGCTTCCCTGGAAGGAAATGCTGCCAGCTGTCTTACAGATCAATCATGTGTATATGCATAGTAATTATAATTGTCTTTCTGTCGTTAACAATCAGAACTGCATTTTTCATTGGTGGACGAAGCATCCCAATTTCAGTGCACCCACTGGATAAGGTATACATGAATCCCACGAATGCATCTAGACCCTATATAGTCATTCCAGTCTGAAGAAAACCTGTTGGTAAAGTCACCAAACTAAAATTGAATGTAATTAGCAGTGATTCATACACACTTGAGGTAACGAATGAAGAGAAAAGCTGGAGAAAGGGTCAGCGCGGAATGAATAAAAATATAGCACTGACCACTCACTACATGCGCGCACACACACTGAATGCACACAAACAAGGGCAAGTGTCAATGGCTACAGAACCTCGAACGATGGCAACAGAAATCAAGAGACTGCCTACCGAACAACCAGTTCCAGAAAATAGTCGAAGTGACCAAGAGGAATCAAGTGAAAGACCAACTAAGGAAGATATAACAAAAGCCCTCAAGAAGACAGAGACAGCTACAAGAGAATTCACTCCAAAGACACAAATGCGGATAGACCATTTGTTCCCATTTATAGCTAGAGCGAAGAAACTGCATGAGGAACTGAAAAATGGAACCACAGAGACTGTAACGACAAGCACACCAGTTCCAACACAAGGAACAAGCACCAGGCCCACAACGCGGCCATACATTGGACAGACGGTACACAGGTGGTGGTTAAAGGAGCTCTAGGAGAGTATACAAGAGGAGAGGAAGAGAAACACAAATCTTTCTCCCACCACAGCGATACAGATAATGAAGCCGGCTCTATGGACAAGCATGCCTGAGAACCCTCCGGAAAGAAAAAGTAGCACAGACACATTTAGAGATATAGTTATAGCTAACTACAAAAAGACACTAAGAATAAAGAGAAGCCCAGACGAAGATAACAACGAACTAAATGACTACCTGGATAGCACAGCACACCTAGGAAACAACATTTGGTACCAACACATGAAGGAGGTGGGAAGAAGAAAAGCTGAAGGAGAATGCTTCGTCTGGGCACTTCTACCATACAGCATGGGAAAGTCCAAGATCTTTGTGGCTGTAGAGATTGATGTCACTACAGCACACTGTATGTCACACGTAGCAATGTGCAACACCAGAGGACAGTTTATGGGGAGAGATGCCTCATTGATATGGGCAACTGAAAAGGATTACCCCGATGAAGATGGTTACGTCCAGGATATCAAGACAAGAAACAGAGCGCATACCAAGAATCACGTGATCAGGTACGAAAAACCTGAAGTGAAAGGATCAGGAACAAGATGGGAAATAAACCTGAGACTGAACATCCAAGGAAAGACTGCAGAAGAGGCTCAAACTTGGAAGAACAGAGGCCAAATGCAGATCTGGGGAACAGTGGTTTCCCCAAATGGATGGGAAGAAGGAGTGGTAATTGCTGAGCTTGGATGGTCATTGGAGCCTGCCAAGAGGCAATAGAGAACTCACAGAGGGTATGCAAACCTCTATGGCCAAAATTGATAAGGCTGCTGACATGCAGCCATGTCCCTTGATAATTGATGCACCTCGCATGATGCTAACACTAGCTGCTATGCATATCATGCCTACACTAGATGCTAGCCACTGCAACATTCTACCACTGCTGCCATAACAGCCCTGCACTACACTAGCTGCACCAGACTATTATTGCTGCTGCTGCTTTAGCCCTGCATTATACCAATTGCTGTGTTTTACCTGATGTTGCCTTACTCTAGTTTGCACCAAACTATTATTGCTGCTGCTACTTTAGCCCTGCATTATACCAATTGCTGTGTTTTACCTGATGTTGCCTTACTCTAGTTTGTACCAAACTATTATTGCTGCTGCTACTTTAGCCCTGCATTATACCAATTGCTGTGTCTTACCTGATGTTGCCTTACTCTAGTTTGCACCAAACTATTATTGCTGCTGCTACTTTAGCCCTGCATTATAGCAATTGCTGTGTCTTACCCGATGCTGCCTTACTCTAGTTGCACCAGACTACTATTGCTGCTGCTACACTAGCCCTGCCTATACTAGCCTCTAGACCTTACCTGATGCTAGTCGCTGCACTCTTCTACTATCGCTGCAGCCAGAATAGCCCTGCTATACAATAGTCGCACCACACTACTGTTGCTGATCCCAGATCAAAATCGTACAATGTGCCTCAGTAAGAGCTTAACAGCCACCCTACTGTACCTCCTCATACCTTTATTACACCTTGCCATTTATACTGCCACCATAACTAAGTACCCTGCAGAAAATGCACCTTGTCCGACCACAGAAAGAAACATCAGGCTTCGAGCCAGACTACCCTGCCTCTGTGAGCCCATCTGCCATAACAAGAGACCCACCTCACAACACCCTAAAACCTGCCCTAACCAAACTACACCCTGCTATAACTCCATCCAACCCAAACTTATCCCTATAACAATCCAGGACACACCCAACACTACCACCATATCCAGAGCCTTGATCAACGCTAGATCGCTAGTGGCCCATGCCACAGAAATAGCAGACACCTTATCCACAAACAACCTCGACCTCCTAGCAATATCCGAATCATGGCTGCACGAAGCAGCAGGCCCAGCACTTTCAATAGCCATCCCAGAAAACTACCAAATAATCAGAATGGACAGGCCCAACAACAGAGGTGGTGGCCTGGCCATCATAGCTAAAACAAACCTCGAGCTAAGATCACTGCCTCAAGCACCTCTCAAATCTTGCAAGCTCCTCACAGCCAAATTGCCTATCTCCAACTGCCGCACCTTAACCATTTATCTGATATATAGGCCACCTGGCCCCATTTGCTCATTCGAGGCAGACCTATCCAGCCTCCTAGCCAACATAAAAGACACCTCCCAAATATTATTGCTAGGCGACTTGAACCTTGGGTTAAATGACCCCGATGACAAACCAGCACAAGCTATAGCCAACATGCTAGATGAAAACAGCCTAATCCAAAGAGTGCTTACCCTTACCCACAATAAAGGTAGGACCTTGGACTGGATCGCCACCCTGAACTGCGACACCTTCATCACCAAAACCTCTCCCCAACACTGGACAGACCATCACCTCATTGACTTCACATGTCAACAAAAAAAAAAAAATCATGGCACCAACACTGCCCACTAGAGCAAAATAAATATAACCCTGACAACCTCCTACCACTACTACTGCCAACCCTCAATGTTCTTCCCGACAACCTAAATCCAGAGTGTATAGTAGAAAGCTACAACAATGCCATAAAGAAAGGACTAGACATCATTGCCCCTCTTAAACTGCAAAAGAGCAAACAACAAGCCCACCTGAACGCCTGGTTCACCCCCCATCTGAAATAACTTAGAATGCGTAGAAGGAAACTAGAATCTCAATGGCTCAATTCCCCTACAGAAGAGAACAAATCACAACTTAAACATTTTGTGAATAACTACAAAAAAGAAATCCTACTCACAAAAAAGAACCTCTTCAATGAAAGAATCGAAAAATCTAGCTACATCATCAGGGAACTATTTGAAATACTTAGGGAACTAGAATCCCCCATGCCCCCACCAGAAAACATAATTAAGGACAAAGTATGGTGCACCAGCGTCCAAAACGCCCTAACTAATAAAATCAAAACTCTCCAAACTAAAATCGCACAAAAAGAAAAAGACTCCCTCACCACTAATGAATCATCTCCCAGTAACCATGCTAAAATAACCAACCCACCAGGCCTGAATCTCTTCAGGTTCACCAAAATATCTATCCCAGAAACAAAGAGTTATAGCCGCACTTAAACCATCCAACTGCAAAGTCGACAACTGCCCTCCCCAGATAATCAAGGATGCTGCCAGGGACCTAGCTCCCTTTATAACCAAACTAATCAACGCATCCTTCTCTTCCAACACCATACCAAGCAACCTCAAAGAATCCTGGGTCCTGCCTCTCCTCAAGAAGCAAACCCTAGACCCTGCTATTCCCACCAATTACAGGCCCATCACCACAGTGCCGTTCCTGTTAAAGATAATAGACAGAGTAGCATACCTACTAGGTGCCCGCCAATCAGGTTTCAGACCACAGCACGGTACTGAGACAGCCCTAATCGATCTTAAAACTAGATTAACGACAAAGGTAACACCGCCATGCTACTCCTCCTCGACCTGTCGGCAGCTTTCGACCTGGTGGATCACCCAGTCCTGTGCGAACACCTGGCCTGGGCTGCCCACTTCTCGAAAGAGGCCATAGCCTGGATCCAATCATTTTTGGACAATCGAACTATGAGGGTCTTCTCCACTCTAGCCTCAGCAGACCCCATCAAAATAATCTGCGGGGTACCCCAGGGCTCCTGCATCTCCCCCACCCTCTACAACATCTTTACCAAGCCCCTATTTGACAAGTTGGACAGACTGGGTGTCTCATATACTAACTATGCAGATGACACCCAGATCCTCATACCCCTTTCGGGCAACTTCGATTCAGATACGGCCTTGGTAAACAAAATAGATCTTATCTTTCAGGCATGGATGGCCACACACGGCTTATGCCTGAATGATGAGAAAACCGGAATCCTGCTCCTCGGATCCAACACCAATCTAAAAAAACTCAGCTCCAACTATAAGGCTTTCAACATTGATGGCAACACCATCACAGTGGCCAAAACTGTGAAAACGTTAGGCTTTCACCTAGATGCAGCCATGTGACTAAAAAAACAAGTTAACTCACTAGTATCCTCTACCCCCTACACATGCAAGCTAATCGGGGCAAGCAGAGCTTTCCTCACCCAAGCTAGCTGCATCATCATCATCGCCAATGCCCCAATACTCTCCAGACTTGACTATTGTAATGCCATGTACCTAGGAGCCAACAAATACATAACCGACAAACTACAGACACTACAAAATAACGTACTCAGAACAGCCCTTAACCTACCTTCCAAGGAACACATCTCCAACAAAAGGAGAGAACACAAATGGCTCAAAATCTGCGACCGCATCTCTCTCAAAACGGCATCACTCACTAAATGCTTAAACAATGCAGCCGCCTCCTATCTCGCAGCCAGAATAGCAAAAAAAACCTCCACCCGCCCCACCAGATTGATTAACTCTTACTGCCTGCAGGTACCAAATTCAGACAAAAGAAAACCGGCAGCAGTAGCTTCCCTGTCTTGGCAGCCCAACACTGGAACGCCCTCCCTCTCAACATCAGGACAGACCAATCCTACTACAACTTCAGGCGAAACACCCTCACCTGGCTACGGTCCAATGCTCCCCATGACTAACCTTGCCCTCTCACACGCCCATGCCATTGTTCAACCTGACTGCTTCTATGCAAAGCATTAAATATGTAAATATGTTAGCAATTTATTAACTATATGTATATATGTACATTCCACGCAATGTAATGCTATGCTTCTTATCCATGTGTGCCTTATCCTGTAACTAAGTTTTCATGTAATCTTACCTTCCTGTTTTCTGTTGCGCCCTGTTACCCCTGGGTTTTGTGCGCCATACTAAATAAATAAACAAACAAACATCCCCGGCCTCTTGCTAGCCTAATCCATTCGCATGGCAGCAGATTCTATTCCTATGCATATGATACCCAACTGATCCTTAGAGTGGATCAGAACTTGCAGGAATTGGCAGCCTGTCTGAAGGCCTGTCTTGCGGCCATAGGCGAATGGATGAATCACAAAAGGCTAAAGCTCAATGGCAAAAAAACCAAAGTCCTGGTTATTGGCCCACCAAGAGCACACTTTCTATGGACCCTGTAATTTTGGCCCCCCCCAATTTGGGTACTTTCCCTATTCCTATATATTCAGTAAAAATCCTTGGTGTCAAAATCTCAGGTACGTTCTCACCTGATTTGCAAGTCAATGCAAGATGCAGCGCTGGCTACTTTAAACTTAAAGTGCTAAAAAAGGTGATGCCTTTTCTACCATACTCCTTGAGAGGTCCGGAAGTTGCTTCTGCAGTCCCAGGAATTCTGGTCTATTGTATTGCCACTTTACAGGCTAAGCCCAAATACATGAAGAGGCTCCAAATTCTTCAAAATTCTGCAGCCCGTGTAGTTGCTGGTCTTCCTAAACATGTTACTCCTAAACATGTTACTCCTATTTCACTTCAGCTTCATTGACTCCCTGTTGAAAACAAGATTAAATTCAAGGCACTTCGCCTGACCTATCGAGGCTTGCATAATCAGGGTGTGCTGTTTCTTCAGAAAGAGATTATTCCCTACACTTCAGCTAGAACCCTTCGCTCAGCAAATTCAGGCCTCCTCTTTGTTACACAAATTTATAAAAAAACAGTAGGGGCAGGGCGTTTTCATCAGACCCCTCTTTATGGAATACTCTTCCATCATCCCTAAGGATGACAGAAGATATCAAATTCCGTAAACTGCTGAAGACTTTCCTTTTTCTGAAATAGGATAGATGTGCTTTTACGCAATTGCTTTCGACAGTTGCCCTGTCCTTAATGCCAGGATATTTGTGTGGCAGTGCACACTACAAGGAAACAGTAACATAACAATGACTTGCATACGCAGATGACCTGTTAACACTCGATTAAACATTGATTGGTCTACAGCATTCACTAGATTCCCTGAGTCCATTTATGGAGGCAGAGGAACCAGCTATAAATGTTCAAAAAACTAAGATTATATGTGAGAATGGAAGGAGGAAAATCCTTTTATGTGGAAAATCAAAGGGCTGGAACTGGATTTGGTTGAACAATATGTATATTTAGATTTCTCCATTTACAATAGGCAAAAAATGAGCATTTTGATTATATTAAAAGGAAATGCTTAATTTATATAGCACAAATGAAGCGGGTGAATAATAAATATGGCAAATGTTCCTTTTTACTAGTATTTAATTATTACAGAGCAAAGGTCATTCCCGCCCTACTTTCATGATACAGATGTGCTTTCTACTACCTTTGGAGGTGATTGGCAATCTCTTGAGGGGCTGATTTGCTGCAGAGTTTTAGTTCTGCCAAATTGTGTCCCGTTTCTATAATTCGTCAATATCAATAATAGCACGGTTGAAGAGGAAAGTCATATCCTTTTGAAGGAAGGTCAGGTTGCGTCCCGAGAACTCTCTATTTTCTGAATTAAGTATAATAATGAATAATAATATTTGTACGGCCACACCACACTGAATGCGCCCGATCTCATCTGATCTTGGAAGCTAAGCAGTGTTGGGCCTAGTTAGTACCTGGATGGGACACTGGCTGGGAATACCAGGTGCTATAGGCTAAAAAATAAATATTTCTTATTGCTTCTCGACCTCTGTTAAGAATTATGACTTTGTTACAAGGCATGGAGAGGTCCAGTGAGACCATGGATATGGCGCCACACAAAATTAAAAAAAAGCTATTTGGGAGCAGGACTACTTAATAGCCAGAGAGGCAAATGAGAAATATGTATTTTATCAAGATATGCTTTCAATAGTGAAACCCCTGTTTGAATCTGAATTATACATTCAAAAGTTCCCTTGTCCAATATGGAGGAAAAGGTTTTAAAGATTTTGTTTACATCTTTTAGCCACTGAGGTAGAGGGGGCTAGAATGGGACTGGATCGAGCCTAAAAGAAATATTGATATACTTTAAGGTCAAGGGCTCGATCGAGACTTTAAAACACTTCCTAACAATGTGTCCACAGACTCTCAAAATTAGGTATAAATATTTTAATACATTTGTTAAAATTCTTTAGATTATATAGTGAAGATCATTTTTGGAATACGATTTTACTAGGAAAACATGTCACTTTGATTTTGGACTTGAATCAGACTTATTTTTTTTATCACTTTTATGTATGTATTATAAATGAATGTGGTTATGTATATGAAGACTATGGGTAATTGTATATGGAAATATTATATGTTTCTATATTTGTATGTCCTTTTCTATATATAAATGTGTAAGGTTTCTTGTAAAACCATGAACACAATAAAAAACTAAAGATTTTCCCGCCTCCAATTTGCACCACAGACGCACAACACCAATTGACAACAAAATGACTAGGGTTATGGCTTATGTCATGGGCATCACTAAAAATCACTCCAACCCCTTCAAGGGTGTTTACAATTATTGTGGGTTGAGATTGAATGGCTGAACTGTAGGACAAAAGGGGCTTTTTGTCTCTAGGGCCGTCCCTTGCTCTCTCTTCGCCTTTGGGCTACCGCCACACTAGCCAAAGTGGCCGTACTACGGCTCGGTAACGCTTATTGTCTGTATTCTCTCTTGGACTCAAGGTGGATTCCCTAAGGCGCAGGCTGTCTGACTCCCTATTGATCTTCTAGCTGTCCCTTCCCTCAGTATCCTAGGGAAGTTTGCGAATGGTGCCTTCACTCATGCGGTTTTAGTCTCTCACCACACATGCCCAGTCTCACCTTACCCTTCTATGCTGGTGTCTCTACACTGATTTCCTTCCCTCCAAGATACTGTCCTTCCGATGTTCCACTCTGCCTTCCTACCTGCACATTTAGTTACCTTCTTTCCGCCTCCTACTTTTCTCTTTCTCCACTTAGAACTACTGCCTTCACCTGCTAAACTACTACTCCACCCGCTACTACCTCTCTCCTCTTCTACCGATTCATCTCTTCTCCACTACCTCGTCTCTGCTATAGCTAATCATACTACACTACCACTTCTTGCTACTACCACTCTTCTACTCCTACCACTTCCTCTCTGTTTCTACTACCACTTTCTTCTCTATTTCTAGGTCTACTTCTCCCTCTCTCTTCTTACTGTCATGGACTACATTCCACTACAACTACCGCTCCCTACAACCACTTCTCACTCCCACTACCTCTCTGCTGCCACCACTACCACTACTCTCACCTGCACTTACAACAACCACCACTACCTCTCGTCTCCTCTACCTCTACTCTACCACTACTTCACTCACTCCTTGTACCTATTCACAGCCACTTCACAGACGCCTCTCTCTAACCAGCGCCACACTCCTTTCGCTCCCTCCTCCTCTGGTCTCTTGGTCATCCCCCTTCCACATTCTGACCTCATCCTACTAATCCACAACTAAATCCTTTCCTCCTACTTATTAAATTACCCTCTATCTCCCATGATTAGCCACCTCTCCCCGTCTAATCACTTACCCGACTACTGGGGATGCAACAGGAGGAGGGATGGGGAGGATTTGGAAGGGATTGAAGCCACACCCCTTTTCCCACACGGTCCTGCTGCATTGTGATTCTTTTGTTATGGCCCATCTGTAAACTTTTTCTTAAAAAGGCAATCACTGGTGGGTCAGCGGGACCCGACTTCTTCATACACGGGCTCCAACTACAGTCATCGGCTGGTGCTGTGTACCAGTCACTGAGGCGGCACTGGCCCACTGCTCTCTACCGCGTTCCCTGCAGTTCTGCCCTTCCTTCTCACCACTGCTCAGAGGCACTGTCCTGAATGGAAATGCTCCGCCTGGCACCGTCTGTGCTGCCAACATTTCCATGCCTTGTTCGGTGACCCATCACGACCACCCCGGCACAGGCTTCTCCTGCGGCCTATGCTCCTTCACTGGCTCGCCCGTGGCCTGCACTCCACTGCGTCCTCCGTGGCTGCCTAGTTGTCATTGCATGTAAGAAATATGCTCCTTCACTTGCTCTCCCGTTGCTGGCACTCCACTGCGTCCTCCGTGGCTGCCTAGTTGTCATTGCATGTAAGAAACGGCTGGGACGGGGCCACCACCAGGCACCCTGGAAAAGGGTTTTGAAAGGCCCCCCTCTCCTGACAGGGCCTGTCACACTTATGATTTTGATGAGAAAGCTTCAATAAATGTTTAATAGCAGCAATGGCAGAGAGTGACGCATGAACCTACATCCAAGGAGACAATGCCAGACAAAATCTTGACCCTGTGTATTCCCCCCACCCCCCGTGCTTCACTGTATATAGGTTTCCTAATACACTGTACAGTACAAAATGTATGACTTCATTTAAGGAGGTTCCTCTCGCTTCCAAATTTTCTCCACAGTGTCTTCACAAACGCGTGGCCAGCTCAAGGTGCACCCTGAATACTCCCTTACCCTCACAAACATTATCATTGCAGTGTGTGTTCATTATACATAAATGTACTTCTATCCGTTTTGAAGTGGAATCAGCATAAACTGGACTGAACATTAACGGTATGCAAGGTTACTTAAACAAACCTTTGTGCGACTAACAAAGCAATAGACCATATTCACATTTCAGAGTGCTAAAATAGAATCCCATCTTGCAAGCAAGCATATATGCATTTACAAGGTGTATTCTCTAACTAAACCTCGCCAGTGTGCAATTATAAGGCCCAGTCGGAAAGTACTACAATAATTCATAATGTCCTGTTCTCCACAGTTTACAAAACATTGCATCATAATATTCTCGTCTCTCCGTATTTCAACTTACATTTTTCCACTAGGCCATTGAAGCCAACTTGGAATAATGTAAGGGCAGTTCCGAGACCGCTTTCGCCATCAGAGATCATCAGGGGATTATTGCTTACCCACACCAGCGCTGAGCACCACACACTTATCTAACAAAACCATTTGAAAGCACATGGTGACGTATACATTATGAAAAAAGGAGTGGAACTTGGGTAAATACCCATTTTAGGTGGACAGCATTGCAAGGCAGACACATGTTTGAGTTTACTGTTGTCACTCTTTCAACAGATATCTCCTTCAACTGAATCGGACAGGTTTTCAATACAACATTGTAACAAGTGCCCGAAGAAAATGACTGGCATAAGTGTTCTGACAACCATGCCAGCCACCCTAACAGATTGGTAAATGTATTTGACCGACATATTTGGAGAATTTAACAAAACATATTTGTTGTGACATAAGATTTGAGTCCCTACCATCACGGACAGCAACTATTAATGTTTCACCAGGGTCACTGTGTTCAATTTGCCTTTTACTTCAGTGAACTGTACATATGTATAGCATTACTCTGTGCTGTTGATTCTTTTATTGGTGGATCCAGTGGAAGTCTGGTACAGCGACACTACTGTCCAATAAATCATTACAGTCAATTTCCTGGTACCGAAAAAGCACACTAATGCACACTGTTGCACTGTGTGCCTGCTGCCTGAAAGCGTTATCCAAGAAGCATCCATGTGCTGAAAATCTTAAAAAGGTGGAAGAATTACTAACAAAATTTGCTGCAATATTCAAGACTTACAAGCAACAAAGTAACAAAGTAATATGTCTGAGAAATGAAGGAGTTTGGCATTGTTGAAGGACACTGCCTCTGATCTACATTTTAAATAATGCAGGACCAAATGGTAATGGTTGAATCTTTGTTGCAAGTAATACGGACCGTTAAATGTGGTAACTGGAATGCACTATTCCATAGTTGAAGCAATCAATGGATATTTCTTGGCATTAGACTTTTGTAATTACTCTGGAGTGTGCGCATAATGTGTTGCAGAAATTAGTTTTTTTTTTTTTAAAAGAGTAAGATCCCCATGTTTGAAAAAGAAAACTGGGTTGTGAAGAAACCTAATATTCAATTCTGCGCTCTTGGAGCTGATGAAGGGCGTGCACATTAAGCAAAAGCTTTAAAGGTTTCTGTAAGCTTAGTAGGTGTCACACTACCCCTTAGGGAACTTGCATGCTATTCTTTTTTTAACAGCAGCAGTACTTAGTCAAATATCTGAACAGACTTTGGGCGGGGATACCAGGGGAAGCAGTATCACATAAACATCATTAGAATCCTAACAGAGCAGTAAATAGGGAGGATATTGTAACAAACAAAACTGGAAATCCATTTTCATCTGATGGAACTGAACTTGTCAACATTGCAACCAACTAGCACCAAGAAGTTGAGCAAGCATACAGCAGAGGAGGCATGGTCATCCATTTCTAGACCCACCTGCATGTCCACTTGGTATCCTTTGTACAGGTGACTTTACAGAAGTAAAGAGATTAATTATACTACATACGACTAGCTCCATTTCATTCTATACTTTAAGGAACGACTAGAAGAACCTACTCTTCAAAGAACACCTCACCAATCGGGGATTGCGCCACTGAAAACCTACTTCTGCCCTTTCAGAGATCCAACCCCTTTTCCACACTCCTCGTAACCATCCCCACCCCTCTGCTACCTCATGTGCCCCACTTTTAATGCTCTAGGGATAACTCCTATGTACAGTGCTCCATTGCTTTCCAGCTATATTTACACTTTGGGCCTCATCACGAGTTGGGCGCAAACCCCAGCGGTATTACCGCCGGGCTATTAGCCCTACCGCCATCCCCCGGCGCTATTAGCGCTGGATCACGGGTTTGGCGGAACGGCAAGTCCCCATTCCCCATTGGGCCCATTCGGGAATTTCCCCTTCCCCATTGGGCCCAATGGGGAATGTTTGGTGCTATTACCGCCAGTGGTTTTACCGCCGGCGGTAATAGCACCAAAAATCGGCAAACTTGCAGCAGATTTGCCCCCAGATGAGAGCTGGGGGTAAACCTGGCAAGCCCGTAATTTGGCGGCCCCTTAAATGCAGCAGTAATAGCGTTAATGCCGCATTTAAGGCTTACCGTCAAACTCGGGATGAGGCAGTTTGAGTCCCTCACATCCATACATACACATACACATCCAGGTGTGTGGAAAAAGAGCAATTGTTTGGCTTTGCATTTAGTGTAGCAGATTTTCTGCATTTTTGCACTGCACCGTAATCTTTAGAACATGACAGACTGATATGCTGATATGGCATCCTAAACCAAATCAAATGTGTTTGTCCTTTTCATTGCATTTGGGTAACAATGCCAAAAAATGTTGTGGGGTGCAGACAGCATTTTCTCAGCTGAAGAAAAAAACGTCAAACAAGACGGGTAGCAAGGAAATGGCAAACAGACCTTTAAGGAGAGCCCCTTTATCGTATAAAAAATGTGAACAATTGTGGAAATGCTGGTTGGGCCGAAGTGTGGCAGAGTAGACAGGAGAGGCCAATTTATATTTGAATGGCAGTGGTGAAAGGGGGAAGCCAGAGCAACAAGCAGCTTCCTCAGAATGCAGGCTTAAATCTCAGGATTCTGCTGCATAGCGAGCAACCTGGTTGGCCGCATACCTCCTGCCTAGTGCTCATTCATAACCTTGACTTGCATTTCTGATATCAAGGTCGACAATCCTATCCGTCTTCCTTGACAACTCAATGTAATGGTCTAAAGTTTGTTATGTTTAATTATCCACAGTAGTAAGCACTTGGTTGAGGTTGCAGAGCAGAAATACCAGAATGGCCTCTGCCAACACTTCAATTTAAAAGGCATATGGAGTAAGAGCTCCCATTCTTTTTTTGATAAAACATTTTTATTATCATTTGATTCCAGCATAAACAAAACAACCAAGAGCTCTCTTTCTTAACATATAGAAGAGTTGCAAACTGGAACATCCACCAATTCAACGTGAGGGCCAAGTTCATGAAAATGCATATCCTTCTTGTGAAATATAAAAAGATAAATGGCAAAATATCACTGATCCTGGACTGTATTTAGCAAGCATCCACTTTTATTGTACTGCATCTTGATGACACAGATAGCATTTATATAAAACTCCATTACTTTAGGAATAAAACCTTTTGTACAGTGAAGTAGATCTAAATACTCCACACACAAACCTACATTGATTTTAAAAAATTGATTTAAAAAGAATTCTGTTTTGTTTTTACTACAGTCTTTCTGCTGACCAACCAAGGGGCCACAGTCATGACCAGCTCAAAGCTGCAGAAACAACCACATGGAAAAAGTGTGCTGTGCTGCCATGGATGCCTGTAGAGGTGGAATACTTCATATATTATCTTAATTGACATTAATTGTAACATTACATTTAATAAATGTTACAAAAACGCAAATGGTCTTTTCTAAAACATACAAATGTATGTGGGCGATGATTCTGACATTCGTCCATCAACAGAATCTCCAATGGAGATGTGCAAAACATCTCGTATTATTGACTTGAAGGGTTGTAACAGTATTGGCAAAAATGTAATGATCCCCTCATTAAAATAATTGAGAAATCTTGAAACTATGGTTACCTGTTGGTAAAGTAACCTCTGAAATACATGCATTTTGAAAGACCAATTACATTGAACAATAGAAAGCCATTATTGCAACCTAGTCACATACACATCCCAAAATGTCAGTCAACATTGCTAATATATTAGGATTGTATTTTGAACTGAAAGTACATATTCGATATAGTGAGGTAGGAGGATGTTCATTCACACTATTTTCCAGCAAATCCAAACAGTGATTTATAATCGAATAATCAGCCTTCATACAAACACAATTTTAAATTACATTCTCATCACTGGATATCCTTGAGCAACGGAGGACTGATTCTTCTGTTTAATAATTCTCAAACACTGGGCTATTACCTAGGAAGAAATACAAAAAACATGTTAATATTTTCTAAACAGTTTTAATATGAAGATTAGAAAAGATTTAGCTTTTTCTTTGGCCGTAGCAGCTCCTTACAGGATTTTACATAGGCATTACATGCATGCAAGAGGCATAGGGAGCCAGGAATTTTACATTGTGTGCAATAAATGCCATATTTTCAGCTACTGTTTTGTTTTACATAGATGTACACAAATTAGTTGTCAGAAACACACAATAAGGGCAGCCAAAAGTAAAAAGAATGTGCAAATCTCTATGAATATTATTTTAAAATGTATAATTTCTAACTGACATTTTCTTTTTTTTTTAAATGACCACTTACCTCTTCAGTGAAATATTATCTACCGAGCTTCTGATTGCACTTATAAACTATGTTTAATTCTGTTAAGGTCTGAAAAATGCCCAACTAACTCAAATATGAGAAGGTTTGTGGCACATGCAACCTGCAGCGATTTCTAAAAGTCACAAGGAGCCTTTGATGAATTCAGGCACATGTCAATGTTTTCTCACACATTGAACAACTGTACACTGCAAAAAACCACAATTCTCACAAATGTAAGTAAGAAATGCAGTGATTTGGAGATGAAACAAATGAGTATAAAAAAAATACAAAATAAAAAACAGAACTTTCACCACCAAACAAAACAGAGATA
Source organism: Ambystoma mexicanum (assembly GCF_040938575.1). Classification (NCBI taxonomy): domain Eukaryota; kingdom Metazoa; phylum Chordata; class Amphibia; order Caudata; family Ambystomatidae; genus Ambystoma; species Ambystoma mexicanum. The sequence goes on from NC_090922.1 coordinate 1,196,583,250, forward strand.
GATCGCTTTTGACATACAGCACCATTTTTCCAAGATTTAACTGGGAAACACTTAGGAGAACAACTAAATTTGAAGTTTTTCAGAAACTATAACAGATCAATGGAAAGGTGTATTTGGGGGCAAAAGTACTCCTAAACCAAAGTATATTTGCAGAAAAGAATTGATATGAGAACTTGAATTTTCTAAAATTACAACATTTATTTTCTTATGTTTGGCTTTCATCAGCCAAGCAGAAATTCAGGGCAATGTGAAAAGGCAACACAATTATTTAAAATATAAGCATAGAGCACACCAAGTATCACTGATCAGTTGTTTGGAGGAGCTAATTAGAGCTTTCAAGGGTTGGACAGCCCAACGTGTAGGGAGCGAGAGAGCAGCCTCGCCACCAATCCGCCATGAAAGAAAAACTTTTGAAAGGTGGCACGAAATTCAGCAGAGCTCCGAAAAAATGTTCTATACTGAAGCAACAACAAAAAAACAAAAAACTGGATGTTCCTTGTGAATTTTGAAAAACAATAGAAAGATTATCCTGAGGACAGATTGGGTATATAATTATGTGAGCATTAACCGACAGGCCTTAAAATACAGATGTAACAAAGAAAACATAGGAAACTGTCTTCTCCTTAATTACTTGTGATATAAACACCTTTTTTTAATATGAAAAAGGCAATCCTTGGTTTGCCAGAACAGCACCCAGAAATATAGTTGGGTGTTGGAAGAGTACGAAAATGTAGGAGGTATGGACACATACAGCATTCTGCAAACCATGAGGTGGGAGCTTGATCTGCTGCACAAGCTGTACAAATTGAGTTTGTGATAGAGTCAAGGTTTGAGCAAGGTTCCTGTGCCTCAGGAAATATAGGCTAACCAGACTGGTGTGCTAAATTGGTTGGGATTAAGGCAGACAAATTGGGAGAGGGCTCCACAGATGCAAGTTTTGCAGACATAGGGTTCTACCACCAAAACATCAGTATCTCTTTTATTAGATGACTAGCAATGTTTGAGAGGCTGGAAATTCAAAGTCTGAATAACAGGAGGGAAATACTTTGGATAGGTACCTGGGCAGAGCGCAATTATGGGATTTATGGGCCAGATATAGTAATATGAAGGTAGATGACGCATAGGTTCACAAGTGTAGTAACATGGCTGTGCAGCTGCAGTTAGAGTGCTTCTTGCTGAAGCTATTGAGAGAGAAAAGTTCTACATATACAGCAATCTGAAACATTTTCACTGGAAGCTCAGAGTAGATCCTGTAAAAGTCATCAAAAAAGGGACATGAGAACTGCAAACACTAGAAGGATTTAGTGGGCAGTCTTTTGGGGTGGAAGGTCCAAAGAAGAAATAAAGAAGAATTTGTGACTGCAGAAAACAGTGCAACGAAAGGCTGGTTGGCGGGGACAGTCATTCATAAATTGCAAATCTAAGTTTTGGATGTGGGGGTGTCGAGGTGACAGGGATGGGGTTAAAGATGACAGGCGGTGAAAGATGTGTTCCCTGTGCTCTTCACGTCTCTCCAGACTAAATTCACAAATACATCCCTCTATTCCCAAGCTCAAAACCGCTTTGAATGCAGCCTACACAGTCACTTAGTCTCTGGGATTTATAGTTTGTCTTGGGTGTTCCTTGGTTGAGGCCAATGTCCTCCTGGACTCTCCTACCTGGTATCCCTAGATCTTCTGACAAGGGTCAGGCATATGGAAATAGGCAGTTGTCTAGACAATAGGGTGTAGTCTGCTTTCTCCTCCTGGTGATAGTAATTATAGTCGCCTTTCAGCCTCCAAGGTCTTTCATAATAATCTTAGTTCTCTTCATCAGTTATGGACGAGGTACTAGATGTTGTCATTTCCTCTCCATAGTTTCTTCATCCTGCCTCTTCTCTTTTTCTCCCACTTCACACCACCTTGTCATCTCCATTCTCTTTTCTTTCTGCCATCTCCTTTACACACTCTCCTTCTTTCCTCTACTGGTTTCCCTTATTCTGTTCATCTCTTATTTATTAATGTTTTTCTATTTAAACTTGTATACAGCACTGGTCCTACCCAGAAGGTCTTTGAGCACATTACAAAGTTCTAAGGGAAGCAGTGAAAAGGAAGTTAATATGTTTTCAGAACAGGATGGGAATATTAGGATAGACAAAGAATAGTTTGGGAAGTGGTCTGGCTGGATTAGGTGAACAGGAACAAGAATATTGTGAGCCTTTTGTGTAAAGGTATGATGGAAGGTGCGGTACGCATGTGGGATGGTAGGGGCTCCAGGGAGCTGGGGTGATGTGGGAATGTTAGTGTAGGTGTAGAATGAGTTTTGCTGCTTTGCTCTGTATGGCTTGGAGGGGGTAGGTGTAGTCCAGTGAGGATTGCATTTCCATATACTGGTTGGGAAAGAGCATGTGCCTGCAGTGCTGTACAGAAATCGTCAGGGGGGAAGGATGGAGCTCATGCATAGGAGGGGTAGCTGCAGGTTTCACCTTTTGGTGATGTCAGCTATGTGCTGTTTGATGGATAGGTGAAGGTTGATGGTGAAGCCTAGTGACATGTCGGGTGTGAGGAGGGATATGTGTGGGTTGTGTAAAGATCCTTCAGATGATATCATTTCTCTCCCAAAAGGGAATACCTTTCCATGAGGCTAGAGTGGTGAGGCTGCTAACCAAGAGCCCACCTAGGGGTGGTAAAATGAGGGAAGATTAAATTGATCTTCGAGGGCCTTGATGAGGATCAAGAACAAGAGGAAACGTCGGAATTTGTTGTAACTTAACCCCAAGAGCTTGTTTAATCCTCCAGTCCAGAATCACATTTTATCAACCTTTGAGAAAACCATACATACTCCAAGATCTGAAGAAATTACAATTTAAGAGCAAGGGCTACGGTAACTTTACGACACGTGAGCGACAAACCCTCAATAACCTGTTGGATAATGATACGATTATCTTTAAGGCCGCAGACAAAGGCGGTGCCCTAGTCCTAATGGACAAACACGACTATATTGAAGGAATAGAGCGACAATGTTCGATAGGGAAACATATAAAGTTTGATCCAACGAGACAGGTGATGACATTGATCCAGGAAACACTTGATGAAGCTGAAAGCAGGAAGGTGATAACAGAGAAAACTCACAAATTCTTGGAAAACAAACACCCGACAATGCCTGTCCTATATATACTACCAAAAATTCACAAGAGACTACTGAAACCACCGGGGTGCCCCATCATCGCTGCCACCAAAAGTATCCTTGAGCCTTTGGCACACTACCTGGATAAAATCCTGCAACGGTTGATACAAGACACGGACACATACCTAAAAGACACAATGGCTTATCTAAAAAAAAACTCCAAGACGCTCAATTTGTGGATGGACAAGATATTCTGTTCACTATGGATGTCACGTCACTCTACACAAACATAACCCACGAATCAGGTTTAGAAGCTGTAGAGTGGTTGTTGCTAAGATCAGAAGATTGCAAAAGTGACCGTGTCTTTGTCCTTACCTTATGCAAGCTAGTTATAATGAACAACTTCTTTAAATTTGGAGACAGGTTCTTCCTGCAAACCTCAGGAGCCAGCATGGGGGCAGCTATGGCCCCCTGCTACGTCAATATATTCATGTACTTCCGGCAATACGAACACATACTAACATTTCCAAGATGGACGAGACATCTGTCATTATACACTCGCTACATTGACGATATATTTGAGATCTGGACTGGCCCGGAGGAAGAACTGAGTGAGTTCTTTGGAATGATGGACCAAATACATACAAGAATAAAATTCACCACAACTAGTAAATGCAGTATCCATTTCCTGGACGTTGAAGTCTATGTGAAGGAACACAAACTAGAAACACGGATCTTCACAAAAGCCACAGACAGAAATAGTTTACTTGTAGCCACGAGTTTTCACCCCAAGAGAACCCGGATAGTGTTCCAATAAGCCAGTTTCTCCGTTATAGACACAACATCTCAGAACCAATGGAATACACACGACAGTCCACCCTACTGCAAAAGAAATTCAGAGAAAGATGCTATGACAGCGCTCTGATCACCCGTGTGAAATAAAGAGTTAGTAACATACAAAGAGAAACCTTACTGACACCAAAGCCACCCAAAAGCAGGGAAACACTAGTGTATGTGATCACACATTCAATGCAAAGCAGAAGAATAAAGAGGATTATCCAGAAACACTGGCAGATCCTGCAAATGGATCCTAAATTATAACAACTTTTCCCACAGACACCAACGTTTGCATATAGGAATCATAAAGCGCTACGCAACAGTCTGGTTAAACCGGAAATACTTACCCCGAAAAAAAGTACCACAACATTCAAGGGTACGATACCCTGCCAGAATTGCCAGCACTATAATATAATAAATAAAGGGCAACACCATTAGACATCCCCATTCAGGTAAACCGATCTGGTTAAAACACTCATGTACCTGTGATGCATAGAATGTAATCTATGGTCTGAAATGCCTGTGTGGCTTCTTTTATGTCGGTATGACCACAAGGAAAGTGAAGACACGTTGGACAGAACATAAATCAAACATCCGCACAATGAGTCAAAAATCCCCAGTGGCCATGCATTTTGCAGAAGGCAGGCACACTGTGGCACAATTAAAATGTGTGATACTAGAACAAGTTAAACTTGGGCCCCGTCGTGGGGATCTAGTTAGGAAGCTCCAGCAAATGGAAATCCTATGGATCGATTTACTAGACTGTCTCAGGCCCAGGGGCATGAACAAGGAGTTCCATTTGATGTGTTTTGTGTAAAACATTGAAAACTGTTCCCAGTAACAGATGGTGATCTTCTTGATATGATGTAGATGCACTGAACAATTGGCGAGCCCGAGATATGTTTAATATGTCTAGAGTGGGAACGTCTTGTAACCCGCACCCGTGCGTGGTCCAACAACGGCAGGGAGGGTTCGAGCCTTGTGCTTATGCTGTCACGAGTATATGATCAAATTGTTGGTTCCAATTATGTAAGATTAATTGATGATTGAATGAGGGAATACACGTAGAAGTGGGCACCCCACTCTGCCACTTGACATTCTGTAATCCACCTCTGTACTGCGCACTGTGAGGGCACCATGAGCATTTGATCGGACTGTACACATGTACATTGACTATTCCTAACTGGCACTTGAACCTATTTCTGCCTCAAACTCCTTCCGATTCCATCAGATTGAGTTTTAGGACTAATAACATACTTTGATCTTAGATTACCTCTACATGGTATGGAGGCAGGTGCAGACTTGATCTGCATGCCTCCTCCACCACGTATTGACAGAGAACGAGGTCGTATATGTATTCTGCTCACGGGTATTCTTGTCGACATGGGGGCGAGAGCAGAATTCATTTGCACTCACCCCATGTCAGCCCACAGATTTAGTGGACTTGTCTACCCCGCTGTGGTTTATAAGGAGCACCTACACAAATGTATAAAGCACAGGGACCATGGGGGTCAGAGCAGATTTTTTTCTGCACTACCCTCATGTCCCTTTTGAGAATACCAATCTACTGGCATCTATGACTGATGTTTTATAGATTCTTTCCCTTATTAGAACTTACTGATCCCCCAACGCATCCCCTTTGATTGTGACACGGACATTCACACATCTAGTCGTGAATGTCCCACACTAATATTGTGACACATGGAACCGGTGCGCATGCACCGTGTTTCCATGGATACCATTACAACAACGGAGACCTCGCACTGCGCTTTCGCGACGATGTCCTCAGCGTCTCCTTGGGCGAGGTGAGTCTCAAGCTCATTGCGCGAGCCGTGTTTAGCAAAACTATGTGTTTTTTATGATCTGATATTAGGGTCTTTATACGTGTTTAGCAAAACTATGTGTTTTTTATGATCTGATATTAGGGCCTTTATACGGCCGCCGAATATGTCACTCGGCCACTTCAGAACACTACGGCGGTGTGTCCCGGCCCCTGGCGAGAGCAATCATCGTTTGAGGTCTGCTTCCCGTCGTTGAGAACCACATACGCTTCTACACTGCAGTTTACGACTGGCAATATATTTAATTCATTTATTCGGATTGTAATTGATTACATGTGCCACATTCACGGCGTATATGTGTGACAATAGATTAGCTTAATAGCAATATATGAGTGGTGTCTCTAGCATGGCTCGAGGCTATGACTGAACACCTGCACCAATAATCCTTGTGTAAACTTCACTAACATGGATACACGCTATGTAACAGCACATAATTAGGGAGAGTGCCCATTAGCTCTCTTGCAATAAAATTCTCTTTACCCTTCCACATTCCAGGGGCCCTGGTTTCCCACTGACTGGCATGATATTGCACGGTGCTTCAGCGAGTGACTACACTTGAGTACGGTTTACTTCTACGTGAAGCTTTTTGGTACGGAGGGAAGGTTCGTGCCATTTACTCCTATTTCCTTGAGACTTAGAAGAGTATACATTTTTGAGATTACAGTGAGTCTTTCTTTTCACAATCCCTTAGGAACCCACATTAAGAATATGTTGTTCTGTAGAAATCAATAGCAATACCAGCCCTGAAGATGGACTATGTTAAAATCCGAAACGCAATGGCAACAGATTAAACCCTATGGTGCTACTTCGGACAATTTATAATTGAACCATCAAGGCCTTCCCATATGATTGCGTGTGGATGTTGTGAACACCAGTCATCAGATTTACTTTATGTTGGTTATGGAAACCCACTATACTTGCTTGTTTGAAAAATAAATGGCGACCGTTTCTCCTGAGTTCCCTACGATCCAACCTTTGGACTTGTCCTTTGAGCATGAGGATATCAAGGAGTGTATCAAAAAATGTAGTGCCTCGCGTGCTGCGGGTCCGTACGGTCTATCTAATCAGATGCATTAAAGAAAATATAGAAGAATGGACCGAATTCTGCGAGACACTATTCAGAAATATTACACAGGAAGCTCGTATACCATTGACATGGAAAGAGGGCATAATTGTACCTATTTTCAAAAAAGGATGTCGAACGGAACCAACTAACTACAGGCCAATAGCGCTGCTAGATGTGGTCGGGAAAATCTTCGCCACTCTGCTATTACAGAAGCTGTCAGCGTGGTTGAAAACAAGCAAAGCAATTGATATCAGACAAACAGGCTTTGTAAAGGGAGAAGGGTGCAGCCTAAATCTTCTGCTAATTAATCTATTAAAAATGGAGGCGATCCGTTCAGGCCAGAAGGTTTATTTAGCACTAATCAATCTCGCACACGCCTTTGACAGAGTGGATCGGGAAACCCTCTGGCTGAATTTGAAAACGCGAGGATGCCCCACTAGTCTCATATTGGCGATAAAGGAGCTGTACTCCCAAACTACAGAGAAGATCCGGCTAGACAACCAAGGCCATCATTCAAAGGCAATTCCATCTGCCCGTGGAATAAAGCAAGGGTGCCCGTTGGGTGCAACACTGTTTAACTTTTATATCTCCGAAGTGGGAAAAGCGTTTGAGGGCGTAAGAAGCACACCCCACCTTGAATGGTACTCAAATTAGCTGGCTCCTATATGCAGACGATATAGTGTTATTAGATCTCACACTGATAGATCTGCAAAGGAAACTCTCTGCCCTAAAAGCCTACACAGTGAAGATGGGCCTAGAAGTTAATATGGCCAAATCAGAGATCCTAATCCTTGAGAATCTAAAAGGAGCTTCCTTGAAAAAACTAAAATTTCGCTGGACACTGGGAAATGAAGAACTGAAAAAGGTGCAAAGCAGCAGATACCTGGGAGTTTACATTAATTTGACCTTATGTCACAAGCGCTGGTAGTGCACAACAAATACGGGAAATTCTCGTATAGACCAGTGATAAACTTTTACAAGAGCAAGGTTGTCCCAGCACTAATCTTTGGAGTAGAAAGTATGTTTGGTTGCTCATGTGAAATTAGGTCTCGCTGTGAGGGCATGTTCTGGAAAAAGATCTTACAAATTCCAGTAAGTTCTCCAACGGCACGTGCCCTGTACGAAATAGGAGCGGTGACCATGAACGCTAGAATCACATGGAACATGCTCTCACTATATGGCAAAACAATAGAACCTGCAGGTCCGCAATATGAGTTATTGGTTGAACAAGAATCAGCGCGGATACAGCCGATTCTTCAACAACGGAGAGTGAACTGCAAGAAAATCCTGCAAGATGTAGGGGCTGATGTCAAATTGTTGATAAACAACCCAAATGTGGTAAAGAAGAAACTTTTTGAGCACGATTGGATTAAGACAATAGAAAAAAGAAGTGCTCATAAATGCATGGATAACAGCCCATTTGAAGCAAAGGGTGTGAACCAGACACTCCAATACATGGAATTGTTTCCGTGCAAAATTCTAAGGAGGTACTATCTGAGATTCGGTGGTCAGTCATAATGTAGAATGCAATAATGTAGAAAGTCAAAATGTCGAATTTCTTTTTAGAAAACAATGTCGAAAAACAATGTCGAATGTTCGAAAAAATAAATATATATATATAATTAAAATGTGTTGAGTATGAGGGTGGTGGGGGGGTGGCTGGGGGGTGTTGGGTGAGTGGGGTTGGGGGGGACCTCCCTAGTAAATGATACTCTTGTTTATTTATTGATAGTGCTAATTGACATTTTTTTCCGAATTTTTTTTTTCTAAAAATTGACTCTTTTCATTATATGTATAGGTTTTTGACATTATTGTTTTCTACATTTTTTTTTCTACATTATGACTATAAACCCTGAGATTCAGATTGAACTTGTATGAAACACGAGATGTTCTCAGTAACAGAAGAAATTGGGCAGGCAAAGATGTGAGATGTCGGTTTTGCCAAGCCGACACCGAATCTCTGAAACACATGGTATTGAATTGCATCGGGCTCAAAGACGTGCGATCCAAATACTTGCTTCAAGAAAGAAATCTGGTTGCAACATATAGTACTGAAGACTGGTGGATACGTCTGCACTGCAGTACTCACAAAAAATTGTCCCTAGCACTTGCTTTGTTTCTCCGACAGCTAGAAAAAATGATAGATAGAGTCGAAGAATCCCAGGAGCAGCCACCCAGATGCAACAAGTGAACGACAGGATGCAAATGAAGCTATAATAAGAGACTTGTGGTTATGCGAGAGTATATAGCAATGTAAAGTTAAAGACTTCTTATTAGGTAGAACAGTATTTATGTATGCATTAGGTAGGAAGTATAAAGGATTTTGTTCTTTCTTTTTCAAAAGTTTGTATAAACTAAATGAAAATAAAAAAAAATAAAAAATAAAAAGTTATGGAACTTTTCTACATTGATGGGAAAAAAAAGTTTTGCTTTGCTGTATTTATGTCAAGATTCAAGTTCAGTCAAGACTTTTTACCTGACAAAGTGACACCTATATGGTGCAACATTATGTTTTGATGAGCAATGGGCAAAGTAGATATGCCAGATATATGTGAATTTTGTATACTGTGAGTTGAAAGATATTGTTTATGTTGTTTTTTGGAATAAAAATTTAAACTTGGTTCTAAGGATGGTTTCTTGGGAAATCTAAGTTGACAGACATACGTTTATTTGACATACACTGTGTTACATATCGACTTGCTCCCTCCACTAGGGTAGCGAATGTGACAATTTAATTTCATTATATGAAGAGTTTGATTCAATCTATATTCTTGACACCCTTGTGGGATCTCAGGACTATAGACCTAGACAATTTAACCTGGAATCTTGTTCCCTTAGGAGTGCATATGGGGCTATCGTGTGGCAACATGAGGGAGGACCTCATGGGAGGGAAATCCCCCTCCTGGGAACAAGGACGCAACACTGGGAAAAACCCTTGTCGCATCCCAACCTTATAACAATCACATCCCCCAAGCCTTCAAAAATATTACTAATTCCGAAACTATGTGCTACTGTACTAGTTTGGACATTCTCCGACAACAGGTACTGGGATGACGAAAAATTCAAGAACACAACCGGAAAGCACAAGGGCAATTCAATCAAGTGTTGACAATTGGGCTGAGGCTGAGCCAGAAAGGACCTGGATATATAAAGCAAACAGTGAGAAAGGACGACAGAGAAGTAAGAAACGACCGGAGAGTCAAGTAGTAGAAGCTGAAGCTAGAGGTGTGCTTCAAGGGAACAATTGGGAATGTCTTGCAGGTCAGCAGGATGGCAGCAGTAGAAGTCACAGAAGCTACAGAAGCCGTCTTGCATGTTGGCAAGACATCGAGAGCAGTAGCGGTAGAAGCAGAAGATGGACGATGGAGGTTGAGAGGGAACTGAACGAAGGACGAATCAGTTCCACGCCTTAGCGTTCCAACAGTGTGAAGTCAGATGTCATGAGAGTGAGCCTGCAGTATAACAGTGTAAAGGAACTGAGCAGATTGACTGTAAGACGCCCGAGAAGCATTTGGCCAGTCGGCAGGGTGCCGGCAGTGTAGAAGCAGGACGGTGTAGGGGTGGTGGAATGACATGTAGTGGGCCGACCGCCAGGTCTGACAATTGCGCACAGACTGCCATCCCTTGCTGAACGCGAAGCTCCGTAGGTGAGTGGATGAGAAGCGCCCAACAAATGGACAGTCAAGTCTATATCTAGTGCCAGGACCAACAATAAAGAAGAGTCGCAAAGACAAACTGGCCCATATTGGAAAAAGAAAGAATGAATCTAACATCGAGAGATGGTTCCAGGCAGAACCAGTGAACGTGTTTCCCAAGAGTTGAAAAGCGGTGATCGCTGCGAGGCCAGGAGGGAGCCAGAAAAACTGAAAAGGTTAATACAAAAAAAGTGAACAACCGAATTAAGGCACAGAAGACCTAAATCCTACATAAATAATCTTCCTTAAACTTATATAAAAGAAAGGAGACTAACCTTAAGCCCAGGGTAACATTCAGAAAAGTACGCCCCAAGGGATACAAAATCCAAACCTTAGAAGTCCTCAGCAAAGAGATCAAGTCCCGGACCAAAGATAAATTATAATATATTCTTTGTGGAACTTTATTTGCTCTATTCAACATGTTGAACAATGTTATGCTTTCACCTCTAACTGCCTTCATAAATTCATTAAGAAATGGGATATATTTATTCAGTATCTCAACCATTCTAATTGCTGCATTGCTTTGTTGCTATTCATGAAATTACCCTTCCTTCCCTTCCATCCTCTTGTAGGTTCCATGTAATAAAGTCACTGTGAAATGGCTGTTTAAAAAAGAATTGTGCCAAAAAGGCTGTGATGTGGCCCCTACAATCCATGTAATGAATGCCGGGGACACCCCGCAACTCCTGGACGCATTGTACCGCACAAGAGGTGTGGGGGACACCCCCGATCTCCTTGTGTGATATATTGGAAACACTTTGACCAGGTCACACCACAGCGTTTTTGCTGTGATTGTAAAAACTGCTCTTTTTTGCCAACCATATCACTGGATACCCTCTCGTATGCCGTTTTGTCTGGTCTGTCTACCCTGTTGGTCTATATTGTTCTTTTTATCTTAATTTATTATTATTATTATTGTATTGATAATATTTTATTCATCTCAAACTTTTTAATATTTGCAAAATGTTAGTTAATATTCATGTTGTAAATTGGTTTGTGTATCAATATGATCAATACAAATTAGTAAACAAAACAAAAAGATTTTAGGGTAAGATTTCTATCAGAGCGTTGTAAAAAAATAGTTTAATTTTCAAACTCAACCCGTTTTCGGGACAATATCCCTTCGTCAGGAGCAGCAAACTTTGTATGAGAGTGTCAGGATCAGTCCTTACCCTCTTTGCTTCTGGAATCCTTCGTTGTGAAGAGGTAAGGCCTGTCCTTCCAGGTAGCCACTGTGCAACCTGATTGTTGAGAAAAGGTAAGCACTGCGGCTGCCCCGAGAGCCAGGTCCCAGGGAAAGAAAACCTTGAGGGGTTGGGGGGGAAACAAGTTGAAGAGAAGAGAGTCCAGGAAGCACAAATCCAGGGAAAGCCTTCAAGGAAGTGGAAGAAGGCTAGCGACTGTACAAGCAGGAGGAACAGGGACGTGTGTATGAGGCGAATAGGCTGGATTCCAAGGTCAGTGATTGGAAAATGTCCCGCAAGCCTCAGGTACAGCACAGAACGAGAGCTCCAGCCGAGCAATGCTTGGAAAAAGGAAGAGTAACAAGAAATAAAGGCGAAAGAATTCAGCGAGAGGTAAGGAAGTGTGAAATAATATCAAGGAGACCAGGAACCACCAGAAACAGAGAAGAGGCAGAGCCGTGAGATTGGGCCAAGCACAACCAGAAAGGAAGCACAAAGACGCGGGGAACCAGGAAAGAACAACACAAGGAAAGCAGCAGGTACGGGCAGGTTGAAGAGCAACACTAGCATACCGCAATTCAAGGCAATAGCAACGCGAAGCGCCTAACGTCTGTTGCTTATTTATTTCCAGATGACGGGCGGTCCCGGGCATGCACGCGTGATGAAGTCAGTGCATGATGGACACGTCCGGGTGACATTTTGGATCGTGGCATAAAACGAAAGCGCTGTAAAAAGGAATCCTTATTACACAGGCGCCAGCTGATCGGCCGCATAACAGAGTTTCAATTCTCCAAAATTCATTCTACAACAGTAAAGAAAGATCATGATATCCAGATAACATTACAAATAGTGTTTTTCACAAAGATGTATTCCATTACAATCAAACGTATTCTTATTAGTCCTACCTCATGTGGTTATCTCAATCAATTGAACATAGTCAAGGCAAGAGTCTTAATGCTAGGAGCACAAAATCAGCTAACAATCTGGAAGAACAAAATGAATCAGATTTGTACACTTGGAGTTGTGAAAAGGTAACCCTTAAGACACTAATACAAAAAGTGACTTTCATATGCCATGCCTTTTGACAGACTGCGTAACCTGAAGCTGATCAATCAGTATAACCAGCTGAAGAACATTTAAAACATGCAAGATCAAAACCTAAGATAGTATATTCAATATGACAGCATTGTATGTTTAAGTGCGCTTAAAACAACCAAAATCTCACTTCAAAGATGTTCCAATTATAGGACTCAACCAATACGTCACGGAGCGTCGTACTAGAAGATAGCTGAACAGAGCAGAACCGAGTAACGGGAGATCGACACTAAATACAGTGAGATGATTGAAACAGCAACTGCAATGTTGTCTGCTCAAAAAATGTCTTTTTATACTTGTTGAGGAAAGAAGCGTCCTGGCATTTCCATGGAGACACGTCAATAGCTTGCGCACAGAGAACATTGACACTGGACGTGCACTGGCGTTGTGAAAAGGGGCGTTAGCATCTAGTGATGCCAGTTTGAGGGGCGTGCAAGCTGTATTCCTGTCACGAGGGCACTTGATCTTAGGGTGATGCATCAACGGATAAGATTAGCACAAGATGGCTGCGCCAAAGCTGTGGTTTTCACATGTGTAAAAAAAGAGGAAAACTAGGGTAAGATGTACAGGAATTTTTTTAAGATCGTTTACAGTATGCTTAAAAATACATGCTCGAACGATAGGGATAATACATTTATTTAGCGAACTTCCCCTTTAAGCCCACAAATGCCTTTTGAAGAGACTGTTAATCCTGTGCTTTGTCTGGGGCACTCAATAGTTAGCTTGTCCAAAGACGTATTGTTTTGCACAGTGGAAGCTTTGGTCTTTCGGCCCTGTGCGGTTGTTGATATCTATGGTGGTATTAAAACTTTTAGTGAGAATTAAAATGCTGTTTGTTTTGCTGCTGCTGAGCCTACTTGTAATCACTAGTTTTGACGAATAACCTCTAGGTTGATTCATAAACGAGGTCTCGTCTTCATCAGGGCATTATTATTTTGTATTATCCTTTTATTATCACCTTGTCGCTGTGTATCGCATCACTTTTAAACTGGAATTCCATACTGCGCTTGGGGTTTGATGCTTATCAAAGCATTAGGAAAGAAGCTAATCCCACAGACCTCAATGAACATTTGTTGAAACAAAGAATTTGCATACCAAGCAAGATGTGAATTTATTGACAAATGGGGGTGCGGAGGACACAGCAACAAGCTGTTAATATGCAACAATCATGGTATTGAAAAGCTTCTAAAGATGACTATTAATTAAATGATTTGATGGTTCATCCTGAAATCATGCAGCCCATTTATGGCAGCCACCACAGTTTCCACATAGTGGCATTCCACCACAGTTTCCACACATTCCTAATAACACCAGGGGGTGCAGAAGCACGGCAGCCTGAACCGAAGTCTCCTTGAAATCAGGCTGAATCAAACCTTCAAAGTTGGCTTTTATTACAATTTACCATCACTGCACTCTACACTTGTATTCTCTTACCTTCTGGGCACCTCCGGAGTGAATTTCGTGGAATCCGGATCCTCCATCTGTCTGGCGGCCGCCTCTCTACTGTGGGGCCTTCCTGCTCCTGTTCCAGAGAGGGCGCGCTGGGCCTCTGCTGGCTGCTCCAGGGTACCTCTGCTGGTCTGTTGTCTCCCTCATGTGAGCTGCCTTACTCTTACTACGGCTGCCTCTCTGGGCGCTGTCGCTCCCTCTTCATTGACACCTTGTCCGGCTCTGGCATGCTCCGGGGTCATCTCCACCGTGCCCACCCCCTCTTGGCTGTGAGCCTGTCAGCGTTGGTCTGATCTCCCGGCCCTGCTCCTGGATGGCCCTGTTCCTGGACGCCTCTCTCATCTGCCGCTGCTGACTGCTCCGGCTCCAATCTATTCCGGGGGCCTCTCCGTCGTGCCTGCACCTTTCTGCCACGGGGCTGTCGGCTTTAATCTGCCTTTGACCCTGCTCCTGGGAGGATCCGTGCCTTTGACTGCCGCCTCCATCTGCCTTCTTCTACTCCTCCAGAGACTGGCCGGCGGGACTCCTTGAACTCTGTTCGTGTCTGGCTGCATGCTCGTCTACATCATCTGGCCGACCCCTCCTCTGGTCGAGCTTCTCCGAGGCTCTTACTTCTGCTTGCGGGTGGCTCCAGCCTGGCCCACTGGTCAAGACTCTTCAGTGGACTCCCGCTCCTTCTCCATGCTATTGGGAGCGCTGTGACTGCTCCTGCCCTCCTGCAAGTCTCCCGCGCCTCCTGCATTCCTGCTCCTCCTGATCTCGCGCCTCCTGCATTCCTAAATTGCTGCTCCTCCTATGGACTTCAGTGGACTCCTGCTCAACCTCCATGCCATTGGGAGCGCTGTGACTGCTCCTGCCCTTCTGCAAGTCTCCCGCGACTCCTGCATCACTGCTCTTCTTGTGGCTGCTCCGGCCCACTGTTAGACTGCCTAGCCCACTGGCCAAGACTCTTCAGTGGACTCCCGCCCCTCCTCCATGCACTGGGAGTGCGGTGACTGCTCCGCCCCTTCTGTTAGTCTCCCGCGCCGCCTGCATTCCATCGGGAGTGCTGTGGCTGCTCTGGCCCTCTGTTGGTCTCCCGCTCTTCCCGCCTACCATCAGGGTGCTGCGGCTGCCCTGGTCCTTTTTTGGGACTCCTGTGCCTCCTGCACCCTATCAAGGGTGTTGGAACTGCTCCGGCCTTTTGTGGGACTTCTGTGCCTACCGCATTCAATCAGTGGTGCTGTAACTGTTGTAACCATAATCCTAGGGTGCTGCAACTACTCCTGCCCTTCCCTGCGTCTCCTGTGTAACCTTCAGCTTCTGGGCCACCCACACCCTCTACTGGATTGTAGTGACTCTCTCCCTTTTCCTCTTTCTTTGATTCTGAGCCCACCACTGACCCAGCTCCTACGACCACAGAAGTGATTCTTTACCACCTTAAACTCACTTGTCTCATTACCACATTAGACTCATTACCACCTACTCTCCCCATGTGTGCTCCTCCCCTTTCCATCCCTTTTCTTCACTCCTACTGATTACCTGCCACTGACAGATCTCTTCATGCTATAGTCTGTTGATCTCCTCCTCATCCTTCCTATTGTTCCCCTCGCAAGCCCTCCTGCACCTGCCTCCCGCCTACTTATCGGCTCATTCTCCCTCCCCCATCTGTCACAACATTACCCTACGAAACTACCATTGCTGTACTTCTTCCTTCTTCACTCTCTTACCTTCAACAATCTAAACCCCTCCCCGTCATGCGCATCACCCGATTTCTTCCTTCTTTTCCCCCGCTCTCCTCCTTCCTGCTCCCTCCCCTCCTGCCTCACTCATCCTTTCCCTCTTCCTCATGTCCATTCCCTTGCTCAACCTCCTCCCCATACACCTTCAATTTCTTCCCATCCTTATCGTGTTAACCTCATCTAACCTCCAATCCAACCTTCCAGTCTAATCAATATCGCTCTTTGGAATGCCAGATCCCTATACAATAAGACTGAAGCTGTCTTAGACATGTTCTTTCGTCTCAACCTTCATTTCCTCTGTCTAACTGAAACTTGGATCCCACCTCATAACTCTACCGTCCCTGCCTCTCTTACTACGCCTTCCTCTTCATTTTATCATGTCTCTCGTCCCACTGGTCGTGGTGGAGGTGTTTGTATCCTCTTCCATCCTAAATACCATTCATCTACTTCTACACTGTCCATTCCTACCCTCCCTTCTTTTGAATTCCTGTATAAATCTTTTACTTACCCTCACCCGAGTTCCTTCCCAATTATCTATAGACCTCCTGGTCCCCTTTCCACCTTTTATGACGACCTTGACCACCACCTCTCTCTTATCTCCCCTTCCCCTTCTCCCCTCACTGTACTTGGCGATTTCAACCTTCACCTCCCCACCTCCCCTCAACCTTCACCTCTTCTCTCGATCCTCAACTCCTACCTTCTCTCTCCTCTCCCCTCTTCTCCAACTCACTCTTCTGGTTCCGCTATTGACCTCCTATTTAATTCCACCTTCTCCTCCTCTCCTCTTTACCCATCTATCTATGTGATCATGCTCTGCTCTCCTTCTCCCCTACCCCCAGCATTACACCTCCCTCTCCTCTACCCGCTTCTATATCTTTTACTCGACGTGACCTCTGGAACTTTGGCCCTTCACTCTTCATTGATAACTGCTCTTCTTCTCTTCCTCCCCTTTCTGACTTCTCTTCTCTCCCTGCTGATCTTGTCTTATCCTCTCTTTCCTCCTCTATATCCACTAGTCTCGATCAACTCTACCCACCTTCTTCTTTCCGCCCTACTCGTAAGCCTTCCCAACCCTGGCTCTCTCCCCACCTCCTAGCCATGCGTCGTCTCCTCCGACGCCTTGAGCGTTGTTGGCTTAAATCCTCTACTCTTCCTAACCAAACCTCCTACTTCTCTTATCACTCTCTATATGATTCCTGCCTTAGTTCTGCCAAACGTGCATACTTTTCTAACTCCTTCACTCCAAAGTCTCTCATCCTCGTCGGATCTTTCAAACCCTTTCTCATCTCCTCTGACCTCCCGCTCCTGACATCTCTTCCACCTCTCCTCTTTCTCCTTCTGACTTTGCTGAATTCTTCTCTGAAAAATGATTTCTCTTCGCCCAAAAATTGTCTGTTCTCCTTCTTATACCTCTCCTCTCCATACACCCCACTTTGGCTAGCTTGTCTACATTTTCTCCTATCACTCCTTCTGATGTCTCTCTCCTCTTATCTAAATCTCACCCCACCGCCGCTCCTTCCGATCCTATTGCAACCCTTCTTATTCCCAAGATTTACCCCCCTCTCATACCCTATTTTACCTCCTTCTTCAATACTTGCCTCTCTACAGCCACCTTCCCTTCTGCCTTTAAACATGCGACCATCATCCCCATATTGAAGAAGCCTTCTGCTAATCCTCTTCTCGCTTCCAACTTTCACCCAATCTCACTCCTAGCTTTTCCCTCTAAAATGCTCGAACGCTTAGCGTATTCTCAGCTCTCAACTTTTGTCACTACCCACTCTCTCCTTCCCCCTTCTCAATCTGGCTTCCGCCCCAAACACTCCACTGAGTCTGCCCTTACCCTATGCCCTTAACTCGCTCCTTACTGTTCGCCGTTCTAAGCAACCCTCTATCCTTATCCTCCTTGACCTCTCTGTTGCATTTGACACCGTTGATCACCCCTTACTTCTTAATACTCTCTCCTCCCTTGGTTTCAAAGGTTCTGTCTTTAACTGGCTCTCCTCTTACCTCTCCCACTGTTCTTTCGCCATTTCTTGGGGTGGAAGAACCTCTACTACCTTCCCTCATGATTACGGTGTTCCCCAAGGCTCTGGTCTTGGACCCTTTTTTATTCTCTCATTACAATTCACTCCTTGCCCCCATCATCTCCTCCTTTGGAATTTCTCACCATTTCTATGCTGATGACACCCAGCTGTGCCTCTCCTCCTCTTCCTTCACCTCTGACCTACATCTCAATCTCTCTTCCTGTTTTACTACCATTAACTGGATGTCATCTCACTATTTCTCTCTTAACACTGATAAGACTGAAGTTCTGTTCTTTCCTTCCAACACACTTCCTCCTCCCTCTCCCCCTCCTTCTATTTAATTTCCCCCTTCTGATCTTCTTATTTCAAACAATGCCCGCAATCTTGGCATTTACTTTGACTCTTCCCTCTCCTTTACTCATCGTATCTGTCATGATGCCTGCCCCCGGGAAACCAGACCAGGCCCAGCAGTCCCGGAAGCAGGCATCACGCCATTTGGAGCATGCCCAAAAGCCCCAGTTAGGGGCTGTTTGGGTGCAGTCCTGGCGCCTTTGGCGCTAGGCTCATAAGAACAAAGTCAGTCCTGGCGCCATAAGCGCCAGGCTCATTTATAACTTACCTAAAGCAGACCATGCTGCTTACTCACCTGATGCAGACCATGCTGCATGAAGACCTAAGCCAAATGAGGCTTAGGAGGGACTATTTTAATGCAGGGACTATTTTCTTACCTGGGTGGGGCAATGGAAGAATACTTACCTGGGACTTCTTCCAAAGCTATTTAAGCCACGCCCGGACAGTCACACGTGCTTCGCGTTATTCTGCAGTAGCAGCGTAACGCTCACCGTGCCTGCAGCAGCTTCCAGTCTTCTGCCACGCCCGTCTACACTCTGGAGCTCCTGAACCCTGCAAGGAAAGGAGAAGGAAAGGTTAGAGCAAGTGTTTATTCATACTCACCTGAATCCTGCATCTTCCCGACTTGGACCTGGAAGAAAGAATCCATTAGTCGCTCTTGCCGCGCCTCCTGCAATGCCGCGCTGAACTCACCTGTTGCCATTTTCAGCATTCCAACACGCGCATCTTCAGTTCGCAGCCACTCTTCATCACCTATGGACATAATAACAATAAGGTGAGCAACAGAGAGTTATCTAAGACAACAAAGGCAAATATTAAGACTTACTTGAGATCACCGGGGACACTCACCTAAGCTCGGGTCGGCGCGACCTCTTCCGCATATCCGCCGCACCCCGGCCCCTATGGGGAAACATTCCGCTACAGACTTACCCGGTTGCGGTAAACGCTTCAATCCACGGATCTTCCTCCGAATGGATGCCTGAAAAGGAAAAAGACCACAGATTAGAGCAAGCTTCCCTCTTTATTCCGAAACAGCTTTTATAAACACTTACCTGCGCATCTCTGGTTGCCACGTGAACTCTTTCCAGATCCATAAAGGCAACCTAGGGGAATTGGACAGAGAGAATTTCAGACGTTTTGAACTCTTTATAACTATTACTTCTACAGAGTCAACACCGTCTGCAACTCGCCAACTTCCCACACCAGTGAGGCAACTGGTCATCTACGCGCCCCTGCACTTGAAGCAGGATGGAGAGTTCATCTTTCCAGATTATCAGGTGAGAATCTAAAGGAGTCCCAAAGTAATTCATGGGGAGAAGGTGGGGTTAAGCTTAAACCTCACAGGTGGTTAATTCCCCTTTCTGCATTACAGAAGAGTATTCAAACGAGCCACACAGACCAACCTGGGTGGCCCGGTCCACTCCGTCATCTCGGCGCTCCGAGTATCACTGGAAGAGGTAACATCAGGCCGGTCCAGATCAACGCCCCCGTGGACACCAGGTGAGCGTAACAGTATCTCCCTCACCTCTCGGGCACGTTACTACCATCTCTTTAACATCCGTAAAATCCGTCCCTCTCTCAGCTTTCATGCTACTAAACTCTTAATTTCCTCTCTCATTTTTTCTCCCCTTTTCTATTCTTCTCTCTTCTTAGGTCTCCCCCGCTTCCCAACTTGCCCCCCTCAAATCCCTTTACCACTCCGCAATCCGCACCCTCTGTCTTCTCTCCCCTCATGACTTCATTTCCAACTCCCTTTCTCACTTATGTTGGCTTCCGTTCCACTCCCAACTTAAATTCCACTTCCTTTGTCTTGTCTTTAATTCACTTCACGACCTTGCTCCCCCTTACCTCTCCTCTCTTCTTCTACACCCCCTCTCGCTCTCTTCATTCCGCTGATCTCTTCTTACTCTCGGTTCCCCCACCCCCTTGTGCCTCCTCTCGTTTCTGCTCTTTTCAGCTCCTTGCTCCCTTACACTGGCACTCCCTACCTTTTTCTATCCGCTCCTCCCTTACCTATTCCTCCTTCCGCTCCTCATTGAAATCTCTACTTCTTCATTGCCCTCCTTGACTTCCTCCCCCCTCTCACCGTTCTCTCCCTCTAGTATCCTTCCTTTTGTTCTCTATCTTCTCCCTTCTCTTCTAAATTCTCCTACTCTTCACGTTATTCACTACTTTCTCTCCCTCTTCCCCTCCTTCCCCACCCCCTTCCTCTCCATTTCCCTTTTCTTATGTAAATTGTTCTACGTGCCGATTTTCTGATTTGATTCATGTTTACTGTTATTGCTTCTGCTGTTCCATGTTTAATGTGTTCTTGTTGTTAACTGTAAAGTGCCTTGGATTAAGGCGCTATATAAAAACAACTACAAATACACATGCTCACATTCATCTCCCGTAGTTTCCCCACATGTTTGGTCCAGTCTTTTCAGTTAAAACACAGCTTTCTGCCTGAATCCTGATGCTGGCAACAAATAGTGAAATTGATGGCCTGGTCTTGCCTGTTAAGACCTCATCCGTGTAACCTTTCCTTAGAGCATTTTATGTGGACACCACAGTCTAGGTAAACTGATTATTCTTGATGGCGATAGTTTTCAGAGTTTGAGTCTCCTCTATTGAACATCTTTGAGTGTGTCTATGTGGGCCAGGTGAGCAGGTTGGGGCTGAGGGAAATGCTGTAAAGGATACCCCTTATTCTGCCTCCCAGGTCGCAATCGTAGAGTAGGCAGCGTTCCCTGGTCCCCATAATCTTCCACGCCCCTGCTCACATGTCACTGTCACTAAGGCCAATGATCTTCTATCTTAATTAATCTTCCAAGCCGGTTAATCATGTCAACATAAATGGGACCCAAAAACAATCAACAAAGGCAAGGCACGCTGAAAACATGCACTGCTTCTTCAAGTGTGACATACATGATATAATTGCATGGTGAAATATTGATCAGTCAAAGCAAGTGAATAGGTGCTGTCTTACGTAAAGGACAGTGTTGAAACAGACATGGAGACTGCATCAATGTAAAGCGAGAAGCACCAAAATAATGCATTGTTTTATTCATTAACACTTTCAACAGTTACTTGCTTCCATGAGAGACAACACCTGACAAATCGCGCATAGTTTGACAAATATCAAGAACATTTGGAACTAAATATTAAAACTAATATTATGCCTACAGCCCAAAGTGTCATTAATAAATAAAATTGTATGCAACCATTTAAAGTGATGTATTGTTACACTGGAACAATGCACTGAACGTTAAGGAAAACCTGTGCGAATCGCAACCCAGGAAAACATTAACAGGGAATACAATGCTACACTATGCATTATGTGAAAGTTTATAGACTGGAATGTTGATGTGCGTTCAAAATAAAGCCTCACACAGAACCATTTTTCTATTTTGTTGGTAGTGTTAAAATTGTAAAATGAATACTATTTTGGATATGTTGAGCGCAAAAGAATGAAGCCATTGAAATTTTATTTCATGGGAATGGCTTGTACTTTTCCAATAAAAAACAGAGTTTGAAATAAAGATTTTAGGAGCCAGGAGATAAATCTGGCTCCTGCTTGTCAGGCATCACCCAGTAGGCAGGAGCTGCCAACGGGTAACGAGGAGCGAGTACACAGCAAACTGCAAATTAAATTTTCACCTGAGAGGCAAACTATAACTTGTTGTAAGTTATGTATGACCCATTAGGTTTAAATGTGTCCTAGACGTATCCTAATTCTTCTTTATTGACATTCTCAAACACTCAAAGTTAATGCTACGTATCCATGTTAGTAAGGCACTAGTTGGCCATGGGGAGCCAAATGTAGTTCCTGGTCGGTGCTGCCTTAAAGCTGACCGGGCAGTCCTAGGGTAGAAGCAGGAGCTAAATAGCTCTCAGCTCCTAGCAATTTCAAACCCTGCAAAAGAACTAAATCAGATTTAAACTTTACATAACCGTGGGTATACATTTAGACTTATCCATCTGTCATTCCTGAGTTGTGGGGAAAGTCTCAGTCAATACATTAGAAGAACCCATTGAATTCCAAGAACAAACACCTCTGTAAACAGGTCCTCAGAGTTATGAGCAGCCCCTTATAAATACCTGTTAAAACCCAACATATTAAATTCATGGTGTTCACAGCTATTAAGTACTGAAGTAACACGCGAGTCAGGACTTCAAAGAATACATTATTGTACTTAAGCGTGTTCATGTTTCGATTCTGACTTCCATTAGGTAGACACATGTTTGTCTTAATGGAATGAGAAAAAAAGAGACCTGCCATAGGACTCAAATCAATCATTGGCTGAGACACCTGCTAGCATGATGAGTTTCATTACCACAGAAACTAAACGAAGGGTGGGACTCCATAGGAAACCATGCACGATTTAAATTGACATGACATTTTAACATAAAGCTACAAACAAGCCAAGCAACCATGAGAATTCTCTGTCTAAGCAGTGTATATTTCAATTTCCAATGTTGATTAAAATGTATTAAATTATTAAATATGAAAAATGTTTGCACAAATAAATCCTGTATGTCCAGATGTGCGCCATGGTGGGCATTACAGAAATCTGTGTTTTATCTATGTGGCATGTTGCCATGAAACAATATAAAAGAAGAATACCTTAGAATGAAATATTACTCAGAGTAAATCTACCCCATCTGTTCCATGTTCAGCCATATGAATATCCAATGAGGGGTGTTTTACGGTGGGAGTGTTTTGACTATGAGGCAAGCCAATGGAATAACTTGACCAAGCAAAAACGGACATAATTATGCGTGGTAATATGGCACATTTTAAAAAGCAGGAACAGAAACAGGGGATTTAAAAGCTGCAGCAAGGAACACCACTTGGTCCTATTGGATGAGTTCAGAATAAGGATGTCATCTGGAGAGGAGGCCTTATCCAGGAGGAAATTGGAGCCAACTTAATCTGAGGCAGACCTGCTTTCTTGGAAAAAGGAGGAAGGAACCAGGAGAGGCCCGCTCACTGGGAATTGCCAGGTAACACTAGACTGTCTTTGCTGACTATGTGCCTTTGAAGAGCTATTCAAAGTGAGTATAGAAATCCCCAAATGTAATAAGATAATTATCCTAGAATTATTGTGCGGCCAAGTCCCTGGGGTACGAGGGAATGGGGGGGGTGGCTGTCACTAAGGGGAGCTTTTTTCCAAATAGAATACTTTAATATTAGAGTGAAAAACTGCCTTGTGCCTTTCACTAGATAAAGGCCAACTGAAATTTCACTTTGTGTAGAAAACATAGCATTGCTGCGCACAGAATGCAGGGGACTGAAAAACATTATTAATAGAATGAGTAGGGTATTATAGTTGCTAGTGTGAGTTATATCAGTTTTCATTTTACTTGAAGCTGAGGGAGGTTACCTGTAAATAAATGCCAAAATGCTTTTTCTGTACTGTGTGCGTCGTTTAAAAGCGTGAATGCTGCCAAACACTGTTAGTGTGGCATTTTATTAGTGATAATGAAGCATGTTCACAGATATAGGCCACATTGGGTTGTGGATCGAGGGCTCGGCATCGTAGCCATAAAAAAGAAATGCTTGATAATACAAACAGAACAAATGCTGCCCAAGGTAGGAGTCAAAATGCTCTTACATTTTCATCTGGAAAAACACGGCAAAAACAGAATACGTAGGGACAAAGTTCTGCGTGATGCGTTTCACGCTCACAGAACGCTTGATCACACACTTAAAGAAGTGATGTGTAAGTGGAGTTAGCTGTCCTAATGCCATTCCCATGGAAAATAACCCCAATATAAAGATACAGTCTCCTCACTGTTGACATTGCACAGAGATCTGGCTTGTTAAATTAAGGGGTACTCATTCTTGTATTAGAGAATCACACACACTTTCTCCTATCTAAATAATAGCTTTGTTCAAGCATGAATTTAGAAACTCATATCTCCACAATCACACCGACGGGCAAAGTGATGTAAATGTATGCATATAAATGTTATATTTCTAAGCAACCTTTCTCTAGTACCATTACTTGTTTTGATACTGAAGAAATGTGTTCGACTGGTTATCTATTTACTGAAGTTGATTTCATGTAAAGGTGAACTGAAAAGAACTTTCACACTAGTTGATAAGCGGCATTATGGACATAGAATTAAGTGCTGCTTAGAGGTTGCCTGGTATTATTTGGGATTAGAATTGTTAGAAATACTAATAGTTCTGTTGAGTGTATGTGTGTATTTTATGAGGTGTGATTGTCACAGGTATGCCAAGTTAACTTGGTAAATAAGTTCATGTAAAGTATATCTGCTACATTGTGATTACTTCCCCCTGTATAAAGTAAGACCACCTGGGACTCTGATTTATTTAAATAAATTTGAGTTTTAACCATAAAACCCATGATAGGGGTTGTTAGATTGGTGGTGCACACTTAGTGAAAAGACTATATATTAACCAATTTATCTTACCATTGTGCATAAACAGATGATCTTATGGAGCGTCAATTAAATAAATTATTTGATAGCTGTGACAGTTGGCCCAGAAGACACTCTGAGGCCTTGAGACAGTTCAAGGGTTTTTTTTTTATTTGAGGGACCAAGGGCCATCCCCTTTCTCGTGCCCACAAGCCTCTGCCCTCACCTAGGCCTCTGTATCTCGTGGTTAGTTCTACCAACATGTAACCCCTACTGGCTAGGATCTTCCCTTCCCTTATGTAGGCTATCTAAACATCTTCAGGGACTTCCCAACTGTCCCTACTCTAACAATAGGTTTGTTTTCTAATGGGAGTTTGGACAGTGCCTTGCACTTGCTCATATATTCAGGCTATATCCGTTATGCCCACGCACCTCTTCTCTTCTCCTTAACGTACCCCTCCCACCAGCTATTCATCCTGCCAATGTTTCCCTCCTACTCTTCGCCGCCACCTGTTGATGTAACCATTCCTCCCAATCCACTTTAAAACTTCCCCCCTCTCTGCCCTACTCTCCTCCACACTAATTACTCCCTTCTTCTCACCACTAGGCTCCCTCATCGCGCTACTACACAAACACACACCTTTCACTCAATATCAGTCATGGAGCTTCCATGGCAGCTGACTCTGTGCCCTCAAAAGGAAGTCTTTCAGCTGGGAGGATCTCACTTCCTTAATTTGTCCCTGGTGGTCTAGGGTGTCCAAAATAACAATACAGGTGCATCCAATGGTTGTGCAGCGATGGCATGAATCCTGCGGCTCCCTTCTCTCTCTGTAGGGCTCCTGGTCGCAAACGTGGGACACCGGTTATGCAGAGTCTGGGAGGGATGCTGGTGCTTCTGGTTGTCACAGTCTGCAGTGCTTGACCAGGGGACCTGTGGGCATACAAAGCTTATCCTCTGCTTCTGATGCTCTGGAGAAATAAATTGGGGAGCATCATAGAAAAGAGGCGGTAAGATTCTGCAGAGTCAAATACTGACAGAGGAATGGGATATTCTCAACAGATCCAACCCTCAGAGTTTGGGCTAGCTCTAGTTTCCTCAATGCACCTCCCCCTACCATTCACCTCTTGACAAGAACACACTAGCTTGTCACACAACTCAACCACAAATTATGCTGCACTGATCACATGGTAAAACGCAAGGCATCCCTCTGACTATTTCAAGAAGGTCCTGTGGCTTCATTGCAGAAGGTAACTCCACCATCCTTTAAACAAGAGTCCCAAAGGGAATTGTCATATCTTCCCAGAATTCCCAGAAGGGCAAATAAGCTGGCACCTGGATCCCTGTGGAAGCTTTGGTACAAGCCCCCTCCCCTTTGAATCCATCCCTCAGTTTTCCACACCAGGAGGAGTGGTAGCAGGATAAAGAATGTGAGGAAGAGGCACATGTCCTTTTGGCAGCTAAAAGCATTACATTAGCAGTGGGGGAATTTATTTGGAGGAGAAATGGGTCAGAGTCAGGGGCTCTACATTTTTGTATCCCACCACAGCTTCTGACACTTGCATGGTTCTCACAAGGTATCAATCATTGGTTTCAATAAGCCTCGGACTAGAATGATCAACTGTCTTGTGGGTTCTTTGGGTTGAAGATGCTCAACAATTATAGAACTAAGTTAATTCATTTGTAAGGCTTCAATTCGTTGGACCTTGAAGACTCATTTAAAATCCTCGACACAACAGGATCTGTGGACTGGGGAGAGTATTTAGTGACTGGTGACCACTATGGTAGGAAACTTTGAAGATGGTGACTGGGGCCTCTGGAGATGGATTAATTGGAGGCGAGTCCCTGGGTCTTTTAGGTTTAGTGGCAGGATCCTTAGTCTTCTTGGATGGATTTTCTAACCTAGACATCAAGATGGTATGCTTCAACATCAATGTTATCACCATCATGAAGTACGATATCTGGATGACCCAGGGTGTATTACCAAGGGTGAATTCTTTGCGACTGACTCCATCAACATTGAGCAGTGCAAGCTGTGATGGCGTTGTGAACTGTGATGTCGGATGTGCTGCCGGCATGTGCCAAAACATACCCTCTTTGATAAGTAGGGTAAAGCAACATCGAAACAGTTTTTTTTTCCAAGGGGATAGAGCACCCTGTAGCAGCTCACAGCAAGTCTGGCTTCGCTCTGGCTGAACCCTCAATCTCAATCCCTCCCTGCCTTGAGAGAGCAATATAAAATTCTTTGACAAATGGGGTACTCTTGTATAATGTGCCAGTCAGGAAGAGAATCAATAGATGATTAATTTTTAATACTGTAACATGCACATTTGCCAAAAAGTGACATTTTGGCCCAAAGTGGGTCAGCATGTGGAGAAAAAAAAAGAACAAAGACCCACCTCCACAACAAATGCTCTTGTTGTAAGTTTAAACAATGCAAGTTAAGTACAGCACATCTTTTTTATTTTTAGAAAAGTAGAGAAAGTGTTATGAGATCCTCCTCGCAGGGGTGGAAAAAATAATGCAAGTACAAGGCAGGATCAAAGTAAGGAACATTTGCCTTTAAGTAGCAGTGGCGTTTGTTTTTAACATCACAGATAAATCTGCCCATCAGTCTCTTATTTCCCCATGTGTAAGGCTCGCCATGTATGAATAAGACCTGTGGGTCCACAAAAACACTTTTCAGAGCCAAAATTGGAAAAATTAAAAGCTGGCTCGACTAAGTTGGAATATTGTTAATACTTTTTTTATTTTAAAAGAGAATGTGCTCTATTATTTAAACATGTTCCAAGATCCAGCACATAGGTGTAACGATTGTGTCTACAAATTCAATGAAGATCCCTTGATAGATAATCTGTGCACCTTTGTTAGTGCCATTAGCGTTGTGCCATATGACAATCAATAGATTTTAAATACACACAATATTTAAGTACAAACTCAGCCTCAGTCTATTCTTTTATGACACGTGTAACTTCCTCAAACCCCATTTAAAGAAATAGCTTGAATCCTGTGCTCTTCAAGGCCTGAAGGGAGCACTGCCGACTGAGAGTGATGGTGATGGTCTTGCATCATGCTGCCCAAACTTTAGCCTCTAGTTTTTTTATCATCCCCTCTGTAACCCAGTTTATTGCTGGGATGAAAGCTCTTCAGAAACACAGGGAAGCTGTTAGAGTGAATGCGTTACTCTCAAAGAAAGGTTGTACCAGTAGCGGAACAAGATTTTTTGACCTATCAATCGAAACAATGGCAAGCGTAATGAGAGAATTCTAGGGAATTCCACCTTACATCCCACCAAAATATCCTGAGTATTAAGATTTAGCAATATGGTGGGCACTGTTGAGCAATCAACATGATGGTTGAATAACTCTGAAGCACAACAACGCACTGCCAAAATCCTCTCTTTCTGAGTGGCAGGATTACATTATTCAGAGCAGCTAGGCACACATCCGTGCTAGGAGGGTCGCCAGCTAACCCAGTGGCCAATTAAGGTGCTGCACATTACTGACCGGTCCAGGATATCCTCTGGTGTACAAGTGTCAGAGCGTGGAGGGGCCTGCTGCAGGGCCACGGGTGAGTGGCGTGTGGTGGAGGCCTGGACTGCTCCACAGATGAGCAGTCCACAGTGGCCTGCTGTGATAGAGCGCCCATCCACCAGAGCATCTGTTTGGAGCCCAGGCAGGGTGCAGCAATGCTTTGACAGGCTTCCGTGGCTGGGAGCTGTTGTTGCCGAGATGCGGCTCTCCAAAGCCTGACCTGCCCCCTGGAGTGCTGGTCTGCATGTGGAGGCAGGCTTTGGGGGACTGCAGGATGCTGGTGGCGTGACAGTGTTGGCCCCTCGTTGGCTACTGACCTAATGGAGCAGTGTGTGTGGGGCAGGAGCCAATACCGCTTTCCAAGAGTTCTGGGCACCTGAACACAGATTGCTGCGAAGAGCCTAGGGTGCGGAGATACTGCACACACCCTGCTATAACTTGGCACAGCAGTTGAGCTTGAGGCCTATTGGAAAGAACCACCATACCACCTTGGTCCACAGCAGCAATAAATAACAGGGCAACCTTTCAACAGAAAAGTACCCAAAATTCCCAAATCTGTGGAGACCGCCGCAGAGGGTCCAGAGCCTCCCTCTTCCCCAGAAGATGAAGCATCTCCTGACACAAGGCATATACTCGATAGCATGCAGGCGGGATTTACCTCAGTTAACAGAAAACTGGACTATGTTACATCCAAGTTGAGCTCTCCAGATCACGACGGCAGAGGAGAGGATTACCAGGTCAGAGGATGGTATAGTTGGATTGCAGTTGTGATTGGCTGAACTGCGGCAAGATTTCAAAGCAGTACAGTCCAAGCTAAAGATCTAGAACCACGCTCGAGGCGAAACAACATTCGCATAGTAGGGGTTCCCCAGAATGACAAGCAGGAAAGAATGGAGAACTTTCTGGAGGAGCTACTGAAAAAGATCCTTAATGCCCCAGAGCCGTTACCATATTTCACAGGGGAGCACGTGCATCAATCGCTAGCACCTAAGCAGAAGATGAAAGCACCGCTGTGGCCTGTTACTGCACACATCCTGAATTATAGGGACATGCTAGGGAGAAAGGTGTGCTATGACACAAGGCATTTCCCTATGCCCGGATGTCTCAATTGCTGTGTAAAATGAGCACAACTAATGCTGTTTCTGGTAAGGCTGCACTTCCAATACCAGGAGCAAACCTTCTTCACAGTACCAGCAGAGACGATTAAGTTTATTGAGATGAATGTCCACCTACCAAAAGATGATGTCTGGTAAAAAGAACCCGCTGCCACAAAGGCTTGTATCCTTTCTAAGGGGAAGGAAAAGCTATTGCTTGTTGGATACCCAGGATTTTCCCCAGAAATGTCTTGCTTTGACAGGGCAGTAGGTTGGATGTCTCAACATTGATCATGAACCCCAAAGAGTGAAGGATCTTTCTTTTTTCTTGTGTGCTGCTCGCATTGGCTGGCTGTGTTCCATAATACCAATCAGTCGTCCAGATATGGATAACTTCTCACTTTACTTAAAGACTGAGGCCTTTTCTAACTATCTCCCTCTGGGACTTTCTAAAGGAGCTTTAACTTGTCCTTGCTCTACCCCTTTGATGGCAAACTGCACAGATTCTACTCACCCACTCGTCTCTCACATTCCCCTCCACTTATCATTCTCTCTCTCTTTCTACCCCCACACTACTTCCCCTGATCCTACTGGTCCCTCCCACTTCTCCTACTTTTACCCTCCAGCTGGTTGTCCTCTCTCCCTATACACCATTTCCTGGTTTTACCTCTCTCTCACTCCCCTCCAACTCCCTCCTTGTCCCCAACACTCCTCTCTGCCACCACTACACTTGCCTCTACTCTCCGCTATCCTACTACCTCTCACCTATCTCTCTGCCTCTCCGTTTCATGCATTCCAAAACACACACTTGCATCCGGTCTCACCAACCTCTCTTAACTTCTCCCCACATTCTCTCTAACCTTGCTACAGTCACTTGCTCACTCGCTCACCACTCAATTGGAACCATCCTCACACCCAAAAACCTTAAATTCACCCTCTCACAGCTCACCCATAGTCTTTTCAGAACACCTATCTACCTTCCATTCCCACCTTGCTGGTCTCTTGGTCTACCTACTCTGCTCCTGACCTGACCTTAACACCTTTAACCTGCTTCTGAACTGACTGTGCTTTTATAGTCCAGTCATTCTGCAGCTCCTCCCAGATCCCTTTCGTTTTCCATGTCACATACTCCCATTGGCTAAGCTATACCTCTGGGTGTTGGGACTTCCCCTAGAATACTATGAAAAGCCTGCTATCCCTGCCACCTTTGCAGTCTCTCTTTGTGGGGTGGCATCCATTTGCTCAGTCTGCTTGTTTTCCAGCTTTGGTGAGTTTTTCTACCAACAGGATTTAGGAAGGATTTCCAGGTCCCCTCATTCTCTAGCAGTCTCTTTCCAAGTACAGTGTTTCTTTGATTTTCCTACTGTAACCATGGAGTCAGTCTGTGGTTGCTGGGTTGGGTATTGAATGTCTCCTTCCTTACTCCAGTAATGATTCCATATCGCTGGCTCAGGTCCTGGTTTTCCTTGTTGCGGCAAAGTGCATCCTGGGAGTTGAAATAGGTTTGTAGGCACTAAAGTGGCATAGTAGTACCAATTTCTGTTTAAGCACTCTGGGGATTTAGTGACTGGGGTCCCTTTGGCCAGGGATGTAATTTCATCAAAATGGCAGGGGTAGCGGAAGTGACATCACATGACCCTTGATCCCTGATGACATCACAGGAAGTGATGTCATTTGACCCCACCCCGAAGTGATATCACGGGTAGCGATGGAACACTATCTTTCACTCGTTGACAAAACAGGAAGTGGCATCACATAGCATTGTACACTATGAAACATTTGGTTACAATGTCACTACAATGTGATGTACATTTCATACAAGAATGGATCGCCTTATGTATCGTTAAGATCAGTGTGTATAGGCCCATATTACCAAATTACTGTGAATGCTAGCAGACATCGATGACAAAATAATAATGATGTGTTATTATATAGCACTTACGCTTAAGCGCTTTATATAGAAAAAATATGCACCGAATATCACCCAACCTGTGTTGGTACTTATTTATCGACCTCAGAAGGATGAATGGCTGAGTTGAGGCGTTTAGGAACAAACTAAATCAGTGACTCACCCCCTAAGTGTGTCTGAAAAAAACCTTTAATGAGTCTAGCAATTATTGTATAGCATTCCAAAAAGACACATTATTCCTATTCTTTCTTATTTAGGTTCAGTGCTGAAAGTGTTAGACTTGTGGGACTCCTGTTATTATTTTTCTTTTTAAGGGGCCTGAACAAGAAAGCCAGCCACTCCAGAAGTAAAGAGCCACATGGTGCTGGCTACAGCCCAGGAGCTTGCATTAAAACAAATTAAAACATTTTTTTAAAAAGAAACCTTTTTTTTTTTTTTTTAAAGAGGCCGCAAGGGAGACCCACAAATGACATCCCTGCCTTTGGCCACCCGCACACCACTGCACCCTTGTGACAGTGTCATGTTTGTCCACACCCCAGGGGGATAAATGGACACAGGCTAATCACATGCTTGTGGCTAAGGATGGTGAGCCTAACTCTTCCCCTTATGGTGGCTTTTTATTTTTATTATTTTTTTCCTGAGCGGTCGCCCATACATCCGTTTCTGTTCCTGAGGAAGGCGGTACTAACTGGTAATCACTGCCGAAACACTGCAGAGTGGCTGCGCAGTCCCAGTGAAGAGAACTGAGCCTTACCATAGACCCCTGACCCCATGACATTTTTCTTGTGGCAGTATTTTAAGTGATATATATATACTAGGTCTAGCTAGACAGAGGCATTTCTGAACATAATCCAGGCTTAAGTTTTCAGGCCATTGCACAGGACTTTTTCCTGCGTGCTTTAACATTAAATTGTGGGATGATGATGATGTCTATTAGATGGGACTCTTTTTGGTATGTTTGTAAGAATGTTCGTAGGTATATAACTAACAATCCTGTTTGGTATTTAAAGCAATACATCTATGTATGTTTAATTTTATGAATACCTTGCAATAATAAATGCAGATGAAATAATGCTTGCAAAATCCAACCGTGGCAAATACCAACATGTCTTCAGATGTGGTTTTCTTTACATTCTCCCTAAATACTGATTTAGACTATTAGGGAGTCGCTGTATCCAGTAGAGCACTCTTGTATAACCGACACAATAAGCAATAAGGAACTCAGCTCCTTTTAGAAGTCATTTCCCTGCCAGGACAGTTCTTCGTAGTTGAGTATGTTCATGATTCTGTCATAATACACTTGTGCTGCATGTCTGTGTAGAAGTTCTGACACTACAGCAAAGAGCTTTGGATATACCCTTGGAACTGACACCATTACAAAGGGAAATACGTCGAATAAATAATGCAGGGCACCCACCTTAAACCACTGATACGAGCTGTGTCTGGGAAACAGTGAAATACAAAATAGGCATATTTCAAATCCAAGGTGATCATGTGATCTCCTTCCATAAGTAGCAAAATAACTTCATGCAAGGTTGTCATTCAAAACGTTTGCCTCTTTACATATCTGTTTACAGGTCTGAGTTTGGGTATTAATCATCGGCATACTGGGGGGGTCCCACACCCTTCCAGGGGTTGGCGGCGACTAATGTCAGCTGGTGGTGTGGGAAGGAGGCGCTCTGCCATGTCATACAGGAACCAGGAAGCTCTCTCTGCTCCCTGTTTGCGTGGTGTGGGAGCCCAAAGCTTGGGGTGACTTGAACTGAAGCTGCAGCCGAAAACATTATGTCTAACGTGTGTATTATGCATGTGTGCCAGATGTACGTATATGGGCGAATGGGTATGAACATGATTGTGTATTTGTATGTACTAGGTGGGTGCCTGTGTGGTGAATGCAGTGTGAGTGGATGTGAAACAAGGTGTATGGGCGAGTGACTGGTGGGCGAATGGGCATGAATGTGATTATGTGTGCGTGCGTGGTAAGGAGGGGGCCGGGGAGCACTGAAGCATTGTTGACATTTCCTTAAGCGACACAGCAGGTTTTACTGACATTTTCAGGCAAAGCCAACTTGATGCGTGTTTTAACATGACTAGACTGGCATTTTTGTGCAGCCAGTCTAGTCATTCCTTACTGTGGCATGGCATTTATTAGTGGCCATCTATGCTAATGTAACCATAAGTGTTATTACATGGCTAGACTGACATTTTGGTGAGGCCAGCCTAACTATTTCTTGTGATAAGTGCTTTTACATGTCTAAAATGGCTGACATTGGATAAAGTTTGGACATGTTTTCTTATTTTATCATGGCATTTTTAATGGAAAAGCCAACAGGAGTATGTTGTTAATGTGGGGGTTACTGGCATATAATGGCAGCACCGGCTTGGAGATGTTTTCTTAAAGTATCATTACTGGCATTATGCGCAAAGCAAACAGGAGTATGTTCTTATATGGAAATACTGGCATATATTGGTGCAGCCAGCATGGGAATGTATGGGTACAGTCAGCACGAAAATGTTTTTTTATACTTGCATATATTGTGGGGAAAGAAATTAAAAGGCTCCTGTGCACTGTTGGGGACTTACATCTGTTGTATTTTTTCATGAGTTAACCTACAAAACTGATTTCAAACTGTTTGACTTTTCACCAACTTTCACTGAAAGTGTACTGTATAATGCACCATTTTAACCCATTATTCAAAACATTTTCTTGGAAAGCCCCCAAAATCGCCTTTCATTGGTTCGGGCTCCCTCGCTACGATCGATCACTCTTGCATACTTGTAGCAAATATTTACATCCCTCCAATAAAAAGAAATTAACCAGCTGCCACTGGTGGTAGGTGCATTTGGGTGCCTATCTGAACGATTTAAGCTTTGATTAAAAAAGCCTACTTTCATCTGTCACCTAGCACACTGCATGCATTCCACTGTAGAGGCCTGATCATCATGGTCATTGCACATACACAGTGGTCCAGGCCTGGCCGGAGTGTGGCACGTCCCCTGCTTTGCTGAGGGGCTCATGGGACTGGTGGCTCAGCATGACTCTCAAAGAGTCCCCCACATTTTGAGTTACGACACTGCTATACATCTTAATGCCCTTTCCTTTTTGGGAATACGGAAGGACAGTGAATATATACACCTTTGTTCCTTTCCCTTTGTAGTATTTATTCTACTGCCCCTTTGTCAGGAGTGTGTATACCTCAGCGAACAATAGCGGGAGCTGCTCTTTTCTATCGTGATTTTTTTTTGGTGGCTGTATTTTGGTCTTCACAGTGATTCTATGCAATAAACCATCTCTGCTGTTTCTAATACCTACTTTCTTGGGTGATTTTACACCACATGTGGGTGTAGTTGCTTATTCTTGGCACTACCGGTGTACTGTTTGAAGGTTCCTTGAAAAGACAGTCGCAGCCCTTTTTGGGGCCTTCCGTTCCACAGTAAATGTGTGTAATAGATATTGCTGCCAGGAGTCAAGCTGGGAGTGGAAAGGGCTGCTCATACCCTGAGGCTTGTGCCCTGTTTGGGCTCCAAGCTGGTGAGGTGCATTTTCTGATAAAAGGTCTGGTTCCAAAAGTCCCCAGTGACCTAATAGTTTCATTCTCCTTTTTGGCGCTCTCTAGGTCTTCATCCACTTCTGGACCAAATAAAAGTTCAAGTCATACAGCATTTTAATTATTCTGGCTTGAGTTTCTGGTTTAAAGGCTGGAACGCCAAGTATAATATTTTACCCTTAATGTTGTAACCGCTTGTCTTGGCTGTAGTTAAATTGGAGTATTAGACACAATGTGCCCCTCTTGAAGCATTGCCTACGACTATAGTTGTGGCTTCAGAAATTGGGCTCCATTTTATGTCATTTACCCTATCGTACTGTGTAAGGTCAGCACTGGAAGTGATTAGGCATATATTGTATGCTTCTGGAGCCTCCATTTTCCTGCCTAATATTGGCATGCGCTTGCTCTGACTGTCAGTTGGCTCTTCTGACAGATGTCCCACATCTCTTTCTGGCATTTGTAATTAATCAGCTTTAGGGCAAACACTTAGAAGAATATGACCTGCTGGAGGAATCAGACATGTCACACCTCACTGGGGGTGCACAAAGGGCCAGAGGTTGCTGTTGGTACTCTTTGCTCACAGGAGATGTGGCTGCCATTCAGGATTTGAATGCCCACATTCAGGGAGAGAAGAGAGAAAGTGTCAACGTGAAATGCAAATGGGTATTCTCCTTTGGTATGTCACACAGTGTAAACTAAATTGCAATACTGCCTAGGTGGGTTACAGTCCTTACTGTAGAAAAAGCTATTTTAGACAGTTTGTTCTCAGAAAAGAATTACTCACAATTTTTGAGCTATACAAATACCCCTCCGAACGCACGCACAAACCATTAAAGAGGTAACACTTCCTTTCAAGATTAACATTTTATCTAGTGCACAAAGCAGGCGGGGAACATACCTAGAGTTGTAGGAAGATTACGGTCGACCACTCCATCCTGCTATCTCGCCTCTCCCAGTTTGGTATATCTGGCCAGGTACTTGCCTGGTTCAGTTAGTTCCTTGCGGATCGTACTCAGATCCTCTCAATGCCTCCTTTTCTTTCTGCTCCTTGTCACCTCAGTTGTGGAGTGCCCTAAGGCTCTTCCTTGACGCCTATTCTGTTTAACATCTATATATGGGCCCTTGTGTGTCTCGTCCGCTCCTTCGGCATCAGGTGCTACTCCTATGCAGATGACACCCACATACTGATCAGACTAGACCTTGATCAGTCTGAGGTGTCGTCGTGCTTGTGGGGGTGCCTGACAGCGGTTAGAGATTGGATGAACCACAATGGGCTCAAACTGAACAGAGACAACACCAAGGTGATGTTGGTGGGCTATCCCCCCGATCCTACACTTTGGGTGTCTTCCTTCTGGCCCTCCTCCCTGGGGCCCCTACCGATTCCGGTTAAAAAAGTGAAAAACTTGGGTGCGGTTTTATCCGCATCCTTATCTATGGACCACCAAGTCTCTGCGATCTGTCAGGCTGGTCATTTTCAGTTCAACATTTTGAGAAGAGTACTACTTCTGATCCTGGCCCCGCTGCACCCTCCCGTGGTTGCTGCTACGGTTCTATCACGTATAGACTATTGCAACTCTCTGTATCTAGCCCAACCCAAGGCCCTGATTAAAAGGCTGCAGCGGCTGCAAAATTAGGCCGCAGAGGGTAGCCACAGGCTCCCCTTTTGGAGGGCACATCTCCCCTGTGTTACGGAACCTGCACTGGTTCCCTGTGGCTCAGCGGGTTGAATTTAAGACCTTGTGCATTGTAAACCGTGCCATTCATGGTCAGGGTGCAGAATACCTTCAAGCCAAGTTCATGCGCTATCGTCCTACCGGTCACCTTCGCTCAGCCACCTCCGAACAACTGGTTGATCAAAAGCACAACAGAGACCGGTTTGGCGGCCGGGACTTCTATATTGCTGCAGCAGTTCTGTGGAATAATCTTCCACTTATAAAGAAAACTCTGGAGTTTAGAAGGCGGATTAAAACTTACCTATTTTGAATGTCATGGGGCTTTCTCCTCCTCTCCTAGCATCATGATGCCTTTGGGCGACCGTGCGCTTTACAAGAACCAATAACATAACAGTTGAACGAAATTGCTTGCGTAAAATATAGGTTTTGATCTTATTTTGCTAGGAAACAATTAACAAATGTTTAGAACTGTACGCAACGATTTTAAGTTACAAAAGATGAACAGCAAAACTTACCAGCCTAGAGTCCTGTGGAAGAATGACACCATCGTCCCAGAGTCTTGCAGTTGAATAAAAGGCTGAACTTTCTTCCTCTAACCTAAGAAAAAGAAAACATTGTTCCTTAATCCCCCACACACGTGAAATCATATCAATAGCGTGTACAAAGGGTACGAATGCTGCATCAAGTGTGCATGGCACATCAACTCCACAGCACTTACCTTCCCTTTACCTTATGGCGGAACACATTCATCTTTCTACACAAAAGTGGGGTCGGGGGGAGGAGGGGGAGAAAGGCAGAGCTGCAAGAAGGCAATTTGAAAACAAAATATTTGCAAAAAGGAATGTTATGACAAATAGTTGAATAAACCTGCCAGTGAGCAGTTTCTAAGAGCTGCGGGTTAAGAGCAGTGATGGACCAGAAGTAGTGAAACAGAAATCTGGCATTGGTGTGTGCGTTTCTCCTTAGTGGGTATCTCCTGCTGCATTGCATATGCCTCTGTACACGTGTCTGCTCACTTTATACAGCTCTACAAAGTGTTAATTTCCCCTCTGTAGATTTCTCCTTCGCGTTATGTCATCCCCCATGTATATGAACCAGCTAAATGGCATTGCCTCGATGTCAGTCTATTTGTCCCTAAATGCTGTTTATGGCCCTTGTGATCAAGTACCGTGCCTAACCTTGGGGACCAACAGTGGGGTGGTGAAAGGCACCTGGGCCACCCTGAGGTAGTGGATGTTGGAACTGGAAGAGGTGTATGGAG
Source organism: Ambystoma mexicanum (assembly GCF_040938575.1). Classification (NCBI taxonomy): domain Eukaryota; kingdom Metazoa; phylum Chordata; class Amphibia; order Caudata; family Ambystomatidae; genus Ambystoma; species Ambystoma mexicanum. The sequence continues at coordinate 1,196,621,003 of NC_090922.1, forward strand.
GATCCAGAGACCATCCCAACTGAGTCCCTGCACTAAGACAAGGCACAGTCACAGGAGCACTCACACCCCCACCGCTCCACAAGATCCCATGACTACCAAAGGGGTAGTCACGGGAACACCAACATCCACAACACCCTTAAAAACACCTATGGCCAATAAGGAAAAAAGAGGGCCTTAAGGATTCTTAAAGAAGATCCTTTCCAGCTGGTCGACCCCCTCAGAGAGCCATTCCAGCTGCCTAGCCAGACCCTTACATTCAGCTAGGAAATGGAGCTTTCTCCTTTAAGTAAACACTTTCAACACTTAGAAGGCGCTAGAGAGTGGACACACAAATGTTTTCTTCTTCTGCAACAATGCAGAGGGAAACCTTTCCCAGGTGAGTGATCCTCATATGGATTGAAAATTACACGCAACTAAATTGAAATTGACTTGCGTTTTATGTAAGGCAAGGAAAATAAACAAAGGTCATTCTAACGCTGCGTCGAACTTCACAGGTGTAAAAAAGTTGTAACTATCCCGTGACGAAAACATTATAAATGTACCAGTCTCCAGAAAAAACGATGCTGTTTAGTAGACATCTTTAACTTGTTCTCTAGGTTGTCCTGTGCTTCATGTTCTGTCTGGTGTGTTTGTGTCGTGCCCAATGCATACAGGGTTTTCGTTGCATAACAAATAAATAAAATAAACAGCATCACAGGCTTACGAGAGGGTTCTCTGACTTGTAATTCACAGGTTAGACAAGTAGAAGGGCTACAGGTAAAGCAAGCAATGGAAGCACTGCTTTCTGGAGGAGGGAAGGAGCCTCACATATAATCAGGCCAGATGTCAAATCTAAAATTGCAGTAGGGCTTAAAATAAGCTTAGTCCAACAGCCTTTCAGTCCACATGACTAAGTACATTGCTCATTCATGAAACAGCTCAGACCACACAGCCCAGTTGCAACCAAGACCTCCAATTACCACTCAAGGGAGGAGACCACCCTCTAAAAAGCAGCCAGCTCAGTCTGGCAGTGTGTGGCATTGGTGCAGGAGCTGAAGAAAGGTGTGTGAAAGAGATTGGTGATGTAGAGGTGCACTGCAAGGAGAGCTGGATGAGAGACTTGGAGGTTGCGAGAGTGGTGCTAGGGTGCTGCAGAAGGAGTTTGTACCATCTGGAGAGCAGGAGAGATTGAGGAGGTTGGAGAAGGTAGGTGATAACGTCTAGAGGGGTAAGTTTGGGGATACAGAAGGAATATTAAGAAGGTTGGAGGTGTGGCACCATCTGGATGGGGATAGTCAGAAGGAGGTTGGAGGCGGAAGCTAGAGAGAGTTTGAGACAGCGAGAAATAAAGAGGGAGTCAGAGAGAGTGAGAGTGATTGCACTGAGGAGGTGAAAGGAGAGCTGATACCATCTGGGGTGAAGTACAGAGGCCAGAGGGGGAGATAAAGTGATAACAACTAAGGAGGCATAAGGCGAACAGGTAGAGGTCCAAGGCAGATTTAAGTGGTGGGAAAAGGTATGAGACTTTGAAATCGCACCAGGATTCAGGGAGGACACGACGAATATATCTAGGAGTGGAGACTTCCTGGATTCAAGACCATTGCGAAAGGAGGCGGCCAAGAGGACCAACATGTTACTCGCATGGTCTAAACCATGACCAAGAATACACCTATTGGACAAGACCCACGGCAGCCTAACCAAGGAAAACGATCTGGAAACGTCACTGAACTTTGGATGTCTGGACTGTGAATGGATCTTCCTGCAGAGCAAAAAGAAGGTTCAGGAACCCTAAAAACATGCAGGCTGAAGACAAGGACCTGGTTGATCTAACAGCCAATTAGAGGCCACCCCAAAAACTGTGCAAAAGGTTTTCTTTTGAATGCAATTTGAAGCAAACTCTACCCTATCCTGCTGGAGTTCCCATTGTCCCTACTTAAGAGAAAAACAGATAAAGCCTGGAACACTGATCTTTGTGAACGAAAGTTAATTTTAGTTTTACCATTACAGGTGCACTATACTCACTTTTATGCTAACCACCACATTCGTTTTATTTTCATCGATAAAAACTGCTACTGAACCTTATGCCCTTGCATGGCATTGTGTAACAACATGGCATAATCAGGGAAACAGAATGTATTTCTTGTATAAGCGCCTAACAAGCAAACAATAAATAAATGCATGCTCGCTCTGTGTACACGTCCCTCAGTACACATGGCACTTCTCAGTTTATAGACCAATGGTCAGAGTCACTTTTCAATTTAAATGACTCCCTCCCCCGTCCGTCAATTTACATATGCCTCTTCAATATACACATAAGTGAAAGCAGTTTCTGCAACTACTCTTGGTGCTGTGTGGTAAATTCAGCCCCTAGACCCAAATGATTTGCCTCTGGCCACGTTAAGTTCAAATGGTGCAGAAATATGAAAACACACCGCTAGCAGAGACAATGCTAGCATGTCATTCTGATCCATCAAGTAACTGAATGTTGGAGTCAGAAAAAGAAAAAAAGAACATTAAATGGGCACTGTGTACGAATGACAGAGCTCCATACCTGAAAACACGGAGAGCTACCATGGAAATGTGTGCATTCTGCCGCTTGGAAGCAATTAACATTTTAAACAGAAAACTCCATTGATAGAAGTAATTTGAAGGCCCACTTTAATGAAGGTGGTGACTTTTAAATATATGGAAAAATACTGACAAAGGTAGCACAAGGAAAAATGAAGCAACATTTATTGTATTTACTGTGAGATGTAAAGCAGATTAAATGTATAAAAATGCAGAATGTAAATATTGGACGCTCTGAAATTCGTAGAATCACTAAATTTGGGCCAGGAGGAAGAAGGTCCCGAAGCGTGAGTAAATCTTAGCAGGCTCACAAATGGGCCTCTACCTGGAACTGGCTTTGGAAAGATCATCGTACTTAAGCAAATAATGGACATGCACATTCAATAATGATGACATTGATGATGGAGAAATGTTAAAGGTTTAATTTGATTAACCAATAAAACATCATAAAAATACAAAAAGAAAATGTTAAAAGACCATGCTCTGTTATTAGAGTTGTCTTTAAAACTGGTGTTCAAGCACAGAGACCTTTCCCCATTCGACTCAAAAACCAAGCACTGCTCATCCCCCCTACACTTCTCAGATATCTGGGAATGTCTTTGAAGTCTCAGCAAAGCCAGGAAATGGGCACAGCTTGTGCCCGACCAAGGATTTAGGTGGTGATTTTACTCACTGAAAACAACAATAAATAGATCTTTTAGGTACTCGCGCTTACTAATTTGCGATGTGTGTGATAACATTCACTCAAAAACTGGTATAATTCTCCTTAGCCTTGCTTTATTTAGGGATTAATTACTTGAATTTCAATTCTGATGTTACATCATTGAATTATGGTCATTCAATTAATACATCTTTGATTCTCCTTCAATTCGTAGCATTCAAATAGTACAGTTCTTGGTGAACAAGTTAATCGTCCAAAATAGGTGCGACTCAAATAATTATAAGTTACTCACCGCAGTGACTAACGTACTCTTAGTCCATAGTCCCCTTTCCTCCATACTGCATGGGCGTCCCTCGCGAGGGACGGCAGACAGAACCTTTTTCACCCGAAAAATCTTCTTCCCCTCTAAATTTAGAGGCGCGGCCCGGGGAGCATGCGCTGCCTTGACTCCGTCCTCCGGCGCCACACCTCATTCCCCAAAGACGCGTCGACAATATATTTACCATTGCCTAATGATACCAGATTATTAGGGGGGAGGAAGTGGGACGTATGGAGGAAAGGGGACTATGGACTAAGTGTACATTAGTCAATACGGTGAGTAATTTATAATAACTCTTACATCCCGCCCCTTTCCTCCATACTGCATGGACAATTACAACTGAATGCAGCCCCAGGGTGGAGAGGAGAACCTCATTAAGCAAACAGGTTCCGGAGAACCGCCTGTCCTAAAGCCGCATCTGACCTGGAGCCTGCATCCAAACAGCAATGCTTGCAGAAAGCAGATGGGGTGGCCCATGTGGCTGCCTTGCTTATGACCTGCCAGGGGACATGGCGCTGAAAGGCGATGGCTGTTGCCTTGGCCCTGACCGCGTGGGCATGCATGTTCGCCGGAAGGTGTTTATGGTGTCCCTCATACGCTTCGTTGCTGGCAGAGACCATCCAGCGGGAAATGGAGGCTTTGGAGGCCTGATAGCCTGGCCTGGCGGCTCCGAAGGTGATGTACAGGGCATCCGACTTGCAGAAGCCCTTGGTCCTGTCCAGGTAGAATTTCAGTGCACGCCTGACATCTACGCAGTGCAGAACTCTCGGAGGCTCATCCTTCGGGTTGGCAAAGAATGTCTGAAGGACAATCTGCTCGTTTAAGTGAAAGGCTGATGGCACTTTATGTAGAAATGCCGGATAGGTACGCAGGACCACCTTATCCTTGTGAAAGGTAGCGTACGGCTCTGATGCAACTAGAGCCTGGATCTCGCTGACCCTGCGCGCTGAAGTGAGGCCGACTAGAAGGGCCGTCTTGATGGTGACCAGTCTGATGTCCGTGGACGCCATAGGCTCAAACGGCTTGTGCGCGAGGGTGCCCGAGACTAGGTTCAAATCCCACACGGGGTGTGGCTTCCTAATGGGCGGGTAGAGTCTAGCGAGTCCGGCCAAATGTCTCTTGATGATCGGGTTGGAGGAGAAGACCCCCGCCTCCGAGTTCCTGTAATCCACAATGGCTGAGAGGTATGTGCGGCAGGTGTCCACCGGCACGCCGGTGTTGGCAAGGTGTGCCGAGAATGACAGCACGTTGTCCAATGAACAGGCCAGAGGGTCGATCTCCTTGGAGTGCGCCCAGTGGCAGAACCTGGTCCATTTACTTTTATATTGGGCTCTGGTAGCCTTGCTCCTAGCCCCCTGTATGATATCAGATTGGCTTGGGATAGGTTGAGGTGTCTGAGCGTCACCTACTCAGGAACCACGCTGTGAGGGCCAGCTTCTGAGGGGCAGGGTGGACTACCCTGCCCCCCTGCTGTGTCAAAAGATGTGCTGGGCCTGTCTTGAGGTGGATTGGAGGGACCTCCGAGAGGCTGAGCAGCTCAGAGAACCATGGCCTGACTGGCCACCATGGAGCTATCAGAATGAGGTTGAGCTGGCGAGACTCCTTGATCTTGCAAAGCACTCTGTGAATGAGTGGGGTGGGCGGAAAGGCGTAAGCTGACATGCCGTTCCGCTGAATCCATAAGGCATCGCACAGGGAGCCCTGGCCCTGCCCCTGCCAGGAGGCGAACTGGGGGAACTTCCTGTTGTGCCTGGTGGCAAAGACATCCACCTCGGGGGATCCCCATCTGTGGAAGATTTCCAGTGCTACAAGGTCGTTTAGCTGCCACTCGTAGCTGTCCACTCCCAACCTGCTGAGCTTGTCCGCTTCCAGGTTGGCTTCACCCAGGAGGTGGACTGCTGTGAGGAAAATCTCCTTTTCCAAAGCCCATTCCCACATGTTGATTGCAAGTCTGCATAGGGCGGGGGACCTGGTCCGCCCCTGCTTGTAGATGAACAAGTTACTTTCTTACCTGGTAACGTTCTTTCGATGGGATGTTCCTCCGACGTATTCCCCATCTATGACAGGTAATCACCACAGCTGTGCTACTTAGGAAACATTTTCAGAGTCCGACGTCGATGACGTTGATACGCTGTCCCTCGAGGGCCTCTATCGAGCCAACGTCACCGGATGTTATAAGTAGGACGCACAACGCCCGTAGCCTCAGTTGTCGTTTTTTCCCAGAGCGTGTGGCACCAATCTTCTGCCAGTATGACTACAGAAAGCCTTACGGAAACGTAAGCTGCAATCACATAAGAAATTCTGTAGAGGGGCAGGCTGGGAGGGTGCGATGTGGAATACGTCGGAACATCCCATCGAAAGAAAGTTTCCAGGTAAGAAAGTAACTGGTTCTTCGAAGGGATTGTGTCCTCCGACGTATTCCACATCTATGACAGACTCCCAAAGCAGTACCAACGTATGGAGGTGGGAAAAAGAATTTATAATTGTAGAATGCCCAATTAAATTGCAGAATAGAGGACCGCCTTGCCAAAGGCCAAATCTTGCGAATGGATAGAATCCAGGGAGTAGTGTTTTACAAAAGTATGGACAGAGGCCCATGTGGCCGCTTCACAAATGTTACGAATGGGAACACCTCTCTGCAGAGCAGTAGAGGCAGCCACACCCCTAGTAGAATGGGCCCATAAGCCTACCGGAGGGTCCTGACCAGCCAGACGGTAGCATTCAGAGATTGTCAAGATAATCCAACAGCTTCACCCAAACGCCTTCCAGCGTATCCTACAAAGAGCTGTACGTCCACTCTGAACCGGGACATGCGTGAGATGTAGAAACTTAAAGCTCTCCTAGGATCCAACCTATGGAGCCTCTCCTCTTCCTTACCAGGATGCGGAGGAGGATAGAACGCCGGAAGAATGACCTTCTGGCTCAAATGAAATTCCGACAACCTTCGGAAGAAAAGAAGGACGGACCCTAAGGACAACCCTGTCCTTATGGAACACCATGAAAGGTGGCTTGGCGGATAGTGCCTGCAACTCACTCACTCTTCGAGCGGAAGTAACCGCAACCAAAAATACAGTTTTAAAGGTCAACAGTCTCAAAGGACAAGAATGTAAGGGCTCAAACGGAGCTCCCATTAGGAATTTCAAAACTAAGTTCAAATCCCAACCGAGCACCTGGAAAGGTGACAGAGGGAACACATTAGTGAGCCCTTTCAGAAAATGAGAAATCAAAAGGAATCTTAAAATAAAAACACTCCTCAGACAAGCGCTTAAATATGGACAGTGCCGCCAGGTAACCCTTAATGGTCCCCACTTGCAGGCCCTTGTGGGCTAACGAAAGCAAAAAAGACAAAACCACAGGAATGGCACATGAAAAAGGATCCACATTCTTTACCCTGCACCAGTCGCAGAACTTTCGCCAACGGCAATGGAAAACAACACCTTCATCACGTCTTCAGGGAGTTCCCAATCCTTGTACCTCAACCTTTCAGAAACCAAGCATGAAGGTTGAGACACTTGACCTCTGGGTGGAGAACCCGACCCCCTCCCTTGAGAGCAGATCGTCTCGGTAGGGAAGACGCGTGGAGGGCAGATGGATATGTCGAGAAGGTCCGGAACCACACTCTCCTGGCCCATGCCGGAGCAATGAGGATCATTCGGGAACCGGTCCTGCGTAACCTCCGCAGCACTTGCGGAATGACGGGGACTGGAGGAAATGCGTACAGCAGTGGGAAGGACCACTCCACTATGAACGCGTCCCCTAAGGCTCCTCTTGGAGGAAATTCCAGCAAGCAGAATCTTTCGCACTTCGGTTGACACTGGTGGCGAAGAGATTCACTAGCGGGGTTCCCCAAAGAGCGAAGATCTCCAAGAGAACCTCCTGAGCCAGCTCCCACTTGTGAGAGAGACACTCTGCCTGCTCAGAGCGTCCGCCGCCTCGTTTTCGTCTCCGGCCAGATGAACTGCTGAGATCGAAATGCCCTGCTAGACGGCCCAGAACCAGAGCTGCATCGCCTCTCTGCACAGTGGGAGAGACCCTGCCCCCCCCTTTTTGTTGAGTTAGTGCATGGCCACTGTATTGTCTGTCAGAATCAGGACATTCTTCCCCCGCACAGACGGCAGAAAAGCCTTCAGAGCTAGCCTGATGGCCCTCAGCTCTAACAAATTGATATGGAGTCTGGACTCCGACGGAGACCAACGACCGCTGACTGTCAACTCATTGGCATGAGCTTCCCATCCCGTGAGGGATGCGTCCGTCACGATCGTTACCTCTGGCCAGAGTAGCCAAAATGGAGCCCCCTTCATCAGAGTGCCTTCGACGGCCCACCACATAAGATCCTGGGCGACCGAGGGCTGCACCTGAACGGTATCCGACATCCTGCCGGAGGACTGCGACCACTACATCTTGATAGCCCATTGCAGAGATCTCATCCGCAACCTGGCCTCTGGCACCAGTAGAATGCAGGATGCCATGAGACCGAGCAACCTCAAGAACTCGAACGCTGGGAGCCTCTGGGCACGTTGAAACTTGTCCACCATCTGCAGAATGTGATGAGCCCTCACCTGGGGAGGCAAACACTGCCCCAGGGATGTGTCGAGCAGTGCTCTGATGTACTGGAGCTGCTGGGTAGGTGTCAAGTGGGACTTGTTTAAGTTGAGGGAGAAGCCCAGCCTGTGAAGGGAGTGGCAGGTGACTGACAGATGATCCAGGACTTGCTCGGGAGACCGCGCCCTGATCAACCAATCGTCCAGGTAGGGGTAGACGTGAATCCCCCCTTTCCTAACATACGATGCCACCACCACCATGAGCTTGGTGAAGACCATCGGGGCGGAGGTCAATCCGAATGGCAGGACCCAAAACTGAAAATGGGAGTCGCCAACCGCGAACCTCAGGTACTTCCTGTGTTTGGGATGAATCGGCACATGAAAGTAAGCATCCTTGAGGTCGAGAGACCCCAACCAGTCCTGAAGTTGAAGGGCCTGGAGGACCTGAGAGAGTGTAACCATCTTGAACGTGTCCTTCCTGAGGAGCTTGTTCAAACCACACAAGTCCATGATGGGTCTCAATCCCCCATCTTTTGTCGAGATCAAAAAATATAGGGAATACCATCCCTTGTTCCTCTCCGCTACAGGCACCATTTCTATGGTGCCTTTCTCCAGCAGGGATTTGATTTCCTGCGCAAGGAGCGGATCCGGACTCTGCAAAGAGAGCTTCCCTGGTGGATTGTCGTGAGGCCTCTGCTGGAAAGGAAGACAGTAGCCGTGGGCTATGATCTCCAGAACCCACACATCTGAAGTAATGCACACCATTCTACAAGATGCTGCGCCAGCCTTCCCCGAAACGGCGAACCATGGGACATGGCCTCATGACTGAGCTGAATCGGTTGCGGCAGTGCCTGAGGGCAAAGAGGCAACTGCCCAAGCGGCTTTGGCACCTCGAGTACCTTATTTTCCACCTCTGGTACTCCTACGTTGGCCCCTTTGACTGGCAGCTCCCCTCGATCTACCAAAGGACAAGTAGTATCGAAAAGAACCTCCCCTCCATTGCTGTCCCCTAGGATGAAAAGGCAGAGGTTGACTAACTGCAGCGCTTAACAACTTCGCTGCAGCTTTGGAGGTCTGCAACCTCTCAAGGCTCTCGTCAGCCTTGCTGCCAAAAATATGGTCACCATCAAAGGGCATGTTGAGAAACCAGGACTGTACATCAGGAGCAAACCCCCGACTTCCGGAACCACGCAAACCTGCGCATCACAGTGCTCGCCGCCATGGACCGGCTTACAGAGTCTGCCACGTCCAGACCCGACTGAACGGATTCACACATGGCATCCTTACCATCCTGAACGAGGGCAAGAAAACCATCCCGTTCCTCCCCTTCGGGAATCTGTTCAGCCGCCAAAGATACACAATTCCACACAGTGTGAGTGAATCTTGCCAAGGCACAAATGGAGTTGGCTGCCCTTAAAGCCATACCCCCAGATGAAAATACTTTCTTCGCCCAACCGTCTAAGCGCTTGTCGTCCCTATCAGGAGGGATGGTAGGGTACGCCACCTGCTTTGCTGGGGCCGTAGCAGCCTGCACCACCAAACTCTCCGGAGTGGGGTGCAAAGACAAGTAGCCGGGGTCGCCACTGGCTGGACGGTATTTTTTCGGCAACAACTTATTCACTGCCGGGAGACTCTCCGGAGCAGTCCAAGCTGCCGCCAACCTTCTTTGTAAGGCCATATGAAATGGCAGCACCGGGTCAGTGGGTGGACCTTGGTCCAAAATATCTGTCAGGTCATCCTGCAGAAAATCCACAGGTGGAGCAGACCACCCCAAGTACTCCATCACCCTCGACATGAGACGCCTGTACGAAGACTCAGCGTGGGTACCAGGCTCAGGCCTGCCAAATTCAACCTCCGGGGAGGTGTCCAGACCACTGGCGTCATGCAAGGATTGACGCAGGTCTTCCATCTGGCTATGACTAGACAACAGTTTGTCAGGAACCTCAGGAGGAACAAACCCTTCCACATCTGACCCTTCATCCACCTCTGAGATATAATCCAAAGGCTGGTATGAATCCCTGGATGAGGGCACAGAAAAAGGTTCAAACACAGGCCTCACCGATTTACTCAGGGCCTTCCTCGGAGTTTCCAGCGTCCTCCGGGGTATCTCCGGTAAAACCTCCATAAAAGGCGTCTTTGCCTTCGACGGAATTGGCGTCCAGCGAGGCGCCGACGTCTTCGACAACGGCTTCGAGGCAGGAGCCCCGAGCGTGTCCTTCGAAGGCATCAGCGCCGATGGCGTCGATGACATCCTCGGAGCCGGAGCCTTGAGAGAGTCCCTCGAAGGACATGGCGCCGATGTCTTCTTAAAAGACCTCACAGGCTCCAACGGTCTCAAGGGCGCCGAGGACTGGGACCTGGAGCGGGCATCACTAGAGCGATCCACCGTTGTCCGATCGAGACCTCTACGGCTCCCGATGATCGCGCCGACCGCCCGAGCCCGAAGGCATGTGAGCGGTGGCCCTAGCGCGTTCCTTGCCGGCTTCTCTCGAAGGCGCGGACGGAACGGAGCCCTGCGATTCAAAAATCACCATCATCTCCTTGCAAAAATGCGTCCCATTCGGCCGTAGATGAATGTTTGTTGGGACAAGCTACCCGCCGTCTGGCGGAGTCCTCGGATGAGGACGGGGAAGGCGACCGGTGACAGCGCATCCGAGAGTGCCTAGAAGAGGCAGAGGAATGGCGGGACCCACTCTGGGACCGAGACCCCCTGGACTTACGGCGACGCAGAGAGTCGCCCCTTGAATCGCCCAGCGGATTTCGACTTTCAGAGTTTGGAAACCCTACCTACAGTCAACTTCTTCTTACGCTCCTGCAAGGCCTTCGACGTCAAAGACTGGCATTCGTCAGTCATCAGTGGCGTGGTCCTCGCTGAGGCACCAGAGGCAGATGTCATGCGGGTCCATAAGGGACATCTTGGAACCGCAGTCTCAACACTTCTTGAAACCCAACCGTGGGGTAGAAGACGACGAAGACATGATACTTCACAAACAACCAAGTTCGAAGAACCGATTCAATCAGGAGAAGAACCGAGGCGTGCCGAGATTGCAAAGCGAACACGTTCGCGGAAAAAACAGAACTGAGGCTATGGGCGTCGTGCGTCCTACTAATAACATCCAGTGACGTCGGCTCGACGGAGGCCCTCGAGGGACAGTGTATCGACGTCATCGACGTAGGACTCTGACGCCGAAAAACTTTCCGATGCAGCACAGCTGTGGTGATTACCTATCATAGATGTGAAATACATCGGAACACACAATCCCTCGAAGTAGTACATACTGGTCGAGTTGTCTGTCTGGATGAGGACAACCCTTCCCATGAGCCGTGGGAGGAAGGCTCGGAGCGTTAACCAGATGGAGTTCAGTTCCAGCCAATTGATGTGGTACTCTTGTTCTTGACGGGTGCCGTGGACCGATAGATCCTCCAGGGTGGCTCCCCATTCTTCGAGGGAGGAGTCCATGGTAATCGTCACCTGTGGGGCGGGGGGCCTTAAGAGCTTACCCGTCCGCAGGTTGCGGTCCTCGGACAACCACATGAGGTCCGGGTGGAGAGAAGTGGGGATCTTGATGATTTCGGCCTGCGATCCCTTCTCCTGGTTCCGCACGCTGAGAAGTGGAGTTGGATCCTCCTTATCCTGAGTCTGGTGTAGGGGACGGCCAACGGTACCGCTGCAAAAAGCCCCATGAGATGTTGGTACCACCAAGCCGAGGTGGAGCTTCGGCTGAGAAAGTGGGACGTGGCCTTCTGGATGGCCGAGATCTTGTCCTCCGAGGGGGAAGACCCTCTCGGAGCGCGTGTCCCAGATGAGGGCCAGGAAGGTTAAAGACTGCGTGGGTTTCAGCTGTGACTTCCTGAGATTGAGCGAGAAGCCCAGGTCGTGTAGCGTGTTCATCAGTGCCTGGGAGGAGTGGTGAGCTGCTTCCGGAGATGTAGCCCTGACGAGCCAGTCGTCTAGGTATGGGTATATGTGGAGGCCCTGAGCACGGAGGAGGGCTGCCACAGCATTCATGAGTCTGGTAAAGACCCTGGGGGCTGAGTTGAGGCCAAAAGGGAGGACCTTGTACTGAAAATGGCAGCCCATGATCCTGAACCGGAGGAAAGAACAATGGGGTTGTCAGATCGGGACCTGCAGATAAGCGTCCTTCAGATCGAGGGAGCACATCCAGTCTCCTCTGAAGAATGTCTCCGCAATAAAGGCTGGTGTAACCATCTTGAATCTCTGAAGCGGTAAGGAGAGGTTAAGGGTGGAAAGGTCCAGCCAGGTTGGTGGTTCTTTTGAATGGCGACGATCCTGGAGTAAAAGCCCGAACCTCGCTGGGAGGCTGGGACTTCCTCCACGGCCTGGCTCAGGACGAGCGACCGAATCTCCGATCTAGAATACGTTCCTGGACGTCCGGGTTAAACTTGGTTGCCCGGAGCCAGGCCATGCTTCTCATGTCCGTGGCAATACAGATGGCACGTCCAAAGGTATCTATGTGTGCTAGTATGGACTCCATGAAATCCTGCGCCACGAGCTTGACCTCGGCTAGCCCCGCCTTGAAACGTGATTGGCTGTGGGAGGGGATTTGCTGGAGGAAGTCATCAATTTCCCGCCATAATCTCTGGTTAGCGGCCGCCAGCATGGCGTCTGTGTTGGCCTGTCGCAGGTGCAAGGAAGCGTTGGAATTCAGCTTCTTACCATATGCCTCCAAGGTTTTCTCCTCCTCGCCTAACAGCGCAGTCGATGAAGAAGACGAGGACCACTGAGGTTTGGAGTATAGTGATGCTGCAGCGATCACCGGGGAGTGTGGCTGAGGATGGGAGGAGAGCAAGAGTGTATCCTCCTCCATCTGCCTATACTTGGCGTCCAGGCAGCGGTTGACTGGCTGGACAGAGTGTAGTTTGAGCCAACCCTTCGTGGCGAGGGAGACTACATCGGTTTGCAGTGGAATTCCCGTTCTGGCAGAAGGGCGCCTCGTGAGGACCTCCGTGAGGACGCCCTCTGCCGGCTGTTCAACCTGGGGCTGTGGGAAGCCCAGGTATTCCGCCAGGCCCGCAATACGTTCGTGGAAGGCCCTGGCCGATGATGGCGTGTCCGGATCCTCCTCCTCATCAGTATCCTGAGGGTCTGGGGGATCCTGTGGAGGAGGAGGAGTATTCGGAGCCGGAGGCAGGGGCACGGGAACACCGCCAGAGGCTGAGGAAGAGGTGGAGGCTGGTTTGGAACCGCCTGTGGAGTAGGCTGAGGAGCCGGAGGCGGCGGCTGCGCCGGAGCCAGAGATGTCGGCGGAGGCATCTGTGGTGCCGCTAGCATAGCGGGAAGGACTTCCCTGACTGTGTCCTTGATGATAGCCCCCATATCTGGAGACTTCATTAGGCTGAGGAAGCTCTCAAAGATCCAATTCTCTCTGGCCGAGAAGGAGGGCACTGAAGGGGTTAGTAGAGGCAACTGAGGCCGCTGCCGACCCTGTACATACGAACCCAAGGGAAAGTAGCCCTGTGCATAAGAAGGGTAGGCCATAGGCCACGTAACCTGGTTGATGCCAGTCCCACCTCGATACTCGTTCTTCGCCGAAGTCTTGCAGAGGCATTGAACGAGTATCATTTCCTGGCCCGTCTGCATTTTGTTGAGCTGCCTACCACGTGGCTGCAACGTGTTACTCGGCTTGTCGATGTGATCCTCTGCCAAGTCTCTTATGTGTGAGGCACGAGACTTGCCCCGCTCCGCAGGCTTGTACCCGGTAGGTGTATCCACCTCGACCTGGGGGTCGTTAGAGCTGCATTCAGGAGCCCCATCGGACGTACTGCCGGTAACAGGTTATAGCCTCTCGACCATGGGGCCGGTACAAGGGCGGAGCCCCTCGGGCGCAAGCCCGGTAAAAGAGCCTAGCGGCCCCCTCAACCCTGGCACCAGGAGGATCCGAGGACCACTCAGCCCGAAGGCCAGTAGCTGTGACGGCCTCAGTGCTCGAGTAGGTAAAAAGACCTGACCAGTCCCTCCTGCGTAGGAGAGTCCCTGGGAAGGAGTCTCCCTTTCGAGGTGCAGATGAAAATATAGGCCCTACCTCTGGCCTAGAACGTCTCATGAAACTCTTTAGGTCCTCAGAAGGAGACCGCTGGAAAAGCTCCCTCCACCTGAATAGTCTGTTCTTCAGTGTTTTCGTGGACAGCGAGCCGCATGCCGCACAGGCTTGCCAACCGTGGTCTGGGCCAAGGCAACGTAGGCAGAGGGAGTGGGGGTCTGAAGATGGAAAAGGCCTGTTGCAGGATGTGCACCTGCTGAACCCTGTCGAAGTCGACATGCGCCGGGGAGTAGCTGTGGCGTCTGTTAGGCAGAAACCTGTGCAGTTCCCTTAGGGACAACTGCAAAAAGCTTAAGACTACAGGTGTTGGCAGTAAACCCAATTGGTAGCAGTCTGCACCACCCAGATTTACCTGGTAGCTGTGGCTGAGCAGTCAGACTTCTCTCAAAAAGAGTTAGGCAGTATATAGAGTATACACATTAAGTACAAAAATACAGTAGCACAAGCAAACACTGACCAGAGCTTGGGTATAAAAGTATATAATTATTTATTTAAAAACACACTTGTAAAAATACACTGGCACTAAAATGTTAAACACAGTCATTAGAAATTATTATTCGACAAGTCTTAGGGAAAGAACACCACTTATTATCAAATACAGAGGTGAGCGCTTAACAAAGATGGTACTCCAATAATTATTTAAAAAGGGAGGGAAAAGGCAGAATTAGAAAAAGCACACAATACCAACACTTTTAAAAGAACCACAGCAAGTCGGGAAAGGCAGAGTCTACTGTAGAGCAAGGAAGTTCATAGGCCAGGCCCACTCTTGGGGAGAGCAAGGCGGAATGTGCCCAAGGTCACACAGTTGAAGTACACTTTAAAAGTCTTTGCAGATAGTTAAAAAAGGAGTTGGATCAGATCAGAAAAGTTAGTTAACAGGTCCCAGGACACCCCGGGATAGAGAGTCTAGGATTTACGAGAAACCTTGAACAGTCTGTCGCAAGGGAGACCAGGCAGGACACAGTGCCTGAAATGGTGAGAAAGCTCCAGCGGGGGCAGTTGTTCCTGGCAGCGGGTGCAAGTCGGTGCTTCATCCAGGAGAAGAGAAGATCTCGATGTGGAGGAAAGCTGGAGGTCGTTGCACTGCCAGGGAAGAAACCAGACGCAGAGTTTCCCAGTTAAAAGGTACTACCCTTTTATTCGCGGTAGTGGTGAAGCATGGCTATCCGGCCGCTGGGGTGCTTGGCACGGGCGATTCGACCACGAGACGATCCAGGAAGACGAAAAGAGGGCGAACTCGTTAACCCCGCCAGTTCAAAGGAAGAAGACTCTCCAGGATGAAGATCTTCTCTGTCGTCGGGAAGTGGTGAGGCGGTTCAGCAGGGCTCCACCGGTGGTGTCGTCGTTGCAGGTCGGCTCAGCTTCTCCCTCTTCGGATTCTTTAGGTCCTGTGGCGACTTCTGAAGTTCCAGTCCCCAAAGCCCTACTTTTATGCAGAAAACCCCCATTCATCAGTCCTAGCTGTCACTCAAACATGCTAAGTGGTGAGCCGGGCGGCTCACCACTGGGCCAATCACACAAGAGTGCGACCCTGCCGAGGCAACTCAGTCCAGGGTGCCTATTCCCCCCCCTCCCACACATCCTGTAGACCCAGACAGAGTGGCACCACTTTTGGAGGCTTCTGTGCAGAAGCCCGTCAAAAGTGGCACAAAGGACTCAACTTGGGTTGGAGTTACAGAGGCGAACACAAATGCCATTTTAAAACCGAGTCCTGGCACAAAGACCCAACTGGGGAATAAATATTAAATAAATAACCTGGCGGTATCTTTAACATTGCACCAAAAAAGTGGTGCGTTTAAAATGAATGGGAAAATCCCATAGGAAATATTCCGGTGGAATATTTCGCGTGGTAACCACTGCCACCAGCCAGAAACTCGACGAGGGGGGACTGCACAGTGGCCCCTTGAAAAACAGACCGAGGGGCAATCTAATTACCCCTACCAGTACTTCCACAATATGATGGTTTGTACTGGTTCTGTTCACAATTGAAGACTAGTAAAGTCAATGGTGACTTTACATGCCCTTGGAGACAGTAGTCAGTCCCAGGGTATGGAGTCTATGTTTGGGGGTCACTATGACACCTCTGTGTTACTGCACTGAGGGTGCTGTGTAACACACATCCCAAAAACACATGAAGCCCTATGGAGTAAAAGACCCTATAGCCCATAAAACACATTACAAAGTCAAAGGACATTCTCAAATCATGCCTAAGAGTGGGAGAAAAAGAGTCTCACTCTTAGCAGGAGAAAAAAATAAATCCCAAAAATCCAGCAAAGCTGTTGGGGGACTCACTAGGTTTGGGAAATTAGCCTTAACAGAGAATTCTCCCTAACAGCGTCTGAGGACCCAGTACCTATTGAGCAAAAAGACAAAAGAAGATATAGAGGAAGAATCCCTGCGTGGAATTGCATGGCCGAAGCCAAACCCAGGAGCGCTGGTGAATTCGGCCCGTTCCCGTCGACGCGGAAAAGGAGACTGATGTGTGGCGCCGGAGGGCGGAGTCAGGGCAGTGCCTCCGCGCGCCTCTAAATTTAGAGGGGAAGAAGATTTTTCAGGTGAGATTTTTTTGTTTGTTAAGAGCATCAGGCCTAGAAGGCAAGAGAATTTTATTTGAACCGACGAAAACCCTGATAGCTGCTACGGGACGGTTAGCTCGTGCTGAGAAAGCACGAGCTGTGCTCCAAAGTCCCAAATTGTCCCGTGCTAAAAAGGTGGGGAAGGGAGACCTTGAGGCAATCACATCCCGATATGTCACTTGTGAACACTTTGCCTTTATTTGAATACCCTATCCCACACACTTTTGTATTTAGCGTAAGGAATTGGCAATAGGTTTTTCTTAGTATTGGCCCGTTATTTTGACACAAGGCCACAAGGACTGCTTTATTTTCTTTTGATGGTCGACGCTTGCTCCCTTCTTAGATTTAGGTTTAGTTTAGGCGTTTTTCCACCCTGCATTAACAGTTTAATAAACACCCTTGAACTGTAATCACTTGTGTCTGTCTTTACTGTTGCCACCATGAGTTCCTTACACAGCCGATTAATTTTCACACACCTGGTTGCCCCTCCTCTGCACAGTGTGGGGCATTTACTGGGATAACCGTAGAGTTATTCATTGTGAATTTCATTTGTATAAAAGTGTAATGATGTCGGTTACTGCTCTAGCTGCTCTCCCTGCAAAGGCTCGGCGCATCACTGCAGTGAGGAAGCAAGGAGCTAAAGGAGGTTTATATCACTGTGTACAACATTCAGCAGATCCACCAATGGCTACTAAATTTCTGGTTTGTCATAATGCCAACTGCAAACTACCACCACACCAATGAAAATGCCTACCCCACACAAGGGCATAATCAACCATTTAGAAGAATAATTATTTTAGTGTAATGGGGGAGCTTCAGTTCTGTATACACTATATTGTGCTGGCACGGACATTCTTTTCCTCTTCTTCCCTTAAGGTGTCTATGCACTCTTATAGATAAGCTCCTTTGAGAAGATGAGAGGACAGTTTGGCCGCTCAAGGCAATCATATTGGGAGATGATGGGATGAACCTAAACACAGGAGTAATCTATCATGCGTGCCAGGATTTGGGCTGTATACAGAAAACAACAGCAGGAGGTTTCCTGTTAATGTAGAGTACAGTGTGCAATCTCTGATTCAGTTCAAACAGAAAGTGTTGTCTCTGCCAAATATGTGACTACAGAGAGCATTGTGCTCATAACACAGTAAATGCTGGTGTGTGTGTAGTCTATCAGATGTGTGCCTATAGTTAGTTTTATAATCTTAACGCTGCACACTCTGGGATGTGTAGAATCTGCCAGCTATGCACCCACAGCAAGATTTGTGTTCCCCCCGTACTCTAAAACATTGTAATGGTACATTTTGTTCATACTGTCAGATTCGTCAACACCCAACATGACTTGTTCTTTGTCCGCAGGATTTGCCCTCTGATTAGCTATGTCATGAAAGAAAACCGTGTTCCCTACACGAAGGCCTTGCTGGAGACCGGGTTAGACTTTGAGGATGTGCTTTTTTATGGATGAGAATTGTGGCGTATCATAAGGACGACACTGACTCTTTGTGGACATTTTAATGCAGGTTTTATTAAAGAATAATCAAAATACCTACCTGTCTCTATTTGGGGTGTTCCCTACCAATCAAACTAAGGTGCTCATCAGTCGTCAGTGAATGTCCAAAAGGAACAAGTTACTTTACTGTAACTCTTCTCTAGCATGGGTCTTACATGGATTCACATGCTATGAATATTCCCTGTCATCATGCTGGTCCCTGGTAATATAACACAGTAAAATCCTGACAGCATTGCTAGCCAATAGATTGAGAAAATTGATTCATACCCTAGTGCACTCCGATCAAACGGGGTATGTGCCAGGCAGACATATGGCTTGAAACCTAAGGCGTTTACACCACGTTATTGACAGCACTGCATCATGGGACACTCCCTGCACGATAGCTGTGATGCACACCAGAAAAGCATTCAACTCCATCAAATGGGACTGGCTTGGTTTTGGGCAGACGTTCATCAATTGGGTGAGGCAAAAATATAGAAAACTAGTGGCAAGAGTGAACACAGGCAAACACGTCTCATGGCCCAGGGTTCTAGAGAGGGGCACTAGACAAGGTTGCCTATTAGCTCCACTTCTATATATTTTGGCAATGTATCTAAGGACAGAATACATAGATGCAGGCATACTCATTAATGGAACACGCCATTTAATATCCTTGTATGCTGACGACACACTGCTATATGTACAAAACCCAGAAGACAACTTGGAACTCATAATGGAGGGCCTAGATCTTTTTGCGCGTCTCTCAGGTATCACTATTAGTAAAGATAAGTCATCCCTGTTTTCACTGGCAGGCTTAACCCATTTACGACATAATACAAGCATCAGAAATACGGTTACGGTGAGTAATGTATCCCTTCTGAGGCTTGTGGAATCTGCTTAGATCACATGCTGTGCATAGATTAGAGAGCAGTGTTAGAAGTAGGTGGGATGTGAGAAGGGTCATGAGCAAACAAATGTCTTAGAACTGCTTGTCCCACTTGAGTATCTGTCTTGGAATGAGTGTCAATGCAGTAGTGCTGAGTAAAGGTGTGAATAGAGCTCCATGTAGCTGCTTTGCAAATGGTATCAAGGGGTACATTTGCAATGAAAGCCAGAGTGGCTCCAGTACCTCTTGTAGAGTCGGCCCTTGGTGTAAAAGGCACTGTTTTATCTGAAAGGGAATAGCACAGTTAGATACAACCGACTATCCACCTAAATATGGCATTCTTAGAGACACAATCTCCCTCTCTGCCTGGAGCTATGGAGACGAACAGTTGATCTGTCTTTCTTAGCCGCCTGGTCTTGTCTACGTAGTAGAGGACCGCCCTCCTCATATCTAGTGTGTGGAGTTTCACCTCAGCAGAGCTTTTGGGTTCTTGGAAGAAGGCCGGAAGCTCAATAGACTGGTTAACATGGAATATGGAAATGAACTTAGGTGAGAACCTAGGGTGAGTGCGTAAAATCAGTTTATCCTTGTGAACAGTAAAGAAAGGATCCTGCACTGACAGAGCTTGAATTTCACTGACCCTTCTTATGGATGTGATGGTTACTAAGAAGTCAAGTTTTTGAGACTAGATTTGTGCATGGGCTCAAAGGGGGGGGGGGGGCCCATGAGCTTAGTAAGTACCACATTAAGGTCCCAACCTGGTGGTGGGTTAGAAATTGGAGGGTGGAGTCTCTTTACACCTTCCATAAATGCTTTGACAACTGGCACTTTCCACCATGACACCTTGTTATAGGAAGTGGTGTGGGCTGATAAAGCTGCCAGGTGTACTTTAAGTGAGTTAAACACTAACCCTGCATCCAATAGGTGGAGCATATAGGTGACGACATTAGAAGGAGTACAATTAACTGGGTTGATTTGCTTATTCTGGCACCAAATAACAAATCGTTTCCATTTGTCATAATAACAGTGACTCTTTCAAGATATCCATACATCTCTGGGGTAAATTGAGATGTCCGAAATCTATGACTTCAGGAGCCATGCTGCCAAGTTCATCGAGTTGGGCTGAGGATGCAGTGTTAGTCCCTCGTGCTGTGAAAGTAGGTTGTACCGGCACAGGAGTTTGATTGGGTCGCACACCTCCAGTTTGCGTAGGTGTGGGTACCACGGTTGTCTCGCCCACATAGGAGCAACTAAGATGAGCGTCATCGGTTCCCTGTGGATCTTGGTGACCATCTTTGTCATCAGAGGGGTTGGTGGAAAAGCGTAGGCAAACATCCCTGACCAATTCATCCATAGGGCATTCCCCTTGGAGCCTGGCTGGGGGAACCTGGATGCGAAGTCTGGGCATTGCCTGTTTTCGCTTGTGGCGAATAGGTCTATAGTGGGGAAACTCCACTGAGAGAAGAGGTCTCCTACGACTTCTTCGTGTAGTGTCCACTCGTGTTCTTCTGGAAGGGGATCCCTGCTCAGAGCATCTGTTAGCGAGTTGTGATTCCCTGGAACATGTTGGGATGACAAGCAAATCTTTCGTTTGAGTGCCCATCTCCAAATTGTCTGGGCAAGCTTGGACAGATTTGTCGAACGAGTGCCCCCTTGTTTGTTTAAATAAAACATCGCCGTTGTGCTGTCTGTTGGAATCTGCACTGACAGGTTGGATAGGAGGGGTTCGAATGCCTGAAGCGCTCTAAAGACTGCCAGAAGTTCTAGCAGATTGATGTGGTTCTGAGCCACCGTGTGCGACCAGAGACCCTGAGCTGTGTGGTGAAGGTAGTGAGCTCGCCACCCTGCCAGGGAGGCGTCTGTTGTGACGACGGCCTGTGTCTCTGGATCTTAGAAGGGTTTCCCCTTCGCAAGATTCTCTCTTGTCCACCAGTGAAGACTCTGTACTAGTGTTGGTGAAACGGCCACTAGATCGTCCCACTGACCACTTGCCTGAGACCACTGTTTCGCCAACCATTCCTGCATGGGTCGCATGCGCAGGCGCATGGGGAACCAGGTAAATGCAAGATGCCATCATGCCTAGCAAACGCATAGCTTTGCACACCCTTATTTGGCGACCGGCCTGATAATGAGGAATTTGCAGCAACAGATTTCGAATTCTTTCCTCTGATGGAAAGGCCAACCCCTTTTGGGTGTTTAGAACAGCTCCTAGAAACGGTTTTGAGGTGCTTGGCACTAGGCTTGATTTTTCTCGTTGATTGAGAAGCCCAATTGAAAGAGGAGGTCGATTGTTCTTTGAATGTTTATTCTGCAAATTACGGGGGTTTCCCCTGTGCTGAGCCAGTCGTCCAGGTAAGGGTACACCGAGATTGCCTCCCTGCGTAAGTGCGCCGCCACCACTGCCAGTACCTTGGTGAATACCCTTGGAGCCGAGACTATCACGAAGGACAGCACCTTGAACTGGTAGTGCTGGTTGTCTATTTTGAAAGACAAGAATCTTCTGTGCGCTGGGACCATTGAAATATCAAAATAGGCATCTTTCATATCCAATGTTGCCATGTAATCCCCTTTTTTAGTAGGGAGATTACCTCTTGGAGTGTAGTCATGCATAATTTGTGTGGCTTGACATACTTGTTTGCAGGGCGCACCTCTAATACTGGGCGCATTGTTAGATCTTTCTTTGGCACAAGGAAGTAGTTTGACTAAATACCCGTTTACCTGGTTGCCCGGGACAAGTTTTATGGCGTCCTTTGCAAGTAGAGTGGCAATTTCCTCGAGAAGGATTTTCTGGTACTCCAACGAGTGTACCTTCTGTCTTGGAGGATGGTTGTGGGGGCGCGCTAATAGTTCTATACAGTATCCTGCAGACAATGTGGACAGCACCCATCTGTCCAAAGTGATCCCCTCCCATGAATGGGTGAAGGTGGAAATGCGCCCTCCTACTGGGGATGCATGGGAGGGGACCCGAAAGCGGAACGTCACTGTTTACTAGGTGACGTGCCACCCCTGGCGGCACTGCCTCTACCCCTAGTGCGGCCTCTGCGCTGGCCTCTAGTGAATCCCTGTGATGTTTGAACTGATTGTTGCCCCACGAGGTTCCTTGATTTAGGTAGTAGTTGGAACCACTCTGGGAGCGTTGGCCGCGAAAGCGAAGAAAACTATTATTTCCCCTTTGATCTCAGGGTTTATTTGTGAGTTGGCTGAGAGATTTTAGGGTCTCGTACTCATCTTTAGCTTTCTTTAGTGCCTCTTCCACTGCCTTGCTGAATAGAACGTTATGCTCTACCGGCATGTCTATAAGGGTGGCTTGGGTCTCGGGTTTAAACCCCGTCTGCCTGAGCCGAGCGTGGCGCTTTATTACTGTGCCTTCTGGTACTAATCTTCCTGCATTATCTGCTGCATCGAAGTTTGCTTTAATGATGCATCCAGACACAGATCTTCCGTCTGATGCAATTTGGGCCAACTGGCTCTTTAGTGGTTCAGGTGCAGTGGCTACTAGAGCAGCTACTTGTTCCCACTGGTGGCAGTTATAGCTTGCTAACAGAGTGGTACTGTTAGCAATACGTGCGTGATAGGCTGACGTGGATGCAACTTTCCTCCCCAGAGCATATATCCTTTTGCTCTCTTTATCGGGAGGTGCTTCTGAAGAAGTTAGTGGTGTGCCTGCCCTCTTTCTGGTGGTTGTTACTACTAGGGAGTCGGGTTTTAATTGACCCCTTATGTACATGGGATCGGAGGGAGCTTCCCGGAATAATTTTTCCACTCGTGGATTCACTGCACAAGTAAGATTTGGGGTTACCAGCGAGGGATCAATTCTGCGCTGGATTGATTTCAATATGGGGATGGCTTGGGTAATGGCTCTCCTGTCCCCTAGGATTTCTTCTTCAAAATCTCTATCTTCTTGGACAACCTGTGTGTCTATTTGAAAATGGGCTGCTATTTTAGCTAGTACCTCATTGAAGAGTGGCTGATTATCAATTGGTGAGTCATTGACCGGGGGATCCTTCGGAATAGGGGAGTCAAGATTGTAGGCTTCCGCCTCATCTTCCTCTTCCTCTTCCTGGTCCTCCTCATCCCCATAGTTAGCAACCCCTGTGTCTGGTCGTCCAGCATCTGTGTTTCTGTCTCCTCACCATATGGATGGTAAGGTTCAATTAGCAAAGGGTCTGAAACCAATCCCTGCTCTGGAGTCTCAGAGTGGAGCCTTTTAGTAGGGGGTTGAGAGTCCTTGGATCCCGAAGAGGCAGAGGTAGCTGGTGCATTTGCATAGCTATGGGAATAATTAGTGTCCTTTTCGTAGAAGTCTACAAAAAAGACATCCTTCTCATTACCCTATCAATATCAGCTGAGTTCCATTCCTTGGAACTGGGAATAAACCTCTCTTGCTCTGGTTCCTCATCCATACCCATATCATGAGGAGTGGGAGAGACAATTTTACCCTTAGGAGTAGTGTCAGGGACCTTGGACTTTTCAGGGGCCTTCTGTTTTTCTTTATGGTGTTCTGAAGGTTTCTGTGCTGTTTATCCCCCTTCCCGTGAGTAGAGGAAACCCGGAGGTTTTAGGGGTTTCAAAGTGTTTCGACGCATCGCGTCAAGGTTCGGAGGTCGTCGGATGCTTCGCGTCGAGATTCGTAGGTGGTAGAAGGGTGTCGAATCTCGGGAGTAGATGCTACACGCTTAGACTTGGAAGTCGATTCCGACCTCTATGCTCCCGACGACCACGCCTCTACAAGTATTGGTAGTGCGGCACTCTTTCCAACTGTGGACGGTTGGTCCTTGTCATGTGGCGATTTTGAACGGGAACGCCCAGAGGACACAGAATCGTTAGACCGCTCTCTCAGTGCCTTCCGTTGCCGATCGCTTAACACACATGTCGAGTCACGGCTGGGGCCGATGTGCTTAGTGGGAGTGGTGTGGGTTGCGCTTTTGCCGCCCGGTGTTGTCCCCATAACCAGGCCGCTGGCCAGTCCTCTGAGGTTGGCGGCTTGCTCGTGGGTGTCTAAAGTCACCCTTCTGCCCTCGCCGTCTGATACGTCAGCGTTGCTGCCATCGCTAAAGGTCCCTTCGACATCCATGGCCTCTCGTTGCCTGGCATAGTGGGCTCAGCGTTTAGTGGAGCGGTCTTTAAGTGTTTTGGGCTTGAAGAGCTTACAAGCTCGACAGGTAGCCTCGGGATGGTCTTGTGGGAGACACAAATTGCACATATTGTGCTTATCTAGCCAGGGGAACTTCCTGTTACACTTCGGCAGAATTTGGAAGTAGTTCTCTCCATATGTATTAATTTGGCAGCAGGCGAGTATATGTAGGAAATAAATGTGGGAGCCTGTATGACCACCCCCATTCTCCCTACTTGTACAGGACCGAGGCCAGAGGCCTTCCAAGGCCCGGGCCGAAGCCAGAGGCCTTCCGAGGCTCAAAGTCCATCGTGGAGTTTCGACAGCGGCTGTTCTCGATCTTCACTGGCGTCGATCTTCGGCGTAGGGTGGAAAGAAACGGGGAATTTTAACAATACATGTATAATTGGCTAATGCCAATGGAACTCCACAATATGCGTCCGAATGGAATGGGGGAAAAAAACAGTTCGAAGCCCCTTTTTGAATTTCGAAAAACAAACTGTAATACTCCTCAGCTTCCACTAGAAGTCGGCCTATGCACAGCATGTGATCTAAGCAGATTCCACAAGCCTCAGAAATATATATATATATATATATATATATATATGTTTCCCTTAGTCTTTGACTATGTTGCCATTTCTTGGAAACTTTTTAACAGTGCACAATGTACCTTCCAGTACCGTGTGCTTGGGTTTCTTTTTGTTTTAGGGCCCTAGACACCCTCGAAGTCTTTTTGGGTGAGTGTATGAGTGTGCCTGCTACGCACTGGTGGCAGCAGTAACTTTTTATAATGTTTTACTTTTTTTAACTGTATAATATCGCGTTTGGTTCAAGACTGTGGCCAGGACCGAAAATGGCTGAGCCACAGTCTTTTGTTCTGTCCCATGGCCATTTTGTCCCTTGCCTTCACCCAGGTCAAGTAACCTGGGTTTTCCTTATTTGGGCATGCAGCCTCCCGCCAAAAGAAAAATCTCTTTGCGGGCATCTGCCTGTCACGTGTGTGCGCCCAGGAAGTGGTCTGGGACTATCTGGTCCCAATCCACACTACTGGTGTCAGGATGTCTGGAGTGCTTGAATGACTGAGACCACTGTGGACCATGATTGGATACATAAATAGTGGTTTAAAAAATTATCAACACATTTATAGTAGTATTGTAACTAATTTTGATTGGAAGTTTGTTGCAATAGACCCAGGTGTGCAGGGGACGGGATTTCCTATTGATAATGGGTACTCTATTTTCTTGATTATTAGACTGACTTTTGATAGCAGAGTCATTGTTTTCTCACCCGCACCCTTAACACTCGTTAAGTTCCAGGGAGCCTTAGGAGCTGTGAACTACTGAACATCATAATAGACGTTGAAATACTAAGGGTGTGCTTTATCTCATATTTTTTTGTAATGACTTTTAGGATGGACACACACCTAGATCATTGATGTAATAAGTTGCCCCAATATCATGATAAAATACTCAAGTACCACTTTCAGTGGGTACAGGACACTGCGGGACGATGTTTCTGTGAAGGTCCAGGAGAGGGAACGTTCGATAGTGGAATAAGAGAACACATGTTTTGATATTTACTAGCAACCTATAAGAGTCCAAACCTAGGGCTCAGGAAGCTCTATGAAGATTTTTTTTGAAAGGAGCCTGAGAAGGGGGAGCGGGCAGGACAGGGACATGGCAGTGCCACCCAGTGCACTGCCCCTCCTTACAGATTGTGCCCGTTGCGGACATCTTCCGCAGGGTACACCAACCCGCAGCACTCGTTTCCAAGTAAGGGTTGTGGGGACAAGAACGGGGAAAGAGAAGCGGGAGGTGGGGGACATTAGAGAATGAAAGGAAAAGAGCAGCAGGAAGTAATTAGCAAACATAGGAGAGAGCATGCGACAGCAGTAGGACACACTGTTCAAGGAGGCAAAGAGGGTGACAGAGTCAAGATAGGGAGCCGGGGCAGCAGGAGGGGGGGTAGGGATGGGTGGACATTGAGCAGATAATGCTTAAACTGGGATTTCGCCCATGGGGAGAAAGGGCAGGACTCATCTGAAGTGGACTCTATTGCCTCGGACGGGGACCAGCGGACAGGAAGGAGTACCGGAAACAACGAGCTTTGGGATGCCGATCGGGAGAAGGAGAGGGGATGGAAACAAAAGAAAAAGGGGGAGAGAGTGAGAAAGAGCAAGGACTGGTCCAAGATCCTCCGCAGTGGAAAGAACAAGATGGCAGTGATGAAGGACTTGTGGGCCATGCGGGCCCCACACCTAAATGCCCCTGTTGCAGAAGGGGAGGAGAGACACACATATACCATGGCAGACGATGGATAGAGAAACTAGTGTACAGTTTGCCCTCCCTCATGGCAAGGGCGGGCAAGTGGATATAAGCCCTCGAGGAGGAGATATGGGATATGAAAAACTTGTTCGGGACGATATTGGGGGAGCGAGGAGACAAAATATGGGATGCAACGGGGTAAACGGAGTATCAATATACACAATGGGGAGCATACGTATGGTAAGTGCTAAGAAGCATGTACCCCAATACTTCGGACATGTGGGCCATATTGGCCAGTAGGATGAAATCAGACCGCTAGAGACCCGACAAACGTGGGTCAAAAACATACTCATTCTTTATCATATATTGTTCTGAGGACTTCCCCCGGACGCGCAGAACTCCCTAGATAAGGTAGTAGGGATAGAAGCCAAGGGGTGTCCAGAGATACAATCAACTATCGTGCACTTTTGCAAATGGAAGCAAGAAAGGGAAAAAGATGCAGCCGACAATGCCACAAAAGCAGAAACAAAGTTGGTGCAGAAGAAGCTAGCTAAGCTCTCAATGGAAGGGGCAGTGTTCACAGGCCCTGTTGAAGTATCTCCCGCCCCACAGGGAGGGTTTTAAGTGGGGAGGGCCGCAACAAGGGGGGTACCCTCAGCCACAGTATGCACAGCAGTAGGGTTCCAACAGCCCAGTGTCTATCCTCAAGGGGGGGGAATAACACATTAATGGTACACTACCATCAGGGCATAGGATACTCACAGAGCGTCAGGGAATTTGAGTATGGAGCAGCAGGACATAGGTTTTCATGGCCATGCTTCCTTTGTGGGCAATGGGGCCATTTTGCATGAATTTGCCCCTGTGGGCAACAGTTCGACTACAATACCGGGAGGACCACATGCAGGGGCCCAGTCAACACAGCATCAGGAGCAGCCCACACACACGCACCGCCACTGTAGCAACTACCGATGACCCCCCCAAGCAGGACCCGTAGGGATCCCAGAGCCACTAGCGAGTGAACTGCAAACGCCCACACATACACAGACGCAAGGGGACAGTACACTGCTGGGCCAGAACCTAGTTCCCCCCCTACACCTGAGTAACAGTTCTAGGAGGGAAACCCTTCCTGGTCCCACAAGCACAACACCTCAATAGGAATGTCCACAGACAATGCGTGCGTGTGTCCAGTCCTTACCGTAACTGAAGACCCCGAAGAGGAACCTGAGGTAGCAGTGAGGATAGGACAGAAAGATTTCTCCTTTTTGATAGATACGGGGGCCACCAAGTCTTGTATAGCGGATGGTGGGTTTCTGCTGTTAGTAAAAGTTATAGACACACAGGGCTTTTCTGAGGCCATTGTCATGGTTTCAGTAACACAGGATTTACAATTAACGGTAGGCACACAACAACTCGTGGTGTCCCGAATGCATTCAAAAGACACTCCCAAAAACATACTGGGAAGGGACTTGCTAAGGAAACTACCCAACGATTTAGTTCTCAGAAAAGGATATGATGTTCTACACACCTGGTATGTACCCAGAAACAGTGATAGCCATCATACAGCCTACTGTGCACATGGTACCTTGTGAGCACAACAAACGCACCCCAAGGTGTTCCTGTACATACTATTGGGTTGGGTGCCTGGGATGGAAGGGAATACATTCCGACTGTCCACAGACTGACGAGGCCGTCACACAAAAAAATATGGTGATATTATGTGGGACAGATGAGGATAAAATTGAATGGCGTGCAATTCTCAGTACTGACCCTACGTTGCCACTGAATGATGTGACTGATGATTAGCTTTTCGCAGAGGGTGAGGAGGAGGGAGACATGTGCTCCAGCTCTGCATCCGTGTCCAATACGAGTGGTAGAAAGACTAGTGCTGAAAATGACACAGGTGGTCAAAAAGCAGACCACCTACTGTAAGGGAGGCTTGGTATCACAAGTGTGACACTGACAAGAGGTACAATTTCAAAACCTTAATTCAATTTTCGGGGTTTGGAAAAACTCCTGCTTTGCCCTATAGCTATGATGGGAGTAGTCTACACCATCAGATCAAGAAAATACAGTCCTAGTCAGTCTTTCTCAAATCAAAATGGCCTATACTAACAAAACCTAATGCCTGTCCTATCTCTCATACAAAAAGTGTGTAAAGGGGAATATGCATGTAAAGGAAAATCATTGTTAAAACAATGGATCAAAGTGGCTGAGTCAGCTCTCCTCCCCACGTTGGACAGCACAGAGTAAGGCAGCCCCCTTAGACAGGATGACACTCTGGCTCAGGTTCTCAAAACAGGTTAAAGTCACTTATTCCAAAGTTTCAAAAGTTCTTTCACAGTTCAACAAAAAGTTCACATAGGTCTCCCTCAGCCGGGTTCGGACCTCGCAATCATAGCACTTGCAAGGGTCCCTTCCCCAGGTGCACATTCGCTAGGGGTTCCCTTCCCCTAATTTACCACACTTCCGGTCTCCCTCAATCGGGCTCGGACCTTTCACTGATGTAAAAGACCTTTGAATGTGCGAGGCTTTTACTATAGACCTCTGCAGGATCACTTCGACTTTGTTTTCAGTTCACACTCTTATGTGATTTTCCGCAGTGTCTCTTGGACTTGGTAGTTCAGCACCATAAGAAAAGGTTCAATGAAATATTTCTCTTCAAGCATTCACCTTTTCACTTCTCCTTTTGCTGCGCTTAATATCTTGACCATTACACATTTCAGAGTTTGTTCACTTTGCCGCTTTATAACAAAACATTTCACATTTCGCAGATAATTTCGAGTGGGATACTTCCTTTTGCCGGACCACTCTGAAACTCTCACTGGCTTCACAGTTATCAGCCACTTAAAAGTTCATCATGATTAGCTTTCTTTCGGGTCTCATCAGCATGTGCGCCAACTTCACTTGTGAGACATACTGTTGTGACCTCAATCTTTCCATGACATAAAGTGGCCTTTCATGTCTTTCACTAACTCAACGGGTGTGCACATTCCTTTCTTGTCTCTGTGGCTCTGATTCACGAGTCAAGGTTAATGCCGCAAACTTGACCTTGCCTCCCCAGCTCTGCCGTTCACCCGGGAGGGTCGCTGCCAGCCTTGAAATACAATGCAGGTTTCTTGTTAGCGATTTGGCTTTCTACGGGTCTCCTTCACGGTTTCCCAGAGCAATGACCTTCTGCAGGCATCTTCAGGGTTTCCTGAACCGTTGCTCTAATTCCTCGATCGGTCATCCTGCTCCAGTAGGTTCGCCTTTGCCCCAGAAGTTCTGCTCTTTCTCGTGTTCCACCTTACGCAGAGTGTGTCTCTATGTTTGAATATCAGATGTATGTGATTAAACTCAAGTGCCTAACTTTGCCTGACCAGATTAGTGGGACATGTCCAATGAGATATGCAAGGTTTCGCCTTTTTACTCTCAGTTGCCTTCTTCCTTGGCAGAATGTATGTGCAGATAGGGGAAGAGGGGGAGAGTTGGGACATCGGAGAATCCTATAAAATAGGACCAGGCATGCGTACAGGAAAGGGTGTCGGAATACTGCGCCTCACCATCGGTTGCCTCACCCCCACTACCCGAAGACACCACACCCAGGTGATCCTGCCATGCTGGTCCACCCCCAGGACCTGGATCAAAAGGCAATGGCCGTGCCCTGGCCCCCTGAGAGAGAGATCCCCAGAGACGAGTAGGTGAGACACCCTTTGGTTTCTCACACTACACTCGGGGTGACTTGAAGGAGATCCTGGAAAAGGTATGGACCAAAGGGCTCCATGATGTAGGAGTGCTGAAAGGAGTAGGGTCGGGCTGCATTAAATTAAATGAAGGGGTGCTGCTGCCTCGGGTGAAACAATACCCACTTTCCCATGAGACAGATGAGGATATGTATGACACGCTTCTCGCATAATACAGATATCAACGTCACCATACAACATAGCCATGTACCCAATCAAAAAGGCAAAAAGAAGGGCCTGGAGATTTATACAGGATCTCTGCCCCCTGAACAATGTGGTAGATGCTGAGTTCCCACTCGTGCCAAACCCAGTTACAATATTGGGTGATATTCCAGCAAATGTAAAATACTTCACTGTGATTGATTTGAAAAATGCTTTTTTCTCCATCCCATGGCATCCCTGAATCCAGACATCACCCTGTGATTACGTATCGCAGTGTCCAATTTGAATACAGGAGATTACCAAAGGGATATTTTGAGTCCCCCAAAGCTTCATTCGTCCATCCAAGTCCCCTGCATCTTCAGCTTTGTTCTTCGTGCCAAAAAATGAAGGTGACCTCAGAACTTGCATTGACTACCGCGCATTGAATCAGATCACGGTTAAGAACCGATACCCATTGCCTCTGATCCCCGAATTACTAGACCAAGTAAAGGACGCTTGCATCTACACTAAATTAGATCTCTGAGGGGCATATCATCTGGTACGTGTGAAGAAAGGCGACGAATGGAAGACTGCTTTTCGCATCAAGTATGGGTTATTCGAATACCAGGTGATGCCCTTCGGGTTGTGATATGCACCAGCAGCCTTCCAGTATTTTATGAACGATGTCCTTCGTGAACTCATTGACGTCTGCGTTGTCGTATACAGACGATATTCTAGTGTACTCCTCTTCAGAATCAGACCACGTGAAGCACGTTTGTGCAGTCCTAGAGAAATTACGCCAGCACAAGTTATATGCAAAATTGGAAAAATGCGTTTTCCATGCTACGGAAGTTGAATTCCTTGGATTTATCCTGACTCCAAAAGGAGTCTGAATGGATTCTAGAAGGTGGACGCAATTCTCAAGTGGCCATCACCCAGTTCAGTTAAAGGAGTACAAAGCATGCTCGGATTTGCTAATTTCTACCGCAGATTCATTCCGGATTTCTCACATGTTGTACACCCCATCACAGCACTCTTGCGAAAAAAGAAACGCTTCTTGTGGACTGAAGAAGCTGAAAACGCCTTCCAAGAGTTGAAAGTGAAATTCACGTCTGCACCTGTATTAAAGCACCGACGCCCTGAACTTCCATACATAGTTGAAACTGATGCATCCAGTTTAGCCATGGGAGCTGTCGTGTCCCAGAAGGATCCTGAAACTGGTCAACTTCACCAGTAGCATTCTGGTCCAGAAAGTTATCGGCACCCGAGTTAAAACTATGCGGTTACCAATAAAGAGTTATTAGCCATCAAATCCGCCTTCAAGGCTTGGCGGCACTATCTTCTCGGTGAAGGCATACCATTACTGTAATCACTGGAACTTGCAGTATTTAAAAACAGCCAAGGCCCAATCGTCACGCCAACTTCGATGGGCATTGTTCTTTGCCGAGTTCGATTTCGTGATCACTTATCGACCAGGCTGTAAAAATGGCAAGGCAGACGCCTTATCCCGAATAGGGATGGGAGAAGCATATGTGAACCCAGAACCGGTACCTATAATTTCAGAACAAAGAATTCTTGGCATAACTACTCTACAGACACTAGAGGATATTCAGGTAAAGATCCAACAACTCTTCGTCCAACAGCCCTGCAGAACTGGGTAAAGAAAGGCCCGGACAAGTCATCAATGATCTACCTTATTATCAAGGGCGACTATTTCTGCCACACAAGGAACTACAAGAACTAGTCATCTCCAATTATGACACCCTGATGGAAGGGCACCCAGGTATCGCAAAGACTGAAGCTAAAATTAAGAGACAATTCTGGTGGCCCACTTGGCGAAAAGACAAAGTCATTTGCAATGTGTGGCATTTGCACCCAAAACAAAAGTCAGAAGAAAAAACCAGCTGGACTTTTACAAACGTTGGATATCCCGCCTACACCATGGCACACCTTATTGTTAGACTTTATTACAGACCTACCTCCATGTAATGGATTTAACACCATTCTAGTTATTGTGGATCTTTTTTCCAAGATGGCCCACTTTATTCCTTTAAAGGGATTACCTTCTGCTTCAATCCTGGCCAAGGAGTTCCTCGAAAACATTGTTCGCATACACGGATTTCCTTCCATATTGGTCTCTGACCGAGGTAGTCCATTCATTTCACATTTTTGGAAAATAATTTCAGTTGGCGCAAATCGACGTGAGGTTATCAACCAGTCACCACCCCCAGACCGATGGTCAGACGGAGAGGACCAACCAGACTCGTGAACAATACCTGCGTTGTATGTTACACCAGACTGAAGGTAATTGGAAGGACATTCTATGGATTGCCGAATACGCATACAATAACTCTGTACATTCTGGAACAGGACAAAGCCCCTTTTATACCATATACGGGCACCATCCTCAAACCTCAGAACTTGACTCACCTCAACACTTAGAAAAGCCTACAGTGAACCATCTGCACGCTACTATCACACAAGCCTTTAAGGAAGCAACTGAACATTTGAAGCAAGCAAAAGAAAAATACAAGAAAAATGCTGATCAGCATAAAAGTGATGCTCCACATTACCAGATTGGGGATCAAGTTTGGTTGGCCACAAAACACATACCTTTAAAGGGAACGCGGACCTTTAACCCTAGATATTTGGGACCTTACTCTATTAAGGCCATTATCAACCCGGTGGCCGTCAAATTGGAATTACCTGCTAGTATGCGGATTCACCCAGTCTTCCATGTGTCGCTTCTGAAGCCAGTACAACCTGGAACAAGTCTAACCAAGCCACCTGACCCCATCCTTGTAGACGGGGAACCCGAATTTGAAGTTAAAAGTATCCTGGACTCCAAAATGGTTAAGTCAAAACTTTTTATTTAATCGACTGGAAAGGCTACGCACCACAAGAAAGGTCATGGGAACCTAGTGACCACGTTCATGCACCTAGGTTGGTGAGAAGATTCCACCGGAATTTCCCAGACAAACCAGGACCATGGGGAAGAATGACTTTAGGAGGGGCCTTGGGGGGGACCAGTCCAATATAGGAGAGGTCTGTCATGATGCCTACCCCCGGGCATCCAGACCAAGTCCAGCAACCCCAGAAGCAGGCATCATGTTACCCAGAGAAAACCCAGCAACCCTGTTTAGGGACTATATGGGTACAGTCCTGGCATCTATGGCGCCAGGCTCATATGGGGGAACAGTCCTGGCGCCAGGCTCATATGTTAAAACTTACCTGATGCAGACCATGCTGCAAGAGATCCAAGCCCATGTGAGGCTTGGAAGGGACTAATTTACCTAGGGACTATTTTGTTACTCGGGTGTGGTTGTGGAGGAATACTTACCTGGGACTACTTTGGGGGCTATTTAAACCACGCCCGAAGGGCAGCACATGCTTCGCGTTATTCCGCATCCAGCAGCGTAACGCTCACCGTGCCTGCAGTCAGCATCCAGCCTCGTGCCACGCCCGCCTCGAGTCCAGAGCGCCTAGAAAGAATGGAAAGAAGAAGAAAGATTAGAACAAGATCATTATTGGGTTTCTTACCCGATTCCGGATTCATCGCTTCTTTGCACGAGAAAAAGACTTTATTTTAAACACGGCGCATCGCCAGCAGCAGCGCCGCGCCATACTCACCGTTCCTCACAGCATCTCTACGATCCGGCGCTGTCTCCATCATTAAGTTGCCGCATTCCAGCACCTAAGGGGGACAAGAAAACAACAATGTGAGCCGAGGGGAAACAAATAAGGACAATCTCTTGCCACCATATACTTACCTGACTTTACCGCCGGAGGTATTATTCACCAGCACTCCAAATCTTCTTACACCGCACCTGTAAGAAAAGAGACAGCAGCAAGTTAAACTGTTATGCTCACCTTGTTCCCACAGGGGGGTCGATCGGACCCGGACCGCTGCGGTCTCCACCAACGTGATGCGTAGTGAAGAGATGACAGTCTGGACTGGCCCGCCTAATCTTGTCTGCTGGACTTGTAGAAGTATTCTCCTGCAAATGGAGAAAGGGATTTAGCCACCCGTGGACTTTAGTGATGGCCCCACCAACTGTTCTCGTTCCCCCCACTAATCACCTCCAATATCCCCTCTTGGTAACCTCACCTTATGTTTTTAAATGATGAGCTCTCCATCCTGCATGGCATGCAGGGGCGCGTAGATACCAGTTACTTCACTGGTTTGAAGGTACTGGAGGAGTTCCGGAGGAATATTGACTCCAGTGTCTATAAAGTTCAAAGAGTTCAATATGTCCGATGTTCACTCTTATTCCATTCCCTCGTTAGGTTGCAGCTGGGTCCAAAAGAATATTGCCTGGAGGCAGCTGATGGCGTTCAGGTAAGAGCCTGTATTACCAAACACTGTCCGGTAAAAGTTGCATGAGTTTAACTTGCTGTTTTCTCTCCCTTTATAGGTGCAGCATAGAAAGATGCAGCTAATTAAAGGATAATACCTCCAGTGGTAAAGCAGGTAAGCCTATGGTGGCAAAGAGATTGTCTTTGTCGGTTTTCTCAGCTCACCTTGTTATTCCTTTTGTTTTCCCCCCCAGGTGCTGGGTTTCGACGAAGAAAATGATGGAGGCAGCGCCGAGTTGAAAGATGCGGTGGACTGGTGAGTATAATGCGGCGCTGCTGCTGGCGAAGCGACGCGTGCTGAAATAATGTCCTTTCCAGGCTCGGAGATGTGCCGGGTCCGGAATCAGGTAAGGAATCAAATAATGTCCGTGATCTAACCTCTTCTCCTTTCTTTTCCTTTTGTCTAGGAGCTCCGGTTTCGAGGCAGAAGACTGGATGCTCACTTGCAGACACGGTGAGCGTTACGCTGCTGGATGCAGAATAACACGAAGCATGAGCTGCTGTTCGGGCGTGGTTTAAATAGCCTGCAAAGCAGTCCCAGGTAAGAAGTTCCCCAGAACCACACCCGAGTAAAAAATAGTCCCTGTAATAAAATAGTCCCAGCCACGCCTCACGTTGGCTTGGACTCATTTGCAGCATGGTCTGCATAAGGTAAGTAAAGTCTATGAGCGCCAGTACTGAATCCAAACAGCCCGCAGCCGGGGCTGTTGGGGTTTTAATGAGTATCTGGATGCCTGCTCCCGGGGCTGATGGACTCGATCCGGATGCCCGGGGGTAGGCATCATGACATAAACTTTGGCATCATTTAACGGACAATGTTGAATAGCACAGACTCTTACCAGAACGCTTTCAGCTGCCACAGAATTATCTTCATTTGAGTCTAAGCTGCAAGATAAACTCTTTAGAACTATATACTTACGGCCCTTCGCCAGGAGTTTTGGAGCCAAGATTGTCTAGAATTCTTCCAATAACCTCAAGCCAGTGAAGTAACTGGCCATCAACGCGCCCCTGCGTTCCTCGCAGGATGGAGAGCTCATCATTCAAAACTATAAGGTGAGCTTGGTGAAAGGGAATATCAGAGGTGATAAATGGGGATGCAGTCAGGGGCTATTACTCAACTCCATGGGTGGCTAATTCCCTTTCTCCACCTTTAGGAGACTACTTCTACGGGTCAAGTAGACGAAGCTAGGTGGGCCAGTCCAGTCAGTCATCTCTGCACTACGCATCACGTTGGTGGAGACCGCAGCTGTCCAGTTCCGCCCGACACCCCTGTGGGAACCAGGTGAGCGTAACAAGGTCTTAATAGCATCTGTAGACCTCTAAAATGCTTTTGATGGGGTTATAAGAGCAAGACTATGGTCTACGATGTTGGCCCTGAAGATCCCCTGCAAGATTGTTCAGCTCCTGGCTCTTCTTCACACAAACACTTCTATTAGGGTTCATCTGTCTAATGAGGGTGCCTTGTCTGGGGTAATTGCCACATTTGTGGGGGTTAAGCAGGGCTGTTCACTCGCCCCCATTCTCTTCAGCCTATACATGTGCGATGTGGAGGGGATGTGGCAGGGTCCTACCATTGCACCGGTTAGGTTGGGGAGCTTGGGAGTGGAGTGGATGGCTTTTGCTACTTGACCGGATTCTCCGCGGACTTAGGAAAAAGATGTATCTTTTTTATCAATATACAATGGCGAATAACCTCTTGCCGAACGCATCTAAATCCCGGATGCTGGTATTTTCGAAAAAAATAATGATCCCAACTTATAGATGGACCATGGGAGATGAATTTGTAGAACAGGTTCAGGCCATTACTTATCTGGGCTATAATCTCACAAATAGGGTCATCTTAAAAATCTGGAAACATAGCCTCGACAAGAAAGTGGGTACATTTTGAACCCAAATGAAATTTTTGAAAGTCAGGGTATGTAAATTTGCATTGTACCATTAAGGCGATTTTACCTCGCCAAATGTGAGCCCATTTTTCTTTATGGCCTTGATATCTGTACTCATGATATGAGTTTGGTTCTTAATACTATCCAGGTGAAACTATGTAAAGAACTTCTCAATGCAGTTATCCGTCGAGAGCTCTGCCTCATATCCCTCAAAGCAAGATACTTTTGGAAACAACTTTCTGTATTTAGAAAAATAAGTGACCCTCCACCAAATACTCTGTATGAAACCTTAAGTGAGGTTGCCAGAACCGATTCCGCCATATCCATCAGACAATTCTGCTCTAAAATGACTTAACTATTATCCTCTCTTGGCTTATGCACAGAGGATCTTGTACAACATCCAGGAATGGTGAAGATGTTTTTATTTAGGGCAGATTGGGTGGAAACGGCTGATCTTGTAGACTCGTACTCCACTTATAAAGAATATGAACATTTTGGCCACGCTAGGGAATGTGTGCCCCTTTACCTGCAGTGGTTCCCCTGTGACAGGGCCAGATCCATCTATATGCACCTTAGGCTTAATCAAATACAGACTCTCGAGAGGACTCAGCACTGGGGGCACAAAGGGGCGCAAGGTTTGGGCGATCGCGACCTCCACTATCGCTTTTGTGGAGATCTTAATTCTGTGGAGACACTTAAGCACCTTGTTCTCGCTTGCCCCCACTTTGAGCCACAGCGTGCCTTGACCCTCAATGATAGATTTGAAAAGGATTCTTAAGTATCTACGCATCTTCTTTGGAGCAGGTTTATGTGGGGCCTAAACATATCCCTAATTGTGGCATTGAACATGTTCTTAGAAGTTATTATTGATGAATTATAAAAAATGAACTTGGCAATGTAAATGTTCTTCACTGATTTATATGAATTATCATTAAGCCATGATGAATTATTCTTTTGTCTTAGCAGCATATTGAAAGATATCGATATTGTATTTATATAATGTTTTATTGCTCTTTTTTGTACTTCAATGTTGTGTAAGGTTTTTTGTAAGCTAAATACGCAACAATAAAAAACTATTATTATAAAAAGGGAAATGCACCAAAATGTCACCCTCAGAATTCAGACTTCCGAAAATTCCAACTTTATTTTTTTTCCGACCCCCCCTTCCAACATCTGGGGGGTATGGGATATAATAGTAGTATGGCGGGTTGCGAGGGGTCTGCCTCTGCATATGTATGTGGTGTAAAGGGGGATGAAAGAAAGAAAAAAAAAAATCAGCATTTTCGGCAGTCGGAATTCTGGGGGATGTAGTCTTCACATAGATCCTATATAAGCTGTGAATGCAGCATAAGAATCCATAAATCATCAAATGTACTGTGCTTTATGTATTGTAGGTTGTGTGAACAGCTGGGTCGTTATCTGACTAGTGCTGTACCTAAATGAGCTATATGTCCCTAAGATGGCTCCATTACTAACTGACTGTGTACACGCAAGTACAGTGTAATACGGATTGAGAGCCGAAACACACGTCAACAATCTGGATAAGAAAACTGTAGAGGTTGACTTATTCTGTGCTCCGTAAAAATGGAAAAGACGCTGCCTTAATCACTTTGCCTTGAAGTGCTTACTAACCCCCAATCACAAAGATATTTTTGTGTGCCATATTGTTGTACCCACTTTGTTTTGTAATCATTGTGTATGTTCCAAAAGCACTATATGTACATGTACATGATTTTTTTTTTGCTAATGGTTCTTTGCTAATTGATCAAGCCGTTTCTTTAGGCTTTTTGTATACTATTAATAAATCTATGTTGGAAACCAAAAACAACTGAGTGACATGACACACTCTCATAAAACGGAAGCACAAGTAAAAGCCGACGCTTGAGTAATCCTGGAAGGGGGAGCATTTGTGCCTTCTATAAAATGAGGAAGGGGTAACCAGTCTGCCATAGATAATTTGGGTCTCGTGGCAAGCTTTTCAGCTCGGTCCTGTTTGGAAAGCTTATCAGCTCTGTGCAGTTTGCTAACTGCACATAGCTGAAAAACTTGCCGCAGTGAGACCTGATACAGCCACGTACCGAACTAACATCTGCGAATACGCGTATTGATCAAGTCAGGAATGACGTTTCGCACAGTATTCGATCCCTGCACCTGGAGCACTATTGGGATACTACTTTAACTCCCTGAGAATGCATTTCTTTTTAAACCATTCTTGGTCCACTATCGTACCCAGGACCAAGTTTATCGATGGACCCCCAAGCCACCATCTAGAACCTTTTTTGATCAAAACACGTTTTGTCTGTTTTGTTCTTAAATATTACTAATTCCATCTTTTCTGATGTACAGGCCTCATTCACCTACCAGTTAAATGCAACTGAAAATGTGGTATGTTCCAGCAACAACTGGCCAATAAAACACTGTCACAGCTTATCCAAATTGCCACATGGGCCAAGTTGCCTTTGATTATTGTTTACTTAGCATGCCTCCAAAATCATGAATGTTGCAGGAAGCAGTGGGTAGTGATGTAAAGTGTGCGGGCGGCCGGGGACCCCAACTTGGCTAGATTGCCGGCAAGCGAAGAGTACCCAACTCTGCATGACCCTCAAGTTTTGTGCGCCTCTGAATATTATGTGGAACGAAGAAAGTGAATGTAGTGGGATGACAGGAAGTAAGTTGCTGCATGAAGACCTCCATGGAGGTGAGTTACAAGCAACACTTGTCTCAACTCATCTACCTTGCAGGTTCTACATAGCATTGGATGCTGGAACAATGCAATGTATGCTCCATCCTTTCTGGGCTCATGTGTGCTCTACCTTTAATGCCAGTGTCTGCTTGCTATAAAACTTGTAGGAGCGCTAACTGACCCCATGCCACTCATGCTTTTGCCCCGTTACTGCTTTCCGTTAGGAAAGATTTCTCTTTACAGCACCTTTCCTTCCAACACTATGGACCCCCAAACATTTTGCTTTCATATTTGATTCAGACCTAGGCACTCATTACAAGTGTGGCGGTCCGGAAGCAATGTGCCGGTAATTCAGATTACCGGCACTCATTCCAGACCGCAAACACTACGAGAGGGGATGCCGGTAACAACGGTGCTGGTAACAGCATGCACTTTGCTACAGTTGCCGGTAGCACATGTAACAAACTGCGGGACCCTTGTGAATCAGTGCTGGAAACTCCAGCACCACAGAAATAAGGCGGCTTTACAACAGCCGTTTTCCTGGAAAGAATGCCAGTGCCACCGGGAAAACCCTGCCGGAAACACCAGCACCGCGGAGCAGGCGGTAACCAGGCCCAAGTGTGGAGGAACAGGCCACAGGTGAACCCAACGGACCCAGAAGCACACAATGAGCACAGGGACTGCTGAAAAGGACCACACCACACACACACCCTCCAACACAACTAGGCTGCCACTCGTAGCAGCAGTCAGACATGAAGGTGCTGCATGCAGGAGTGCAGCTCTATGAGCAGGAGGTGCAACAGTGATAACAGGCTGGCAGACAGTCAAGGATGATGAGGAGGATGAGAAGGAGAATGCAGAGGAACAATGGGCAGCAAGTTGTGCCCCAGAGGCGTGCACATATAGCATACACAAGGGCCACACCCTGGTCCCTGACTGACGGGCAGATTCACACACTTTACTGCCTGAACAGGAAGGCCATCCTTGCAATAGTGGACCTCATCCAGGATAACATCCAGAGTGTCATTGGGATCCAGACTGCCATATTCCCCCTTTTGAAGGTGGTGTCTGTGCTGTATTTTCTTGCCATGGGCACATTCCAGCACACAGTCCTGTAGTTGCAAGGCATCTCCC
The DNA here is from genome assembly GCF_040938575.1 of Ambystoma mexicanum. Lineage (NCBI taxonomy): Eukaryota > Metazoa > Chordata > Amphibia > Caudata > Ambystomatidae > Ambystoma > Ambystoma mexicanum. The sequence continues at coordinate 1,196,661,380 of NC_090922.1, forward strand.
AGTCAGCATTTTCAATTGTGCAGGTCCTGGATGCCTTCCTGCATCTCGTGTTCTGGCACATTACCCTACCAACGACACAAACACAGGTGAATGGCACCAAGGTGTGCTTTCATGCCCTTGTGGGCATGCCTAATGTATTGGGAGCAGTGGACTGCACACACATAGAGCTGGTGGCTGATCACGCCACAGAGAAGGTGTATCGGAACTGAAAGCTGTACCACTCTATGAATGTGCAGGTCACCTGGGATACAAACCCAACGATCACACATTGCTACGCATGCTTCCCGGGATCAGCACATGACTCCATGATCCTGCGCAATAGCACACTGCATGGGTACATGGCCCGTTACGGTGGACAGCGAACCTGGCTATTGGGTGAGTCAAAGGATCAACACACACCACATTTTATGTGCACCAGGACATGGGGAGGGGTCACTGTCACCAGTGCATGGCCATGACTGGCATGTACAAGTCTACAGAAGGACCCACCATCACAATCTGGGCACGGATGGACAGGCCCATGTAATGCACGACAGGTACCAGAATCCATCACTCCCTTGTCACAAAGTATAGCAGATCCTCACTATGCCCCACCCACCACCATCAACACACCCTTGGGAGTCTGATCCTACACATGTCCTGACCAGCATTACCTGTCCCAGATGCATGTGTCATACATCCACATCCCAACATGCATGCACTTCCCAGTCACCAAATAATATGGCGCTCCCTGTGTCCCTTTCCATGCAGGTGACTCCGGCTACCCTTTACTACCATGGCTGATGACCCCTCCGAAACAACCAAAAAACCACCAGGAAACAGCGTACAATCGTACTAACATCAGAACAAGGGCGACAGTTGAGCAGACCGTTGGACTGATGAAGGCACAGTTTTGTTGCCTTCACCACTCCGGTGGGGCACTGATGTACAGGCCCATGAAAGTGGGGAAGATGGTCCTGGCCTGTGTCATGTTGCACAATATGTGCAACGGGCAGAACATTTCCCTGCCCCCGGACACAGACATGCCTCTGTAGGACAATGATGACAGTGACGTGGATGCAGCTGCAGATATGCAAATACACCATCACAGGGATGACAGGGATTGCGTGCAGCCCACCACAAACTCATACAAAACTACTTCGGAGAACACAGCACCAGCACACGACCCATGGTGCACACTGCACGTGATGCAGTGCAAAAATAAACCACTTGAGTACACAAATTGAAAGTCTGGACATGAATTCATATGCAGAACCATGTGCATTACTGCATGAACTAAACATGAAACGTGTGGCCCCACCATTCCCTCTCCAACTAACCCCCAGGTAACCAGCCCCAACTAACCCTCCCCGACAAAGCCTCCCAAACACACCGTCCCAAAAACACTCCCTAGGTAGCATCAGTGTCACAATGTTTGGAACTGGCTCACTTCCGTGGATTCTTAACACCCGATCTGCCCATCTGTGGTGAGCCTGCCAGGTGCAGCAGGGTTCGGCACCTCGGGCTGCTCTGTTGTGAGCTGGCAGACATGGGGCCTCATTAAGACTTCAGCGGTAGCTGTGCCGGTAAAACCGGCACGGCTGCCACCAGAGTAATTTTTTCCCAGTGCCCGGGAATGGGCAATTACTGGGGCATTACAGCCCCAGCAGACCCTGTAATTGCCCATTCCTGGGCAACGGAAAATATTAGTCCCCATTCCCATTTAAGTTCCATTACACTCAATGGGAAGGGGGAGGTCGGATGCACCGGGTCCATTTGTGAACATTTGTTGACACCATTGATGACATGGTCTGTGAGCGGGTGCCTGTCCGCCCGCCAGGTCAGACCTGGCGGGCGGACAGGCACCCGCTCGCAGATTTGTAATTTGCCGGTCCATTTTATTTGGACTGGCAGGGTCGTAATGACCCCCATGGTGATGGTTGAGGGTGGGTCGGAACCTGCGATGTCCCTGCGCTCTAGTGCTGCCTGCAAGGAAAGAGTGAGAATTGCCTTGTTCCCCTCCTGGACCCTCTGTGCCAGCAGGACAGTTGCGCATGATGAGCGGCCCATGGCAGGTGCACAGCGCCAGCCAGAGGCCTGCACACTCGTCCGCAGCAACCTTGTCTTGTCCTGCATCAATCTGGTCTCCTCCAGGTGCTGGCACACCAGTCTGGCCATCTGCACATGCCATTCCTTGATGCACTGTATGCCTGCATTCACGTCTCGGATGCTGGGGATGGTTGGTGGAGGTGGGCTGCGGAGGTCGGAGGGGCTGAATGAGGGACGGTGGTAGAAAGTGTGCTCTGGTGTCCCCTCGGTTGTGTCCCCTGCCTACTGCTGGCATCTTCCGTCTGTAGATATGCCGATGTAAATGGGAGGCTGGTGTAGGAGATGGGGGATATGGCCATCCTGTTGGCGTACACTGCTGTGCATCAGGCTGTGCCTTCGCTGGGGCAGCAGGTGTTGCTGCAGGCTGTGCCTCTGTTGGGGCAGCAGGTGTTGCTGCAGGCGGCATGCTCACTGGGCCTGTGCCTTGTGTGGATGGTGCTGGTGTTGCCTTGGCAGAGGTTTTGCGTGACGTGGCTCTCCTCCTCTGTGTGGGTGTCCATAAGGTGCTTGGTCCACCTTGATCGCTGTCAGATGTGTCTGTGGGGGTGAGATGGGCATGGCGTTAGTCACCTCTGTGCCATTTTATGGCCTTGCACCATGCAGTTCAAACAGCATGTGCCATGATGCCTGTGCATGGCGTTTACAGTTCATGCATTGCCAAATTGTATGAAGCATATACACAAGTGTTTCCAGGCGCCACCAGCTAGATAGTGGTGAACATGGGTAAACAAATTAGGAGATTTGGCCGTAATGGGCCTTGTGTCATTGTTACCGTGCAAGTGCAAGGAACAATGTCGGGCAGCTAGATGGAGGCGTGAGGGGACCGGGCTGGGAGGGGGTGCAGTGCAGTAGGTGTGGGCCACAAGGGGCTTAGCAAATGTTGATGGGAGCCACAGAGGCAAGGGGGTGGGGGGGGTGGGGAGTACAGTGCGAAGGATGGGGTTGTCCAGATTCGGGCTAGTCCAGGTAAGGTGGGCGATTGCTGGTAAGGGATGCTGGGGGTGACTGATGAGGATGGGCTGGCACCAGCAAGACTCATGGGGGACCAGGCCCCAACCAGCATTGTGTATGAGGCAGAGGGTCTTGCAATTGATCCTTGCGGTCACAGTGTGCCAGTGGAGTGATTCCAGGGCTGTAGGGAAGCGGTACAAAGGCTTGAGGCCTAGGTTGGCCTACGCAGTACTATTCTGGATTTGTTTGAGGAGGTGAAGTGTCACACCCCTGGAGTATACACAACTCCTTCCTAGCCTAGAAATTAGACCACAGATGCTTTAATGCATTAGCAGCCGACATACCAGTAATTTTGAAGACCAGATTTTATACACAGAGCTATAATAAGCACTTGACCTTGATAAGAAACCGTGCTGGGTCGAAACACGTGTCGGCTGGTTTTTGGAAGTCATGATAGGAGATTTTTTTAAATTTAGCATGTAACATCTTTAAGTCTGGCTAACTTATTTTCAATTGTTTGGAACTTTGACAAAATTACTTTTTGTTTTGGATTATTGTTGGTAACCGCATTATTGGATGAGACCTCACACGTCTGATTCATACGTATATCAGAACACTTTGAATTTTTCCGAAAAGGGCAGAGTTTACTGGTGGGCGAGTGGGAATAATTATAATTCGAAAAAATGACTGATGAATGGTCACAATGACATGTAGTACCCCTGAAGTTCATATGCATCTCCAAAATCGCCTGTTGCAACAGAGTTTTGCTTTCAGACTGTAATGCACACCAATAAAATGTTCAAATTTGCCCTCCAGAACACAGAAGTGCTGACCGTGTAGCATAGCCAAAAGATACTCTGGTCACAAGCTCTGCACATGCATTTAATCATTTCAATTGTGGGCAGAGAGAATTGCGAGAATCAACTTGGTCCATGGCAAATGGATAACGATGAGAACAAGTAATTTGTTTCAATGATAACACCACACAAGCGCAGTTGCCATGAGGCACGGTACGTTGAGGTACGTCCTGGGGTGCAAAATACATGCACTGTAGATATGGATTGCTCCTGGCACACCAGAAACCACCAGTAAAGGTGGCAAGCAACTGGCCATACTGGATGCTTGTGTCAACCGTCCGCTGGTTAAGGGAAGGTTGGACCAGACAGCACTGCTTGAGCTACTATCAGTGCTGCGTGCGGATTCCTGAAGCATAGAATTTAGTTTTTAGACTCCCATCCGGTTAACCTTTGCATCCTCCTATTTCACAAGGAAGAGCACCTCAGCATAAGACATGTTCTGGGCCTGGGTCTGAATACGCCTCCATTCTTGCCTCGGTGGCCTTTTTGGACCTCGCATGATTGGGCCAACATAGCCACCATGCTGTCACCACTTTCCACTGCACCTGCTCCAGTGCCAGATACAACTTCCCCATAACCAGACCCATGATGGTACAGGTAGTAATCAGGTCTCTCCCTGTCTGAAGCACCTACTGTGTCCGATCTCAATGGCAAAAGGGCGAGTCTGGGGAGTGGGTGTTGTGGGGCAGCTGGTACCACTTCTATAAAAAGGCTTATGGATGCTGGGATGCCATCTTCGCTTCTGGCTCCAAAATATCCCATAGCTTCAAGAGTTACAAGACTGGACTGCCCACAGTGCAGATGAAGATGGTTGTGGTTGGGGCATTGTGTGTTTGATTCATTAGGGATGGGGATGACTAGGAGGCAGAGTACCATTCTCCTGAGGCATTCAGCCAGGTTCACTTGACCCGCTGCATGAGGTCACAAGTGTCCTTACGAGTCGTGTCCTCAGTAGCATGTGTAGGTGGTAGTGTGTTATGATGTCAGCACATTACAGATCAGTACAGAGTGGATTGTATTTTCTGTATTTGCATGTCTTGGTGCAGAGTATTGCCTTCTGCCTCCAGGAATCCAACTCTCGAGTTCAGACAAGTCAATTACGAAGCAGGACTTCTCCCACTGCTGCAGGTCCAGGTGTAGTGGGGAGCGGCCTGCTATGCCGAGGGACTCTTAACTGTATTCCAAAAACCTGCTGTGACCCCCCCCCCTTTCAAGTCTTTCCACTGCGTTCTGCAGTCACCCAAGCTACATAGGGTTGCAGCCAATGCATTAACACAGATAAGGATGGCTTCTCAGGTGGTGCTCACTCGATTTGGAGTCTTGGTCCTCTAGATCAAACAAGAATGGCCTACTCCTTCACTAGTGGACAATCAGCTCGTCGTTTGAGAATTTCAGCGTGCAAGTTTTCCCTTACATCATAATGGTGGATTAGTTGATGCAGTGAAGGAAGGCAGTCAAGAAGCTAGTCATGGGGGCTTGCCTCAGTGGTGATAAGTCCTATTGCTGGGAGCAGGGAATGGATGAGGGCATATCAAGACATGTAGAAAAAAGACAGGGGAAGGGGGCAAACAGGGAATTCCCCAGCAGCTGACAGCAGATGGCCTAATGCCTGGAGCAAGTGATGGCAGTGGCAGGGGTACCCACAGCAAACAGGACAGTCATTCCTAGGTTTCTGTGATGAATTTGATGAGGTCATCTACTATCCCAGGGGTCTCTGTGGCCAGGGGACGGCAGATGCTACCTGATCCTGACCCTGGGGGTGGCTATATAACGGAGGATCGCATGAGGGAAGGTAACCCTCAGAGAAGGGAACAGATATGAGATGAGACATGGTCTCCCTCTTTCCCTTTTAGGGATGTCCCCTCCATTTCATTAAGGGAGGAAGGATAGCTCAGGGGCAACGTGTGTGTCTTGGAAGCAAGACAATGCAGCACAACACAGGTTCGAATCCTGATCCCCGCGCTTAGAAACCACTTGTTGGTATTAAGAGTATTATAAATTAACAAATATAATTATAATAATTATAATTCCTCATGCCTTAATGGCCTTTCGTGATTACCCCTTTCAACAAACCGCAAGACTTGCTGATGGCATCTTTTAAAATCCTGTAATCAATTCTATGTCAAAGACTGAGACGAGAAAGAGGGTCCTTCAACATCCTGTCATCAATAGAATGACAAGAACTTATTTGCAAACCCATTTATATGAAGTCTTTGAAAATACTCGGATGAAGAAGAGGACTTAAGTAATATGGATCACGAGAGCATGGAAGCCAATGCTGCGCTTTAGTTGTTGGAAAGAAGCATGCATTGCCAGGACATTTAAAACCCAGACTGTTGAAGGAAGGGTGAGAAAAGCAGATAAAAGGAGGCGGCTCCTATCAGGTGGAGAGAAGGCCGGGGAAGAGCTCTGCTGCTGGCGAGATCAGACGGACTACATGAACTATTGTTCCTTGTATGCTGGAGAACCGGAGGTCGGGCAACATGAGGCTAGAGACAGCGTAAGGCTGTCGGAGGACACCAACCTGACAAGCAGCGAGGCAGGAGCGAGGTACTCCACCAGTCCTTTTGCAAGCAGCAGACAATAGGCAATCAGCACGAAGGATGCTGAAGCAACCCAGCAAACCAGTGAGCCCAATGGGAGGAGGTATGATGCCGTGCCGCTTGAAGGCAAATACCACACAGCGTGGGGAGCCATAAAAAAGAGGGGATTGAGAGAGTGGAAAGTAAACCAGAAAACAACAAACAGAGGGCTGTGGACCCAACACGTGGGCTGTGCGAGTCTGGGACCTGCACCTAAAGTGAACTGCTTGTAAAGTGAATTGCATAAGAAAGTCCCGTCAAAGAAGTATATCAGGGCAAATCAAGTATGTGAAGAGAACTGTATTTCGTAAAAGGAGAATCGTAAGAAAGACCCAACCCCTTAGGATTTTTGAACTACATTGAATGTGGAAAAGAACCTGGCTAGAGAGTATAGAGTGTCTTGCGAGTCCGGGACACACACTTAAGTTGTGTTGTTATTGAAATAAGAATCCCAAGGAAGATCGGATTTGAAGTAATACTGAATGTCATAAAAAGCCTGGGGAAAGGAAGTTATCCTTTTGAGCTACTAAGAAGTTTCTTTGAACTTTTGTTTTAATATGAAGAAACCTGGCGAACAAAGTAATTCCCTCAAACTGTGAACATTATCTACTTTGGTTGGTGTTATACTTTTTGTTGAACATGAACATTGTGTGCATCTTCAAGATCAGGCATAGCTTCACCTTTAGAGTTGGTTTCTAGAATGTGAGGGTTAGGGTAGGATTTCGGACACAGGACATTTTTGCTCTGGGCATCTTGACACAGGACAGACCCTTAGTTTTGGGTTGAGGTAGGGAAATACCGCCTAGAAGAGGGAAAGTGAGGCTTTTCCCAACCCTTTCATTATTTAAATAAGAGTCTTCTGTGTCTGTGTCTCATTCCTGGTTCCTCAGATTTCACTCTAGGGCCCTTGCTACAAGGTGCTCCATGGTGCTTCTTTATTGCTGGGTGCGTGGGTACATTTTTAAATGCTGTGAGCGCAAGCTGAAGCTTTTGCACATGGGGGCACATAGTTTCCTCATGGTTATTCTGCATGCATGTCGAGTATGCATGTGGAGGGTCTGCATCTTTTTTCACACATGGAGAATGCATCCAGATATGTAGAGAAACAAACGATGGGAAATCATCAGAACCCACTAGAAATAACACAAAAGTGCCAACGCAGTAGCAATTGGGGTACTTTTTCTTCGGAATGACTATGAGCACAGATGATAACGATTGCACATGACACTTTAGCGGTTTTCTTATTTCCAAAAACAGCAGCTTTATTTGGTTCCAAATGCAGTACCACATATTCCCACCTCTCTCCTCATTCACTTCCACTGACTTACCCCTCCTTTTCCCCTTTATCTACCCTTTCTTATAATAACATTTTGTAGTGTAAGAAAACGTTAACACATCTTTGCGAAAGGCCACAGTTGAAAGCGTCGCATCAAATCTTTTATTTCTAGCCTTCTGCACAGGAAAGCATTTGCTGCAATTTCCCATTCTACTTTTCCAATACATTCCACAAGATTACGTCGTAGACATTTCTTCTGAAATTTTATTTCCAATAAAGTCTTTGAACAACCTGCGTCACATTTTCAGAAGTACAAACACACTTACATGTATTGTCAAATTATATTTTAGTACCCTTACATTTTCTTTAAATGCTTTAGCTGGGATTCCGTTGTGGAGCCTCCACCTTCTTTCTGTGCATGTAATTCAATCTCTTCTGAATCCATAATGGCAATTCTTGCATTTGGCCACAGGAACAAAAAGTTTGGATCGAAAGATCTACCACACTAAAGAAAGAACAAACATTGTGTAAGATGCACCTTGGATTTCATCATCAGTTTGCACTTACAATATATAGAATTATAGAAGGGCAGCTATCTGCAATGGGGATATATATGGCTTCCGCAAAGTAGAGTGCTGTCTGTAGCAGCATTGTTATACACAGTGGCTGATTGCAGAGATGGATGCTGCTCTCTCACAGCAACACAGCCATCAGCATGTTTTGTTGGCAGGATTATGGATCCACCACTTTCCAAGAGCACGACCACACACTGCACTTGGGCTACGAGCCACAGGTCTGCACTGAGCACAGCAGAAGCAGTTAGGTAGTGCCAATGGCTTCCTCTGCAGTCTGTGGGTAAATGGGACAAGGAAAATGCTTTATTCCACTAGCGTGACATCACACTAGTGTAGTGGAACAGGACGTTCACATTCCACTGGTATGATATCAGAGGAGCAGCTACAGAATTAAAAAACATATCTTTGCTAAGCAATTGTGCACATTCTTTGGACAAGACGTTTCTCATGTTGAAAATTGCCACAATCAAAAATACAAATTACTTACCGTCAATAATGTTCTTTATGATACGGTGTGATTTCCACAGATTCCTCATCTTTTGAAATAACCTTCAAGGTGCAAAATGGTCCACAGGGCGGAGCAAAGATTAGCGTGGGCTCCAAGCTTTTATAAATCAAGATCGAGATCAACAATGGCACAACATTCTGCAAGCTCATGGTTCAAGCTTGAGTTCTAGTAGTCTGTTTTCTCGAGCCAGTAAGCACCTCGTTCTGAACCAGGTCATAGCCAATCCTGATGTAGAGAACTACCCATCTATAGATGGTCTGCTTAGGGACAGTTTTCACCTTTCTAGGGCCAGCAAACTCAATGAACAACTGTTAAAACAAGAAGAAATGTCTTCATCCTATGCTTGTTTAGGATCAAATGTGTGGAACTTGTCTTCAGTGCTTGATGGATGAGGATGAAAGAGATGGATACTCTACTGCAAATAAAATTCTGACACCAACTTCAACAAAAATGAGGGACGAGCTGCTATGGTCATCTTTTCCTCGTTAAGTAACATAAAATGCATTCACGCAGACAGTTCCTAAAGATTGCAAGATTCCTCAGCCGTCCTCTCAAAAACAGAGAGAGCAAACAAAGAATGACAGCAGTAAGTTCAGTAGGAGGACATGCCAACAATTCTAACTCTCCATCCCTCAGTCAGGGTACCAAATGGAAAGCTTGTGCCATATACAATCATGAATGGATCTAGAGGGTTGACACCTCATTGCACGTGCTCTGATACCTTATTTATTTAAGAAAGAGCCGATCATGAAGTTTGAGCTGCACCCCCTGTTGCACAAGGTCCACTCTGGGATTTTCAGCAGTGGCCAAAGCAACATCTTCAATAAACCAAGACCTTCTGGACCATTCTGTGATGATTACAATCATGGCTTTCCTGCACAGTTGCTACTTTCTCAAGAACACTTATTAGAGGAAAGGGAGCAAATGCATACAAATGGTACAATTCCCTCGTGGTTACAGGAGCATCCACCACAAAGTCCCTCAGGACGGACTCTCTAGAGCAGAATCTAGCACATGTCAAGCTTAAATTGGAAGCACTGTTGTGGACGTAAAGCAGAGCGTGTGAGCAGTTCATCGGGACAAGGATGGCTTCCCCACCTGAACTCGAGCATACAGAGAGGATGATGTTTCTTCTGATCTTCCAATTACCTCTCAAAGAAAGACCCTTAATGCATGCCCACTAGCCCTTTAAGGATGAAACTCATATCATGGTGATTTGAATCAACAGGGGATGTCATGGTTTTGCCAGCAGAAGACTGGAGAACGGGGACACACACATACACACACTCTCTCTCTTCAGAGTTCGATAAAATTAGACACATAGGGTTGGGTAATTAATATCTATTATCAGCTCCAAGATGCTTCACTGGAGTGAACAAGTCCTCTAGAAATACAACAGATAAGTTATGAGAGCCCCACAGTTGCACATGGGACTGCACAGAACCTATCTGAATGGGGACAATGGTGAGGACAACTGCATCTCCATGACGGACCTACACAAACAATGGGGCTTGCCCCGAACAAAAATCCTATAAGCTTTAGTTTCATCCAAAAACCATTTAAGCGGAGTTAAAGGAAAGGCAATTGTCCTTATGATCAGAGGTATCAAGGCCTTCCCCCAGTTATGACACACTAGACATTGAGAGTCACTTCCTTCCCTAATGCAGTTATATTCAGCCATGTTTTGGGTCGTTTTTAAAGTCGCCGTTCTTCAGTCACACGACCTGGCAGGCTACATGCTCATGTGGCGCCAGCATGACAGGATCTGTGGTCCCCAAGGCTTGACCCGTAAAAGTTCACACAAGCTGCCATGCACCGGGATAAATGGTAATGAGAGACGTGCAACCACCTGACCACAACATCCACTCTGCTGAGGTAAAAGATCTCTCTGATCCTGAAATTTGAATGGCCCCTCCTTGGATATTTAATACAGATCCAGGAACCCGCGGTGGTTGGACCACATCAAGGAATATCTGTCGCCTGAATTTGTGCATTACTTTTGAAATCACTGGAATGTGGGAAAAAAAAGTTGCTCGTCACCTAAGTCAAGCTTTAAAAGAAAACATACATCTTTGACAGTTGATAACTTTTATTGGACTAACTGAAAAATGTGTTGATGGAACAATGCATGAGCTTTTAAAGTCACATTCATTAGATGGTAAAAAGCAAAAGTGAAGGGAGGGAAGTAACAAGGAAAACAGTGCTTTTATACTCTTGTATAACATATAGCTTGCAGACAGAGCAGTTGGAGATAACGCACTGTAAAACAAAATGCATGCATTCAGCACAGTCTTTTGCACATCTATAAAACATGCGAGAAAGGCTTTCTAAAACGAAGGTCTATAGAATTTTGAAGTTGTGTATTTGCGTTGTTGGTAAAGAAAAAAATGCCTCAGAGTGCAGAGTTTAAAAAGGCAGAAGATGCACGCATTATATGTATTAATTTTACAAGTAAACTTGCATTGCTGAAAACCTCTGCACCCAAAATGAATATTTTTGAATCCTGTCTGCTTATTCTGAAAGCCCAGTATGGACTGTTTCCAGCGGTTCTAACGCTTATTATTACTTTGCAAAAAGTGCTTTACACTGCTTTCTATAGTGATCCATCAGACGTTTTAATAAAGTTTGGCCTAACGTTGTGTGACTTCTATGTCTTGGTAAGGGGTAGAATTACTAGCACTTGCATAAAACTGATGGGTTCATTACCAGTGTTCAAATGGTGGTGTGTTACCTGATGGGCTAAACCTCACTTGTGTGATATATGAAATCCACGTCTCTGTTGAAACCTCTGTTTCTTTAGTTGTTGAGCTCCCATGTCTCTGGTGTCCAAATGATGTATCGGTTGTGTGGTTCAAGATGAAATGTCTGAAGGCTCGCTTTGTGCAGTTCCTGGCAGGTTCCAACTATGTGCTTTACCTGCCTGCACTTCGTGCATTGGATGAGGTGCGCAAAGACAGCCAATTTGCAGCTGTAATCTCTTCGTATTGTTCGTTTCTGTGGGATTGTTATAGCAGATTCAGTGCAGGATCTGCTGGCTGGTTTTGCATCTCCTCGTATTGCATTTTTATGTTCCAGGTCGCATTTGTTTTTGATCCGTTCGCAATTTGCTTTTGGTAAGGGACTGTGTTAGATTTATTTGATTGTTTATATGCAAAATATCTCAGTTCTTCGTCCCTGCCTTTCCGTTGTTTAATTGTGGGTGACAAGTAGGAATACTTGTTTTGAAGCTCTGCTTGCTCTGTTTTGTAGCAGGTTCCTTGTTCGAATTTTCAATGCAAGAGCAAGATGGATAACAAAGGTGGAGTGCAGTGTCAAGGAAGCCACCACCCAGAAAGCTTTACAGGCTAGTCAACACCAAACCGTGGCACACTCCACCTTTGCCACTGTATGGAATGTAGCTGCATTTTGAGGAAAGCCACTGTATTTAATTTAGCTGCAGCTTGAGAATAGTCATTGTATCGAATTTAGCTACATTTTGAGGATAGCCACTGTACTGAATCTAGGAGTATATTAAAGCAATATGCTCCGAGCGGCGGGGGCATTACCAACTCAGGTAATGCTCCGGGACCCATAGTTAATGAAGGCCCCAGGGCATTACCAGAGTCGGTAATGCCCCCGCCGCGTAGGCCATATAGCTATTAGTAACCCGGCCTGCAAAAACTAAAAGCTTTTTTTTTCCCGAAACGCTGCGGCGTTCCAAAAAAAAAAATAATTACATAGAAAATGCCCGCCGGGAAAGGGAAAACAGTCAGTTTTCCCTTTCCATGGCCGCCATCAGGAGTGGAAGTGCTGGAAACGGAAGCGTTTCCAGCGCGTCCGCTCCTGAAAAAAAAGAAGGTAAATGCGGTTGGGAGGGCGGAAGGGAGAGGAAAAAAAACACAACCTACCTGGGTCCCTGGCGGGGGACGATGGAAGCCTCCACACGGCAGCACGCTGCCATCGTCCCCCACCGGGGACCAAGGGATAGAAGGTTAGTGGGGCGGAGTGGGGAGGGCAGGCAGGGAAAAAAAACAAAAAGCCTTACCTCAGTCCCCGGCATGGGGCGAAGGTAGCCTCTCAGCCATGGGGAGGCTCGGAGCGGGGATGGCCCCGCTTCCAGCATCCTCATTGGCTGAGGGGCTGCCACGCCCCCCTGCCGGGGACAAAGGCAGTGGAATCGCGACCGAGGGATTCCGGGCCTGGTGATGACTCGGCGAGGGCCAATCAGAATGGCTCTTTCATTCTGATTGCGCCCTCGCCGGGTACTAATAGATTTTAGCCACTGTATTGAATATAAGTACTGTGAAAGCATCATGAAGTAGGACACAGGCAACAGATTCGCTTTTATAAAACAGCTTTTATTTCGCAAATATTACGATGATATGATATGTCATTTATAACGTGCCTATAGACGAGTGTTTCAAGGCGCGACGAGGCAAAGGAGGGCGAACAGAGGGAGACAGAAACAACGATCCTACTAGGCCAGGTGTCATTCAGAATGCGCAAGTGCATGGGAAGGGGAAGGGAAAAGTGCGGGCGATCGGGGGGGGGGGCAGTGCAGTACATGGGATAATAAATAACAATAAGTAAAAAGCGGCCAGCTGGTGGCAAGTGCAATGGTGAGTGCAGACAAACAGGTATCAAGTGCTGGTAGTGTCACTGTAGGGATACAGAAAACAGCCCCCAAGTGCAAGGGTTGCCAGGAGGCAGTGCAGGTGTGAGACTGGCTGGGGAGGAGACCTGGGCCAGATGTCAGAGGGCAGCCAGGTAACCAGTGCAGTTATATGCAGGAAATTCAGCAGGGAAGTGTAACCACTGCAAGTACTCTAGCAACCCCTCAAACACCCCAAATCTCTTACCACAGGTTCCTGTCCAGACACAACCGGGAGATACCGATCGCTGTATACCCAAACACTGCCTGCTCACCCACACTTCACCTGGAGTAAGGCCTAACTTGCCCTTTGCTAAGGTGGAATTTACCTAGCTAAAGAAACTAAGGATAGTCTGTGTCAAAGTTCAACTCAAATGTCTGTGTGTCCAAAACCTATGCTTGCCCACACAATTAAATCTATACCAAAGAAACAGTGTTCAAAGTAAAGTGTTTAGCTTTCTACCAGCTCCTGGCTTGTTTTCAGCTCCTTCTTCCTCAGGTTCAAAACAGTTTGAAAGATTTGCCAACACATTGACTGAAGTTGTAATATATTTTATTACATACATCTCCAGATCTATTCATGCCCCACCGGTCTGCTACACTTCCTCCTTCCAACTGCTCATAACATAACTCTTAACCTTCCAGATCCCACAGTCTCCCTACAGATTCTGTATTCCATACCTCACCTTCTGCAATGCTTGCATATAAGATGCTACACATCTCACTTCTTTACTATTTCAACAAAGACATTTGCAACTATATTAATTGTAACACTGTATCTAACTAACAAAGTCAACCAGCCATATGAACGAGAAATAAATAATACAATATTAAGTAGACAAAATGATGGATTTCCTAGCTGACCAGTTTTGTTAACTAATGGCACATTCGTAAACATAACAATATAATAGAAAAGTGGGTCCATTTCTGGACATAGTTTTAACTAATTATTTTTTTAGATACATAACACAATTCAGGTAAGAAAGTTAAATGTGCGGATAACTAACTTTTTGCTTGTGAGTAGGTATACTACGAATTCACATACAGGGTAATTCATAGAAATTCACACAAAAGTGGTGCACGCGACTGGCGCACAGCATGCCCGTGCGAATGTCTGCGCCAGCCGCGTGCGCTAAAATCAATTTTCGCGCACAGCGTATTCATGGATTTTCGCATCCAAAACCAGCTGTGGCGCAGCGACCCTGCAGCAGTGCCAGTTACGCCCCCAAGAACGCCCTCGCGCAAGGAAAAGCCTTCAAAATCCCCAAATAATCGCAAAGGGCTGCGCTAACCCTGGACCAGTTCACAGGGCTGGCAAACAGCAAACGCCAAGCGGGGAACGTGTATTTCAGTGGTTCACGGGAAGTTCCACACGCGATTGTCCTGTGTACGTGTCCATCAGGGGTGCGCGGGAAGTTCCACACCAAAATCAGCAGGGTGCGTGTATTACAGGGGTGCGCGGGAAGTTCCACACGCGATTTCAGCAGGGTACGTGTATTTCAGGGGTGCGCGGGAAGTTTCACACGCGATTGGCCCCGTGCGAGCAGGGTACGTGTATTCCAGGGGTGCGCGGGAAGTTCCACACGCGATTTCAGCAGGGTACGTGTATTTCAGGGGTGCGCGTGAAGTTCCACACGCGATTCCATCAGAGTACGTGTATTTCAGGGGTGCGCGGGAAGTCCCACACGCGATTGGCCCCGTGCGAGCAGGGTACGTGTATTTCAGGGGTGCGCGGGAAGTTCCACACGCAATTTCAGCAGGGTACGTGTATTTCAGGGGTGCGCGGGAAGTTCCACACGCGATTCCATCAGGGTACGTGTATTTCAGGGGTGCGCGGGAAGTTCCACACGCGATTGGCCCCATGCGAGCAAGGTATGTGTATTCCAGGGGTGCGCGGGAAGTTCCACACGCGATTTCAGCAGGGTACGTGTATTCCAGGGGTGCGCGGGAAGTTCCACACGCGATTTCAGCAGGGTACGTGTATTTCAGGGGTGCGCGGGAAGTTCCACACGCGATTCCATCAGGGTACGTGTATTTCAGGGGTGCGCGGGAAGTTCCACACGCGATTGGCCCCGTGCGAGCAGGGTACGTGTATTTCAGGGGTGCGCGGGAAGTTCCACACGCGATTTCAGCAGGGCACGTGTATTTCAGGGGTGCGCGGGAAGTTCCACACGCGATTGGCCCAGTGCGAGCAGGGTACGTGTATTCCATGGGTGCGCGGGAAGTTCCACACGCGATTTCAGCAGGGTACGTGTATTTCAGGGGTGCGCGGGAAGTTCCACACGCGATTTCAGCAGGGTACGTGTATTTCAGGGGTGCGCGGGAAGTTCCACACGCGATTTCAGTAGGGTCCGTGTATTTCAGGGGTTCTGGGGAGTACTACACGTGAATTGGCCGTGTGGGTCCTCCCAGGTGTTCGCTCTACAACCTCCACGGCCCCTGCAGGCAGCCCACACGACGGGGGACTACCCTGCACCCCTGCTCATGTCCCGCAGGCCGCCCATCCACCATGGGCATGCCCCCCAGCCAACCGACATGTCACCTTGCACTACTGATCAACAATGCATGTCTCCCACCAACCCCACCCCCCAGCAGTGCAGGGGCAGCCTCCACCAGGCCCCCACCCATGTCTACCACCACCCCACCCCCCAGCCACCAGGGGCAGCCTCCACCAGGCCCCCACTCATGTCTCCCACCACCCCCTACCCCCCAGCAGTCAGGGGGCACCCTCCACCAGGCCCCCACTCATGTCCCCCTGCACCCCCACCCCCCAGAAGTGCAGGGGCAGCCTCCACCAGGCCCCCACCCATGTCTCCCACCACCCCCTACCCCCCAGCAGTCAGGGGCACCCTCCACCAGGCCCCCACTCATGTCTACCCCCATCCCCCAGCCACCGGGGGCAGATTCCACCAGGCCCCCCACTCATGTCTACCACCGCCCCCACCCCCCAGCCACCAGGGGCAGCCTCCACCAGGCCCCCACTCATGTCCCCCTGCACCCCCACCCCCCAGCACTGTGGGGCACCTGCCAGCAGGCCCCCATCCATGTCCAACTCATGTTCCCCAGCCAACATTTCATCACAATCTAGATCCCTGGTCCCTATGGTCAGCCTCCAAATGCAAAACACCCACCCGAGTATTGCATCCACCCACTCATAATTGGCGATTACATGACAGAACACCAATTGCAAGTTCCGAAACAAACACATTTCCCTCACATACACCCAATGGGTGTCAGTGAATCTCAAAAGCCATATCATGATATGCATTAAACCAATGAGATGATACTACACATTGAAGTTTGATAAAAAAATATGTATTGAAGGAAACATAAATAGAATAAAAAATAAAGAAACAGAAATGGGAAAGTACAAAAATGAAAAGAAGCATGTCCGTGAAAAAAAGCAAAACCAAAAATCAAAATCCAAAGTAATGGTGTCCAAAGTCACTGTCCAGAAAACAAAATCCAATGGGAAATAAAATAGAAAGCCATTGCTCCATGGTTAAAATGTGAAAGAAAAATACAATCCAACAGTGAACTATTTACATACGAACAAGCCAGGGTCCATTATCCCAACAAAAGAAAGGAAACCTATCTAACTACACTAACTAATAAAATAAACTATAAACAAAAATGTGGCCTATGTCCGAAAGGTCCAAAATAAATCCTAAAAAAATTAAACCTAACACTACCTACATAACTATGTACAAGGGCAGCGGGCTAGTTTGACGGCTCACTTGTGGATGTCCCGGGCCAGGGCATCATCGAACTCCTGCTCCATGTCCCGGAGGCGGTCCTCCTCCATGGACGCGAGGGTCCGCAGGGCCGTCGACATGTCCACCTCCAAACCCCTGCGGATTGCCTCGAGGCACTCGGCCCGCCTCAGGGCCCTCCGCATGGAGTTCTCCGCCCTGACCATTGTGAGTCATGCCTCTTCCGCCCACTGCCGCTCCGCATCTATGGCGTGGCCCAACCGCTGCCACACGGAAGACACTCTCTGTCCTGGGTCCTCCTGCCCTCCGGCCGATGCCTGCCCCTCCGATGTTGAAGGCCCCGAGCCTTCATGGCTCCCACCACGTTGCTGCTGCTGCTGTGCCTCTGCCCGTGCACTGCCTCCTGCTGCCTGCACACCCTCCGCCGGCTGGGGTGCAGTCGTTGATGTGGCCACCCCTGCTGGACGTCCGACTCCCGACTGTGGCAGGGATGCCTCCTCCACCAGCCTGGCCGCACCGTCAGAGGCAGCTCCACAGGGCACCCAGGTGACTGATGGGTGGGAAGATGGCACGGAGGACGACTGGCGCGTAGGGGGTTCAGTTGAGGAGGGGGTCGTAGCAAGCCCCAGCAAACGGAGGAATCCGGCCTGGGTGACCTGTCCCAGCAGGCTGACGTGGTCAACGAGCCATTCGAGATGACATGCAGTCTCCTCATGAAAAGACTGCAAGTCACCTCGCATGGCCCGTTGACGCAACGCCACACCAGTCAGAACAGGCTCAACCCGGACCCGGATAGCCACGTCCGCAGGCAGAGGAAGGCCAGTTGTCGTGAGCTCATCCCCTGCCTGAAAACGGGTCTGGACGTAGGCATCCCTGCTGGTTCAAGATGATGCAGGGACAGGATCAGGGACAGGATTGCACACAGGCACCTCTGCGGCGGCCTGTGCTGCCTCCTGTCCATGGTCCTGCACTGCACCACTAGCACCAGTGGGATCCCCACCTCCAGACCCCTTCTCTGTTGCTTGCACGGCCTCCTCCTCCACCAAACCCCCCACCAACCTGGATGACTCCTTGCCATCTTCCCCTGTTGGGCCCTGTGGGGTCCCAGCTGCCCCTTCTGCTGCCGAGGAGTCCAACTCCAACCTCTGCCTCTTGGATCTCCCCCCGGCAGCTGCAGCCTGGGACGCGGCACCGGACTCCTCACTCCCCGACGAGATGACAACATGGGAGGGGAGCCGGGCCTTGCGTCTCCGGCTGGCGGTGGGATCCCCGCCGCTGTGCTCCACAGCACCTTCTCCGCCCTCTTCATCAGTTGACGCTGCAGACAGGGAGAAATAAAACACAGGCATCAGGGCACTGTACAATGGACACATACACACATGACAGTTGTACATGAGTGGCATTGGCAAACCTCAGACATGTCATCACAATCCCCAACACACATGTCATTTCAACTCGCACACATGAGCCATACCACAGCCATATCGCAACTGCCAGCACCATCATGCACATACAACAGCATGAGCAGGCAAAGGTGAGCCAGACATCACATGCAACACAGGAAGTGCACCACACATGTACACACCAACCACCACACTTGCATGCATGTGTACACCTCTGCCAAGTGTCGCAGTGTTCAGATGGGCATCCATGTCACATCTGCCCATCAGGCTTCCACATACCACTGTCACATGCATCCATGTTGCATCACTGTTGAACCCTTGTCAAATACACACACATGTACACAGTGCTGATACATGCAGCTGAAAACAACATACATGCGTCACATCACGGACATGTCTACTTACATACACATTCATCCAAACATGTGTGCCCACACAATTGCATTTGGCATGCAAGCCTACACACACAAGCACCATCCATGTCTCACACATTCCAGCCCTCGCATGTGTTAGCCCCACGGCCCTGTACACCCCCACCCATACTCGACCCCATACAAACAGATGTGCAACCTGCACACTACTGAAAAATCACCACACGCACAGTTCACAATCAGGATGCATGTACACTTACCGCTCGACTCCAGACGGGTCTGCCTCTCAAGGACCTGGACGTGGAGCGCTGGGGATATGCGTTCCAGGACCCTCATCTGTTCTTCCGACAAGTTGCCCTGGCGCCCCTTGGCATCCGCTGCCTTCAAGAGGTGCTGGGCCTTTTTCAGGGTCCTGGACCTGAAGCCCTCCCAGCGCTTCTTGACATGTTTTAAGTCGCGGACTGCCACCCCCTCCGCGTTGATGGCAGTCACGATGTCAGTCCAGATCCGAGTCTGTCCTTCCTTGTCGGCGCGGGAACTTCCGAAGAGGGCATCATACTGCCCCAGGACTTGCTCCACCAGGACACCAACTTCGGTGGCACTGAAGCTGGTGCCCCTCGGCCTCTCTGGCCGGGGGTTGTCAGTGGTCTCAGATGGTGTTTGCCCCAACATGACAACCCCAGAGGCAGGAGTGGGTGGGCAACTGGGTGCTGGGGCTGGGGCTGGGCTGTGGAGCGATGGAATCCCAGTCGGGAGTCTTCGGTTCCAGCAGGGGTGGTCACAGCAACAGCACCCCTGGCTGATGTGCAGGCAGCAAATGGCAGGGCACGTGGGCAGCAGGCAGTCAGGCAGCAGCAGATGGCAGGTGGGAGCGTGCTCGGGGCTCTGGGGGGGCAGTAGTTCGGCCTTCTGGGCAGGAGCGTGGTCTTCCGTGTGCTTACGCGTGGCCAGCTTGATACGGAGTGATTTGGCACGTGAAAATCCTGCACGTCTGCGTGTAAATCGAGGAAAGGCCCTTAGCGCGTATGCACGTCAGCACGCATATGCGATTTCATTGGACCAAAGGCCGTTAGCGCGTGAGCGCGTCGGTGGCGTGAGGCGCGCGGGTGTTTCCCTCATTACACGTGATGACAGAGCACACGTGGATTTCCACCAATCGCGTGTGGAACTTCCTGCGCACCCCAGAAATACACGTACCCAGGCCAATCGCGTGTACGCTCACTTCCCGCCGATTACACGTGATGACACTCGGACGTGCAGTTTTACCACGTGTGCTCGCATATGCGATTTCATTGGCCCAAAGGCCACCATGCGCAGCTGTGACGTCACGCGCATGGCCGTAGAGAATGGCGCGTCTAAAAATGAAGAGATACACGTCGAGTGTCAAAGCGCGTAATTGGTGGAAATGGCCTCATTGCGTCTGTGACGTGTGTATAAAAGGTACGTATAGAACGCCATTTCCTTGTACGTGCTTTTCGTGGAGAGCGAGAGGGTGAAATCTGTACTTCTTGTCGGTTCACACGCGATTTACTTCACAGCGTTTCCAGTTCGTACTCCCTGTTACCTCTGACAGCTTTTTCTCTTTTCCTTTTTTTCCTGGGCCTGTTTCCTCAAACAGCTTCCCTACTACTGTTGTCCTGTCTCCTCAGACAGCATACAATTCTTCTTTTGGCGGGGGTGTTGCCAATGCGCACACGCGCATATTTTTCACGCTTTTGTTCCTGGCAGACGGTGAGTCGCGCACGTATCTAACATCTGTGCTTGCCCCGTGTGTCGCGTACCCCTTCAGAGGTCATTCTAGGCTGCGTGTGACACGCATACGTTCATTCTTGTGTTCCTGGGTGCCACAGCGTAGTGCAGGTTTATTTTTCCACGCACGTGGTCTAGGAGGGGTTGCGTGCACCTTACTTCGCTTTTTTGGGGTGCCTGTGCGTTGCGTGACCCGTCATCTTTCCCCAGGGGTGACATACAGCCTTGCTAGAGCACTAGGGTACGATTACCATCTGGTACCCAACCCCTTTGACCCCCAATTGCCCAGGACAGTAGTTCACATCGACTCCCATACGCACAATAACATCAGTGCCATGGCTGGGAGGCGAACAAGCCGTAAGGGTGGAAAAGGTGGCCGAGCCCCAAGTGGTGGCCGTGGTGGATCCGGTAGAGGACGTGGCCATGACTTGCAGGGTGCCCCTAGCCCCCCATGTGTGGAGGAGCAGTCAGGGACACCCATGCCCCCCCCCCCCCCGGTTGAGGTTACCATGGCTGACACTATCCATGCTCAGCCCTTGTTGGACCAGCCCACTGTGGAACCAGACCTGGCACAGGGTGACTCCATGGCCGACTTCCAGGTCAGCAGGTCTAGGCCACGTGCGCCGGTGAACATTGGTGTCATCAGGCCACGTGGATCAGGGGCAGCTAGGTCATCTGCTGCCCCGCGTAGTCAGGCTGGGGAGGCTGCAGGGGCAGCTGCGGCTCCATCCACCCCACCTGTCACACACCCATCCAGGACAGTGTCGGTCCAAGTCCATCATGCTGACATTCCCCCTGACACCATCACACTTGAGATAATGCCTGCACCAACTCCCATGCTGAGCGTGCAATCCCACGCTCCTGCCCCTAGTGCCCAGAGCGGCGCAGGACACTCCGGATCCCCACCACCTTCCAAGCGGAAGAGGAAGAGTGCTCGTCCAGTAGAGGCTGATGCCCCAGACACGGCTACACAGTCCGGCCCGTCAAGGAAGCCCAGCTTCAATGAGGCCGAACTGATTGAACTTGTAGAGTATGTGTCCGCACATGACCGCGAAATGGTGATTGTTGCAGGATCCAAGACCACACCTGCACAACGTCAGGCACACTGGCAGACCATTGCGGACATCATAAGTGCCCTTGGAATCGTGAGGCGCACAGCTAATGAATGCTACAAGCGCTGGAATGACCTGAAGCGCAGGGCAAAGAATAAGCTGGCCTCAAGTCATGCCGCAACTCTAGTGACTGGAGGTGGGTCTCCAGCAGACGACATAGAACTCACTCCACATGAGCAGGTTGCTGGGACCTACGTCACAGAGGAACAGATCCAAGGCGTGGGAGAGGTGGCACATTACGAGGCATTGTCCGGTGAGTGCACATGCATGTGTGTGTCATCCATGTGCATGGTGTGTGTGGGAGGGCTTCTGTTTGGGTGCCAGGGGAGGGTGTGTGTGCCCGAGTGGTTCGGCTCACCCATGTGCCTCTTCCTAAACATTCTTGGTAACAGCATTTGGGTATAGCAGCATCCCTTCTGCCAACATTAGACATCCAGCCCAACACTACGCCAGTTGCCCTTGGAGTGTCATCTTGCCACTACACTGTTGCTTACTTACCTCTGTTTATTCAGGCAGATTGTTTGCATACCACCACTTTTACTCGGGATTTCTCAGTCCTATTGTCACATGTCTGACATGGCTATGGTACAGTGGACTGGCTCAGTTTCGTGGACATGATTAGTTTGGACATGTCCCTGTGCTATAGGACCATTTTTGACTGGCAGCTGCATGTTAAACATTTGAACCATTACAATGAAAATAATCTATCATATGAACAAACTGGACTGAATGAACAATTGGTGACCTCCTCTCCCTCTTCACTTCATGGCAAGGGTACATGCCATCTGTGTGATGACGTGTATTTGACCTGCCAATCACTGGCCAATGTGTGATGCCACTGCTAGGCAGCATGCAGCAAATGTGTTCATCTTCCATCTTGGTGTCATCAATGTGTGCCAACTGCCTCCCCATCACACGCAGTGACGGTGCATGCATGGGAGTGTTTTAGTCATGTGGGACATGTGTCAATCAAGTACTGTTTCTGTAGCCTCTCAGCCCTCATTGTGTGCCATAGTGCTAATGCCTGTTTCCATTTGTTTTCTTTTATGTCTTTGCAGGGGAAGATGCACCTGATACTGATGGGGTTGTGGAGATGGTGCAGACCCAGGAGGGGTCTGAGGGCCGACCGACCACCAGTGAGGGACGTGGTGTGGTGGTGGGTGAGAACCCACAAGAGCTGCAGGTCGTGCTCTCAACGGGTGTCTCTGGCTGCACCTCCCCCGAGCTGTACTCGGGTGTTGATTCGGATGATGAGACCTACGTGCCGTCGCAGGTGAGTGTTCCTGGGAGGGATTCTGTTCTGTCTGACCCACCTGCACCAGGGTTAGAACCCTCAATGGGGATGTCAGTGTTGGCAGGTACGCCTTTGGTGGTTACGGATGCAGGGTCACACTCTGCGACATCTGATCCTGTTCCTGGGCCAGCAGATCAGAGGGGGAATGCAGTCCTGCAGCCTCAGGCAGTGCCGGCACAGCAAGGCGCAGTTCGCCTTGCCCCAGACAGGTGTGGTGCCCGCCGACGTGGTGGCCGTACGCCACCTGGCAATACCGCATGGGAGCAATCCATTTACGGTATGGCAACCCAACAGGCAGCATCATCAGAGATGATGGCTCAGGCCAAGGATAGGGTGGCCACTTCCATTGTCCCCCCCGAAAGGCTGATGGAGCGACTACAGCAGGCAACCGACTCCATCTGCCAGTCACACAGGGAGGACATGTTGGCATCCGACAGGGACAGGCGGGCGGCACTGGCGACTCTGCAGGAAGCCATCTCCATAGAGTCCCAGGGCCACAGGGAAGTCCTGAGGCTGGAACTTCTTCACCTCAGGACGACTCTTGTTGAGCTTGAGGCTTCAACAAACCGAAGAACAGAACAGCAGCTGGAGCGGCTCACCCGTACGCTCTCAGCTCAGATGCAGGCAACTAGGGCGGACGGAGGTCCGGGCATCCCGTGAGTTGTTGCATGGGGACCTCCGCACACTCATCCTCCAGAACGAGACCTACCACACCTGCATGCTTGCAGCCATGGAGGAACAGACTAGGGGTTTGCATGGGCTGCCTCCCATAGTGCCACCACCTCCGGATGCAGCTGCAGAGGGTGAGGATAGCTACAGCAGTGATACTCCCACAATAGGGTAGCCGTGTAGGCCATGAGCCCATGGAGGTGGTTTTTTTTTTTTTTCGCAAGATCCACACAGGTGGGCTTTGGTGTGCACCCTGTCCTCGGACCTCGTGGGTGGCCTCCCCAACCCCACGGGCCCATTAATGGCCATTTTTTTTTTGGGACAGTGTGTTGCCTTGTGTGGCTCCTGTGGGCATACGCTGCATTGTGGCTGGGCACATGCAGGCTCGTCATGGATTTGGTTCAGATGCTTGGGTTTTTGTCACACACACCCCTTCTGCTTCCCGTTTCCATGGGCTTGCAAAGGGTGTGCCCAAGTGACATTGACGTACATGGGGACATTGGACTCCCATGAGCTGTGTGGGCAGTCTGTAGTCAATACTGTGTATACATTCATAGTGCATATTGTTGTTGTATTGTACACGGCGTGGTGTATTGATATGTGCCTCTGCATCCATCTCATCCTCCATATTTGCATGTCCATTCCTCATGTCTTCACAATGCGGTCCACCTTGGAACTGGTGTCCATGTTGTAAGCAGTGCACCTACACTCTTGCGTGGCGCTAACACTGTATACTTGCAAGTGTTCGGAGGGCTGTCATCATCAGGTGGTGAGGCTAGCTAATTTTTAAGTCTGTAATGTCATGTTTAAGGTAGGTTGGAGGTTGTGTAGGTGATTGGTATTCTTGGTAAGTATTTGGTAATGTGGGTTGTAGGTCCTGCATTACTGTGAGCATTTCATGTGTGGACATGTTTCCATTAGGGACACTGTAGCTGCTGACACTTGGGGCATGGTGTGGGGATTCATTTCTTTCCTCTCACATTGCATGACATGCCATGGTGTGTTGTGTGGCCGTGCCGGGGAGGGGGTGGGTGACATGGCACTGTTTTCATGTAGTATTTTGCAAGTGGGTATTCATTTCTGCAGCATAGAAATGTCTTTTCATGACACTGCATTGGTGGTGTTTGTGTAGGTAGAAATGCACACATTGTGACACTTCCACATGAACAATTTCAGGCTGCTATGGTTCTGACAGTTGACAGTCCCTTTGTTTGTCTTAATTGTCAGGTCGAGTCATCATTGCTTATCAGATGGTATGTGCCAGGCCTGTGTGCACTCCACTGGGGTGTGATTTCTATGTGAAGTAATTAGCCACCAGCTGCGTACGGGCTGCCTCACCCCGTGCCCTCTCCCCTCCCATACGCAGCGGGTGTGCATGTGGTTGGGGATGTGGGGACACCACCATGTCCACGGCCAGGCCCCGGCGTGTTGCAACATTGTGCAGGACACATGCTGCCACTATGATCCTGCACACTACTGGGGGCGCATATAACAGCTGCCTGCCAGAACGGTCAAGGGCGCAAAAGCGTGACTTGAGCACTCCTAATGTGCGCTCCACTATGCCCCGGGTTGCAATATGGGCTGTGTTGTATCTTACCTCTGGAGGCGTGATGGGGTTCCGAATTGGCATCATCATGTGGGTGCTCAGAGGGTAGGCACTGTCCCCTGGTGAGGAGGTGATGGATATCATTAGTGGGGTAATGACATAACTCTGCATCTGACATGCATGCATGTGCAGTGGCATTCATACTCACCAAGCAGCCATGTATCGCCATGCCGCCCAGCTTCTAGGTCCCGGCTTAGGGTAGACATTCGGTAAATGAAGCTGTCTTGGGTGGACCCTGGATAGTTGGCATATACTGAGGTGATGATTCCCTTAGCATTACATACTACCTGCACGTTGATGGAATGCCAGTGCTTGCGGTTCCTATAGATGTGCTCAGATGCCCTGGGGGGACGTAGTGCCACATGGGTGCAGTCAATGGCACCTAGCACTTTTGGAAATTGTGCCACACCGTAGAAATCGAGGGTGGCAGCCTGCCTTTCTGCAGGTGTCCTGGGCAGGTATATGTGCCTACGGACTGATGGGCGTGCAGTGATGATGTTCAAGACCTGGTGTAGGCAGCGTGACTGCGTGGCCTGTGACACCCCACCCACTATGGCACGTGTCCGCTGAAATGATCCTGTGGCCAAGAAGTGCAGTACATTGAGGACCTTCTCCAGGGGGCTGAGTGCTTGGGAGCACAGGGTGGGTGATGTGAGGTCATCCTCCCACTCACTGACCAGGTCCAGTATTATGTGTGGGGGAAACCTGTACCTCCCATACACCTGGTCATCAGGCATCCCAAAAAGGCTGGTTCTGGGAGTGAAAATTCGGGCCCTCACTATCCTCCTCCTCCTTTGGTAACCCACGGCCACTGCTGCTAGGAATGGTATATTCATCCTGGCGTATGAGCTTGTTTGTTGTTTGCGCGCACTTTTATGCTGCGCAGGTCGACGTACGGCTGCTTCATGCTGGCGTACGTGTCTCAGGATTGGACCATTTTTCGGCACGTCGTAGGCGAATGTGTGAATCTTCCCGCCCACCCCAGGAATACACGTAGCACGCTCTCACAGGCACAGTCGCGGGTAAATATTCCCGCCCACCCCAGGAATACATGTAACCCACTCTCACAGGCACAGTCGCGGATAAATATTCACGTCCACCCCTGGAATACATGTAACCCACTCTCACAGGCCCAACCGCGTGTGGAAGTTCACGCGCACCCCGAAGTACACGTACCCAGGCTAATCGCGTGTGGAAGTTTACGCGCACCCCGATGTACACGTACCCAGGCCAATCCCGTGCGGAACTTCCCGCGCACCCAGTAGTACACGTAGCCAGGCAAATCACGTGTGGAAGTTCCCGCGCACACCGAAGTACACATAGCCAGGCAAATCGCACGGCTGGGGGGTGGGGGTGGTGGGAGACATGAGTGGGGGCCTGGTGGAGGCTGCCCCTGGTGGCTGGGGGTGGTGGGAGACATGAGTGGGGGCCTGGTGGAGGCTGCCCCTGCACTGCTGGGGGGGTGAGGGTGGTGGGAGACATGAGTGGGGGCCTGGTGGAGGCTGCCCCTGCACTGCTGGGGGGTGGGGGTGGTGGGAGACATGAGTGAGGGCCTGGCAGAGGCTGCCCCTGGTGGCGGTGGGATGGGGGTGGTGGGAGACATGAGTGGGGGCCTGGTGGAGGCTGCCCCTGCACTGCTGGGGGGTGGGGGTAATAGGGGACATGAGTGTGGGCCTGGTGGAGGCTGCCCCTGGTGGCTGGGGGGTGGGGGTGGTGGGAGACATGAGTGGGGGCCTGGTGGAGGCTGCCCCTGCACTGCTGGGAGGTGGGGGTGGTGGGAGACATGAGTGGGGGCCTGGTGGAGGCTGCCCCTGGTGGCTGTGGGATGGGGGTGGTGGGAGACATGAGTGGGGGCCTGGTGGAGGCTGCCCCTGGTGGCTGTGGGATGGGGGTGGTGGGAGACATGAGTGGGGGCCTGGTGTAGGCTGCCCCTGCACTGCTGGGGGGTGGGGGTAATAGGGGACATGAGTGGGGGCCTGGTGGAGGCTGCCCCTGGTGGCTGGGGGGTGGGGGTGGTGGGAGACATGAGTGGGGGCCTGGTGGAGGCTGTGGGATGGGGGTGGTGGGAGACATGAGTGGGGGCCTGGTGGAGGCTGCCCCTGGTGGCTGGGGGGTGGGGGTGGTGGGATGACATGAGTGGGGGCCTGGTGGAGGCTGCCCCTGCACTGCTGGGGGTGGGGGTGGTGGGAGACATGAGTGGGGGCCTGGTGGAGGCTGCCCCTGGGGGGTGTGGGTGGTGGGAGACATGAGTGGGGGGCCTGGTGGAGGCTGCCCCTGCACTGCTGTGGGATGGGGGTGGTGGGAGACATGAGTGGGGGCCTGGTGGAGGCTGCCCCTGCACTGCTGGGGGGTGGGGGTGGTGGGAGACATGAGTGGGGGCCTGGTGGAGGCTGCCCCTGCACTGCTGGGGAGTGGGGGTAATAGGGGACATGAGTGGGGGCCTGGTGGAGGCTGCCCCTGGTGGCTGGGGGGTGGGGGTGGTGGGAGACATGAGTGGGGGCCTGGTGGAGGCTGCCCCTGCACTGCTGGGGGGTGGGGGTGGTGGGAGACATGAGTGGGGGCCTGGTGGAGGCTGCCCCTGCACTGCTGGGGGGTGGGGGTGGTGGGAGACATGAGTGGGGGCCTGGTGGAGGCTGTCCCTGGTGGCTGTGGGATGGGGGTGGTGGGAGACATGAGTGGGGGCCTGGTGGAGGCTGCCCCTGGTGGCTGTGGGATGGGGGTGGTGGGAGACATGAGTGGGGGCCTGGTGGAGGCTGCCCCTGCACTGCTGGGGGGTGGGGGTGGTGGGAGACATGAGTGGGGGCCTGGTGGAGGCTGCCCCTGGTGGCTGTGGGATGGGGGTGGTGGGAGACATGAGTGGAGGCTGCCCCTGCACTGCTGGGGGGTGGGGGTAATAGGGGACATGAGTGGGGGCCTGGTGGAGGCTGCCCCTGGTGGCTGTGGGATGGGGGTGGTGGGAGACATGAGTGGGGGCCTGGTGGAGGCTGCCCCTGGTGGCTGGGGGGTGGGGGTGGTGGGAGACATGAGTGGGGGCCTGGTGGAGGCTGCCCCTGCACTGCTGGGGGGTGGGAGACATGAGTGGGGGCCTGGTGGAGGCTGCCCCTGCACTGCTGGGGGGTGGGGGTGGTGGGAGACATGAGTGGGGGCCTGGTGGAGGCTGCCCCTGGTGGCTGTGGGATGGGGGTGGTGGGAGACATGAGTGGGGGCCTGGTGGAGGCTGCCCCTGGTGGCTGTGGGATGGGGGTGGTGGGAGACATGAGTGGGGGCCTGGTTGAGGCTGCCCCTGCACTGCTGGTGGGTGGGGGTAATAGGGGACATGAGTGGGGGTCTGGTGGAGGCTGCCCCTGGTGGCTGGGGGGTGGGGGTGGTGGGAGACATGAGTGGGGGCCTGGTGGAGGCTGCCCCTGCACTGCTGGGGGGTGGGAGTGGTGGGAGACATGAGTGGGGGCCTGGTGGAGGCTGCCCCTGCACTGCTGGGGGGTGGGGGTAATAGGGGACATGAGTGGGGGCCTGGTGGAGGCTGCCCCTGGTGGCTGGGGGGTGGGGGTGGTGGGAGACATGAGTGGGGGCCTGGTGGAGGCTGCCCCTTGTGGCTGGGGGGTGGGGGTGGTGGGAGACATGAGTGGGGGCCTGGTGGAGGCTGCCCCTGCACTGCTGGGGGGTGGGAGACATGAGTGGGGGCCTGGTGGAGGCTGCCCCTGCACTGCTGGGGGGTGGGGGTGGTGGGAGACATGAGTGGGGGCCTGGTGGAGGCAGCCCCTGGTGGCTGTGGGATGGGGGTGGTGGGAGACATGAGTGGGGGCCTGGTGGAGGCTGCCCCTGGTGGCTGTGGGATGGGGGTGGTGGGAGACATGAGTGGGGGCCTGGTGGAGGTTGCCCCTGCACTGCTGGGGGGAGGGGGTGATAGGGGACATGAGTGGGGGCCTGGTGGAGGCTGCCCCTGGTGGCTGGGGGATGGGGGTGGTGGGAGACATGAGTGGGGGCCTGGTGGAGGCTGCCCCTACACTGCTGGGGGTGGGGGTGGTGGGAGACATGAGTGGGGGCCTGGTGGAGGCTGCCCCTGTTGGCTGTGGGATGGGGGTGGTGGGAGACATGAGTGGGGGCCTGGTGGAGGCTGCCCCTGCACTGCTGGGGGGTGGAGGTAATAGGGGACATGAGTGGGGGCCTGGTGGAGGCTGCCCCTGGTGGCTGGGGGGTGGGGGTGGTGGGAGACATGAGTGGGGGCCTGGTGGAGGCTGCCCCTGCACTGCTGGGGCGTGGGGGTGGTGGGAGACATGTGTTGGTGATCACTAGTGCAAGGTGACATGTGGGTTGCAGGGTAGTACCCTGTGGTGTGGGCTGCCTGCAGGGGCCGTGGAGGGTGTAGAGGGAACACCTGGGGGGACCCACATGTCCAAATCACGTGTAGCATTCCCCGGCACCACCGAAATACACGTACCCTGCAGAAATTGCGTATGAATCTTCCGCGCACATCGGAATACACGTACCCAGGCCAATCGCGTGTGGAACTTCCCGCGCACCCCCACCTAGCCAGGCCAATCGTGTGTGGAACTTCCCGCGCACCCCAGTACACGTACCCAGGCCAATCGCGTGTGGAACTTCCCACGCACCCCCACCTACCCAGGCCAATCGCGTGTGGAACTTCCCGCGCACCCCGAAGTACACGTACCCAGGCTAATCGCGTGTGGCACTTCGCGCGCACCCAGGAACACGCGCACATGCTATTTTTCACACAGCGGGTGTCCGTGTTTGTCGGGGCCCCTTTGCACCTCGTTTGTCCTAGAGGGCCACTGTATGGGCCATTCATCATGGCTGTATATGGGTGCTTTTTATTAGCGCACATTTTGGCGCACATTTTTTTCAGTCGCAGGGGCGCTACCGCCTGCTTTCTTGTGGCGTACTTGTTTGGCCCTGTGCGCGTCTTTGACCGTGCGCTGGTTTGCCCTATTCGATTCCATGAATACGGGTTGTAGGCGAGCGTGTGGGCGTTCCGCGCACTTGCCTCCTGTACTTCCCCCGTGACGCCCATATTTTCACGCGATGTTCCCCATTCCGAGTGTTACGCCCCGTGTTACGCCTACTTTTGTGATGTGCGCCGCGCTGTGTGCGATTTTGCAGTGGCCGTGGCGCACGCTGTTGGATGACCTGTGCGCCGGCGTGCGCGGCGCACATTTTAGCGCACATCCAATGTTTTTCTTGCGCACGGACTTCCATGAATCGCTGTGCGCTGGTTTTCCGCGATTTTTGCACTTGCACTGCAATTTTCGCACTTTTCCTGCGATTCGCACGTTTTGGCACCTCTGCGCGGGAATTTTCGGCGCACATTAATTCCATGAATCGACCCCATAGTCTCTTAGAAATGAAGGCCTTCCACATTGCCTGATAGGTAAGACTTTCTTTTGAACACCTTTGTGACCCTCTCCACACACTCTACGACAATTTAGTCTACAATTTTCTTTATGTGTAATAAATTTGCTATCTCCCTTCCTCTAAATATTTGCTCTTTCATTCTTGAATATCCTCATTCATTTCAGCATATCTACATATCCGATTTGCATTCCAAACATTCCCATCTGTAAGTCTTACAGCACCATGCATTTTTTCCACTACTCTAATAGGTTTTGACCATCTAGAACCTCCACTACTTTTATGAATTGGCCACTTAATACGTACCCACTCTCCTTATTTAATAGGTATTTGTTTTGCTGCCTTCCTAATGTCAAAGCTTTCTTTGTTGAGAGTTTGTTTATCTTGAATCTTTTCCTTCACAAGGTTCATGTCAATCTTTTTCTGACAGGCTTCGCCCAACCAACCTGGGCACACTCTAGTATTGGGCTTTCTCCCACATAACATCTCAAAAGAAGAAACGCCAGAGTTAACATGAGGGGTAAATCTATAGGCAACCACCGTATCCTCTGCAGCCTTTCTCCAATCAGATCCTTCTGACAAAGCTACCTTAATGCTATTTTTGATAACTCTCTTAAATCTCTACACTATTCCGTTTGTCTCTGGTTGGTAGACCGAACTGGTCTTGTGCTCAATACCATTGGCTTTTAGAAAATCTTTCATTTCCTCAGCCACAAATTGTACACTATTGTCTGTTAAAATGGAAGTGGGATATCCCCCTCTCCTAAAAATGTTATCAAGGAATTCAATCACATGTTTTGCACACACATTCTTTACCCAAGTAAGTTCTACCCAATGGGATAGCATGTCGACTAGAACTATGCCATACCCACAAACACATTGACATGTGATAGGGCCTACAATATCCAATCCCACTCCATCGCAAGGCATAGAATGGATGACATAGTAGTCATCGGCTCAACTCTAGCAACGCATCCTTTAGCTGAGTTCTCACATTCTCACAAAAGGCACACTCCCTGACCAGCCTCTCCACTTGTATATCCATTGCTAGCCACCAGTAATCTTGTCTAATCTACTGTTTGGTCTTGGTTATCCCCTGATGACCTTCATGCGCCACTTCTAAAATGTTCTCTTTTACTCCTGCTGGAGGAATACGTTTGTCTCCTCTTAAATTCATCCCATCCCTCACAAGGAGCTCATCAAATACATTCCTAAATGGATTGGGTATGGTTCCTCTCCTGATTTCAGAACTCTTCATACCTGCCTCTAACCTTTCTTTACATCTCTCAAGTCATGATCAACTAACATTGCATCACACCACTCATTTTCAGACACAAGCTCATGACTAACATTGAGAACATGTTCATCTTCATCGCCTTCATCACCCTCATCCTCTACAACATTGGTCAGTCTGGACAAGCAATCTGCTGCCTTATTTCTAAAGCCTGGCAAATACTCAACTTCCCAGATATAGTCCTGTAAATTTCGACCCATTTCCTAATCCAAGATGAGACTTTGTCTAGATCTTTTGTGGTTAGAATCTCCCTCAAAGGTTTGTGATCTGATCTGATGGTGAACTTAACACAAGAAAGGCCAAAATGTTTCTATCGCCAGCAATTATTTTTCTATGGTAAAGTAATTCCTTCCAGCCGTTCTTAACACTCTAGATGCAAACGCTATGGTAACCTCTTTACTACCATCCTTTTGATAAAAAAACAGCTCCTAACCCATGGTTACTAGTATCTGTAGTTAAAACATTGTCTTTGCTGGGATCAAAATTACTCAATGTGGGGGTCTTTGTTAAAACATTTTTGATTTCCTGGAATTCCCTCACATTGCTCACTCCAGACAAATATACTCCCTTTGTTTTTTACCAGACTTCTCATGTGGAATGACTTGTTTGCTAACCTAGACACAAACTTAGCATAATACTCTGCCATTCCCAAGAAAGCTATTACTTTCTCTTTATCCGACGGACTTGGAAAATTAATAATATTGTTTATCAAATGAAGATTTCAGTTGAATGCCTGCCTCAGATATTGTGTGACCTAAATACTGGATACTCATTTGATTGAATTTGCATTTATCTCTGTTCAATGTCAGACCTGCTTTCTCTCTGTTCAATGTCCAACACTTTCCTCAATCTATTATCACACTCTTTGCTGTCCTTTGCTGTCCTTCCCATACACCAACCCCATCCTGAAAGTACAAAACCCCATTCATGTCTTGAAACAGTTGATATATAATCCTTTGGAATACAGCAGCTGTCGATATCAGTCCAAATGGCATTCTTTTACATTTTATATTGAAATAGACCTTCTGGCGTGATAAATGCGGTTACATTCATAGAGGAAGGGTGACGCACAATTTGATGATATGCAGATTTTAAATATAATGGACTCATAATTTTGGCATTCTTAATAGTACCCAACATCTCATTAATATTAGGCAATGGGTGTCTATCAGGTATTACACATCTGTTGACTGATCTAAGATCTATGCATAATATGAGTTTGCCATTGGGTTTGTGAACTACCACTAATGGATACACCCACTCAGAAGCCTCTATCCTCTAAATGACACCTTGTTTTTCCATAGACAGCAGATCTAATTGCCAAAGGAATATTTCTCAATTTATGTACTACTGGTCTAGAACTATTTTTAATTCTGATCTTATGCATAGAACTTTTAAGGGTTCCCAGTTCCTCACACAAAGCATCAAGCTGTAATAAATAATTGCCATCTCCTATTGCATACACTCTTTCTTCTGCATTGGGGTCAGGTTTTATTTGAAGCCTTTTTTGGTGTGAGCAGCTCAAAAGAGGATTGCTACCCTTCTTTGACGCATATACTTTCCCTCTGGCTGATCTATCCTTAAACTTTAAATTGGACCAAAACTAACCTTCGATATCAATTTTCTTTACCCCATAAGCTATTGGTCCGATGTCTACAGGATTGAGCAACACATTCTTTAGCATTGTGGTCTAAAAAAAAATATGTTTTGACAACAAGGTATATTTGGCTCCTGAATCAATTACCATCCTAAAATCTACCCCTTCCATTTCAATAACCGCTGTAGACTTTTCTGTGTCCGCATCTTCATCTTGAACCACCAGAATATCATCTGAATTTATGTCAATGGGACACGTGTAGTCCTCCATTCCTTCACATCGTTCCTAGAAACATGCAATGTTTTCACTTCTTGTTCTAAAACATGCTGTGAAATGTCCTTTTCTATTGCATCTTTTGCATGTTGCCTTGAGAGCAGGATACTTATTGCTGCTTGCAAAATGAGTGAGACTGTCACATCGAAAGCATTGTTTCCTTTCACTTTCTTCCTTTTTCTCCTTGTAATTGAAGTTCTTTTTTCTGCTTTCTCTTCTGAAAGATAGTTTTTTTCCAACTTTTCTACCTTGTACTGCTGATATTTCCATTATCTGTGTTTCTGCTGATATTTCCATTATCTGTGTTCCTTCTTCTTTTCATTAAGTTCAGCACTTTTTTCCAATTCCTTAAATTTTTGTGTGTGTTCAACTTCGTTTGCTACTCTTATTACTACATCAATTGTGGGATTACCTTTAGCCCACAGTGCTTCTCTTACTTTTCGTTACTGCATTAGAGCATGAATTGGTCTCTTAGCCTTCCATTTAATGTATTTCAAAAGACACAAGATGATGCTAGGCCTCTTAGTGTTGTGATAAATTGTTCTACAAACTCAGCTTTTTCCTGCTTTCTCTTTCCAAAACAATGCTTACACATTTTTCATAATGTTTATCTAACATTTGTATGCATTTTGCGTGGACTCCTCAGACAATGGAGGTAGATTTTTTTAATTGTTCGTGGCCATAGTAGCCAAGGCAATGCATAAGAAGGCATGTTTTCCTTTCACCCGAGACTTTCACACCATGCACTGCTAACACATAATGGTCAAATCTCTTTTTCCATCTTCTCCATGGTATATTTTGTTTGCCTTGTGTTTCCAAAAAATAGTTGGAAGGAGGTATTCCTTGTGCAGCCATAGTAATGTTTGTATTTTCTTAAATGTTCTTGTTAACACGTTATTGTTTTAACTGTTTTAATTCCTCAGTCACCAAGACTAAATATTCTTGCCTGTTCGCTTTCCCTTTGTCACAGAATTCTTAGTTATGTTAGAGATATAATTCTTTTTACAGCTGCTTTATCTCATTTGGATTCTTGAGCTGTTCTTTGCACAAGCCTTTGTGACATAGGCAATATTTTAATTCCTTCTGCAGTCTGAAGATTGACTTGGTGTCCTTTGCACAGCAGTTTGTGACATAAGCAAGATTATATCTTCCTCTGCAGCCTACGTCACAAAGATTGATTTGCCATCAGTCCTTCCTTTCATGAAATAGCTTCATCTTAGCCTTTGTGATGAAAGCAAATTCTACTTTGACTTGGAACACATTCTATCGCTTTGTTTGTGTATTTACCAGGTAACAGTTCAAACAAAAACACTTGCTATGGGCTGGTCTGTTTGTACTTGAAGCATATACGCGCTCACTTGCTACTTAATAACAGTTCAATTGGACCTCTCACAGTTTGCTTAAGAGTGCCTTATTTGAACCTGCATTGCCATTTGAATTGTTTAAACATTCGCATTCTACTTGATCGAAGCTGGTCTTTGTTTACTTTTAAGTGCCGCTTCAATGCTAAATGTGCTCTGTCCCGATGCACATTTAAAATAGCAATGCATTTAACCTGGCAGTGCCACCTTATCAAAGTCAATTACTGCTAGTGCGCTCACCTTCTTATAGTTCAGCTCAACCTCTCAACACCTTGTGGTCCCGTACTGTACAGTGCTCCTTTCTTTCATTCACACAGTTGCAGAGAATAAGTGCTGGTTACCTTTTGCTTTCTGATGGACCCTCTGTGTTCTGTAGTGTTTTTTTTCTTTCTTGAGACTCTCCACAAAGCAAAGTGCAAGAACTGAGGGTATGGCATCACGGCTACTCGGTGGGGCTGCCGTGGTATTTACTGAATTCTTTTATCCTAGTCGCCATTGAAAGATTCTCCAACACGTTGAATGTAGTTGTAATATATTTTATTACATATATTACATATATCTCCAGATTTATCCATACCCCATCGGTCCGCTACTCTTCCTCCTTCCATATGCGCATGACATAACTCTCAACCTCCCAGATTCCACATTCTCCCTACAGATTCTGTATTCCATAACTCACCTTCTGCAATGCTTGCATGGAAGATGCTACACAGTTCTACAAAAAGGCCTTGGAGGTCCCTTTCCCAAGTTCAACACTGTTCCAAACAGCCTTGGGTTTTCCTTGCCCAAGTTTAACACAGTTAATTCAACATTATCAGCTTTCAGTATGAATGGTAATCTCATAGGCCTTCCAATGATTCACTTGGCTTTTCCTTCTCTTTAGTTACTTTCAGACTGGTGTTATAAAACAATTTCAATCTTCATTTTTCTTGGCTAACTTCAAGTAGGGGTTACTCGGTCAAGGCACAGTTGTCGGCCCGCACGGTCCACCCATCACAGGTCACGAAACCAATAACACTTGGCACTTTAAAATGTTCACTGATTCTCATTGGACTACTTTGCCACCATAAGTTTCCTCTCTGCACTTGTGACATTGGTTCATCTGTACTCCTGTTTCTTCTCGACAGTCTCTTAACTCTGCCAATGCGTGCCTTTCATACAATTCGCCTTGTGGTATTTATTTCTTGTCACCACCTGGCTTTCACACTAAGAGATAGTACTTCTCATTTGCCTTTCCGTGCTTCACCAACTCTCATCAGTGGTTTTCACTTGGATTTGCACTTTCACATCGTTCATAAATGCTGTTTCCTTATTCCCATTCTGTTGGTAAATACACATCACATTCTCTCCACTCGTGCATTATTTTCATATATTGTGCATAGCTTTTCTTTAGTTCGGTATTCAATATTTGTTAAGTACTTGGCAACTTGTTTGTTATTTAATTATGTCCATCTGGTCTCCAGACCCATTCAATATATGCATTTACTTGTTCTGCAACTTCCTTGGCCCATATTATGCCCCTGAAGTGCCCCAGCCGGAGTGCTCTCTCCCGGTCACTCACCGGTATATGGCAGCTACTCCGGGTACTTGCACAATCCTCTTCTGTTTTTGCTCGCTCTCCCCTCTCTCACATGGGGAGCACCGGCGAGCCACACTCGCCTCTTTCGGACATTTGTGCTGCCTCCTGCAGCATAGTGGAGATTTCTGTGTCCCCAGCTCCAGCTGAGGACACACGGCCCGGAGCTCTGCAGGGCTTGTGGCTCTCTCGCAGCTCCCTCCAGCCTCGGCGTCCTTCCCGCTCTCCTGCAGCCGCCGGCATCCTTTTCACTAGCACCTCCACTCCAGCCTGCTCTATGGCGCCCTGGATTCGCAGGCGGTTCTCCTTCTCCATGTGGGTCACTCCTTTTTTATAAGCACCTGTAGCCTCTCCAGGGGCTGCAGGTGCACATCCTTTGCCCGACTGGACATGCCTGACCTTTAGAATGGTGTTCTACAGTCCTCTTCCTAGTCCCAGTACCAAAGTGGTGTGCACAGGTGGAAGTGTGCATTACTCCTAGTCGCCGCTGTAAGGTACTCATGGTGGCAACAGTAAAGACAGACACAAGTGGTCACAGTTCAAGGGTGTTTAGTAAACTGTATAACTGGGTTGGAAAAACACCTAATCTAAACCTAATTCTAAGATGGGAGCAAGCTACGACCATCAAATAATAATAAGGCAGTCCTAGTGGCGTCTTATCAAATTAAAAGAGCCTTACTAAGAAAAACCTATTGCCAATCCTTAAAACTAAATACAAAGAGTGTGGGATGTTCATGAGAAAGAAAGAAGTGTTCATAAAGGATAAGTCAGGATGTGGTAGCCGGGGGTGTCAACCTTTCCCACTTTTGTTCATGGGACAAGGTGGGATTCTGGAGCAAAGCACACGCTCGAGCTTTCCCAGCACGAACCAACAGTTCCACTCTCAGCTATCAAGGCCTTTGGTGGTTAAGTCTCTTTTCTACAAAAAGTCTCTTGCCTCTGAGGACCGGATGTATCCAAAATAATAAACAAAATGTTCCTTTCCACATATATGTTGGGTAATGACCTTGTCCCCTGGTTCCCCCTCTTCTGGGCTCTGATCCACAAAAAGTTATTTCCTGATTGTACTTGGGAGACAATCCTTTACCCCTAGGTCCCCTTCTACCAGGCTCAGACCCTTCTGGAATCTCAGCCAAATCTGTCGGGTTTGCTCTGGTTTGTATTCAAATGATTTCTCTGTCATAGTCACATGTCGTTGGGTGAAGGCTGTTACAGGCTCAGATCCTTCTCACATATCAACCTCCCTGAGTCGGGTTCACTACGGCTTCTCAACAAAATTTCATCTGTGACACTCACAAATCTTAATGTTCTTTTAAACAGTCCACTGTGGATATCCCTCTACCAGGTTCGCTCTTGTCAATACACTGTTCATTGTGACTTAAGGTTTTGCCCCCTTTCCATCGGCATCCCTACGTCGGGTTCACTCTTGTCAACTTTTGCCATTCAGACAGTTCAGGATTCACTTCCCTTAGCTTTACCTTCCTCTGCCGGTCACAGACTTTCAACTGTATGGAGGCTTTTGCTAGACCCCCGTATGACCACTTTGACCCCTTTCTCGCCTTTCCCCAGGCCTTCTGGTATTGGTGGTTTCAACAATAGGGTAATCGCCCAGAGTTTCCCCGAGGGAGCACCCACGTGGTGCCCGTCTCCTCTGTAGCTCGTATTCCCCTCTCACATTAACAGTTCTTTGTATTTCTTCAATTAGCCGTTTGCTAATTTTGTTCAACACAGTTCGGTTTGTTATCAGCTCTCCCCTCGACTTACTGGGTTTGATGAACTGCTTGTCTTTTCCTGTCTCTGGAGTCGAGGCCGGTACCACGGTGGCAAGCGTCTCTCCCTGGCTTGGTTGTCAGCAGAGGAGGGTCCAGTGTACCACCGACATCTGCTGCAACACACGCTGGCTATTGTTTGCGGTCTTACAATTCCTTCCGTGGAGGTTTCATGGGCCTGGCTCAGAAAGAGCAAGGTTGTTTCTCTCCTTGTCACCCTCTCGGTTTGCGCAGTCTTTCTCCTCCTCTTGAACTACTGTGCTGAGTTAACTCTCCCATTGTGAGGTCGGCGTTGCTCGTATTGTGCTCTTGTGGTCCATCTTTTATCCCTATGGGGAAGCGAAAGGGCCATAAGGTAGGTGTGTGTGTGATCCCGGTCAATTGCCTGACCCTTGTGTTGGAACATGTCAGGTAAACTGCTCTGGTGTTTGTCTGTCGTCTTTCGTGGTATGCGAAAGTGTTCATATCGGAAAAGGGCGGGATAGAGCGTTTGAGTATCATACATGGTAGGATGGGGAAAAGATGTTATAAGAAGGAGGATACCGCATCTCACTTCCACTCCCTGAGGAACCCTCCATACAGGTGATCTTCCTTCACTGTTCCACCCCAGGAACTAGATCCTATAGCGATGGCCGTGTCCTGGCCACCTGGATGACAGATGCACCTTCAGGTTTCTCACACTTCTTCCTCATTCCAGTCTTAAATGGACCTGAATGGGATACATTTGTGGTGCGCAATAGTGGGGGAAGATTGGTAATTCCCAATGAATATTGGGGAAGTAAGTGTAGGACGTATGTTGACAGTTTAAGGGTTTAATCAGAGGCGGTAAATGTGGGTCTAGTGTGCCCCCATAAGAAGGTGTTCTTCTTGTTCTCTTCCTCGTCCCTGTATATAGGAATGATTTACCAGAGGTCAATTTTTCAAGGGTGAAAGGGAGGAGGATTGGCAATACTCAAAAAAGGTTTCATGGACGAAAGGTACATTGGGGAAGGGAAAAGGGGGATACCGTGTCTCACCAAAAGACACCCTCCATCCATTCCCCAAATCTCCTCCACCCAGGTGATACGCCCTCACACATTCACCCCCAGGGTCAGAATCCAAAAGCGATGGCCTTTCCCTGGCCACCGGAGCAGAGGATTCAGGGTTAAAGGATGTGAGCATGCCTTTAGGTTTCTCACAGTACACACTCGAGTACAGCCAGTGTATTGATTCTAGGTGCATAGTAGAGTATAGCCAGTGTTTTGAACGTGGCTGCATTTTGAGGATGGCCAATGCACTGAATCTAGGTGCATACTAGTGTATAGCCACTGTGTTATACTAAGCTGCATTTTAAGAGTATAGCCAGTGTACTCAATACAGGTGTATATTAGAATACAGTCACTGTATTAAATTCAGAAACATATTGGAGTATAGCCGCTGTATTAATTCAAGTGCATATATTAGTATAGCCAGTCTGTGCAATTTTAGCTGCACATCCGAGAATAACCTCAGTATTGAATCTATGTGCTCATTTAAGTATAGCTCTGTGTTTAAATTGGGCTTCACTCTGTGTATAGCACTGTATTGAATTTTGCTGCATATCTGAATATTGTAGACCAACCCTACTGAAAACTCTAATTCGCTGCATACCCACCCTCTGACAGAGAACAAACCAGACAACATACCTCTACCGCAAAAACAAAACACCACACGAAACTAGACACTACACTGGCACTCCACAACAGCAAGGGGGGGAAGGAGAGGGTGAATACACACACTTAAATGATCAATATATATCATTTAATAATTGTATGTAGTCATATGAAGTCCATTAGGCGAGATTTTATTGCACATGGACTCTGCTGAGTGCATATTCAAGCGACGATCCGGCCTGGATCATTTCTGCCGCCTTTACCGCTAATATTGGGTCTTACACAACTTGGAGCATATAACGGAATGCTCTTCTCTTGTTGATTTTTGCCCCTTCTTCCCGGTGCCATCCATCCCCTGTGTTGTACCTTGCTACACTACGTTGAAGGTTGCCCATGTGCCAGTGGGGCCAGCTTCATCTTGAATCGGGACCATTGTGTCACTGCAGCGTGAGTTACATTTTTTATTTGCTTTTCTTTGCTCGCCATTTGCACACTTTTTCACAACCCTTTACACCATCTTTCTTTCTCCCCTTGTGTACTCCGATTCATTTGATATGTGTTGGATTAATTCATATTGGGCCCAGGAAATGAGGGTTTAAGGGACTGTCTACCTTTTGTGACTCCACAACACCCAACATGACACTAAACCAAACACACATAAACCACACATATACAGCCCTGCACCAAACACCACACAATGTTGATCAACTAAAAACATACCACCACACAGCGACCATTTTCCCCGAACTGGAGCTACCAACAGCAAGCATATCAAAGCTCTCTTGCACGTCTCCCCTGAATCTCACCAACTAACCCCTCCCAACCCCTGCCGTTTTCAGATACGCCAGGGTGCCTCGAGACCATGAAAATGGCAGCAGTGCTTGGTATAAATCACAAAAACATAACACTGAGTTGAGACAGCAGTGGGTGAGTGATTTTAACCATCTAGGGGAAGAATGGCGCTAATCAAGGCAGGAGAACAGAGAAACAACCAGTAAAGGGAACTGCTATGTGCACAAGGTCAAAAGAGTTCCAACAAGAAGAGAAAAGGAATGGAAATGCTAGGAGATGAGGCCACAAAAAGGCAGAGAAGGGATGAAAGTGATGCAGTCATGGGATTGGAGTGAAAGTCCCAAGCAAATATGAGAAATCAAGTTGGAAAATGCTGCCTAGTGAAAATGGGAGTGAAAGTTCTGACCACGGATGAGAGTGTTTGTCAGACCAACCTGAGACTGGCTATATAAAGAAACAGAGAAAATTCCATGAAGCAACACACTTTGCAAAGCTACACTGAGAAATACTGCCTACAGCACCCAAGAAAGAACGCACAATTTGAAAAAGGCAATAGTCATAAACAAGCAGATTAATATGCTAAAGCGAGTCTTTCTGAGGGCAATAGACCCCTTGGGTTAACTAGATGTATGTTTCCTGGAGTTACCAATCATACTTGTAATGCCTACATGCATACAATGCTTATTTTTCCAGCATACACGCTTCATTTAGCTGAGTATGGTGCTTGTCTATTATAAGTCTGTAATTAATTGACTTCTGTCCTGCATGAGTACAAAGATGAACAGAAGCTAAAGCGCCCCCCACTCAGCCCTCACACTTCTACAAGCCAAGAGCTAACACAATCATAAAGGTAAAACAGGCAGCAAAGTTGAGAGATATACCTCCTTCGCCTTCTGTTGTAACGTGGGCCGAGAGAAGGCTATACTCTCAAGAGGGATGTGAATATGGTTCAGTAGCAACTCAAATAGCGAAGTAGAACAGTCCAAAATAATGGAATGTCCAATCAAGGTTCTATATAAATATATATAAACTTTAATCAAACACACCCTGTACAATAATAACAAACTAGAAAACACTGTATAAAATCCACACCTTTGAAGGGACACAAAATATGCAAAGAAAGAATAGCTGATGCACTCTGGGTAATGAGAAAAGAGGGAGAGAAGCCAAAGATACTATTCAAAAGGGATATTTCTTGATCTTGCAAAAGTGAATAAAATGACCCATCCGGTCTGTAGGGCACAAAGATGGACTAGAGGGGCCGATATCAGTCAGTGGCAGCTTTGCAAATCTCTTGGTGATTGGAGAATAAAGTGGTCACCAGGTTCCGGCATCGGTCGAGCTGGTACCATGATGCACAGGAGTCTCGATTCAATGCAGAGGTTGCTTTTCGGGTTACACCAGGGTCAGATCGATCGACTTACACCAACAGTGATGGCGAAGCTGGTGCTTCAAACAATGACTCGAGCAATGAAAGGCAAGGGTACTTCGCTGGTTCGGTTGCCGAGGTGCAGCGGCAAACAGAGTAAAACAGCAAACTGAGGTCCGAAGGCAGCTTTTGAAGGGTCCTGGAAGTTCGCTCAACATCAAACACACTGGAATCACGGCTCACCGCAGGTCGGTGTCAAAAACAGAGGGATCTTGGCTTTTTAGGATTTCAGGAGCTGAGAGTCCCACTCCAGGGTCTCAAGGGCCAAGGTTAGCCATTTTCCTGGGCTCCCAAACATGGGGGAGGCTGCCATATACCTTCAGGGATCCTGCAACACAATGAGGTCCTAGGCAACAGAGATGCAGGTTCTGGTCCAGCAGCAGAGCTCACCCCCAATAGTCCCTGGGGATGGTCAGAGGACAGATCTCGCCTCTGCCTTGGTACACCTGTTTCACCTCACAACTGGAGGACTGCACTCTCAGCAGGGTCCAGCAGAATCTTCTTCCAGCCAGAGTAGGATTCCAGAAATGATTCAAAGAAACAGCGTGAGACCCCTTCTTTTAAAGGCAAAGGTCCATAGATGATTGGACTAAAGCTAGGCTGCTTTAGGGGTCCAATTTCTGTTCTTGGAATGAGTAGACTTTGCCCATGTGTCATCACACCCAAAGTGCTTTGTGCTACAAGAAGTAATGTGGAGGGGATAGGAAAGAGAAAGAGGCAGAGAGGAGGAGAGGCAGCGAGAAACAAGATGGAAGAATCTTCCACCACCTGTAGAGATGTCCTACTGGCTACAATAACCCTGCAGCTCCCTTATCAATAGGATCAAAGTCCTTTAGAAATGGAGACCCCTGGTGTGAGATCTAGCCCTTTGTGAATGTGTGTGAAATTTGATTCCTGTTCCCAGGCCTGGTTCCTGTGGAGTGGCTGTCCCTGGGGAAAGAGTGTTACCTGCCCTTACAAAGGAACAAAGATGCAATCCCACAAAACTATAGTCCTGCCAGTGGGCAGTGGGAGCCTTGTCCAGAATCAATACACATAACCCTTCTACAGTGAAACTGGGACCTCAGGATTGACATGTGTGATATTAATTTAATGTGGATGGAATAACTAGAAGAGAAGCTGGCCACCATACCCTAATTCAGTTATGGCTTAAATGTACAGTTTAGCGTGCCGCCAGGACAGAATACTCAGTTATGCAGTTTTTGGAACAGGCGTTCATCTCCTAAATGCAGCACCTGCGCTGCAGAGACATGGCCGTAACTAAAACTGTCAAATGAGCAACTGTGACCTCTGAACCTGCTCTATGTCAATGGGTAGACAAGGTGCTGCAAATCAGGATACTGATGCAGCAGTACACATATACACACATAGTTTTGGCACAGAGTTTATGGAAGGGGAATCTGATTTACAGATTTCCCTTTCAGAAATGGAATCACCTGCATCATTTTACTATTCAATAAAAAATCAAAAGCCAGTGCTTTCACCCCCTTGCCAAACGGCAATACATCACAAAGCACATTTATTTTCCGTTACGATGTTGGTTAGAATAAAGCAATGAGAACATGCACAACCAGTCGGTGCCATTTCCTCCAGCAGGAAATGGCTGCCTAGGGTTCAATACATGTGGGCAAAGCGAGGAGGGATACTTGAAATGAAAATGGAAGTGGGACATATGCTGGTCAGGCCTGAGGAACGGACCATGTGGACTAAAATACTTAGGTCAAACAACATGGGCAGTTGATAAAAGAACTGGGGAGCATCGTTATAGAATTAGATGCAAAATTCACACTGCCTGATGGCAATACATTTCATGGAACTACAGCATAGCCCTGATGACATCTACTGGTGGCTAGTGGACCGTGTAGAAGGCAACACCAACATAAGTAATGCATTACTACATAAAGAAGCGTGGTGTGTCCACAAACTAAAAACCATCACCAACGGGCTGAATAAAAAAAAAACACCATTTAAAGGCTGTTGAAATAACAGTCCCACACGTTATAAAGTGACAGCACTCAGGAGCAACACCCGTGTGAGGGCATTTACCCAACTACAGGACGATGGACTGATAGGAGCCATAATACGGAAACCAGCACACCAGCCACCCAGGCCACAAGTATACAGGCGCACAAATATTACCAAAGGCTTGTCCCCATGTTAATTAAGACGCTGCTACATTTATGTGCATACTACATTTGGCAAGCTCTGCAGCCAAAGCGCATATATGACTTATAACATATATACACACACATAGATATAGGTTAAACACAAACCCACACATGAAGGCACAGCACTAACAAAGGCCCATCTCCTTGACAATTGAGACACAGTCTATAAAAAGGCTAGTCCACTTAGTACGCTTCTTCCACACGCATGCACAATGCGCGGCATGCAAAGTTAAATTACTAACTACTACACATGCGCATAGCCACAACAGTACTCGGGTTGTCACGGCTATGGCCGAGAAAACACAAGAGAGCACGGCACCACGCTGGAATCCAGGACCCCAA
The DNA here is from genome assembly GCF_040938575.1 of Ambystoma mexicanum. Lineage (NCBI taxonomy): Eukaryota > Metazoa > Chordata > Amphibia > Caudata > Ambystomatidae > Ambystoma > Ambystoma mexicanum. The sequence continues at coordinate 1,196,706,363 of NC_090922.1, forward strand.
TGATAGGAACACAAGTGAGTGCTCGGTCTCACTTCCACGAATCTCTACTGGATAGAATTTAACCCTCACCCACTCCCCTCTCGCACTTGCAGAAAGACAGGAGGAACGCCAATCAAGTTAGGCGCTCGGACTGAAAAACAAGAGGAACAGTAGGACTATGCACCATCAGTCCCCCATCCTTCTTTAACCAGGTAATGTCACCATTTAACCTTTCTAGTTACTAGATGCTAGACGTCTACCCCTAAGAAGAGGAAGCTAATGCCACTCCTCCATACTCTTGTCTTCTACATCCAGAAGCCCCATGTACCTACACGTACACTATAAGTGACAAGCAGGTGACTTGAAAATGCCTTAGAAAAAAGGCCTGCCTCCCACTCCCACCTCTGAACTCAATTGAGACGCAGGAACAGGAAGGCCGATATGGTCAGTGGTACTAAGAGGACACACAGGGGGCGTGGCCAGAGTCCATGCAGTGAGGACGTGCTTGGTGTGAGCTCCTGCCGAGGGCCTGGTAATGATCCTGATTTCGGCGACATTTGCTCATTAATTTGCGCTAGGGGATACCACGTTAATTCTCTGTCCTTCCAAGTCGATATATGTGGTTATTTGAAGGTGAGCATGCCTCCCTGTTAGGTGGAATCTCAGCTGCTCCGGACGCAACTGCTAAATCAAGATGGCGGCTGCACCGCACTGCCTAATGAAGAAAGCCTGAGGCTCCCTAAACAGTCGGTGACAGGAGCCTGCCTGACCCCTCTCCCCCTATGCCGACAAGACGCTGTGAGCTGGGGCTGCAGGATTTAGACTGAGCAACTGTCTACTTTGTGGAGGAGGGGGACTACCCTGAGCACTACGGATTGCTGTTGGGATCGCTGTGCAGCACTTGTAGCTCCCTCTCTGAACGGAGCCAGCCCCCTACCCTACGCTGCAGGATGGTTGAGGACTCCTGGGAGTGACAGGGAGAGGCAGCAGCTGGCGGGCGTTTGCCGTGTGCGACTTATCGGGCGTAGATAAGCTCTCCTACATGCAGGGTCGGTGATCCCTTTGGAAGTGCATCACCCTGGAATACGACAATGAGCTGACATACTGTGGCAAACCAGTGGCCACACCTTTTGGTCAGGGGGCACTCATGTAACGCTCACCTGATTCCCAGGGAGGCGCTGGTCTAGGCAGGAAGGTGTCTGTGACTCGAAAGGTGATGTGCAGGACTCGATTGGCTTCTGGGGCTGAGCCTCTTCGCACTGTGTGTCGAACTCGAAGGGTGAGATTTCTGCAGGTGAAAGAATATATGGGGTTAAAGATCTGGGCAATTGATAGTCCTTCTCTCTCTCTCTCTTCTAAACTTCTCCGTAGAGCCCCCAGGTCAACGTGCTCACCTTAGATAGGTGAATGCTGGACTCTCCATCTGCGTCTGGTGCAGGGTGCCGTTGCCAGTTCCTTCACTGGATGAAACGTAGGCCTCTTAACATCAGAGGATCGCAACCGCCGTTAACAGCACGAGCAGTGAGTTTCCGGACACCTTTTAGTCCATATAGTCTTTAGGTGCGTGGACACGTAAGTATTGAACAGGGCTCTGAATAATGCTTTCTTCTATTTGTTTTGCAGGGCTCTTGTGTTAGAAGATGGAATGAAGAGAGCCAAAGCTGGAGCCAGAGCCTTGGAAAGAAGCGCTTGGAAATGCGTAAGTAAATGCAAGCGCTTTAACTGTCTCTTTCCTTCACAGCTGCGAGTTTGTGCTGAAGAGATGCTGGAAAACGCCAGAGTAGTTGCAGGCGCTCTATTGTGGCGAGCGCGATGGGCGTAAGTAAATACCTGTCTAATGTCTCTTCTTTTGTCTTTCAGATGCTGGGTTGCAGCGTTGAAAACATCCGGAATTCGCGGATTGCCGGTAAGTAATAACTATGCTTTTGTCTCCACAGGCGGAGGTGCAGCGTGAAGAAATGGTCGCTGCCGATGGACCAGGTAAGGAATGCGTTGCATGTGAAGTCGCCGTGCTAACCTGTTGTTTCTTGTCTTTTACAGGCGCTGCTGAAGACTGGATACTGGAATGGTAAGTATTGTTCTTGCAGGTACAGGATCGGAAGAAGAAAAGCTGGAACAGACTCGGTGAGCGTTCTGCTGCAGATGCAGAATAACGCGAAGCACGCTTCATCAATCGGGTGTGGTTTAAATAGCCTAGGAGTGATGAGACGTCTTCCTCCACGGCCCCGCCTAGGTAAGAAAAGAGTTCCTGTTCCAGAAGAGTTCCAGTGTTGTATCCAGGGCGTGGAGCTTGCCCCACCCAGGTAAGAAAATAGTTCCGGCTTACAGAGGATTCCTATGTAGCTGGTAAGTAAGCAGCATGGTCTGCTGCAGGTAAGTCCACCCAAGCATCTTCGCACATATTATGAGCCCGGCGCTTCCAGTGCCGGGACCGATGGCTTTGATGAGCCTGGTGCCACCGGTGCCAGGACAAGGTCCAAAAGGTCCCAGTGGGGACCGGCTGGTGCCTAGGCTTAGGATTAGGGGCCTGCTTCCAAGGACGTTGGGCTGGTCCTGGCTCCTTGGAAGCAGTGATCATGACACTCATAACACTTGTTGGCCCAGGCCACTAGCGATGTCCGCCTCCATTCTTTTTGAGGCACTAGTGAGCGTATGTTAACCCGGAGGCTGAACTGTGATTTAAGACCGGCACAGGGTCCCCAACACCTTGACGGCGCCCCCACAATGTGAAGAGCTATAAGACTGCACACGCAGAACAGCATAGACAGCTGAAGTGTTACTCCTCACCGGGAACAGGAAAACCACTGTGAGGCTGGTGGCCCTGCAGGCCGTTCTGGGAGGTGCCTAATCAAGATTTGACCACTGGTACTAGGCTCCTGCGGCTGATATAAAAGGACACTGCTTCGTGAATTAGGTTTCCTCCCAGGTATTGATAGTCACTACTTAGGCGGCTACAGTGAGACGCACTATATACCTTGTCACCCTGGCTACAAAACAAAAGGAGGGAATAGTTACTTGACACGCGCTTGATCACAACAGATGCAGTTTGCTTTGGATTGGTACAGATGAGCTGCCACTATCGACCTACCACCACTATCTCATATTAGACTATCCTATTTGGCTCTGTGTTTGTGCACTTCACTAAGTTGCACCTCACACATTGCTGAGATTAGTTTAGTTTATTTGCTTGTATAGCACGCCGAACACAGAGGTATCTGGGCGCTTTAAGTATTACAGTGGCATGCAGCCTACTCACTTCCTGTTAATATGTCACCAACTAAGCATAAGGACAGAGTTAAAGGCACAATTATGGACTCTTTTGCGCATCAGGCTAAACAACAAGACCCTGCTCCCTCAGTAGCTGTTGAGGCACAAGACGCCCAACCCTCTCAATCGGACCTGCAGGAGGACAAAGTACTTACTGCCATTGCCACCCTTAGATCATTTCTGGAGACCAAAATTAATGAGGTTAAAATGTCCAATTGCTCCAACATGATGTACGGACACTGGCTGAGAGGGTCACGCCTGCAGAATTGCTGTTGAAAGATACATCCACAACTGAGTCCCTTGTGGGGTGACTGAAGACACAAAGTGCGCAGCGCCACTCTGGAAATGAGAGCTGAAGATGCGAAAGGTGGATCCTACAGGAATAACGTGCGTGTGCTTGGCATCCTGGAGGGCACAGATGGACTCGACCTGACTACTTACATAGAAAACCTTTAACTCCAGGAAATTGGACCCGAGACATTATCACAAGGATTTGCAGTTGAACTAGCTCATTGTTCACTTCAGAAAAAGCTCCCCCGCCCCCGGGGTCTTATCCCAGACCAGTTAGTGCTTGGATCTTGAATTTTAGGATAGAGAAGTAATCCTACAATTTTCCAGGGAAGGAGGCAAAATACAAAGAGGTGCTTCAAACATTGCTCTATATCCTGATTATACGCCTACTGTGCAGAGAGCGATACATTTGATTGTGCCTGTTAAAGCAAGGCTGTGACAGCTAGGACTAAATAATATGCTTATGTACCCATCTAGACTAAAAGTCTTATACAAAGGCAAGTTGCTTTGTCAGCCCAGAAGCGGTGGCCATGTGGATCGAACATAACATTTTACATGCTACTGGAGACTCTGATACTCGGAATGCTGAAGGCGCTGCTCTTTAGGAATACTATGGAAACCGGACGATAACTTTCTGACCCTGAATTGCAAGATTAATAGAAACTCTTTTTGGGATGTGAGGATATTCCTTGCATGACTGCTAACTGTTTTGTGGTTATGCATTGCTCTCACCTATGTTTGTTTATTGAATGGACCCTGTGGAACATTTGTTTGGAAAGTTTGTATTAATGCTATTTTTATATGAATCCTTGCTGCAACTTGTCTTAACAAATTGTGGTGGGGGAAATGCTCTGCTGCCCGCTAGGAGCACTCACTTAATCCCTCCTCTTAGGTTGATACCTGGCACCGCCCGGTTGACTGTGCCATAGCCCGGTTACCAGTGACCCCAAGGGGACTTGTTGGTATGGGTACGCTTGAACGGAATATAACTGTTGGATGATGTTTAACCCCTTTCTTTAAGAAGGAGTTGTTCGATTTTTGTGTCTGTTATATGGCTTGCACTATGTTTGTACTGTGTGACAAGAGGTTTGCTAGGGAAGCAATTATATCCATTGAACGATATCACTGTACTTGCAGGTCCGATACGTGAGGAAGTGGTCTTTACGATGGAAACGAGGCTCCTTGTGACTCATGTGAAGATATTGGAGTAGCCATATGGGAACCAGGGTGGCTATGGAGGTAAAACCCTGAATATGTCGCAACTCAAATTACTGACCTGGAATGTGCATGGTCTAGGGTCCTAAATGCGTAGGAACAGGGTAAAACCCTACCTACAACGTAAGAAAATTTCTATTGCGCTGCTCTAGGAAAATCATCTGATGGCGGCAGACCAGGAAACGGTTATTGAACATTGGGGAGGGACAGGTTACGGTGCTACGTATTCTAAATTTGGTTGGGGAGTACTCACATGGATAGATGGAAGGTTACCATTTCAATTGTTGGACAGTGACATAAATTAAGAGGGGAGATATTTGATCTTAAAAGGTTATCTGGATCATAGGTAAGTGTGTAGTGTGAATTCTTATCTTCCGAATCATGAGATACCTGCCCATTTTTGTATGCTATGTAGCCGTATTGTAACCAAACAAGACACCTTTTTCATATGGGGGGTGACTAATTGTGTACGAGAAGTTAAACTTGATAGAACTTTCCCTCCCCGAAACTGCCCTTCTTTGGCCACATGCACCTTAAATACAATACTGTCAGATCTGGACATAGTGGATGTTTGGATGGAGCTGCACCCAGGTGACAAGGGGTTCTCTTTTTATTCCTCCCCTCATAAATTACATACCGGAATAGACTATTTTTTTGTTGGTGCAGGGCAGTTAATGGAATTTATTAGCGCACCTTATCCAGGCCTAACGATATCGGACCATTCACCTTTGGTGATAGTATGGGGAAATGAAGGCCCCCAAACTCCTATTACAATGTGGTGTATGCCTGTGGATACTCTGAGTGATGATCTTTTTAAAGACAAGTTGCGAGATACCCTGGTTAATTTCTGGCAGGAAAATATTGAAGGTATTGACAGTTGGGGTATTATTTTGGAAACTATGAAAGTAGTGGTGTGCGGGAGGTTATTGCGGAATTGACTGAGAGGGAACTCTATCAAGTTCTGTCTCAGTGCTCACAGAATTGGGACCGGCTGTCGAAATGTGATTATGCTACACGCGTAGCCCGTATGCACGGAGAAGGAGATAGATCTGGGAAAATGTTGCCATGATTGTGCATAAGGTATTTGCCGAGAACTCCAACTATGTTGCTTCATGATGAATGTGGAGCCCCGTGGCGGCCCCAAGCTGCTATTAATGATATTTTACCACATTTTATTCACATTTGTACAAACATGACAATCCGGCCCCCTGCTGAAATTGCTGAGGCACTATCACTGATTCAACTCCCAAAACTCACTGTTGATCAAAGAGCATTTCTGGATCAACCCCTTACATTGGAGGAACTAGGAGAAGCACTAATCTCCCATTCTCCTAACAAGACCCGATGAGCGATGCTTTATTGGCTGAATTTTATAAGACATATAGTACCATCCTGGCCCGACATTAGTGAAGGTCTACGAAGAGTCCTACGATAAGGGCATGCTCCCGGCTAGTATGCGGGAGACGCTGATTATTCCTATTCCCAAACCTGCAAGCCTGCTGATAGATACGACTCCCATCTCCCTTTGGTTATGATAAATTGCAATATTAAAATTCTTACTACAGTTCTGGCTACACGCCTGCGCAATAGGATCGGCTTTCTGATACATCCAGACCAAACGGAATTTGTTCCAGGTCGCAACACCACTTTAAACCTCAGCAGATTACAACACATTATAGATTAAACTAATGATGATTCTGAACACTTTTGACGCGTTTGAGTCAATGTATTGGGAGTGGATGATTCAAGCACTGCAGAGTGTTGGGTTTGGAGATCTTATATCCGTTGGGTGACATTGCTTTATACCGCCCAGATGGCTAGGGTGAAATCAGAATCCCTATTGCTCCAAATGCTGGTGAAACCGGCCCGAATCAAGGAGATCCTGTGGCTCCCAGAGAACTATATTAATTCCCAACCATTACTTTTGAAATTGGGCTAACGAATATGGGCCAGAACATTAACGTTGCTCTGCACAAGGTAGCCTTATTCACTGCATGCTCTGCTGCTGGTTCATATAAACAAAGATACATCTGAATTGGCTGCAGCAAGATGTTGGGGAAACCCAGGGTATCTCTGCCTGGGAGGATATGTACGAGAATGGGAAGTTTAGGGAATTGGAGAGCCTATTGTTACGGAGGGCTTACCTAGAGGCCAATTCCTATGATACATGAACGTGGTTAGGGTGGCTAAACACCAATGGAAGAATTGGCCTGAGTAGCCTGAGATAAATGTGCTTTTGGTTCTACTGTATGACTTGGACTGTGGCTGGAAACCAGTGTCTAGACTGTATCTATGCTTGTTACATGAAACTAGCATTGAGGATACTAAATTGAGGACACATTGGGAAAATGATGTTGGGTTGGTGCTTACTGATGATCAATGGGACCAAGCATACATTTTTCCTAAAACTGTCTCCCGGAATGCAAGATTTAGATTGCTGCAGATTAATGTGCTTCATCGCACCTATATGGACCCAGAGTAGAGTGGCTAGGTATAATGAAAGTGCTACATCAGCTTGTCCCTGGTGTGATAGAGAGGGGGCCGATTTATTCCATATGTTTTGGGGTGGTATTAGAGTACAAACAATTTGGTCCCACATCAAACAAGCTTGTATAGCGGCTGGGATTGTAAGATATCAATGGGACCAACTTGAAAGTTTGCTAGGCGTATATTCAAGGTCTACTAAATTTAAACATGTTATTAAGTTTATGGATCTCGCTTGCATAGCTGCGAAAAGACACGTGGCTATGTCATGGAAACAAAAAATAGGCCCCCATTTTAAGGTGTAGCGCAAGGACTTTGAGACCTGGTGTGAAGCTGAGAAAAAAGCATGGTCGAGATATATGCGTGAGATAATGTTTCTAATACCACATTTGAGGCGTGGAAGTCACTCACTTTCACAATGTTCCACCCATCGGATGACAAGCCACCTTGAGTATGCCTTTTCTTTTCTTCTCCCTTTTATATTACTGAAATGGGTGAGCAAATGTGGTTTTGACCATGCGGCTTGGACATGTGCATTGCTATAGCACTCTGAGGTTTTTAAGTGAAAGTACCCATTAGGATGATTCCCTCTGCATTGAATCTTGTGCAACTTGATATAAGTGTAAGCCTTCATTGGTTGTTTATGATAGGTTATGTTTTGCTATTATTTGTTATGTTACTCGAAATGATCTTCAATGTTTTCCACTTAGATGCACTAATGTTGTCTTACACTATGTTTATGCACAAATGTTGATTCATCCACTGTATTCTATGTTTCAGAAAGATAGCACCCTGAGCAATATCTAAGGAGATGCTATACATATTTACTTAAAAAGAAATAAATTAAGGCCAATTGAAAACAGCCTCAACAAGGATCACAATTTTTATGGACTCCTTTACAAAAAAAACAGATTGTTGATCTATGAAGTTAACCAGGGATTTAAATACCTCGAAATAACTAGACTTATAACCATGCAGGATTGATGCATGTTGCGTTTACAACAGGCAGGACACCTTTTGTTATAGTATATGGTGAAGCCTTTGGAGGCTTGCCACAATGGACTCTTGGGACAACCTTAGGGAGAGAATGGTTAGTGAGAGAACAGAGTGCTTAGAGGAAGGTGGTTAGTCCTGTGATGGATTGGCACTGTGGTCCCAACATTATAGTTTGCTATTAAGTCAGAATTCCTATTTTTGGGGCTCCTCAACCTTTAACTTTTTTTTCCGCTGTCTTTACTGGTTTCCTGATCTATTTTTGGTGGCCAGAGGGACTTCGCTTAAAGTCCCCCACCATTATATCCCTTTTCACCTTATATTAGGTATATAGAAATGGGTTGTCCTTAAGGCGTCCAGTCCAAGAGAAGCCTCTGAGGGTCTGTATTTTTGCCCTAGCCTGATTTTATCACCCTACACAGATTTTAGGGAGTAGGTGCAATACTTTAGGTTTGAATTCACCAAGGGTGCAAAACATGTTACCACATTGGACAGCCCAATGTGCAATAATTTTGGTAGCCATTGTGGTACCAATGTTTTTCAAATCCTGCTCTCCGCCATTGTGTGTTTCAGGGATTTCCTTTGTCTAGGTGACCATGAGGTAGGTTTAAATAGCTGCTCTGACCACGTGGGCACTTTCATATTGGTCCTAACTGGTCTAAGCCAGTATAGAGCGCTGAACTATCACACTCGCTTCCTGTGGATGTGGAGATGGGTAAGGCTAAGTGACAGTCCTACTGACCAACCAGTACAATTGGTCATCTGGCCCTAAGCACCTTTTGGTGGTTGGCCTTTGGCCAGCCCCTTGTTCAAGTGTATTTAGATTTTGTCCTGCCCCTGCTGCACTTTGCTGCTTTGTTCCTGGACCTTGGAGATGGCAAGTCTGGCAACCTGCTGAAGGAACTTTCCTGCCAATTCCCACCATTTTTACATCACTGACTTGGGAATAATTGCTTAGTGAAGTGGTTTAGACATATCCCATGTGGGGTTTTTGCTAGTGGAGGTCCAGTCTTCTAGTTCTTCTAGACTCTTGGTGATCCCCAACAGCCGCTGTGTTGAGCCTGCTACTCTAATAGTTTCTGGACTGTTGTACCACTGCCAGCTGTCGTTTACCGCCATAATACTCAAATTGGCTGTGGGTCACTGCTGATATCTGGGAGGTGGTTAATTCCTCAACTGGCGAGATCTTCAGCTTAGATGTCCCAGGGTGCCACCAGCCATTTCCTGTCCTGGGACCACTTGCTGCTGTGCTGGTGCCTTTTGTGCCACAAGCTGCTGGGAAGCGTCTTCTCGTGTTCCCTATCCTTCCTGAAGTCTTCCTTGCCAGATTTTGTGGCTAGAAGGTAGATATCCTGAGTAGAGCCTTTGTTCCTGTGGTGTTGGGATCTTCTGATGCAAGTCCTGGGGAACCAAATCCTGAAAATCACACCTGTGGAAAAGAGCTGTTTAATCACTGGGTTGTTTTGGGTCGCTGGAGCTATTTAGCCATGAGCAATTAGTTGGAGATCCTAGGGTGGGTGATTTTTCAAGCTACTTTACCATGACAAGGGGTGGCGGGGGGAGAACACTTGGGGTTGAGGTTCTTCTGAATCAAGCCTCGAGCACATTTCCCATAGACTTTTGTTGGGGGTCTTGAGTCCATTTTCCGACCTCTGGAACACTTCCTTGGGGTCTTCTCTGGCCTTCCCTGGGGTTGATTGTCGCAGCATCCACACCTGTGTGGTAGATCAGACTTTCCTCGTTTAAAGCGGTTGGTGCTTTAACTCTTTCACATTCATTCGTATGGAACTGTGAACGTATCTGGAACTCTCCTAAAATTGACTGCGGGGTACTTACCTGCCCCTGAAAATATTGCCTCGATCCCTTACGGGTTCAGTGAGCACCTTACCAAGTTGCATAGTTTTTGCACTTACCTCGAACTTTGTGTGAATTTGTAAAGGCATACCCTGCATTTCTCTTGTGGGGAATCTACTTGCAACACTGACTCTTTCTGGTTACAATGTGTATATTTTTCCTTGACATGGAAGCATCTGCCTATGGTTTATAATGGTTTCATTTGATCTGAGTCTATACTGTATGATCGTATGTGCCTGTGCATTGATATTAGTTTAAGGCCCTAGAGCGTTTAAATGAATGTGGACTCATTTTAATAGGGATTTTTCACTTACTTTTCTTGTTGGTGACATTAAGTTTTTCTTTTTAATCCCGAATCCTACTCTATGCATAAGGTGTTGACCATCAGGTCTAGGTGTCTACATATAATAGAGCTAGGGTGCGTCTTTAGGTCACTAGTACAGGCCAATTCGGTACCTAACTGCTTGTTAGGTTTTATAGTTCCCTGGTTATTTTATGTTGGGTGCCGACTTCTGGTAGAGGGCCCACATATATACATTGGATTTAGGAGAGCCCTTGATAGGCATTACTGTTTGTATAACATGCTTGCATCTTTTTAATACTTTGTATTAATATCCAAAGTATTTATTTGAACTGATAGTTGTATACGTATTACTTTATTAAAGGATATCATTTTCAGTATATCATAGTAGTGTATGGGTTATGTGTGTGTGCTAATGGTCTCTCTGTGTCGACTGACTAGCCCTGCCTGAGTGTTAAACCTTGTCACGCTGCAATGTCACCTACACTAAGTGGTTTGTCTCCCTTTTCTTATCAGGTGTGTTAGCCTTCCCCTAGGGTTAGTGGTTGTATCATCCCTGACAGATTCATATAAAAACTGCCTTTACCCTTGTGATATTGTAAGCCTAGTGTCCTCGTGTAAAGGGAAGATAGATGGGCATAATCAAAGGGTTGTGCATCACTACATGATCCGGATGAAGCGCGGTAGCTTTTACCCGCTCCCGACCCCTCTCCAGCCCCTTCATGCCACAGTGTCAACTTCGGCATTTGATAAGGACCAGGACTGTCTGTGCGGACTCTTAATGAGTACTGTCCCAGGATGCAAGTAGTGGAAAAAGAAATTGATGAACTGCTCGGATAGTGTCACTTTCAAGAGGCAGCTGTCATACGTCTATGCTGTTTAACCAGTCTGGTAGAAGCTATGTAAACAAGAAAGTGTGAGCCCTGCCGGGGGTCCTACACTGGTAGACAAATAAGGCTACATTCATTATTACGCACTGCCAAAGTGCAAGTAATACTGAGACAGTGGCAAAATACGCTACCAGGCTTGTCACTTGCATTCAGGTGGGCTGGGGAGTGTAAACCCGATGAGGTAAGTTGCCTGATAGACAACCCTGTGCCAGATTGGGGTCATGTTAACCAGAGGCCATTTCGAGGAAGCCGAGCAGGACTAAAGGAGGTGCACTTCTCCAAGTAACATATGAGCTGGCAGCCAAGTACTAGGTGACTGAGGCCCTATTCGTGACATTTTGCTAAAGGAAATTCCCAGCAGGCTGCCGCTGTCAAGGGTCTGTATTTACAAATATGGTTAAAAGGTGAACATAGCAAGCTGCGGTGCTGTCGTTAAAAACAAACAATTCCCAGGTTCTCCCACACAATGCAGTTATGGGCAAAAATAGAAGATGCATGTGCACCTATTTCAGAATGTTTTTATTAGCCCCTGGGGTTCGTACCAATTGGGGCCGGTAGAACCGGCAGGGTGATATATTGGTCTGGGTTGATGTTATTGATATGTATGTGCCAGAAAGTTGAATACAAATTATTCTTTAATAGTTGTTGGAGATTTTAATCTGTTTTTATATTTGCAGGCTCTAACTGCTTTTTAGATTACAGGTGGTGCATTCTACTTTGTAAACCCCTTTTCTCCCTTCAGGCTCATGGTGCATTCGATCCTACATGCCAAGCTTCCTGCATCTCCCATCTCACGACTCTAGCATGTAGCCATCTCCTGTTCTCATCCTTTCCTCAGGTTGTTCCAAGGCTTATCTAAATCCCTTTTGTTTTAGTTGGTGTGGGGTATTTTTAATTAGGCGCATGCTTCAGCGTTGAACAAAAGAATAAAACGGTACAAATTCATGAATTAAAAATACAAAATGAAGTAAAGTTACAGAATAGTATTAAGAGGGAGGAGCAAGAAGAAATGTGTTGAGTCTAGTGCGGAAAACAGGCTCAAAAAATAGGCTGAGTGGAAGAGGAGCGATTTAAAAAAGGGCTTGAATTCCAATACTTAGGAGCGAAGAGTGCAAAAGAACGGGAAGGGGCACAAGGAGGATTAGGCACGGCAAGAAGAAACGGACTGAGAACGCAGAGAACAGGGAGAAGAATAGAAAGACATGAGAGAGAAGAGGTGGGGGAAGATTGTGGAGCCATTTGAAACAATACACATGAAGTTATAAAGAAGGCGAGATTCTAAAGAAAGCCAGGAAAGACAGGAGAGCTGAGTAAATAGAAGAGCATGGAGGAAGGGACAGAAGTGTGCCGATAGAAAGATGGAATACAAAGCGAAGTGAGGAAAGCTGATGAACAGGAAGACCAAACAACCGGCAAGAGCAAAAGAAAAGATGAGAAGTTGAAAGCAGAAATAAGCGTTTAAGTAGCAGAAAAGGATAATAGATGACAAATCTTACAGATATTAAATAAATTAAACTGACAGACATGGGTAGTGGCATTAATGTGGTGAGAGTAATGAGTAAATGTTACACCTAGATTGCGAGCAAAGTCAGTAAAGGGTAATAAAACAGGAAGAAAAGAGCAGAAACAAGAGGAGAGAGGACAGAAGTAGAAGGAAATAAGAGCATTTCCATCTTCGAGGGGCTACGATGAAGGAATCGAGAATGCATCTACTGCTAGATTGCAGTCATGCATGAAGAAAAAGAAGTATGGAGAGAGTCAGAAAAGTCAGAAGAAGAATGGATGATCTGAGTGTCGTCGGCATAAAAGTGATTTGAAATATCAAATTTAGAGGTCAATTTGGATAGAAGAAAAGTAGACACAGAGAAATGTAGGGGGCTGAGGACCAAGCCCTGGGGAACACCATACTGATGTGCCTGTAAATAAAAGCGAATTCTATTTTTATGCTTTGAGACCACTACCTAGCATAGCACTATACATCATTCAAACAAGACAGACAAATAATGCAGGATGACCTAGGATTGTGAGCATTCCATCAGGCAAACATTCAACTTTTGACATTGTCACTGGAAACACGTAGTTCCACCGTGGAAACCACCAACTCCTGAAAGAAAGGTAAGATGCAGCACCTTTAGCGCCCACATGTTGGTGGCCATGAGTCATGAGCATACAGCCTTAATCAGGTTTGTCTAATATGTGGCACATATATGTTTTAGGTGAAAGAAAGTGAAACAAGATGTTGAAACTGTCCATCCACAACTCCAGAAGACCAAGAAAGTCTTGGGAATCCAGGAAGACAACATACAGATATTATTCAGCATACTTTTGGGGCAAGGAGGAGCTGCTAGGGTGCAGTCCCAAATATGGCCAAGAGAGGGAAGTCTCTGCATCAGTAACAGAGTATTTGGCGCTTTAGAAAAGAAGAACTGTACGCGAATAGTAGACCTTGACTCGCACCTTATGGTACCAGCCAGAGGTAATTCTGCACGGCTGATTCTGCTAATTTTCGGTGCTATTGTGGAAGATAACTCTAGCTTTTTGCAGGAAAGCAGTGGTAAATTCGCGGCAACTGAATACCCCCATGTTTACCTGCACCATCAACATCTAATGAGGCCAAAAGAATGTCTACAAAGCTACTGTACTCCGGTTTGCCAGGTAGAAAACAAGCCACTAGAGTGTAGTTTTCATTAAATTCCTAATCCTAAAGTCAAGCAGAGCGCAGATTCATTTCATGCGTGGTGCAGGCACATTAGTTCATGAGTGCAAAGTATACAACTGTTCTACTCTTTTGATGCATGACCGCCTACATAATATATTATAATCGGCCACAGAAGTTCTGACCCAGGGTACCCGAGTGCCACCTGCCACGTTCAGAGGTCATACAGCTGATCTTAGCAAGAATGAGACAGACTGGCCAGCTGCTGCATGAGCCCATTGACTCAAGTCCTCCCAGGGCCGGTGCTAAGATTTGTGGGGCGAAGTGTGAGGTATTAAATGCAGCACCCTTAATTTGCATATGGTGACATCACAGGGAATGACACCACTGGCAGTGGCATCGTATAAAGTAACATCAGTGGAATCATATATTATTTACCAGTAAACACAGTTCTTAAAATATTTTGATTAGTTCCATCCCTCAGACTGAACACTTCATGAAACTTACATTTATTTAGAAGCAAACCAACTATGTAAAATAGTTTTTGCATGTAAAATGTGTGTACAGTTTCAGAGTCTATTTACTGATGAAGAAGCATACGACTAAGCAATCAGCACTGGACATCTAAGCTCCACCCTGGAGGCTTCTCTTCTGACATGTGTGATCATATTGATATTTTTGTTTAGTTATAAATGTTTTCTTGGATTTTTTTGTTTATATGGTTTCTGATCAAATTAATAAAAAAAAATAGATCTAATGTTCGCTTATGTGCGATTGCAAACCAATGAATGCATGAAATCCCTCTCTATAACCCGGCTAACTTAGGAAATACTTACAACTTTAGTTTTCTTGTTCTGTACCATGCCGTATTGCCTTTTATGGCTCATGCAAAAAGATAACTAAGTCAAGCATCTAGAAGAGATTAGATTGGTAGTGTGCATTACACAAGAAAATGTATGAGCGAAATATAGCAATATGGTACCTCCTGGAAGGTGAAGCAGCAGAGAGCCTCCCGGTCACGAGTAGTTGCATGGGTGGTGGAGGGTCAGGGGGAAATGTCCACAGAAAGAGAACACAATTACAGAGAACCAGAGTAGGGAGATAGCCAAGAAAACATGCGATTAAGATATATAGTTAGATAGTCGTGAAGATGTTAGGACACGGGAGGGAGACATTGAAATAAAGAGTGGGATATTGAGAAAAAGTTGGGAAAAGCTGGGGAGGCAGAGAGAACACAAACAAGAGACTGGCAGTGTAAGGAAGGAAAGGGGTGAAGAGAGAGAGATAGCTGGACAGATAGCGGGGTGTGGGACAGAGAGAGCATGAGTGGTAGAGAAGGGAGGGGCGCGAGAAAGCAACAGCTGGACTGAGAAAGGGGGCATGCTGAAAGAAAACTATCTAGCTGGGTTAGAGCGGGAGCTATACTACTGTCTGGTGTAATCAGTCTTGTAAACCCTTTCTTCCTTAACATTTTATTTCAGAAGAACTCTTGCCTCATGTCCGGAATAGGTACACGTGGGGCTGAGATGGTCACTTTTCAGTCACGTAAACTAATCTGCCATTATAGTACCAGCTCCAAGAACATAAATCTATCCACACTATAATAGCTAATTCTGGTTTGTATACAAAAGGCCTCGAATCTTGTTCAAGCCCATAAAGAGCACAATAAACATGCCTCCATTTGATTGCACTCCGAGCATGCTGGATTCCGTATGATAAAAAAAAAAACAACGTATGATGAAAAAGGGGTGAATGCCGGTGATCAATTAGTCATAATTAGTAAGCCACCATTGAAGGACATGAACTCCGTTTTTCTTCAGCTCAGAGTATCATATGGTTGTTCGAAACAGAGGGCCATCACATGGGGCTGGTACAAGCTAATGCTGTACTATTTGGGAGTATCGTTGGACAGCTCGAAAAACGGAAAGCTCAATGCAACAGTCTCTCCACAGAAAAATAAGAGACCTGACCTCGCAAGCCAAAATCGTGGACAGAAAATATGGCGCTTTTCACTCCTACCGACAAACTTCTATATAAATAAAGTCATACCTACCATCACTTACGGAGAGGAAGCTTTACCTTCTATCCCTAAAACAATATGGCCAATTCTGGAGAGTTTCTTCTGGAGATCTGTTCTAAATCTCCCAAAATCCACACCTATTGCCCTAATCAGACGGGAATTGTCCCTGTACTCTTTAGAGGCAACTGTGGAGCGAAACACCATCATGCTCTACAGAAGAATTGTGGACCCGTCCAGTCCAATGATATTTACACTCATAAGGACGGAGATCTGGAATGGACGCTGCAAAATGCTCAACCGTTGGGAAAAGGCCTGCAATGACAAACTTGTGATGATCGGGAGCTCGATTTACGAACTGATTCTAAATCCCACCAAAACAACAAAAAAAAAGTTGGATGAATTTGACTGGATCTCTACTTTAGATAAAGCTACAAAACACAAGCTCACATCACAACTTCCGCCAGTAGCTAGAAAACTAAACAAAATCCCACTTTTCCTGAAGAAACACCCAAGCAGACGAGTTTGCAACAATTTCCTAAGAGCAAGGCTGAACCTTTTGCCCTCCAATGAAATTCTGATGATTAGAGGCCTCTCGACGATAAAACTGCTGTAGATTTTGTGACAACGTCTCTGAAATTGAATCAATGCGCCATCTCCTTCTGTCGTGCCAAGGCACAAGTAGTCTTAGAGCCCCCTATTTGAAGGAGCATGTGGCCGCAACACGAATCCACGAGGAAGAACTTTGGTGGACCCGCCTGATCGGTGGGGAGAAGACCTCCTGGACAATCGCAATGGCCAAAATTTTAGAACAAATCTTTTATTCAGATAAAATGACCACTTTTTCGTCTTCCACTCCGTTTGTTTAAACTAGAAAAGTTGAACTACAAGTCGTTTTTCGGAGTGGAGTATTTTTAATAACCTCAAAGAAACTTGGATTCCTTTTTTACACTACCTTCTTGTAAAGATTATTAATGTAATTACATTTCGTAATAAAAAATAATAAATGCTGTACTATTAAAAATCGCATTTACACTTTTTCGCAGTGCATTTATGCTGCTAAACTGATCAAGCAGGATGTTTCTTTCCTACTGAAAATCAGTGTACATGGACTGCTTAAGTAAGAACCATCAACATTTCTAACTAGATAAATATAGTGCAGTATTGAATGGTAGAATTCAACTCTGTCACTTGGGTATCCAGTGATAATGTCACTGGGGAAATGACTGCCAGGTGGCTACATTTCCCTAAAAATGCACCCTCCAGACAATCAAACACTTTCGCCAAATATTCTAGGATTGAAGGTAATAATAATTGTAATGATGGGGTGGCTTGGAAAAGTCCCAGGGTTGAAGACGGTTTCATGTTGTGTGTGCCATTATACTGGGAATGCAGCAAAGTTAGCGCGATCTTGCAATTTTGCATATGTGTTGTAAGGAAGGCATGCTATTACAAGTATGAAAGACACAAATTATGTTGTTCAAGGATGTTTATTGAACTATTAATGGGTTGGAAAAACACCTATCTAAACCTAGGTTCTAATGATGGGAGCAAGCTACGAACATCAAAAGAAAACACTGTCCTAGTCAGTGTCACGGTTTTATTACACGGCGCACTCCAACCAGGGACTCCTTCCCCGATAATGAATGTGGCGTACAATAAAGCGCTTTTTATTTTTAATAAACCACAAGTTTTTTTTTTTTTAGTAGTCCCCAACCCGTCTCGCACACTACCTCCACAAACACCCCATGTCACAAAGGACCAGGAATCAGGCCGGTGTGTATCAAGAAGATATTTATACATTTATTATTTAATGAAAAGGGAAAATCAAACTATTTCACAGCCATCAATGTTGTGACAACACAACATTCACTAATCTCCACAAAACAATTGGGTTAAGAGATCCTATTACAATTCACACCGTCTTTAATGACAACACAGAAAAAGAACAATTTGATAAAGAGTTAACACCAACGGTTTACCCCAAATTGGATATGGGGTAAAGCCCACCACCCCAAGATGGGAAGCCAGCAAAGAAAGTGAAAACCCGTTTTGGAGCAAAATGGCAGAATGGGATTTTGATTATTACTCACAACTGCTAGATGACAGAATGAAAGGAAATTCGTATTGCTTACACTTGAGAAGATATGGAAGCTTATATAATACTAATCAGCACACCAGGGCAAAGTAAGAATGAAATGGAAAAATCGGTTTGGGAGAAATCAAATGCAAAAGGGGAAATACAGTGGCAAATGGAAATTTGTTTTACACTGGATTTACAATGTCAGGCAGATCAGGGAAGGGGTTTTGCTTATAATAAGAAAATCGGTTTTCAAGGACAGAGGCACATTAAACAGATTTGTAGGCAAAAGGGATTGCTCTCAATGGGACTACAATTTGGGGTTTTAATAGGACAGATGCAAATAGGAATTTGTGGGGTAATGCAAGTGATTTTAATCTGGCACACACCCAAGTCCCGCCCAGCAAGTAGTGCGCAAATGAAACCCTTCTTTATTTTTATCTATAGGTTCAATATTCTGAATGATATACCACTCATATCACACCCTTCACCTGAGACCACCCCGGTCACACTGAACCAGGAATCAGGCTAGTTTGCAAATTAAAATATTTATGTATTTAGAATTTGATCACAATATATTTTAATAGGTAACATCACCAGTGGGGTGAAAGAACACTGAATAATATCTTTAATACACTAGGAATCAAGTAATGAGCACAAAGACAAATGCAGCACAGAAAATAATACTTTTGAATTGGTGTAGAACTGATAGCACTATGGTTAGAGGTTCCCCCTGCAACAACACTCAACCCACCAATAGGCAATGTAAAGAGATGGGAGGAGGGAGCGGGTATTCAGGAACAACACAAATCAAACAGAATATCACTCCCAACTTTTCAAACACAAGAGAAAAACGGAATTGACTTTTCACTGTCAGAATGGCTGAGCAAAAACACCAAATGTGGTCAAAAACACTTAAATTATTATAAATTCCTATGGGAGCCGCTTTGAACAGTTGCAAACAATCACAAGCAATGATTTAGTCAGAACAACACTTTTGAAATATCAAAGTCCAAGTGGGAAATAAGTTAAAGCTATTTCACACGTTTTAAATTTCCTCTGAATTTCAATTTGCTGCAAACTTTTCCTTGCACGATTTTTGCTATAACGGGTGAATCACACTGCGGTTTTGGGTTCTATGGATAGCTAAGATGTTAGGTACAAGTGGGAGTTGAAAGTGCGCTTCTATCATAGAAACTTAGGGAGTTATAGAGGTTTTAGTGAGAGGCGTATTTGCAAAACAGGGGTGAGAATGGAAAACAGAAATGCATTTTGGAAATGACAGATGGGTTTGATTACACTATATTATGACTATGAAACAGAGGATGCCACACATCTCCACAGTTACGTGGCCAGTGTAACCAGTCACGTGGTGGATACTCTTTTTCTTTCTGGGATTCACTTTATTTACTCAAAATCACTAATGACTTATGATTTTATAAAACAAATGAGAAAATCAGCGCATGAAAGGTTCTGACAATACTATGATTCTGAATTTACAGATAGGATGGGTTGAGATTGGGATAAGACAATACAAATATACTATGGGTCACTGTTCTTCCTATTAATACTTACAGTCCTTTGTAATTAAATGGGACCGTCAGTTCTGGTCATTGGATTGGGTCTGGTCTAGGAAAGACAGCACATCAGACGTGGGACTGGAACAGCTACGCCGGTCACCGGATTTGCACAGGATCTGCCCTTCTTGTGTGTGGGTATTTCAATCAGCTGGATAGCGAGTTCCTCAGGCAAGCCTTTTGGTAGCAAGCCAGAGAGTTTCAGGACACTAGCTCAAAAGGCCTTCTCACCCCACAGCGCTTCACTGGATGGTGAGAATAATGTTTGAGGATTTGGACCTTGCTGAAAATCAATAGTTCTCTACTGCTGGCAAGAGTCTTGGCATCTGGATCTGGAAGGATGTTAAAGCTGGATGTAGAATGCTGGATCAGAGTGCTTCGCCGGAATCAGGAGAGGGAGTGAATCAGGGAGTCCCTATGTGTTGTCAGCTGTCTCTATTTATCCTTTCAAATGACATCACAAAATGGGTGTATGGGCCGGCTTAGCTAAGCTTGCCTCTGTGAGCTGAGATTGGATCAAAACCTCATCTCCACCTTGCATCTGAGTGATTGGATCAAGGCCTGATGATGTCACATTTTATGGTTTGCTTTACAGTCCTTAGAAACCTCCCCTTTAGCCACTGGTCTCAAAATCGGATTTTATCCTAAATACATATTTCTACATTGGTCACCTCTACACAAATCACACACAAATATTCCATATTGTATGTAGTATCTGTTCCTCAAAATCCTGCAGCTGTGGGATCTTGTTTCAACGTTTTACAGAATTTTGTCCTTTTTGCCATGAGCACCTTTTCCAAATTTTCTGCAACTTTCTACAAATGTGTGCGTTTAACATGGGGATGTGTTGTACATTTTCACAATTCTAGTATTAATACATTTCACATAAAACCACATATATTGCCATTCCTGTACAGAACATGTTACACAGTTCTACCGCCTCTTAAAATGTACAGCCAAAAATTAGACTAACAGATCTGTTCTTTGTATATTTTTCACCACTTTGAATCACAAGTCATGAGTCTCTGAAAATGGTTAATTGTTCATTCTTAACAACAAATGGTACGCCCCTTTTTCTCTCTCTGGAGTCCAGGAGCATCCCCCTCCTTGGGGAAGTTCCTTCCAGGAGCCACTTACGACACACTCACACCTCCGTTTCCTGAGCTGAAGAGTCTGCTATTGTTCATTCC
This sequence comes from Ambystoma mexicanum, assembly GCF_040938575.1. Lineage (NCBI taxonomy): Eukaryota > Metazoa > Chordata > Amphibia > Caudata > Ambystomatidae > Ambystoma > Ambystoma mexicanum. The sequence goes on from NC_090922.1 coordinate 1,196,727,157, forward strand.
CTTTCTGTAGACAAAAGACTGGGCTAACCCACAATTATCATCTACCAGTGAGTTTCTGCCGAGAGGATTTTCCCTCCCCCTGGGAGAAACCTGCTTTTCCACAACCAAACGGTTGCAGCTCAGCCAAGCTCATTTATTCTTAGTTAAACATCCAGGAATAAACAAACTTGTTGCATCAAACAAACACATTTTTTTCTTAGCTTCAAATCTGTGGGATCAAAAACACAACTGAAATCTGTATTCCTTTTATCCACAATCCTTTTATGTTTGCTGTTCCGGCCGATTCTTTGTTTAGATCACTTTGAAGTTTCATCAGGAGCTGTCTTCTGACAGCTGCCATTCACAGGTAGCCCAGTGTGCTGCACACAGATTTTTACAGGGGCTGTCAGTTTACAAACAATCCAGTTTGTCTGATGAATGTTTTGCTCTTCAGATTAGGACTTTGTATGTTCGCAATGCTTCATTATATTACATGCATTTTAGCGCCAAGCAAGAATTTGAAGGTTGAGAAGTGTTGTGTTATAGGCATTTTGGAGTTTTTAGCAACAAAGCAAATGTCATTTATAGGCACATTTGGAGTTTCATTTGCAAAGCGCTGCTTCTCTCTCTGCCCTCTGTTTGCTGGTCATGGAGCCCAATGGCACATTTTCTGCAGTGTGTGCTCTATCCCACTACACATGCACCATGGGTCTCAGGTTGTGCCTCCATCTTTTTGTGCGTTTAAACACACGGTTTTGGAGGTTTTTGGCACGCACCAGGGTTTTGCCGCCATTGTTGCAGTTCCTTGCGCCATAACTATCAGAGTGATGCCGCGTAGCATAGCAGAGTGGGTCAATACATCCCACAACATTGACAAATTCAGTTACAAGGAGACTCATTCTTTTGAGGCAATACTTTAATGACTATAATAATTAAAGAAAGACACCAGGGACAAGAGAGTTAATTTCAAATTGTAACACTTTCGAACCGTGAATTTCAATGGAGGAATTAATTGATTGGCTTCAAAACACAGACACTTAGAGGTTTACCAAAGGGAATATGCTAACATACACAGGCTAAACACAGTTTCTGCTATGGGAAGGTGACTGAAATACACTAGCAATGTGGGGTTTTCAATAGGGGTTTTATTGGGTGCAATACTACAAAAAGGAAGGGCTTATGCAATTTAGGGCTGGGGTATTTGCTACTTACAAAATAAGCCTTGGTTTGGGATTCTGGAAAGCCAGCTGGATCTCAGGATATTCTGGACAGCTAGCCAAGGTGTCGGTCACTGCACTCTCAAAGATGGTACGGTACAGCCGCCTTCTCTCCGCCCTCTTTCTCCCATCTACCCAGTCCTCTGACTTAGTACAGTCCACCTTAAATAGCACACATGACCTCACTCACTTTACAATCTAAGGGGAGTACTCTGCAATTACCCCTACTGCTCGGATAGGACAGTTTACCATTCCTCTTTCCGCCCCCTGGCATGATTGTTTCAAGGGAAGAGAGCACCATCTGTCTATCTCCATTTATTACCCTTCTTTGTTCTCTTGGCCACTTTTTAACAAAAACCAGTTGTGTCTCATAACTTCATAATTCTACTAGCCCTTGACATATGAACTAGATTTGTGGTTTTAGTGGGTCATAAGGAAGTAGTTAAGCCAATGGCCAACTCTGTACGATGTAGCATGGCCCGGTGGCACATTTCTTTTCTTTTTCACAAAATGTAACAGTTATAACTCTAAATGATCAAGCATGTTCATAATTTTATTTTCCATCTATCCACCAATTGCCATATTTGTCCCATTTTTAGATCAGCCAGAAAAATATCTTAACTGGCCATTTCAGTCTCCAAAGCCCTAGGAAAATGCACTCTCTCTCTTAAAAACCACCTGGAGATTACATAAAAACATAGGATAAAATAAAATTATTTCTCATTTTAATTGCTGCGAAAATGCCTAAAAATGAAATCAGTCCTTTAATGTCAATTGGGAGGATCTGTCCCCGCCTGAGGGAGGGGCACTTCCTCCCCCACAGCCAGCTGTCTTTCTCTGGCTCAGCCGGTGACCAGAGATTTCTATGGCCCCCTTTGAAGTTGTCAGTTTGTTCTTTGGAGTGGGTGCAGGAAGGAGCTCACACCCCCTAGTCAAACTTTAGCTTTCTTTGAAATCCCTGAGCCCCTGCCTTCAAGTCTGGCAGAGCAGGGAATTATGACACCCTCAGTAACCACACATTTGACTGTGGAATGGTTCACTGGTAGGTTTGACTTCCAGTGGGAGCGGGGCATTTAATTGTGAAGTTTCTTCCCTTAGCCCCAAACTGATGTTTCTGGTATTGTGTGCCTCTTCAAAGGTGACTGAAGTCTTGTGGGTGGAAACATAATGTACATTACTTTAGTTAACCCACACAGCATATTTCCCTGACATTTTTCTTGTTCGAGCAGTGCTATCTTTCCACTGGGGCTTTTTAAAGTCAGTCACATTTCTTTTTCACAGGTGTGCAAGCCGTTTTTGCGTTTAATGTTTGAAATCCTGACTTGTAGGTCACAGCATACTTTAATTTCTCCTTTTTGAGTGAATTTGCATTTGCTGTAAGTCCATTGACAATGAGGGATAGGCCCCCTTCCACATGGTTCTTTGATTTGACTTGGAACAGGAGTAAAAGCTTTTGCAGTGTTTGAAGGGCTGCTGTTCAAGTGAAATGGAAAGCAAAATCAGTTTCTAGTTGCAGTGTTGAAATTATTGCCCCTCATGTGAATTAAAAGTAAAACAAGACCATTTTCGGATGCAATGTATAACTTCTTGTCATTCGGGTGAAATAAAAGCAAAGCAGGGCTATTTTTGGATGCAGTGTTCAAATGCTTGCCACTCATGTGACAGGGAAAGCAAAGCACAGACGTTTTTGGTGGCAACGTTTCAATGCAGCTTTTCAGATGAAAGGGATTTCTGTTTTTTTTAATGTTTTATTGGTTAAATATATTTTTTTTTTTAAACCTTTAACATTACATCTGTCCTTACTTATAATACAGCCAAAATCAGCTCTCATCAAAGTCCCAATTAATCACTGGTAAGCACGTGTTACATGTCTAGTCCTCTTGTGGATTTTTCATCTTTAGAACGGTCTCTACAAACGAGTGTGGCCATCATTAGGCCTGCTTTTTCCGCCATCATTATCTTTTCCCACCAGCAATCATTCGACCCTTCCAGACTCAGTTCGACATAAGACCCCAAAAATTTCTTAATTCTGTCAGCGATGTGCAGTTCAGCATTAGGTGACGGATTGTTTCAATCCTGTTTCGGACATTACAAAATCGACAATTGGCCTCCTCAGGCTTTATCCGTTTCCTTCTTAGGAGAACTTCTCGGGTGGTTAAGATGTTAAAACTACATCTCATTAGCATATCTCTGTAGTAAGCTGATGGAAACGTATTGAAATATTTTGGCGGTTGATTTAGCTTTTTCAACTCCCAAGTAAGGTAGATACTCCAAGGGTTAGTTCTCATTTGTTCCAAAGTTTCCAACCAATCATTTGCCTTTAGAGTTTTTTTTTTTTTTTTACCTTATTACGGCTTCTTTTCAGAACTTCTATTTTATTTCAATGTTATTAATTTGCAAGTATTCCCTACATTTGCTTTTCCAATTTTTCAAATATTTGTCTTTATTTTCCTTATTTCCCTCTACACTGTTCAGAATCTTAAATGGCACCGGCGAGGATCCATCAAACACTTTCCAAATAGAAAAATTGTTTTCCACATGACCACTGAGAATAAGGATTGAAGCCTTAATTCATGCCTTATAGGATTCACAGGTAAAGAGTTTGGCAGTCTTAAAATCTTTCTCCCAAAAAAATGCTTCATATACTGCCCAGATTTTCCAAGATAGATTTAATAGGGCCTCCGATCCATGTTTCAGAACGGCCACCACCTTTTGCTTATAAAAAGTGATGGTCGGAACCAAGGAGAACATCCCATATCTTCTGTGAAGGGCTCTACCCTGATTTGTTAATTTTATTAATTTTTCTTTAATCAACAGCTACTGCCCTTGTTCGTTAATATTTCTGTTGATCCGAACTCCTAGATATATTATGGAGTTTACCACTTCAAGCTTCTATTTATTGATAAACCAGTTAAAGCATTTTTCTCTTTTTTGATTCCCTCGAGCTGTCTTCATTATCAGAATCTTGGACTTTCCATCATTCACCGTCATCTCATTTTCATCTAGGTATCTCTTAAAGGCAGTGAGTCGCCGCTGTAGACCTATTGCCGTCAGATCAATAAAGACCATGTCATCCGCATAAAGAATCCATGGGATCATTCCTTCTTCCAATTTTGGGGGGAAAGTCTTTATGTCCATTTGTGCCTCCTTCATATCTGCCATATAATATGCAAATAGAAAGGGAGCTAGTGCACAGCCTTGTTTTATTCCGGCATAGGTCTTGATTTTCCTTGTTAGATCACCTTCTCTAGTCAATCTCACCTGTATTGTTTGTGGGTATAAGGCTCGAATAGCTGCTAGTAAATCCTCCGGGCAGTTCCATTGCTTAAGTTTGAGCCACAATCGATCGCGGTTTATAACATCGAAAGTACACGCTGCTTTAGCAGGTTCAGAATAAATAGATTTTAAGATGTTCCCACTCCACTTGTAAATCCCGTTTGACGGGGGTCAATGATTCCTGCTTTCAATGCCCAGGATTTTAAGTCCCTCAATAATATTGACGCAAATAGTTTACCAATTGAGTCTAACAGAGCTATAGGCCTATAGTTCCACGGATCCATGCGATCTCCTTTCTTATAAATCAACACTATTAGAGCATCTTTCCAGGACACTGGTACCGACTGTGTTTTAAGTATCTTTGAGAATGATAAGGTGATAAAATGTCACCATCCTTCCTTATTTAGCTTCAAAATGTGGTTTGACACTCCGTTGGGTCCTGCCGCCCTAAAGGAGTTTAACTTTCTTATTCTATGTACGATTTAGTTGCGGTCAAACTCAATATCCCATGCTTTTGATTGGATCCTATGATCGTCTAACTTTATCGCCTGCTTGCACTTGTAGTGTTCTATCCACAGTTCTTCCGATACTTGGGCAACTACCACTGCAGCTTGGAAGTCTTCTCCGCCATTAATGATGTCGTAATGCCGGCAAGATTCCTTCGGCGTCACATTGGGTTCTCTAGGCATTGTTCGCACTTAGACAGTTCTTATAATCTTGTTTACATTTTCTTATCTTCTCCAGCCTATCTGGGCAGTCAGCTCTTCTTAGAGCTCCTACGTTAGCTCTATATGTTTTCCTTCTGTGCACTACTTCCTTATTATAGGCATGCTTCTTTATCACTGATATTTTCCCCACTCGAGTCATTTTTAATTTCGAACTCTTTTAGGAGCCATTTGAATTCCACAGCATCAGAATTGGTAAAGATATCTTTTTCATATCTTACAGTCAGATCCTGTGTCTCTTTTTCCCTTATTCTTAATTTATGTCTCCCCCTTGTTACTTCCACCTGGTCCATCCTTAGACCTAGATTATTAGCTCCCTGCCACTTAATTTCAATCCTTAGCAGGTTACGATCGCTTGCGGTTTGCTTCTTAATTTCAAATTACCTTATTGATTGTAAGGTATGTCTTGATACGAAGCAATAAACCAGACACGCTCGGCTGGTGCCCCTTACCCACGTGTCTGCTCCTTGTAGGTCACCCTTGGTCAGGCCATTCAACATCATCATATCTCTGAATTCCATTTGGTTTGACCATCTTAAAGCTCTAGCTCCCAGTTGTGATTCGGGTTTAGGAGAGCCTTCTTTGTTTAGTAGTTTAATATTGAAATCTCCACATATCAGTACTAAGCCTTTCTCATCTTCTACCATCCATCTCTCCAAAACGTCCATTATGTCTTTGATTTATTTCTCTGTTGGGCATTTATTAAGGCTCCAATAAGTGGTGATTATTAGTATCTTTAGAATCTGCTCCTCCAGCTTGCTGGCGATTGTTGTGATCTGTACGAATGGATTAGGGATCCTGTGCTCTATAACCTTCAGACCACTATTTATTTTGATCATGGTTACCAAGCACACATAGGGCCTTCCCTTTAATCCATTTCTTGCTGGATTTATGTATACTTCATAAACTTCACATATTGGTTTATGCCTTAGTCATGTTTCTTGAAGGCATAGTACTTCGTATTCCCCCATAAAGTTGTTCTCGTTTGAGTACAGATGTTTAAATCCTCGAGTGTTCCATGAGGCAATCTGAGGGTCGCACTGTTCTCCTTCCTTTTATTCTAGTGTTTCCTATTTTCAGCAAGCAGTCCTGATATCCATGACCAGTCATGTTTCTTCTCTTCCCATTGTTGTGTGGGTTTTAGAACTTAATTGTTTGCTCGAGTTTCAATTGTAAATGTTAAGGTCTCCCCCATATCCTCAATTAGTAAAAGGGCAGCTTTGGCCCCCTCTTTGTTTCTCATGCTTTAAGTTCTTTGTTTAGCAATAGGAGCCAACCGATCTTTCCTGTTATTCTTTAGATTCGATCTTGGTTGATTCCTCTTTTCTTTCTCAAGGGTTTTATCCGTCATGTTTCCCAATTTCAGAGAGGCTATCTGCTTTTTCAGCTGGTCTCTTTCTTTTACACCAGCTTTCAACACTCGGGAATTAGGGGCTTGTTCCTTTGCTTCGCTCATTTCGTATCCCAACAAGGCAAATTTCGCTGCTGCCTCCATTACTTTCTCTTTCACCACCAGTGATTTCAGGTGGATATATCCTGATCCATCTTATCTTCTTTAGTGAATTCAACTAGTGTTATGTCATCTGAGGATACAAATCTTGTAGCGGGGACCTCCCTCAATAACTGCACAACTTTCTCTCTGTTTAGGATTGACCACTTCAACCCTTTACCTGTTCTCTCCAGTCAGACTTTGTAAACCCGTTCCTCTCTCTGGTATTTTATTTCCTCTTCATTGCAAATGCAACTTTGCATCCGTCTTCTTTTTTACCCATGCATCATCTTTCATCGTTGCTTCTTGGGCTTTCCTTTTTATTTCATTATTCCAATTGACTTTTTTCCTCCTTCCAGTGAATTAAGAGGATCAAGCTGTTTAGCAGACCCTTGCATTCCCTTTTCTGCCTTCTTTAAGGAATCTTCTTGCCTTTCTTCTAAGGTTTTGTAATGCACACATTTTTTAGCTCTTTCTTCCTTCCCTAATAAGGCTTGTCAGCTCTCATTTAGCATAATCCTCTCACTATCATTCTTAATGCCCACCTCCTTTTTCTTGTTCTGGGTGATCGCCTCACAATTTGATTCAGGTGAGAGATTCTGCACCTGTTTTTCTATTTGCTCCCATTCTGAAGAACTTTGATCATCCCATTCATCATTTTCCTGGTCTTTTCTAATACATTCGACCAAGTCACTTAATCCTGCCTCCGATTCTTCATCCTGTGAATTGGAAGAGAGTATAGTTTCCATTGAAGAACAGGAGTCATCCAAAGTCTGTGTTTTGGCGAGTCTTCCACAATTATCATCATTTCACGTCTAGCCTTCTTTGCATATTGCCTCAGCTCTGACCTAGGAGGCGTTCTTATATTTCTTAAGAACCTAGATCCATTTAGTTATCTTTTAGGCAGTTGCTTCAGGTTTTTAGATCATCCCCCTATCCCCTTCTTTTGCTCCTGTCCGTTTCAGGAGAGAGGTCTTCTCTGTCATCGTTTTTGTTAAATCTGAAGACCCAGTACCCTGAAATATTGACAAATGAGATTTTCCCCGATCTTTTAAGTTGTTCAGCTGTGGGATTATCCTACCCTCCGGCTCTTAATTTTTGGTTAGTCGTCTCCTCCATTTGAATTGGGTCAGAGACTTTATCCATTAAGTGTTTGGTTTTTTCATTTTTTCTTCCCTCCTTGCTTCCCACCACTGCAAGCTTTTCATTTATATTGGATGCACCATTAGCCTTTATGTTTGCTTTAGTCAGTGAGATGTTTGTGGGACCATTCCTCTTTTTCGGTCTGGTAGGTGTAGTCTCCTTTTAATATACTGATCTCATCCATTTACAATATTCTATAATAGCATCCATCAATATTGATTTATCATTTGACTCTTTTCTGGCAAGATCACAAAGCGTATGTTGCCATACCTTAGATGGTTTCGCTGCTACATCTAGTCGTTGCTCCAATTTAATCAACAAGGGTTCTAAACCTTGAATCTGGGACGTAGCTCTCTCTGATGCTGAATAGAGGTCCTGCAGGGATTAGTTAATATTCTTGTGGGCATTCTCCCAATACGTTGCATCTTGATCATACATAGTAAGGATAAAGTTCGATTGGAGTGAACTTGAGATATCCGGTCTTGATCTTGGCTCAGGAGTGCTCCGTGCACTCTCAATTAACTTCACTTCATCTCTTCCAACTGACAGAGAGCAGCCCCTCCTTTGTTCTTCACTTGCAACCTCTGCCAAGTTTGTTTTATCGTGGAGGGCTATTTCCTTTATTGACTTAGCTTGGATTTTAATTAGCTGGGCCAGGGGGTCCCTGTACTTTGTGTTTCTCCAATCAATCGTGGCATCTATTGCTGATATCTTTTTCCCTATCTCGCTTTCCATTAATAATGTCTGCTTGTGTCGGGGGTTCAGTGATTTTTTAAAATCAGTTTCCCATTTATTATTTGAGATTGGTTTGTCCTCATCACTTACCACTTTCTCCCGGGGCGGGGCAAGCCCCCATATCAATCAGGGGTATAGCGCCTTGAGGTTGCGCTGGCAAACAACCCTCATCAATCATTGTTATTGGTTCATCCGTTTTCTGAGGACTTTCTCCCACCACAATACTATTATCAGGGGTTGTTCCCTGGATCACAGCCAAACTGCTCGCTTCCATTTCATGGGAGTCGTTCATTCAAGCTAAAATAGCAGACTCCTTACCGGCCACACTTGACTCATGGCAAGAAGGGGCAACCCGCTGGGAGAGGGCTGAGGCATCACGTTCTGTCGTGTCAATCCCCTCCCCAGCAGACACCTCTTCCCTAGCACAAACTACCTCTTCGTTCCTCATTATTACCTTCAGTGTTGCCTTGTCGCCACTCGAGCAGGCAGTCGCTGGGGGCTCGTCCACCGCCTTTGTGGCTTACGCTGCACCAGCAGCAGTCTCCAGCCTGAAACCCTTCGAAGAGGCGGGGCACGGCACAGAACCCGCAGTGAGGTGGGGCAGAGCATGTTTGTTGTCTCCCCCTCTGCACCTGTCTCACCACCATCAGTGACCCTAACCTCTGCACTGGCCATGGTAAACTCAGGAAGAGACACATCATTAAGCCGCCACAGGCCGCTGCTCCTACTGTTCGTTATGTTTCCGCTCTCAATCAGAGGCGTAATTAAAGGTGCATCTTTCAGATGCGGGGAGGGAGGGGGCTCACAAGCACTAAAAATCAGGCGTTATTGTCTCATGAACAAGTTCACAGTTTAAGGGAGTTTGAACTGGGACAGAGTTAATCCGCTGCCTCACCTGCAGTCTGGTTCTCGTTCCCTGTAGCTCACCGTTTAACTGAAGTGGGTCGCCGTCACTTCATCATCGTGCAGCTCCTCTAGGCACTCCACGCAACCCTAGCAAGCACCGGACAACACCATTTTTGCTCTGCATTCCCGGGAGTGGTGTATTTATGGTGTCTTCTGGTCAGGTCACACGGTCCAGCAGGCAGCTCCTCCTCCAAAAAATTAAAGGGCCAACAGCACAGCCCTATGCCAGACACCGGACAACACTACTTGCTCACCACTTTCGATTTCTGTTTAGGGCCTTTAAATCCACCCCACATCATGTCTTGTCAAATAAAAGGGGGCTATACTAAAAAAAAGAACTATTTGCAAACCTTCCTCTAAAGAACAAAAGGGTGTGTGGGGTTGCAATGTATAAAGCAAACAGTGTAAGATAAACAAAAGGTCCATGTGGTAGGCTAGTTCAGGATTGCTGAACTATAGCTTCCCCTTCCCCACATTTTAGCAAAGGACAAGGCGGAACAATATGGCACTTGGAGCACACAGACTTTATACTTTATGAAGTCTCTTTCTTCTACAGTGCCTCGATCAGAACAATGAAAATAATAAAAAGTTTACTTCTTTCAGTCTCCCTCCGCCGGGCTCATACTGTTTCTTCCCTTTTGATCATGTTAGGACCCCCTCAATCAGGCTCAAACCTGACACTTTAACAATTTCCTTCTTTCCATATAAGAAAACTGAAGACTTTCGACTGAGCAAGAGATTTGACTGTTACTCTTGCCTGGCCACTTTGTTTCTTTTCATCCAATCTCAAAAGTTCAATCCAATCTCAATGGTTAAATTCACAATATACTTTGTGGCAGAGATCTTTTGACTGGGCACCCACGTGGTGCCGGACCACTCTGCTACTTAGTATTGAGCGTTCACTTCTCATAGGTTCAATGAAAACATTTATCAGCTATCTCCTTTCTCTCGTGTCTTTCATCAAACATCTTTTGTGACACTATGTTGCCGCCCGCAACCTTCACTCATACGCAGCTCGGTTCACACAGTTGCCTTCAACTCACCAGCTGTATGCAAGGTTCAGCTTGCGGCTTTGATCGTTGAGTCGAGGGCGATACCACGGTGGCTGCACTTCTCCCCCAGCTCGTCCAGTCAGGGAAGAATGCCCCTGGCATCTCTGTGGCACCTTACAGGATATGAAGGCCTTTCTTATTCATCACACACGTGCTGTTTCCGAGTCTTGAACAACCCAGCAATAGTTTGTGAAACAGGTCAAGGGTACTTCTCTCCTTGGTTTCTCCCTGTGACTTTTCGTCTGGCTTCCTTGATTCAGCTACAGCCACGGATAGCTTTCTCCTTCTCTGGCTCTGCTGCGATCCTCGCCTCACTCCCTGCCCTGCTGCTCATAGTGTGCTCTAAAGCTCCGCCTTTTATCCGTGCGGGGAAGGGTAACAAGAATCAGGTGCAAGTTGTTAAAGTTAATTGCATGACTCTGATGTTGGGAAATGCTGACCGGAAGGGCTTGGTGTAAGACTGCCTTCGCCCAGAGTGCTCAGTCCCTGTAGTCATGTTTGTGTAGGAAAGGGGGCGGGGGAGATAAAGTCAAATAACACATGGAATTAGAAGGGGTGAAGGGATAATCAGGAAGGGGATACCGCATCTCTCCATCGGGTGTCCCACTCCGCAGGGGCCCCTCATCCAGGTGATCCTCCCGCACTGGTCCACCCCAGGAACTGGATCCAAAGGTTATGGCCGTGTCCTGGCCACCTGCATGACAAAAGAAATTCCAAAACCACCAGAGGGAATATAAAACACAATCCAGATATAATGTGCGAAGAAATGCCTAGAAACTGGGCAACAAGGAGTTTTCATAATGCGCATGTAAAAAAAGGGGGACTGGTCATAGAGAATCCACTGTGAAGAAAACATGACAGTTATTAAATATGCATGCACACGGATATACATACACAGGGCATTTATAAATCTACATGTAGTCAACTTTTTTATAAAAGGATTAAAACGTGGCAGGACTTGACTTTGATTAACTGATTTTGCTGAGTTTCCAGAAGTCAGAGGATCGGTAAATAAGTAACTATGACCTTAGCCAATGATCAGCTAGGCTAAGAGACCGGCCATGGTTTGTATAGCCTGGTAGTATCGTGAAAGAAGAGGCAGTAATCTCTTAAATGCATAGGAGCTTGACAGAGGGTTTCAGCTATTTGTTTTGACAAACAATAAATATGAGGTGAAGTGATGCTTGAAGCTAAAGTGACTCGATTATCAACTCAGGATGTGGCCTGGGGCATGCGTGTTGAAAAGGTAGTCATTAAGATCAGAGTGTTCTGGGACGCCAGTAAAGTTGGGGTGGATGAGATAGTTCTCGCCAGTTCAAAGGGAACCTGTTTATTCTGCTTTTTTGAAGTATCCACGCAAACCATGTGCAATTGTGTTTAAGGTTAAGAGGTTTCAGGCCAGTTGTGATTCATAATGAATTATGTTTGTATAAGAATGTTTAACCTTGTGATTATGTAATGACCTACCATGGACGAATCCCAAAAAGGGGTGTGCTATGACTACGATCTGAAGATGGTAGTTAAGATAACAACGGCCAATGGAAATGGAAGAATTGGAGAAAGATGGGTTTTCTTTGTATAGGTTTTGTCCAATCACATGTGTGGGGTGGATTGTAATAACACATATTGGAGTGTTTTAACCGTTGCATACATGTATAAATGTGTAAACCAATATGGTTCAGTGAGACTTGTGTTAGTTTGACTAGACAGGATCATCTAGCTCCTCCCCCAGATGATTGTATGATAAATTTGCTTTACCTGCCAAGGTGCACTCGCTTCCTAAGTGGTGGGCCTGCTTGGCTACGGTGATTAGGGGCCCATCCATACACTTGGAGACCACTAAGGGACCCCAGCCTTTGAGACACTGGGGGTCTCCTGTCCGCACAACTAGGCCGCAGCGCCTCTCTGCAGTGATTAGTCTTCCGTGCACAGTGAAAGAGAGGTATGCGGGTGACATATTGGTTAAAGGTGTTACGCTCACCTGGCTCCCCCACAGGGGCGTCGGTCGGACATGGACTGCTGCGGCCTCAATCCACGTGATGCGTAGTGCAGCAATGACTGACTGGATCTGCCCTCGAATTCTTGTTTGCTTGACTCGTAGAAATATGCTCCTACAAGTGGAGAGATGGATTTAGCCACTTGTGGGTTCAAGTGATAGCACCCCCACTGTCCTCCCCTCTTATCAACACTGAAGTGCCCTCTCAGCAATCTCACCTTATATTCTTGAAGGATAAGCCCTCCATTCTGCGAAGTACGCAGGGGCGTGTTGATGACCAGTTACTTCACTGGCCTGAAGATATTGGAAGAGTTGTAGACGAATCTCGACTCCAAAAGGTCCTGGCGAAGAGCCGTAAAGTATATAGTTCGTAAGAGTTCAAAATGTCTGGAATTCACTCCTGTCCAAATCCTCTTTTATCTTGCAGCTTTGACCCAATAAGAAGATTGACAACTGAAAGAGCTCCGGTAAAAGTCTGTGTTACCAAACACTGTCCGGTAAATAATGCCCAGGGTTAAACTTGCTGCTTTCTCCTTTTCTCACATGTGCGGCAAAAGAAGAGGTGGCGTGCTGATGAATAATACCTCTGGCGGTAAAATCAGGTAAGCATATGGCGGCTAAAGAGATTGTCTCTGTCTGTTCTCTCTGCTCACCTTGTTGTTTCTTGTCCCCCCTTAGGTGCTGGAATTCGACGATGTAAAGATGGAGACAGTTGTTGGCGATGCGACGTGTTTAAAACAAAGTCTTTCCTCAGCTTTGAAGATGCGATGAATCTGGGATCAGGTAAGAAATCAGGTAATATTCTTGTTCTAACATTTGCTTCTTTCCTTCTTTCTAGGTGCTCCAGGTTCGAGGCGGGCGTGGCAGAAGGCTGGATGCTGCTGCTGGCACGGTGAACGTTACGCTGCTGGATGCAGAATAACGCGAAGCGTGTGCTGCTCTTCGGGTGTGGTTTAAATAGCCTCCAAAGGAGTCCCAGGTAGGTAGTCCTTCCCGACCACACCCGAGTAACAAAATAGTCCCTAAGGTAAAGTAGTCCCTTCCAGGCCTCACATGGGCTTGGATCTTCTTGCAGCATGGTCTGCATCAGATAAGTGTGCACTTATGAGCCTGGCGCATATGGCGCCAGGACTGATGTCCCATATGAGCCTGGCGCCATTGACGCCAGGACTGAACCCAGACAGCCCCTAGCAGGGGTTGCTGGGTTTTGTCAAGGCAACATGATGCCTGCTCCCGGGGCTGATGGACGTGGTCTGGATGCCCGGGGGTATGCATCATGACAAAAGGCCTGTGTGCTCTCCAGAGGCGTGGTACAGTGGGCCACCTGTGAAGGACATATTGATGGAGCACCACATCGGAGTGCATCAGGTTCACGGGATTTAATTTTTTGGTGTAAAGCAAGAGGGGGAAGAGAGGGTTTTTCTTTGATTTAAGGGGTTTGGTAAGGGTAGAATTGTTGGAATGTGTGCGTGGAGTTAGCGGAGGTTACAGGAATTGAAAGGGTGAATGCTTTGAAGGAGTGAGTGAACTGTTTTACGTTGCAAGTCCGTTGTATATACTTTTACTTAGTTTGTTATTTTAGAGGTGTGAGGTGCTATCCTACCCAGCACATCCATTGTGATGTTTGTCCTGATACCTTTCAGTTTGCTTGTCTGGTTCGCTGGAGCCCTCACCTAGAGGTGAGGTGGCATTTTATGGTAAGTCTGTAGCTTCCTGAAGTATACATTTGGCACCCTTCATTTTGTATTGACTGTGCGGACGTAGCCCTCGCCTAGCTTTTCCTGGTTCGTCTAAGTAGTGAAGGGGAAACTTCCTGTAGTCAGGGAAAGACAGTATTGTAGTAGAGAAGACCCTACTAGTGATGAAGAGAGTGAGAGTAGGAGTGTTGTAGTGAAAAACATTGCGTTTCTTCTATTCTTGCGTGAAGGAGATATGTCAGAGATATTGCTCATGAGTGTTATTTTTGATAAGATGCTGTCTTTTGTGTAAGAAAGAGAAGTTTAAAAAAGTGAATAGCTAAGCAAGGTGATTGCGGTGAAAGCGTGTTAGGTGAGCGATTTTGGGGAAGATTAGAAAACTGGGAATGTGAGAAAGGGGGTTTCTTTGGGTGGAGATTTTTTTGTTCTGCAGGTTTGGCTCCAGTGTTATTTTTTTTAAAATAATTTCTGGGTAACTTGGGTTGGAGTATGGAGACTGCGATGAATCCATTTTGTCAGGTACTTCATGGGTATAGGGTGAAGATTCAAAAATATCACTGTGGGAACTAAGGGTAAAATGCAAAATTCTTGGCCTACTGAAGGGACTAACAATAAGGGAATACTGGAGAACCTGAATACTTTAACTACAAGGCACAAGGGCTCAAAGTTAAAGGAGCGGTTAAACATCTTAGAACTATGGAGTATGTATAAAAAAAGTGGGAAGGCCCATAGTTTTAATGTCACAGAGGAGGGTGCAGGAATTCCTTCCGCACTGCCCCCATATGTGTGCTATTGTTTATCACTCGCAGAAGAGTATTACAGACCTCGAGTTTGAAGCTCCTTTTTCCCAAGCAGCCACTCCAGTGGTTGCAAGACGTCCACAGGTAACGCCTCCATCAGCTACGATTTCTAGAAAATTAGATAGCGAGGAAAGTTCAATGGTTAGGGCTGTAGAAAGGTTGAGAACGGAGAGCAGGTGGAGAATAACTCCCTCGACTACTAGGTTAGCAGAGAGATTAAGGGTGGAGGAGCGAGAAAGAGCGAAGGAGACAGCTAGAAGAGAGGATGTAGGGTTGAGAATGAGGGAGGAGGAGGAGATTAGACCTTGTTCTGCTAGGGTAGAGGATAGGTTGAGAAGAGTAGTAAAGACACAGGAGTGGGAAAAATGGAAGCAGCGCTGTGGCTAGCAGAGGAAGAGGTAATGCGGTTCAGTCGCCAGAGTTATGAAGAGCAGGAAAAAATGGGTAGATAGGCAAAGGATTTAGAGGAAGGAAGGTGGAGTCATGGACAAGTTCTGGTTAGGTTGGATACATTGATTATTAAGGAGGTCAATGTGGACATGGAGAACAGGAATGTTGTACAGGATTCGAGCAGGGAGGACGGGAGCCTGCACCCTATGGTAGTGCAGAGTATGCTTCTGTGCCTGCAGAAGTGTCAGGGGAAGGAATAATGGGAGTAGGAGACAAAAAGGAATGGAAATCGGATGTCGAGCAGGGTGTAACCGCCCTATCTCCCGCTCATGGAGCAGCGAGAGAGAATAAACCATGGAGCCTTAGGACCCAGCAGGGTATTCGCATGCTGTACTAAGTAGCAGGGGAGAGATGGGGGAAGCTAAAGTAAAAGTGGGTGCAACTTAGTTTCCGTTGCACCAGAAGGATCTGGGAAAATCCCATGGTCACACATGAACTGGAATAATTTGATGAAGATGCTCTCTTCACTAACTGCAGGGGCGGGGAAGTGAATTTATGCTTTAGAGAAACATACCGTTGGTGTCATGTTGGCCATAGGGGACATGAAAAGCTTATTCACGGCTCAATATCCTTTCTAATACTCCCTGCGCCTGGACCGACCATCAACTCATCCTGTTCAATATCAAAGAATCTATATCACCTATTTCACAAACTGTAGCACTAGCCATGATGACCGGGAACAAACGTGATCTAACCCTAGATAAACCCATCCCTCTACTTAAACCTATTACTAACCCTACCACAACGACCTCAGACCCCACAGCGTTGGTCGATTTGTACAATCAGACCAGTCTCAAGGCCATTAATACACTAGCGCCCATGAAAGGTATCTGGTCATTGCATCGAATGAAATAGCATTGAATGCCATAATAGAGAAACATGCTTTTTTAAATGTAAAGGGTTTAGTGTAATCAAAATGGGGTTTAAAGGTTAAAAAAGGGTTTTTGGGGGGCAACCCATTAAAAAAACATTAAAACAAAAATGCATTTGATGCTTTTTATTCAATGCTTTTTCTCTGGTATGGCATTAGATGCTTTTGCATTTGATGCAATGACAATAAACCCCCTGAAACTACGCAAATCTAAACCATGTGCCCATCTCAATACCTGGTACACTCCTCACCTTAAGGAACTTAGGAAAACTAAAAGATCCTCTGAGGCATTATACGCCTTCAGCGTTACATAGGGTCAATTTTGCCGCAGCCTCCTTCAATTATAAAATAGCCATAATCCAAGCTCAAAAAGACAACTACAATGCCCGCATTACCAAAGCACAGCCCAATACTAAGGCAATCTAACATCCTGAAAGAATTATACTCTCCTGCCCCACTACCCGACACGTGCATTAAAGACACCCAATGGTGACCCCATCCAGAACTCACATTCCGCGACAAGGAACGCACAGCCCCAATTCAACTTTTCACCTCTCTCCATCAAAGAGGTTGAGACTATCATCCTGTAACTTAAACCGTCTAACTGTCAGGGAGACGCATGTCCTGCCCCTCTTATTAAGCAAGCCGCAAAGGAATTTGACCCCTTCATTACATCAGTTATCAACGCTTCTTTCAAATCCAGCACAGTACCCAACAACTTGAAAGATGCCTGGGTACACCCGCTGTTGCGGTTAAAATCAACCCTGGACCCTAACAACCCAGCAAACTACAGACCTATTACGACGGTTCCACTTCTGCTAAAAATATTGGACCGAGCTGCTTATCTGCAGATACAGCAATACCTGGAATCTAATAACTTACTATGTCTGAGACAATCAGGATTCAGTCCCAGGCATGGAACTCAAACCGCTCTTATCGACCTCAAGATTCAAATCCAAACTCTGAAAGACAAGAGAAAACTAGCCTTGCTTCTTTTACTTGACCTATCAGCAGCATTTGATTTTGTGAACCACAACATTTTATGCAAACACCTCATCAGTCGCGCATTTTTCAGACCAAGCCAACGCCTGGATTGAATCTTTCCTCAATAACAGATCCATGAGGGTCTTTGCACCCTCTGCCTCTGCCATTCCTTCCCCAGTTACTTGTGGTGTTCCCCAAGGATCTTGTGTGTCCCCTACCCTCTACAATGTATTCACCAAGCCACTTTTTGATGAGCTTGACTATCTGGGTGTCACCTATATTAACTACGCGGACGACACCCAGATACTCATTCCCATTACTGGCGATTACGTTGTGGATAGAAGGACACTCAATGACATTTATCTTATCATACAAGTCTGGATGGCGAAGCACGGGCTATGTCTTAATGACAATAAGACAGAGCTGTTCCTCATGGGCTTGCCTGCCGGCTTGAACAAACTGGACGTGTCATTCACCTCATTCAATATTGACGGCAACATAATTAAAGTCCCTAATGCGGTGAAAACACTAGGAATCTATATTGACTGAGCACTGACACTAAACAGACAACCTAACGCCTTGGCCTCATCGTCTGCCTACACCTGTAAGCTTATCACAGCCTGTCGACCATACTTGTCCACAGCCAACTGCATCACCATAGCTAGAGCTTTAGTCTTCTCTAAGCTCGATTATTGTAATGCACTTTATCTTGGCACATCACAACAAAACCTGAACAAGATGCAAGTTATGCAAAATAACACCATTCGCGCACCTTTAAACATCCCAAGGAATCTACACATCTCGGAAACTAGACTCACATTAAAATGGCTTAATATCAAGCACAGAATAGCATACAAAACCTTGTCCCTTACTCACAAATGCCTTTCCAACCAAGCTCCCATCTACTTAGCCAACACTATCTCACGCCACACAACAACACGGCCTACCAGAATTGCTATGAGGCATTGCGTCAACATACCCAGATTCAAGCAATGAGCCGGCAGGGTTAGCTTCCCTGTTCTTGCGGCCAGAAATTGGAAGGCCCATCCCTTTCTTCCTAAGAGAAGAACCTTCCTACCAACTAATCCGGAAAAAGGTCAAAGCTTGGCTCAATGAGCAAGACACCATCCTGATTGTTTAACCATATCTTGATTCAATTCTCTCTGCAAATATCTTTCACCTTGTAAAATCTGATGTATTTACCTAAATCTGTCATTTGTACCATTCCATGTTCTCATAGTGTATATTTGTACATTTTGTAATTCATTGATTGCCCATAATATGCCTGTACTTTCTGTAACATGTAAGTTTAGCACCCAGTTGCCTAAGGGCTCAGTGCGCTCTATAAATAAATAAACTAAAGGGCCAGCGGTCAGACGATCTTTGGAGGAGAGTGGGGTTTCCTGGAGTTCAGTTGGATTCAAATGCTCACAATGGAGCAGTTTATAATAATTGCAGGGCACATATATGGGGGGGGGCCTGTGGATTATTTATGACGATACACAGGATATCAATTCTATGTTAGCTAAAACTATGAAGTTGGATAATTATCCTCCCGCACACATCCAGTAAATTCAGGAGATGTGGAGGGCAGAGACGGGAGAAGAGGAGGACTAAAATGTGGTAATTTTCTACCACATGCTAAAGAAGGGACTCCCTAAGGATTCCAAAACAATCTAGATAAAGTGGTAGGGATAGAGGCCAAGAGTTGGCTGGAAATTCAGGCACATATTGTGCATTTTTTTTAAAAGGAGGCAAGAAAAAGAAAAGGGAAGTACAGATTAGGCACAATAGGTAGAGGCCAGGCTTTTAAAGAAAAAAAAGAATTGTTTGGAAGGGGCAGTGATTACTAGCTCCATGGAGGGATAGCAGGGACAAGGTGAATCTGGTATGACACAGGGTTGGATGGATGGGTATGCCTCAGGTCCAAGGCAAATGAGAGGGTTTCTGAGCGGTAGTGGAGGATTTCCACAGGGAAGTGGGTAATTTGGCGGGTTCAGAGGAATGGGTCACCGGTTTAATGGGCCAATGGAAAATAATTGTGGAGGGTTGTATGGGATTCAGTGTTGGTCATGCGGAAGGATGGGACACATGTCACGAGATTGTCGAGATAGGTCACAGTATTTTAACGTGGTAGCTCATGAGATGCAATCCCCAACTCTGACATATGCCCCAGGTTCTGTGCAATGGTAGCAGGCATGGGTGGAACAGAACCGAGCGACTGGGGCTGCACAGACCTATGGGATTCCACTAACAATGCCTGCACAGGCACAAGTAAAGACCTGGTAGAAAAATCCCTTTCCCCAAGGGTCGGTTACTCATTACACTGTAGCAAGTGTTTTTGGGGGGGGGGGGGAGTTTTTTTTTCTCCCTGGTTCTAGTATGTACCAAGAGTAGGACAGCCCACAGGGATCTCTGATGTGTCCAGGCCTGTCCATTACCACAGATCCGGAAGAGTAACCCCAGATAGGAATGCAGGTAGATGATCAAATGTTCTCATTCATGGTCGATACATGGGCCACAAAATCTTGCATTAACGAAAGCGAGTTACCCTTGCCAGGGAAAACGGTGGACACAGGGATTTTCTGGGGCTATTCTCTTGGTTCCTTATACTAAAGATCTACATATAAAAGGTAGGTAAACAAAATATACCTGCTCCTTTGTTGTATTGTACAGATACCCCAGTGAATCTTTTGGGCCAAGATATCCTGAGTAAACCAAAAATGCCGATTGCTTTCACGGAGGAAGGTATAGTATGCACAACTCCAGGTTTGTATCCGGTAAGAGAAGGGGCATGTTTGCATGCATATCATAGTGCATGATAAGGGAGGCGCCTGTATATTCAACTCTGTTTCTATATGGGGTAATGGTTTTGTGAGTTGGGTTGCAGGAATCAGAAATTCGACATGAAAGGTACCGACTGAGTTCTTGTTTCGGGCTGTTGTGCCGCAGAAGGTAACATCAGGCACTATTGTCGCGATTCTCTTAGAGGAAGCAGTGATCAAGAAGAATAGGGTGGTTCTCTGAGGCACTGATGAGGACGGCGGAGAGTGTTGCACAGTTCTGTGTATCGATCTGGCTTTGGGACGTGTCTGACAAGGAATTGTTCTTAGACACAGGATAGATGGTTTTTGAGATGGGGAGCTTTGTCCAATAGCGATAAAGGGAAGTACCACAGGCCATGCTCATCGATAGAAATAAATCACCACATTGGAAAGAGGATTTGGAAAAGGTGCCATTTATGGAACAGCAATCCTAAGGATGTGGGACTGCTAAAGAGTGTTGGAGCAGTGCGAACAAAACTGAAAACGGGTGCGATATTATCACGGGTTAAGCAGTACCCCATATCTAGAGAGGTGGATGAATGGATTTATGTGA
This sequence comes from Ambystoma mexicanum, assembly GCF_040938575.1. Taxonomy (NCBI): domain Eukaryota; kingdom Metazoa; phylum Chordata; class Amphibia; order Caudata; family Ambystomatidae; genus Ambystoma; species Ambystoma mexicanum. The sequence goes on from NC_090922.1 coordinate 1,196,747,855, forward strand.
CCATTATGGTGTTGTTAAAGCAAGGCATAATAAAACCTTCTGTGTCCCCATGTAACACGGCCAGCTACCCTGTGCAGAAGGCGAAGGGGTCCAGTTGGAGGATGGTCCAGAATTTCCGGTGGTAATGAATCCTGCAACCATTCTCTGTAATATCCCTACTGGGATCACCCACTACACAGGGATCAATTAAACATTGTTTATTTTTCTCGGCCCTGTGAGAAACCTGAAGGTATCTCATCCGCTCGTCCCCGGGGATCTGTCAACCAGGTGGCCAGGACACCGCCATCGCTTTTGGATCCAGTTCCTGGGGGTGGACCAGTGCAGGAGGATCACCTGGATGAGGGGTTATCAAGGAGTGGAAGTGGGACACCGGATGGCGAGACGTGGTGCCCCCTTCCCTTTAACACCTTTAACTCATCCTACCAGGTAGAATACTTAAGGATTCAATCCCCCCCTGCTTTTCTGACACACAACTTTCCCACGGACCTGTGTGAGTGAAAACGGACTAACACCCGAGCAGAATAACTGGTATGTCCCAATACAATGGTCAGGCAGAGTCAGGCAATTACTGATCAATACACACACCTGACATCCATCACCCTTCCCCACACGGATAAAAGGCGGAGCACGAAAGCACAATCTGAGCGAGGCAAAGAACACGAGGAAGCAGCAGTTCCAAGATGGCATTTTAATACAAGGCGGAAGATGGCAAGACCAAAGAAAATTGCAAGGAGGAAAGTGCCCTTGACCTTTTCACCAAAAGAATGCATCTTTCATGAGCCTTAGTGAATAGGAAACGTAAGACCTGGAATTAAAGCTGAAGGATCCTGCATTGTGTGTCGGAGGTACCTGGGGCTCTCTCGCGACGATAGTCAAGGCGGGGAGAAGCGTTTGCCGCCGTGGTCCAGTCCTTAGCTCATACAACAAAGCAACACAAGTGAAGTCAGCACAGCCGGTGAGTTGGGGAGACAGATACCAGACCGAGCTGTGTTGAAACCAATGTTGCAAGCGATCAAGAAGATTATTAAAATAGCGGATGAGTGAATGAACTTTGAAGCTAAGATATGATACCATAGACACAGTGTTCCGGCATCACGTGGGTGCATGTTTAAAAGTCTCTGTTAGGTATCCAACCGAAAGGGTGGGAACATTAAATGAAAGAATTGTGAAATCAAAGTGGTCCTGCAACGGGTCAAGCCAAGCCCTGTGCACATTGGAAAGTCTTCAATACTTGATGTAAATTTGACATTGGTCTGAGCCCGGCTGAGGGAGACTAATTGTATTGAAGGGATCTGGGGGGGATCCGGGCTGAAACGCAATTCATCCGAAAAAGAATAAAATACAAACATTGTGTGACAGTGAAAGGTGAAAGACAGGCTCGAGCCCGGCAGAGGGAAGCCTGTGTAGAACTTTGTTCTAAAAGGATCTGAGCCCAGCTGAGGGGGATCCAGGGTGAATAGTGAATCACCTGATGTAAATACTTGTGAAAATCTAAAGAGGAAAATAACTATTTGGTTGCATCAGGCCCTTTGAGTGAAGAGACTGAGAAGCAAGGAGACTTGCGCTCCGTAGGTGCTGATGATTGAACTGTAACCTTGTGCTACCGAAGCCAGAGATTGCGCTATGCTCGAGTGAACCACCTCGTCACATGCTGAAAATGTGGGGAAGGGAGGCCAACGTCTTGAACACCTGACATATCATTTTGAACACTTCTTTCTTTGTCATAAACACTACCCCGACACTATTTGTATATAGAGGTACCGATTGGCAATAGTTTTTTTTTAGTATATGTCCTTTATTTTGACAAGACATTTAATGTAACTTGCTCCCATCTGTAGATTAAGGAATAGATAGGTGTTTATCATACCCATGTTGAAGTGCAATAAATACCCTTGAACTGTGGTCACTTGTGTCTGCCTGACTGTTGATGCAATGCCTTCCTTACAGTCCCCTGACAGCCCAATTCTCAGTACCTCGGGGCGTTTACGTATCGTGGTCAGAGATTCGAGCACACTAGGGTGCCCCAGGGGTCTTGTGAATCTCTGATTTAATAGGGTGGTTCAAATGGATCTGGTGAATTTACATTTGTCCAGTACAGTAATCTAGTATGTGGATGATTTCCTAGTCTGTAGCACTTCAAAAGAGCAGTGTTAAGGAGATTCAATAACGCTCCTCACCCTACTTGCGGAGAAGGGGTACAAAGTCCATAAAGAAAAATTGCAATACTGCCAGACAAGGAAGTATATTTGGGGCAAGTAATATCGCCCGCAGGAAGGAAGGTAATGCAAGAGAGCCACCACAGTTGAAAATACTCCTCAGCCAGTCACAGTGAAATAAACAGTTTTTGGGGCTCTAACTATTGTGTGTCGTGGATCTTTGACTACTCTAGTTATCGGAGGCCCTTACTGCAGGGACTTAAGGGAGTGCAGAAGGTAAAGGGTCTGATAGAATGGTCTGAAGAAAATGTGACTTGCTTCTGGGAACTCAAGGCTGCTATCAGTAATGCTCTGGTCTTGGCGAACCCAAATTACAAGAAACCACTTTATTTGGTATCTCATTCCAAAGGGCAGGTGATGACAGAGGTCCTGACCCAGCAAACATTGCTAGGCCACAAACCTTTAGCCTGATATAGTAGACTCCTAAACCCAGTGATGCAGGGACAGTTCCCTTGTGAGCAAGCTTTAGCACTAGCAGCTTTTGCAATTCAAAAGTCTTCAGCTATTACCATGGGTTGCTCATTGACATTGTACGTGTAGCATGCTGTCTTTGCAATCTTGGAAAAATCCAAGTCAACTTTGACGATCTAATGAGTTTCGGGGTACGAGATTTGTTTTATCAAATGCATCGATACATCCCATGCAGTGTCACCAAGCCAATCCTGCAACATGTGTAGCTGAGCCAGTAAAACCCGATGGCATTGTTGATGATTATGCTACTTATGACGGAGAAGAGAAAGAGGATGAATGTTAAAGAAGATGCCTTGGAGGGAGGTAAGGTACTTTTTGTCGTTGGGTCTTCAACAATTAATCAGGGCACTGGTGAGAGGCATACAGGTGCAGCCATTGTCGGCCTTGTGGATGAGGGATACCAGGTCAGACTGAAGAAACTGTTGCATTTGCATTACTCTGCGCAAGCGGTGGAACTAGTGGCACTTACAGAGTTGCTAGAAATGAGTACGGGTGAAGGCAGTCAATATTTATTCTGACTCTGCATATGTAACCTCCACTGTACATTATGTGTTATCAAGGTGGCAGAGAAGAGAGGTTAGGAGATCTGACAGGACCCCTGTCCAGCATGCTGCGGTGCCATCAGACTAATCTTAGCATTAACCTTGTCCATAGAGGTAGGCCTAGTAAAGTGTGTTGTGCATACTAATCGTACTAACCCCATAGCACTTAAAAATGATGCCAGATACAGGGCGACGCAGGAAACCGCTTAAACGCCATTTACAAAATCCCAGAAAATGGAAGCCGTGTCCCAGCATGTACAGTTGCCATCGCCATGTACTGCAGTTCCAGTGCTTCAAATCATACAAATGCAGGGGAAAGTGTTATGCTCACCTGATGTCATGATCTCTGCTTCCAAAAGGTCAGGGTTTTCCCAACTCCCTTGGAAGCAGATCCATAACCTAGGTTCCGAGGGCCAACCAGTCCCAATTGGGACCTTTTGGACCCAGTCCTGGCGCCAGTGGCACCAGGCTCATAAATATGCCCAGTCCCAGCGCTGGAAGCGCCGGGCTCATAATGCTTGGGTGGACTTACCTGCAGCAGACCATGCTGCTTACTTGCCTGCCAGTTGAGCCTCTGATCCTCTTCTGTTTGGAACTACTTTTCCTGTTGGGTGGGGCAGGAGCCACTCCCTAGGTTCAGAACACTGGAACTCTTCTGGAAAGCAGGAACTCTTTTCTTACCTAGGCGTGGCTGTGGAAGGAGACACCTAAGCACTACAGGAGGCTATTTAAACCACACCCGATGGATGAATCTTGCTTTGCGTTATTCTGCATCCTCTGCAGCAGAACGCTCATCGTGTCTTCTGCATCTGATCCTGGGCCTAAGGAAAAGGGCTTACCATCCTGAATCCAGTCTTCAGCAACACCTATAAAGACAAGAAAGAACAGGTTAGCATTACGGTCTTCAGTGACAGCGCTTCACTTACCTGGTCCATCGGCTGTCATCAACGCCTCGCGCTGCATTCCGGCATCTGAAAGACAAAGGCTTACCTACTCTTCGTGCGCTCCGGAGGTCTTCGCACTGCATTCCGGCATCTGAAAGACAAAAGCTCACCAACTCTTCGCACGCTCCGGAGGCCTTCGGCGCTGCATCCCGCATCTGAAAGACAAAACAAGGTGCGTTTAAAGACATTGGGGAACTTTAATACTCACGTGCCATTACTCCTTTCCACATCTAACCCAGTGGGTATTCCGGCACCCTGCAGCCGCTCCGAACTTGTACCTGCAAAATAAAAAGACAGTTAGAGCGCATCGTGAAGCAGGCAACAAGCGCTTACTTACGTGCTTCCAGGTGCTTCTATTCATCACACGGGCTCCATCTTCAACTCACTTCAGCCCGTCATCCGCCATCGCCGGAACCCTGCAAAACAAGAGACATCATTACTAAAGACTTTTAAAGACATTAGAATTACTCGAAACTTACCGTTCGTGCAGTAAACGACGGACAGCAGTCCTCTGAAGTCAAGAGGCCTGCTCCCCTTATCCAGTGAAGAAACTGGTTACAGCACCCTGCCCCGAGGCAGATGGAGAGCACGGCGTTCACTTACCTAAGGTGAGAGCGTTGACCTTTGGGGTTCTACAGGAGAAGAGAAAGGGAAGAAGAGAGAGACATTCAATAACCCAGTTCATTAATCCCATATTTTCTATCTGCAGACATCTTACCCTTCGAGTCAGACATACAGTGCACAGAGGTCCAGCCCAAAGAGCCAGCCGTGTGTTACACATCACCTTTGAAGATACGGCATACGCCCAGTCAAGACCGGCGCCTCTACGGGAATCAGGTGAGCGTTACACCTGACTCCCACGGAGGCGCAGGCCCGGTTTGGAGTGCTGTTGCCTCTTCTATGGTGAAGCGCAGGACTCGGAAGATGGACAGGACCGGACCCTCAAATCAGGCTTGTCTGGCTCGCAGAAATATCCTTCTGTGTGTGAAAAGGGAGTATTAACAATCTGCGGGATAATGTGTAAGCCTCCCACTCCCTTCTCACCCTCCACGAAACCCTTCTGCGATTCCCCGTGAAGTCTCACCTTAGGGTCTGAAAGGACGAGCTCTCCATCCTGCTTCTGATGCAGGGGCGCGTTGTAATCCAGTTACTTCACTGGATCTTGGATTGTAGAGAGTTCAAGTTTGCTTGACCTTCCCGGTAAAATACTGTGAGAATTCTGTTTATAAGTATGAGCCCGAAATAATAAATTGTCTGTTGTCTCTATTTCAGGTGCAGAACAAAGATTCCGAGATGAGCAATGGAACCGACGAAGGAAACTCAGGTGAGTTGTTTGATGAGAGGTTCCTTTAGTGTCCTTGCATTAATGCACTAATCCTTGTGTCTTTTTTCCCCATAGGGGCCGGGGTTCGGAAATGCCGGAGATATGGCAACGACCCGAAGTGAGAGGTGCAGTTCCAGTAGAGATCAGGTAAGTCTTTAATGAGCGTTCAGGTAATGTCTTAGCATTCGCTCACTAACGCTGATGTCTCTTTTTTCCCCTTAGGGGCTGGGGTCCGGAAATGCCAGGATGCGGCACCGACCCGAAATGAAGTGGGAATGACCCAACAGTTAAGTCTTATGATGGAAAATTAAGGTTTTCTTATTCTCTTCCCTAGCTCACCTTTGTTCTTGTCTTTTTCTCCCTAGGCGCTGAAATGTGGCTGCGCATCCAGATGGTCGCTGATGAACATGGAGGCGCCCAGTAAAGGTGAGTGGAATGCGGCGCTGCAGCGATCGATGCAATGTGCTTTTAAAATGAATGTCTTCCTTTTCAGGATCGTCGGCGAAATGTCTCGGGAATGCGGATTTAGCAGGTAAGGACTCTTCTTTCTTCTATTCTCTTCTCCCTTTGCAGGTGTTCCAGGATGCTGGCGGGCGTGGCAGAAGTCAGGATGCAGGAGCAGACACGGTGAGCGTCCAGCTGCTAGATGTAGAACAACGCGAAGCGTGAGTTGCTGCTTGGGCGTGGCTTAAATGGCCTTCAAAGTAGTTCCAGGTATGTATCCTTCCTCTCAGGTATGTATTCTTCCTCCGGCCACACCCGTGTGGTTAAGTAGTCCCCAAAGATAAAGTAGTCCCATTCAGGCCTCTATATGGCCTGGATGTTGCAGCATTGTCTGCATCAGGTAAGTTTACACCAAGCACCTTTCTACACAAAGTCATCTTTTATGAGCCTGGCGCCTATGGCGCCAGGACTGTTGTCCAATATGAGCCTGGCGCCAAAGGCGCCAGGATTGAGTCCAAAGGGCCCCTATTTGGGGCTGCTGAGACTTCCCTCTGGGACATGATGTCTGCCTCTGGGGTAACTGGGCCTGGTCTGGTTCCTTGGAGGTAGGCATCATGACAGAAAGCACCTAATGAGGAACAGGAGATTTGGGCAAAGAGAGGATGTGCCCTCTCACACATGGATTTGCTGTGGAGAACGGAGCTGACGGGAATGTAGTAATGCCTGTAGAAGTACTGCTTGTAGCATGAGAGCTACTCACTTTCCCATCACACACTTTAACGACAAATTGCAGCAGAGCACCTGGAGGAATTGTTCATACGGAACCTCCAGAAACAGGTAAGTATATTTGTAGGGCACTGTATAGTTAAAAGGAATTCAATCCTGGAAACACCATGAGGTCAGTAAGGGGAGTTTTGCCGAGACCCTCTCAGCCATTTCGGGAGACCCATAATGACTTTGTAGATATGCTAGTGAGATGTAACCATTACATCCGCTTCTATGGCATCAGACATTTCACAGAGACTTTCGATTGGGCCATCTTCATTTGCCGGACCACTCTGTTACTTTGTATCTTAATTTACAGTTCTTTACAATACTTTGCTTTCTTATGGGCCCACACACAACCTTCATTCGTCGTATACTGTTGCTGTCAAGTTTCATTTAACACAGAGCAGACTTTCATTGCTTTCATCAACTCACCGGCTACGTTAATTCATTTTTCGTCTTTCGGGGCTTTGATCCTGAAGTCAAGGATGATACCACAACTGGTGCCGCGCCTCCCCAACTCTGCTGTTCACCTGTGAGGGTAGCGGGTATCCTTGAAACACAAAAGAGGGTTTCTCTTCTCTCTGGCTGGATTTCCTTGCACAACCTTCAAGGCCCTTCGGAAGCAACGATCTCTCACCGGGGTGTCCAAGGTTTCTCTGTACCTTGATTCCGTCCCTCGGCTTGTCGCTCTGCTCCGCCAGGTTTGCCGTCGCCCTGGAAGCACTGCTCCTTCTTTTGCATCGCCTTTCTCAGAGTATCTCAGTGATCCACCTTTTAACCATCTGTGGAGAGCTAATAGGCATCAAGTGTTTGTAATTAAAGGCAAGTGCGTGATCCTGCCCGATTTTATAAGTGGGACATGTCCAATGTTTTGCATTGATGGTACTTCTTTTAGCCTCAGATCTCTTCTTCCTCAGCTCAGTGTTTGTGTAGGAAAGCGGTGGGGGGGGGATCTGGGAAATAGGAATATCCTATAAAATAGGATGGGACAGGGGCACTTGAAAAGGGGGGTTGCCATGTCTCGCCACCGTGCGTTCCTCCCCCACTCCCCGAAGACCCTCCCGCACTTGTCCACCCCCAGGGTCTGGATCCAAAGGCGATGGCTGTGCCCTGGCCACCTGAGTAGGGGAAACCTGGGGTCTAGGCAATGAAATACCCTCTGTTTTTTTACAATTATGAAATAGACCCACTAGTAGATGCATATGGTTTCGCAACAGATAATGTTTGGTACAGCCACATGATGAAAGTTGGGAGGGAGCAGTGGGTAGATTGTGGAAACGGTGGAGGGACGAGTTGGGTGGTTCAGCGGAGGAGTATGCCCATCTTGGGACCGATATGAGAGATGATTGTAGGATTGATCCTGAGAAGATGGTTTTTAAGTACAAGAATATGATTTATTAAAGTATTAACTAATTTGGGCAATTTTGGGGTGATCAGGAAAAGTAACAATGACGACAGAGGGGTTCATGTTGCGCGTGTCATATTTGTGACTAAGGATGCAGCAAAGTTAGCGTGATGTTGCAATTTTGTGTATGTATCCAGTGTAGTTCAATGTAAATGGGATATGTTACTTTAATCTTAATATTTTGTTAAGTTGATACATATTAGATTTGCACACACGTAGGAAGACAAATGTCAAAACCACCAAATGGAATATAAAACACGATCCAGATATAACGTGCAATGAAGTATCTAGAAACTGGGCAACAAGGAGTTTTTATAATGTGAATGCAAGGAAGGGGACTGGTCATAGAGAACCCACTGTGAAGAAAACATGACAGTTATTAAACATGCATGCACACTGATATACATACACAGGGCATGTATAAATCTACATATAGCAGTCTTTTTTTATAAATTATTTAAAACACAGCAATCAGGGTTTGACTTTGAGAAACTGTTTTTGCAGAGTTTTCAGAGGTCAGAGGATAGGTAAATATGTACCTACAAACTTATGATATGTTATGATATTTTATTTATAGCGCACCTATACACAAGTGTTTCAAGGCACGACGAGGCAAGGGGGGGGACAAGGGAGGACAAGACACCGATCTTACTAGGTCAAGTGACATTGAGTTTGCGCAAGTGCTGGGAGAGGGAAGGGGGAAAAGTGCAGGGGGAAGGGGAGGAGGAGAAGTGTAATACATAGGATCAAGACATTAAAAAAAGGTGCGGCCAACAGGTGGTGGTGCAGAGGTTAAGTGCAGACAACAGGTGTTAGGTAAGTGCAGGTAGGGGGGACTGTAGGGAGGCAGAATACAGCCCCGGAGTGCAGGGTTGCCAGGAGGCAGTGCAAGAGTGCAACTGGGAGGGCAGGGACCTGGGTCCGTGATTCAGAGGGTAGCCAGGTAGCCAGTGCATTTTCAGGCCTGGGATCAGCAGGGGAGTGGAAGAAAGAAGGCAGAAGCAAAGAGAAAAGTCTTGAGCTGCTTCCAGAACCAGAGATGGTTCTGATCAAGTTTCAGAGAGACAGGGAGGCTGCTCCAGAGGGAGGCATCGGCCGAAGAGAGAGATCTTTCCCCAACTCGTTGCTTGGAGAAGCGATTGACCCTCAGGGAGTTGGAGGAGGAAGAGCGAACAGCTTGAGAAGGAAGATACTTCTGAAGAGAAAGCTGGAGTATTTTGGAACTAAGCCCCAGAAGGCCTTGAGGACAATGTAAAAGGTCTTGAATTTAATATTTGCAGCCACTGGGTGCCAATGGAGAGATTTCAGTGCTGGAGAGATACGATCTGGGGGCTTAAGGCCAAGTACAAGTCTTGCATTCCTATTCTAAATGAGTTGCAGAGGACGCAGAGTAGAGGAGGGTAGATTTAAAAAGAGGCTGTTACAGTAGTCAAGCCTAGAGAGAACCAGAGCTCTGGAGACGGTGATCTTCTTGGGGGAGAAGAGGAAAGGAAGAATACCTCTGGGGAGGTGCAGTTGGTAGTTTGACTTCTTAGAGACATCAGAAATGTGGAGGGAGAAGGAGCGGGTGGATCAAAGATAACCCTGAGGTTCTTAGCCTCACAGGTGGGAGCAGGAAGAGGGCCAAGGGAGGCTGGCCAGAGAGTGAGGGGAAAGGTGGGTGCAGGTGTGTCGACGAGGAAGATCGCTGTCTTACTGGCATTCAGGCAGAGATCGTTGGCAGCACATCACTCCTGGATTGTGGCCAGTCAGAGATGAGAGAAGGAGAAGAGTCGGCAGAGGGGAGCCTGAAGGCGAGCTGGGTGTCATCTACATAGCACTGAAAGTTGGAGCAGAGAGCAGCAATGCAGTGGGCGAGAGGGGCCAGATATTGGTTGAACAACCAGTGAGAAGTTAGACCCCTGGGGAACACCACAATTGGGGAGAGAGAGAGAGAGAGAGAGGAGAGGAAGGCCCCAAGTTGGACCTGGGAGGGTTGGTGAGAGAGGAAGGAAGTCAGCCAGGCCAGTGCCTGATCAGTGATACCCAGATTATCATAGAGCCGGTTGAGCAGGATGGCATGTTTGACCATGTCAAAGGCAGAAGAGAGATCCAGTAGAATGAGGACAGAGGGGAGGTTAGAATCAGGCTTGGAGAACAGGTCTTCACGGATGTTCAGGAGAGCTGTTTCCGTGCTTCTGGCTGCTCTGAGGCCAGGCTGATTGTAATGAAGACAACCAACAGATTCAGTGTGACGATTAAGCTGGGAGATGGGTAGCTTTGAGGAGTTGCCCAGGAAAGGGGTGATAGAGTTTGAGGAGAGGGTGCATAAGAGAGTGCTTAAGGTGTGAGAGGAAGGTTCCTGAGGCGAAAGAGTGGTTTCAGAAGTCAGGCAAGGCTGGGGCGAGGGTGTCCATGTGGTCCTTGATGGTTTTGGAAGAACAGGGAAGAACCTGCTTAGAAGAGGTTTTCATAGATCTGACTTGTCTAGAAACCTTGTCTGGGGAGAAGAGAGGAAAGGCAGAGAAGGGAGGGGGAATGGCTGCAACGGGGCCAGAGAAAGGAGAGAGTGGCGGGAGAAGCAGGAGAAGTAGAGAGGCTGGACAGGTAGCCAAAGAGGAGGAAGAAGGTGCCAGAGAGGTCGAAGAAGGGAGAGAGGGCACAGCAGGAGCGGAAAGGAAAGTCGCGGGAAACGTCTATCAAAGAGGAGGAGGTCGACAGTTCAGCGAAGAGACCGGCTATGGTTATTATGGCCTGGTTGTATTGCTAAAGCAGATGTAATCGCTTGAGTGCATAGGTGCATGACAGAGGGTTTCGGTTATTTGTTTTGACAGACAATAAATATGGAGTGAAGTGATGCTTGAGGCCAAAGTGACTGATACTCCTTGTGATTTGATAATTTACTCGGGATGTGGCCAGGGCCATGCGTGTTGAAATGGTAGTCATTTAGATTATAGTGTTCCAGGATGCCAGTAAAGTTGGGGTGGAAGAGATACTTATCGCCAGTTGCGTATCCATGTGAACCATGGAACAAGTTACTTGCCTGTAACTATTGTTTTCCAGCACGGGTCTGGCATGGATTCACATGCTCATGAATATTCCCCATCATCAGTCTGGGAATCCTCTGTAAAAGAAAGAACAGTTTCACTTTCACTTACAAACAGTATTTCTCCTTTAAAACAGTAACTGTCCTCTGGGTCATATTGCCCCCATTCAATGACAGGCCTCTCCCCAATCCCCTTCTCTGGCAGCCATTTTCAGATTTGGTAAGCACGTAAAGTGACGGTATTGTAACGCTCACCTGATTCCCATGGAGGCGCTGGTCTAGGCAGGAAGGTGTCTGTGACTCGAAAAGTGATATGCAGGATTCGATTGGCTTCTGGGGCTGAGCCTCTTCGCACTGTGTGTCGAACTCGAAGGGTGAGATTTCTGCAGATGAAAGAATATATGGGGTTAAAGATCTGGGCAATTGAGTGTCGTCCTCTCTCTCTCTCTCTCTCTCTCTCTCTCTCTCTTTTAAGCTTCTCCGTAGAGCCCCCAGGTCAACGTGCTCACCTTAGATAGGTGAATGCTGGGCTCTCCATCTGCGTCTGGTGCAGGGTGCCGTTGCCAGTTCCTTCCCTGGGTGAAACGTAGGCCTCTTAACATCAGAGGATCGCAACCGCCGTTAACAGCACGAGCGGTGAGTTTCCGGACACCTTTTAGTCCATATAGTCTTTAGGTGCGTGGACACGTAAGTATTGAACAGGGCTCGGAATAATGCTTTCTTTTATTTGTTTTGCAGGGCTCTTGCGTTAGAAGATGGAATGAAGAGAGCCAAAGCTGGAGCCAGAGCCTTGGAAAGAAGCGCTTGGAAATGCGTAAGTAAATGCAAGCACTTTAACTGTCTCTTTCCTTCACAGCTGTGAGTTCGTGCTGAAGAGGTGCTGGAAAACGCCGGAGTAGTTGCAGGCGCTCTATTGTGGCGAGCGCGATGGGCGTAAGTAAATACCTGTCTAATGTCTCTTCTTTTGTCTTTCAGATGCTGGGTTGCAGCGTTGAAAACATCCGGAATTCGCGGATTGCCGGTAAGTAATAACTATGCTTTTGTCTCCACAGGCAGAGGTGCAGCGTGAAGAAATGGTCGCTGCCGATGGGCCAGGTAAGGAATGCGTTGCATGTGAAGTCGCCGTGCTAACCTGTTGTTTCTTGTCTTTTACAGGCGCTGCTGAAGACTGGATACTGGAATGGTAAGTATTGTTCTTGCAGGTACAGGATCGGAAGAAGAAAAACTGGAACAGACTCAGTGAGCGTTCTGCTGCAGATGCAGAATAACGCGAAGCACGCTTCATCAATCGGGTGTGGTTTAAATAGCCTAGGAGTGATGAGGCGTCTTCCTCCACGGCCCCGCCTAGGTAAGAAAAGAGTTCCTGTTCCAGAAGAGTTCCAGTGTTGTATCCAGGGCGTGGAGCTTGCCCCACCCAGGTAAGAAAATAGTTCCGGCTTACAGAGGATTCCTATGTAGCTGGTAAGTAAGCAGCATGGTCTGCTGCAGGTAAGTCCACCCAAGCATCTTCACACATATTATGAGCCCGGCGCTTCCAGTGCCGGGACCGATGGCTTTGATGAGCCTGGTGCCACCGGCGCCAGGACAAGGTCCAAAAGGTCCCAGTGGGGACCGGCTGGTGCCTAGGCTTAGGATTAGGGGCCTGCTTCCAAGGACGTTGGGCTGGTCCTGGCTCCTTGGAAGCAGTGAGTAAAGTGACGGTATGACCAAGAAGAGGTGCCGAGGAGTCAGAGGGAGGTTCGCATGTGAATCCATGCAAGACTCATGCTGGAGAGCAATAGTTTCAGGTAAGTAACTTGTTCCTTCTCCAGCATGGGGTCTGGCATGGATTCACATGCTCATGAATAACAAAAACATAGCAGTACAACATTACACAACCATGGGAGGTGGCAAGGCTCAACAGAAGCAATTAACTCTTACCTCCGGAACAGACTTGCCTAAAGCAAACAGGTTGCATAGCATGGCTTGGTCGACTTTGGATTCCTCCTTGGAATCCCTGTCGACGCAGTAGAAACTCGTGAAGGTTTGCGTGGACCTCCACATAGCAGCCCTGCAGATGTCCAGCAGGGGCACACCAGGCAGGAACGCCGTCGTTGCAGCGATCACTCTGGTAGAGTTGGCTCTCTGACAGCTGGGCAGCGTTCGGTTCACCAACCAATGACAATGCATGATGCAGCTTGAGAGCCACCTTGAAAGGAAAGCCTTGGACACGGCCTTCCCATGGTTCACAGGACAAATGTTCATGAACAGTTGTGAAGTGTTCCGAAACATTTTGTGCGCGTCACATAGAACTTCAAGGCACAAGCAACGTCCAGCGAGTGCAAGACCCTTTCAGCCGGTGACAAAGGTTTCAGGAAAAAAACAGGCAACCCCAAAGGCTCATTAAGGTGGAATTCCGACTGAACCTTCGGCATGACACAGGGGTGCGTCTACAGCAGCATCCTCGATTTGTGAAGGTCAGGTATGGTTTCTTGCAGCATAGGGCCTGGATCTCACCCACCATGCTGGCAGAAGTGATGGCCACAAGGAATGCTGTTTTCCACAAAAGGGACTTGATAGGGGCCTGTTGCATCGGCTCGAAGGGGGCCCCCCCATGAGCCTTGCCAGAACCATGTTGAGTTCCCATGCCGGGGCAGGAGCCTTCACCGGCGGAAAAGATCGAAAAAGTCCTTTGAGAAACTCCTTGATGAGTCAGTGAAGATCTTCCCAGAGACCTGGTGTAGTGGGAGATAGCCACCAGATGCACCTTGATAGAAGCGTGTGCCAGGCCAGCCTTGGCCAAGGAGAGCCAGTATGGAAGAATTTGTGGGGCTGCGAACCTCAGCAGGGTAATCAACCGTGACCGGCACCACGTAGCAAATCGCTGCCCCTAGTGACCATAGCACTTCAAAGTCACCCAGTCTGCAGGCAACTTGTATCCACCAAACTCTAGGGCTGCAGGAGCCAAGCCTTCAGGTTCAGCGGTCCTGGGTCGTGATGTAGGATTGCACCTCCTTCTCTGGTAAAAAGATCTGTAACTAACGGCAGCTTGACCAGAGGCGATGCCGACAGGCTGAGAAGGTCCAGGTACCAAACCTACTTCAGGCACGACAGTGTGATGAGTATCATCCTGCATTGCCACTGTCTGAGGCAGCAGAGGCAACATGTACAGAAACAGGCCTTCCCACGTGAAGGAGAACACGTCCCCCATGCTCCTTGGTTGAAGCAATCCGCTGGCAAATTTCTGGCATTTGGATTTCGCCACCGTCGCATACAGATTGATCTGGGGCCTGCCCCACTTCACAAAGATGTGGTCCACCTGGTCCTGCCGAACTTCCCACTCGTTGCAGGAGTGCAACTCCCTGCTGAGGGAGTCTGCGATGGTGTTCTTGACTCCTGCTAGGTGAAGAGGAACGAGGAACATCTCTTGTCCGACGGCCCAGCACCACAAGTCCTGGGCTACCTTGGAGAGCACTGGGGATCGAGTGCCCCCTCTGGTTCCTGATGTAGAACATTGTGGTGGTGTTGTCCATGAAGATCCTCACCACCTTGCCCTTCAGAGATGGAAGGAATGAATGACGTCCCAGAACATTGCCCATTGCTCCAGGATGTTGATATGGAGATCCTTCTCCTCCGGCAGCCTCAGGCCTCTTGCATGTAGACGTTTGGTGTAGGCTCCCCAGCATTCCAGGGAAGCGTCCGTGGTGACTGTCTCCTGGTATGGAGGGTTTTGAAATCCTAGGCGATGTTGGAGCGGACAGCCCACCACACTATCGCCCGAGGGAACTCCTCATCGAGCGGGATCTTGTATGCAAAGCTTGCGGACACCTGTATCCAGCGAGCGTCCAGGAACTCCTGAAGAGGTGGCATCTGTAACCTGCAGAGCCGGGTGAGGTACATGCAAGATGACATCTTGCCGAGCAACGACTTGATGGTTTGCACTGTGGCAGTCTTCATCAACAATAGCCGCTGCACCTTCACTTGAATGGCAGCTACCTTCTCCTCCGAGGGAGGCGCCAGGCAGGACATCGTATTGAGTCTGGCTCCTAGGAACAGCGTGTTCTGCAATGCTGTCAAGCAGGACTTTGGATAGAAGATAGAGAATCTCAGATCCGTCAGCAGCTGAACTGTCGCCTCTGTGTGTCTATCGGCCAACTCTCGCGAGTGGGCCCAGATGAGCCAGTCGTCGAGGTACGAGTAAACATGTATACCCCGTAGATGTAGATGGGCCGCCACCGGTGGCAGGCACTTTGTGAACACTCTGGGGGCCGACTTCATCCGAAAGGTAGGGCCTTGAACGATGTGCCCTGTGAATGGGGATGTGCAAATAGGCGTTCTCCAGGTCCAGTGACGACAAAGTCTCCTTCCTCCAGTTGGACGAGCATGTGCTGCAACGTGACCATCCTGAACTTTTGGACTTTTCAATGACCTTCTGAAACAAGTTCTCTCCATCGAAGGGCACATCCAACACCTTCGCCTGGACTGGCTGCCAGAAATTCGTGGCCTTCATCCAGCTGTGTCGATGAAGGCAGACACTGTTCCACCATCTGCCGGAACCCTGTGCTGGCGACGTCCAACGCCACTGTAGTGGTGTGATCAGACGCAAATTCCCCCTCCTGGAAAAGAGCGATTGCCTCCATCCTCTTATCGTCAAGGAAGAACTCCAGAATAGGGTCCAGCTTGTACCAAAGCTCCAGGTTATACCTGGCTAGGATCGCCAGTGCGTTAGTCGCCTTAATCATGGACGCTGCAGTGTAAATCACCTTCCTTTCCATGGCATCCAGCTTTTTCCCCTCACTGACTGGAGCGACCGAAGATGAAGAGGACTGGTTAGCCAACCATTACCTCACGGCCGCCGACACCACCGAATCCGGCGATGGTTGAGACCTAAGGCACTTGGGTGCCGATCCTGGCACCCGGTACTTCTTTTCCAGCCTATCCCGTTTGGCTGGACCCATGCAAGAGTTCTTCATGAGGGCCATGCCTTCATCCCACACGTCGTACAGAAGGGACACTGCCACGATTGTCTTCCTTCTGGACTCGCGCCTCTGGTACAAGAAACCCTCCTTCCTGGTTTCTTCGGGCACAAGCTGAAAAAGCTTGGAGGATCTGGCGATCACGGAATGGAACGACCCCACCTCATCCGGTGACGATGCCCTAGGTGGAGCATCCAAATGCGGAGGCCCGCTGCACACTGCGACATCATCATCATTGTCGTCCGTGGTCATGTCCATCCCTGTACCCGTGTCAGGGTCTGCTGGGGGAGAGGGGGCCCGACCCGGATGTGTAGGCTGGAATGGGGGTGTCGGATGACGCTTCCTATTCTTAGTTGGAGGCTGATTGGGGGCCTGAGGGACCACAGGAACCATGCCCGGTGGCATCCTCTTCTGGAACTCTAACACCAAGGTGTGAAGAGTTGACAGAATGTCCAGAGACACATCCCTTGGCTGAACCAGCAGGATCGGAAAACTAGGCCCTGCAGCATTGCCTCCATTGTCGTCCTCTTCCACGTACTCGTGGACCGTGTGCAAGGACTTCTGGTCTTCGCTGGCTCTGGACGAGACCTCTATGGCTTGTGCCATGGCCTGGGAGGGCTGCTTTGGGGCCTCCTCACCCCTCCCCCTTTTTTCTCTCACCCCTGTGGGGCTTGAACCGGGGCCTGAGCCGGTTTACCCCCTTTTGGCATGCCAGAAGACTTTGCCAAAGACACTGCAGCAGTATCACGCCTAGGAGGCAAGGATACTTTCTGTACTGCGGGGGCTACCTTCACAGGGTCAGCTCCCCTTAGCCGTCATTAGAGCACCTGCCACCAACTCTAGCATCAACGAAGTCTTAGCCTGCGTCGATTGGGCCTGCTTGGGCAGTTCAGCCTTCTTCTCCGTCCATGGCCTCTCCAATTTCTCCTGCAGTTTACACGGGGTAGATTTTCTCTTTGAGGAGGAGCTTGATTGCCGGCTGGCAATGGAGGCAGAGGGTGACATTGATTGTGCCCTATCCACCTTGGGACCTGCTTCCAGACTTGCGCTTGTGGTCTTGTCTTGGGACCCCTATGGATGAGGCTCACTCAAAGGACTTCCAAGACCGTTCCTTGGACCGACCGGTCCTGGGTGAGGAATGAATCTGTTTGGCGCACGGGGCAGAGGCCTTAGCGTTAAGCCACGCCACCCGTCTACTGTGCCTGTCCTTTGTTGTTTTCTTGGAGAACCACAGGCATATCTCGCACTCCACCTCCTTATGGTCCGGGTGCAGGCAGTAGAGGCATTGTAGGTGCTTGTCTTCCACAAACACGTTCCACAGCCTGCACTTGGTGCAGGGCTTGAATAAATACCCCCCTCCTTTTCCTCCGTCATGGTCGGAGGGGGCAAAGTAGACCCGATGGCCTTCTGGAAACTTTGACAATCTTCACCCTTGACGGGCGCTGAAATTCACTGACAACTGATCCATGCTGTCAGCAGACGGAGAAAAGAGCACTTAGAAAACACGAAAAAACGTAGAAGTAGCTTGCAGAGCAAACTCAAGGACTCCCAACACTGAAGGGTGCTGTAAAAATCTGAAGATGATTGCCAGAGGAGGGGCTTAGGGAAAGGGTTGTCATTGGATGGGGGTAGTATGACCCAGAGGACAGTGATTGATTTAAAGGAGAAATACAGTTTGAAAGTGAAAGTTTTTTCTTTTACCAAGGATTCCCTGACTGACGACGGGGAATATTCATGAGCATGTGAATCCATGCCACACCGCATGCTGGACAAGTGAAATTATGATTAGGGTTTAGAGATTTCAGGCTTGAAGGGGCCCCTGAGGGACCCTCGCATATGGAAACAAGGCACAATCACCACACACGAACTGATACGCTAGACACAAGGTTGTGTTCCCAAAAGCTAGGGTTTATTGCAAAGCAAATAGTCTCAGTTGGCCAACTGGGTCCCACACCCCGCGACGTATGTTACCAGACCTCGGGGGACGCAAGAGAGAGAGAATCGTACAACAGTTACATATATACAAAACAAGCATCTTACAATCAGTAGTGACACATCCAATACCGCCCCTAATACGTTTCCTTTGAATTGGGTACGATGATTGACAATGGTGACGAGTATGACACCTTCAAACATTCATTTAGCAACAGTTTTCAATTCGGGGGGCCTACAGACACAAGTCTTTGTTTTAAAGAACACAATGCTTCTGTTTTTGCAAGCAAGCTGCGTGCAGGGGAGAGGCACATTCCAGGCCTTGCTATCTCCTAGTTTCTATTTGTGTTCTGGGGGTGAACTTGCTCTACAGGGCCCAGGAAAGGGGGGCCGCAAAGAAGAGCATAATTCAAGTAATTTAATGTTTGCTTCTAACATTTGTACTGTATTAACGAGACTACCTGGCACCTGCGTACTGATTAGAATGCCTCGCTGCTTACTTCCAAGGATTTGTGAGGGAGGAGACCAGGCATTTCTGTCTGGGTTGCTGCGTTATGTTTCAACATGTCTCTCGTGGCCTTGCATTATGCACTAGTGGAGCAGAATAAGTTTTCAGCAAAGCAGTTATAACAGAAAGCAAAAGTCAAACGTTAGAGAAAACAAAATGGCTATTTCAGTCACCTTAAAATGGCCGCACTTTAGTCAAGCTTCTGGCTATATATTTCTAATACTGAACACATGAGGTGGTTGGTCTTCGGCCAACAAAGTACATTGCCTTATGATTGAGGGTTGTCTACTTTTTCTGGACTGACAGGCCAGTTGTGACACGTAATGAATTTTTGTATATGAATTTGCAACCATGACCTTCCACGGATAAGTCCCTAAAAGGGGTGTGCTATGAATATGATCTGGTAGTTAAGATAACAACGGCCAATGGTAATGGAAGAATTGAAGAAACATGGGATTTCTTTGTACAGGTTTTGTCCAATCACATGTGGGGGTGGATTGTAATAAAACATATGGGAGTGTTTTAACTGTTGCAAAAACGTATATAATGTGTCAAGTTATGTGGTTCAGTGAGACTTGGGTTAGTTTGACTCGATAGGGTTTCATCTAGCTCCTCCCTGGATGGTTGTACAGTAAACTTGCTTTACATACAAACGTGCCCTTGCCTCCTAAGTGGTGGACCGGATAGGGGCCCATCCATACAATACCCCTCCTAGAATATTAGGGGAAAGAATTTTAGGGGTCAGGAAAAAAAAAAGTTGTCTTACCTGGCCACTTTTTCACAGCAACATTATCACATAGAACCATCACTTGTATGACAGACATGCATGGACACATTACTGCAATTCACTTTCAGAAACTGTGCTCATATAAGGTTGCTGCATGGCCTTTAGCATGATGAAGTTCAGAAAACAATTTCTCCTTATCAGACAAAAAGCGTAGATATCACAAGGCACTGTACAGCTACATTCAGTGCAATCTTTCACCAAGCCACAGAAAGCAGGCACTGGGAGAGATTAAGTGACCAATTAGACCTTTTGCCATTCTCTAAGTCTTCAGACAGTCACTGGGAGTAGTGCCGCAGCAGAGGGCATTACCAAGTGTGCCTTCTGTAGAGACCTGTGGCTGTGTGTGGAAAATTCTGTTGGGCCCAGGCCGGCTGGCTATCTCACTTATTTCTGAGTAGCCTCAGCTACCTGTGTGGAGTGACTGACCTGAGCTGACTTGTGCAGGTTAAAAATGGTGACAGGAATGGTCTGTCCCAGGCAGAGCTGCCCAACCTACACATGCCTCGCGCTGCCCCTAGTCTTGTACTCCCTATTCTACCCTTGCCATTTATTTGCATTCTGGTCTCAAGAAAAGGCTGCAGGGGTCGAAGTCAGCCCCATCTTCCATCGCCTTACAAGGAAGGGCAGGGCACTTTCTGTTGGGAACAAGAAAAGCGCATGCGAGGACTAGGTAGGACACTTCAAACTGGCTCTCACTGGCAGTGCTTGCCTGAAAATGACATGTTTGGTCAGGAAGGAGAGCGAGGATCTTGGCAAACTTGCCAGCGGTGTGGGCTGCACACCCTAAATACCACTACGTGGTTTCTGTAATTTGTAGTTTACAAGAATAGTCATATAATTTGAGAGAAATAAGTTTCACTCTTGTTTTATTCAATTGTAATGATGATTATGCTGGATAGTCACTTGAAAGCAGACATACATTGGGCCTATGCATTTTAGACGAATAATGTCCTTTGTCAGGGCCTGTACTCATCATAGTCTAAGAAATTATCAATACACCAAAGATACAGAGGACTACAACAACGAATGCAAACGACAATTAAGCGACAGCACTACGTATGCCAAACTTGACCAAGATCCAACAATGGAAATCAAGAAAGATCTTGAAGACATTTTGGCTACAGCAGTAGAGATGGAGTGGATAACACCAAATAACAAATCCTTCCTTTTAACATCCCATCCTAAGATGCCACATCTATACATCTTACCCAAAATCCATAAAAGACTACAAAATCACCCAGGAGGCCCTATAGTGGCAGCCACAGGAGGCATTTTGCAACCACTTGGAACCTATTTTGATTTTTTCCTACAGCCAATCATACAAAAGAAATCTACTTATGTAAAAGACACCACACATTTTTTGCATATTCTGAAGCAGATCAAACTGACAGATAACGACATCCTTTTCACAATGGACATAAATAGTCTGTACACCAGCATTCCACACAATTTAGGCCAAGAGGCGGTAGAGTGGATATTACTCCAAGAAGAATCCATAGGAGCCTCCAAAGAATTTTGAATGATTCGGCTCAATTTTATCTCTCTCAACTCTTGTTTTGAATATAATGGAACATCCAAACATCAGGCACAGCAAAGGGTGCCACCACGGCGCCGGCCTATGCTAACACTTTCATGTATCGGTTCAAATTGACACACATTCCAGCGCCAAAAATGGAAGAAACATAAAAAATGGGTCTGATACATTGATGTCTGGAGTGGAGGGACAAACGAGCTTAATGAATTTTAACATATTTGATACTCCATTGATACCAGGATACAATTCACTATGGAGATTGGCAACCAGGATGTACACTATTTAGATGTCCAAACAAAGGAATCCAAAATAACAATCACCTTTTACATCGAACCCACAGACACAAACAATTTACTACACAGACTTAGCTTTCCTCCACCTAGCATTTTAAGGAATGTACCATATGGATAAATTCTCAGGATAAAGAGGATAGTTAACACCATAACCGTTTTTAGGTGGTGTTAGCATAGGTCTGTGCTGGAAAGTCACACACACAGCATCAATTGGGGCCTTTCTTTTTCTGCCCAAAGTATGCATAGTAGAGGGGAAACCTTGTCTAATTCCTATGGTAAAACTGGTTCCACAGCAATCATCTCCACCAGGCAACAGGTCTCTATCAGCTGTAGAAAAACAATCCGGAGAGAAGGGAAATGGGGAAAATGAGAAAAGTGCAAAGTTCCATCTGTTGGTCTCGAACCACAAGATCATGACCTTCAGAAAATGGCATAACCACCACTGAAATCTGTCTAGCAGGTCATAATTCCCCAACTCTCAACTGAAGAATTAACAGCGAATGAAAGTAATATGTGTGGGCTGAATCAATTGTAACCAGTCATTACCATAATGAAGATAACATTCAGGATTTGAAACTACTAGGTCTTTTGCCATTGTCATAAAACAAATAACTTACCATTGCATAGCTTTCTCCTCCATAACAACCACCAACAACCAGCGTTATCTTTGGTACTGAAGCACATGCAACAGCTGCCATCATAGAAGCGTGAGCTTTTAATCTGTTGGTGTGTTCTTCTGCCTGGAATGGTATTAAAATGTACATTTGTGAAGCCTTTTAGTCTGACAACTACGACAACAAATGCATTTCAAGTAGCTGACAATGTCCATGTCTAGTTTTTTACATCAGTGCATTTACATCCGTTTTGCTTATTTTTAAGGGAACACGCAAAACAAATACAAAAATCTCTATGGTATTATAGAAAAAGGGGGGGGTCAAATGAAATGCCCATATGTAAAGACATGTTTCAACATATAATTTCACAGTAAGACAAACAAAAATCTTACCAAAAAATTCATGCATATATTAGAACTCAGACTCTCTTATCAATGGGTTGAAATAAAACCGTGCTTTTGAATAAACTGTCAATTTTTCTTTGCATTAATGAAAATTGACATTTCTCCAGATTATGTATGAATATCAGAAGAGGAGACAGGGTGGAAAATGTGCTCTTCTGATTGCCTTCTCCATAACTCGCCCAGCAACACAGTAACTGCTCACAATCAGGACAGGACAATTTGTTCCTGCAAGCCCTGCCCATTTGCTGATGTCACTTCTCGTCTCCTTTACACCGTCATCCTACAGAGACAGGGGTGCTAAGAGCACAGTGCCAGGCAACACTGTTTTCCTACATCCTGAGGACCATGTGTCAATTATTACAACAGCTGCACCTTCCAAACCATCCTTTTCAGGCATACACCCACACAGACACACAATGCAGCACAAACCCCGAAACATATTACTAGTCCCAACCTTGACCCCATCAAAGCAACAATTCCAAAACTGAATTATTTTGCTACCACATACACGCTAAAATAATGCGATTACTTATGCACTGTCTTTGTCCATTATTTATTGTGATTGTAATCCTCTGCTCATTTAAATGTCTGTAACCATTGGCCCAAGATATGCGCCCGGTAGCCTCCGGGCCTGGTTTGCGGTATACAAATAAATTAAATACAAATACACCGCACTCACATTTAACATTCCTATACTAAACCAACACACCGAAACACAATATGCACTCACCAATTACTTACCCTTACTTTCACCACACACTCCACTCACCCCAACACTTGCCCCATTCTCTCTATACACGGTAACGGTAACTCCACGGAAGCTACTCACTCCCACAATCTCCTTCAGCATTCTTAATCTGACCCCAAAAAAAGTCACTTCTTCAAAGCTCACCCCAACATTCCCTCCACTCGCTACAAAGTTCGCCCTACGCATCCCACTCAGCTGGTAAGATTGTTCAGTAAGTTAGGGCTCATATACGTTAGGGCTCATCTTGGACACAGAACAGTTGCGCTCAAATTTCGGGAATGTGCCCTTATCTTTCTTTGGTTGATAAATCGAGTACAAGGAAAATTGTCGAATACTAGCTTAGATGCCGAAGAAATCAAGTATAATATTATTCAACATCCCTGTATGGATTTCACTCACTCCAGTAACCCCATATACATCTCCACGTACTCCCATGACATTGGATGAATGGATCTTCTCAGTGGAGTACCAATGACCCCCGACCCCACATGCAGTTGAGGACAAACAAACACTGTTTTCCAAACCACTAGATTCATGTCTGAAGGGGTCAAAGACGTGAAAGGATTTTACACGAATACATAGAGAATGTTAAAGTCCCACTGTGGATGAAAACGTGAAAGATTCTTAAGGCCATTTAATGCTGAGGTTAATAAAGGGCTGTTTAACTGTGTGTGCCTATAAATAATAAAAACATAGTTAATTTCCAAATGTATGCCATAGCAATATAGAAAAACGTTTTTTAGAGACATGCCTAGATGGTATGTTGAATGTGGAAGCTGGGTTTGTGTGCCGTGTGCTATTCCTGTTTTTTTGTGTCCCTCTGCTGGGAGTGGAGACCCATTTCTATTTCGTGTATGCACTGTCTTGTCATCCATTTTGTGTCACTTTTGGCTTGTTTTTCTTTTTGTTTTTTTAAGGTGTCAGCATGGGAGGTCTTGGTTGCGCCGACCTGCACGGAGAGCATTTGTATCCCTGATGTGATTTCACCTCACAGGTTGGGAGAACTCCCCTGCCGGGGCTAAGGAGTTGGTGAGTCCGCAAAAAAAAGCAGCATTTGGATGGAGAGGGAGAGCTGAAACGGGATTGTGAGGGAGCAGAACCTCTGTCCCATGGCTGGATCCTCACAGCATCTGACAGGCCTGCCTGTCGGGTTCTTAGCTTCTTGTAATGCTGGAAATGCCTTATGGAGGGACACTGCATCCTAGTCCTTGTTCTACCACTTCTCTGCTGTGTGTCTTTTCTCTATGGTTTCTGCCACTTAGGTCCAGCCTGGACCTCCGGCAGTGCAGCTCTTCATAATATCATATAATATGATAGTTTATTTATATAGTGCCTATACACAATGTGTTTCAAAGCGCTTCAAGGCAAGGGAGGGAACAAGGGAAAATACAATGACATTCTTAAAGGCCATGAACAGTAAGGATGTGAAATTAACTATCGTACCCGGTCTGACCACATTTCAGGAGGGAGGGGGAGAGTGGGAAGGAAATGGAAACAGACGGGTGACTACCGTACTAGGCCTGATGACATTTCTGGTAGAGCCGGAGAAAATCAAACGGTGAGGGAGAGGGGTGCAGGAAGGGAGGGGAGGAACAAAACAAGCGATCATACTAGGCCTGACAATATTTCAGATAGTGCTGGAGGGGGGGAGGGAGTAGGGAGGAAAAAAACAGTAATGGGAGGGTGGAGGAAACAGACGAGGTTGCTATCATATTAGGTCCAGGGACAATTCTGATAGAGTAAGTGCATAGCAGAAAGTAAGGGGAGGAGATAGGAAAAGGGAGAAGGGAAAGGAGGAGAGAACAGAGAGTAAGCAGTTAAAAAGAGTGGAGAAGCAAGAGTGGAGAGCGAATACAATTGCAGAAGTCAGTAGTAACACAATGTTGCAAGCCAGGATACAAGATGAAGATGGGAACAGCATGATTCAGGGCCACCATGAGTACAAGATGCAAAGGAGGTCCAGCATGAGAGTTAAGAAAGGGTGATGCACCGTGAATCAATGAAGTCCATAAAAGTCAAATCCAGCACTGACCACAAGACGGAGATGGTGAAACCAGAATGTATCAGGACAGACTCCTGCAGAAGTAGGCTAGAGGAGGTTGGGGGGAGCAGGGTAGAAAAATCAAGCAAAACAGGCAACACCTGTGTGCAAGAAGGGGGGGCACAAGGGAACATCACAGAGGGACCAGAGAGGGTGGGGATGGCCTGTGTGGACAGAGGGGGCTAACACATGTTGGTGCATGCTTACCTGTCGTCTGAGCAGGGGGTCGGGCCCTGGGTCCTCTGGGTCCGAACAGGTCCAAACAGGAATTGCCCTTTTCTTTGTCTGCCCTTCACTGCAGACACCCGGGCGAGAGACGCCCTTGATCTAATAGTTAAGAGCAGGAAAGAAGAGGCAGGGCTAAGAAGGTGGGTGGTGCTTAGGCCAGGTGACCTAGATCCACTTGCACCTGGTCCCCATCTGCAAAGGAAAAGAGGCTGGAGGGCTCCTCAAGTAGGGAAAAAGAGCAGCAAGCAGGAAGGTACCAGATGGGCGGGGCTTGCTAAGTGGTGAAAAAGAGCGGCAGGCAGGAAGGCACCAGGTGGGTGGGGCTTAGGCCAGGTGACCTAGATCCACTTGCACCTGCTCCCCCCATGTTTTCCTTTTGGTGAACAACACCCATGGGATACCCTTATGGCACCAATGGATGGGGCTACACCCTTGTACCCCTTATGTGTACATTTGGGCACCTGTGTGTCGCCCACAAATCAGGGCATGGGCTGGTGGCAGCTACATGCTGACTTGGCAGTGGCTCTGTTCTTCATTTTGGGATACCCAGGCCCTGCCATAGGAATCAATGGATTCCAACACAAAGGCAAGATGGCCACTGTGGCCTCTTAGTTTCTATTGCCTTTTACCTCATTTCCCCCAGTCCTGGGAAGCCCTGACTGTATCCCTTCCTCCTGAGTGGATGTTGGGTGGAAACACCATGTATGCCTCTGGGGCTGCCTCCTGTCAGACTGCCTGGAGTCTTCACAGGGGCTGTGTGTTGTAGGTACACCTTATGGGTGTGACCTGTATGAATGGAGTCTGAAGTGAACTCACATTCTGTGTTGTGGGTGTCTGGTTTCTGTGTGTGTGACAAAATGAATGAGACAGCCCTGACTGAAACGGACAGGAATGCATTGTAGTGTGCTGAAAGGCTGGGTACTTAACCCAATCCACATTCTTTGTTATGGGTGTTTGGGTGGAGTGAATGGCCTGAATGCCTCTGTGCCCGATTAGCTGCCTACCTGCATGAAAGCCCTTCTTCGTGATTGGCTGACTGAGCAGGCTCAGCCAGAGTGAATGGGAAACAGATGTGTATACCTGGGGACCTCT
Organism: Ambystoma mexicanum; assembly: GCF_040938575.1. Lineage (NCBI taxonomy): Eukaryota > Metazoa > Chordata > Amphibia > Caudata > Ambystomatidae > Ambystoma > Ambystoma mexicanum. Next base: position 1,196,774,130 of record NC_090922.1, read on the forward strand.
CACTAACCAATTTGTTCAGAAGCTGAAGTCGAAGCTGAAGCAAGAAGAAGCTGTTCCTTGAAGCCCAGCTGGAGGAGAAGTCTAATGCTGCATTTCTTCGAGTAATCCAAAAGCTGATGTGTTCTTCCAAGGACTGGTCCAGAGAGGACGTGTGAAGGAGACCTTTCCCCCAGCTACGAGGTAATCATTGTGCAGCCTGCTACTCTTCCTCAAAAGTACCCTGGAAGCCACTCCTGTGTGCCTGCCGTCCGGAGACGGAGTCTTCGTGAGTCCTGAAGAGGAGTGCCCAGACATCTCGGTCAAAGAAGTTCATTGGTGTCATCCAGGGTCTGGATGTGCATTTTGTGTCCACTGGAAGCCGTTACTGTCTTCCGGCCAGAAGAGGGTGTACTCTGTCATAGTGCTGCTGGACACCCGGAGCTGCGAAAGTTCCAAACTGCCTAAGAACATTTCAAAGGACATCCTTGCCATCATCACTGACCACTTTTTCCCCACCAGGGGGAGTGCAGGGTCGCCGAGTGCAGCGGAAGGTCCGTTGGTGGGTTTCCCGCCTACAGAAGCTAACAAAGACATCCCGAGGGTCCAGACTGGTGAAGGTCTGAGGTCCACTAAAGTGGTTGAGTCCAGGTCGCCAGAAGCCATCCAGAGGTCCGTGCTGCAGCACCAAAGAACCGAAAGTCAGAAAACTGCAATATTCGGATATCAGACTCCAAAAGTGACCTATGCACACGTCGCCGCCAGAAGTCATCTGAGGATCCTAGGAGTCTTACTCTGATCTGCAAAGCCTTTACAGAGCTCACAGCAAGTTTCATATTTCCAGTATTTCTACAGTCAGAGAAATTGTCGACCAAAGGAGAGTACCGTGAAGAGCAAACTGCTGCACTTCAGAAAGACTTTGGTTCCATTTTAATTCTTGACTCAGCATCTCAGTGGCTCCTTTTTCCAAGGGTGGTCCATCTCTGCCACTTCACCTGCCAAGGCACCAAAGGTACTGTGATGAGGAAGATCACTTCGAACCTCAGTAGTTGTCCAGGGGTCCCAGATTCATCTTGGACCCTGTTTTCCTGTGGCCGCTCAGGTACTTTGGGATGGTAGAAACCTTTAAAGAAAGCAGATGGTTATTGGGTTATTGAACATTATTGGACTGGGCTCTAAAAGACAAATTAAGTTACTCCCTAACGTTTCCATTACAGGTTGCCAGGTGGGGGGGGGGATCGTCACACAGAATTGTATATTTAGTCTAAAGAAAGCATTCTGCCACTGTTCACAACTAACCTGCCTTTCTTGCCTATTCTATGCTGATGCACCTCACTTACGAATTCACATGCCTATTTTAAAACTGTCTGCAGTTAGAGCATCCATTACTGAATGTAAGTATTGTGTGGTACCACATACTGTATTTATTTGCCATTATTTGAATAAGTATTTCTAAGTACAAAGTGTTATAAACATATATATATCAGTGAAAAAACGTGGTTAAAAGGGACGTTATGGTTAAGTTGCGCTACTAAAAACCTATCAAATTCAGTAAAACAACTTTGTTAAAGGGACGTTATGGTTCAAAGTAAAACCGAAAAAACCCCTGAAATTCGGCAGTTATGGTAAGATAAGCAACCATAACTCGCGCCACCGTGTACTGCTAACACTAACACCCAGGACATCAAAGATGACATCACAAATGTCATTGATGACATCACTGATGACATCACATGTGCATTTATTTTTCATGAAAACTCTGTAGGAGGGATTCTTATAATGTTGACCAAAAAGTGTGAAGAATCATTTGAATAAATATTAGCTAATTAGTGCATTAAGCAATGCATTGAGCATTCTATTATGAAGTTCTATCCAGTATACTAAGCAACTCATGCAGAAACTTAGGCAGTGTGTGCAGTATACATGATGAAGGTGCAATATTCATAATCTAACATGTAATAAGTAGCTAATAAGACCCACTTAATACATAATTACACTTAATACAGACAAAACACAAAGAGACAACAACACATACAAATATGAGTATATACAGGGACAGAGAAGTAAGCAAAAAAGCAGAAGTAGTAGCAGAAAGACTTCATAACCTAACTGATTATCTTTATGCAGAGAAATGATTGCTCTGTTTCAAAGGTGCTACGTTCTGTATGTATGTGTATCAAATGATGTCAGTGAACCCTAAGGAAAGGAGTGTGAGTACAATGCATACAAATATGAGCATATACAGGGAAGGTATAGTAATAAAAATAAAACTATGAGAAAGTGCTGATAACTCGAATGATTATCTTCATGCACAGAAAGGATTGCTCTCTTTCAAGCCTGTGTCTTCCGCTATATATATGTTTCATATGATATGACCCTAAGTCTACAAATATAGTACCTTTTCAATTTTTACTTCCTGACTGTTACTGAAGAAAACTATGTGGCTTAGATAGGTCAGTAAAGGAAAAAAAAGGGAGAGCCAGCCATGTGATGTCATCAGTGATGTCATCAATGACATTTGTGATGTCATCTTTGATGTCCTGGGTGTTAGTGTTGGCAGTGCACTGTGTTGCGAGTTATGGTTGCTTATCTTACCATAACTGCCGAATTTCAGGGGTTTTTCGGTTTTACTTTGAACCATAACGTCCCTTTAACAAAGTTTTTTCACTGAATTTCATATGTTTTTAGTAGCGCAACTTAACAATAATAACTTTGACTTTATGTACATGTAATATGGAACATACTGAACCCTTTCTACTGAATTTGACGGTCTGCGGACATGTTCAGACAACAGTACCAGCACCTAAAAACTCTGGCGGGGGATATGTGTAATTGTTATATCATAACATAGGAACATTTAACAAATTCACAAAGCAGCACACATACAAAGTATATGTAGTAAAATTTAAGAAATGTAACCCATATATGTAACACACTAACCATTCATTTAAATACAATATGTTCTAAAATGGAATATACCAAAAGAAGATAAAGTAGCTTCCAACATAATTACCTCACAGACACTTCACAACTAACAGCAAGACCAGACGTATAGACTACCGATTACATATCTTACCAGAAATAGTAAGTGCACTTCATTTTACTCATATTTATAAACTTTCTATATTAGAAAAAAAAAACATATTACTTCTTTGTTTTCTCACAGAAATGTGTAGTACTCTGGATTGGCTAGAGGACCATTTCCCACAAGACGAAATGTTAGAAGATAGTCCACCTAATGGTACACACTTTACTATATAAACCAATTAATAAATATTATTTTGTATACATTCAACATATACATTTTTTTTTTTTCAGACCCTACAAAAATTGCAACTTCCAAAGAAAAAGAAGCGGTGGATAACACTCTTGAACACATTACCCACAAAATGGACCAACTTATGGCAAATTTTACGGATTTAAAGAACTTTGTGGAAGATCACCTAAAACCACCAACAACATACCATTGTCCCACCTGTACTTGTCCCCCCTCACCATATCCCATTCATTTAACCCCAAACTCTCTCCATGGACCACAACGTTTTGATGAGATTTCCATCCCTTCTTCACCTGATCCCACTTATATTGAAAACCCTAATTCTCCCGTTTTTGTTTCCGTTTCTGCCCCACCTTCTCAGTCATAAATTGTTTATATATGTTAAATAAAGTTACTTTTTTATATTGTGTTGTAATTACTTTCAGTTCTTTGTGGTAAAACCAATTTAGTTGTCCACGCGAGCGCGGTTCTTCGGAAATGTTCGTAAATAAACGAAAATATAAGTGTCCTGAGGACACTATATCTGTCCGTGATGTTCTCATGCAAGTTGAAAATGTTCTAAGAACACTCGTAGTGTCCTGAAATGTTACTAAATAAACGAAAATGGAGGTGTCCTTAAGAACACTATGCCTGTTCGTAGTGTTCGCTAGCAAGTTGAAACTGTTCCAAGAACACCCTGGTGTCCTGAATTGTTCGTAAATAAACGAAAATGGAGGTGTGCTTGAGACGCTATGTCTGTCCGTATTGTGCACACGTAAATTAAACTGTGCTAAGAACAAACGGCTGTCCGTAACTGTTCGTTTTACGTGTGACGCACTTTTAATTAGTTCAGGACCCGAACACTGTCCGTAGAACATCAACACGCATGCGCAAAACAATGTCCGTACATTGGGTGTCCTGCGGACGGCTGCTACCTTAGCGAACATGCTCATGAAACAATCATGTGACCGTGCCCACGCTGATCGCATGTTCTGAATGCGGACACTGTTTGTGTCCTCGAACACTTTAAAAGTACATTTCCAAGTAATCCACAATATTTCTCATTAAAAACTCAACATACCACAAATCCCACATACTAATCATAAGTTTCCACATAGTTTTTGTGACTTTTTGAACCTTTTTTGGTGTTTGATCTGTCTTACGGACGGCGCGCATGTCCGCGAACCGCGCACAAGCAACCCTATAAAAGACCACGCCCTAGAGTTCATTCTCATTGTGTTTCTGCCTATTCTACAGAGCACAGAGATTGTTGCTGCAATCTGCAGATTTCCATCTTCAACCTGATGCTTCTGTGGCTCCACTGCTGCCACCTGGTGCTGTATCTGCCTCAGCACCACCACCACCACCACCACCCCCACCCCATCCCCATCCCCTCCACCACCACCACCTTCCCAAGGGCCTGAAGAGGGGAACAGGAGTGAGGATACAGAGGAGGAAGAAGATGACGAGAATGAGGTAGAGGAAAACCCTACTACCCGCCCTCGGCGTGATTCTTGGGTGTGGCGGTTGTTTACCGTTCATGGGAATGGTCCTAAGGCTTGTGCGAACCGTGTCACCTGCAATGAGTGCAAAATGGTACTCAGTCGCGGGAGGCATGGTTCGTATAGCTTTGGGACTACGACCATGAAGCGACACCTGAACTCATTCCGCACTGGGGCCATTTGCAAGGTTGTACCTTGCGAAGAGCGTAGTAGGTTGATTGCCTCTACTTCATCCTCCGTTTCTGATCCTGTCACCACAAGGAACATCTCTCTGGAACAGTGTCTTCCTCAAGCTGCCTCACAGGCCATACAGAATTCTGATGACCCTTACCTTTTGAGGGTCACAGTTGTATGTATGTACTGTGACACAGTACTCTGCAGGGGGGAGCGACTTTGCAGTGCTTTTGAGACTATCGTCTCAGAGCACAAGAAGACCTGCTCACTACCCAAATAAAACCCACTCTACATCTTCCTCTCTCAGCTCGCCCTTTCTTATCCCTGTGGTTGGTGTCCCCCCCCTTTACCCTCCTTTCCCCTCCTCTCCTAGTGTGTTGTGTGTAAAAAAAACAAAAAAAATACAAAATAACAAATCCAAAAAAAAATAAGGCTCTTTTCAGAGCCGCCTTTCACAGTTAAACAGAAGTAAAGATGAATAACGCAAGGCCCTTTCTATTTCTTGAAAGTCCGCGGACAGTTCGCAAACATAAAAAAAAATTGGGATGCTACCCTATTGTAACCATTGCATTTTTCTCTGGGAGGAAGTGGTGGCTCTGAAAAGAGCCTTTGGGAGGTGTTTGTATGTCAAAAATTATAAATACTTAACACCTACTTCGAAATGCATGCTGCGTTTCTAAAAAAGGTTGCAATGCATTTTGTACATTTCTCAGAAAAATCTGATTGCCAGCATAGGTAAGATGGACACCATCTCTGCGAAAAACGTATGTACTACGAAACATAATATTTTCATTGTGAAAAGAAGACATGCCAAAATCTCTTAGGAAGGCACAAACAGCCTTATTAACATTACGCCTTGCTTTCTCCATTTGTGGACCACATGAGAAAGAACGAAGCCACATTTGTCTCTGCACAATCCGTGAAAAAATTACTTTGGAGTTTGGAAACAGGTCCATGATCTTCTGAAGTCCTTCTTTTATTGCAAATTGCAAAGAAATTCCAGACACATGTCCTAAACTGTTCCCTCCACAATGAATTACAATTATGTCTGGATGTTCCTCTATCTTCAAAGTTGCACAGAGAGGTAGCAAGTCCAGCCACTTCATTCCATGGACGCCATGCCAGTGCACTTCCACATGTGGGAATCCAAGATCTATAGATAATCCACAGCTTTCTGCATGCACCTTCAACCAATGTATCCACGAGTCTCCCAAAATCCACACAATCTGCTTTTTAAAACACTCAGCCATAGCTATCTGTTCTTCTCTCAGCAAAAAGAATATCTGAGAAAACCTCTCCTAGCACAACACACTCACTAAACTTTACTGACCATCCCTTGCTACATTCAATCTCATTTGCATGCCTCCCCACCCCAAATTCCCCGGATGTTACGCGGTGTCCTAGAACTACCGCCATGTCCGCGAACATATCGTAACATGGACAGCCCTTCTACCATTTCCACTTCACTCTCTGTGCCATTCCCTCATTGGATATAACTAAGAAATCACATGACCATCCACCAATCAAATCCAAGACCTCTACATGTAACTGCATCATCATAGATCAGCACTGCAAATGTACGGTGAATCTCTCGGACTACAAGTCTCATACCATTGGCAAGCACGATCTACGAGAAATACTAGACAAATCTCCAAGATTTCTACTTGCAGCTTCGTCCATAACCATATGCATGAACACAAACTACAGGTAGGCATATTTTCTATACAGTACATGAACACATTTTCTAACCGACTTTTACCTTGTATAATCTGTAAAATGAATCTACGACCATTTTTTCATTGTCCTAAAATGAACTGTGACTTACAAACCTTTATACCGTTTAATTTCTTCGTACACACACACAAATAATGTTAAACTAACATTTTTGAAATAAAATATATAGACTACATATGATCAAACAAAATTACATGCACACTATCCTCAAATCTCAAAGAATAATATTTGTACAAACACATACTTGGTTTTAATTTTTTTAGTTTATATAATTACTTACATTTATATAGGACAAGCAGGCTATGACATTGACTCCCTCTTACGTGGAAAAGCTTAGTTACAGGAATAGTGGTATACAGTGGTACATTATGATTTTGACAAGCCATAGTAAAGATATTTTCTTTCCTACAGTTAGTCATAAGATAGTTTTAATGGTTTTGAGGAAGGCGCTGAGCATTTCAATTAAAAAAATCTATGTCTAAATTAAAAACAGTGCTATATACAAACCAAATTACTAATTTCTTTCTTTTACAATTGCAGTGAAGACCATTCTCCTGAAAATAAGCAGCCGAATTTGAATTACAAAGAACAACTAAGAAGCAAACTGCTCATTTTAGAAAAAAGTAAGTAGATTGTTACCATAATATTTGAATTATTACTCAAACACACTCTAATGTTAATTCAGTGCCTAAAAATAGAGATTCTGCACCATTCTGACCAAAAAATCCTCCCGTCTTAAACAGTGATTTACTGGCAGAATGGCCCACAAATTCCTATTTTTCGCCACACAAATTACCAGACTCAGCCACTAGAATTTAGATGTTGTAGAAGAAACAACTGTTTTAATTGTATAGCTTTAGATATACTATTCATACTTCTCCACACCACTGGCTTACTTTTTTCTGTCATCTGAACCCCAGTTTATTAACACATTAATTCAAGAATACCCATCCCTAGTAGTTGTACTTCCCAATGCACAATCACACACCATTACATACATCTTTATCATCTCACTCAAACACTCATGCACACAACACACATGCATTGCAGAACACCCCAACCCATACCTTCTGTATTTTTTTCAACAGACCCTAAAGCATGCCTACCAAAAAGCAACTCCATAGAAAGGAACACAGAAGTAGAGCAAATGAAAAGAAAAGTCTCCAACATTAAAATCCATCTACAGCAGAATTTGTAAAAAAAAGTTGAAACACAACAGCTAATACAGTCATGTAGTGAAACAGAAGTAGTTTCTAGTACAAAAACTTTGCCTCCTCTATCAAAAAGTAAAACAACCCAAAAAACAATTAACAGAAAATCAACTATGACTACAAATAAAACTTCTTCTATAAATCTTGATATAGTACAAAGTAAGCATACCAAGAAAAGTATTTTAGCCAAAATGTTCCGTCACAAAGTCCTTCAAAATCTTATAAAAACAGGAGAGAAACCAGGTTCAACACTTCAAACCTATCGTAGGAAAGTAATCTTAGAAGCGTTGATAGACAGTGCACTTCTTCTCAAAAGAAAGTTATTTATTTTATTGTTAAATAGAATGAAACCACTAACAAAACTAATAACTAAATTACAAAAAAGACTTCTCAATAAACGAAATGTCAACAGAAATAACTTCTTAAATATCTGTGGAGGTGAATGGAGTCACACTACAAGCACAGAAGAACAAGTTACTTTCTTACCTGGTAACGTTCTTTCGATGGGATGGTCCGACGACGTATTCCATATCTATGACATGTAATCACCACAGCTGTGCTGCTTCGGAAACTTTTTTCCTCGCGTCTGCGTCCTGCCTCGATGACGTCGATGCGCCGTCATCGAGGACCTCCTCCGACGTCCGACGTCATCCGATGTGATAAGTAGGACGCACAACGCCCGTAGCCTCAGTTGTAGTTTTTTCCCACAGAACGTGTGACATTAGTCAACTGCCAGTCAGACACAAAGCCTTGCGGAACGTAAGCTGCAATCGCAAAAGAAATTCTGCAGCGGGGAAGGCAGGGCGGGAGCGATATGGAATACGTCGTCGGACCATCCCATCGAAAGAACGTTACCAGGTAAGAAAGTAACTTGTTCTTCGAGGGGATTGGGTCCTCCGACGTATTCCATATCTATGACAGACTCCCAAAGCAGTACCAGAGCAAGGAGGAGGGAAAGAATTTAGAATCAAAATTTAGAATAGCCAATCAAATAGCAGAGCAAAGGACCGCCTTGCCAAAGGCCAGATCCTGCCCTCGGATGGAATCGAGGGAATAGTGACGTACAAATGTATGTACTGAAGCCCAGGTGGCTGCATCACAGATGTTGCGAATAGGAACACCCCTCTGCAGGGCAGTAGATGCAGCCACACCCCTGGTAGAATGGGCCCGCAAGCCAGCCGGTGGGTCCCTACCCGCCAAGCGGTAACACTCCGAGATGGCTAAAATAATCCAGCGAGACAAAGTCTGTTTCGTCACAGCTTGCCCCAAACGCTTTCCAGCGTAACCAATAAAGAGTTGATCGTCCACTCTGACCCGGGACATGCGTGAAACATAAAAGCTTAAAGCTCTCCTAGGATCAAGCCTATGGAGCCTCTCCTCTTCCTTACCAGGATGCGGAGGAGGATAGAATGCCGGAAGAACAACCTTCTGGGCCAAATGAAATTCCGTCACTACCTTCGGAAGAAAAGAAGGACGAACTCCAAGGACAACCATGTCCTTGTGAAATACAGTGAAGGGTGGCTGAACTGAAAGTGCCTGTAACTCACTCACTCTGCGAGCGGAAGTAACCGCAACTAAAAACACAGTTTTCAGAGTTAACAGCCTCAAAGGGCAAGAATGTAAAGGCTCAAACGGAGCACCCATAAGAAACTTAAGAACAAGGTTTAAATCCCAACCGGGCACCAGGAAAGGTGACGGAGGGAACACATTAGTGAGCCCTTTCAGAAACTGTGAAATTAAAGGGATTTTAAAGTAAGAACACTCTTCAGACGAGCGCTTAAAGATGGACAGCGCCGCCAGGTAACCTTTAATGGTACCCACTTGCAAGCCCCTGTGGGCCAAACAAAGTAAAAAGGACAGAACCATGGGGATGTCACATGCAAAAGGATCCACATTCTGAACCCTGCACCAGTCGCAAAACTTACGCCAACGGCAACGGTACAGAGACTTTGTTGCTGGCCTTCGGGCCGAAAGCAACACCTCCATCACGTCTTCAGGGAGGTCCCAATCCTTATACCTCAACCTTTCAGAAGCCAAGCGTGAAGGTTGAGGGATCTGACCTCTGGATGGAGAACCTGACCCCCCTCCCGTGAGAGCAGATCGTCTCGGTAGGGAAGACGACGTGGAGGGCAGATGGACAAGTCGAGAAGGTCCGGGTACCACGTCCTCCGAGCCCACGCCGGAGCAATGAGGATCATCCGGGAACCGAACTTCCGTAACCTCCGCAGCACTTGCGGGATGACGGGGACTGGAGGAAACGTGTACAGCAGCGGGAATGACCACTCCACCACGAACGCGTCTCCTAAGGCTCCTTTTGGAGGAAATTCCCGCGAGCAAAACCTTTCGCACTTCCGGTTGACACTGGAGGCGAAGAGATCCACTTGAGGGGTCCCCCAAAGGGCGAAGATCTCCAGGAGAATCTCCTGAGCCAACTCCCACTCGTGAGAGATCGCGCTCTGCCTGCTCAGAGCGTCCGCGTCGCGTTTTCGTCTCGGGCCAGATGAACTGCCGAGATCGAAACTTCCTGCTGGATGGCCCAGAACTCGAGCTGCATCGCCTCCCTGCACAGAGGAAGTGACCCTGCCCCCCCCTTTTTGTTGAGGTAGTGCATGGCCACTGTGTTGTCCGTCAGGATCAGGACATTCTTTCCTCGCACAGTCGGCAGAAAAGCCCTCAGGGCTAGCCTGACAGCCCTCAGCTCCAACAGATTGATATGGAGTCTGGACTCCGACGGAGACCAACGACCGCTGACTGTCAGCCCGTTGGCATGAGCTCCCCATCCCGTGAGGGATGAATCCGTCACGATCGTCACCTCCGGCCAGGGAAGCCAAAATGGAGCCCCCTTCATCAAGTTGCCTTCGACGCCCCACCACAGAAGGTCCCGGGCGACCGAGGGCGGCACCAGAACCGAGTCCGACATCCTGCCGGAGGACTGCGACCATTGCGTCTTGAGTGCCCACTGCAAAGATCTCATCCACAGGCGAGCCTCTGGCACCAGAAGAATGCAGGATGCCATGAGGCCGAGCAACCTCAAGAACTCGAACGCTGGGAGCGTCTGGGCATGCTGAAACTTGTGCACCATCTGCTGAATGTGAAGAGCCCTCACCTGGGGAGGAAAACACTGCCCCAGGGAAGTGTCGAGCACTGCTCTGATGTACTGGAGCCGCTGTGTTGGCGTCAAATGGGACTTCTTTAAATTGAGGGAGAAGCCCAGCCTGTGAAGGGAGTGGCAGGTGACGGACAGATGATCCAGGACTTGCTCGGGAGAGCTCCCCCTGATCAACCAATCGTCCAGGTAGGGGTAGACGTGAATCCCCCCTTGCCTGAGATGCGCTGCCACCACCACCATGAGCTTGGTGAAAACCCTCGGGGCGGAGGTCAATCCGAACGGCAGGACCCGAAACTGAAAGTGCGAGTCGCCAACCGCGAACCTCAGGTACTTCTTGTGCTTGGGATGGATCGGCACATGGAAGTAAGCATCCTTGAGGTCGAGAGACACCAACCAGTCCTGAAGCTGAAGGGCCAGGAGGACTTGAGAGAGAGTAACCATCTTGAACTTGTCCTTCCTGAGGAGTTTGTTCAAACCGCGCAAGTCTATGATGGGTCTCAATCCCCCGTCTTTCTTCGAAATCAAAAAATTAGGGGAATACCATCCCTTGTTCCTCTCCGCTACAGGCACCAGTTCTATGGCGCCTTTCTCCAGCAGGGCTTGAATTTCCTGCGCAAGGAGCGGATCCGGACTCTGCAAAGAGAGGTTCCCCGGTGGATTGTCGCGAGGCCTGTGCCGAAAAGGAAGACAGTAGCCGTGGGTTATGATCTCCAGAACCCACACATCTGAAGTAATGGCTTGCCACTCTACAAGATGCTGCGCCAGCCTTCCCCCAACCGGCGAACCATGGGACATGGCCTCATGACTGAGTGGGAGCGGCTGCGGCGTTACCTGAGGGCAAAGAGGCAACTGCCCGAGCGGCCTTGGCACCACGGGTACCCTGTCGTCCACCTCTGGTACCCCTGCGTAGGCCCCTTTGACTGCCAGCTCCTCTCGCTTTACTGAAGGACGAGTAATAGCGAAAGGAACCACCCCTCCACTGCTGTCCCCTAGGACGAAAAGGCGGAGGTTGGCGAACTGCAGCGCCCAACGACTTCGCTGCAGCTTTTGAGGTCTGCAACCTCTCAAGGCTCTCGTCAGCTTTGCTGCCAAAAAGGTGTTCACCGTCAAAGGGCATGTTGAGGAGCCGGGACTGCACATCAGGAGCAAACCCCGACTTCCGCAACCACGCAAACCTGCGTATCACGGTGCTCGCCGCCATGGACCTACTGACGCATTCAGCTAAGTCCAAACCCGACTGAACGGACTCACACATGGCATCCTTACCATCCTGGACCATAGCAAGGAAACCATCCTGTTCGTCCACAGAGTGTGCGTGAAACGAGATAAGGCACAAATGGAGTTGGCCGCCTGAAGCGCCAAACCACCAGAAGAAAACATTTTCTTCGCCCAGCCATCAAAACGTTTGTCGTCCCTATCAGGAGGGATGGTAGGGTACGACGCCTGCTTTGCCGGGGCCGTGGCCGCCTGCACCACCAAACTCTCCGGAGAGGGGTGCCTGGTCAAGTAGCAGGGGTCGCTACTGGCTGGACGGTATTTTCGCGACAAGGATCTGCCCACCGCCGGGAGACTCTCCGGAGCAGTCCAAGCCGCCGCCACCCTTCTCTGTAAAGCCATATGGAACGGCAGTACCGGGTCAGTTGGGGGACCAACATCAAGGATGTCCGTCAGATCATCCTGCACAAACTCCCCTGGGGAAGCAGACCATCCCAAGTACTCAGAAACCCTAGCCATAAGGCGCCGGTACGAGGAATCGGCATGAGAGCCAGGCTCAGGCCTACAAAACTCCACCTCCGGAGAGGTGTCCAGTCCACTGGCATCATGCAGTGACTGCCTCAAATCGTCAAACTGACTGTGGCCCGAGACAATTTCATCTGGAACCTGACTAGGAACCAGGCCATCAGAATCCTCATCCGCCTCTGAAATATACTCCAGGTGGCGAAAAGAAGGCACCCGAGAGTGCTTGCTCTTAACCAGAGCCTTCCTAGGGGGTCCTCCCGTGCCACGGGGTACCTCCGACACGAAAGGCGTCGATGGCGTCGAGCGAATCGGCGCCGGCGTCGAGAGAACCGGCATCGGCGCCGAGAGGATCGGCGTCGAATACAGATGCAGCGCCTCCAGCATCGGCGGCGTCGACACAGCCCTCGAAGCCGGAGCCCCGAGCGTGTCCTTCGACGACCTGAGCGTCGACGGCTTCGACGACTTCCTCGGAGCCGGAGCCTCGAGAAAGCCTGTCGACGCCCTCGACGCCTCAGACGTCGATGTCTTCCTCGAAGACCTCACAGGTGCACACAGTCTCGAACGCGTCGAGGACCGGGATCTGGAACGGGTACGTCGAGAACGAGTCTCCTTGTCCGAACGGGATCTCTCCCGTGACTCGTGCCGACCACTCTTGCGAGCGGTGTCTCTCGACCTCTCACGGCCGACCCCACTCGGGGGCGCGGACGGCTTAGTACCCTGTGACTCAAGAATCGCCAGCATTTTCTTCCCGAAGGAAGCCCATTCCTCCGGCGTCGCACGGCTGGTGGGGTAAGCGACGTGCCGGGCAGAGTCCTCCGAAGAGGACCTGGAAGACGACCGGTGTCGGCGCTTCCGAGAATGCCTCGAAGAGGCTGAGGAGTGGCGAGACCGACTCCTAGAAGGAGACCCACGAGACTTCCGACGATGACGCGGAGAGTCACCCCTCGAATCATCCGTCGAAAGCCCCGCAGACTTCGACTTCCGGGGCTTGGACACCCGACCTACCGACAACTTCTTCTTACGTTCGCCTAAGGCTTTGGACGTGAGCGACTGGCAGTCGATACAGTCATCGTGTCGTGGGCCTCCCCGAGGCACCAGAGGCAGGCGTTGTGCGAGTCCGTCACCGACATCTTGGACCCACACTCCCCGCACTTCTTGAAGCCCGGACGCGGGGTCGAAGACGAAGTAGAAGACATCTTCACACGAAGGATTTTCACAAAACGAACAGGTTCGAAGAACAGAACTCCAAAGAGTCGAGGCGTTTAACCGAGAAACACGAAGCAACACGTTCACGGAAAAAACGGAACTGAGGCTACGGGCGTCGTGCGTCCTACTTATCCCATCGGATGACGTCGGACGAGGTCCTCGACGACGGCGCATCGATGTCATCGACGCAGGACGCAGACGCCAGGAAAAAAGTTTCCGAAGCAGCACAGCTGTGGTGATTACATGTCATAGATATGGAATACGTCGGAGGACCTAATCCCCTCGAACCATACTTTAATGAAGAAGCCTACAAACCAAAGCAAACAAATACAATTGCCATACATAGCAGTGGTCGAGGTTATAAAAAAGTTAATACCATAATGGAACAAGAAGTACTCCTTACAAAAATATGCCCTGAAAACATAGATTTACCCCTCCATTCAACTGAATCAGAACATCTAGTGTACAAATGGCCATGCACGTCAATGTGTAACATTCCCAAACAATGTTTCAAATCTTTACACCAATTCCTCAATCAATATGTGAAAAGCAAAGACAAAATCAAAATTAAACTACTGCAAAATATGGATTCTTGTCCAGTACGCAAGTACACAGGACTACAAGGACAGTCATTGGCCTGTATTACAAGACCTACTTGCAAAACACACTTCCATGATATCAAAAGGATATCAACACATCATGCAAGTATAAGAAATCTAGTTTATAAACTGTACTATGCTAAAAGTCCTGCTTTAGCAGTAGCCAATTTAAATAACATTCTTCTACATGGTACAGCAAAAGACCTACTAGAAGAAATAGACTATATCCAGACAAAATATTTTAGAAGTGAAACCCACTTACAAGATGAATTAGCTGTAAACCAACTTCGAAACAAATCTGCACATGGCAACCTTTCACTACACACATAGAAAAAAGAAATACTAAAATTTGAAAGTACTTCAGCTGAAGTACCAAACCACGTGTGTGTATGTTGCCGCAGAACTTTTTTTAAAAGTAACACAAAAACTGTAGACCTATCATACAAAATAGAAGACAATGAAGATTCTAAATGGTTTGAATTAGCTCTCTACCTTATAGCAGAAAACATACGAAATAACTGACCCCATAATACTTTGCAGTTACTGCACTACAAAACTTGACAACAACCAAACTCCTTCACGTGCTATCACAAATAACTTGGAATTATATCCACTCCCAAAACCCCTTCAACAACTTAATTTAGTTGAGAGCATCATAATTCAAACAGTGCACCCATTTCAAGCAATAATACGCCTTCAACCAAAAACTGCAAAATTACCTCCCTCTGAATTAGTAAAAGGTATTCGTGGAAAAGTAGTGTATTTACCATTAGATCTAAAAGAAAATGTGCACCCTCTAGGAGTGCAACGTCCAATGCAGCAATCTTTAATTATCTTGGTAAATGGAGTACCTACAAAAGACAAAAAAAATTGGCAACAACTGGTAGATTTACATAAAGTTAGAGAAGCCCTGCAATATCTTAAAGAGAATAATGAATATTACAAAGAAATTAATATTGAAGAAAACTTGAAAGATACAACTGAAATAATTCAAGAGACACAAGAAGCTGGTCAATTTGAGCTCCTAGATCCTGCAACAATATCAAACACTTTAAACCATTATACAATTCATCCATTGCACTCTAATGATACCATAGAAGATGCACTGGAAACGTACCAAATGCGTCAAACAAAAGGATCATGGAGAAAAGAAGTAGAAATACTAGATAACTATGACTCATATGAAGACGCTTTCAAAGCAAATGAAAGCAGTATAACTGATGTAAACTTTGCACAGTACAAAACAATGTTGCACAATGAACAGCAACACGAAGAACAACTCCAGGCCCAACTAGATAAGGACACTCCTGACAGTAGTCAACCTTCTTTCACAGGAAGCCAAGAACCACTGGGAGACCCACTAATAATAAATGAGGCAGAAATAGCTATGATAGAAGTAGAAAACACCAGGTGTCAGTATGAAGAAAAAGAAGACTTAACTATACTACAATCAAAGCTAAACAATGAGCAACGTAGCATTTTTAAAGAAGTAACAAAAGAAATTGCACATGGTGTACAACATGAAAACAAAGAATGCACCTGTCAAAATTACAAACCTATACTATTGTATGTCAGTGGTGAAGCTGGTTCTGGCAAAACATTCCTAATCAAAATCATCAGTAAGTTCCTTCAACAATTGACAAACAACAAACTGTCAGCTGTTGTCACTGCCCCCACAGGTTTAGCTGCCTACAACATAGGTGGTGTCACTTTACAACGATTACTACTCCTGCCAGTAGAACACCAAAACAAATTCGATTATTACAAACTTTCTGCAGAAGCTGCAATGGAACAACGCAGAGTATTGAAACAAATGAAAATGCTACTAATAGATGAAGTGAGCATGGTGTCCAACCTAATGTTGGCTTTGATTCACCTCAGATTACAAGAAGTACTCAAAACAAACTATGAAGAGCTCTTTGCAGGAAAACACATTATTGTTTTCGGAGATCTTCTTCAATTGACACCAGTAAAAGGTGAGCCTATTTTTAAAACATTAGGACACAAACTCTGCCGTAAAACTGTTGGCAGCATTGGAAATGTCAACCTTTGGCAACATTTCTAATACAGAAAATTAACAGAAAACATGCGCCAATCTGCAGATCTCACTTATGCCAACATCTTAAAAAGTATCAGAGTTGGTATACTTTCTAAAGAAGCAGAAGCAATATTGAAAACCCGACACATTCATGCACTTTATGGTGATAATGCATGTGCTACAGATGTTATGGAACAATTAGCCCACAAAAATGTCAATTGTATGGCCTTAATGCCAACTCTTGCAAGCTGTTTCAAATTCAATGAAATAATGTTAAGTAAAGAAATGCAACCAATAATGGAAATTAGCGCCACAGACAAACTAGATGTACATGGAATGACACTACCCATGTGTGACCAAGCCACAACAAGACTAAATAGTTTAGAAAAATCAATCTCAAACACAGCAGGCTTGGAAAAGATATTAAAATTATCCTTAAATTGCAGAGTAATGCTGAAACGTAACCTTGACGTGGACCAAGGGCTAGTTAATGGAGCACTGGGTACAGTTGTTGGCTTTCAAACATACCCACGTGACAACAAAATTCAGTTTGTCAATATTCTCTTTGACAAACTTTCAGAAGTAAAAGGAATAAGACGCTCAACAGCTCGATTCCTTCTCTTCAAAGACATGTATGTATGCAGAGAACAATTTTCTCTAACTCTTGCATACGCAATCGCCATTCATAAATCACAAGGCCTTACCCTAGACAAAGCAATGATAGACATTGGTAACACAGTCTTTAAAGAAGGCATGAGCTACGTAGCACTATCACGCTTACGTACACTTGAGGGTCTATTTCTAATCAACTTTGATGCAAGTAAAATAAACGCTGATATTCCTTGCATTTTAGAATACAATAGACTTCGTTCACTATACACTCCCCATCTAAACACATTCTGTTCCACAAAAAGTAAAACATTATAAAAGAAAAATAAATCAAACAGAAAAGCAACAGGATGTCACTGCAAATCCTCCAAAGAGAGTAAAAGAAAGTAATACTTCATCAAGTGCCACAAGCAAAAAAGAATCAATTAGAGAAAGTAAACCAGGTACTTCTTCAAAGAAGGAAGACACACTTCAAAAAAATCTGTCAGATACAGAACTACCTAGTCCATTTAAACTCTCAAATATAGTTGGTGTAAGTTGCTACGCAAATGTAGCAATGAATATTCTATTTCAATTACCACCAATTGTTGAGAACATTTACTTAAACAGTACAGACCCATTGTGTTTGCAAATGTTAGTACTTCACAGAAATGCAGCAAACAATCCCGACAACACGTATAGTGTTTATGGAATAAGACAACAATTGGACTACTGTGCTGGAATGGTGAAATTCACTATAAACTCACAGGAAGAGCCACAAGAATTTCTAATGTACTTACTATTAGTACTGGAAAACAAAAACATACCTATAAATGAAATCTTCCAGATTTCATACATGTGGAAACATACATGCACTCTCTGCAACAATGTGACAAGAACAAATCCCCAATGAGCGCTTTGTGTATATTTGTAATGATTTAGAAATGAACTTGAAGGACAAAAGAGTCTTAGCCAGAAAGTAGTTAGTTTGGACTAAAAGAGAGCCCAATTCTTTTATTAACTCTTTCTCAAGCTTTTCTCTTTTCTTTAGGTATACTGAAAAGGATACGTCTTTCGATTGTCTTTGCCAGTTCAAGGGAGAGGATTTTCTTTGATAGCTGTAGGAAAAACCACAGGTAAGTTCTTTATGTTCTTGAAATTATTTATATTGTTCTTCGTTCTTTCTTTTCCCTTCTTCTTAATCTGAAATTCCTCTCAACCTCAGTTCTTCTCCATCCTTTCTTTAATAAAGATATTGTTTCCCCTCTGTTAGTTGGTCACAAACGTTCATTCATTTGTCTCTAGAGTAGTTAGCCCTCTCCTGCCGCTTTCTGGGATTTTCTCTCTTGAACAAGATATTCTGTTGTGGAGCATCAGGATTTCTTGCCTCTGATTGTACGTTATTAAATGTTCAGAGCACGTAATTCAACTCTTCTCTGTTAAATATACATTTTAATTCCATCCCTCGGTTTCAGCCTCAAATTTCTCTTCCGTCGTACACTCTCTTAAGTGTGGGTCTTACCCCCTCAATAGTCTTTAGCTCAGACCACTTTTTACTCCGTTTTCCTGAATCAGAGAAAACCCCCGCTCCTACCTTCCTGTTCACTCGGTAACACGTTGCAGGCGTTGTTCAGCGGCTGCCCGGATCCTGCTGTGACGCTGGTTTCAGCCTTACTTCAGGGATAACTTCGCTTGGATGTACGGATGTACGGTGCAACGGCGCTGCTGCTTCCAAACCTCATAAAGACTAACACGGTCGTCTTATATATTTCCTCTCGTCATCGGGCGCAACGGCGCCAGCTCCTCCTTTAAACTCACAGGGTAACAACGGTCACCTCTTTTCTTCCGACGTCCGGCTGAGCGCAACGGCGCTGCCGCTCCGGATACAAACACGGCGACAACCTTCGCCTTTGTTGTTCTCACAGGACCACCTTCCTCGAAAAAAACGCAACGGCGTAACTCCTTCAACGATGTCCTTTTTTTCTCCTCACCCTTCGTTTTCCTCAATAAGCCCACATCAAACGGTCTTCTCCGGACTCCTCTTCCTCCGCCTCCTAGCAACGAGATAAACATCAACAAAGGACCGTCAACAACCGTAACTCTTTCTGGGATTGGCCAATTAACCTGTCAGTCTTTCTCTCTAGCTGGCGAGCAACCTTAACCCTTTTTTTGCCCTGTTTGACCTGATATTGCCAGAGCCCTTGCCTGATTGCATCTCTGCTGTCTCCTTTAGATAAGATTTGTCACAATATATCAATACATAATTGTGAATCTGTTCCATTTCAGCAACTTGTACAAAATGCAAACCACGGTAGATTATGTTCGAGCTGCAATTCAGATAATCGCTCCACGTTAGTAATACAAACACATAGTAAATACGTAATACTAATGCTTCTACATTACAATGCAGATGGTACCAAAAAGAACTGCAAGCTGACTGGATTCACACATGGTCAAATATCACTTGGTAGGAAAAACTTCACAACAATAGGTATAATCTACCACCCAGGAGCCACAACCAAGTCAGGGCACTACATTGCATATATAAAAAATAAATGTGGATGTTTGAATGTAATGATATTACCGTTACTCTAAAGCAGAGATTACCAGCAAATATTACAAATGCTTATTTAATGTTCTTAAAACCAAAATTTGATAACTAAACTGTACTTAAACCTTAAGTACACTTGTAGTAAAAAAATATAAACTGTCACAATATTCCAAAAGCTATCGAACTGCCCAAAGATGCTACAACAACTAATCAGATAAATTAATACCACTCAAATAGAGCAAAAAATAGACAGTTAGAATACGCCAATTGGTATTTAACGGTCCCAAAATTTAGAAATATCCAAATAGATAATGCAATAACACGAAATTATATAAAAAAATAAACAGTTAGAATACGCCTACTGGTATCTAACTGCTCCAAAATTTTACAATATCCAAACAAATACCTAATATCTTACTGCTCCCAAAACCTGGACAATCCAATGTATAAAGCATTAGCCAGAAACAACAAGTAAACACTGAAAACAAACAAACAAACTGTAGCATAACAGAAAAACTGAGCAAATTGCACAGTACTCTGGTTTGTCATCTACTAAATATGAGGGTAAAAAAAAAGAATAAATTGTGATTGTACAATGTAATAAGTCTTTTTAAAATACTAACATGCTATTTTCTTTTATCACAGAAATGAACAAGAAAAACATGGACTCCCGTTACTAAACCAAATAGTAAGTATAACATGATAAATACAACCATCGCAGCATATCACACCCATACTGGCTTATAACATTGTTCCTTATAAATTTGTTTTTGACCCAAAGTTATAAGCCACTGTGAGTGTGATATGCTGCGGTGCTTGTGGCCAGGGCATAGAGTCCAACATTCTATACCCCGGCCACAACCACCGCAGCATATCACACCCATAGATTCAAGCATTTGAACCATTTTAATGTCCGTGGACACAAGGAAGTTCCTAGAACACATTCAACTTGCCAGAGGACGATATGGACAGCGTCATCAGGACACCCCCATTTTCTTTATGTACGAACATTTCAGGACAACGCGAGTGTTCTTAGAACACTTTCAGCTTGACAACGAACAATACAGACAACGTCTTCAGGACACCCCCTGCGAACATTCCAGGACCCCACGCATCTTCTTAGAACACTTTCAACTTGACACCGATTCCATTCTGTTTATTTACGAACATTTCAGAACAGCCGTGTTATCCGCAGACAAATCAAACACAAGAAAAGCGTCTAGCACATAAAAAAAATACAACATTGCACCTATCTCATACTCCCCCACCCTCCCCAAACACTCTTACACACCAACACACTCCACTAAATACAATTTTTAAACCAAGTTTCACCTCGCTGTCCGCAGTTGTCCGCGAATGCAAGATGGCGGGCGCCACCAAAAATCTGATGCGCTCCACGCCCCACGCCGTCCAATCCGCGAACACGTCGGATGTCCGCAGACATCGCGCAAGCCGCTCACTCATTTTTTTGCCTTACATTTTGGTCATTTTTAAAAAAACTACTGGACGGATTTACACCAAATTTGCAAAAGCACGCTTTCGGGACCAAGCCCCCGCTCCTGCCGCAAATTTGGTGTAAATCCGTCCAGCGGTTTGGGCTGTAGGCGTGCGCAAAGTTTTTTTCCCATTATGTCTATGGGAAAAAACTAAAGTTTTGGGACCCCCCCTATAAGTTTTCCCCCCCTGGACCAAACCTCTCCAAACTTTGCAAAAAAAAAATCAGAGTGGGCCATATACTTTTTTTGCAAAGTTTGGTGAGGATTCGTCCAGGGGGAGCGAAGGTTTAAGCCACCCAAAAAATGCTCTTCCTATGGAAACACCAACTTAACCATAACTACATGGATGCTACCGCGTCCATGTAATATATCTATATTGGGTACATTACTCACCGTAATCGTATTTCTGATGCTTGTATCTGCTTAGATTCACATGCTGTGCATAGGCCGACATCTAGTGGAAGCTGCGGAGTATTAGTTTGATTTTCGAAACTCGAAAATGGGCGTCGACACAGGGCATGCCAGTAATACTATCCCTAGTGTGACGTCCACTGTACCCAAGATACCTCACGCGTCTAGGATCCTCAGATTGTATTTTTTCTGACATGAGGTAGCATGAGGAGTAGCGTGAGTACAGATAATCCAAGCAGATAGAAAGGTAAGACTACAAGCAATCATGCGCCTTCTCTCAGAGGGGAGGAAGGGTGGGTCGCATGTGAATCTAAGCAGATACAAGCATCAGAAATACGATTACGGTGAGTAATGTATCCCTTCTGAGGCTTGTGGAATCTGCTTAGATCACATGCTGTGCATAGATTAGCGAGCAGTACCTGAAGGAGGTGGGATGTGAGAAGGGTCATGAGCAAATAAGTGTCTTAGAACCGCTTGTCCCACTTGTGTATCTGTCTTGGAATGGGTGTCAATGCAGTAATGCTGAGTAAAAGTGTGAATAGAGCTCCAAGTAGCTGCTTTGCAAATGGTGTCAAGGGGTACATTTGCAATGAAAGCCAGAGTGGCCCCAATGCCTCTAGTAGAGTGGGCTCTTGGCGTGAAAGGCAGAGTTCTTTCAGAGAGTGTGTAACAAAGATGGATACAGTTAATAATCCACTTCGAGATGGCACCTTTAGAGACGCGATCCCCCTCTCTGCCTGTAGCTACGGAGACAAACAGTTGATCTGTTTTTCTTAGCGGTCTGGTTTTATTTACATAGTAGAGGACCGCCCTACGCACATCTAGGGTGTGTAGTTTCACCTCAGCCGAGCTTTGTGGGTCCTGGAAGAAAGCCGGAAGCTCGATGGACTGGTTTACATGGAATTTTGATATAAACTTAGGTGAGAACCTAGGGTGTGTGCGTAAAACTAGTTTGTCTTTATGGACAGTAAAGAAGGGATCCTGCACTGACAGAGCCTGAATTTCACTGACCCTTCTTATAGAAGTAATAGCTACTAAGAAGGCCGTTTTATAAGTCAGGTGTTTGAGACTGCTTTATGCATGGGTTCAAAAGGGGGGCCCATGAGCTTGGCTAGCACCACATTAAGGTCCCACCCTGGTGGTGGGTTTGAAACAGGAGGGTGAAGTCTCTTTACTCCTTCCATGAAGGCTTTAACTACTGGTACTTTCCACCACGAAACTTTGCTATGGGAAGTGGTGTAAGCCGACAGGGCTGCCAGGTGTACTTTCAGTAAGTTAAAAACCAATCCTGCATCCAGCAGGTGGAGCATGTATGTAACAATAGTGGAAGGAGTGCAATCAACTGGGTTGATTGATCTACTCTGGCACCAGATAACGAACCTCTTCCACTTGTCAAAGTAACAGTGCCTTGTGTTTGGTTTCCTAGATTCCTTTAGGATGTCCATACACCTCTGTGGCAAATTGAGATGTCCAAACTCTGTGACCTCAGGAGCCATGCTGCCAGGTTCATTGAGTTGGGTTGCTGGTGCACTGTTTGACCTTGGTGCTGGGACAGTAGGTTGTACCAGGCTGGAAGTTTGATGGGCTCGCACACCGCCATCCTGCGTAGGTGTGGAAACCATGGTTGTCTTGCCCACATGGGAGCAACTAGGACGAGCGTCATCGACTCTCTGTTCATCTTGTTCACCACTTTCCTGATGAGGAGTTGGTGGAAAAGCGTACGCAAACATCCCTGACCAGTTCATCCACAGGGCGTTCCCCTGGGAGTCTGGTTGGGGGAACCTGGATGCAAATCCTGGGCATTGTCTGTTTTTGCTTGTGGCGAATAAGTCTATAGTGGGGAAACCCCACTGAGAGAAGATATTTTCTACGACCTCTCTGTGTAGAACCCATTTGTGTTCCTCTGGGAGGGAGTCTCTGCTCAGAGCATCCGCTAGGGAATTGAGCTCCCCTGGAACATGTTGTGATGACAGGAAGATGTTCCGTCTGAGTGCCCATATCCAGATTTTCTGGGCAAGCTTGGACAGATTTGGCGAGCGAGTCCCTCCTTGCTTGTTCAGGTAGAACATGGCTGTTGTGCTGTCCGTCCGGATTTGCACTGACAGGTTTAGTTGGTGGGACTCGAACGCCTGAAGCGCTCTGAATACTGCCAGAAGCTCTAGCAGGTTGATGTGGTTCTTGGCCACTGAGTGAGACCAGAGACCCTGAGCTGTGTGGTGGAGATGGTGAGCTCCCCACCCCGTCAGGCATGCATCTGTAGTGACTATTGCCTGTACCTCGGGATCGTAAAAGGGTTTCCCCTGTGCGAGATTCTCTCTTGTCCACCAGTGAAGGCTTTGTACCAGTGTTGGTGAAACGACCACTAGATCGTCCCACTGACCACTTACCTGAGACCACTGTTTCGCCAACCATTCCTGCATGGGACGCATGCGCAGGCGCGCGTGGGGGACCAGGTAAATACATGACGCCATCATGCCCAGTAGACGCATTGCTTTGCGTACCGTTATTTGTTGACCGGACTGATAATGCGGAATTTGCAGTAGTATATTCCGAATTCTTTCTTCTGAAGGAAGGGTCAACCCCTCTTGGGTATCTAGGATAGCTCCTAGGAATTGTTTTGAGGTGCTTGGCACCAGGCTTGACTTTTTCTCGTTGATTGAGAAGCCTAACTCGTGAAGGAGGTCGATAGTCCTTTGAACGTTTGTCCTGCAAATTCCTGGGGTTTCCCCCGTTATGAGCCAGTCGTCCAGATAAGGGTACACTGGGATTGCCTCCCTGCGTAGGTGTGCAGCCACCACCGCCAGTACCTTGGTGAATACCCTTGGTGCCGAAGCTATCCCGAAGGGCAGTACCTTGAATTGGTAGTGTCGACTGTCCACCTTGAAGCGCAAATACTTTCTGTGCGCTGGGAACATGGAAATATGAAAATAAGCATCTTTCATATCCAAGGTTGCCATGTAATCCCCCTTTTTTAGGAGGGGAATCCCCCTGTAGCGTGGTCATACAAAATTTGTGGGGCTTGACATACTTGTTGGCAGGCCGTAAGTCCAATACTGGGCGCATTGTCAAATCTTTCTTTGGCACAAGGAAGTAAGTTGAATAAATACCCTTGTTTACCCGGTGTCCCGGGACGAGTTCTATCGCGTCCTTTTCTAGCAGAATGGCGATCTCCTCGAGGAGAATCTTCTGATGTTCTAAAGAATGTACTCTTTGTCGTGGAGGATGGTTCCGGGGACGCTGCAGTAGTTCTATACAATATCCTGTGGATACTGTTGACAGCACCCATCTGTCTGACGTGATCCCTTCCCAAGCCTGGGTGAAGTTGGAAATGCGTCCCCCTACTGGAGTTGCGTGAGAAGGTACCCTGAACTGAGCGTCACTGCTTTGGTGGAGGCGTGCCGCCTCCCTTGTTGGGGCTGCCTCTGCCTTTACCACGACCTCTCCTATTACCCCTGCCGTAACCCTGGGTAGACTGTTGGTTGCTGTTCCTCTGTGTACCCTGCCCCTGGTAATAGGTAGATCCTCTCTGGGAATTTTGGCCGCGTGTGCGATGAAAATTACTATTCCCTCTCTGGTTAGGGGGTTTATTGGTTAATGGGCCAAGGGACTTGAGTGTTTCGTATTCGTCCTTGGCATTCTTCAGTGCGTCTTCGACCGCCTTACCAAACAACAGATCGGTTGCCACCGGTTTGTCCAATAATGAAGCCTGGGTTTCTGCCTTAAAACCAGACTGCCGTAACCACGCATGTCTTTTGATAACAGTACCTTCTGCTATCAATCTGCCTGCGTTGTCCGCGGCGTCGAAGGTTGCTTTCAAAATGCAACCAGACACAGCTCTACCCTCTGCGGAAATCCGAGCTAACTGGCCCTTTAAAGGTTCAGGAGCAGAGGCTATGAGTGCCGCGACTTCTTCCCACTGATGGCAGTTGTAGCTGGCCAACAGGGTGGTGGAGTTTGCAATCCTTGCTTGATAGGCGGACGTTGAGGCTACTTTCCTGCCGAAACGTATAGTTTTTTGCTCTCCTTGTCGGGAGGAGCTTCGGACGATGACAAGGGTGTTCCAGCCCTCTTACGAGTGTTGGTGACAACTAGGGAGTCTGGCTTCAGATGTCCTCTTATATAGAGAGGGTCAGACTGGGCCGCCCTGAAAAGTTTTTCAACCCTGGGATTGACTGCTCTGGTGAGGTTGGGGTTCACCAGGGACGGATCTATTCTCCGCTGAATGGACTTAAGGATAGGGATGGTCTGGGCAACAGGCCTCCTTTCTCCCACTAACTCTTCTGCGAAGTCCCTTTCCTCCTGGACACCGTGGGTGTCAATGTGGAAATGTTCTGCTGCACGTGCGAGAACCTCGTTTAGGAGGGGTTTGTTATCGACCGGGGAGACGGTAACCGGGGCTTCGTTCTCTACCGGGGAATCTACTCTGTATGTTTCCGGGTCCTCCTCTTCTTCTTCCTGGTCCTCATCTCCATAGTAGCCAGTCCCGGTTTGCTCTTCTACCATACCAAATTCTTGGTCCTCACCAAAGGAAGCCTCTCTTTGATACAGTGAGTATGGTCTTGCGCATGGTTGAACCTCAAAGGGTTCTGACCTCATCGGAGTTACAAACCGGGGCTTTTTACTCGGGGGGGGGGGATAGGATCAGTAGAGCCTGAGGGAGTCGCCCCTTGTGGATCATACGAGAGGAAATGTTCAGGATTTTTATCATAAAAATCAGCCAAAGAAGACATTCTTGACATGACCCTATCTATGTCTTCACTGGACCATTTTTTGGAACTGGGAATGACTCTCTCAGCAAGTCTATGGGATTTATCCTGAGTAGCTTTGCTGGTTTTAGACATATCAGCAGACCTGGTTTTGTCTGTCTGTTTAGGGGGAAAGGAGTGCTTCACAGGTGTGGAAGAGTGCAAAGGTTGTTTCTTCTGCTGTTTTTCCCCCTCCCCGTGCGTGGAAAAATGTTTTCCCTGTCCTTTAGTGGCTCCGGAGGTTTTCAACGCCTGGCGTCGAGGATCGGGGGTGGTGTCCCTGTCCTTCGAGCGTGGGGCCTCGCTGGCTTTAACTGCGGGCTCCGACTCCTGGAGCGCGGCCTGGGGGTGGAAGTCGTCTTCGTCTTCCGACGATCGAACTTCTGTTAGCCTAGGGAGCGAGGCACTCTTGGCAAGAGTGGATGATTGCCTGGAGTCATGCGGCGATCTTGATCGAGAGCGCCCAGAGGACACCGAATCGGACCGTTCTGTTTGTGCCTCTTTCCGAGAACTCGACGTCGTCGAGTCTCGGTTGGACTTAGTGTGTTTAGTGTGTGTAGTATGTGAAACGCTTGTGTCGCCGGGGGTCTTCCCCATAGCCGCCCTGCCGGACGACCTTCCGAGGTCGGGGACCTGCGCTCGGCTGTCTTTCGACGCCATAATGCCCTCGCCGTCCGAAAGTACGGCATCGCTGCCGTCGCTGAAGGCGCCCTCCGCTGCCATGGCCGCCTGCCTGGCGTGGTGGGCCCAACGCTTCGTCGAACGGTCCTTAAGTGTCTTAGGTTTAAACCTACTACACGCTCTGCAGTTCGCTTCGGGGTGGTCTCTAGGCAAGCAGAGATTGCACGTGGCGTGCCTGTCGACCCAAGGGTATTTGCGATTGCACTTGGGGCAGAATTGAAAAGGGGTACCCTCCATACGCACCTTGAGGCAGCGGGCTGTTAAGTGTAGGAAATGTATAAGGTGTACCTATATACCAAGAGTGTAGAGTATGTACCACCCCCCACTCTCCCTACTTGCAGGGCCGAGGCCAGAGGCCTTCCAAGGCCCGGGCCGAGGCCAGGGGCCTTCCGAGGCCCAAATCCGTCGTGCAGCAGCCGACGGTCGATTTCTTCTCCAGCCGGCGTCGAGTGTCGTAGTTCGACGTTGGGGTGGGGAAGGATGTCAATAGATTATTATTTTAAAATTTTTAGCAAAAGTATGGCTTAGGCCAGGGGACTCCGCAAAATGCTTCCGAACAAAAGGGGCACTCCTGTAGGGCAGCGGAGCTCTAAAACATCCTTGCAAACCATATGCCGCGCTACAGACACCTACCCGACAAAGGGCATTGTATTGTGCATGTACTGCAATGCGCTACTCTACAGAGGGAAGGTACTTGGAAGTGTGTGGGAAAGGTGCAGCCGGGCGCATAACAATGACTGGCACCTATGTAGGTGAGAACCACACAATAATTCCTTTTCTCGGCACGTCCCCTATGGTATCCATGCAGGTGCAGCCCCTTCTGCACCGGGCCGTTCCTGCTGTTCCCTCTGTGGCGTGTGTCAGAAGACCATAATAAATGGAAATAAACTGGGAAAGGAAAAAAGGGAAATAAAAAAGCATCTTTCAGGGATGAACAATGGAATTGCCAATGAACGGATACAGGCCGGGAGGCGTGGCAATGTGCAAAACACTGTAGTTCAATCGGTTGGAAAGGAAGTCGCTGCAGAAAGTGGTTTCTTCAAGTGTTGCACAGCGTTTTGAAGAGTGTTAGTGCGCAACACGTACTACAAAAATGTTTCCATTACTTTCAAGTAGGGCAACAAGGCAATTTGGATGGGGTGTGAAGAAATCGGGATGGCAGGCATAGTAAGATCAACTTTATAGCTGGGGAAAACTGTTTGTGCTGTGAAACGTCATTTTCCCTTGTGTGAAGTACGCCATTGGCACATGTCGTACAAAGGCACAAATACACTTCTTCGCAATGTACTGCGCTTTCTTCATTTGCGTACCAAATAAACAATGACGAAGCCACATCGGTGTATGCATAATGCGATAGAAAGTTATGCAAACGATCGAAAACCAACGCATGACCTGGGCAAGTGCAGCCTTCATCGCAAACGGCACTGATACGCGTGTAACATGCTGTGCAATTTTCCCTCCACAATGAACAACAATGATGTCGGCATGATTGCATTCCACTAAAGTGTCACACAGACAAACCAAAATCAGTCACTTAATTGTATATACTCCATAGCACTACACATCCACATGATAGATTCCAAAATGAGCAGCCAGTGCACAGTGTTTTCCATTCACTTTCAATGTATTTCGAACTCCCATAGAACCCGCACGCTGTGGCTCTTGAAACACACATCCATAACCGCACCCTCTGCATTTCTGTTCACACATACACTGTGTACCACAGTCTATGCGTACACACCACACCCATAAACCTTATTGACCAATCCCGTAGCCTCTAGAGGCCCATTTCTATGGCCGTCACCTGCAAAATGGGCGTATCTAATACGTGCCTTCTTGCAACTATCTCAATAGTCACTGACTTTTCGTGCTATGCGCACGCAGGAGTGGGGGAATAACTCAACCAGGTCAGGGGACGTCATTACTTGTGGCGGCTCTTTAAATAACCCTTTTTTTAAAATGTCCTTCCATAGAAACACCTTTTTGTGCAGTTTTTTTAAGTATTTCTGTGTTTTCTACATCAGCTCACATTCTTAAAATAGGGTCTTCACTGCAGCCTGTAGATTGTGAAAGAAAATGTCATTGCTATATACTGAGAACAAATGTTGTCATTCTCACAGGAGAACATCCCAGCAGCACTCAAGAAGTCACACATGCTTCTGTTGATGACACCTTCCAACTTCTGGCTGGTGACAGAAATCATTGAAATAGTTCCACACTATTCTCTGGGCTATACATGAGGAAAGCGCCTTGGCAGTGGGAAAAATGTGCTGCACTGCTTTCATCATCTTCTTCAGTTGATGGTACACACAGGAATAAGGCATGGAACCAACAAAGGCGGCTCCAAAGTGCACAACCACAACATGTACAGGTCCGGAAGTGGTCATGCGTTGACATTCTACAAGCACTCCGGCGAAACAACATGCTTTTACACTGTGCCACAAAGCCTCCACTCCCGCCAAACCAAAATTGCCAAAAAAGCCTTCTTGGAGGGCATACACGACCAGATCTTCCACAAAGGCATCCCCCATGACGAAAACTGTGCCTCCTGCCATGTTTGCCAGCCACACTACACAAAGTAATGGAAGAAATGATTGTCCCCCTTTCCTGTGACGTACACCCTCAGCACCCGATTGGCCAAAGGCCATATTCCCATTTCCATCGGCCAACATGGTGAGAAGCGCAGAATGTGGCACGGGCCTTTCCCCAATTAGCTTGAGGGACGCACCCCAGTGACGCAGAAGGGGTCCTTTTCCCTATTAGTGCTCTTTCCTGTGACGCACACCCCGGGCACCCGATAGGACAATCCCTACAGTCCCATTTCAATAGGCCAGCATGGTGAGAAGCGCCGAATGTGGCACGTGCGGTTCCCCAAGTACAGCGAGGGCTGGGCTCGAGTGAAGCAGGAGTCGTCCTTCCTATTGCTGCACACCCAAAGCACCTGGTTGGACAATCCCTACAGTCCCATTTCCGTGACCGCCATCCACAGAATCCCCGGATGTGGCTTTCGTGCTTCGTGCGGGCGTTGGGGAATAACTTGCAACCAGGGTAGGGGGAGTTTGTGGTAAGGGGCGGCTCTTAAAAGAGCCTTTTTGTATTTTTTCTTTTTTAGATACTTCTACGGAAACACCTTTTTTATCGGTTTTTATTTGCTTTTGTGTTTCCTTGTGCTCATATTAGTACAGTAAACTCTTCACTGCATCCTGTAGACTGGCAAACAAAACTGCATTGCCAATGGGTGACAACAAAATGCCATTTTCTTGAAAGAACTCTGCAATATCAAGCTGGGCAGGGGATTGGGTCTTCCATCATAAATGTATAAAGGATTGTTTATTTTTTTGACGTGTGTGCGAGCAACTTTTTTTGTTTTTTCTCTGTACGTGCAAATCTGTATGCCTCTCCTCACATTTTGACCACATTCTGGTCAATGCTTCTTTCATAGTGTAAAAGAAAAACGGCATTGCCAATGGCGCTCAAATAAATGCCATTTCTACGGAAGCACTGCATATTTTGCGAACTCATGATCTCACAGTGGGTGGAGAACATGCCAACAGTCTGCATAAATTCACGCATAATTCTGTTTATAACACACCTTCCAACCTCTGGCTGGGGACAAATTACACAGTCATGGGCTTTTTCTTCTCTTGGTGTTATGCATGGGAAAACAACCTTGGCAGTAGGAAAAATCTGCATCAATGCATTCAGCAACCTCTTCAGGTGACGGAGTAAACATCCACACGACATGTAACCCAAATGAAAACTTCCATAGTGCACCACGACAAAGTCAACGTTCGTAAAGGACGCCACATATTTGCAAAAGCGAATCATCCTGCCGAAACTGCAGTCACCCTTACAGCGCCAGAAAGCATCCACTCCTTCCAACCCGAAATTACCAGCTACGCCTCTTTGCACACAACACCTGTGCAGATGGCGCACAAAAGGTATCACCGACGATAAGCACTGTGCGTTTCTCCACCTCCACCAACCTCAAGACACAGTATTGGGACAAAATGGTACCGCCCAGTCCGGTCAACCACAACCTAAACACCTAATTGCCTATTTCCCACAATTCCATTTCCATGTCCACCATGTTCATAATGGCAAAATGTGGCACGTACGCTTTCCCATCTAGGCTGAGGGGAACGGCCGATTAAAGCACACACACGGTACGTCTTCCCTTTGCACCGGCATTTTTGCAGAACTTCCCATTGGGTGCTGTCAAATTTTCAAACACGCATGCAACAATCACATACAAAACCTCTGCACAGTATCATTTCTGTACACCACTCCATATTTACCGTTAAACATTCAGTACACGTTCCGTTTGATTCCAAAGCCCCTCCACCAGAAACTTCTGCTAAAGAATGCACAATTGCAGCATCCACAAAGATCCTGAGGCGCACCCAGCACACCTTTGGCCATGCACACAACAATGCAGCCCTTTCCACACCCACCACAACACTATGGATCCATGTATGCAACCATGTGGCCACCTAACATTATGCACAAACGTAACATTTGTAGCAGCACTTCTACCCAACTCCCCCAACACTATAAAACACCAATTCACGAAAACGTGTCACAATTAGCAACATCCACAAACCTACCACTGCCTGCACCACCCATACCCACTACCATTCACAAAGTATTGTGTCACTGGCAACCTATGCACAACAGCTTCACAACATTGAGCCTACTTCAATAAATCTGCACACAGCAGAGTAACCAAGCACATATAAGCTGCAATTCAACCATACCCTCTTCCATATTCACATTACGTAAACACTGCACCCTGTGGCCACACTACACAACTTCTCACTGCACCATCTCCTACCGTACACCAAATACTGTAGCATGTTACAACTATCACCACAACCATGGAACACACAGTACACGCTTTGCAACTCACTTGTGCTGCTGTAGCACATCTACAATGTGCTCCACACCCATTCCCCAAAGATCACCACCCTGTGCCTGATGCACTATCAAACCTACATTGCTGCAGTGGGTGTGCTCCTTGCACATATTCCCTGCACCGTAATACAACCATGCATGTCAGCATGTCTCCAACTACCAATCTGCACATACGCACCACTGGCACCAGCACTCCTACCCAACCTCCACACCTCAATGGATATGCACAGCGTTAAATGCAACAGTTACCATAATGTAAAAAACATTACACTGTCTATGGCACCCCTACGCCCTTTCATTCACATACTATGGTCTTACCCACTTCCACTCACAGTATTATGTCACTGCCAACCTAACCACAAAATGTTCACAACATTGCCCATACTCCAAGCAATCTGCACACAGCACACTATCCAAGCACATATAAGCTGCCCTCCAACCATAGCTGCTACCATACTAACAGTATGCAAACACTGCACCCAGTGCCCACGCTGCATGATTTTTCAGTGCTCCATCTCCAACCACACATGGAAAACTTTATCATGTTTTAACAGTCACCTGATCTGCGAAAGCAAACATACACGCATGGCAGCCCACTTCTGCTGTTCTATTGAGTCGGAAATATGCTCCACACCCATTCTGTACAAGTGAACACCCTCTAACTGATGCAGAGTCAAAAATGCATTACTGCCGTGGGTGTGCTCAAGACCTAGGGCTTACGGCCTTCGGCCATGCACCCAATGGTCTAGGCCATACACACCCACCGTAACGTAATGCCACCAGGCATGTCACCAACTACGACAATCCACATACACAGCACTGCCAATAGCACTCCTACCCAACCTGCGCACCGCCAAGCAGCTATGCAGGAAAAATTGCAACAGTTACTATAATGTACAACTACACTGTCTCCTGCACCCCTGTGCACTTTCATTCACATACTACGGCTGTGCCCACTTCCATTAACAAAGTATTATGTCAATGCCAACCTACCCACATACTGTTAGCACACACCACACTATGCACGCACCCCCTCTACCGGATGCAGAGTCAGACATGCATTGCTGCTAAACTTTGCACACACATTCCTAGGGTGAACATGCATATTTGTGGAAATTTGAAGAAAGTTTGGAAAATGTGTTTATGGTGAAATGGACAAAATGTTGCAAAAAGGCGAAACAAGGTCTCACAGCTGTGGGATTTTGATGAACAGATACTCCATAAAATATGTGATCCTTGTATGTGATTTTCATAGAGGTTACAAATGTATAAATATGTATTTAGGACAAAATTTTGATACTAGTGGCTAGGTGATGTTTCGAGGGATTGTAAAAACCAAACCATAAACTTGACATCATCTGTCTTTGATCCAATCACTCGGATGCAAGGCAGAGATGAGGCTCTGATCCAATCCCAGTTCACTGGGGCAGTTTAGTTAAGCCGGCCGATACACCCGTTTTATGATGTCATTTTGACATGATAAATAGGGACATCTGACAACACATAGGACAGATTCTCTCTTCAGATTCCAGCGAAGCACTCTGATCCAGCATTCAACATCCATCCTTTAACATCCTTCCAGATCCAGATGCCAATCACCAAGCCAAGCAGTAGGTGAACCATTTTCAGTTAGGCCTCCATCCTCAATTAATCCTCACAACCCAGTGGAGCGCTGTGGTGTGGGGAAGCATCCTGAAACTATCTGGCTTGCTACCATAATGCTTGCCTGATGAACTCGCCATCCCGCTGATCTGAAATATCCAGAAACAAGAAGGGCAGACCCTGTGGAGTTCCGGTGACCGGCCTAGCTGATCCTGTCCCACACCTGATGTGCTGTCCTTCCCTGATAGACCCGATCCATTGACTAGAATCTTGACAGGCCTAAAATCTTAAATCCAAGTGGATTGTGAGTATTAACAGGATGCTAGAGAACTATTGTATACCTTGCCTTATCTTGTTCCACCCTAATTTCTGGACTATCCTCACTTTCATAACCAGTAACAGTGTCAAAATCTTAGTGCTATCTTATTCGGTCTATTTGCTAAAGCGTCAATTCCATAGTCATTTTTATTTGTGTAATTCTCATCCAAAAATCCCACTTCGAGTGTTTGGACTGGTTCCGCCAGGGAAGGCGCTGGGGATCTGTTACTGAAGTCATGATTCAGTCTCAGAGCTTACTTTGCCCCACCCTGGTTGTCTAGTCTGCATGCTCTAGCCTTGAGTAAAAGCATAATACATATTTTCTGGTTTTAATCTGAAGTTCTTGTCCAAATTTGTGTCTTTAGAGAAGGGTGTGATGTGAGTGGTATATCATTCAGAATATTGAACTTCTAGATAAAAATAAATAAGGGTTTCATTTGCGCACTACATTGCTAGGCGAGACCTGGGTGTGTGCCTGATTGAAATCCCTTACACATGGCAGCTCACTTCGGCTGCTCTATTGCGTCTAAAATATGCTCCACACCCATTCTGTACAAGTCACCACCCTCTGATGCAGAGTCAAAAATGCATTACTGCCGTGGGTGTGCACAAGCCCTAGGCTCTTGAGTGCATGGCCTACGGCCTATGGCCAAGCACCCAATAGTCTAGGCCTTGTACACTGCAACGTAATGCCACCATGCATGTCACCAACTACGACAATCCACATACACAGCACTGCCACCAGCACTCCAACCCAACCTGCGCACCGCCATGGAGCTATGCAGGAAAGAATTGCAACAGTTACCATAATGTACAAATAAAACACAGTCTCCTGCACTGCTGTGCACTTTCATTCACATACTACGGCCGTACCCACTTCCATTCACAAAGTATTGTGTCACTGCCAACCTACCCACATACTGTTCGCAACATTGGCCCTACCCCAACCAATGTGCATACACCACACTATGCAAGCACCACCCTCTACCAGATGCAGAGTCAGACATACATTGCTGCGGTGGGTGTGCTGAAGCCCCAGGCTCTTGAGTGCATTCCCTACGACCTATGGCCTTCTGCCATGTACCCAATAGCCTAATCCTTCAACAGACCCACCGCAACTTCATGCACCCATGCATGCCTCCATTTGCCCAACTACCTCTATCCATCCGCAGAGCAGCCACAGGTGCTCCCATCCAACCTAGTTTAGTTTAGTTTGTTTATTTATTTATTTATAAAGCGCGTCCGAACCCTCAGGTAGCTGGGCGCATAATCATGTGCACAGCAGTGTTACATATCGTTACACGAACATCATAATACAACAGACAGAGCATATATTAGTCCAGGCTCTGAATGTTTACATTCAAGAGTAGAATATACCGAGATAAGTATGTACAGAGAATAGGCACAAAAAAAGTTACAGTGGCTAATGCGGACCGGGTTACAGGTTAGTCCTGAATAGGCTATAGATAGAGTAAACATTACTACAGGTAGAGAGCGGCGGCTGGCCGGTCGTGTCAGTGAAAGTCTGGAAGTTTAGGCTAGTAGCCATGATTTTACCATGGCTCTGAACGGCCAGAATGCGGCTTCCGATCTAATTGTAGTGGGGAGGGTGTTCCAACATTGTGCTGCGAGCAATGGAAAACTGGAGCCACCTTCTGTTTTTAGGTTATAATTAGGGATCTTTAGTTGGTGCAGGTAAGGTGTTCTGGTGGGTCTAATGGGGCAGTATCTAGAGAATTTGTCAGAAAGGTAACGTGGGGCAGTACGTGATAGGCACTTGTGGGTGATGACCAGTGTTCTTAGCTTAATTCTGTCACGGATCGGGAGCCAGTGGACTTCTTTTCTAAAAGTGGATATGTGTGCCTTGCGCTGGAGGTTGAGGGCACATATAAGTGCATTATTTTGCAGGATCTGGAGTCTATTCAAGTTCTTAGTGGTAGTGCCTAAGTAGAGTGTGTTGCAATAGTCTAATTTAGACAATATCAGCGCTCTAGATAGGGTGAGGCAGCTAGAGGTGGAGAGAAAAGGCCTACGGGCATTGATCAATTTATTGGTGTATGAGGTAGCTGAGATGGTAGAGTTTGTTTCTTTAGTGATAGGGTAGAGTCGAGGTATACACCTAATGTTTTAACCTGTTTGGAAACTTTTATGATGTTGCCATCAATGGTAAAGGATTGGTACCTTTGGTCCAGTTTGTTGAGGCGAGCCTGGAGCCTACGATAAGCAATTCTGTCTTATCGTCGTTAAGGCATAGACTGTGTGTGGCCATCCAGGCTTGGATTTCTAAATAGATCTCATTAAGCTTTGCAACATCTTCTTCATAGCTACCAGTGAGCGTGATGAGGACCTGGGTGTCGTCTGCATAATTAGTGTAGCTGACACCCATATCGTCAAGACGGTCAAATAGGAGCTTCGTGAAGATGTTGTAAAGTGTGGGAGAAATGCAGGAACCTTGCGGCACTCCACATGTGATTGGGATAGGGTCCTCAGCCGCAGTGGGGGGCGAAGACTCTAGTCGACCTGTCAGACAGAAATGACTGGATCCACTTAGTGGCATTCTGAGAGAATGCAGCAGCCGAGGAGAGGTGTTGAGTGAGGATCTGGTGGTCAACCAGATCAAAGGCAGCAGAGAGATCCAACAAGAGCAGGATGGCCAGTTTGCCCTTGTCTTTGGCGTCATCCATTTGGATTTTTAGATCCAAGAGGGCAGTTTCAGTCCCGTGCCTTGGTCTGAAGCCGGATTGTCGCAGGCCTAGGAGGTTGTTGTCTTCCAAATGTTGTTGTATTTGGAGATGGGCTACCCTGTCCAAGATTTTGAGAAGAAATGGGACTGTGGTGATGGGTCTGTAATTTGTGGGGATGTTGGGATCTAGGTTGGGTTTTTTGAGTAGGGGTAGGACCCACGCTTCTTTAAGGTTGTTGGGGACCACTGAGTTTTTGAAAGAGGAGTTGATCAGCGAGGTGATGAGAGGGGCTAACTCATTAGCGCCATCTTTGATGACAGATGCTGGGCAAATGTCACCTTTGCAGTTGGATGGTTTGAGGCTGATGATTATCTTGATTACTTCCTCTTCTGTGACTGGTGAGAAGTGGAAGGATGGGCAGATAGGGATAGTGTGGTTAATTTTGCTGCTGGGGTTCTGCTTGGAGGCAAGGCTAGCTTTTTTTGCTTCTATCTTAGTTTGTAGGAGGGCAATTTTGTTAGCGAGGGAGAGCTGGATATTATTCCACCAGGCCTTGTCTTTGATGCAGTCCTCTGTAGGAGGCAATGGTGATTCAAGTTCTCTTAGTATAGAGAAGAGTTCTTTGGTGCCAGATTTGGCATTTTGTATTCTCAAGTTATAGGTCTCTTTCTTAGCATTTAAGATGGCAGATTTGTAGTTGGAAGCAGCTGAAGCAAATTTGTCTTTAGTGGAGAGAGAAGGGGCTTTTCTCCAGCTGGTTTCTGCAGTTCTTTTAA
Organism: Ambystoma mexicanum; assembly: GCF_040938575.1. Taxonomy (NCBI): domain Eukaryota; kingdom Metazoa; phylum Chordata; class Amphibia; order Caudata; family Ambystomatidae; genus Ambystoma; species Ambystoma mexicanum. The sequence goes on from NC_090922.1 coordinate 1,196,811,441, forward strand.
TATTACGGAGAGCTTTTAATTCTGCTGAGAACCATTTGTTGGAGTGGGCAATAGGTTTGGCTTTTCGTTGTTTGAGAGGAGCGATCTGGTTGAGGGCTAGTTCTAAAGTATTGTTATATAGGTCTACTATGGCTGCTGGGTTGTTTTTTTGCGTGGGTAGATTAGCTTTACTGATAGGCGCGAGAAGAGGTTTGAGGTTCTCTATAGTGATGTTGCGGATATTTCTGGAGATTATTTGAGGTAACTTTGTGGGTCGTGTGGTAGATGGTAAGGATCTAGGTAAAGAGAAGGTAATAAGATGATGGTCAGTCCAAGCACAGGGAGTGATGTCAGTCAGTGAGAGGTTGCAATTGGCATCTGCAAGCCAATCCAAGGATCTTCCTTTTGTATGTGTGGGTTGATTAGTGTGTTGGGTGAAGCCTAGATGAGTAATCGTCATTAAGGGAAGTGGCTTGGTTGTCATTGTCATGTGCAATTCACTCCCCTTCTGAAAATTACCTGCCACCACTCACCACTGAAAAAGGTCGCTGCAAACAAGTCGCGGCAGAAGCTATCGGGCCGTTACGACAGCTGCCTCCAATCACTACAAAGTAGTCGCCTGTCTAGGTACCCGCAAATTGGTGCAATACGCACGAATGCTGCAGCCACTCCTCCGTTTTCTTCCACCCATTTACATATGTCACATGAACCACTTCTCACTCCTCAGCCCTTTCCCTCCCTTCTTGCCGCCAACATATGGCGTACAGTATATTTTGCAGACCCTTCGGGAGGCGCACTGTCCTCCGAAACACAATGGCAGTGTTTGCCAAAAAAACTGAGGGAGAGCACGCTTCCCTCCAGCCAACCACCCACCGCGTCCAAAGTTTGCCGACAGCACGCCGTACCACAAGCCAATGACACTTCGGTCTGCGGAGCGAACAGGGATCACAAATTTGTTGGGATGTACATTTCAGTACTTTGTAACAAAAGTACTGGTCCAATTTCCACCAAACACACAAAAGCACGCTTTCTGACCCAAGCCCCCACTCCTGCCGCAATTTTGGTGCAAATCCATTCAGCCATTCGGCCTGTAGGCATGCGCAAAAAATGTTCCCCACTCAGTCTATGGAAAAAAAACATTTTGGGGCCCCCCTATAACTTTCCCCCCTGCACGAAACCTCACCAAAGTTGATGAAAAGATTCAGAGCTGGCCATATACTTTTTTGCAAAGTTTGGTGAGGATTCGTCCAAGGGGAGTGAAGTTATTAGCCGCCGAAAAAATGAAACATAGTCTGCCTCATCGCGCGTTTGGCGGTAACACTTAAATGCAGCGATAACACTATTACCGCCGCATTTAAGGGTCCGCCAAATCACAGCTTGGTGCATTTCCCCCAGCTCAGAGCTGGGGGCAAATCCACTGCGATTTTGCTGATTTTCGGCGCTATTACCACTGACGGTAATAGCGCCGGCGGTAATATCACCTGGGAATGAGCACTTACCGTTCCGCCAAACCTGTGATTCGGCGCTAATAGCGCCGAGGGGGTTGGTGGTAGGGCTAATAGCCCCAGTGGTAATACCGCCAGGGTTAGTGTCCAACTCTTGATGAGGCCCAGTGTGTGGGCATTCCTTTGTGGGGGCTTGGGAATCGCTGTACTTAAGAACCAGCCTGCATCGCCTCCTGAAAGTTTAAGCCTGGCTGCTCATCCACTGTTACCAAATTGAGAGCCATGGCTGGGGTGTTCTGTGCCTTTATGATATGATATGGTATTTGTAACGCGCCTATACACAAGTGTTTCAAGGCGCGACGAGGCAGGGAGGGAGGGAAACAAGGGGAAGACAGACAAACGATCCTACTAGGCCAGGTGTCATTCAGATCGCGCAAGTGCAGAGGTAAGGGGAAAAGGAGGAAGTGCAGGGGGAGGAGGTGGGGGGGAAGTGCAGTACAAGGTAAGTAGCGTAAAAAAAATAATAAATAATAAATAATAAATAAAAAGGGCCAGCTGGTGGCAAGTGCGAGGTAAGTGCAGAGCAAGTGCTGGGAAGGGGGCTGTAGGGATACAGTGACAGTCCCACAGTGCAGGGGGAGCCAGGGAGGCAGTGCAAGTGGAGAGTGGCTGGGCCCTGGACCGAGGTTGCTGAGAGTGGCCCAGATGCAGGTTTAGTGCTGAATTCAGTGGGGAGTTAAGCAGGATTAGCAGGGGAGAGGGAGAGAGAAGGCAGAAGCGAAGAGGAAGGTTTTGAGGTGCTTCCGGAACCGGAGATGGTTCTCCTCAAGTTTCAGGGAGGCAGGAAGGCTGTTCCAGAGGGAGGCCCCTGCTGCGGAGAGAGATCTACCCCCAGCTCGTTGCTTCGAGAAGCGGCTGACCATGAGGGAGTTGGAGACGGATGAGCGAAGGGCTCGTGAAGGAAGATATTTAGGAAGAGAGAGTTGAAGGTATTTAGGTCCCAGGCCCCAGAAGGCCTTGTGGACAATGCAGAGGGTTTTGAACTTAATCCTCGCAGCCACTGGGAGCCAGTGAAGAGATTTCAGTCCTGGAGAGATACGGTCCCTGGGCTTGAGGCCAAGGACAAGTCTCGCAGTTCTGTTCTGGATAAGTTGCAGAGGGCGGAGAGTGGAGGCAGGCAGATTAAGATAGAGGCTGTTACAGTAGTCCAGCCTAGAGAGAACCAGGGCTCGGGAGACAGTGAGCTTCTGGGGGAAGGAGAGGAAGGGAAGAATACCTCTGAGGAGGTGCAGCTGGTAGTGTGACTTCTTAGAGACGTCAGATATATGAGGAGAGAAGGAGAGTGTGGAGTCGAAGATGACCCCGAGGTTTTTAGCCTTGCAGGTAGGGGCAGGAAGGGGGCCAAGGGAGGCCGGCCAGAGAGCTGCAGGGAAGGAGGGAGTGGGTGTGCCGATGAGTAGAATCTCAGTCTTACTGGCATTGAGGCAGAGGTCATTGGCGGCACACCATTCCTGGATAGCAGACAGACAGTCGGAGATGAGGGAAGGAGAGGAGGAGGCCGAGGGTAGCCTGAAAATGAGCTGGGTATCGTCTGCATAGCACTGGAAGTAGGGGCAGAGAGCGGCGATGCGGTGGGCAAGGAGTGCCAGATACTGGTTGAAAAGCCAGGGAGAGAGGTTGGATCCCTGGGGGACACCACAGGTGGAGAAAAAGATGTCAGAGAGGAAGGAGCCCATTTGGACCTGGGAGGGTCGACCGGAGAGGAAAGAAGTCAGCCAGGCCAGAGCCTGACCAGTGATACCCAGGTTATCACGGAGACAGTTGAGCAGGATGGCATGGTTGACAGTGTCAAAGGCAGAGGAGAGATCGAGCAGAATGAGAACACAGGGAGTGTTGGAATCGAGGTTCAGGAGCAGGTCCTCATGGATGTTCAGGAGAGCAGTTTCCGTGCTTCTGGCCGCTCTGAAGCCGGATTGATGGTCATGAAGATTACCAACAGATTCAGCATGGAGGTTAAGCTGGGAGATGGCCAGTTTCTCCAGGAGCTTACCCAGGAAGGGAGTAATGGAGATTGGGCGATAATTGGCCGGGCAGGAGGGGTCGGCAGAGGGTTTCTTGAGGAGGGGGTGCACAAGGGAGTGCTTGAGGGGGGATGGGAAGACTCCAGAGGCGAATGAGTGGTTGCAAAAGTCAGCCAGGGAAGGAGCCAGGGAGTCGATGTGGTCCTTGATGGTTTTGGAGGAACAGGGGTGAACCTGTTTAGACGAGGCTTTCATAGATCGGACTTGTCTGGAAACCTCATCAGCAGAAAAAGGTGGAAAAGCAGAGAAGGAGGGTGGAGGGGTGGCTGCAAGAGAGCAAGAGGAAGAGCCGGGAAGAGAGGGAGGGAGGAGAGAGGAGGAGAGCGAGGACAGGATGTCCTGAGTTTTTGAGATGAAGTGCGAGGCCAGTGCAGTGCAGTGCAGAGGGCCTGGGAGGGGACAGGAGAGGTAGAGACTGCAGCGGGGTTGGCCAGCTCCTTGCAGATTTTAAAGAGTTCGGCCGAGTTGTTAGATGCCTCAGAGATGCGGGCTTGGATAAGGGCTCTCTTCTTGGTGAGAACGGAGAGCCGGTATTGCCTTTGGAGCAGGCGACAGGCCAGTTTGTCAGAGGATGAACATGAAGCACGCCATTTCCTCTCTGCCACCCTACACTTGCGTTTTAGGGTGACGAGATCCGAGTCATACCAGGAGTTACATTTGGCTTTGGGCTTCAGGCGGATTCTCATGACGGGGGCAAGGATATCGAGAGTATCAGATATAGAAGAATAGAGCATGGAGAGGGCTGTGTCAGGGTGGGAGTCAGCCGAGGGGGGAGGAGGGGGCGAGAAGGTAGCAGCGAAAGCCTCAACTGACACGCGCTTCATGGGTCGGATGACCGAGAAGGTGGGTGGCAGTGAAGAGGGTGGCTTTGCCTGTGGGGTAGGGAGGGAGAGGTGGGAGGATAGGAGAAAGTGATCGCTCCAGGAGAGAGGAGTGGAGAGAGGAAGGGAGAGGGGAAGGGCAGAAGAGATCAGAGCATCAAGAGTGTGCCCTGCAGAGTGAGTAGGCCCAGATGGGAGAATAGAGAGTGAGAGAGAGTTACAGAGTTCGCGAAAGAGACCAGTGGGGGGACAGGAGGCATCGAGGTGGATGTTGAAGTCACCGAGAAAGAGGAGTTGGGTGGTTGAGGACAGGAGTGAGGAGGAGAGGTCAGCCCATTCAGAGAGGAAGGAGGAAATTTGACCAGGTGGCCTACCCTACCATATAGAGGGCAGAAGTACAGATAACCCCCTCCAGTCTTTACACTTCCCACTCCAGAGAGGCAGCCCTGGGACACACCGCAGAGAGGGGTGTCCACAATTATCAGGCCATTCCAGGCTGATATCTCTCTCCCCAGAGAAGGAACAAGGAAGGACTGTCAGCGCCTGACAGGTGAGGTACCTGATAGGAGGACGGGAGCCAGCCTGACTTCTGTGTACGAGAGCACAGGGGTGTCTTGTCAGAACTCATTGCTCTCGAAGACAGTTTTCCCTCTGTGGTTGAAGCAACTGAGAGGAAGGAGGGAAGAGATCCGTGTGGGTGGAGGGACTGTGGACAAGAGCAGTTTTACTCGGTTTTCCTTAGTAGATTTTTTATTTGTTTGTGCATGTCGCGATTTATGGAGAAAAAAACGTAACCCTCCTGCTAATTGGACGTCTTGTCCCGTTTTCAGCTCCACACATTCTCTCACCCGTGTCATCGTAGGTCACGTTTGGGACGGGTGTTGTGATTCATTGAGCCTGCTTGCAGCGGCCATCTGTTTTACAGAGAAAAAAAGCTGAGTTGTGTCTCTCGTGGCAGGACATGCATTCAAGTTACCTGAACTGCGGTTTTAGAGGGGACTTTCTGGTATCCAAATGTATTATCCACTTGGTTGTCTGAGGAAGAAAATAAAAACGAACACTAGCCTCATACGTGGTCATATTCCTGTATTGTTTTTTTTTCCTCTATCTTCCATTCATTCATTCATTCATTTGCTGCATTGGACTCGCCCATTTATACATCGGACAGATATCTCAGGATGATGTGGGGCAAAGTTCCTCTTGAGCAAAGGGAGGTGAGAGATTACTAAAGGGTCCATGGCGATGAGGAAAACTGAACTCTGCCAGCGCCTATGCTTTCCAGGCCTTACCCTATTCAACGGGTAGGGTTCTGCCCCTACTGCACACAGCCGCATTGCAAGGACTATATTGATACTGTCAAGTTCTGTGGGCACTTTATACTCGTTGCCATTTTAGGCATATTTCCTTTGGTTTTGCGCCAGCCCATGTTCCTTTGGGCTGTTGTGATTTTTGTCATGTGTGTGACTTTGTGTATGTGTGTTAGACTGCGGCTACCAGGGTTTTCTCGGGGTATTTGCATAATGAATATTTAATTTCTCATTCGATTTACATATTGCTGGGGACGTTTGAAGGAATGTGATTCAGCTTAAACTGTACCCTCACACTGACGCATAACTTATTGTATTTGAAATCGTTAATATAGCACGCGCAATGGTGGAACTGTTGTGTCCAGTTGTGTAGGCTCAGACGGGGTTTGTAGTAGCCGAGAGGAAAGACCCCGACTCATAAGATATTTGTTAATGAAGGTAGAGTGTATTTAAAATATAGTTCTAGTTTCATCTTTCAAGCATTTGAACCCATGGTCATTCTAACAAAATATGAACTGTGATGTCACTCATGATGTTTTGGAAGATCAAAGTGCATTTCTACTTTTGTGCCACTTTTTTGATGTAATGCTATGATATGATATATGTTATTTATAACGCGCTTAATACCCAGAGGTTTCTAAGCGCGGACCCGGGGATCTGCTATAATTATTTATATAGTGCTGGTAAACAACACCCTGCCTCAGGGGTAACAAAGCCATTAGAGGTGCCTTGCCTTTATTTCCATAGAGAACATAAGGTTTTTCTTTCTTTATAGGGGTGCTGCGATATTTTAGGTCCACAGGTAAGGTGTGTTGGTAGTTATTTCCCATCAAGAGCCCTCAGTGCACTGCCGCTCTCCCCGGATTTCCAAGTGCATGTTGCACAGTAAGGGGTGTGCCCATTTCCATTTTACCTACAGGTTGCTGTTCAATTACACAATATCACAGGTGCTCCTCATACGTTGCAGGTTTAGAGCAGATACCCCCTACACTACCGGAGGCACTGCTGAGATTTGGGGAAGCACAGCAGCCTAAAAAGGATTTCCTGTTTTTTAAAAGAAATAAGTCAGTAAAGTATACTGGCTCCTTTCTCACAAGTGGACAATAGAGCGCATGACTCTGTGCTACCTTCAGTGCGCACCGAAGGACTTAGTCCTGAGGTTTGTTTTTCAGTGGCAGAGGTCCCATTACATGTCAGCACTGATGAAATCCTGGCCATGACCAGTCCTTGGAACTTGTCACTGGGAAGATAAAAAGTCTGGCGCGCATCCCTGGTCAGGACAACAAATGTTGTAGTTTTCTTAAGGGTAAAACCTTGCCCTCAGAGATTCGAGGTCTTTAGACGCCTGGCCCAGAATACCTTGCATCGTGACCCTATTAGGTCGACCACAGATGCCATAGTCATTGCTGCCGCTGAAGTAGAGGCTGTTAGAGTGACACTGGAGCGGTAACCTACTCTATATTTCATGCATGAAACCTACACCCGACTACGACCATATTCAGGAGAGAAGCCTGTTCCTAAAGGAGAGGAGGCCTATGAACCATGGGCTGACCTCACCAAGCTTATGTTGCAAGATTGGAAGGTGTTGAATCAGAAGAGATGGCGAGTAGTAGAGGCTGTAAGGGGGCCCGCACTGCAGTCGGTACAGTCACCTTGTGCTTTGTGCCCCAAACCTACTTCCCAGCAAGTGATGGGAGCCTTGGAAGTCGCTTTTTAAACTGAGTCAGGAGAGATTCTAATTATGAAGTTACATACCACCACCTTGCGGACGGGAGAGAAGCTATGTGACTATGTGGTGAGGATTGAATAAATGTGTCTGGGTCACCAAAGAGGAGGGGTGGAGACCTCAAAGTTGAACCGTTGTCGATTGAAGTAACTACTAATAGAGCCTAAGAAAGCAGCAATTCCACAATTGCAGCCGAGACTGCATGAGAAGCTGGATAACCCCCTTCCTATGAATAAATGGTAAGGTCCATTAGGGCTCTAGAAAAGGAAACTGGCGTTTCCAAAGCGCAAGGCCGGATCCCTGACCCTGACACTACAACCACCCAGCAGAGGCAGATAGAAGAGCTCCAGCAGTTGGTCAGTGTAAGGAAGGCATGGTATCAAACAGTGAAGACAGACACGTGATCAGAACTTCAAAGGGTTTGTAGTACGCCTATATAAACCTCGATCTAAAGATAGGAGCAAGGTATGAGCATCAAATAATAACGCAGTCCTAGTGGAGTCTGTCAAAATAAAATGGCCTATACTAATAAACCTATTGCCAATCCTTCCGTCTAAATACAAATTGGTGTGGGATAAAAATGTACGCAAAAGAAAAGTGTTCAAGAAATATGTCAGGATAGTTGACCAGTTTGCTTCCCTTGCCTACGTTTTCAGCACCGGGTAATGGCACATGCCGGCTTTGCACACACTCTAGCTTCTTGGCTACGAAGTAACAGTTCAACACATAGGCATCAGGGCCTTCAGACAAAGTCTCTCTCGCAATGACAGTAGTTAAATGCAGAGGGCCGGATACAGCCATCAGGGCCTTCAGACAAAGTCTCTCTCGCAATGACAGTAGTTAAATGCAGAGGGCCGGATGCAGCCAACAAAACACAAAAGTTGCTTTACTTTGTCAAGGTTTCACTTTCACAAGTTCAAGACTGGTCTCCCTCCTTCGGGTTAGGACCACCGGTCCCCCTTGTCCGAGCTAAGATCCCCTTTTCTACAAAGTTCACAATTTGGTCTCCCTCATTCGGGCTCAAACCATGGATCCCCCTCATCCGGAATCAGATCCCCTTTTGATACCAAAATCGAAGACTTTCGAATGTGCAATGGATTTTGCATAAACCGTCACATGACCACTTCGATTCACTTCACACAGTTTACACTTCACATCGATCTTCTGCTTTTGTTTCCTTTCCAAGATACCCTACTGAGACCTTCGATTGAGCACATTCACAGTGCCGTATCACTCTGTCAACGGTATCGTCTTTTCTTCTAATGTTCAAATATTCACAAGCAATTTAGCTTCACTCGTGTCTTTCATAACAAGCATTCCTTCCAGCGCTCACTTTACAATGTTGCCGCTTGCAACCTTGACTTCAACACAGACTGGTCTCCCCAACTTACCGGCTGTGTTGTTCTCTGCCGCTTCTTTGTTCTTGGAGCCAAGGACCATACCACAGTGTCTGCTGCTCCTCGCCGCTTGGTCAGTTACGCAGGAGGACACTTGCTATCTCTGACACACAATGCAGGATTCTTTAGCCTTGTTTCCTGGTCTGTTTTCTGCCATGAAGGTTTCTTGAAAGTAGTAATGGCTTCCTGTCAATGAGGTCAAGCGTGTTGCCCATCTCACAAATGTCTCATGTCTGCTGGTCTTTCTCCCCTCATTCAACTGCCAACTCGAAACTGCTGTACCTTTGTGTGATTTGCCTTGCTCAGAGTGTGTAATGGAAGTCAGGTGTGAGTGATTGTTGATAATTGCGTGACCATAGTATTGGGACATGTCATGTACATGGCTCGGGGGTGAGTCTGTTTTCTCCAAGAACGGCCTGTCCGTGAGAAAGTGTTTGAGCAGGAAAAGGGGCCTGGGGTTGAGGTTCTAAAAATCCCATTGGATAGGATGGGATAAAGGTGTTACAGGGAAGAGAGGGATACCGTGTCTCACCATCTGGTGTCCCACTCTCACTCCCAGAGGACCCCTCACCCAGGTGATCCTCCCACACTGGTCCACCCGAGGGTCTGGATCCAAAGGCGATGGACATGCCCGGGCCACCTAAGAGAGATTCACAGGTACTAGCGGGTAAGACACCTTCGGGTTTCTCATAGTTAGGAAGCTTCAACTACAACTGGCAGCCCGGGATAACCCATTGCCTAACCAGGACAAATGTAGAGGCACCTATCCACCATCTCGGGAGCGGGAGAATCAGCCTTACTGACTAGCACAAGAGCCCAGAGAATGTTCTGCCCCAACTGCCAGAGCCCTACCACCATGGAGGTTTTGCCAGCGTTGTGAAGTGGACGATCATTCAATCAAAAGAGCGACGCAAATTATGCACATGTAGCTGCTTGTTTTCAAGCTCTTTAGTCTACTCCTGCAAGATCCTTGTCGGGAAAGGCTCAGGAGGCTCTAGAAGAGGAACAGTTAGTACCTCATCAGCAGGAGTAAACTCCACCATAACTAGCATTGACAACTTGACAGTAATGCTGAATCCTGGACTCAATCCCATCGGACAACAAACAAAGGCTCAGGTGGGCCCAACATTTGACCATCTCTGTTTGGTCTGTGAGCTTTGCAACACCAAGCCTGAGCTGCCAGGAAACTGTTTTCCAGCTGAGAACTCAATCACATACCCACCTACGGTGACATCCCTGCTGGCCTCATTTGGCCCACCATGACCGTCCCAGTCGACCTTGAAGGGCAATGAACTACAGCATTATTGGACAGCGGATCCCAGGTCACCATAGTATACGAACCTTAATATCACCAGCATATGTCACATCTACCCCTTTGGAACCTCTGGAAGGGCTGAACCTGATGGGAGTTGGAGATGCTGCCTGTAGATACCTTGAAATTCACCTAATACAAGTAGTGGCTGGAGAGAACACCACCTTGACGTTGGTGTGCACCGCAAAGAACCAAAATCCTGAAGTGCTGCTGGTCATGGGCACCAACTCTGCACTGTTTGGTACGTTAGCCAAGCTGTGTACAGAGATGGCCACCCCACAGTTTGCCAGAACACTTAAGATGCACATAACCTGCCAACACGGCCATCTCAAGAGAGGCATGGAACAGCGTAATCGACCTGAAGTGCCCGTGGGAGACCTGACCAACGCCAATCATGGTCAAGCTGAAATACCACCTCGTAGGACTGTTTGTGCCTGGCTACATAAGCCTCCGAGAACATAACAGTTACAGAAGGTTGGTGATGGGGGCTGCGGAGGGTGAAGACATGCCTGGAGGTCTGTTGGTGCAACGCACACTAATAACCGACATGGCCAAGGGATGAAGGACATCAAGGTCCCCATCACAAATATAACAGACAAAATCATACATATCCCAGGGGGTCTGAAGATTGCACAGTTCTAGCTCACAGACTCATTGGCCCAGAAATAATGCACAGAGCTTTTATCCTCGGTATAATGCTTACCTGCCACCCCTGCGGGAGTGTCAGGATCTTGCATTGCTGGCTCCTCAACATTCACCACCCCAAGCCCGAGCAGCAGGTTGGGTTTGGGCTGTCGTGCTTGGGGAGGAGGTGGGGTTGGATATGGTCTACTATGTTCAATGTGGTATTTCTCTGGTGGTCCCCTTGGACGATGGTTCTCTAGCTATGCTTCCGCTTCCCCTAGGGAGATAAGGACCAATTACCCCAATGCATGTGCTATCCCTACCTCCAGCCTGTAAAACGGTGGATGGAGGCTGGACTTACATCTGAGTGTGAATGCCGCTGTGCCAGATTCAGAGGCACCTGTTGCCAGTTCTTTCACTGGCAGCTACTCGCCCAATCCTGCTGTGGATACTAGAGTGCCCTGGAGTGTGGCTTTGGTCTTGTACTAGACTCTTTCCTTCCTAGTGCTTCTGGTGCTTGGCTTATGCTGTCCTTCCCTTCTGTGTGCGTTAATGGGTTCCTATTTATGTGGCTCCAAGCCCTTGCAGACTGCGCATAGTGCCTGGGATATTCAGCGAGTACGGACTAACCTTAATGTCTCTCCTTTCTTTTTTCCAGGTTCGTGGGTGCCGGAACCTACCCAAGGTGCGTGCCAGATGGAGTTGTGATGAACTCAGTGAGCAATGTCCTGATTACGTGTTGTTCTTCTTGCAGGTGAACCAGACGCTGGGGAGCTTTGGCTGCTGAACTGGAGGCTGAGCTGGAAAGCGTTGACCGCTAAGCAGAAATAACGTGAAGCAGGGTGTGGTCTGCAAGGCGTGGCTTATACAGCCTAGAGCCGACCACACCCATGGTAGCTGGAGCACTCTGGACTGGAATTGGGAGCAGAGCTTTTCAGCGGCCATGTTGGGTGTGGAGAGGTAACAGTTTAGAGATGGCACTTGCGCCCTTGGAAGTGGTGCCCATGCCAGCATTGCACACTGGTAGTCCAGCCTCCCACTGTACTGTTGCTCCCATAAGTCCCAGTGGTTCTAATGGTGCCCACAGAGGTCTTGTGCAGGGTTTTGGGTCTCTGAGGCCCAGTGAGCATGACAGCACACCCCCCTAAGATCCTCCACTACGAGATCCCCATCTGGGCGTGGTTGTGTCACATAGCTGTGGGTCCCTGGGTATACAGGTTTTAACAATGAGACGTGGAACACTGGGTGTATGCGCAAAAAAGGTGGTAATGACAGTTTCATCGCTACTGGGCTTATCCGGGTGCTAATAGTGTAAGGGCCTATGTATCTGGGGTGGAATTTCATTGGGTCCTTAGGCTGTAGGTTTTTTGTTGCTAGCCATATCTTATCGGCAGCTTGGTATTTTGTAGCCTCTTCCTATTTCCTGTCTGTGAACATTTTGTAGGAGTACTTAGCTTTTTGAAGGTGCTTGGTGGCCTCAGTCAGTGTGCATTGGTTGTCATGTAAGATTGTGACGGCTGGCATCTCAAGGGTTTCTGTTTGGTCATATACCAATGTCCGGGGTACCTGCCGTGTAGCAGATAGAATGGAGTGAAGTATTGTTATATGCATATTCACTATCCACAAGAGGTCAACCCATTTGTAGTGTTAATGTGTGAACATGCAGCAGAAGTATTGTTCTAGTGTTTTATTTGTCCTCTCTATTTGTCCGTCGATTTGTGGGTGGGTGATAGAACAACACCTTCTCCAGAAATGAGAAACAAACTGGCTACCCCGATCCGATAACATGATAGAAGGGAACCTGTGTTGTTTCACAATTTGCTTAAGGAAGGTCTGGGCTAATGTACTTGCGTTGGGTAACCTCTTCAGTGGTGTGAAATGTGCCATCTTGGATAGGAGGTCGACCACCACCACAATGGTAAAATAGCACTTGCATAATGGCAGATCTGTGATAAAGTCAAGGGAGATCATGTGCCAGGGGCTGGCGGCACAGGGAGCGGGTGAAGGAGCCCTCGCTGTTTTCTCTTCTGCGTCTTTTATTGCACACGTGTCGCAGGCTCTGATGTATTGTTTAACATCTTATCGCCATGTTAACCACCAGTAATGTTGTAGGACCTTTGCTATTGTTTTGGTAATGCCTGCGTGACCTTCTATTAAGGAGTTGTGGTAACTATTATTTGTAGCTGCATGGGCATCTCAGGCAGGTATTATAGATTGCCATGGTAGGGAAGACCGTCCCTGTCTTCACGCTGTGGGTTTTGAGCTGCCCACGCCCTTAGGTCCTTTTGGGTGAATGTTAGGAAAGATTTCCATTTATGGATAATTTTCCCTCCAGTTGTGAACTCCTCAAATGTTTGCTGTTGTCTGACCATCCTAGCCTGACTTTTGCCAGTAGAGCCCAGCCCTCTGCTGTATTCCGCGGGGCTTTTGCTAATTTTGTTATGGGGAAACTGACATGCCCATAAGACGGTCAGTGATGGTAGACTTTGTTTCCCTTAGTCTTTCACTCTGTTGCTATTTCTTAGCAACATATTATCAGTGCACAATGTACCTTCCAGTACAGCGCACTGGGGTCTCATTTATAAGGCCCTAGACACCCTCAAGGATTTCTGATGAATGTACAAGTGTGTCAGGACAGAGCTGGTGGCAGCTGTTACTTTTAAAGCATTTTCAACTTTTTTCTATGGTCCAAACCGTGTTTAACGCGTTTCGCCCAGGACAGTGGCAAGTGCCTAAAATGGCCATGCCACAAGGTCCTTTGTTCTGTCCTCTGGCCATTTTGTCCCTTTGCCTTCCCCAGGTCCAGCAGACCTGGGAAAGTCCTTATTTGGTCATGCAGACCCCCACGCAATCCAAAGCTTTTGCTGGTTTCTGCATTCCTTGTGTGTGTGCCTCCAGGATGTGGGCTGGAGCTGTCTAGTTCCAATACACATCCTGAGTGCCAGGATGTCTGTGTGCTGGGATGATGGGGCCCACCATGGCCTGTGATTGGTCACGTCTGGGATGTCTGAGTGTAAGTAGATCTCTTATTGTTTTCTCTTCTTTTTGGCGCGAAGGAGACTTTGGATAAGAGAAGGCACTCTACACCCATTCCAGGTCAATCATCTGAGTTCCACCAAACTTAGTAAAGGAGCCAAGTATCCTGAACTGAGGAAGCAGATCCGTGGAACAGTTAGTGACCCACCGTTAGGTTTGACACCCTGACCCCGTAGCTGTCCCATCAGAGCCCCTGTTTCTGATTGAACCTAGAAGGCCTGAAGGGCACTTCAACCCGTTGGAGTAGTGGGACTAACTACTCTCAGCACCTCCTGCTTAACCTGCAAACAAGCCTGCTCTGAAGTGTTCTTGGACCGACTAGTGAACTGACCAGCTCGTACGAGACCTTTGCCCTGGCACTGCCACCATCTCGAGGTTCAACTTGAGCCTTTGGAGATTGTAAGCTCTGAGTATAAGACACTCTCCCACCAGGTTTCGTACACCTAGCATTCCTAGGCCTGGAATTAGGAGAATACGCCTGAACCCGAGCATACGTGGTCCCTGTGTCGCCCAGCTGTGATGACTATCTTCGTGGGTGCCTTGCTGCCGTGCTCCCGTGTCCCTTAAAACAAGCGGAACTGGGCCGATCCCTTCGTCAGAAACGGAGAAATCGCCACTGTCCCGCCACGGACTGAGGTCCCAGAACGCAGCCCCTGAAAGCCACAGAGACACTCAATTGCAGGATTTGAACTTGTAAAACGAACTGGCCTTGACTGGTGAAGTTTAGTCCGCCGAGAGTCGTAAGTACTTTCATTGCTTACCGGTGGCCCCTGGCGCATCCATAGACTTTTATGCACGAGTGTCCCCTGAGGGCCATTCTCCTTTGGCAAGGTAGCCTGCGCTACCAAGCTACTCCCATTTTGTCATGATCTCTGCTTCCAAAAGGTCAGGGTTTTCCCAACTCCCTTGGAAGCAGATCCATAACCCAGGTTCCGAGTGCCAACCAGTCCCAATTGGGACCTTTTGGACCCAGTCCTGGCGCCAGTGGCACCAGGCTCATAAATATGCCCAGTCCCAGCGCTGGAAGCGCCGGGCTCATAATGCTTGGGTGGACTTACCTTCAGCAGACCATGCTGCTTACTTCCCTGCCAGTTGAGCCTCTGATCCTCTTCTGTTTGGAACTACTTTTCCTGTTGGGTGGGGCTGGAGCCACTCCCTAGATTCAGAACACTGGAACTCTTCTGGAAGGCAGGAACTCTTTTCTTACCAGGAACTCTTTTCTTACTTAGGCGTGGCTGTGGAAGGAGACACCTAAGCACTACAGGAGGCTATTTAAACCACACCCGGTGGATGAATCTTGCTTTGCGTTATTCTGCAACCTCTGCAGCAGAACGCTCATCGTGTCTTCTGCATCCGGTCCTGGGCCTAAGGAAAAAGGCTTACCATCCTGAATCCAGTCTTCAGCAACACCTATAAAGACAAGAAAGAACAGGTTAGCATTCCGGCATCTGAAAGGCAAAGGCTTACCATCCTGAATCCAGTTTTCAGCAACACCTATAAAGACAAGAAAGAACAGGTTAGCATTCCGGCATCTGAAAGGCAAAATCTTATCTACTCTTCGTGCGCTCCGGAGGTCTTCACACTGCATTCCGGCATCTGAAAGACAAAAGCTTACCAACTCTTCGCACGCTCCGGAGGCCTTCGGCGCTGCATCCCGCATCTGAAAGACAAAACAAGGTGCGTTTAAAGACATTGGGGAACTTTAATACTCACATGCCATTACTCCTTTCCACATCTAATCCAGTGGGTATTCCGGCACCCTGCAGCCGCTCCGAACTCGTACCTGCAAAATAAAAAGACAGTTAGAGCGCATCGTGAAGCAGGCAACAAGCGCTTACTTACGTGCTTCCAGGCGCTTCTATTCATCACACGGGCTCCATCTTCAACTCACTTCAGCCTGTCATCCGCCATCGCCGGAACCCTGCAAAACAAGAGACATCATTACTAAAGACTTTAAAGACATTTGAATGACTCGAAACTTACCGTTCGTGCAGTAAACGACGGACAGCAGTCCTCTGAAGTCAAGAGGCCTGCGCTACCTATCCAGTGAAGAAACTGGTTACAGCACCCTGCCCCGAGGCAGATGGAGAGCTCGGCATTCACTTACCTAAGGTGAGAGCGTTAACCTTTGGGGGTCTACAGGAGAGGAGAAGAGGAAAGAGATAGGGACACCCCAATAACCCCAGTTCATTAACCCCATATTTTCTATCTGCAGACATCTTACTCTACACATCAGGCATACAGTGCACAGAGGTCCAGCCCAAAGAGCCAACCGGGTGCTACACATCACCTTTGAAGATACGGTAGTCGCCCAGTCAAGACCGGCGCCTCTGCGAGAATCAGGTGAGCGTTACACATTTCTTGGAATTCGCTCTGCCCTCTTGCGAAGACCCTCCTTGAAAAGTGGGTCCTTATTCTTCATCACCTCACCCACCTTCCTGAGTCACTACAGTCCCTTGAAGACCCGTTATGAACTTAATTGCACGATCGAGTGCTCCGGCACTGAATGTACTTTTGAGCGCATGGCTCCACACTTCGTAGGGACCGGACGTCCTATTAGGGTTTGAATTGTTGAAGGACTACCTAAAGCATTTACACTGTATGACCCCCACCCCCTTCTGTTGCAGGTTGTGGATCTCTATTTGTGTAGCATCCCTTTAGGCCAATGAGTTACTGTATATTTGTTTCCTAGTTAGTCTTGTGTTGGTTTTGTTAATATTGCTTTGACTTCACTATGTGTTCGATTTAAAAGGCCTTTAATAACTGTATATGTATTTTCGATCTATACACCTGACAAGTAATTTGTGGTGTTGTTTACTTGTGTGATCATTGTGGGCTTTCGATTACTCTCACCCCTCCTCAGACCTAGTCTTGACTCCCGCCAATGCTACCTTGATTGGGATGGCTTGTTCAGAAGGTTACCCTGTTCCAAGAAACTAGGCTGGCCTTCTGAACCTCTGCCCACCAGGTCAGAGTTCAGAAATCCATCTTAACAAATTGGTGTACAGCAGTGAGATAGGATCGAAGGCACCCAGTGTTGCACACTGGTAAATGTACCCAGATTACTCTTAACCAGGACCAGTGGCGGCTGGTGACTTTGAAAGGTGGTGGGGCGTAAATCAATCAGGGCGAATTTGGAGGTTAGCGAGCGAACTCACGTCCCAGCAAGAGACGTGCAGGGGGTATTCTCCCCACGAAAAGTTTGAAAAAATGGCTTTCAAGATGTGCAATTTATTGTCCAAACACACAAATATGGCCTAAAAGGCACTGTGTACTAATGGTTGTACATTATTCATACGTGTGCAAGTGTGATGGTGAATTTTACAGCAGCTTGTTTTGCGAATAGCTGGTACTATTTTGTATGCATAATGAAATTCATTATATAGATATCCAGTAATGATGGAAAAACATCATTTAGTTATGCTGTTACTGGCATTCATATGTGTTCATTCTCTTACTAAGGTGGGATTTAAGGCATATCGGAAAGGGGAGAAACTAAGGTGAAATATTACTTACCACTTACATCCTGCTCTGTTCCCAGTTAGCAAGTGCGAAAGGAATGGCTCTTACCCAGTTTTCCACTCTTGGAATGCATCCAAACCATAAGAACTTGTGTACATGTATAGACATTCTTTTTAGGTTTTTACTTTTTGAAAACAGGTATATTAAACAAGCTGACCTTTCGAAGGCATAACTGCAGTGCATTGTATGTCGAAAGAAAAAAAAAGGGAATGTGGAGAGTGGGCGGCGGGCTGCTAACAGAGATGAAGTACGGCCAAAAAGGCGGGGGCAATGGACAAGTATCCTAAAACACTTTCTAGGCAGGAGCAGGGGGAAGGGAGGCTGCCTTGCCTCAGGATGATCCAGATGCACCTTCATGCCCCCCTGAGCCAGGCCTCACAACACTAATGGAAACTATGGCAAAGAACTTTGCGTCTTTCCACAAAAAATCTCATGACATTAACGCCAGTGTGGCCTCTATGCGAGCCAAATTGGATCAGCACGGCGCTAGGCTGGTGGAGGCCGAGACCAGAATTGGGGCCAATGAGGATGAGGTGCACACTCTCCAAAACACTGTCTCGGACCTGGTGCGTGATATGAAACAAGTCAAGGCGAAGTGCGACGACTTAGAGTCCAGATCCCGCAGGAACAATATCCGCATTGTGGGGGTTCCGGAGACTGCCCTTCAAGGCAAGATGGAACTAGCTGTTGAATTCTTCACGATCGAACGCGCCCATCGGGGCGCTGGCCCCCCGCCCAAGGCCGGGCGATTTCCCCAGGCCGATTATTGCCAAGGTCCTTAGCTTAAGGGATAGAGATCACATACTACGCTTGGCCCGGGAGAGGGGGGAGCTGAAACTGGAGTCTCAGACTATCCAAATCTTTCCCGACTTCTCCGTTAATGTGCAAATGGAGTGCAGGCAGTTCAACCGTGTGAAAAAGCTGCTTAGAGAGAGGAAAGTGGAATACACCATGTTGTTCCCGGCACGGGTGAAGCTCACCCATCGCAATAAGGTATATTTTTTCACGGTTCCGGAGGAGGCGGTAAAATTCATTGAATCCCATATTCCGTTTTCTGGCCCGGTGGACGAGCCATTAGATGATGGTTGAGGAAACCCGTCCTGACCTTTGTATGTGGGCCTCCTTGTGTACCACCAGCACGCTCGACATTTGCATCTCCCTTGTTGAACTTATGGATTCTGTATCCTGTATATCCTTTGCTAGTTGTAACTTGTTGTAATGCCTCCCAGAAACTGTATTATTTGATACCGCTGTACGATTTACGGTGTATTGCACCAGTCACTCATTTAAGTTGGGTTCACGGCAGCAGCTACCCCCGCTGCAGCTGCAATGCCGAGTTTGGCTTGTTATGATCACTGGTTGTGCCCCAGTTGAGCGCACAGGTGGGCGGTGCCCTGTTGGGTTTGGCACGCTTGCATTAGGTCTCCGGGTGGGTCTCTGAGCACTGCTGAGTTGGGGGAGGGGGGGCAGTGAGGGAGGGGGGATGTTATAACAAAAATGGCAAGGAAGTAGTGGCTTGGGGTGCAAGGCGGCATGCCATTGCATTGATAACCAATGCATGTTCAACAAACAAGGCCACACGATGCTGGGATGCCCCTGAAAACTGTAGAATGGCTATTAGGCTAATGTCATGGAACACCAGAGGGCTCAGCAACTTTACGAAGGCCCGCAGGATAACTGCATACGCTCAGAGGCATGGGGTTAAAATACTCCTCTTGCAAGAAACCCACGAGTGTCCTCACCTTAATTCATAAGTCAGTGGAATTCTCCCTACGCACTAGTCACATAGATCGAGAGGGTAGGTATGTGATTCTCCATTGTCTGCTTGCTAACACAGAGTGCCTTCTGGTTAGCATAGATGCTCCCGATTTTTTTTTCGATGACATCAACGTCCTGCTCACGAGATATGTTGGGGTCCCGATCATCTGGGGGGGGGGGGGGGGGCATGAATCTCATATTAGACTGAGTTGGACAGATCAGGCGCTGCACCCAGGATGATGTCCAGAGCCGCTCGTCGGCTCCATGCCCACATGGTCCCTGCCGGCCTAGTTGACGCCTGGAGAGCGCTTCACCCACGGGCTAGACAGTTTACATTCTACTCTTCTGCGCACGACAGTCATTCCAGAATTGATCTCTTCCTTCTGTCGGCTGGGCTCATGCCGATACTGCCGCACACGCTTTCCGACCACTTCCCGGTGACGCTGGACATAACTCTGCAGCCTGCCCTCCCCCGTCACTCCAATTGGCGCTTTAAGGGCGCTTTAAGTCAGAGGCACTACACGATATAGTCTTCAAGGACGAAATCCTTGCAGATATCACTTCGTTTTTTGATAACAACAAATGCCACGACCCAACCGACGGGGTTCGGTGGGAGGCATTGAAGGTTTTCATCAGAGGGATGTGCATCTCCAGGGAAGCTGGGGTCCTGAAAGACATTAGGAACTCCTTACGACGCTCCGAGACCAAACTCAGGGAACTGGAGCGCGAGTACACTTCCGCCCCTTCCCCTCCCAAGTTAGTGCAGATACGAACGGAACTGGAAACCTTTGAGGTCCACGCCCTCAGGGAGATAAGATACTACGCCCGACCCATTACGGCTCGGAAGTATGGTGAAGGGGAAAGACCTGGTCGAACCCTGGCCAGACTGGCCCGGATCGAGGGGGGCAGAACCCGGATTGATTGTATCACTGATAAGAACGGAGTGCGGCATTGGTCCGACCAACCCATTCTAGAGACCTTTGCAGAATTCTATGCTGCCCTCTACGCTCCGCAGTGCAAACATAGCCCGCAGGATCTCAATCGGCTCCTCGACCGCATCCCCATGTCCCTTATATCCCACGCCACTAAAGAGCAATTGGACACACCCTTCACCCTTGACGAGATTGCCGCAGCTATCTCGGCCCCTAAGGGAAAGGCTCCTGGCCCAGATGGCCTAACTGCCGAATTTTATCAGGAGCATGTCGCTCTACTGGCTCCGCACCTACACGAGGTGTGGGATGAGTCGCTGCGCCTTGCTACTCTCCCCCAGTCCCTGTATGAGGCCATCATTACCGTGCTCCCTAAACCGGGTAAGCCTCTTGATGATTGCGGCTCCTACAGACCTCTGTCCCTCGTGAATACTGACTCCAAAATATTCGCCAAGATCATGACATATTTGATCCACCCTGTGATGCTGGAAATGCATTGGAGGGACAGGGCCTCCCTGTCCTTGTCCTGTAGTCCTTTTTCATGTGTGTTCTGTATTATTTTCTGCCCGGGAGTCCATGTGGGACTCCTGGCAGTGCAGCTCTTCCTCTTTTTGGTTTGGTGTACAGACCCATGGGATACCCTTATGGCACCCATGGGTGGGGGTGCAACCCTGTGCCCCTAGTTTATGTTTTTGGGCACCTGTGGGTGGCCCACAGAGCAGGGTATAGGCTGGTGGCAGCTCCATGCTGAATTTGACAGGTGCTCAGGGTGTCCTCCATTTTGGGATACCCAGGCCCTGCCTTTGGAATCAGTTGATTCCTGATAGGAAACAAGATGGCCCGTGTGGCCTCTTGCTTTCTATTGCCTGTTACCTTGTTTTCCCAAAGTCCTGGGAAGACCTGACTCTGTCCCTTCCCTCTGACTGGCTGTTGGGTGGAAGTTCCATGTATGGTGTTGTTGTGAAGGCCAGGCCAGACTAGCTGGAGCCTTCCCAGTGACTGTATGTTGTGGGTACACCCTGTGGGTGGGACATGGGTGAATGGAGTGTGTGACCAATATGCACCTCTTGTTGTGGTTGTCCGGTTTCTGGCATGAGAGACAAAGACTGAGACAGCCCTGCCCGAAACTGGCCTGAATGCAGTGTGTAGTGTTGAATGGCTGGGTACTTGTCCCAATCCACATTCCTTGTTGTGAGTGTCTGAGAGGGAGGAGGATGGCCTGAATGCACTGTGTGTCTGATTGGTTGACTGACTGCATGAATGCCCTTCTGTATGATTGGCTGCTGAGTGTGACCCAGCAGTGTGGATGAGAGGCAGAATAGTATATCTGGGGACCTCTCACCAGTGGTAATTGTTCAGAAGCTGTGTCTGCACTTGTAGAGTAACTGGAACTGCTGATCCTCGACGCCCAGCTGGAAGAAGAATACTTACTGTTGCATTTGCTTCGACCGATCTAAAAGCTGCCGAATTCGTCGATGACTGATCCGAGAGAGGACCTGATAAGGCGCCCTCTTCCCGTGCTCGGAGGGACCATCGAGCACTGCTAAACCTTTGCCGAAGCTCCCTGGACGCAAGACCCTCGAAAGGCTGCCGACCGCAGACGGGGACCGCTGAGGAGATCGAAGTGAAGCACCCGGACTTCGCCGCCGTCGAAGTCCATTGCCGTCGACCAGGGTTCGCAGGTTTGTGTAACCGCTGGAGGCCCGTCGAAGTTGTGTTGCCCAGACGCGGGGACCGCTTGACGCCGTGCCGCCGACCAGAGCTGCCCGCTCCTTTGCCTAAGAACATTCGAATCGAAGGACTCCCTTGTCCGTGCCGTCGACCACTTTATCCCGCCGGAGAAAGTCGAGGACGACCAACGCACCGCGGAGAATCTACCGGTGGGTTTCCCGCCACCTCACGACCACAAAGACTCGAACGACTCGACGCCCTTGCTGGGCCACAGTTCTTAACACTCTTTGTGGTCCAGAACTATTGTCACCGAGGTGCCCGACACGCCTCTTCCTTGCAGGACGCCAACGCTCAGTCGTCGACGAGCACCACTCGGATCGAAGCTGCCGCCTCATCAACGCCGTTCTACCCTGTTCATTGTCGGACGTTCGTCGACCCGTGACTCCCACTTTAAAGGGAGGGCACTCAAGAAGGGTCGTCGATTCCCTGATGCCGAATGCCGAGTTCACCTTCCTCGACGCCTCTCAACGATCCGTGACTCCTGCTTTAAAGGGGGTCACTCAAGAAGGATCTGTCGACGCCTCGTCGACGAACTCAACTCCACCAGGTACATTGGGGGGGTAAAAACATTATAGGAGGGAATAAGACTATTGATTAATATATGGACTGGGCTTGTGCTATATATCTTTATCTTACAGGTTGCCCAGGTGGGGGGGATCTCCACACAGAACTGTGGTTAGGCAGCTGACTCAGTATTCTGCCTATTGTTTCAACCATCTTACTTTCCTTCCTCTCTATTGCTGGTTTCCTCTTTATTGATCTGTGTGACATTTTTACATTACTATTGATGCACTTGAATGAGATCTAATAATATTGGTGGTATCACTTTAGACTTGTAGATATTTACCGTTGTTGATTTTCCTGAGCACAAAGTGAGTTATTGTGAATGCAGAATAACGCGAAGCGTGTGCTGCTGATCGGGCGTGGTTTAAAAAGCCTCCAAAGTAGTTCCAGGTAAGAAGTTCCCAAGAACCACACCCGAGTAAAAATAGTTCCTGTAACAAAATAGTCCTACCCAAGCCTTACGTTGGCTTGGACTTACTAGCAGCATGGTCTGCATCAGGTAAGTAAAGTCTATGAGCCTGGTGCCTAAGGCGCCAGGACTGACCCCAAACAACCCCCAGCCAGGGCTGTTGGGGTTTTAGCATGTATCTGGATGCTTGCTCCCGGAGCTGATGGACTTGGTCCTGATGCCCGGGGGTAGGCATCATGACAGCACTCGCCTCCCCCCACCCCCCAAGGCCCCTCCTAAAGTTGTTCTTCCCCTTGGTCCTGGTTTGTCTGGGAAGTCCCGATGGAATCTCTTCACCAACCGAGGTGCATGAACGTGGTCACTAGGTTCCCATGACCTTTCTTGTGGTCCGTAGCCCTTCCAATCGATTAAATAAAAAAGTCTTGATTTAACCATCTTGGAGTCCAGGATATTTTTCACCTCGAATTCAGGTTCTCCATCTATCAAGATGGGGTCGGGTGGTTTGGTTAATCTTGTTCCTGGTTGAACTGGTTTTAAAAGTGAAACATGAAAGACAGGATGAATGCGCATATTAGAGGGTAATTCCAATTTGACGGCCACCGGGTTGATAATGGCCTTAATGGTGTAAGGTCCCAAATATCTAGGGTTAAAAGTCCATGCTCCCTTCAGAGGTATGTGTTTTGTAGCCAACCACACTTGATCCCGAATCTGGTATTTTGGAGTTTCACTTCTATGTTGATCAGCATTTTTCTTATATTTCTCTTTTGCTTGTTTCAAATGTTCTGTCGCCTCCTTAAAGGCTTGTGTAATAGTAGAGTGCAAATGACTAACTGCAGGCATTTCTAAATGCTGAGGCGAATCTAGCTCTGAGGTTCGAGGGTGAAGTCCATATATGGTATAAAAGGGGCTTGGTCCGGTTCCTGAATGTACTCGGAAATCCATAAAATATCTTTCCAATTACTTTTGGTCTGGTGTAGCATGCAACGTAGATACTGTTCAAGGGGCTGGTTGGTCCTCTCCGTTTGACCATCGGTCTGGGGATGGTGACTGGTTGATCACCTCACGTCGATTTGCGCCAATTGACATTTCTTCCAAAAATGTGAAACGAATTGACTATCTCGGTCATAGACCAATACGGAAGGAAATCCGTGTATTCGAACAATGTTTTCAAGGAACTCCTTGGCCAGAATTGAGGCAGATGGTAATCCCTTTAAAGGAATAAAGTGGGCCATCTTGGAAAAAAGATACACAATAACGAGAATGGTGTTAAATCCATTACATGGAGGTAGATCTGTAATAAAGTCTAAAGATAAGGTGTGCCATGGTGTAGGTGGAATATCCAAAGGTTGTAAAAGGCCAGCTGGTTTTTTCTTCTGACTTTTGTTTTGGGCGCAAATGCCACAAGACATCACAAATGACTTTACGTCTTTTCGCCAGGTGGGCCACCAGAATTGTCTCTTAATTTTAGCCTCAGTTTTTGCGATACCTGGGTGCCCTTCCATCAGGGTGTCATGATAATTGGAGATGACGAGTTCTTGTAGTTCCTTGTGTGGTAGAAATAGTCGCCCTTGATAATAAGACCTACCTTATGACTCAGTAGTCTGGGCCTTTCCTTACCCAGTCCTGCAGGGCTGTTAGATCGAAGAGTTGTTGGATCTTTCCCTGAATATCCTCTAGTGGCTGTAGAGTAGTTATGCCAAGAATTCTTTGTTCTTATAGGCACCGGTTCCGGGTTCGCATATGCTTCACCCATCCCTATTCGGGATAAAGCATCTGCCTTGCCATTTTTACAGCCTGGTCGATAAGTGATCACGAAATCGAACTCGGCAAAGAACAATGCCCATCGAAGTTGGCGCGACGATTGGGCCTTGGCTGTTTTTAAATACTGCAAGTTCCGGTGATCAGTGATTACCGTAATGGTATGCCTGGTACTGAGAAGATAATGCCGCCATGCCTTGAAGGCGGATTTGATGGCTAATAACTATCGGTAATCGCATAATTTAACTCGGGTGCGAGAACTTTCTGGACCAAAATGCTACTGGGTGAAGTTGACCGGTTTCAGGATCCTTCTGGGACAGGACAGCTCCCATGGCTAAACTGGATGCATCAGTTTGAATTATGTATGGAAGTTCAGGGCGTGGATGCTTTAAGACAGGTGCAGATGTGAATTTTGCTTTCAGCTCTTGGAAGGCCTTTTCAGCTTCTTCGGTCCACAAGAAGCGTTTGTTTTTTCGCAAAAGTGCTGTGATAGGGTGTACAACACGTGTGAAATCCGGGATGAATCTGCGGTAGAAATTAGCAAATCCGAGCATCTGAGTACCCCTTTAACTGAACTGGGTGATGGCCACTTGAGAATTGCGTCCACCTTTCGAAAGTCCATTCGGACGCCTTTTGGAGTCAGGATAAATCCAAGGAATTCAACTTCCGTAGCATGAAAAACGCATTTTTCCATGATGCATATAACTTGTGCTGGCGTAGTTTCTCAAGGACTGCACAAACGTGCCTCACATGGTCTGATTCTGAGGAGGAGTACACTAGAATATCATCTATGTATGCGACAACACAGACGTCAATGAGTTCACGAAGGACATTGTTCATAAAATACTGGAATGCTGCTGGTGCATTGCACAACCCGAAGGGCATCACCTGGTATTCGAATAACCCGTACTTAGTGAGAAAGGCAGTCTTCCATTCGTCGCCTTTCTTTACACGTACCAGATGATATGGCCCTCGGAGATCTAATTTAGTGTAGATGCAAGCGTCCTTTACTTGGTCTAGTAATTCAGGAATCGGAGGCAATGGGTATCGGTTCTAAACCGTGATCTGATTTAGTGCGTGGTAGTCTATGCACGTTCTGAGGTCACCTGCCTTTTTAGGCACGAAGAACAAAGCTGAAGATGCAGGGGACTTGGATGGCCGAATGAAGCCATTAACAAGGTACTGGTCCAAGTATTGTCGTAGAGGAAGGTTTTCGGGTTCTGTAAGGGCGTAGATCCTACTACATGGAGGTTGTGCACCAGGTATGAGATCGATTTGACAATCGTAGGATCTGTGAGGTGGTAAGGTGTTTGCCTGTTATTTTTGGAAAACATCCTGGAATTCTTGATATTCCTGAGGTAACTGCACGTCTGGAGTAGCGACTGTGGCCAGGCCTTTGTTCAAGGGTTTTTCCAGGTAACAAGTATGTGCACAATCCGGGACGGTTATTCTCTTCTCTCGCCAATCAATACAAGGATTATGTGTTTCCAACCAAGGTATCCCCAGTATCATTTGGAACTGCGGTGCTTTGATTAAATCAAACACAATAGTCTCTCGATGCCCATCCTGGCCCAATAGTGTCATCTCTGCGGTGGAATGAGTTACAGGTCCAGAGGCAATTTCAGTTCCATCGACTGTGGTGATGACATCCGAAGTTGTCTTTTTGCAAAGAGATAGATTCATCCTAGTAGCCAATTCGTGGTCCACATAGTTTCCTATGGCCCCGCTATCAATGTATGCCCTTACTGCGTGCATACGTGATGGCTGCCTTGGATCCATGAGGACCATTGGTATGATGAAGTGCGAGGTCTGAGTATCCTTCTTCAAGCTCGGCAAGCGGACCTCTACGCTTGTCGGGCGTGGTTGTTTCCCGAATCAGGCCTTGTTTGATTCTTATCAGTAACTCCGACTACTCTTTTGGATGGTTTTATAGGGCAATCCCGTAGAAAATGTCCTGAAGTCCCACAGTACAGACACAATTGCATCTGCCGTCTCCTTTCTCTTTCCTTTTGAGTAAAGGGCTCCTTGACCCCCCCGATCTGCATCGGTTCTGATGCATCTGTTCCTTTGAGGGTAACATTGGGTTTAACCAATACCCGATTCTCAAACTTAGCTCGATCAGTCTTTCGATTCTGAAGTCGGTGGTCTAACTGGACCACTAAGTCTATATATTCTGCGCAATCCTGGGGTGGGTTCACAACTTGGGCCAAAACATCTTTGAGTTCACCCCAAAGTCCACGATGAAATAATGTAATTCGTTTTACCTCTGGCCATCCGGTTTCCACCACCAACCTATTGAAGGTTGCGATATAGGTTAGTAGATCCTGGCTACCTTGTCGTAGGGATAAAAGTTAGTTATCCAGGGCCTGTCCCTGTGAATGTCTGGCAAATAGTCTTTCCATGCTCAAGTGAAAACCCTGAAAATCCCGAAGAAGAGGGTCATCCTGGTTGACTAGTGGAATTGACCAATCCGCTGCGCTGCCACTAAGGTATGATAGTACAAAGGCTACTTTGGCTTGGTCGTTCGGAAAAGCTCCAGGTCCGCATAAAAAGTGCAAGCGGCATTGGTTCATAAACACAGCGAACCTTTTCGGATCCCCAGCAAAACATTCGGGTGGAGCTAAAGGAATGCTCCCTGGTAGAACCACTTGCACAGGATTGCTCGATGAAACAGGAGTTGGATTCCCCCCCCAACCCCTCCCGGGTCCAGGTAACAGTGTTTGCCCAGCTTGGTTTGCAGCAATTGTCTAGCAAGATCATCAGTGCGCTCCTTTGACACAATCAGTTCTCTCCTGAGGGCATTATTTTCTTGGCGCGCGGCGTGCACTTCTGCCCTAAGTTCCCCTAACAATAGGGCTAGTTGGTCGGTTTCTGAGGTTTCCATTACGCCAGGGTGGGGATTTGTAAATGGGCTTCGCGTTCTGTTGGAGAAAGGGATTTAGCCACCCGTCGATTTCAGTGATGGCCCCCTCCCACTGTTCTCCCTTCTGGTCACCTCCGATATCCCCTTAAGAGCCTCACCTTATGTTTTTAAATGATGAGCACTCCATCCTGCATGGATTGCAAGGGCGCGTTGAATGCCAGTTACTTCACTGGTTTGAAGGCGTGGGAGAGTTTCCGGCGAGTATTGACTCTGAGGTTCCTAGCAATATCCAGTAAGTATCAAGTTCATAGAGTTCAATATGTCCGATGTTTCACTCTTGTCCCCCCTTCCTTCCTTGTCTTGCAGCTGGGATCGTGAGAAGATACCCTCGTGGCAGCTGGTGGCGTTCAGGTAAGAGTCTGTGTTACACGACGCTGTCCGGTAAATGTTGCACGTGTTTAACGTGTTGTTTTCTCTCCCTTTGCAGATGCGGCACATGAAGATGTGGAGAGTTATAGAATAATGCCTCCGGTGGTAAATCAGGTAAGTCTATGGTGATTAGAGTGGTATTTGTTGGTTTTCTCGGCTCACCTTGTTTTCTTTTGTCCCTCAGGTGCCGGAGTTCGGCGAAGAAATGATGGAGGCAGCGCCGAATCGAAAGATGCTGTGAAGACTGGTGAGTATGGCGCGGCGCTGCAGCTGGAGATGCGGCGCGTACAGAAATGATGCTCTTTCCAGGTCCGGAGGCGAGATGGATCTGAAATCAGGTGAGGAATTCGAAAACAGTTTGTTTTCTAACCTTGTCCTTTTCTTTCCTCTTTGTTTTAGGAGCTCCAGATGCGAGGTGGGTGTGGCAGCAGGCTGGATGCAGACTGCAGGCACGGTGAGCATTACGATGATGAATGCAGAATAACGCAAAGCGTGTGCTGCTGATCGGGCGTGGTTTAAATAGCCTCCAAAGTAGTTCCAGGTAAGAAGTTCCCAAGAACCACACCCGAGTAAAACAAAATAGTCCCACCCAAGCCTCACTATGAGCAGCCTTGTTGGACTTGATGTGCTCTTGCGAATGTACATGGTTTATTGCCAAGGCTCTGCATTGTTATCCACGCTCCAAATTATGTAACATGGGTTGTTGGTGTAATGTGCCAGTTACTGTTCCTTGCTGATAAAGAAAAGTAAAAAAAAAATGAAATGGCATCAGTGGCTACTGTGAGGGAGATTTGCTTGAATGAATGACTCAGACATGATGAACAAACCCGT
Source organism: Ambystoma mexicanum (assembly GCF_040938575.1). Lineage (NCBI taxonomy): Eukaryota > Metazoa > Chordata > Amphibia > Caudata > Ambystomatidae > Ambystoma > Ambystoma mexicanum. The sequence continues at coordinate 1,196,839,963 of NC_090922.1, forward strand.
CACATAGAGGGACTGCTAAATGAATTCCTGTAAGTTATTGTGATGCTACCAGCCTGATGGCTCCAGAACTGCCACACTTGAACAGAGCAGAGTTAAGATAAGCACAGATGAGTGATTCTGACCTACGTGAGGTGCTCAAAGAAAAAGAGAAAGGAACCACTGTACGTGGCAGACCGACAAGCTTACAGCAAAGAGTGGAGGACTCTAGTGTTGAAGGTTCCATGTGTTACAATTGCAGCAAAAATTTGTGGTTACAAAATACTGCTGCAAAAGTGCTGTGGTTTTGCCGCTGCAATACATGTAAAGGATGCGGGGAACACCGCCGCAACCCACTGACCCATTATACCATTTAAAGGGACCGGGGGACACAGCATTTTTTCCGCTATTTTTTGTATAGGCAACATTTTTGCTGCGATTCTATCACTACATACCATGTTGAAGAGTGTTGTTCTGTTCAAAGAAAACCAAGTCCAAGGTCACCTGGTGCTCCTTCGCCCCCTCCATCAAGTGGCACTAGGACCAGCATGGGCATCCGAGAAACGAATGCACGCTGGATCTAATTCAAAGTTGTTTCTACTGGCCTTGGTTGGGCCCAGAGGTGGATGACTACTGTTGAGCACTTCAACACCTGCTCTGGACCGATGGATTTAGTATGTGTCGACTTCCTGATCCTTGAACTATGGTAACCAATCACTTTACTAGCTATACCCAAGCATACCCGAGGAAAGACCAGATTGCTGCCACGATAGCCAGAGTTCTTTGTACACTATGGTTGGCCATCGGAGCTACATTCAAATCAAGGTGAGGACTTTGAATCCAAACTGATTAAAGAGGTGATGCAATTGATTGGGGTGAAGATGCAATTGATTGGGGTGAAGAAGACAAGGACAACCCCCCCCCATACCACCCTCAAGGTGATGTGCGGTTGAACCCATCCGCTTGCACACTTCGGGAATGTTGGGTACGCTGACAACCAAAGAAAAATCCTGCTGGAGTCTGCATGTGTCAACATTAGTTCATGCTTATGATTGTACAAAAAATTACTGCACCGGCCGCACCCCCCAACCCCCCCATCAACTCACAGCACCTATGCCTCAAAGATTGCCTATAGACTTGTGCTTTGGGGTCTCTTCGGATGGTACTGGACTGGAGAACTATAGTAAATACATCAAAGACCTTAAGGATCAGCTAAACCAAGCTTTCTAATTGGCTCAAGCTGCTGCAAAACACAATGCAGAGAAGAACAAAAGGAGATATGACGCAAAAGTGAGGTTCCAAAATCTGCAACCTGGATATAGTGTTCTAATTAGAAGTCTGGGGAGAAGAGGGTGAAACAAGTTGGGGGATCGTTGGGAGTCTCAGCCCTATATAATTGATTGCCAGCTATCTGCAGTATGCCTGAGCAGGGTAAGGGAAGAGGGTAAACCCCGATTTGTGAGGACTCTGCACCGGAATCGCCTCCTACCCATAAGTGAGGAAGTAGAAATGGACCCAGACACTACAAAAGTTTCTCTTTCCCCCAGAAAGAGGACTACTAGGAGTAGGTTGGAGGAGTGGATTTGTGAGGACAACTCTTAACCTTCAGGGGTTCGGGTACAGTACCATCCGCAGCTTCCTATCCAGGGGGAAAGATAATTATGTGGCCATGTGGCCGGAGAGGCCCATAACCCAGACGTGGCTTTGAGCCCCTCAGAGATTCAGTCCAGTCAAGAAAAGGAAGAGGAAAGAAGTCGGGATGATTCTGAGAGCTTAAACATAGCATTTTGGCAAGAGAGTGGAACCCAGACTACGGCACCTCAGATCATATACTACCCCCTGAAGCCAGGGGAGAGGTGCCTACAATGGTTGTTATGGAAATGTTCTGCCCACAGCAAGAGGAACACATACAGAGCTCAGCCTCTAATGATGGACAGACCGCCAGCGCCTATGGAGAGCACAGATGTCACACGCCCTCTATCCTGGAGACTATGGGATAGATGGTGCGCTCACCGCCATTGAAGGTTCCACCACGCTGCTCTGCTTAGCTGCGCTAGCAGTCTAGTACTTTTCAACATGGCTGCCGCTGGGAGGTACTAAACCACAGACCTCCCGGCAGTCAGCGTGTTTCATCCCGCGAGATTCACTCTCTCCTTTGGGTTCTGACGTTCCGTTTTCCTTCTTGCCACTGCTAAGCCCAGCCATTGTCCTCGCCCTGCGCCGCTCTCTCTGCAATGTTCTCTTTGTCGCACTCTCTCCCTCCAGCTTTCCCTCCTGCTTTCTGGGTGGCTGCTGGCTTCTTTTCATTTCCTTTTTTCCACTGCTCTGCTGGGTCTCTCCCTCTCTTCTGTCCCCCTTCTCGCCTCTTACCTGATCTCTCTTCCACATTTCCTCTCCCATCTACCGCATCTTCGGGAGTGCCGTCTTCTTGTCGGATCTCTATCCTGATGGCGCTGGGTTTCTCATGCATCGGATCCCCTGTCTGCAGTTCTCGGCTCCTCCCATTGCCCTCGCTGGTTGCCAAGAACGCTCCGTAGTATTCTCTCAGCTCTACCTTCACTCCTACCTGGAATTACATACCCTGGAACGCTATTGCTTACCTTTGCATCATTTGAATTCCTTATTCCCGGGTTCTCCATTTGATTCGACTTGCCATCCACCCATCTCCAAAACTTTATACCGTGAACTAGAGGGTTTTTTTGTGCCTTCCCTGGCTTTTTCCCCTTTCAGGTTGCCTCGGGAGCAGGGTCACTAGCCTGCTTGTACTTCAAGAATCCACAGTGGCGGCTTCCGGAGGCAGGCCATATCTCCATAAAAAAAGGACTACCAAAAGAAGAAGACACCGACCATCGGCTCCAGCAGCACAGGTGAGGAGTTGGGGAACTGCTCTTCAGACAGTGAAAGTGACAGTTTGAAACGCCAAATACCTACCAAGGAAAAGATGGCCACAGCAGAACAATTGCAGGTACTGGTGGCCGCGGTCCAGAGCCCAACACTGGAGGTTCAGAACTTGAAATCAGAAAACTGTTCTCTGTCAATTGGTGTCCGCCAGAGACCACCATCCATCGGACCTACCACCCATGGCTCTTTTTTCGGGGAAATTCGATGGGTCCTCTAAAAGACTTAGAGTTCCTAGAGGCTTGCACAGTAATCGTCACCTTCCGCGCCAGCACCTATGCCTCAAAACACGCTTGATGGGTTTTATGATCTCCAACCTGGCAGGTTACGCCCTTGCCTGGGCCACCCCACTGGTGATTCGCAATGATCCAGTCTTACATGACTACGGGACATTCCTGAACTTACTCAAACAAACCTTTGAACGCCCCAGATCACCTTTGGTACCTGCGAGGAGCTTCTAGAAGTACAACAGGGGTCTGCTGATTTACTCTCCTTAATTTCAAGCGTCTGGCTGCAGAGGCCGGATGGCCTGAACAAGCACAATACACAATATTTCAGTGAGGGCTCAGAGAAGAGCTGAAGGATGAGCTAGCTAGAATTCCCCGGCCGACCACGTTCTCGGATCTGATCTCTGCGGTTCTCCAAATTGAGTACCGTATAGGAGAGCATAAAGCAGAAAGGAGGAAAGGCAGAGGCTCCTACAACCCCGCTCACTATCCCGACGGCTTACTCTCCATCTACTCTCCACCAAACAAAGGACGAACCTATAAAGATCGGTACCACTAGAGCACCCCTCACTCCTGAAGAGCGGAAACGTTGGAGGGATGCAGGTCTGTGAATGTACTGCAGATCTTCCAGCCATTTGCTTATGTATTGTCCTCAAGTTCCGCCACAATGTCCAGGAAACGGGCGACCTCGCTAACAGCTACCTCGTCAGCTAACAGTCCCTTTGTCTCAGTGGCAGTCACCCCGTCAGAAGGCAAGGATGATTCACGTCTCATGGTAGTGGCTCTGCAAATACACGTGAAGAAACAGAAGGTAGACACCTCGCTCTCATTGATTGTGGCGCTGCCGGAAACTTTATAGACACCCTATGGGCCACTAAGTTGGCATACTGCGGGTGGAGAAGGAGGAAGACCAAAAGGTCGAAGGGGTGGACGGTACTCCACCTGCAGGGGGAGCATTTGTGTTCCTGGGGTGATTTCTCATCGCAGGGTGGGAGAACTCCCCTGCCCGGAACCAGAGACGTAGGCAGGGTAGGGCCTGAGGGCCAAGGCCCACACAAAATCTGTAAATGTCCTCTCAGCAGCACTGTGTGGGCATTTACAGATATTTTTGTCAGTGCAGTGGGCCCAACTACATTAGCATCAAGCCCCAAATGCTAGACAATCCTGGCTACGCCTCTGCCCGGAACTAAGGAGTTGGAGAGTCCACGAAAATAAAAACGTGCGTTTGGGTGGCGAGGGAGAACTATTGTGATGGAGCGGGTACCGTGTCCTGTGGCTGGTTCCTCACAGCATCTGACAGGCTTGCCGTCGGGTTCTTTACTTCCCACTCCAGTGAGGCAGCCTTGGGACAGTAGGGTAGTGAAGAAGCAGAGGTCTGCAGTACCCTTGAGATGTTCTAGTCCGCGCTTATAAGGCCATTCCTGGCTGATAGCTCTCTCCCCAGAGAAGGAACGAAGAGGGAGTTGCAAGCCTTGGCAGGGCCGGTCAGCACCTGATCGGGGAGGTACCCGACGTGAGGACAGGAGTCATTCATTTGCTGCATTGGACTCGCACATTTATACATCGGACAGATATCTCAGGATGATGTGGGGCAAAGTTCCTCTCGAGCAAATGGAGGTGAGAGATTACTAAAGGGTCCATGGCGATGAGGAAAACTGAACTGACAGTGATCTCTCCAAGCCTTACTCTGGTCAACTGGTAGGGTTCTGCTCCTACTGCACAAAATTGCATTGCAAGGACTATATTGATACTGTCAAGTCCTGTGGGCACTTATACTCTTCATCATTTTAGGCATATATCCTTTGGGTTTGCACCAGCCCATGTTCCTTCGGGCTATTAGTGGTGTGTGGGTTGTCCGTGGTCTTGTGGTGATTTTTGCCCTGTGTGTGACTGTGTATATGTGGTAGACTGTAGTTACCAGGGTGTTTAGATAAATCATTTATTTCTCATGCGATTTACATATTGTTGGTGCCGTCGGAAGGAATGTGTTTCAGCTTAAACTGTACCCTCATAGTGACGCGTTACTTATTGTATTTGAAAGCGTTAATATAGCACCCGCAATGGGGGGTGGGGGTGGCTTGTGTCCAGTTGTGTAGGCTCAGGCGGGGTTTGTAGTAGCTGAGAGGAAAGAACCTGCCTACCAGGGCTTTAAGTGGCCCCGGCAGGCTCAGAAATTTTGTTCCGAGGCAGGGCCCTGCCAGGGCTCACTTATCTCCCCTGGAACCCCCAGCCGCTAGAGGACAAGGTTTTTTCTCTAAAGTCTGAAGCTCACGCTCATGTGCAAGAGCTTCAGACTTAAGAAAAAAATGCCTTTCAAGTTTCATCCATCATGGTGGCGCAGCACCTGCGAGGCATCCCTTCAACCAAGAGATGCCTGGGCCGGCGCCACCATTATGGAGAGACACGTGAGGCTGCTGGAAGCACAGGCCGTTTTTTTCAAAATACTAAACCTCCCGCGAATGAGCGGGAGCTTTGGGATTTTGAAAAAAAGGTCTCTGCTTCCAGCGGACTCACCTTCTTAGCCTTAATGGTGACACTGCCCCTCCCCAACTGGCGTCTTGCAGCGCCACCATTAAGGCTGAAAGGACGAGGCGCTATCCCCTGCCAGGAAAGCCTTTAGAAAATAAAAGCGGAGATCAGCACCCACTCCCCCAGGGAGGAGAGGGTGCTGATCTCTACAAAGGGGTGCTTGTAGCTCATTGAGCCGGCTCGTCAAGGGGGCGTGGCATAACGTGTGGTCCCTGCTGTTAGGCCACGCCCCTTTTATGAGCCCCGCTCATTTTTTAGTCCCACTTAAGGCACTGCTGCCTACTATATGTTAATGTATGTAGAGTGATGTTAAAATATAGTTGTATCTTGATCTTTCAAGTATTTGAACCCATGGTCATTCTAACAAAACGTGAACTGTGATGTCACTCATGACGTTGTGGGAAGATCAAAGTGCATTTCTCCTTCTGTGCCAAGTTTTTTTGATGTAATGCTGCTATAATTATTTATTTATAGTGCTGGTATAAACAACACCCTGTATCAGGGTTGACAAAGCAATTTGATGTGCCTTGCCTTTATTCTTTCCATAGAGAGCATAGAGGTTTTTCTTTCTTTATAGGGGTGCTGCGATATTTTCCGTCAATATGTTAAGGGGTCCTGGGAGCTAGCCCTGCTATTCGCTACATTGGAGGCAGTTATTTCCCATCAAGAGGCCTCAATGTACTGCCCCTCTCCCCGGATTTCTAAACAAGTGCATTTTGCACGGTAAGGGGTGTTGTCATGATGCCTACCCCCCGGGCATCGAGATCAAGCCCATCAGCTCCGGGAGCAGGCATCCAGACATTTACAAAAACCCCAGCAGCCCCAGCTAGGGGCTGTCTGGGTTCAGTCCTGGCTCCCTAGGCACCAGGCTCATAATAAAAATCAGTCCTGGTGCCATAGGCGCCAGGCTCATAGACATTACTTACCTCATGCAGACCATGCTGCAAATAAATCCAAGCCAACGTGAGGCCTGGATGGGACTATTTTACTACAGGGACTATTTTTTACTTGGGTGTGGTCCTGGGGAACTTCTTTCCTGGGACTACTTTGGAGGCTATTTAATACACGCCCGAACAGCAGCACATGCTTCGTGTTATTCTGCATCCAGCAGCGTGACTCTCACCGTGCCTGCAGCCAGCATCCAGTCTTCTGCCACGCCCGCCTCGAATCCGGAGCTCCTAGAATAAAGAGGAAGAAAAGGACAAGGTTAGAAAACGAACTTATTTCAAATTCCTCACCTGATTCCGTATCCATTTCATCTCCCGACCTGGAAAGTACATCAGTCCTGCACGCGTCGCTTCGCCAGCTCCAGCACGGCTCCATACTCATCAGTTCTCACAGCATCTTTCGATCCAGCACCGTCTTCATCATTTCTTCGCCGTACTCTGGCACCTAGGGGCACAAGAATGTCAAGGTGAGCCAAGGGAATCAACAAATACCTCTTACCACCATAGACTTACCTGATTTACCACCGGCGGTATTATTCTCCATATCTTCATATGCCGCATCTGTAAAGAGGGAGAAAAACAACACGTTAACGCATGCAATAGTTACCGGAGAGCGTTGGGTAACACAGACTCTTACCTGAACGCCAGCAGCAGCTACGAGACCTTCTTCTCACGAACTCAGTTGCAACTTAAGGAAGGAAGGGGACAAGAGTGAACATCGGGCACATTGACTCTTTGAACTTGATACTTACCAATCCTGCCTGGGACTTCAGAGTCAACGCTTACCGGAACTCTCCCAACGCCTTCAAACCAGTGAAGTAACTGGTATCTACGCGCCCCTGCAAGACACGCAGGATGGAGAGCTCATCTTTTACAAACATAAGGTGAGGTTAATGAGGGGATATCGGAGGTGATTAGTGGGGGAGAGCGAGAACAGTTGGGAGGCCATCACTAAAACCCACAGGTGGCTAATCCCTGTCTCCACTTGCAGGAAAATACTTCTTCGGGTCCAGCAAACAAGACTAGGCAGGCCAGTCCAGACAGTCATCTCTGCACTACGCATCACGTTGACGGAGACCGCAGCTGTCCGGGTCCGATCGACACCCCTGTGGGGTCCAGGTGAGTGTAACAGGTGTGCCCATTCCAATTTTAACTACAGGTTCCTGTTCAATCATACATTCCCACAGGTGCTCCTCATACGTTGCCGATTTAGAGCCGATACCCCTTACAGTTTCATAAGGCCATTTAAATTCCCCCATAAACATGGGATTTGTAGGGGAGAATGGGTATTGTTATGTTATGTTACTTTGCATTTATACATTGGTATGATCTCAAAGCGCTGGTAGGTTGAACGCTCTCGGGAACCGTAGTTCAAGTCAGTAGAGAGAGAGAGAGTCATAAGGTGCATGTGTGCACCGGATTTGTGAGCAGCTGGTGTGGCATTTGCATGATAGCTGCTTCTTAGCGGTAGGTGTGTTGGTTGGGAGGTCAGGAATATGTGTTCATTCTGGAGGATTGACACCCAGACTGATTTCTGGCTGCGTTAGGACTGAGGAAACGCTTAGGCTAGCGGTGTGTGCTCAGCTAGCTGTGTTTAATTAGGATGATGAGGAGTATGTGGCGGGTGTTAGTATGAGAACAGCTATACCGAATGTGTCATAGTATCGCTGTGTTCTAGTTGAGTGGTGGTGTGTAGGAAAGAGTAAGCGTGGTAGGGTGATATGGCGGTTTTCAGTAAGGCTGTTCCATCCACTCTATCCGTTTCATCCACTCTATCCGTTTCATCCATTCCATCTGATCCACTCTCTCCATTTGATCTACTCTATTCGCTAGATCTACTCCCTCCGATCCCCATCCACTCCCTCCGATCCCCATCCACTCCCTCCGATCCCCATCCACTCCCTCCGATCCCTCCGCTCTATTAATTCCATCTGCTCTATCTGTTCCATCTACACCTTCTGCTCCATCCATTCTATCTGTTCTATCAGCTCTATCTGTTCCATCCGCTCTATTCATTCCATCTGCACTATCCGTTCCATCCACTCCATCTGTTCCATCCACTTCAATCAGCTCAATTCGTTCCATGTGCTCTATCCGTTCTATCCAATTTTTCGTTTAACTCCGTCTGTTCCTTCCACTCCATCTGTTCCTTCCACTCATTCGTTTTCATCCATTCTACCGTTTCATCCATTCTACCTGTTCCCACCACTTCATCTGTTCCATCTACTCCATTAGATCGATCCATTCCATCTGTTCCCTCCGTCCCATTTGTTTCATCAACTCCATATGTACGGTCTACTGCATCTGTTCCATCCGTTTCATCTGTTCCATCCACTTTGTTCGTTCCATCCGTTCCATGTACTTCCTCCATTCCATTCACTTTCTCCATTCCATTCACTTTCTCCGTTCCGCCCACTTCCTAAATTCCGCCCACTTCCTAAATTCCGCCCACTTCCTAAATTCCGCCCACTTCCTAAATTCCGCCCACTTCCTAAATTCCGCCCACTTCATCCGTTCCATCCACTCCATCCGTTTTCGACTTCACCTGATCCATCTGCTACATCTGTTCCATCCACTACAATCAGCTCAATTCGTTCCATCTGCTCCATCCGTTCTATCCAATTTTTCGTTTAACTCCATCAGTTCCACCCACTCCATCTGTTCCATCCACTCATTCTTCAACCATTCCATCCACTTCCCCCGTTCCATCCACTTCACCCGTTCCATCCACTTCACCCGTTCCATCCACTTCATTCCCTTTAATCGTTTCCACTTATTGCATCTGATTCATTCGCTTAATCCGTTTCATCGACTGCATTCATTTCATCCGTTTCATCCACTGCATTCGTTTCACCCATTGTATCCGTTTTATTAGTTTCATCCACTTCATTCCTTTCATCCACTTTATACGTTCTGTTCAGTTTATCCGTTTTAATTTACACTGGCAGTTTTAGTTTTCTATTTTTCTCGATCGGGTCTGGATGCTGTATTGTTATTTTTGATTCAGCAATCTTGAGTTATTGTTTATTGTCGCTGTTTATACTGTTTGTGGTAAGAGTCGATTTTTAGGGGAAGAGCCATGTTTTCAGTAATTTGCGGAAAGACATGAGGTCTTCGGTTAGTCGGATGTGGGGTGGAAGCGTGTTCCACAGAGTACAGGGCATGGCTGAGAAAGATGATCCACCTAACTGAGTTGGTTTTTGGTATCACTAGGAGGTGGGCAGAGCTTGTTCTTAGAGCGCGTGACGGATGGTAGGGTCTTAGTTTGTCTTGAAGATATTGAGGTCCGGTTTTGTGCATTGCTCGGTGCGAGATGCATAAGGTTTTGAAAGTCACCCTTTGGCATACTGGGAGTCAGTGCAGGGCTTTGAGAGCTGGGGAGGTGTGATCTCTTGGGCCAAGTGCTAATAGCAGTTTGGCTGCAGCATTTTGTGCTCTTTGTAGTTTAGTCAGGTGGTAAGCATGGATTCCGAGGTAGAGGGAGTTCGCATAGTCTAATCTTGACATTACAGTTGATTGGACCGCGGTGAGTCTGTTGGGAAAGGAGAGGTATAGAAAAATGTGCCTAAGAATTTTCAGGTGGTAGTGGCAGGACTTAGAGATGTTGTTGACTTGGAGCAAGAGGGTTAGGTTAGAGTCGAGAGTGCATCCAAGGTTTTTTTACTGAGGTTGTCGGGGAATTGCCCATGGCAGATGGCCAGGGTAGAGGGTGCGGAAGAAGTTCTGTGTTGCCACATACCATGATTTCAGTTTTGGAGGCGTTTAAAAGGAGGTGGTTTTTGGTCATCCAGCGATCAATGTCAAGGAGGCAGGCAGCAAGGTCGGTTTGGCAGCTGGGGTTTGAGTTGAGGAATTTTAGAATTAGTTGAGTGTTGTTGGCGTAGTTGTAGCACAGGATATTGTGCGAGCAGATTATTTGTGGGAGGGTGGACATATAAAGGTTGAACAGGAGGGCTGATAGGCACGCTCCTTGTGGAACTCCGACACTGACTTGTCGGGCGGTGAGTAGGGTTATTTGGTGCCTATTGTTGAGGAAGGATGCTATACACTTGAGATCGTTTCCACAGATTCCTAGGGAGTGGAGGCGGTCGAGGAGGATTGAGTGGTTGATTGTGTCAAAGGCGGCAGATAGGTCAAGAAGGATCAGTGCATCCAAATCCTGATGTACCCCCGTGAGGTCACCATATCGGCCAGACTACGCCTAGTACAGCTGAAGATATTGCAAAGGATCTATTACCCGAGGGTAGCCCTGTACCAATGGGGCAAAACAGCTGAACCCAACTGCTTGCGCTGCCGGGAAGAGGAAGGAAACTTCTTCCATATACTGTGGGAATGCCCGGTAATCAGTAATTACTGGCAGCAATGCTGCGACGTGTTATCAAGAGTCCTGAACCAGACTATCCCCAGAGATCCCAAACTGTTGCTACTAGGAGTGGACAGTGAAATAGATCTATCAAAATACGAAAAGCTCTGCCTCATGACCACAAGAGCAATCATTAAAAGAAACATAGCACGCCTATGGGGGGCAGCGGAGCCACCGCAGGTGAATCAATGGATCACAGATGTGGAAATCTGCATCGCAATAGAAAGAAGCGTATACAGAGCCAGAGGCTGCCCTGGAAAAGCAGATAGAGTATGGCAATGCTGGGAAGACACTATATGAACTACTGAACTTCTAATATCATAACATCATAGACTAAGGGTTATGGACAATGATGCCGAATACCTACTTTTGTACCAAACATCATTACGCTACGTACCGAATGTTACATAATAGCATTTAACATGTGTTCCATATGAGTGCTTTTCCCATCCAACGATATTTATTATTTCTATTATTATCAATAATGTTGTTGTTTAAATGTTGGCCCTGGAAGGCCCAATGGATGTATGTTATAAATCCAATAAAATATATGGTTAAAAAAAAAAGAAGGATCAGTGCAGCACATCCCGCAGAGTCTACAGTGTTTTTAAGTTCATCCCAGATTGCGTTTAAGGTGGTTTCGGTTCTATGTCGGGGTCTGAAACCTGACTGGGCTGGGTCTAGGAGATTGTTGTCTTCGACAAAGGCATTTAGTTGGGAGTAAGAGGTTCGGTCGATGAGTTTAGCAAGGAACCTGGTGTTTGAGATGCAGCAGTAGTTTTTTGGGTCGAGGGAAGGTTTTTTTTTTAGAAGAGGCTTGACATGAGCAGTTTTGAACGCTTCGGGAACAATTCCTGAGGATAGGGAGTTGTTTATGATGGTTCTTGTGTGTTCTCCTGCGCAGGTAGATGCAAATATTTCTTTGAGGGTTGGGGCTGGGCAGGGGTCTAGCGAGGAGCCGGATGGTTTGCAGCAGGGGAGAAGTTTGAGGAATTGGTCAGTTGATATTGCTGTGAAGGAGTCGAAAATCGGGTGGGTTGCAGTTGCTGGTGGTGGGTTGGCAGGTGGGGTGGGTGGTGCAAGAGGGCCAGTTTATTGCTCAAGTTAAGGTAGGCACACACCAAAGAAAGGTACACCCAGTATGAATCCAGATTAAGATCGTCAAACCTGTAGGTAAATGAAAGGACATCATAAGTGTTGCAAACTAAATGCTTGACACCTTTTGAAGGAACTAGTGGCAGAAAAATGCCAATTGACTAGATTACTGGTGTTTCGTCGATGCTCTCAGTGATCTTAGACAAGAGCCCAAAGTGCACGTAGACTAGGTTCTCAAGGACCAAAGTGCAAGCTGAGCCACTGTAAGGTTCTTGAAAAAAATGCCTCCACACTTGTTGACTCAGTAGAGTAAGTATAACTGCCAGCATTTGAGGAGGGCGCAACGATAATTCCCGTAGGTCTGAGAATCAGTGCCTTAAATTCGTGGATGCCTCATAGAGGAGGCTCCCAGAGATCCCGAAAGCATACACAGTGGGTATTTGGAGTCCTCTGCTGAAGTGATCCACCACTGGGGAACCATTGGACTAGGAAATCTGCCACGATGATCTTGCTAAGTGCCCACTTATGGGGAAAATGTATCATTCGGCCATGGGGGGCTGCCTGTGTATCGAGAAAGCCTGCCAGACCACTGCCCAAGGGGAAAATTCCCAGTGTTATGGCCCAGATATCAAATTGTAGAGACAGCTTGCAAAGTTCAGCGGATAGAGTTTTTACTGACATAATAAATGGCCATCTTTTTGTTGTGTGGATCAAGACAACAGCTCTGGCCGCAGGACTGAAAAGTGAGAAATGCAAAAAAGATTGCTTCCAACTCTAAAAAACGAATGTGCATCTTTTTCTCCAGTGAAATCCATAGGTCATGAATTTTCTGGTGACCGAAAGTAGCATCCCACCCAGGTAGTGAGGCATCCTCTGTGGGGGAAAATTCATTGGAGTGGAAGGGGACTCCAATTAGGAGTTTGTGAGAATGTGACCATGCCTGTATGTCCTCCACTGCTGTGGCCAAAGCTGAAAGGAACTATGAAAGACTTGGACTGCGAGTTCAGATTCCAGTGCTTGACTAGGTGCAGTTCAGACTGCCTTAAGTCGTGTGTAGGCCACCACTAATACACAGAATGACATGTGCACCAAGAGCCAACGGTCAGCATCGTTTCTAGCTCTTCCTCCTTGTGCGTCTCATAAATGGCCGATAAACAAATAGGCTGTGGGTTGGTTCCATGGTAGACTTCTTCCAGTAAATGGAAAGGCCCAGTGGAATGGAAAGTCCCAGTGAAATGGAAAAGCCCAAGACTCTGGGCAGAGTTTGTGTCGCATGGGTGGACGAGAGCGAGAGCCAGTAACCCAGGTAGGGGTCGATGTGTATGCCCTCCCGGTAAAAGGAAATGGTGGGATACTAAAAATTGAGGGTCCCCAGCAAGAAACCTAGGAATGTCTGATCAAGGGCCAAATGGTGATGTGCAGAGAAGCATCCTGCAGGTCCACAGCGAATCCCAGCAGGAATTAAGAGATTATTTGTGCCGTCTTGAAGGTTTTGAAGGCAGAGAAGCAAGCAAGAGAATGAAGTGTGAACGATTGTGGATCCGCCTCCATCTGGTATGGTCCTTCATCCTAATCTCAGACTACAAGATAGGAGAGATTGGGAGGAAGAGAGAATGGGAAGGGAGAGGAATGTGGTATTTTCTTGAAGTACCTGATATGGTCCATGTATCATAGGCGATTCACGTCTATGGTTTCTTATAGAGAGATTATAACCAAACAATAGGGCAAATTCTACGAAGTTGACAGGGTATTGCCCTTAGTAGATAACGTTCACACACAGCTGAAAAAGACCCAAGAGAGGTCCAGTTGGTAAAATCAAACCCAAGAGTAACTCTGGTGTGGACACTGATTATTAATAAAAGTGAGAAACAAGACTGTGGCGGAAGACAGAAGGATAGAGCGAAAAGAGAGGTACTATCCCTGCCTACTGTGCATTCTCAACTAGGTTGCGGTGTTACCCCTTTATATTGTCCTACTTCCCGTTAGTAAAAATAAGCCCTGCATGGGAAGTGGTGACTGTATTGTCTTTGTTGTTGGAATAGGAATTTATCCTCTTCCTGTATGTTTATGTCATTTTAACCCTAGCAACCCAGGGTCAGTGCGACAATCAATGGGTTATTTAAGGATTGTCTATTCCATTAGATGCCACAAAAGTTTTCTAAAAAGGAAGACATTTATCCTTTTTACCTTCCCTGGTGTGCTTCTTTTACTCGTAGTCTCTTCCGATTTCAATTAATCTGGAGGAGAGTGGTACTGGACATACAGGGCTGAATGTATTACACATCATAGAAGTTGGTAATTTCACTCTTATTCTGTCACTATTAGACAGGCGTTGTAACACCGCAACCTAGTTGAGAGTGCACAGTAGGCAGGGATATTACCTCTCTTTTCGCTCTATCCTTCTGTCTTCCGCCACAGCCTTGTTTCTCACTTTTATTAATAATCAGTGTCCACACCACAGTTACTCTTGGGTTTGGTTTTACCAACTGGACCTCTCTTGGGTCTTTTTCGGCTGCTTATAGCCTATAACACAGATGTGTGTTTCTTATGGAGAGACACTCCCCCTTAAATGGTCACATTAGTCACTTGCTGCAAACTTCACTCTTTGGACTTGGGGTCCCTAGCTATTAAGGAAGGCAAGAAACCTGTGGTATGTTGCATCGTGCGAGAAGAGGAGCCAGAGGAATGATCTTGCCAATCCCTGCGCTCTTTACTCCTTTGTTTAGACTCCCAGAACTCCTAAATGAGCAGACCCCCATTGCTGTTCTGTGAGGTTGATGGCGTCTGAGAGAGCTTGGAGATGGCAGTCAGAGACTTTGCCGTAAGGATGTCTACATTTTTATTTTCTCAGGACTTTAGCCATCATGGGAGGCAATAGCTGCAGCCCATAAAACGGCAAACTCAAATATTTGGCCTGAAATTAAGAGAAAAGCTTAGTGCTTTGTAGCCATGATTGCCTCCTGATGTGTGCACTTTAAGAGGCTAAGCCTTTGGGATTGGCTGCTGCTTCCAACTGACCAGCAGCCACGTGCCAAGTTCAGCTGCTTCCAGTTGGAATTCAGATCTTTTGTTCTCTGGGAGAGTATGGGCAAATTTCAATTTCACACGGATGTCTGGCAATGCCCCGGACAAAACTGGACTGGGTATTAGCACACCTGATGCGAAAAGAAGCATTAACACACACTTCCTTCCCTTTGCTTTCCAAGCGCCTTCTCATCCTTTTGTGACAAATCCAGGGAATTCCTTCCCTCTCCCCAAGGGGGTGGCACCCACTTTGTACAAGGGAGGTGCGCCAGCTACGTAATACTCTCCCAAGGGGACAGGGCAAGGGGATTTTGACTGGGGACGAGCCCCCCTCTGGGGACAAGGCAGGCACAAGTAAGGATTCCAGTACACCTCCCCTTACTGCAAAGCCTCAAGCATGTGTTGGTTATTTGGGAACTGAACAGGGCAATCATGTAGAAAGCCACTTTAAGGTGGATGGCTTTGTTTCTGACCAGCATTGGTTGCCAACTCTTTGTGAAACCAATGATCAATGGAATTTTCCCCTCCATTCCAGAGAGGGACCTAAATACACCTGTACATCAAGAGAAATGGAGTGGATCAGCCGAAGAGTGAGAAAAGGCATCTTGTGCAGCCACACAGAGGAGGGTCTCTCGCTCGCAGGAGCACCAAAAGCAGAGAGCCATGCATCGCTTTAGAAGGTGGAGACCCAAAGCAGTCGCTGCAATTCTGCCGCTTCCACGAAGGTGAAAATCCTAATGAAACCAGGACTGCTGAGAGAGGGAGCAGGTTTTTAGACCTCTACAGTGGCTCAACGGGTGCCCAAATAAGTTTGAATATTTCGGATACTTTTAATCCTGAAGGGCCCTCCATGGTGGGCCAGTTTCTGTTAGGTACTGCAGAGGAATGATATAAGTTATTTGTAACACGCCTGTACACAAGTGTTTCTAGGGGCGACAAGAAAAGGAAGAGCAGAGGGAGGACAAAACAAACAATCTTACTAGGCCTTGTGTCATTCAGATTGTGCAAGTACGAGGGGGAGGGCAGAGGAGAAGTGCTGGGGGGGTGGAGGAGGTGCAATGGCAAAGACGCGGTAAGTGCTGCCAGGGTGGTGGCTCCAGTAAGTGCAGGGAGGCAGGGGACAGTAGGGTCCCAGAAACAGTCCCTAATTGGGTGGGAAGCCTGGACACAGTGCAAGGGGCTACGGGTCGTGCAGCAGCCTGGTGCCTGTGATGTTCATTTGGTGGCCAGGTAACAAGTTAGCGCAGCAGACAGGAGCATCAGCAGGTGTGAGAGAGAGAGAGGGGAAGCAAAAAGGAATTTTTTTTTTTTAAACATAAATGTAAAATTTATGTTCAAAAGGTTCAAAACAGAAAAACATTATGTACATACTATAACATCATGTGATAATCATAACAAAGCCAACAGAACTATATACACCAGAAAACCCCCTCTCCCCCCTCAGGAGTCACAAATCAATAAACTGGTCTAATATAGTGAAAGAAATTTACCCCAAATCTCGTTAAATAATGCATTTTTCTTATCTCTCCAATACAGGACTCTCTCCATATCCGCTAGAGAATGCATCTCCGAAATCCATTCCTCAATAGTAATAGGGTTAGATGCTTTCCAATGTCTCAAAATTAGTTTCTTCCCCACCATTGCCCCTCGAAAGATCCATTTCTTCTGAGAAATGGACAAGTTGTCCAACAAATCCTCACTACACAGCACTATTGTCTTAAAATCCATATGAACCTTCTCCTCCACAATCTTTTCACAGATCTGGTCAAACTCAAACCACAAACCTCTCACCCTCGAGCATTCCCACAACATATGCTCCAAGGTGCCCACCTCATGTAAACATGCCCAACATTCCGAGCTGTCACTCATCCCTCTTTTCATCATTCTCTCAGGTGTCCAGTATGTTCTATTCAAAATCTTTATTTGACGAGACCTATCAGCAAGACTCAAAGAACACAATTTCACATTCTCACAAATGCGTGTCCAATCATCCTCTGTAATATCCTCACCAATTCTCCGATTCCAATCCAATCTCAAAGCATCATTAGCCCGATAGTTCGACACAATCAGTCTATAGACATAGCTAACTAGGCCAGATCCACTCACTTCAGGTGTCCATTCAAGCATGTCTATGTTGATTCTCTTTTCCAAATCCACCTCCCCCACCTCCCTCCTGATCTTCTGATAGCCCGTCAAACAAAAAGTAGGAATTTCAAACTTCTACCGTATTTCCCTAGCCGTCATCCAATTCAAACCATTGAACAGATCACCAATCCAATGCACCCCAGCTAGTTACCAATCCTGCCAGAACAAAGTTTTCCCTACATGCGTAATACTCGGGTTCAGCCAAATTGAAGCACTCGGATCTCTTAATTCGTTGAAACCCAAACACTCTAACAAGGCCAACCACGAGTTCTGTAAGCTCCTAGTCAGTAGGCCTTCCTCCCTTGCTCGAAGTGGCTTACTGGTCAAAATGGCCCTAGGCGACAAAGGGCCTGTATGGCTAGACTCAACACATATCCAATCCTTATGTTCCGATTTGAGAAAATCAAATATATTCTGCAACATAAAAGCCAGATGGTATGCCTTGAAATTAGGGACCCCCCAGCCCACCCTTAGACAAAGGCAATTGCAATTTGCTTATCTTCAGTCAAGGAGGTTTACTATCCCACAAAAAGTCCTGCATGAGTCTATCCAACTCACGCCAAAAATGCTTCTCAATATCTAAGGGGGTCATACTCAGAACAAAATTCACTCGAGGAGTCGACACCATTTTCAAAGCATTCACCTTGTCCCAAAGGGAAAGGTGCAACAAACTCCATCTTTTCAAATCCGATTTGAATGTAGTGCACACCATCATCATATTTTCCCTCACAAAATCAGCAACATTAGGCAAAATCCACACCCCCAAGTACAATAGTTTTTCAGCACACCACTTGAATCCCAACCGGGTAATAAATTGTTTGTCACACAACGGCACTAATGGTAAAACCTCCGATTTTTCCCAATTAATCTTGTAACCAGAGCACTGGTGAAAGGCTTTGAGAATGTTCATAAGGAACGGCACTGATTCACCAAGGTTCTGGAGGATCAATAACAAGTCATCAGCGTATAACCACATTTTTTGTAGCATCCCCCAACAACTTATGCCTTGTAAACCCTCCTCATTTCTCAATGCTATAGCCAAAGGTTCAATACTCAGTACGAATAACAAAGGAGACAATGGGCAACCTTGTCTCATGCCATGTTCTAATTGAAAAGGGGTTGACCTCTGACCATTAGTTTTGACATCAGCCGTAGGCCTGGTATACAGTAGTTTAACCCAAGAACAGAACTGAATCTCAAAACCCATCTTTTCCAATACTTTAAACATAAATTACCAGTCGGCTCTATCGAATGCCTTTTCTTCATCAAGTGATAGGACAGCCGAGTCTTCAGACAACTCTGACACCTTCGTGATAATACATAGCAGTGTCCGTATGTTACTGGACGTCATCCTACCTTTAACAAAACCAGATTGATTCCGATCCATCAGCCCTGGCAAAAGATTTTCCATTCGCAGAGCTAGAATCTTGGCCAGAATCTTATTGTCCACATTGATCAAACTAATCGGTCTGTAGATGGACGCCTGTGTTTCATCCCTATTTTTCTTCAGAAAGACAGAGATAGTTGCATGTCTAGTAGAGTCCGGAAGTATACCCCTAACCTTGGAGGTCTTATACATATCCGTCAATAGTGTCAACGCCGAATTAGGTAACCACCAATAGAATTCGACTGGCAATCCATCAGGCCCAGGAGACCTACCGACATTCAAAATTGATATTGCTAACTTGACTTCATCAACCGAGATATCTTCCTCAAGTAAATTAGCTTCCTCACCTGAAATTTCAGGGACATGAACCCCTTCCAGGAAGTCTCCATTATCCGCAGCAATTTGGGATTCATTCTTATACGAATCCACATAAAACTTTCTGAATACTTCATTTATACCATCCGGAGTGAATGTGACCTGACCATCAGAATCAGTAATAGACGTGATCAAACGCTCAGACTCTCTCAGCCTCAATCTATACGCCAACCAGCGATCACATTTCTCCACAAATTCAAAATAAGAGCATTTTCGATGGAAATACTTCTTATCCTCCCTATTGGATATTAACTCACTTAAATCTCTTTTCAGTCTGTTTAACTCGGGAAGCAATTCCACTCTCGTAGGATCCACCATCAGAACCCCCGACAAATCCCTAATCTTCAGTTCCAGTACATTCTGTGTATTGTCCAATTTTCTTTTCAAACCACTTGCCAGACTAATAAACATACCACGAACTGTGCACTTAAATGCCTCCCAAATCATATCAGATCCAACTTCCCCAGTACAATTATCCACTACAAAATAGTCTAGTTCGGTCGCAATTTTGTCCATCTCCTCTAGATTGTCCAACAATATGGTATTTAGTCTCCAAGTTTTTTTGTCTACACATAGTATAACTCCAATCCAAATCCACTGAAACATGAGCATGATCAGTCAGTACAATATTACCTATACCACTAGTTTTGTAGTCCAGCAACATATCCCCTGCCATCAATACCATGTCAATTCTGGAATATGAAGCATGTGCACCGGAATAAAAAGTATATTCCCTCTTTAAAGGATTCTCCATCCGCCAACAGTCTTTCAGATTATGTTCCTCTATCAGATCCTTTAATGCCCGAGACAGCATGTCCATCCTTCTACAATGTCTAGTATTGCTCCTATCCAGAGCAGATCCATAACAGTATTGAAGTCTCCACCCAAGATTAAGTTACTTGACTTAAGGTCTTGAATCGCCTGAGCCACCTTTCTGAAAAAGGTACCATCATCCGACGTTGGTGCATAAACATTAAAAAAGAATCCCATCCTTTCCCTGAATATTAGTTAAAATAGCAACCATTCTACCCTCCTTGTCACATATCTCCTTGACAAACTTAATCATTGCATTTTTCCTTAACAGAATAACCACACCCGTAGACCTAGACTCAAAGGATGAGCCATAGACCCTCCCAACCCAACCTTTCTTCAAACCATCCAAATCTGCTTTGAAAAGGTGTGTCTCCTGGAGAAAATAAACATCCCCTTTTAAGTCATTCAGATAAGCCTGTATATTGTTCAGACCATTCACATTCCACGAGACAACTCTCAATTGATCCCCATATTCAAACAGAATATCCACCCCAACCCAATTCCAAAGGGACCCCCTCAACAGACCCTCAAATGTATTTGTGACCCCAACCGAAACCCCTAATTCCCCCTTTCTAAAACAGGTCTTGAGTTGCTTCTGGAACCTTCGGTAGTCCTGCTCAAGTTTGAGAGATGCAGGGAGGCTGTTGCAGAGGGAGGCTGCAGCCGAGGACAAAGATCTACCCCTCGCTCTGTGCCTGGAGAAGTCTCTGAACCTACAAGAGTTGGAGGTTGATGAGCGGCGGCTCGAGAAAGAAGATGCTTAGGAAGAGAGTGTTGGATGTAGTGTGGTCCCGGCCCCAGAAAGCATTGCGGACGATGCAGAGGGTCTTGAACTTGATCCTTGCAGCCACCGGGGGCCAGTGGAGAGATTTCAGGGCTGGAGAGATACGATCCCTGGGCTTCAGGCCAAAGACAAGTCTCACAGTCCTGTTCTGGATTAGTTGCAAAGGACGAAGATTAGAGGCAGACAGAATTAGAACGAGGTGGTTGCAGTAGTCCAGCCTAGAAAGAACCAGGGCTCTGGAGACAGGGAGCTTCTTGGGGAAAGTGAGAAAAGGAAGAATACCTCTGAGGAGGTGCAGCTGGTATTGTGACTTCATAGAGATGTCAGATGTGAGGAGAGGCGGAGAGGGAGGAGTCGAAGATGACCCCCAAGGTTCTTCGCCTCACAGGAAGGTGAAGGTAGAGGGCCCAGGGTGGGCGGCCAGAGTGAAAGAGGAGAAGTGGGAGCAGGGGTCCCAATGAGAAGGGTCTCAGTCTTACTAGCATTAAGGAAGAGATTGTTATAGGCACACCATTCCTGAATCGCGAATAGACTGTCAGGTATGAGCTTGAGAGCAGAGGAGGCTGAGAAGAGCCTGAAGGAGAGCGGAGTGTCATCCGCATAACATTGAAAGTTAGAACAGAAGGTAGAGCTGAGGTGGGCCAGAGGTGCCAAGTAATGGTTGAAAAGCCAGGGTGAGAGGTTAGAACCCTAGGGAACACCACATGTAGAGAGAGAGGTGGTAGAGAGAAAGGACCCAAGTTGGACCTGGGAGGTTCCATCAGAGAGAAAGGCGGTCAACCAGGCTAGGGCCTGACCCGTGATGCCCAGGTTGTCACAGAGACGATTGATCAGGATGGCGTGGTTGACCGTATCAAAAGCGGAGGATAGATCAAGGAGAATGAGGACAGAAGGAAGGTTAGCGTCCAGATTAGTGAGCACGTTTTCACTGGTGTTCAGGAGAGCAGTTTCCATGCTCCTGGCAGCGCTGAAGCCAGACTGGTGGTCATGGAGACAACCAACAGATTTAGTGTGCAGATTAAGATGGGAGATGGCCAGCCTTTCCAGGGGCTTGCCCAGGAAAGGAGTGATCGAGATCAGGCAGTAGTTTGCCGGAGAGGAAGGATCGACAGAGGGCTTCTTGAGGAGAGGGTGCACAAGGGAGTGTTTTAGGGGGGGAAGGGAAGGTTCCATTGGCAAAAGAGTGATTGCAGAAATCGTCCAAGGCTGGAGCGAGGGTGTCGATGTGGTCTTTGATGGTTCTGGAGAAGCAGGGGAGTACCTGCTTTGATGAGACTTTCATAGAGAGGACTTGTCTAGAAACATCATCGGGAGTGAACACAAGAAAGGAGGAGTAAAGACAGCCAGAGAGGGGCTTGGAGCGGTAGAGGGAGAGGAAGAGGAGAGAGTGGACAGGATGTCCTGAGTTTTAGTGGTGAAGTGAGACGCCAGTGCGGTGCAAAGGGCCTGGGAGGGAACAAGAGATGTGGAGACTGCAGCAGGATTTGTCAGCTCCTTGCAGATTTTGAAAAGTTGGGTAGAGTTGTTAGAGGCCGCAGACACGCTGGCTTGGATGTAAGCTCACTTCTTGGACAGGACAGAGAGTCTATATTGCCTTTGGAGCAGGCGGCAGGTCCACGATGCCATAACTTCTCAAAAGAGTATTAAGGCTTCAGGTCCAGACAGAGTACCTGCAGACCTGTACAAAGATGATGCAGGTATTTGGGGCCCTGTTCTATGCAACTTTTTAATGTACTGATTAAACTTAATGTTGTACCTCGTACAGGGCAGCAAGCAGCAATAGTCGCTATTTACAAGAAAGGGAGCTGGGACTCACCGAACAATTACAGACCAATTTCACTCCTGGACAGCGCAGGCCATCCTGTTTCATCTTCAAATGTGGTTAGATGAAAATAATATAATCAGCGATTAACAGGCTGGTTTTCAAAAGCATAAATGCACGGTGGAGAAGTACAACGGATACAAACAGATGGATTTAAATGCTGTGTTCGTATACCTGAAGACCACCTTTTATGCAGTCTCCAGAGATATTCTTTGGAAGATTCTATGTAAAAGAAAAGCTCCAGCCCATTTGATCGCTATAGTCTAGGAGTTGTATTGTAACAATCAGGCTGTGGTAAGATATGGTCTGGCTGGTGAGATGACTGGCCCCTTTGCTGTTGATAGGGGTGTGAGACAAGGCCGTGTCCTCACTCCCTCAGATTTAGTATAGCCATGGAGGAAATTATAACATCTTTATTAAAGGATTGTGCAGAGTGCCCAAAGATGGGTCAAAATAGATACCCCACACTATTCTACATGGACAACGCAGTATTGTTGTCCACTACCCATCTGGGTCTAAAAACTTGTCTAACAACTTTTTTGAAGAAATGCAGAGAAAAAACAAAGGTCACGGTCTTTAAACCTAAATTTGCCAAGAATTGTAAATCGAGAATTAATGCGGCTGGATGTTTACCGGAACAAGTAACATTTTATGATTACCTGGGCATCCATCAGATTCAGTAGAGAATGGTCTTTGGACCACAAAGGAAGAAAAGGCACAGTTCACGCGGGCGGGGGAGGTGGGGGGGAGGGGGGGTGGTGGTGTTTGTACGGTGGAGGAATAATATCATTTTTCAATAGGCATGAGAGAGGGGCACTCCACCCCACTATCAAATTATACAGTAAGCAAGCCATCCCAGACTCTCTATATGGCTCTCAACTGTGGGGCAATGCTAATACAACAAGCCTAAATAAGGTAGAAAATAAAATCTTGAAACACCTCTTACAGTTCCCTCCAAGCACTCCAAATGCCCTTTTACATTTGGAGCTTGATGTATGCCTAATAGGTGACCAAGCCTCTCTTCACCCAATACTGTATTGGGTGAGGCTTTGGAGCGCCAATGGGATTGGGAATAATCGAGATGCCCTGAAACATCTCCTGAGTCTTGAAGAGTGGTCATACTTCTTGTCCTTTTACTATGCACTTTGGCTCGTTTATCCGGTTTGCTTTGTACTGAATTTGTATCTGGTTACGTTTTAACACTATACTATCGATGCATCCATGTTTAAATTTTATGAACTTTTATGTCTTTCACGCTGAATAAAGTTTTATTGATTGCTTAAGTAATAAGCATTACAATGAACTTTCCAGTCTAATGGATGCATCACAACCGCACCATCACCTACGCACTGCATAATCCTCACCACAATACTTCTCCAGCCCTTTCACACCCACCTGCCACTTGAGACAATAGCTATCCCAACCCCATTCATTCAGAGAACCCCTCTCTGCTTCTCAATCGCTTCCCCCCTGAACCGCCGTAGCTCTGAATGAGTTACATCGGGCTCTTCTAATGGCCTGCAAATTACTCTGGCGGTTACCACCTGGGAGTGGGCGCACGGAGCTCTTCAGACGACCAGTGGGCAGTTTTCTCTATATAAAGCTGGAACAATAGGTGAGTTTTCGCTGTGAATGCTGGTACTTACTGTAAGTTAACCGTCTCCATATGTGTATGAACACTTGTATATACCCCTGTTGCTTCGTCATTGCTTTGCTGCATTATGACGACCTGGTTTATAAAAAAGAAAAAATGTGTTGCAGAGGATCCAATGTGGTGGTGTGTAAATCGGACGTCTGCTTACAGCCTGCTGTTTGTCACATTGTACATGAATGTTAAACGCTAAAATATTTCCTAAAGAAACTGCATTCATGCTTCATATTATGGGGAACATGCTTTTACTTAGAGTAATGATTTCTGATGTGAATATTACTCAATATAACTTTCGTCTACGTACATAAAACAGTGTTAGCAGAAGAACCTACCTGCCTGATCCATCTTTAACCTGCCCAGCTGTCGCATTAAAAGCACTTTCAACATAATAGTACTTAATTTTTGGGAGCAAAATGTTGGGGGAGAGGCGGTCTATCCCACCCCCCTGCACCAGGTAAATGACTTGTAAGCTAAGGGGGGAGAGATCTTCGAATCTCCCATATTGAATATAAGTGTATAAACGTTGTGCTAATGTTTGTAGTTTGGACTCCATGTTGTGCCTTTTCAAACGCCATCTTTTTCTAGGCCCTCTGCCCCTCTGTCGAAATAATCACTCTCCCTCTCCTAGCGCTACGCACAGTCAGCCCCCACCACCTCTGTCCTCTGTTAGCTCAACACGATTCTTTTTCTCAACCCAAACTCGGCCCTTCACTGTTGCAACTAACAAGTATCGAACAGTATGTGCTCCTCCTAGAACGTGAGACCCAGGCTTGCTCCTGGTTTTCAAGGAGAACGTGACTAGTAGTAACCTGAACTGTTTATATTTAGGATATGTATATACCAGAAGCTCTTCTCCACCTCTAAACTAGTCTATGGAATGTTCCTCAACTTGGCTGCCTTTTAACTTGCCATTTTTCATTATTCAGTGCATAAACATGTATCTCATGCTCTTTCGGATCTGGGCAACCATTCCCGGCCATGTCCTTATCCATATCCGCATTGATAGATGCATGTGATCTTCTATCAGTCGTGTATGTACTACAGCACCCCATAGCATACAGCACAGTCCCACAACAAAATTCGTCCAGCTGTTCACATAATGCCCATTACTCATACTATATGCATACACACGGTATTTGTTGTATAGCAGAGCCCTCAACTGTGGCAGTTGCCATTGAGGTTCATCCCATAACATACAGCTGAGTTCCACTAGAAATTCGGTCCAGCTGTCACATAGTCGCTGACACAACACTCCACGGTGCGCTAATCGACTCCAAGAAGCTCATGCAATTACCCGAGCTGTGCAAGCAAAGTGTTGTGGTAACCCTCCAGTAATAATTCATGCCTTACTCATACCTGCACCTTATCGCAAAGCACAGCTCAGATCCTACTTAAAGCAAAACACAGAGATGGAAACACTGCACCGTTCAGGCACTAAAAGTCTTTATTCTAATCATTAATCTACAGAACCAGTGGAGCATCTTCTCAGAGCCCTCAGCCTCTTGCTCTCTGCCAACAGAGACTACTAAAGGATGCATGTGCCACAATCGACTACGACTCTTTTAATCCCTGAATTGGCACCAATCTTTCATTCCATCTCATGAGGGCTAGCCGTGCCTCACTGCACCCAACTGGCCCATATTCAGGTTCATTACCTGACAATTTCACTCTTCCTTTTCTTGGAAACCATGGGCACCAGAACACAATATTAAAAATTATGACTTCTTTACAACCACCTTACCACTCACCTTCCAAAAACATTATCTAAAATAAGTATGTTATGCTTGCTTTATGCTTGATGCAAAATGGCGCGGGTGCGCAATGCATTCTGGGAGCGCTCGGACATGTTGGATATTTACTTCATACCGCAGTGAAACGCTGCACACATTTTGCTGAGTGTTAGATTCACAGTGCTGAGACAAACATGCTTTTCCAAACCTGGTATGCGGTCAAGGCCATTTCTGCTGGGAAAGTTAACGTTGTTATGGTTTGCTACTGTACTCTGTGGAGCGTGTTTTTAGAGAAGGGAGGCACTGCGCTTCTTGGGGGGAGCTCTCGATTGACCCAGCTGGCAACCGACGGCTGTTCCTCAACCGCGCAAGCGCAATTTCCAGAATGTTCGAGAATTAACTCCCCTTTGTGGAGCGTGTATATATGCGGAAGCCCAGAGGGGGTCAGGTGAGACTTCAGCCAGAGAAGGACGCTTACGTCTGGCCTTCCTGTGAGCTGTGGTACTCTCGGCCTGGCTGTTCCCGGGGTCTTCCAGCCGTTTCTGGACGAGATGAGGAGTTCTGTTACGCTCACGGTGATGTATTTCTTTTTGACTTCTTTGCTTTTTCTGTGATCTATGTCCTTATTATTTTTATGAGTTATTTCTATGTACTTGTAATATTTGAATAAATAGCCGTAAAGAGCTGATTATCTTCTAAAGTGTGTGTGGCTGTGAGTTATTGTGTCTGTCTGTTTATGGGTTGAAGTATTTGCTCTATAATTGCATTGGTGATTTATGGTTATTCCGTGCACTTTTTGGGAAAGAGCAATACACCGTACAACTGCAATGAGCTGCTCCCAAAGACGATCTATTAAAATATCCTAGCTCTTTCCGCCCAGCACTGCGCCACATAGAATACACCTGGGTCCCATAAAAAATGTGGTCCAGCTTTCAGTAATCGACATCTTCCTCTTTAATCCTAATTTCACTCCTTCTCAGTCTGCTCCCATCAATGATAATATACACAACTGTGTATGCTATATCTGCCACCTGCATGCAATGTGATTCTCGAATTTGTCACATCTGTTCAGACTACAGTCTGCCCAAGAGCCAGTGAAAGCACAGCGCTTCGAAGCCATAACACATGGCAGCAGAGGCTATACAAATACCATTTAACATTAACTAAGAGATATAAAAGGGAACGGTTTTACCTGCTCTGGGAATCCTTTCAAATAGAGGTAGATACGTCCTTACACTGAAAGAAATGTAACGGACTCTGTTCCTGTTGCAAAACCTAAATCTCAGTGTGAAGTTTGTTCGCTTCAATAGTATTCTTATGGAGTCATTGTTCAGAGGAAGCAGATCCTTTTTCAGATGCCCCTCATCTTCGGCCCCTTAATCAGTGTCCAAATGAACGTCTATATGGTAATGTCCCTTGTTACCACCCAGATTGTTGTTGAAAGTACTGATCAAAAGATTGACCACAGTCTTGTGGCAAGGTCGCCGACATTAGTCTTCTACTTTATGTTGGCAAACGTTTCTTAATGGAAGGTGTGTTAGCGCATCCATTGCCGTTATGGTTTCATTTAAATGTTTATGAATGTCTAAATTTAGCAAGAGTGTGGGAGCCCCTCTACTGATAACGATCATGGTTCAAGTCACCTGTATTATGGAGGGGTCTACAACCACTTTTATGGATAGTTCTTTGTGAAGGGTCAGTAAGCCAAACATGATTGTAGACAATCTTTAGTGGAAGAAATTCCGTAAAACATGGTATTTGAAGCATGTCCTTTCTTAGTAGGGGGGTTCCCACATTCTTGTTATGAATGTCTGAATAGGTACCCTTTAGAAGCAAGTTCTCCATCTCTGTAGTAACAAGGTGGTTTTACTCATGATATAGATGTCATGTGGTGTTCTTGCACAATCTTTTGCAACCCTGTTCTAGAGTCTTCTGACAACTTAATTAACTGCATTTAATCCAATTCACTATGGACCTATCGTACTAGAAACGCTGTAGAATGTATATAATTCTAGAATGTGGATATTAAGACTGTCTTGTGCTCTTCTTTTGGGACAGCAAGTATGTATCCGATCACTTGTCTCTGGAGGATAGCTCAGGGGAAACATGCTCGCCTTTGAAGCAAGACGATGAGGAGCAACACAGGTTCGATCCCCGGGTGAGTGTTTAGAAACCTCTGGGTATTAAGCGTGTTATAAATAACCAATTACAATTACATTTGGGAGAATATGATTTGGGATGTTTCTTCTGGTGTATCCAGGCTTCCACTCACTATTGAAACCAAGGTCAGTCACTGAGGGTAATATGGGGAAGAAAAATATATCACATGTGGTGTGGTCTTCAGGTATATGGCAAAAGTCAATAAAGTACACAGCACTTCATTTGAATGAAGGCTCCCCCCAAAAGAAAATAAACAAATCATAGTCAGGATAACAAGCCATGGAGACCACTTATAATTTAACGCCCAATACAAATTACTTTGTTTTTTAATTGGGTCAAAGAGGGGAAAAAACAAAGGAAACCAACAAAGCAAAGCAAATGAAAAAAGGTAAACAAAAAAAGCGAGCAAAAGAAATAGCAAATGTGCAAAAGCACAAAATAAAAGATTAAAGGAAAATGCTAAATGGGCAAAAGAAAGAATAGAGCAAAACAACAGATGGAAAAGAGCAAAAGACCATGTCAAATGAAAGTATTGGTGATAAAAAGAGCAAAATACAAAGGAGCATATGGAAAAAGAATGAAATCAAAAGAGTCAAAGAGACAAAAGAAAGACAAAAGAAAAGATAGGGCAAAAGAAAGCAAAACAAGACAACAAAAAAACAATCAAAATTGTGGAAGAAAGAATGGGTGAAAAAATGAGCTTAGGAAAGTGAGCAATAGAAAACAAGATCAAAAGAAAGAATGCGTGCAAGAGAGTGGAAGAAAAAGAAAGGTGGAAAGGTCAAAAATAGTGCAAATAATAGCATATAAGTTTAGTTATGCTGCAGCATCACTGTACTTTAAAGCTGATTAATTACTTTTTGCAGTCAAATTTATGACTGCCAACTTGTGTCGATTTCAGGGCAGTGTCCTTTGAAAAAAATTGAAGCTTGTAGGAGCACATTTTAAGGTGTATTCTATTACCAGTGCAGTGTTGGGAGGAGGTACAGAATTGAGAAGGTACTTCACATTTCGCCACTGACTTGTGCTACCGTGTGAGCCATTTGAAAAGTCTGAGAAAGAATAACACGTTTATTTAAACATGAACTTTAGCTCGATAGTTAATGGATAATTGCACTCTCTGCATATCTGTGCCTCACCTGCACGTTTCCGGTTTGTATGAGATTGAGACAGATATGTGATAAGTTTTCCCCTTGCTGTACTCATTTATAATTAGAATAAAGCCTAGGTATTTGGGTCTAGGTGAATCTTTTCCTGTTTCGGGAGGATAGCTCAAGGGCAACGTGCTCTCCTTGGAAGCATGACGACACGGAGCAACATAGTTTCGATCCCTGAGTCCACGCTTAGAAACCTCTGGGTATTAAGCGCTTTATAAATAACCAATCATATATTATACATGGCTATATGCCTAGACCTATATTATAGGGCGGTGGTCGTAGTTATGGTGAAACCATCGTACACAGACATTTCTCCAAATTCTATTGCCAATAACTTTTGACTTGCTAGACGAATTTCAATGAAATATTCCAAACAAAAAGATTGTCACACCCCACACCCCCAATGGACATGTTGGGAATCATTTGTTAACAAATGTAAAAGATATTAAGAAAACTCATTCATATTTCTGCAGAGAAAAAGGTGCAATTTTCAGGAAGCCACAGAACACAAATCGCTGGACGGATTTCGACCAATTAAGAAACAACTTGGGCACAAAGCAGTGACTTAATATCCTGGACTAGTTTGAAGAACATCCGTCCAGCACTTTTTCTGAAGCTCAGGCTTTTCAGAGATGAAAAAATGCCATTATAATTTTTATTATGATGGTATTTATTGAGCGAGGACCTAGCTCAGAGAGGCAACAGAGCGCTTTACAGAGGTATACACCAATTAAGATACATAACAGAGCGTTTTATAGAGGATTACGGATGCATAACGGAGCGCTTTTCGGTGGCAACAGAACATATATAAAGCGGGGAGGAGGTAAGAAACAGTGGGGCACAGAGGAGGGATACAGCTGTACTGTACCGGGTGGCGGGGAGGTGTTTTGCCATCAGTGCAAGCGATTTCCGCAGTAATTTCACACACAGCCAAATAACTTTTGACTCTTGGACAGATATGGATGACATTTTTGTAAAGAACAGTTTGTCCGGGCCTCCCAAAACTGAACATTTTGGGAGAAATGTGTCAAAATATCAAAAGGTTATTAAGAAAAGAAAAAAGTTTTCCCATATAGAAAAACAGCATCATTTCAACACCTGTAGAGCAAAAACTGCTGGAAGGATTTGTAGCAAATCAAACACAGCCACAAAGCATTTTAGATATTTTTGGTTATGAGGTATATCCTAGTTTTCAGAATATTTAACAGAGAAGGGGATGCCCCCTGCTCCCAAAAAAGATATATATACACACATATACATGCATACATACATACATATGTATATATCTCCTATGGCGCTTTGCAGCAGAGAGGATTTTCAGAAATGAAAAGCTGCAATCTTTTTGCCCAATGCAAGGGATTCCCATGGGGATAACAAGGGAAGCCGAAGGCCATGGCCACTGGCCATACCCAAAGGCAATGGCTACTGGGCTCTGAAGAAACTAGTATAACAAAACCCTTGAAATTCAGCTGATTTGGGAAGTGAATACCATCTTAACTTGGCACACCCCGTAGATGTCCCCCATGATACCATTTTATATGTCAGTGAGAGTCCCTTCTGTTATATGTATGTGCTCATGGGCTTTGCAGTGGGGGGTAGCGGGGACGAGTCAAAGTGGTACTTACTTCCCACATCCGCTGAATTTCAAGGGTTTTGTTGTGTTAAAATCTAATCACCTTAACGCTCTCTTAACTAAAGTTGTGTCACTGAATACATATGGGATACATTACTCACCGTAATCGTATTTCTGATGCTTGTATCTTCTTAGATTCACATGGTGTGCATAGGCCGACATCTAGTGGAAGCTGCGGAGTATTACAGTTTGTTTTTCGAAACTCGAAAATGGGCGTCGACATATGGCGTGCCAGTAATACTATCCCTAGTGTGACGTCCACTGTACCCATGATCCCTCACGAGTGTAGGACCCTCAGATTGTATTTTTTCTGACATGAGGTAGCATGAGGAGAAGCGTGAGTACAGATATTCCAAGCAGATAGAAAGGTAAGACTACAAGCATCCATGCGCCTTCTCTCAGAGGGGAGGAAGGGTGGGTCGCATGTGAATCTAAGCAGATACAAGCATCAGAAATGCGATTACGGTGAGTAATGTATCCCTTCTGAGGCTTGTGGAATCTGCTTAGATCACATGCTGTGCATAGATTAGCGAGCAGTACCTGAAGAAGGAGGTGGGATGTGAGAAGGGTCATGAGCAAATAAATGTATTAGAACCGCTTGTCCCACTTGGGTATCTGTCTTGGAATGGGTGTCAATGCAGTAGTGCTGAGTAAAAGTGTGAATCGAGCTCCAAGTAACTGCTTTGCAAATGGTGTCAAGGGGGACATTTGCAATGAAAGCCAGAGTGGCCCCAATGCCTCTTGTAGAGTGGGCTCTTGGCGTGAAAGGCAGAGTTTTTTCAGAAAGGGAGTAACACAGCTTGATACAGTTAATAATCCACTTCGAGATGGCACCTTTAGAGACGCGATCCCCCTCTCTGCCTGTAGCTACGGAGACAAACAGTTGGTCTGTTTTCCTTAGCGGTCTGGTCTGGTTTGCATAGTAGAGGACCGCCCTACGCACATCTAGGGTGTGTAGTTTCACCTCAGCCGAGCTTTGTTTTTCTTGGAAGAAAGCCGGAAGCTCGATGGACTGGTTCACGTGGAATTTAGAAATAAACTTAGGCGAGAACCTAGGGTGTGTGCGTAAAACCAGTTTATCTTTATGAACTGTAAAGAAAGGATCTTGCACTGACAGAGCCTGAATTTCACTGACCCTTCTTATGGATGTAATAGCTACTAAGAAGGCCGTTTTATAAGTCAGGTGTTTGAGACTGCTTTTATGCATGGGCTCGAAAGGGGGGCCCATGAGCTTAGATAGCACCACATTAAGGTCCCATCCTGGTGGTGGGTTTGAAATAGGAGGGTGAAGTCTCTTTACTCCTTCCATGAAGGCCTTAACTACTGGTACTTTCCACCACGACACCTTGTTATGGGCGGTGGTGTATGCCGACAGAGCTGCCAGGTGTACCTTTAGTGAGTTAAAAACCAGTCCTGCATCCAGCAGGTGGAGCATGTATGTGACAATAGTTAAAGGAGTGCAATCAACCGGGTTGATTTGCTTATTTTGGCACCAGATAACAAATCTTTTCCATTTGTCAAAGTAGCAGTGCCTCGTGTTTGGCTTCCTAGATTCTTTTAGGATGTCCATACATCTCTGTGGTAAATTGAGATGTCCAAACTCTATGACCTCAGGAGCCATGCTGCCAGGTTCAATGAGTTGGGTTGAGGATGCACCTTGTGCTCTTGGTGCTGGGACAGTAGGTTGTACCAGCCTGGGAGCCTGATGGTTTTGCATGCCGCTAGTCTGCGTAGGTGTGGGAACCACGGTTGTCTGGCCCACATGGGAGCAACTAGGACGAGCTCCATCGATTCTCTGTTCATCTTGTTGACCACCTTCCTGATGAGGGGAGTTGGTGGAAAAGCGTACGCAAACATCCCTGACCAGTTCATCCACACGGCGTTCCCCTGGGACTCTGGTTGGGGGAACCTGGATGCAAATACTGGGCATTGTCTGTTTTCGCTTGTGGCAAATAGGTCTATAGTGGGGGAACCCCACTGAGAGAAGATATCTTCTACGATTTCTCTGTGTAGACACCATTCGTGTTCCTCTGGAAGGGAGTCTCTGCTCAAAGCATCCGCCAGAGAATTGAGGTCCCCTGGAACATGTTGAGATGACAGGAAGATGTTCCGTCTGAGTGCCCATATCCAAATTTTCTGGGCAAGCTTGGACAGATTTGGCAAACGAGTCCCCCCTTGCTTGTTTAGGTAAAACATGGCTGTAGTGCTGTCCGTCCGGATCTGTACTGACAGATTCTGCAGGTAGGGCTTGAACGCTTGAAGCGCTCTGAATACCACCAGAAGCTCTAGTAGGTTGATATGATTCCTGGCCACTGAGTGAGACCAGAGACCCTGAGCTGTGTGGTGGTGATAGTGAGCTCCCCACCCTGTCAGGCATGCATCGGTTGTGACTACCGCCTGTATCTCGGGATCGTAAAAGGGTTTCCTCCTTGGACAGATTTTCTCTTGTCCACCAGTGAAGGCTTTGTACAAGTGTTGGCGAAACGACCACTAGATCGTCCCACGACCACTGTTTCGCCAACCATTTCTGCATGGGACGCATGCTCAGGCGCGTGTGGGGGACCAGGTAAATACATGACGCCATCATGCCTAGCAAACGCATTGCTTTGCGTGCCGTTATCTGGCAACCGGCCTGATAATGCGGAATTTGCAGTAGTATATTCCGAATTCTTTCCTCGGATGGAAAGGTCAACCCCTCTCGAGTGTCTAGGATAGCTCCTAGGAATTGTTTGGAGGTGCTTGGCACCAGACTTGACTTCTCGTTTATTGAGAAACCCAATTCGAAGAGGAGGTTGATCGTCTTTTGAATGTTTGTTCTGCAAATTACTGGGGTTTCCCCCGTGATAAGCCAATCGGTCCATGTAAGGGTACACCGGGATTGTCTCCCTGCGTAGGTGTGCTGCCGCCACCGCCAGTACCTTGGTGAATACCCTTGGAGCCGAAGCTATCCCAAAGGGCAGTACCTTGAACTGGTAGTGCCGACTGTCCACCTTGAAGCGCAAGTACTTTGTGCGCTGGGAACATGGAAATATGAAAATAGGCATCTTTCATGTCCAATGTTGCCATGTAATCCCCCTTTTTTAGAAGGGGGATTACCTCTTGGAGAGTAGTCATGCCAAATTTTTGGGGCTTGACATACTTGTTTGCAGGCCGTAAGTCCAATACTGGGCACATTGTCAAATCTTTCTTTGGCACAAGGAAGTAAGTTGAATAAATACCCTTGTTTAGCTGGTGTCTCGGGACGAGTTCTATCGCGTCCTTTGCTAGCAGATTGACGATCGCCTCGAGGAGGATCTTCTGGTGGTCCAAAGAATTTATTTTTTGTCGTGGAGGATGGTTTCGGGGACGCTCTAACAGTTCTATGCAGTACCCTGCGGATACTGTGGACAGCACCAATCTGTCTGATGTGATCCCTTCCCAAGCTTGGGTGAAGTTGGAAATGCGTCCCCCTACTAGTGTTGCGTGAGAAGGGAGCCTGAACTGAGCGTCACTGTTTTGGTAGAGGCGTGCCGCCGCCTCTACTGGGGCTGCCTCTACCCTTACACCACGTCCTCTTTTATTGCCCCTGCCATAACCCTGGGTAGACTGCTGGTTGTTATTGTTCCATGGTGTACCCTGCCCCTGGGAATAGTTAGATCCTCTCTGGGAATTTTGTCCGCGTGGTTGACGAAAATTGCCATTCCCTCCTTGATTAGGGGGTTTATTGGTTAGTTGGCCTAGGGATTTCAGTGTCTCATACTCATCCTTGGCATTTTTCAGCGCGTCCTCGACCACCTTACCAAACAACAGATCTGGCTCCACCGGTTTATCTAACAATGATGATTGGGGTTCAGCCTTGAATCCAGACTGCCGTAACCAAGCGTGTCTCTTGATAACAGTCCCTTCTGCTATCAATCTGCCGGCGTTAACCGCGGCATCAAAGGTTGCTTTTAAAATGCAACCGGACACGGCTCTTCCCTCTGCGGAAACTCGTGCCGATTGGCTCTTTAAGGGTTCTGGGGCGGAGTCTATGAGTGCCTCGACTTCTTCCCACTGGTGGCAGTTGTAACTGGCCAACAGGGTGGTGCAGTTGGCTATCCTTGCCTGGTAGGCGGAAATGGAGGCTACCTTCCTGCCCAACCCATATAGTTTCTTGCTCTGCTTGTCGGGAGGAGCTTCGGACGATGACAAGGGTGTTCACGCCCTTTTACGGGTGTTTGTAACTACCAAGGAGTCCGGCTTCAGATGTCCCCTTATGTATAGTGGGTCTGATTGGGCTGCCCTGAAAAGTTTCTCAATCCTTGGGTTCACTGCCCTGGTGAGGTTGGGATTTACAAGTGAAGGGTCTATTCTTCTTTGAATAGACTTAAGGATACGGATGGCCTGCGCAACAGGTCTCCTTTCTCCTACTAACTCCTCAGCGAAGTCCCTCTCTTCCTGAGCACCCTGGGTGTCAATCTGGAAGTTTTCTGCCGCTCGGGACAGAACTTCATTCAGGAGAGGTTGATTGTCGACAGGGGAGTCGGTAATCGGGGGTTCTTTCTCTACCGGGGAATCTACTCTGTAGGTCTCAGGGTCTTCCTCTTCCTGGTCCTCATCATCCCCATAGTAGCCCGTACCAGTTTGCTCTTCCAACATGCCCAAATCTGGATCCTCACAAAAGGATGTATCCCCTTGATATTGAGAGTAGTTGTTACTACGAGGGAGTCGGGTTTTAACTGGCCCCTAGTGTACATGGAATCAGAGGGTGCAGGGCGGAATAATTTTTCCACTCATTAACTGCACGAGTGAGATTGGGAGTTAACAGCGAGGGATCGATTCTGCGATGGATGGATCTTAATATGGGGATAGCCTGGGAAATGGCTCTTCTGTCACCTAAGATTTCCTCTGCAAAATCTTTATCCTCATGGGCACCTTGTGTGTATTTGGAAATGACCTGCTGCTTTCACCCGTACCTCATTGAGGAGTGGCTGATTATCAATCGGCAAGTCGTTCACTGGGGGGTCTTTAGGAATAGGAGAGTCGAGATTGTAGGCTTCCGCCTCATCTTCCTCCTCCTCTTCCTGGTCCTCATCGTCCCCATAGTAAGAAACCCCCGTCTGGTCTTCCAGCATATGTGTTTCTGTCTCCTCGCCATAAGACTCTGGATGGTAAGGGTCAATTAGTAAAGAGTCTGAAAACGAACCCTGGACTGGAGCCTCAGAGGAGAGCCTTTTAGTAGGGGGTTGAGAGGGCTTGCACCCCGAAGGGGTAGAGGTAGCTGGAGTGCTGGCATAGCTCTGGAAATAATTAGGGTCCTTCTCATAGAAGTGTGCCATAAATGACATCCTTCTCATTATCCTATCAATGGCCTCAGAATTCCATTCTCTTGAACTAGGAATGAATACAGGATTCTCATCCTCTTCCTCCATGCCCATATCTTGAGCAGTGGGAGGAACAATCTTTCCCTTGGTGACAGGGTCAGGAACCTTGGATTTTTCTAAAGATTTAGGGGCTTTTTGTTTTTCCTTTTGAACATGGTGTTCTGAGGGTTTTTTCTGTTTTTCCCCCTTCCCGCGACTAGAGGAATGTTTTCCTGAACGTTTAGGGGTCTCTGAGGGCTTTGACGCCTGGCATCAAGATTCGCAGGTGGCTTTCGACACATCGTGTCTAGGCTCGGAGGTGGTACGAGATTCGGAAGTCTTGGAAGAGGGGCGTAGAATCTCGGAAGTAGACGTCGAACGTGCTACTTGGGGGGGGTTGGGGGGGGGGAGAGGTCAGATTCGTCTTTTGACGACCGGGCCTCAATGACTTTTGGTAATGTGGCACCTTTCCCAACCGTGGACGGTTGTTGTTTGTCATGAGGCGAACGTGACCGGGAACACCCAGAGGACACAGAATCAGTGGACCGCTCTCTTGATGCCTTCTGTTGCCGATCGCTCGACATGCGTGTCGATTCTCGGCTGGTGCTAATGTGCTTGGTGGAAGTGGTGTGTGTTGTGCTCTTGCCGCCGGGGATGTTGTCCCCATAACTGAACCGCCGGTCAGTTCTTCGAGGTCGGAGGCTTGCGCGTGGGTGTCTGAAGTCACCCCTATGCCCTCGCCGTCCGATAAGGCGGCATTGCTGCCATCGCGGAAGGATCCCACAGCGTTCATGGCCTGGCTGCCTGGCGTAGTGGGCCCAGCGCTTCGTCGAACGGTCTTTGAGTGTTTTGGGCTTTAAGAGCCTACAAGCTCTACAGGTAGCCTCGGGATGGTCTTGTGGGAAACGCAGGTTACACGTATTGTGTTCGTCTACCCAGGGAAACTTCCTGTTACATTTCGGGCAGAATTTAAAGGGAGCACTCTCCATATGTTACTAATTGGCAGCGGGCGGGTATATGTAGGAAACGAGTGTATGACCACCCCCCACTCTCCCTACTTGCACAGGGCCGAGGCCAGAGGCCTTCCAAGGCCCAAAGTCTGTTGTGTAGTCTTGACGGCTGATTTCCTCAATTTCGATTCACTGACGTCGATCTTCGGCATAGGGTGGGAGAAACGGGGACATTTTGTAATAATATTGATAATTGGCTAAAGCCAAGGGAACTCCGCGGTATGCTTCCAACAAGTATGGCGTAAAAAAACAATCTGAGGGTCCTACACGCGTGAGGGATCATGGGTACAGTGGACGTCACACTAGGGATAGTATTACTGGCACGCCCTAGTTCGACGCCCCTTTTCCAGTTTCGAAAAACAAACCTTAATACTCTGCAACTTCCACTAGATGTCGGCCTATGCACAGCATGTTATCTAAGCAGATTCCACAAGCCTCAGAAATATATATATATATATATATATATATATATATATATATATATAGTTTCTTTTTAGTGAAAACACTTTTACATAAGGGGAAGTTAAGTTGAATAATTAAGTGCAACAATACCCTTGACATTCAGCTTAAAAAGCGTTGAGGTTAAGTTGCCAATTTAATGCAACAAAACTGCTGAAATTCAGCAGGTGTTGGAAGCTACACCACCTGAACTATGAGTCCCCCAAAAGCACAGCCCATAAGCACACTGATTACATCACACATGGCATCAGTGACATCACTTGTACAGCAGATGACGGGTGCAAGTAAGAAATGCAACATTTAAAAAGTGTGGTTTCTTCATGTAAGTGTGAATTCAAGTGCAAAGTTTACTGGAGTTTGTATTTAAAAATACTGTCCAATTCTACTATGGGATTCCTACACAGAGTTACTCTGTATTGAATGAGCATTCACCATAATGAAATATTCTAGTACTTTCACCGCAGCCCCAGTTTTTGTCCAGACTGCCAAACTCATAAGGCCTATGGTATATTGGATCTGTGTTAGAATGCACCGTATCTTCAAATACAGTCAACAATATGGGATTTACAAGTGAGGTCATTGAGGAGGTCATAGGTGGTATCCTGATTTCTCATGCAATGTCATTACGAATGGCATCTAGCATGTCATATGTGATGCCATTAATGATGTAATCAGTGTGCTTACGGGCTACGCAGTTGGGGCCTCAATGTTAAGGTGGAGTAGCTTCCAACATCTGCCGAGTTAAAGTCACTTCACTTAGGTTAACAATGAATTTGAATTGTTTTGTTGCACTGAACATTCTCTATTCACCTTAACTGTCCCTTAACTAAAATCGTTTTACTGAATTTCAAGATTATTATGCTACATCTTCCACCAACTGTAATTCTGACATTTGTTTTTTGATAACATAACTGAAACCAAATACGTTATCAATATGTGTTCTCTGGCTAATCAACAAAGGGTTTTTCAAGGATTTCATCTATATGGATAGAAGAATGGATTACTAATGGTATACTGAGACAAGGGAGAGCGGGGGGTTGGGTAATGCAATGGATTACTAATGGGGTATTGTTATAATTGTTCATTTATAATACCAAAGAGTGGTTTCTAAGCGCGGGATCAGGATTCTACCCTGTGTTGAGCTGCGTTGTCTTGCTTCTCACCATTGGGCTAAGCAAACATGAGGGAGGGTTAATAAAGAAGTTGGACGAGGAAGAGAGATGGATAACATGGGGTGCTTGGACAAGAAAGAGGTTGGGGTAATATCATAGATTACTAAAGGGATTCTGGTGCGGGAAAGAGGGAGGTGACAGTAATGCAACAAATTACTAATGGAGTACTGAGTGAGTAAGAGAAGTGGGGTAATGCAATGGGTTATTTTTGGGTACTGGAAAGAGTGATGTGCGGCCAATGGCATGGATTACTATTGGGGCTGGGAAGAGGAATAAGGATGCAGGGTAATGACATGGATTACTATTGGGATGTTTGGTAATGAAAATATCTTTACTGCTGACATTGACTGTTAGTTCATGTGAAGAGCTTATTTTTATTTATTTATGTAGCGCCCAGACCCAAAGGTATCACATTGCTGGTACAGAGTAGGTAGGTACATACTGAAAATACAGTGGGCAAGTTATTCATATTTGTTAAGTAGCCAATAGCTTGTCCAAACAAAACAAACGCTATTGAACAGCTGCATCGGCAGCACTATCTATTGTGGCATACTTTTTATATAATGCCATGGACCAAATAAAAGCTTTAAAAGCAAATCCAAAAGCCCCCAAATACCGCCCTCCCACTCCTCAGGTTAATTTAGGAAGCCCTCTCTGTAATTTATTTTTCATAAAAGAGGGATTGCTTCCTAAATTAATTTATAATACTCCTTTTACTCTAGCAAGCATATTCTGTGATTGCCACGTCTCAATATTTTATATTTGTAAGTAATTATTTTTTTCTTTTGCCATCGAAAATTAATCTCGATATGATAGTTTATTTATATAGCGCCTGTACACAATGTGTTTCAAAGCGCTTCAAGGCAAGTTGAATCTCAACCTTCATTATGGCAGATTTTCAGAAGTCAAAAGCCTTGGGTCCAGCAATGCATCGTAGGAGATGCAACTAACTTTATGTTTACAGTGGCACACTGCTCTTTGCTAAACTTTGCAAAAAGTACTGGCTGGATTTTTGTTAAGTCTTGAAAACAACAGGGAAAGCTTCAAAAAGCTAAAGGACACGGTACAACCGTGATCATCCTTTTAACCGTTAACAAGGAAACGTATGGTAGCACAACAACGGTTTTCTAGGAAGGCAGGTATTCAGAAAGCATTTAGATATGCAAAAAATTGGGTCAATTGGAGTGCTCACACTCAAACACAAAGGAGGGCCACCCGGCTCAGCGTATCTCACCCTAAGGAAGAACACCCTATCCCTGGCGGTGGTGCGTGGTGTATCGCCTATCTAACAGATATAGAGGAGAGTTCTGTCCCTCAACCTTCTATACTAGTGGCAGTGTCTGTTGGCAGACAAAATGGTCCAATTGTGAAAAAATCTAAAAAATGGTATTCTCCAGAGTGGAAATAGCAGTATTCAACAAAGCTGTGGATTAGATCCTGTGGCTGCTAGATCTTAAACATGGATACAACCTGCGGATCAGGTCAACTGTTTGTATTCCATCCAAAGTGTACAACTTTAATACAGCCCGTAGGTCACTGTGGTTGGGGTTTGAAACAGTACAGCGGGAGAAACCACTGGTGGGTGAAGCAGTAAAACACAGCCGAAGGGCTGAAGGACTAAAAGTTGGCTCTTATAAAAAATATATAGCTCACTCGGTGTTAATGAGTGTGCTACAACGAATGATTTCCAGAAAATAGTCTTTGTTGATGTAGGAGAGATCAAAGGTGGGTCATGAGAGCCCTCATGACCGAAAGGGGTCGACCGGTAAGACGTGGATTTTTAGGCTCAACACCTACTCTGAAGGCCATTTTGTCTGCCAACAGACACTGCCACTAGTATAGAAGGTTGAGGGACAGAACTCTCCTCTATATCTGTTAGATAGGCGATACACCACGCGCCACCCAGGGACAGGCACCACCGCCAGGGATAGGGTGTTCTTCCTTAGGGTGAGATACGCTGAGCCGGGTGGCCCTCCTTTGTGTTTGAGTGTGAGCACTCCAATTGACCTGGATTTTTGTTAAACCAACAAAGTATTTCCTTTGTCCACTTTGTGTCCAACATGTTCCTTATTTGGCTAAATATTCCATCCAGCAGTTTGGACTGTGCATGTGAGATTTTCCCTGTGGGAAAACCAATGCAAAAAGTGAAAAAACACTTTTTGTACCCTTCATTTCTTTTGAATCCTAACACTGATTTGCATGACAGTTTCCGGTTTTGGCTGACACGTCCTACGGCTCAAAAGTTGTTACACATCGAATTTTCGCATTTCCTACAGATAGGTTTCATCTCAACTATAGGGTGACTAGCACAGCCCTATAAAATGTAACATTTCAATATACAGCTTAACTGAAGAGTTGGACTTATAACTAGATACGTTTTCCTTACCACTCATCACACCAGACATACTTTGCTACATTATTACAATTCTTCTCTATGAGGACATTACTATCGTTTTATATAGGTCATTCACTTTAAACTCACAATTAATCACTCCGATTATTGCTTACAGAATTCATTTTGACAACTCAATCCATCATATTT
The DNA here is from genome assembly GCF_040938575.1 of Ambystoma mexicanum. NCBI lineage: Eukaryota > Metazoa > Chordata > Amphibia > Caudata > Ambystomatidae > Ambystoma > Ambystoma mexicanum. The sequence continues at coordinate 1,196,881,183 of NC_090922.1, forward strand.
CCCCTTCCTGTGCTCCACCTCTTACCTCATGTTATCCACATGCACACTTTTATAAACATCCAACTCTTGATGATGACATCTGTTCACATCTTTCCCTAAAATACTGGGATTGTTTCTTACAAAAAAGCTTGTGAAGGCCTCCCAACATACCATGGCCAGCTTGAGCACATCTCACGTCCATCATGCAACCACAAACCACATATATCTAGTAGCATGCATTGTGTGGTCCAGATACGGACATGTAATGGCATTATCTGCTTCAAACCAAGCTACATGTGCCTAAAACTTTGGCTCACACTGATCTTTAATTTAATCGCAGTTCAAAAACACACATTACTACTACAAACATACTCCCTTACCATCTTCCCCACTGATCTTATTTGTCTTTTGTGTAACTCAGTGATCTAAAAACTATTTTGGCCTAGCCCCAACCCAGAAGAAAATATGGGCAGGGTGTCCCACCAACCCCCAAAAAATACCAAATGGACAGTAAGACCAAATTACTATGAACTACTGTGTGCCGTTGCTGCATCCTGCTACCTGTATAGTCCCTGGGCTTGCTCACCTGCTCCCATCACAGTGTCTGGACTCCATCATCCCACTCCTAGCCCAGTCCCCGTGCTCTCCCCATCCTGCTCCCACCACCCTGCTCCCAACAAAATCCCAGGGACAGTGGTGGCTGATGCGTAGCTAGAGACCACAAATCAAATAAGGGGGCGTGGGGGTTTCTCACCCAGGAACATTTTAAAAATAATGGGTTAAAAATGCTGCATTTTAGAGCACACTTTAAAAAACAAATTGGGTAATAAAACAGTTTGCAATTGGCACTAATAGTGATCATTGGGGGGTGGCATGGTATTTTTTAATGGACATCGGTGACAGCTGCTGTATTTTTCTATGATCCGTTTATGTTCTAAAAACCGAGAATGCCACAAACACAGTATGCTAAGAAACTATTCCCAAGATTACTAGAATTTAAAGAGGCTGAATGGAATGTTGCAGTATGTCACAAGTGTGCAGGGTATGATGAACCTTTTACCCAAAGAGAACACTTTTAAATATACTTTTTAAACAGGCACAGCTATTTAGTAGGGTTTGGAATATCAGGAATCCGATGTGGGCTGCGAAATCCAAACACTGCAGGTTGTGTGCATGCTAGCCATAGTACTGTGGGTGTTTTTCGAGTGCCAATAAACCTGGCTACCCTAATAATGATTTAGACATTTAGAGTTTGACATTCGGTTTCCAGAATTACCCTTTTGTACATTGAGCCAAAATCAATTATAATTCACATGTCATGTTATTTTTAAAAGCTTACAAATCTTTTCTGTTGTACTTGGTCTGAAATCTTCTCAAACGACTTCGGGAAGTACTGGGGTTCCTGGGCTGTTCTGAGGGGTTATACATATTTGTTGACATTTTTCAGCTGGCTATAAATGGTGTGTGTGCTAAATCTAGTTTTCAGCCTGCAATGAATATCGTGTGTAAAGGTACCATTTACCTGCACACGGCTATCATTACACCACATTTCTTTCTGTCTGATAGCCGTGTGCAGGTAAACGGCCCCATTACACATGATATTCATTGCAAGCTGAAGACCAGTTTTATTTTTAGTCTAGAATCTAGACATAAAAACAAAATATATATTTTTGTCTTTTTCATACTGTGGATGCGTGACCCCCCTGGACATGAGGCCGCTGCCCCCCCCGCCCCCAGGGGCTTGTGCCACACAGTTTGAATACCGCTGTTCTAACTCCACCTTCTCAATCACATACCCTCCCCCGACTCTCTTCCTTCTTGCCCACAGACTAAGGTTTGGAGGCACCATGGTGGTTTTGGGAACAGGATACTTATATGTTAATGTAACTTAAATAAATAAAGCAAGTGGGCAAGATTCATTTTCAAATTACTTTCCACTGAGGCCATCAGAGGGCCAATTTTTACTTCAATTCTCTTAAATACATACATACATACATGGAACTGCCCCTAAATAATGTGCTGACCAGTACAATTCATTATGCAGATAAAGAACCAACATATCCTTCGTGTAAACCTTCTTTTAGAAGGATATTCCAGAACCGCTTACTTGGTTGATAGAAAGCGTATCACCTTCTGCAGACTGGATGCAATCCACATTAAACTACAGATTGTAAACCAACACCAGGACACTTTAGTTCTGCTCATCCATTCCAAAGGACTGTAAGGCGATACAGGAGTGAAGTGGTAGCAGAAGATGCACTACTAACATCAAATGGCAATCAAACCCTGCAGACCCTCCACTCACATGCTCTCTGCAGCCATCATACCTTTGAAAGATGTGAAGTGATGGCTGCGCAGGAAGGCGTGTTCTGGAGAAAAAGGATAGGAATGTTTCTCTGATTGCATAGCTGAACAAAATGGCTACCTTTTAAAGCTGCAACTTCTGTGAGTTCACCATTGCTGGCCACGATACCAACAAGATGCCTGAAAAAAAAGAAATAACACATTGATTATAACTGCGACATTAAAATATTCCCATTTGCCATTCATAACATTAGATATACATTAAGTACAGGGTCTTGGCCAACCCCTACACCCATCACCTTCGTCGCACAACAAAATGAATATGCCCTTCATGGAGTCTTCTGAGCACAACATTAAAAAGAGTGTGGATGGATGAATGGGACAGCAAGAAAACGGAGCAGTGTGGAAGAAAAATGCCCTGGAACGTATGCTATGTTAGTCTGTATATTTGGAAGTGAAAACATGTATAAATCACATTTTCCAAAACATTGATAAAACACTTTACAAATTGCCATCTGGCAAGGTTGTGAAAACCCTGGCTTTTAATCTGCTGGATGCACAATGTGCATCTTATCCTGATTTGCAGCACCTGCTCTACCAGTGGCACAGAGCAAGTTCAGAGGCCACAGTTGCCATTTGATAGCTGCATTGATACCAAGTCTCTGCAGCACAGGGGCAGCATGCACGTATGGACCCCTCTACCAACACCATGTAATTCATAAATAACCGATGATGGTGGCAAAGTAAACCCTGCAAATAAACTCTGAGTTAAAGCATGATGCATGACACTACTTATAATCATTGCAGCCACATCTAATTTTATATCACGCATGTGTCGGAACCTGTTTGTCAGCTCAGCTGTGGAAGGTTATGTGTATTCTAGTCAGACAGGCTGATCCTGCCAAAGTGAGAGGACAGGAACTGGAATGGCCATGCCTCCTCTTTAGGCAGCTGTGCTGGGCCCAGGCATCAAAGGATCTCACCATTCAAATGGAGTAGCCTCAAACCAGGATGCTGCATTTCCAAGTGAGAAGGGAAAGGGTGGGGTTAGTGAAGACAGAGGATATCTGTACAGTGGAGGAAGACTTCCACCATCATGTTTCCTTCTGCCACTTTCAGGTCCCCTCCGCTTCCTCTAGAGCAAAGCACTTCGGGTGTGATGTCAGACGGGCAAGGTCCAATCATTTCAAGAGCAGGGATTGGACTAATAAGGCATTGTAGCTTTAGCCCAATGACGTGTGGGCCTTTACCTTAAAAAAAGGGGGAGTCCCACCACTTCTTGGAATCATGTTCAAATCATCTTTTGGACTCCAACACTAGAAAAAGATTTTGTTTGGACCCTGCCGGGATAGCAGTCTGATCCAGTGTCCTCCAGTTGTGAGCTGAAGGCATGTGTTCTAAAGCATTTGTGAGGTCTGTCCCCTACCCATCCCCAGGGACCATTAGGAGTGAACCTGCTTCTGGAACGAGACCGTTCTCTCTGCCAGCCAGACCGCGTTGAAGGACCCCTACCATTTTGTGCCAGCCTCTCCTGTGTTTAGGAGCCCGAGAACAAGGACCCATCTTGTCTTGGAGTTCCAGGAGTGTGATTCACAGAAACCTCAGCCGTAACCTGCTGCTGGAAAAAGACGTGCTTCTCTGCCAGTCACAGTGGTACCCATGACCTCACCGTTTTGAAGGACCCCTGCAGTTGTGTGCCAGCCTCCCTCGTTTTTGTGACCCGTGAGCGAGAACCCATCTTATCCCCTGAGTCGGGACTCACAGCACCTTGAGTGCCAAGAAGTCTGCTTCGGAGCTGCCAATCCACTACAAACCTAAATAGGGTACCATTGACTGACTGCTAACTACCCACCTTGGTCCATTTGTGGGTCCTAGAGACTGGTTAGGTAACCTTTCCCTTTTGCACCCAAGAACATATACTTTTTGAACATTGTGGTCTTTAATTGCCTTTTTTCCTCCTCTGTCTCATTACCCAGAGTGTTGCATCTGCTATCCTTGCATATTCTGTGTTCTTAGTGTTCTTAGTACAGAGGGTGGTTTTTTGTAGTGTTTTATAGTTGGTTAATACTGTACATGGTGTGTTTTTATTTAAAGTATACGACATACATTACTTACCGTAAGTATATTTCTGATGCTCATGCTGTGCATAGGCCGTCATCCAGTTGTAGGTGCATAGTATTGCGTTTTGTTTTCGAACTTTGAAAAGGGATGTCGACTGGCCATGTATGTAACACTATCCCTGTGTGATGTGTATTGTACCATGATCCTTCACGCGTTGAGGTGCCTTTCACTGTTTTGTTTGTGACAAAAGGGAGCATGAAGTGAATGTGTGAGTAAAGAAAGTAAAGAGGTCTATGTACCTTCAACTCCAAGCAGGGAGGAAGGGTGGGCACATGTGTATTTAAGCAGATAAAAGCATCAGAAATATGAGGGTAAGTAATGCATGTCTTCTGAGGTTTATGGAGCTGCATAGAACCCCATGCTGCCCATAGACTAGCGAGCAGTACTTAGAGATGGTGCTGGGTTGCTTGAAGTTACAGTGGCAAAAAGATGTATTTTGTAGGAAGATCTTTGTATGTGGCAGCGATCGAATTGTCAACTGCATTACAAGCAGAAACTAATCAATTGGGGCATTGATTTGGGGGTTATTATGTATGATACAGTTGTAATATACCAGAAACTCAATGAAAGTCAGATTGAATACAATAGGAGATTTATCAAGAAGTAATCCTTTAATGAAAGGTGTTTGTCAGGGATGTGTGATAGCTCCCACACTTTTTAATCTTAATTACGCTCATTTTTGGCAGAAGAGTAAGACATGGAGGGGATTTGACCCAAAATGGTCAGATCTCACAGTGAACGTCAATGCATATGCGGACTATTTCATATTGCTGGATTATGCTCCAGCAGGACTACAACAGCTTTTAGATGGTGTGAAAAGCTATTTGAGTAAAACCAAGCTGACTATTAACCCAGCGAAATCTTATGTGATGACTTGTACTACCAAGTTAAATAACAAATCATGCAGGTGGAAATTGAATAAAATCCCAATTACGAGGGTACACTCATTAAGTTATTTGGGTTTTACTAGATCATTAAAAATGCAACTTAAGAGATACAAATGGAGAATGGAGAAAAAGACACGCTTGTGTATCTCTTGATATGAAATATGTAAATTGTGTGCCTATTCATTAGCCCCTCTAATAGAGTTCTACAGATTGAAAGTAACTGCCATGGTTGTATATGGTTGTGAATTGATAACCTTCAATAACAGAACATGTTTGGATAGCCTGGAAGGGAAGGAAATTTGGAAGTCAATTCTGGGATTTCCAAAATCAGCTCCGATCAGCATGAATAGATTTCCAACTGGGATTGACTCCTTGGTGGGCACAATATGCAAAGAGAAAGTCTGATAATGCAGTCTGATAAACCAACTTTGGGTTCATAAATGAATGATAAGAAGTCCAACCCAACTTCCTTTCTAATTAATTTTCAAACAAGATGCTTTACCTTCCATAAAATCTTTGACCTTGATGATTCGGAATCCGATTATGTAATGAAAAAGAAAATAAAACGTTGGGACAAGAGAATTGATTTTGAGGAGGTTACATTTGTATGAGGAAAGATTGAACTTTTATCTTCCTTTCGATAAACCTAGACTATACTTAAGTAAATTTCATTCTCCAAAATATAGGGAGTGGTATCTTAAATTCCGCCTGAATTGTCTACCAATGCTAGAGGTCATTGGACCGAAAGTAGGTTTACCTAGGGAACTCTGCGGATGTTGCTTGTGTGGGAGGGCACCGTTGCAGACCAATCATCATCTGGTAATGGAATGTCCGGCCTTCTTGAACAAGAGGATTATAAACTTAGGTCCTTTCATCCATTCAACTGCTCACGTTTTGACCAACTGTTTATGGGGTAGACTAATGTTACCTTCTCACCTAGCCCTTATTTAAGCTCTGGTAAAACTGTTGATAAAAATAAATTCTGAGCTCAGCAAGCTAATGCAGAGGGGGAATATGATTTGAGCCTGGTGTGGGACAGTTAAGCAGGCGCCTTCATTTCTGAGATGATTGGTAGGCCCTTTGTGGGGTATACATTTTTTTTTATTCCATTTGAGTCTGGTATGTTTTTAAGCAAAGGGTTACGATTGTTATGTTAAACAGTATGTCTAAATGTAATTATTTTCCTTCTCTTTTTCCTGTTTTTGTCTTTATGAAATACTGATTCTTTTAATATTGGTTTTATGATTTCTATATTTATATTGAAAATGTTACAAGTTGCTTGGTGTTTAGTGTGAAAAGTTTAAATGTAAACTGAAATGCACTACAATCAAATAAATACAAAATAGAAGTTTTAGCACTGGTTGACCCACCTGTGAGCCAGTCTTAGAATGTGTATTTAGGCCAGGGTTGTCCAACTCCGGGCCCTGAGGGCCAAATTCCTGATGGGTTTTCAGGATCTCTCATTAATATTCATGAGAAAAAATTTGCATACATTTAGAATCAATGTATGCAAGTTTATCTCATGAATATTAGAGGTATCCTGAAAACCCGGCATGGATCCGGCCCTCAAGGCCTAGAGTTGGACAACCCTAATCTAAGCAGTAATGTAGTGTAAAAGTATAAATGGAACTCCAAGTAGCTGACTTGCAAATGGCATTAAAAGCAAATGTACATTTGCACTGAAAGCTAAGGTAGCCCCTGTGCCTCCCGTAGAGTGAGCTCTGGGTGAAAAGGGTAAGATTTTCTTTGAAAGAGAATAACACATTTGTATGCATTTCACAATCCATTTTGAAATGGCTGACTTTGATACAGGATCCCCTTCTCTTCCAGTGGCAATGAAACATAGAATTGATCCATTTTCCGTAGTGGTTTTGTCTTATTGGGGTAATACATTACTGTCCTCCTTACATCCAGTGTAGGGAGGCTTCTCTCAGCTGAATTTTTGTGCGATTTTGGAAAAAGGTAGGACGTTCTATAGACTGGTTGATATTGAAATTTGAGATGAATTTAGGAGAGGAATGTAGATGCGCGTGCAAAACAACTTTGTCCTTGTTGTTAGGTACGTTTCTCTAAAGTCCAATTGGTATTGGACTCTACCAGACCTATGCCTTGGTTTAGGGGCCCAACCTCTAATATAGGCCTGTACTACCCAAGGTTGGTGGAGTGGCAGAGCAGCCAGGCTTATCTTAAGAGAAGGAATGTGAGCTGTAAATCAGTACAAAGAAACCAGAACATACACAGATCCAAAGAAAAATACAACTGCAGTTGTATCAAAAATAGCGACATTTCATATATACACGAGGCAGTTATAAACTAAATTAATATTGTATCAACTAGCAACATCAAAACGTACATTTAGAATAATACAGAAAAATAAAGCAGGTGGGTAAATTGTTATACATTTTTCTTATCCACACATTGAGTGACTTCAGTTCAGGCCATTAAAAGTTATTATTTTAAATTAACTCTGCATTATTCAAGTATAGATAAGGTCAAGAATGAAAAGAGGGGCGTGGCTAACAGCGCGATGAGGAGGACGCGAGATCCCTCTGCACCCCATGGCCGCAGCTAACATCCTGTTTTTATTGCCAGTTTTCATAATCCTGCGAATACCTTAAACGCCCCATCCAAAAGCGGACATCCTAAGGAACTAATGGATCGAAAGGCGGAGAAAAATCGCACTCGCCAAAAGGAGCTGGAAGCGTGTGGAAACCAGCATGGGATCGGCATCTGCACGCCCAAGATGGCCGCGGGCTGTGTCTGACTAGGTGCGGCACACACACTGTGAGCTGAGTCTGGTGGCAGACTGAAGAGGGAACCTAGCAGGCCCGGTCATCGGCCGAGCTGGGACAAGTCAACACCCTCAGTGCCATTCAGGTGCACCCCGAAACCCGGCGAGACAACAGCAGCAATGGAGACCCGGGGCGGGCACGCACCGGTCACCCAGCAGAACCTCTGCTTGAGGGGCTCAGCCTGTAGGGCTGAACAGGAGAGCTTCTAAGCAACATATAGGGACCAGACAACGCAACAGCAAAACCCACGGAGAGCTGGTAGAAAGACCGGAATCCTGCCGACAGAACTCCACCCCGTGCCCACCTGGCTGTGGTACTGTTGGGGGTGCCGCCAGAGGCGAGAGGACGGAACCGGTGAGTGCCTTCCTGGGCCCCAACATAGACTGACCCGCATACCACTGGGCTATTGGGAACCCCTGGTCGTACACCGACCCATCCTGTGGGCAGAGTGAAGCGAAGGCAGTGAAACATGGGCGCACGCCTATCCCGCAGCGACAGCACAAACAATACGAGGGGGGGGGGGAAGGACCCCAAGTAACAAGCTCCTGGAGATACGGCCGTCCCGGCCGCAGGGCAATGCCAGTACGTAAGAGACACGCACATCTGATCACAAATCGGGGGCCGGTGCCACCCGCAAGACGCAGAATCTCACCCAAACAGCCAGCAAAGCGTGGATGCGGCGCCGCAAGACAAGCGTGACAAATAGAGACACAGACCTGAAGACACCAACTGGGACGCGGCACCGGCCATAGACAGCAGCAGCACGGGACACAGAGCTGGGAGTAGCTGATTGTGTCCAAAGAATACCTGGAGCTGGTCACCTGTGCAAAACTACCTCCACAGCGTCGGGCCCCGTAAGCAGCTGGTTGTATATTTTTATTTTCAAATTTCTTTATTGGCATTTATATAAGAGACAGTTGCATCGTAACATTGTGCGATCACATTGGTATGAGTCAGGATTAATCAAGATAGGCCAAATAGAAATTAACAATTAAACAGAAACAACAAAACGTAAACAACATTAACAAGTCTCCGTATGGTCAGTGGCGTAAGCAACGTAGGAAGATCAGGCAACAAATAAGTTCAAGTTGTGGACTGCGCAAATGTTCTGTGTCAGATAGCATGTTTCGATAGTGGCAAGTTGCTCAAGGGGGTTTATCGTCATTGGGGGGGTTAAGTAAGGCCCAGGTGAGAGTTTTCCAGGCAGAAAGTGCCAAGCTCGTGTCTTCGGGGGATGTGGTAACCCCATCCTCCCAAGCAGCGGTTTCTGCCCCTATCCAGCGCTCCAGTTCGTTACGCCATACCTGGTATCGTGGGCCTCCGGGTCGCTTCCAGGCCATAGCAATGGTCCTTTTGACCAGAATGCATACTAGGTCCATGAGCTTAACTGAGTGTTTGAACTTGGCCAGTCTGGGATACGTTCCGAGAAGGCACTCCTTTGGGGTCCACTCATATCTGGTCATGCCTGCCTCGCTACAGAGGAGTTCCACCTTCGCCCAGAGTTGCCGGACCTGGACACATCCCCAGAACATGTGTAAAAGATTTGCTTCATCTCTGCCGCACCAAGGGCAGTTATGTTGGGGTAGCCCATATATTTTGGCTATTCTAAGTGGTGTCAGGTACGAGCGATATAACATATTAAGCTGAATCAATTTAAATCTAGAGTTTCTAGATACCACGTTGGGAAACGCTAGTGCTCTGCCCCATTCTGCTTCAGACAATTCATGCCCCAAGTCTCCTTCCCATTTGAGTTTGAGATCCTGACTGCGGGGATTGGGCCTATCGATTAGGTGGCTGTATATACGGGACACAGGCCTCCATCCATCTCCCAAACTATATAGGAGTGTTATGAAGGGGTCAGTTTCAGGTTCTTCTGGCCACGCGTCCCATTTGGTCCGAGCAAATTTACGGATCTTTAAGTACCAAAGGAATTGGCCAGCCGGGACGCCATCTACTGACTGCAAGGAGGAGAAATCCCGGAAGGAGCCCTCGTTATATAGATCCCCCCAAGTGTACACTCCCAGCCTTTCCCAGTATCTAATGGAAGCAAGGTCTACAGAGTTCTGACACAGGTCGGCCAGGAGCGGTGTGTCCGGAGTATATCTATGTTTCAAGTGGAGAAGAATTTTAACCCTTTGCCATATCTGACGACCCAGGGCAGCTAAATATGGGATCCCATCCACAAGACATTGAGGGGCCCAGATGAGTTCGTTTAGCCGGATCGGAGCAATTGAGCGTTGTAAAAGCGCTGTTTCGGGGGTGTCATCATCAGCTAGCCATTTAGCCACGAAGCTTAGTTGGGCAGCCAGGTAGTATCGCTCCAGATCAGGGAGCCGAATGCCTCCCTGCTCATAGGGTAGGGTCAGCGTGGATAATGCAAATTTGTGCCTACTAATTCCCCACAGGAAGTCTTTAAGTATCTTCCCCAAAAGGTGAAAGAAGGGTGTCCTAATATAATAAAAAATGTTTTGGAAACCATAAAGAAATCTGGGGAGAACAATCATCTTGATGATGGAAGCCCTGCCCATCATGGATAGGGGGAGGCGAGCCCAAAACCTAATCGACCTGCGCAAGGGAGGCAGCGCCGCTGCCGTGTTGTTGACGTGCATAAGTTCAGGCGTGTGATAGATATTAATGCCCAGATAGCGGAACGTGATGGGGCGCCAACTTATACCCAGCAAGGGGAGGTCATCGACGTGTGTGTTTTGGAGGGCACCTAACGGAAACAGACAAGACTTATGTCTGCTGAAGTGTATGCCTGATACCTTGGCAAAGTTGCCGAGGACCTCCAGCATGGTCGGGACATTCAACTGCGGGTCCCTCACATAAAGGAGGACATCATCTGCATACAGGGAAATTATGTGGTCCACCCCGTCTAGCCTTATACCAGCATCGAAGAACTGTTTCCTAAAAAAAATGGCGATGGGTTCGAGCCCAAGTATATATAACATAGGGGAGAGCGGGCAGCCCTGCCTCGTGCCCCTTTGTATGTCCCATGCCGTGGAGATGAGCCGGCCAGATTTTACTCGTGCTCGTGGTTTAGTGTAGAGAACTGTGATCCATCTAACGAATCGTTCTCCAAAGCCAAACTCCCGAAGCACCGCAATTAGCCATTCCCAGAAAATAGAATCGAACGCCTTGATGGCGTCCAAAGAGAGCAAGGCATAAGATTTCCCTACATGAGTGGAATGTGATAATACATGTTGTAGCCTACGAAGGTTGGCAGTGGTGTTGCGGCCCGGCACAAAGCCGCTCTGGTCGGGGTGCACCACTCCTCCGATCACCCTGGACAGCCGCTTAGCCAGAATGGTTGTAAGAATTTTGACATCATAATTGAGCATCGCGAGAGGGCGATAGGAGTCACAGTCATCTGCAGGTTTACCTGGCTTGAGGAGCGGAACCACCAAAGTCTCACGCATGCTCCCAGGCAGGATACCCGTCTCGTAGGCTTCTAGGAACACCTCGTGCAGCAGCGGAGTCAATTCCGGCTCGTAGGTTTTGTAAAATTCGGCAGGTAGCCCATCACTGCCCGGGGCCTTACAAGTGGCCAGAGACTTGATGGCATCGGTTATGTCATCTATGGTGATATCAGCATCCAAAGCCTCCTTATGTGACGGCGGGAGTAGGGGCAGGCCAATTTCATCCAAGGTGTTTGAGATTTCCTCAGGGGGCACCACGTCATTATGGGAGTATAGTTGGGCATAAAACTGCCCGAAAGTGTCGTTAATCCCATGTTGGGTCCGATGTAATGTGCCATCAGCATCTCTTAAGGCTGTAGTCGGATGTTTAGGGTGTTCTTTCCTACACAGCCAGGCGAGCAGTCTACCAGGTTTATCAGCGTGGGCGTGTGCTTTATTGGTTCTGGTGATATAATCAAATTTGGCCAGTCTGTCCCAAGCTTCCTTGCAGGTGGCCCTTGTACTGGCAAGCCTGTCTTCCTGCGGTTGGGGGTCCAGGGTGTTGGATTCTAGCTGTTCTATTTCAGTTTCTAGTAATTCAAGTTCAGTTCTTAGGCGTTTTCTCATTCCTCCAGCCTTTGCTATGACCTCTCCCCTTACAACCACTTTGAGAGCATCCCAGACTGTGCTTAGGTGGTCAACACTGTCTTTATTCTCACGAATGTAGTTCTCTAGGGATTCCCTGAGATCTTCCCTGAACTCCGAATCTTTAAGTGCTTCGGTGGGCATCCTCCATGTAGGTATAGGAGGTCTGGGGCCCGTGACGTTCCATTCAATTACCAGGGGGGAGTGATCAGAGATGGTACGGCCCAAATAATTGGAAGAAGCAATCTGGGGAAAGCTTTCTCTGCCAGTAAAGAGGTAGTCAATTCTGGTGTGAAGATTATGTGGCGAGGAGTAGAAGGAATAGCCTCGATCCCCTGGGTGTTGCTCCCGCCAGATGTCTACCAGGTCTAGGCGGTTCAGCATGACATTCATGGCGGTGGTGGCGGTCGACGGGCCCCCCAAGGGAGGAGCAGATCTGTCAAGCACTGAGTCACTGACGCAATTAAAATCGCCTCCCCAGATAAAGAATGTGTCTCTATACAGTGTAATCTTTGTGTACAACATAGCAAGGTGCGCAGGGATATTGTTGTTGGGGAGGTATGAATTGACAATGCATACCTCAGTTTGTTCGATGTGGCCCCAGAGTATCACGTACCTTCCTTCCGGGTCCTGTTCGGCTTTTTTGAGCTGGAAGGGGATGTGAGGGCTGATCCAAGTGAACACCCCTCTTGCGAATTTAGAATAGGCGGACCCGAACCCCTGTCCACCCCAGTATGATTGGAGCGTCGCGGTGGATTCCTTGGTTAAGTGGGTTTCTTGTAATAGGGCCAGCCCTATCTTCTTCCTGTGTAGAAAGGATTTAACTCTGTTGCGGCGTAAGTAGGTACCCAAACCCCTCACATTCCAAGTGGCGATCTTAAGGCGTGTAGACATGATGGTGGCAGAGGGGTTGGAGCGCTGAACTCATGGTGGTCTCAACCGTCTTCAAGCCAGCTTCGTGTGCTGAACAAATGCCCCCTGGGTTGGCCGTCAGCAATGCGCATTGCAATCTTCCTGTTGCCCATGATTGTTGTGTTGATGTATTAAACGGAGACTTATGAACAAATTTAACTTCCACTCGAACAGGTGGATCGAATATGAACGATAACTGTGTGTTACCCCCAGCAGTCGTTCTGGGAGGACAACGCTCGGGGGCTTCCGCTACCCATAGGCCGATCCGGGCCGTGAGGTGCGGATGTGGTGTTGGCCATAGGCCAGCCATGTTTGGGGTGGGGTGGGTTGTGACAATGTCCGTGGGTAGTCCTTATAGCTCCCGTCCTTGAAAGAACTAATTGATCATTACAGCAAAGAGATCTGTTCGTGATCAGCCGTTGGGCGTCAGGGCGTGATCCTCTCCCTCAGCCAAATTATTGTGCTCCATCCACATAGTGGCTGCTGCCGGAGTCTCCATGAAGACAGCTTTGCCTTTGTATAGTATCTTAAGGCGCGAGGGGTACAGGAGCATGTATTTAAGATCCAGCTTCCGCAGTTGGGCTTTGACAGGTATAAATGAGTTCCTGGCGCGCTGCACTTGTGGGGTATAATCTGGGTAGATAACGATCTTGGAGTCATTGCGTCTGATCTCGCCTCCGTCCCTCGAGAATTTGAGGATCGTCTCTCTATCGCGAAAGTTTAAGATCTTGGCTATCATCGGGCGTGGGTGTGATCCCGGTGGGGGTCGTTTTTGTAGGGAGCGGTGGGCTCTCTCGACGGAGAATCCCTGTGTAAGCTTGCCAGCTCCCACCTCTTGTATTAATAGGGATTCAATAAATTCCGTGGGGTCGGTACCTTCCATCCCTTCCGGAACGCCAAGGACTCGGATGTTACTGCGGCGGGCCCTTCCCTCTGCTTCCTCAGACCTCGCCTCGAGACGAGCCACTTGTTTCTCAAGTGCGATAACTTTGTGCTTTAAGTCCTTGGCAGTGTCTGTGGTGTCCTGCAGTTTTATTTCCACCGTGTTTATTCTTTCCGCTAGGTTGCGGGCATCTTGGCGGATGAGCTGCATGTCTACCTTAAGTTCGTCTATCCTGGTCTCCATGCACGTTTGGAGTGTAGCAATGGCCTGCAGCACTTGGGCGTTGCTGGGGTCGTCAACTGTTGCAGGGGGTTCCGTCTGTGTGGGGATCTCATATTGGCTGGACTGTTTAGGTTTAGCCCCTGAGAACGAGTCCATGATTGTTGCACCCCTGTTTTTGTTTCGTGAGGTAGACATTAGTCCCTCTTAATGTTGTGGAGGCAGATACGAGCCCTTAGACAGTGAGTAACAAGGCGAGCGTTATGCAGTGATGCACAGTGTTAGTCAGTGATGGCACCGGAGAACACAGGGGGGGTGCAATTAAGTATACGCTCCTGCGCAGGGTATTCTCCCGGTTGGGCAATGGAGTGCTCTGCGATCTATCAGCACGCTGGGCCGCTGTCCTGTAACCCTGCTAGGCCCTGCTGTCTGCGGCACGGGCGAGTTCCTGCTCCCCGGTGTTGGGTTAGGGTCTGCAAGTCTTCCGGTTCATCTGAGCGTGGACCGTTCCCTCTTCAACCGCGCGGTTGCCTGTTCAGGGAGGGAGGAGGGCCCCGTGCAGTACGCTGTAACGACAGCGGCAAGGGTCCGCTAACTCTGCTGCCTCTCTGGCCCACGGAGCACCACCGCACTCGCGGCTGGCAGTTCACCGACGGGTCTCCCTCGAAATGGCAGCGGTCCGCTTACCCCCTGTGTCTCCTCTGCAGCGGTCCCAGGGCCTCGGATGTAGTTCCGTTCGCTCCCCTGGGTAATGCGGAGGCTCTCCTGTGCGCTCAGGGGCTTCTGGGGGGGAGGGAGATCTAAGGGCGGCCGGTCCTGCGCCTGGTTTCCACTGGGGTCTTTCCGCTCTACTCACAGGGACTCCTACGACGCGACCTTCTCCCCGCTGCCTCGCTGCCGGCTTAAACTGCTCTTCCGTCAGGCCTCGGCGCCGTCCGCCATCTTGTTTCTCCCGGGGGTATCAGTTCGGATGCTGCGTTTTCAGGGACGCCGGCTCCGTTTCTCTTCGTTCCTGCGCCGAGCAGGGCCAGAATCGCTTCCCCCACCGGAGTATGGGCTTGGAACTTGTTCAGGTCAAAATTTTCGATCGAATTAAGGATCTAGGCCAGGATCGAGACGGGAGCTCCTCACAGACACGTCTTTACACCATCGGCGCTGGCCACGCCCCCAAGCAGCTGGTTGTATAGCCCAAAAACTATACATCAAAGCCCAAACCCGCCATAGCACCGCAACTGCATAAACAGACAACATGAGTTTGATAAGATAGGAGTGACTGAATAGTATTAGTCCGGAAAACAGAGTCACATGCCGACATCAAACTGACCACCTCCTGCATGCACTGCAGATCGGAGCACTCACCGCCTAGCAAAACTGAAACACCCCTCGAGGCTTGAAGGCCATAGGATCAACAGCGCCAAATACCACACAAATTAAAGCCGAAACACTCTGCTCTCCTGCTAGCCACGACAGAAAACAACACACACGTGCTACGATTGATCAAGTAAAGGAAACTGGCAGCGATCATGGGAAAGGACAAACCGAGTAAACAATCCACACAAAACAGAATCGACCAGTACACAACACCCTCCATGCAGGCTCACGATCCCCAAAACCTTCCTTCTGTGAAAGCAGAATTAGAGCACACGCTATCCCTAAAAGACGTTACGGCTGCAATAGCGGACTCCTGCTCATCAATGGAGAAAAAGATGGACGGGATAATCATGGACGTCTCGCTCCTCAGACATGACCTACAGAAGCTGACCGCGCGTACAGGAGAGGCAGAACAACGCATCTCTGACGCTGAGGACGGACTACACAACATGCGACAACTGCATAGTGTCTCAACCAAGCTGAATATACTGGAAGAAAGGGTTGAGGAGGGAAAAGGGAGATCAAGACGCAACAATGTATGTATACTTGGCATACCCGAAAAGACAGAGGGCCCTAGCATGGAACTCTTCCTCGAACAATGGCTCACATACCTGTTTGAACCAGATTCCTTTTCCAAGTTCTTTTCAATTGAAAGAGCACATTGCATGCCGACAGGAAGACCAGTGCAGGGCAAGGGCACAATTACCTTCAATGGCTCTAAGATTGCCTTCTTCCCTGACTACACAAGGGAAGTGCAGAAGGCCAGGCTATCGTTCGACCAGCTCAAAAAGCAACTACACACACTGGGCGTCAAATACGGGCTGCTCTTCCCCACTCAGATCAAAATATACTACAAAGGAACTACGGTCCATTTCAACGACCCCAAGGAGGCATGGCTCTGAGCTGAGCAGCACATTGATGGAGACTGGTCGACAGCTCGGAGAAACAGGAACAGAAATCCTAGAGCCCCTGCCGACCAACAGCCACTACCACCACAGGCGCAGAGACAGGACCTGCCGGGGGACATCAGGGACTGATCACTAACGCAGGCCCCAGCTGGGCCCTCCGCACACGGCAGTAAGTGTTAGACTGCGAGACCTAATGTTCCGCTCGACGATCCGACAACCCACCCTGAACGAAAGATGCTCTCACAGTGCGGCCACTGGGGAGCGACACCCCTCTCCTCTTTCCCCCTTCCCCCTCTCCATTAGAGAAAGGCATCACTCCCAAAACCGTTTAACCTAGGGGCCATTGACTACCTTACAGTTTTCTGCATGTAAATTGTCCGGTTGACGACTTATAATTTCCTATGTTCGGGCGACTGATGCTTCCGGTTGTGAGGAGTATAGGGTTTGTTCAGTTTAGTTATTAAATGGGTCCATCAAGCACAACACACATTCAAGCCTCGAAGGAAGATTGCGACATACAAGCATTGCCCATGTAGGCTCCTCCTGGCACATACCACAGCACACAATACTCCTACTACCAGTGGTCATGGCAACACGCAACACCGCCAGAACCCTTCGGTTCATGACTTGGAATGTCAAAGGTCTGGGTAATGGGATCAAACGACCAGTCGTGCAACTCCTGAACAGACACACGCCAGACGTAGTGTTCCTGACCGAAACCCACCTAGCAGGCACAAACTGCACTCTATTCAAGACCACTGAGGCTGACAACTTTGACATACTATCAGCTAAAATATCTCCTTCACCTAACGACACCGTAACAATACACATCGTCTACCGCCCACCAGGCACAACTCTCGACTTCCAATCTAACATCACTCACATCCTAGGGACAACTGAAAAACAAAATCAAGAGTCATCCTCCTAGGAGACGTCAACTTGGGTTTCAAGGATCCAAAAGACAAGAAAAGCAAAGCCCTTGCCAAAGCTCTCCTAGACCTAGGATTCACCCAATTGGTGAACGACCCGACCCTCACCAAAGGTTGCATATTGGATTGGATTGGAGACCACAACTGTGGTGCCAACATCAGCTCCAACGTCCCTCGCCCAAGGACTGACCACCATCTATTGCACTTCTTCATACCCACAAAAACAGGAGGAAACACTAACCCTGCCCCGCGATGGCAAGATCCAAAAAAACTGCTCACCGCAGACAGGATTCCCCCCTCCTCGAAACCTCCACACTAGCACAGCCCACATCTAAATACCCCACGATACTAGTTGAGATCTACAACACTACCCTTAAGAAGGTACTAGATGAGGTAGCTCCACTAGAAAAGAAAAAAAAGCCAAACTTACACTCCATGCAAACTCCTGTTCACCCAAGAACTCCAAGATGCCCGAACCGCAAAACGAGCAGCATTAACCTCTTGGCAAACCAAGCCCTCCACCACCACAAGAGAGACCTACCTTATAGTCGCTAAACAATATAATAAGGCCATCACAAAAGCCAAAGCGGCCACATACAACTCTAGAATTGAGAAAGCCAACTCACAATCCAAAGAGCTATTCGCCATCTACAATGAGTTAACAATCCCTCCCACCTCCACACAACCTATCGAAAAAAACGAAACATGGTGCAACAACATCCATGTTAGACAAAATTAAAACTCAATTCGACAATTTGCCTAAAACCAACCCACCTCCACCTAAACCCCCACTCAACCAGCTAGCTGGAGGCACCCCTCAAAGCAAAAAAACACCTAAACCATTCGCATTTAGGGATATAACAATTCCTTAAGTCCTCCTTATGAGGCATATCAAGCCATCTTTATGCAAAGGAGACATCTGCCCAGCCAACAAAGTCAAAGACTGTGTCAAAGACTGTGCTACCACCCTAGCACCTTTTGTCACCTCCTTCATTAACGCATCCTTCGCCACCAGCGCCGTCCCTCTCACCCTTAAGGAAGCCTGGGTTCTGCCTCTACTAAAAAAACCTACCCTTGACCCAGACTCCCCAAACAACTACCGGCCAATAACGACCGTGCCATTCCTGCTGAAAATTTTGGACAAGGCTGCATAGCTACAGATCCAGGCCTACCTAGAAGCGCACAACATCCTTGGAAAAAGGCAATCTGGCTTCCGCCCTCAGCAAGGCACAGGGTCAGCCCTACTTCACCTCAAGAACCAGCTACTAGAAGCCATGGACAAAGGCAAGTCATCACTCCTCCTACTCCTAGATCTCTCGGCAGCCTTTGACTTGGTTGACCACAAGATCCTATGTAAACATCTTACAGACACAGCCCATTTCTCCCAAGAAGCCACTGCTTGGATCACATCCTTCCTGGATGGTCGAGCCATGAGAGTCTTTTCAGACGAAGTATCCGCTTCTCCATCTCCCATCTCCCATCGGTTGTGGAGTCCCACAGGGTTCATGCACCTCCCCTACCTTATATAATCTATTCACTCTCCCTTTATTCATCGACCTAGAAGACCTCGGCATAGCCTTTACCAACTATGCCGACGACACACAATTTCTTCTCCCACTAACAGGGAATTATGAGCAAGACCTCAAAACCCTCCAAGACACATGTGCACGCATCCAGGCCTGGATGGCTGCCAATGGCTTATGTCTAAACGGGGAAAAAACAGAAATACTACTGGTAGGTCCCAAAGAATCCCTAAAAAAACTGGATGACAAATACAGCTCTTTCAGCATTGAGAATACTATCATTATTACCACCTATGCCACAATGAAAACCCTTGGGGTCTATCTTGACGCCACCCTATCAATGGATAGGCAAGTCAGCGCCATATCATTATCAGCAGCACTCACATCTAAAATTATAAATGCAGTGAAACCCTACCTATCACTGGAGAACTGCCTCAACATCGCATGAGCCACTATCGGCGCAAAATTGGACTATTGCAACATCCTACTCATAGGCACCTGCGCAAACAACATCAGCAAATTGCAAACCGCACAAAACAGCGCCCTTAGAGCTGCCCTCAGCATACCCAGGAGAGAGCACATTTTCCCAGGCAAGGAAAGATGCCTATTGGCTACCAGTCAAAGAACGCATAACATTCAAGGCCCTCACAATCACGCAGAGATGCCTTGCCCAGACCGCCCCAGCCTACCTAGCTGAAAGAATACACCAGGCTCCGGCCCAATACGTGACCAATACTCACACAGACTCACAGTCCCAACATTCAACAGAGCCAAAGCTGGCGGAACCAGCTTTGAAGTACTAGCCCCCAAAGCATGAAACTTCCTTCTGCTGAATTTAAGAAAGGAAGAATCCCTCACAACCTTCAGAAAAGCTCCAAACAAAAAGTTGTTTAACTAAACCGTACCTTACTGTGCCCCCCTTCATTGTTCCTTTGTAACCTCGGAACAACTGTCAACGCTGTCATTTTAATGTACATCTCTTATGTAACAAATGTCACAACATACTCAAGTGAATATTCTGTAACAGCACCACGATGCCTCTGGGCCGCTGGGCGCTTTATAAATCCAAATAAATAAATAAAAATAAATTCAAACTCACAAACTACAGAATAGCGATACATGCTGGCTTTACTAGGGGCTGCCGTGGCGCACTGATACTAATACATAAGAAGCTCCCCTTTCACTTAAACAGCGTCGTCCAGGATACAGGACGCAGGTACGCATACATAACAGGGAGCCTCTGGGATCAATCTATTGCCATGATAGTGGTCTATGCGCCACCTACCCTGCTAACATCGCTACTTACTGATTTCTCTCCCTTGATCACAGAAGACACGTCTGATGTCATGATCGTGGGTGGCGACTTCAACAAAGTCATGGACGCAGGATTAGACTGTATGCATCTACGCAGCAGAAACCCCACCACAAACGGTTCCATGTAATAATGTCGCCACAAAAATCTCGCCATGCAAAAATATCGCCGAAAAATGGCCGTTTTTTGTGGCGACATTATTGCATGGAACATGCGGAGGACACCCCCGCAACCCCCAATTTCTTTTTTTGGCCCCTGTCCCCATATATATGGTCACCCAAATAATATCATCATGACATTTTCGCGGCAATATTATTTACGGCGACCATATATATGGCGATATTATTACCTGATCCCCCACAAACACCAAGCTCGCCACATTTGCAAATGCCCTGGGAATGCGGGATGTGTGGCGGAATCTACACCCCAACTGTAGAGAAAATTCCTTCCACTCTGGGGCACACGTCTCGCTTTCAAGACTAGATTACTTTTTTTTCCCGTCAACAGACATACATAAAGCACACAAGGCATACCTAATGCCCAGAGGAATCTCCAATCACTCCCCCTTAGTATTGGAACTCAGCACCTACAGACCAAACCCCCAAACCTACTGGAGAAGGAAATCACAGAGGAGGAGGTGATGGCAGCCATGTCCGGACTCCAATCCGGGAAATCTCCGGGTCGAATGGCTTCCCGGTGGAGCTATGGCGGAAGGTGGGGGCAAGGGAAATCACCCTGAACCTGCTGCGCATGTACCAGAATGCACGGGATCAGTGCTCCCTATCCCCGGACCTTAGAGAGGCCACAATAGTAGTACTGCCCAAGGCGGACAAGCCCCGTGAGCTCTGTAGTTCGTATATACCTATCTCCATCCTAAATAGTGAAACAAAAATCTTAGCAAAGGTACTGGCGGACCAACTGCAACAGGTCATTCCATCATTGATCCATCCAGACCAATGTGGTTTTATGCCCCAGCGATCAACCAGCATGAACCTCTATAGATTACACTCCGCTTTGGAAAGGGTCGATAGCCTTCAAAGCCCACTGGCACTACTTACAATCAACTTTGAAAAAGCCTTCGATTCGGTGCATTTGGAGGCCATTTGGGTAATAATGCGCTGCATGGGTTTTTGGCCAACAATTTATGAGCTGGGTGAAGGTCCTGTATAGCCGCCTGAGTGCAATAATTAAAGTCAATGGTTTTGTCTTAGGAAGGGGCACGAGGCAACGCTGTCCCCTGTGAAGCCATGATCTTCGAAATCGCCATTGAACCCCTTTGCAATACTGCTGAGAGGTACATCGCTCTGGGAAAGCTTCCGATGGTCGGACACGTACGAGGACAAAGTCTCACTATATGCAGACAATTTGTTGATCTACTTAAAAGACCTGATCAACTCCTATCCCATAGTTACGCACATGCTAGAAATATACAGAGCCTTTAGCGGGTTACGCGTCAACTGGACTAATCCACACTATTCCCGATAGGAGGGGTAAGCACCACAATATCAACAAACTGCCCTTACCGTATTGAAACGGAACAATTCAGGTACTTAGGGGTGCAGATCACAAAAAAGCTAACAGACTACATAACCATGAATCTACACCCAATAGTAGTAAGATTCTAAGGAGGACACCCGTCACTGGGTCTCCCTGCCACTAACGCTACTAGGCAGAGCAGCCCTTGTCAAAATGATCGCTCTTCCTCGCTTCTTGTACATTCTGAAAAACGCTCCGCTAGACATCCCAAAGCATGAATTTCTAAGAATTGATTGCTTCCTCCGAAAACTATTGTGGTGCGGAGGTCACCCATGTATAGCACTCGCTACGCTTCAAAGGTACATCTGGGAGGGAGGAATCGGACTGCCCAGAATACAAACATTATTGAGCCAGTCAGATGGCGGTGGTGAACGATTTACTACATGGGAATGTGACTTTGCCACACATTAAAGCGATAAACACTAACAGCACAGTGCCGCCACTGGAACTCTTGTACCGTGATCTGAACAGGGGTACGCCCCCTGCCATGACATCACAGCTAACACGAACCTGGGCAGAAACACATAAGTACATGGGATGGGAAATGAAATTGACACCCGTACAACCGCTGTGGAACAATACATGCTTCCCAGAGATCAGTAAGCTCCCCAGATGGTCTGCCTGGAAATCACAAGGGATAGCAAAGATTGGAGATGTTGTGCGGGGGGGGGGGGCAAGATGGTCCCATTTGAAACCCTGAGGTCTGACTTCTCCCTCCCGTTTACAGAAATATACCACTATACTCAAATGAAACATGCACTGCAACCCTACCTCCCGAACATGAGCAATATGCCCAAATGCACCCCGGTGGAACGCAACATAGTCCTGGAACAAATTAAACACAAAGTCACTTCAACCATGTACAACGCAATCACATACTTTGCCACACAGGAATTAACCAGCCTGAAAGCCAAATGGGAGCGGGACATGGGAACATTACAACCAGAGGACTGGATCACTGCGTTGATGTACCCCGGGAGGTGACCATATCATCCAAGCTCAGGCTGGTCCAACTTAATATCCTACATCACACTTATTACCCGAGGGTGGCACTCTTTAGATGGGGTAGGGCCTCAGATTCACAATGCTTGCGTTGCAAACGCGAAGAAGGTACTTTCTTCCATATCTTATGGGAATGTGCCAACATACAACAGTACTGGCAGGCGTGCTGTAATGAGTTGTCAAGGGTTATGGGCAAACCGATATCGCGAGAACCAAAACAACTGTTGCTAGGAGTAGATGATGAAAGCGATCTGTCACAATACAAGAAGTTATTTTTGTCAACTGCCACAGCAGTACTCATGAGGAACACTGCACAGCTGTGGGGATCGGAAACGACACCCAGCTACGAACAATGGG
This sequence comes from Ambystoma mexicanum, assembly GCF_040938575.1. NCBI lineage: Eukaryota > Metazoa > Chordata > Amphibia > Caudata > Ambystomatidae > Ambystoma > Ambystoma mexicanum. The sequence continues at coordinate 1,196,904,261 of NC_090922.1, forward strand.
CTACGGATGTGGACATGTGCGCAGCAATGTAACACAGAGTGTACACTGCAAGAGGGTGCCCTGATAAGGCACACAAAGTCTCGCAGAAATGGGAGGACGCCCGCTGACTGGTTTAATGCTTCCCTGAAAGCCCATACCCCCAGGAGAGTGTGTAAATTGTATATATGTGTCAGATACACCACCCAACATTGCTAGCAGATTTGCTCTCTATGATCTCCTTGTAGTGCTTGATGGTCCTAGGGGACTGTGACCCCCTCCTTTGGTTTAGTAGTAAATGTAATGTTTGTTCATATATGAAAATTCAATAAAATGTTTGATTAAAAAAAAAAAAAAAAAGAATGAAAAAAGTAGAAATCACAGGTAAGCAATACTTGTAGCAATTCTTATAAGGTGTAGGCAGTCCTTTCCCTAACAAGAAAGGAGTTCTTCAGTTCAGGTTTTGGAGGGAAACAAGCAATGCCAAAGTCAAAAGGAGAGCAATAGTTCTGAGGCAACTCTTCTTAGCAAAGGTATGTAACAAGTTAGTTGATCTTTGTAAAAGCACAGGAGCTTAGGAGAAGTCTTCCTGTAGGGCACAAGTTGTTAGGCCTGGGCGACTGCAAATCGGTGAACACCCAAACAGGAGAAACTGTGCTCCTAAAGCAAAGGAGCGAGGGAAGACTGCCAACAGCCCCACAGTACCTTGAGAGTGAAGATGATGATGCAGCTGGCTGGACACCTTCTGGATGCATGGCTACCGACCCAGTCTCGTGATCCTTGGTCATGAGGGCGAAAGGGTGGACCCTGGATGGGCTCCTGCAGCAGTAGTCGAGAGAGGGACTCGCCAGCAAAGAACACTGCATTGGTTTTGTGGTTTTGTCGCCTTTTTCTCAGCACCAGTAGTGAACCATCACCGCTGGTTGGAATAATCTTTTCACGGTCCTGTACTCTGGTGAGGGGACTCCGAGTAGAGGATTCATGCTTCTGGAGGTCCACACGGATGCCACCGAATTTCCAGCAAGATTAGTCAATGGCAAGGTGATGCACTCCAAGGTAATCGAGGTACGACGGCTATTGGGATTCTGCAGCCCGGAAAGGTCAAATTTAAGAGTCTTGAGGCTAGTTATACCCACAAGCCCAGAGGAGGAAGTCTTCTGTGGCAGAGCTTCCCTGGTGATTCAAAAACAGAGTCGGGACAGCAGAAGTACTTCAGCAGTGCTTCTGCGGTCCCGACTCTGCAGCAGGCATCTGTGGTCATCCTCTTTGGAGCTTCAGTTCCAGTGGTCGACTTACCAAAAAACATGTGATGCTCCACAGGCTTCACTTGTAGGCATAGATATGAGTAGAGAATCAAAGACAACACAAAAATGAAACCTCATCTGAGATATTGATACTCATTTGTATGTCCGGTAACAATTCCACAATAAATTACAAAAGTATTTGTTTATTTGTGCTAAAGAAAAAAATATGTCCCAAAACAGAAAGAAATTAACATAGATTAATGAAATAACCACTAAGACAAACATGTAATGTTTTGAATGTTCGTAGCATCATACCAAAAGCCATACTCTCTCATTCACATACATACCCGTAAACCAGTCTCACAGCTGGTCCAAACAACACCCAAATGAACCGCGGTGTCACAGAAAAAAAAGCACTCACGGTTTCAAACGCAATCCAAATCATATTAATGGTGCAGTAACAGTAGAAATACATGGATAAGTAGCAGACAAACATGAAAATGTGAAATTCACTGTCAGGATATGATTCTTGATACAAATCTTGATATAGTGCTACCTATTGCCCAATAACCTCCAAACATGCCATTTTGGCAGAGCAAAGTTGCCACATTTTTTCTGCCAGTTAATGCTGGATCTTCTTTTATTAACATAACCTGGTTGTGGCTCGATCTATTCTGATGAGCCCAGCCTTCTTCAAGGCCAAAGTTACTGCGTGTTTGGTAGATTTACTACCTGTTAAAGGCATGGTCCAGTAACATTTTTTATTGTCCCTACGGGTCGGCCATGTTTTTTTAAGCCTAAGTGGCTCGATTTTAGAAAACTTTCCTATGGACCTTACCCGAGTTTTCGTCCATTAAACGCAAGTGAAAACAGGCACCAGGGAGCCGCCATTTTGTGATAATCCTATCACTTGCCGCATCGCCCTGGCTGACCTGCTTCTGCGGCACTAAATCAAATCCCCCACCCCATAGCCTGTCATCAGTAGACTCGTACCGCCCATTTCCCAACGCCAAAGCATGTCTCGTGTCAACAATCGCTGCGCATCAGCTAATGACGTGTCGCCATGGAAATAGCAGGACGCCTCTTTCCTCAATAAGTATAAACAGACCGTTTCCCAACACACAGCAGCAGATTTTCGATTCTATTCCTCTCTCTGTGTTACTTTGAGTATTCTGTGACTCGTTTCTGTGCTCTGGTCAGCTACCTTCGCCGCTTGTAGCCCGTGTGAACACCTGTACCATCTCTGTAAATTATTTTACTTTGTTTACCACACAATGGCTACAGTAATGCCCTACATGTACGAGCCCGAGTATACCGAGGAGGAACTACTGGAAAGGGAAGCACGCGAAAACGATGGGGATTCGGACGGCAGTTGGGAGGACGATTCAACAGATGAAGAGCCTGGGCCTAGTCGCATGGACGGCGTCTCCACCTGGTGCACATGCAATCGGAGCGAGCTAATGCCAACCGAGGACGAGAACTGCTGCTGCCGAAAAAACTCGGGATGCCTGGCCTACATTTCGGAAGGCGAGCCACGACCGCAATGCATCACCGAGCTGCCAGACTTCAGGGCAGCCTGCCTCACACGGGCCGTGTTGTGAATAATGATGGTGCTTATGCACGAACTTCGCGCAACTGTTCGTCCTCGTAATCCGAGTAACGAGTAAGTATACTCTGCTTGTCATGCCACTCCTATTTCATGTTCTTCTACTATATCCAAAATGATATATTCATATCATAGTAACGCATGAAAGTCGTTCAGTAGTGTGCATTGTCTAGACAGCATTTGTCCGTGCAGAATGCCATTAGTTACAAGAATTTTCATTAACAAACGCTTATTAAACTTTTCTTTGTCATTTAAAAACAGTTTGTTTTATTCCTTTTCACAGGTGGTACAGGCTGGTGGCCTATCGTTCCTTTACATGGTGGCTCCACGGGAGGCTTGGACACCGCGTTCGAAGAGTGATACCCGCCTGTGCCGTTCGTGCCATAAGAGAAACGTTCCCGAGTGACAGCGGTCAGTACAGGGGATTTTCTCTCGCTGTGATGCAACCTGACCTGTATAATCTTTAAAGTCTGGTATTTTTGTGTCATGAAAATAAGATACAAAATAAAACACCACATATATTTTAACAACGGTTGTTTCGATTTTTTAAATGAATCAAGTGTGTCTCCATTCAAGGATGGACGTCAGACATCTGTGCTCCGAATGGGTGAAGGTCTGGTCGCTGTGAAGCAGAGTGGTCACTATCTATCTAAGCTAACAACATATTCTCGATAATGCATGCACTAAATAACACTTGTTCAAGGTCTTTCAGTAGGTTATGTCTCTATAAAAGTCACACATATATCTATACTAACAATTACCATTGGATTATACAGGCCTTAGGGTCTTGACCACTATAATACACCGGTTGAAGTGTAGGTCTGTGCTCACAAGAATCTCCGGTTGTGGCATTTGTTATTGATAAGCAACGATATACTATCAAAGGCAGTTCGCACCCGTGGATGAGCGCTGGCATGTGGGGCTGTCTGGGGCGCGAACGGCCAAGGTGCCAAACAACATGTACACTTCAAAAGGTATCCCATGCCAAGGGGCCATCGGTCACATGGCCTACTCAGACCCCGTGTCTCCTGCCAGGCCTCCCCTTGAAGCAGGCCGCCCCCCTGCAATCCACATAAGTGTGTCTCCATTCAGCAGTCTTCCTGTGCCTTATCTGCACGCCCCAGGCCCCTCCATCCCACCCACCCTCTATCAAAGGCGATTCGCGCCAGTAGATGCGCGCTGTCAGGGGCGCGAAAGGCCAAGGTGCCAAACTACATGTACACTTCAAAAGGTATCCCACGCCAAGGGGCCATCGGTCACATGGCCTCCTCAGACCCCGTGTCTCCAGCCAGGCCGCCCCTTGAAGCAGGCCACCCCCTGCAATCCACATAAGTGTGTCTCCATTCAGCAGTCTTCCTGTGCCTTATCTGCACGCCCCAGGCCCATCCATCCCACCCCCTCTATCAAAGGCGGTTCTCACCCGGGGATGGGGGGCTGCCACGGGCGCAAACGGCCAAGGTGCCAAACAGCATGTACACTTCAAAAGGTATCCCACGCCCAGGGGCCATCGGTCACATGGCCTCCTCAGACCCCGTGTCTCCAGCCAGGCCTCCCCTTCAAGCAGGCCGCCCCCCTAAGACCACGACATACATACGTCATTCATTCACAAACACACCCCTGTTTCTAATACTTTATAAACCACTTGATATGTCTCATGAGAACATCTTTGTGCTTTGCAAGTCAACTCCTGAACGTGTTACCTGGCAACCACTGAGATCTACGCTAATATGCTCGTCGTCGTGCTATCCGTGAACTTCTGTGACCGCTTAGAGCAAACCCATCAGTGTGCTACTTGTGGCCACCCACCTATTCTCCTGCAACATACTGCTCTGCTTGCTGAATCCAACTGTTTGTTGGTCAAGGTAAGGCCGTGTATCCTAGTCATATTTCGCAGATTTTTAAATTTCTATCTATTTGCGAGTAGAGAACACAATAGTGCTATGTTCATTGGTCTCATTGCTATTGACTTGAGTTTCCATTGCTATGCTATCAATAGATGTATTTATTTTCATCTTTATCTATTGTCATCGGATTGCATCCTTTGGGGGTCCAGTCTATAATGTAAGCATGTTTCCTTCTCGTGCAAGACAGAACATCCAAGGGACGAGTCACATGTACAGATTTTAGTCACATCATTTATACATTTCTGCAACTTATGCAAATACTAAGCTGCACATAATGAACTGGTATAGTGCCGGCGACCAAAACAAACCTTGCATTGATCATTGTATGATTCATTTACTTTTGTATCAAATCTTTATTCATGAAGATTGTATAATAATGTCGATATTTACTTTTCAGATTTATCAACAATGCCTGCCTGTTCGATTAGCGGTTGCCCTACGAAGACCCATGCGAAATCTGAAGGCACTACAATGCATGTATTCCCGAAAACTGTTGATCGAATGAGAGAATGGGTCAGACATTGCGGATATCCACTGGATGAGCTGGAAAGTAGAGTCCAACAAGTCTTACAGAACAAGAGGGGTGATCGATACCGCATCGGCAGCCGGCACTTTTCCTTGCACATGTACACAACATCTTGGGTAACAAAGAAGAATAAACGGCGAACGACACGGAAATTGCTCGAAAATGCTATTCCCACTCTATTCGTCCACATTCCGCCACCGGTGAGTCAAGTGTCCGGATTTAGTTTTAGGCCTTGCGATAGTGTGTAGGTAGCCGAATGGATTAATTGATATCGTAGGTGTTCTATCCCTTGTAATAATTTCCATATTGATATGAGTGTATAGCTTTTTGAATAATGACATTTATCAATATATTCTTTTTCGATTTCATAACCCACAAACGAAATGTATATATATATATATATATATATATATATATATATATATATATATGGGAACTGGGAACTGTGCTGTATTGAGCATTTTTCAAGTATTCTGTCGCCTTACATGGCTATTTTTAATATTGGCATTTTGGCATTTTATTATCAATCATTAATTTACCTTTACAACTTCTTTACTATCCCTTGAATCTGAAGCAAGAACATTCTACATCCTTGACGTGGTCGCAGTTATCAACCACTTCTAGCGCGTATCAGGTAATCTTACTAGGCTAATCCGCTACAGACTTGTATGTCAAGTAATAGTTTTATTCTATCGTTTTATTATTTTACCGAATGTTTGGTTAGTGCTTTCCAATTGATATACACCTTAGTTATCGTCCGCTGGTGTTTGTTTTCAGTTATAATTAGTGTTATGCATACTAATGCAAGTACTGTCTTTCAGGGAGATGCTGAAGCGTCTGCCACATCTACAACATTTCTAGATGTTCTTCACCAGCAGGAGGTATGGATACTGACAGCTCCATCGTTTGATTGTTCTACACAATGTTTCATTCGTGGTTAGCCGTTGATATGTACCTGTGCTGTCGACACCCCAGGTGTGTGTTATGTTTTCACTATTGTAATCCTCACTAATGCAAGTACTATGTTTCAGGCAGTTGATGGAGCGTCAACCCCTGCACTTGATGTGGAGCCTGACATTCAAGTAATCCCAGGGGAAGTGGAAGCGGGACCATGCGTATACGAATCGGCACAACAGCTTTCGGAAGTGCGCACTACATTTGCAACATCCATAGATATTCTTCAGCAGCACGAGGTATGGATACTGACGGCTCCATCATGCGTGATCATATAACGTGATTCCATTTGCTATACTTTCTTCCCTATTAACGCAAGTGCTGTGTTTCAGGGAGACGACGGAGCTTCCACTACAATCAAAACATCCCATTTAGATGATGCAGATTTAAATAAATCGGAGAAATAACTCAATGAAATCTGCATATTTATATTTTCCTTGATTGTTTTAGACAATGCATCATTTGTGGTTATCTCTTTATATGTACCTGTGCCGTCGACCCCAAGTGTGTGTTATGTTTCCAATATTGAAAACCATACTAATGCAAGTACTGTGTTTCAGGGAGATGCTGATGCCTCCTCTCCAATACAACCATTCATGGCAGTCCATGCAGAGCCAGAGGTATGGATACTGACAGCTCCATCGAAATAGATCATCACTGGTCGAATACTTGTCGTTTGATTGTTGCACACAATGTTTAAAATCGGGTTCGGCTATTGAGATGTACCTGTGTGTTCGTCCTCACGTGTGTTTTATGCTAACAATATTTTGATACATAGCAATGAAAGTACTATGTTTCAGGGAGACGATGGAGCCTCATTCCGTGCTGTCTATGCGGATACAGAAAATATAGTCGTTGCAGCGCAAGAGGAATGGAGGACATGCGGAAACGAATCGGAGCTACAGCGTGCAGATGTTGAAGGTCGAGTCAAAAACGTTGCAAAGAAAATGAAACAAAAAAAGGTTAGTTAGAAACAGTTAATAACTTTTAAAAAATGTTTGTGCTGGGGACTATTGTATGTATGTTTTTTTCCAGTCAATTGGACTACACTTTATCTTGTGTTTAAACTGAACATCCCTTTTCCAATCTCTCCTCTAGTTACCCGTGGATGTCAGAACTATACATACACAAACAGTGAAGCGAATGAGAGATGTTGCTTGCCAGACCATGTACACTATGGAGGAACTATTAATTGAGGCGAGGTGTGTTCAGGCTCGAGATGCTCATGTCCAATGGCCAGAACATGAATTAACTGTGTTTGGAGAATACAGCAAAGTTGCATTGGACCATTGCTACAGTGCGACCGCACCACCACAAGAAGATGATAGTGAATGTATTGAAGATAGCTCTGAAGTAGTTGCAGATCAATTCACACAATCTACACCCGCCAAAAAATTGCCACCCAAAAACATGTCGACATTGTTGTGTTCTCCCATCAATGTTGAAGTAGCAGATGTCAAAATGACAGAGAATGAACCAGCCGCTGCATCCATAGACGCATCAGAACTTGATAGCAGCGATATTACTTTCCAATGTGTTGAAATCTCCACAACGTCACAGGCCGAAACAACGTTGACGCAGGATGACAGTCTAATGAAAGAGAGCAAATACATTGTATTCGACAGTTGTTTGATGGAAATTATAAGTATGCTGAAATGTGGGCATTCAGTTAGAGGGAAAGTATGTGGGAAGCCATTGATTAATGTAACTCGTCAAATAAAAGGCAGTAACGTCAAAATAAATGCCGCCTGTCGATTAAATCATAGGTTCTCGTGGTCTGCACAAACGATGCTGGGGAAACTGCCAGCAGGCAATCTACTGTGTGCAGCTGCATCACTTTTTAGTGGCTCCAGTTTTAGAAAGTTAGAGGCTTTCTTTCAGTTTGTGGGACTCCATTTCATTTCTAAATCGCTGTACTACATATACCAACGTGATTATCTGTTTCCGCCCATTAGTGATGCTTGGAAAATTGAACAATTGTCTCTAGCAAGTACATTCGAAGGGAAACGTTTCAGGCTAGCCGGCGATGGACAGTGCGACAGCCCTGGATTTTCTGCCAAGTACTGCACCTACCACTTTCAGGACATGGATAGTAAGAAAATTGTGAGTTCGGTGGTCGTGCAGGTAACACAATGTACATCCTCAGTGGCCATGGAGAAACTAGGATTTATAAAATCAGTGGAATATCTACAATCAAGGGGAATGCACATCGACCTCATAGCCACGGACAGACACGTTTCAATTGCCAAGACAATGAGAGAGCAGTTCCCGCTTATTAATCATCAATTTGACGTATGGCACCTTGCTAAATCAATCAGTAAGAAAATCTCGGCTGCAGGAAAAAAAAAAAGGTTTTGAAAGTATTTTGCAGTGGCCCCAGTCTATCACCAACCATCTTTGGTGGAGCTCAAAAATGGCGGTCACTGATGCACCACTGTACCAACGTTCACCGCTGGTCAGAAAACCTACATTTCCACCAATGTGAACATGGCCCTTTGTCCCCAGAGGAGGCAAGGAAGAAGAAGTGGTTGATTTCATCTTCACCGACACACAAAGCCATTGAGAAGATTGTTTTCGACAAAACTCTATCAAGAGATTTGAGAGGACTGACAGAATTCTGTCACACAGGAGATTTGGAGGTGTTCCACAATATGTGCCTAAAGTACAGGCCAAAGCGCTTGCATTTTAGCTTTCGGGGCATGAAACATCACACTCTACTAGCGGTCTTGGCCCATTACAGCAATGTCGGACGTGAACAATCTAGGACTAGGGGTAAAGTAAGGATGCCTCGCTACACTAAGCTGTTTTCAAAACGAAGTAAGCAATGTGTGATCAAACCAGTCTATGATGAAATGCAGTTCGACTTTGTGAAAGGCCTTATTGTTGCTGTGTTAGAGAAGCACAGATATGGAATTTTGGACGTTTCTGTGCAGAGCAGTGATCCATTGCCACCGAACATTGCAACTGTGCCATGTCCACCAGAAGCACAGCTGGTTGTAGTACAAATCCCGGTTTAAATAATTGCAATACGATTGTCTTTTTGTAAATAAATGTTATTGTACAGTGTACCTGTAACCCTAACCCCTACCTTCACCATCATGGGTGGCGAACAAGCTGGGTGTCATCTTTGAATTCTCTCTATTCACCTCATAGATGTGTATGTATATATTTTTCTCATGTCTCATCTCATGTAAATGTAAATGCTGCGCACTGTTGCGCACTGTTAACAGAGAGGAGGCTTGCGTATTGCAAATAATAAAACAAACAAACAATAAATCTCACTTTTAACTCAACTCCTGTGGTACTTTATACTTTCCCTGACCTTCCGCCAAAAATGAAATGTCTCCATTTGGGCTGCAAAGCTCGCAGACAACGGGGACAAAATTGGGGGCCTTAGAACGCGCCAGGCGGGCCGTGGCATTTGGGAGAGAAGCAAGTTCGCATTTACACATTGTGGCGCACTACATAGAGGGATTCTAAACTTCAAGTTCTCACAGATGCCTTTACTACGGGATGTTGCAAATAAAGAATGCGAAGGACAGCGGCTTTGATTTTCAGCTCACGCCCAGAAGAGGCCCACAAGTCGCACTGGAAGTATAAGGGTCTATTGTTTTTTGACCGTGAGACAGGGACCATGCCGAAAGAACTTCATTTGAAGGGGGTGCGCAATAACGTAAGAGACGATAAGGCAGAAAATTCAGAAACTAGACCGAGTTTCATTTTAGTTCAGTATACGAAAAATCATTGTCAAGAGCACGGTCCAATTTACAGACTGCATTACGCAGAGACAATGGAAATTTCAAATATAATGTGAGTAAATCTTTAGACGCTTTTATACCGGAATGAAGAATTAATGAATGGATGCATGAATGAATGAAGAGCTAGGAAAAGCAAGGAAAACGTTTTCGTAGTGTGCACATGGGCATGCAGGTCCACTGGTCTCACCGATCTCGGTCCTTGGTCCAGCCACTTTTCCCTGCACTGCCTACCTGCACTACGGGACTGTCTCTGTATCCTTCAGCCCCTTCTCCCGGCATTTACCTTGCACTTGCCACCAGCTGGCCCTATTTATCTTGTATTCTACTAACCATGTACAGCACTTTTACCCCCCCTCTCCCCTTCCCCATGCGCGATCTATAAGACACCTGGCCTAGTAAGATCGTTGTCTGTCTGCCCTTGTTCCCCCCCTGCCTCGTCGCACCTTGAAACACTTGTGTATAGGCGCGTTACAAATGCCATATCATATCATTCTACACGCATGTAGACTAACTGTCGTTTCTCATTGTGTGTTGGCCTCGATTTATTTTGTTACTTTTCGCATTGATTTTAGAGCCGAACATACTCCATTGAACTATCCTTGCAAGCAAATAGTTTCTGATCGGCCGTAATAAATAAAATGAGTAATATTAATGAAGATCGGCTGGCGAGACTAATTATAATTTTTTTGTTTTCATAACAGGTATTTGCTCCCCTTCTGCTACTGTCATCGGTTTGAGACACCGGCAGACGGATTCTTCAATAGACACCTGCAGCTTCGTCTGAACAACTGGAGCACGTTAACCATATTATGGGACGATCGCCAAGGGCCCACATGCCCTTACGCTGTACTAGTGGCTAGAAGCAACATATCAACCTCTACGGTGGACTAGTGCCTAGTTGATGGAACAGCCTTGCGGTTCACCGTGCTTCCAAAGTGCTTCTTTTAACAAAAAACAACACCCTGTGTACCATAAAGGAACAGCGCGTGACTCAATATTAACTTAGACGGATTTGCGGATACAGATAAAAGAAAATAAATGGCTTTCGGAGTTCATATGGCAATTGCTGAATATTCTCTAAACATTTAATGTCAAATAAATGTACTTTACCAAATGTACCGTGTTGCTGTTTGATTTTAAAGTACAGTTTCATATTCCGAATTGTGGCGCGCTGTGTTGTGAGATGGTCTGTGTTGGTTTCCGGGTTCTGTGTGGAGTCGCGTAGAAGACGACTGGGCGCGTTTGCCTACGCAGCACAGAAACGTCACGGAGAGAGGTGGGGAATATGAATGTTTTGATAATGTCAGGCTCAGGGGCGGGGGATTCGATTTAGTGCCGCAGAAGCAGGTCAGCCAGGGCGATGCGGCAAGTGATAGGATTATCACAAAATGGCGGCTCCCTGGTGCCTGTTTTCGCTTGCGTTTAATGGACGAAAACTCGGGTAAGGTCCATAGGAAAGTTTTCTAAAATCGAGCCACTTAGGCTTAAAAAAACATGGCCGACCCGTAGTGACAATACATATTTTTACTGGACCATGCCTTTAAATATCAAGGGTGGTCATATCCGAGGGACAGACCTCTGGGTCAGTAGCAGACCAAATACTGTTGGGGGCCGGAAACGGACAGGAAACCTCCTCTCAGACAAATCTTTAATGCCACAATGTACAGGGGGTGGCAGAATATGTGATCCTCCATTCTAGACGGCCCACAATACTGCAAGAACCTGGTGCTGGGAACCCCATTGTCCAGTTCCTGCAATCGCCACATGTGTAGAGCATATAGCGCTTTGGCTGCAATCAATCCGCTGAGGTCCAAAATTGACCTGCTTTTTTCAATAAGGAAGACCAGTGACTAAATCTGCCTCTGCCTCAGTCTGTGCACTCGGTGTCCGCACTGCAGTGGTTGACTCAGACTTTGGTCCAAAAAGCCTCACCTTTTATGCAGGAACCCATTAATTCAATCCTATGGACCCGTCAATTACCTGGTGGTGGCTGTCCTTGCAGGACAGCCAGCCGCACAATTCAAACTGGTTCCAGCCAGGCATACCTTCAGACAAAGGCTAGAGAGGTTTCAGGCTCCTCCCTCACTTTGAGCATCAGCAGACACACTGGAGTCTTGGCAGGCTTCACAAAGGGATCCCAGCAAAAGCAAAACTCAAAGAGGACCCACCCCACATGGCATGGTAGAAGGTCCAAGAAGTAATATACAAATGAAAAATGGCAATAAAAAAGAAGGTTAAGTTGGGAAAATGGTCACCCATGGGTGCTGTACTGCAGCTGTGGAAAAAGCCTGCGAGTAACTAACACAAAAAATGGTAAAAAGGTATCCACTGCCACCAGCCATTTAGATTTTGTCTGTTACTTTTACTATGCAAGTTACAGGAGCAGTGGGAAAGGAGTTACAGTAAAGCCCCCCAGCACTCCACATAAGGTGGTGTGTGCTGATCCTACAAAAAGAAAGTAAAGTAAGATACAAATATCCTACCATCCTTGAGAACAGTAGTCCTAAGGACAAAAGTAATACAAATAGGAAGGGTAGCCCAAGGGACACCCCAGCAACACTGTACATAGGGTGCTGCGTGATGCAACAAGTTATTACAGATGCCTGTAGTGAAATACATGGAGGAAAGCATGACTCCATTAAAAGTAAAATACAGTAGCAGACAAAATAGGGTTCCCAGCTCAGAGCAAAAAGAATGAGTGAGTGGTAAAATGCCCACTCACTCAGGAGAGAAAAGCAAAAAATCCCAGAAGTCCAGCAAAAGTGCTGGGGGGTCTCTCAGGTTGAGGGGAATTGGCACAAGAAATGAACATTCTGCCCAACACTTGTGAATGGTGACAAATGGGTCTTAAATTGAGGGAGCTTGCAGTTCATTTACCCTCCTTATAGATGTAATTGCCACAAGAAAAAGTGAGACACTAAAGACTGGTTTTATGCATTGGCTCAAAGGGAGGGCATATTAGTTTAGTAATGACCACATTCAGGTCCCATCCAGGAGTTGGATTAGAAATTGGAAGGTGCATTCTTTTGACCCCTTCCATAAAGGCTTTAACGACAGGGACTTTCCACCAAGAAACCTTTCTTTGAGAGGTGCTGTAAGCAGAAAGAGAAGCTAAATGCACTCTCGGTGAAATGGATGTAGGCAAATTTCCCTGACCTACTGACCTATTTGTCCACAGGGCGTTCCACTTGGACCATGTGTGGGGATACCTGGAGGCGAAGTTTGGCCATTACGCGTTCTCCAGTGTTGCAAAGAGATTTGTGGCTGACCCCAGTTTGAGAAGATGCTGTGTAAAATATCTGCGTGCAACTTCAATTCGTGGATTACGGGAAGTTGTGCGTTTCTGCTGAGCACATCTGCTAGAAGATTGTGTTCCCCTGGAAAATGTTGGGTACAGCATGAACATCTTGCGTTTCTGCGCCCAATTTCATATGTTTTGGGCTAGTTTGGACAGAACTGGTCAGTGTGACCCTCATTCGTTTGTTTGTATAAAACATGGCTGTTGTGCTCTCCGTTAGGACTAGAAGTGTTTTCCCTTACATCTGGTCTTGGAAGGGTTGAGAGCTTTGAACACTGCAAGAAGCCCTAACAAGTTGATGTGCTCGTTTGCTAGTGACTGGGTCCACACGCCGTGCACTGCAAGATGGAGAGAATATGCTCCCCACTCTGATAGGGAAGCATATGTGGTAAGAGCGGCCTCTACTGCAGGCATGGTGATTGATTTTGCTTCTAACGTTTTCTCTTGACCACCACCTTAGGGACAGTACGAGAGACTGCGAGACAACCACTGGATCATCCCACAAACCGCTTGCTTGAGACCATTGTCTTGCGAACCACTCTTGCTTTGGACACATGTGCAGGCAGGCGTGAGGCACTAGGTAGATGCAGGAAGCCATCATTTTGAGCAGGCGCGTGTCCTTGCATAAGGTTGGTGGCTACACATTGTGGGATCTGGAATAGCATGTTTTGGACCCTGTTGGAGGAGAAGACGAGACTGTCTTCTGTTCAAAATAAAGCTCCAATAAATTGTTTTATTTGACTGGGCACGAGACTTTTTTCGTATAAATTGAGAACCCTAGTTAGTACAGTAGGTTGACTGTATGTTGGGGTGTATCCCTGTAATTAGTCCGTCGTCTAGATGAGGATACACTAGAATGGATTTTTTGTAAAAGTGGGTGTGATGCTGGAAATGCATCAGAGGGACAGGGCCTCTGAATCCTTGTCCTTTACTGTTTTTTATCGTGTGTTCTGTCGTGTTTTCTGCCCAGGAGTCCATGTGGGACTCCTGGCAGTGCAGCTCTCTCCTTTGGTTTGGTGAACAGACCCATGGGATACCCTTATGGCACCCATGGGTAGGGGTACAACCCTGTGCCCCTAGTGTATGTTTTTGGGCACCTGTGGGTGGCCCACAGAGCAGGGTATGGGCTGGTGGCAGCTCCATGCTGAATTTGACAGGTGCTCTGGGTGTCCTCCATTTTGGGATACCCAGGCCCTGCCATTGGGATCAGTTGATTCCTGATAGGAAACAAGATGGCCCCTGTGGCCTCTTGCTTTCTATTGCCTGTTACCTTGTTTTCCCAAAGTCCTGGGAAGCCCTGACTCTGTCCCTTCCCCCTGACTGGCTGTTGGGTGGAAGTTCCATATATGGTGTTGTTGTGAAGGCCCAGCTAGACTGACTGGAGCCTTCCCAGTGACTGTATGTTGTGGGTACCTCCTGTGGGTGGGACCTGGGTGAATGGAGTGTGTGACCAATATACACTCCTTGTTGTGGTTGTCTGGTTTCTGGCATGAGACACAGACTGAGACAGCCCTGCCCGAAACTGGCCTGAATGCAGTGTGTAGTGTTGAATGGCTGGGTACTTGTCCCAATCCACATTCCTTGTTGTGAGTGTCTGAAAGGGAGGAGTGTGGCCTGAATGCACTGTGTGCCTGATTGGCTGACTGACTGCATGAATGCCCTTCTGTATGATTGGCTGCTGAGTGTGTGCCAGCAGTGTGGATGAGAGACAGAATAGTATATCTGGGGACCTCTCACCACTGGTAATTGTTCAGAAGCGTTCAGGAGCTGAGTCTCCACTCTAAGAGTAACTGGAACTGCTGATCCTCGACGCCCAGCTGGAAGAAGAAGACTTGCTGTTACACTTGCTTCGACCGATCTGAAAGCTGCCGAATTCGTCGAGGACTGACCTGAGAGAGGACCTGGTAAGGCGCCCTCTTCCCGTGCTCCGAGGGATCATCGAGCACCGCTACATCTTCGCCGAAGCGCCCTGGAAGTCAGACCCTCGAAAGGCTGCCGACCCGAGACGGGACCGCCGAGGAGATCGAAGTGAAGCACCCGGACATCGCCGCCGTCGAAGTCCATTGCCGTCGACCAGGGTCCGCCGGTCTGTGTAACCGCTTGAGGCCCGTCGAAGTTCTGTTGCCCAGCCGTGGGAACCACTTGACGCTGTGCCGCCAACGACCGGAGCCGTCCGCTCCTTGCCTAAGAACATTTGAATCGAAGGACTCCCTCGTCCGCACCGTCGACCGCTTTATCCTGCCGGAGAAAGTTGAGGACGACCAACGCGCCGACGAGAAACCTGCCGGTGGGTTTCCCGCCACCCAAAGACCACAAAGACTCGAACGACTCGACGCGCTTGCTGGGCCCCCGTCTTCACAACCTTTGCAGTCCAGAACAATTGTCATCGAGGTGCCCCGCACGCCTCTGCCTTGCAGGACGCCAACTCTGTTGTCGACGAGCACCGCTTGGATCGAAGCTGCCGCCTCATCGACGCCGTTCTACCCGGTTTGTTGTCGGACGTTCGACGCCCCGTGTCTCCCGCTTGAAAGGGAAGGCATTCAAGAAGGGCCGTCGATTCCCCGACACCGAACCCCGAGTTCCTCGACGGACGTTCGACGCCCCATGTCTCCCGCTTGAAAGGGAAGGCATTCAAGAAGGGCTGTCGATTCCCCACCGCCGAACACCGAGTTCCTTGACGCTTCTCGACGCCTCTCGACGATCCGTGACTCCCGCTTGAAAGGGGGTCGCTCAAGAAGGAGCGAAGAACTCGACTCCACCAGGTACATTGGGGGGGTAAAAACATTATAGGAGGGAATAAGACTTGCAGAACAATATATGGACTGGGCTTGTGCTATATCTTTATTTTACAGGTTGCCCAGGTGGGGGGATCTCCACACAGAACTGTGTCTAGTGGTAGGGGCCAGTATTCTGCCTATTGCTCAACCATCTTATTTTCTCTCCTCTCTCTATTGCTGGTTTCACTCTATTGATCTGTGTGACATTGTTACAGTATTGTTGATGCACTTTAATGAGATCTAATACAAAGGGTGGTACCACTGTAGAATTGTATATATTTGCCATTGTTGGTTTTCCTATGTACAAAGTGAGTTATTATGATAAGTGTACATAACCTTGAATATTGATTATATAAAGACTGTGTTCTAACCAATACAGTGTGTGGACATTCCTTTGTGGGGGCTTGGGGACTACACTGTACTTAAGAACCAGCCTGCATCACCTCCTGAGAAGCTAGGCCTTGATTGCTCGACCATAGCTACCGAATAGAGAATCTAGGCTGGGGTCCTCTGTGCCTCCCCTCTACCATATAGAGAGCAGAAGTACAGACCACCCCCTACCAGTCTTTACAGTGGGCCGCCAATACCGCTAAAACTTTGGTGAATACCCTTGGCGCTGAAGCTATGCTGAAGCGAAGTAATTTGAATTAATAGTGGATGTTTCCCACTTTGAACCTTAGGAACTTCTTGTGTGCTCGCAACATTGAAATGTCAAAGTATGTATTTTTCATATCTAATGTTGCCTTGTAATACACCTGCTTGAGAAGAGGGATTACTTCCTGCAGAGTTGTCAATGTTATTTTTGGGGGAAGAATTAGATTGAAAGAATTAGATCAAAATATATGGGAGGATGGGTTTAGGGTCCGGGAGGGACACCAGGTAGGGTTAATATTAAGGGAAGGGAGGGGCTTGGAGAGGGGACCCCACCCAAATAAAAAATGTTTTCAAAACAAATGATTTCGAATAATTATAACCAACAAAGGGCACATGGTTAAGGCCTTTTTGGGTAACAGGAGGAACAGTGAATAGATACCCTGGTTTATCTCTAAAATAGGGACAAGTTCTATTGCTCCTCTTTGAAATAATGTCTCGAGCTCCGCTTGCAGGATGAGCTGGTGTTCCTGGGACATCCTTCTGGTCTTTAGAGGATGGTAACAAATATTTGCAGAAATTCTATTGAGTAATCGTTTGCAACGATAGTTAACACCCACTGATCTGGGGTTCATTTCTCCCACGCATGGTTGAATGATGTAATTTGACTTCCTAGAGATGCATGGGAGAGAACCCTGATAGTTAAGTCATTTATTGGTGGGGTAGGGGAGCCTCTGGAGGCTGTAGTACCTCACCAGGACCCTCAGTGTTGCAAGGATTGGAAATTAGATGGAGCACTCTGTGACAAATACCAGTGGGAAGAACTTGAGGAGAAACGTTATTGCGTGGGTCTGGTGAAGGTGTGAGAACAAAAGGAACAGAGGGTGTTTAACACTATGCGTTGAACATATGGTTTATTGGAGATTTAGCTTAAGGTCTTTAAAGTGTCATGTTCCTTTTTGGCTGTCTCTAAGGCTTCATCTACAGCCTTTCCAAATAAGAATTTTTTTTAATAGCTTTATTAATTAGAGTGGCTTGTGTCTCTGGTCCCAATCCAGAATTACAGATTCTTGAGTGTCTTTTTAACAAAAAACCTTCTGCAAGCATTCTACCCGATGCCTCTGCAGAGTCAATATTTTTTAAAATGTGTAATTTGTCTACCCTCTTTAATAATATTTTGTAACTGAGATCTTGTGGGCTCAGGGACATTGTCCAGATTGTTTTGAAGTAACCCCCATTGAACATCGTCCTAGCTTGCCAAAAGAGTGGTGTTATTGGCATTGCGTGTTGAGAAGGTGGCTGAGCCAAGGACTCTCTTCCCTAAAGCATAACACATTTTGGACTCCTTATCTGGAGGTGCCTCTGCATTAGATAATGGCACCGAAGCATGTTTTCTAGTGGTAGTAACTACTAGAGTTGGTCATGTTTCACATGGCCTCGAATTTACAGTCAGTTGGTACAGGTTGAAACATCTCTACTAGAGGGTTAACCGCACGTGTGAGGCAAGATGCAATTATTTTCTTAATTTAATTTAATAAGGAAATAGACTGGCTAACAGCTTTCTTTTCTTTTAAAACATCTTCCACAAAATCAGCATCTGAAATGGTTTCCTGAGTTTGAATTTGGAAGCGTTCGGCTTCTTTTTTTAAGCAGACTATTAAATAGAAGCTGATCATCTATGGGAGATGAGTCGCCGGGCTGATCTACAGGATCATAGTCCCCAGATACGATGTCTGGCTCATCTAAAGTATTGTGAGTGGGAGTAGCTGGCCACGCACTGATCAGTGGCCCCCTACCATGCACCTTGATCTTTATCACCTTGGTCTTGGTGATAATATAGATTACCCTGGACGTCCTGAAATAAATCAGATGCATCTTCAGTTACATCAATAAAAGAATGTACAGGAGATTGGGGAAGTCTGGGAGACTTGAAAGGTGGTTCACCATTTTCTAAAAGAAATGTTTGTTTAATTGGGTTTTTCTCCATAGGGCTGACACACTCCGACACCTTGTCCTTTGTAACTTCAAATCTCTCCTTGGACCATGTACCTGTCCTTGGGGTTTCAGGAAGAGGAAATACAATGTCCTCTGAGTCTACAGATATCTTACAATGCAGGATTTGGACAATGTTTCAGTAGTTTTGGCATAATCAGAAGAAGTTACTGGTGTAGTAACAGGAGGCCTAGAAGCACGTGTAGGTAAACTGTGTTGTCTTTGTGTGTTTTTCCGCATGTTTCAATTTAGAATGGTGATTTGACAACCATTTCGACGGTTCGGAAACAGCAGTCGACAGGGGTTTATGTATGGCAACATGTCTTTCCTTTGTCTTAGAGCCATGCACTAAGCGCAAATGCAAAAGCTCAGAGGGCTTCGAACGTGGAGGTTTGACAGCTTTCAATGAATGTTTCGACAAAAGTGGAGTTGCTGCCGTGCAAGCCCCTTTCGACGAACCTGTGGAAGGTTGGCTTGGGGTTGTGTGATTATGTGTATGCATGCGTGTGCCTTTGTCGCCAGAGGACATCCTCATAGCAACGCTTTTTTATTGGTTGGTGGGGCTGGGGACAGACACGCCGGTGTCTAACAACTTCTCCTGTATTTCTTCAGCACCCAAAAATAAGGTATAGCTGCCGAGCTCTTCCTCATCTGAGGCAACAGCACCGGTAGGAGAATGGGATTCGGCTTGCATGGCGTGGGCCGTCCACCGCTTGGTGCGCCTTTCTTTAAGCATATTAGGCTTAAAGAGTTTGCAGGACTTGCAACGATGTTCCAAGTGATCCAGTGGAATGTGTCAGGGTAGCCGATCCAAGTTGCCCACCTGGTGTAGACGATGAATTCTACCCTGCAATGTAACCCTGTATCTGGATAAAACAAACCAGCACCAGGGATCAATTACTTGGAAGAATGGACCCAGACGCGATGCCGAAGAAGCTCTTCTTGAAAGGAGATGATCTTCCAGGTAACCCCTTGTTTTACAATCAGTCAACACCAAGAAATACTGCAGGGATTCTGTCACAACAAACAAACAAGAGGTCTTAGTACTTACAGAAAACCCAGAAGGAATGCACAGACATGAATTTAGGAGTAAGGACAGACACTCTTACCATAGGAGTAATGATCTTCCAAAAAGATGCAAGTGCTCCCTGCAAAACCACCAGGTGCAGAGGTGACTAGGACTGTTCCCGCCGGCATGCGGACGCCTGGGGCAGGAAGTCCAGTAGGGAACACCCGACGGCACGAGGACGCTCCCCCCTTCACCCTACATGAATACTCCTGCAGTCTCTAGTTCGTTTTAGGGCGAGGGGAGGAGAAGAGCACCAGCGGTCTTTTCGGGACACTTGCAAGAGCGTGGATCCAGGAAGGCAATCCAAAGAAGTCCGAGTCGGCAACACAGGGTCTTTCCGAGGACAGAGCGTGAAGCAAAAGGCAGTCCAGGAGGAGTCCGGGTCGGCAACAGGGGATCTTTCCGATGACACAACGTGAAGCAAAGGCAGTCCAAATGGAGTCCGGGTCGGCAACAGGGGATCCTTCCAATGATAGAACGTGAGACCAAGGTAAAGCAAAAGACAGTTCCGGGAGGTCAGCCAGGGGAAGGACTAAGGCAGAACAAGAGCGGAACAGGTAGGTAAGGAACGGGGAGAGAGCGCTCAAGGGAGGACGTGGAGTAAAAACACCAAACACAGAAGGGCTAGGAACTTGGCAAGGAACACCAGGAAAAGCGAGATAACAAGAGGTTACAATATCCAGGATACGTAGCGTACTTCAGCAAATTCAGAAGCACCGAACAACTCAGATGGCATAGTTTTATCAAGCCGAAGTCACATAACCTAGCGTGCGTCTGACGTACGGATTCGGCGTGCTTGCCCCAATCGCCATGGCAACCGCCAACGCGACCAAGCCGAAGGGTAAGCCTTCCGATATTCGGTGCGACAGGACGTTGACCCTTGTTTTGCGGTATGGTGGGGAAAATAAAGCCGTAACAGTGGGGTATGGTGCAACAGGCGTATTCTAGCATGTCTCTGTTGTTTATGTGATGGGGACAGCATTTGTCCTTTGTAATTCCGGCCAGACCCAACCTGATTCCTGACAGAATGCAATTGTTACACACTCAGTGCGTGTCTTTCCAAGGGAATTTTCTATAACAGGAAGGACAGAACTGAAAGTGCGTCCTTTCCATTTTTATGGCAGAAAATAACATCAGCAATACATATGTGAGTAGAAAGGAAAACGAAAAGAGGCATTCTATAAGAAAGTGTGAGAATGTTGAAAACCCCCAAAGGCCGTGACCCGGTGAAGGCCGCATCCAGCCGTCGAGAAGACCTAGTCCGCTGAAGGCCTCAGACGATAGTCGCAGAATCGTTGATGAATCGTTTGTCGAAACGACCATCGAGATGATAATCTAATATTAATAACTTTCAACAGATATATATATATATATATTAGCACTGCTACATAGTCTGCACGGCCACCATGGTAGAAAAAAACAATCTGAGGGACCGATGCGAGAAGTATCATGGGTACAATACATTTCACACAAGGGTAGTATTACAAACATGCCCAATCAATGTCTCTTTTCGAGGTTCGAAAACAAAATGCAATACTCTGCACCAAGCCCTAGATGTCGGGCTATGCACATGTGATTCTAAGCAGATCCATAAGCCTCAAAAATATTTATATAGAAACTTGATTGGACATTCCTTTATTTTGGGCCGTTATACTTGGTTGTTTGGGTTGCTACTAAACCACAGCCACACCCCACTTGGGAGTATAGCCTTACCTTGGCCCATAATACCACAAAAGGGGAATCAGGTTGTTAATTTGAACATTTATTATAGATATTGAATTTGCTTAGTTGCTTTGGGCTGGACTGCAAAACATCTTGTATATAGTAGAAAGTGTACTTAGATTCCATGTGGGAATGAACTCCGGTAGAATCTGGGGACACTAGTGCATGGGATTGAAAAGAGCCCATTGGAGGGGCTAAAGGGAGCAGGATGGAGCATTTAGGGGCCCATCTACCCACTTCTTATGTAAGCACAAGAATAAAGAGAAGCTTTTGTTTTACCTCACCTGTGATCTGGACTCCTTATCAGTGGCAACAAAGATGGGATTATGTTCTGGCAATACATGTGCCATCGTACAGTCTGGAGAGAAGTTGCTCTCTCCTTATGTACAGCCTAGGGTACCAAGGGCAGAGGATTCTAAAGAGCCTCCTTGAGATGGGACAAATTAGGAATGGCGTGGACCAATGAGGTGCCTGGTCCTGGTGTCTAAAT
Source organism: Ambystoma mexicanum (assembly GCF_040938575.1). Classification (NCBI taxonomy): domain Eukaryota; kingdom Metazoa; phylum Chordata; class Amphibia; order Caudata; family Ambystomatidae; genus Ambystoma; species Ambystoma mexicanum. Next base: position 1,196,926,168 of record NC_090922.1, read on the forward strand.
GCTTATGAGAGCACAGTGCAAAAAATGGATCTGCCCTTTGAAACAAGGTCTAGCATAATACGAGAGGTACTACTTTGGCCACGTGAGCAGGGAAAAAAAGTCAGCTGAAGACTTCATTATGGGCCTTCGAGAACTGGCTAATAAGTGCCATTTTGGCCAGTCATATAATGAACGTATATTAGACCAGTTTATGTTGAAAATACAAAGTAAAATAAGAGAGAAGATCTGGAGAAAAGGGGACTCCAGCTTGAATGAAGTTCTCGATTTGGCACAAAAAAAATGGAACACATCATGGCGTGTGCTAAGGCGCTAGACAGAATTGATTTGCGGGCTGGCGATCAAGCATGTGCTACCATAGTAGGGGACAATGAACTGAAAAAGCCTCTATTAGAAAACACATAGCTGCACAGAAGGGACGCAGCTCTAGAAAGGTTGTGGTCAATGACTCTTCAGATGAGAAGGAATCAGGTTTTAAGAGGCACTCGAGATGCGGGAGCAGGTTCCACTTTGCAAGCAATGGCACGTGTTCGGGACTCATGTGGGGAAAAAAGGGTATTTTGCACAGTGTTGTGAAAATGTTCCTAGGGGAACTGTGTCAATGATGGCACTCTGTCAAGAGTGGCACAGGGCACCCAGGTAGGGTTTGGGTGGTTGTGCTGATGTAAGGTGGACAGATAAGTACACACACAGCGGGAAGTTCAAACACTACGAAGAGTAGGCAAGTGTAGCAGGAAAATAAAAAGGTACAAAACAAACTGGATTCCCTCTTGGAGTGTATGCAGAAATGGGAAAGAGTGTTCCATGGAGCTTAGGAAACTCCAGCCTTCTGCACAGATTGCTATAACAGAGGCCCACGCTATATGCTCATGGCTAGGAACAACAGCTGTGGGTGTCTAACACTGAAACGCGACAAGGGAAGGGGCAGAGGTTGCCTGCCGGAAACCAACAGTCAAGCTCTGTACAAAGGGATCTACATACGATACAAGAGAAGACAAGAACAGACATATCCAGGGAAAAGGAAGTCGTTGAGCAAACTAGCAGAAGGAAATGAAGGGAAAGCAGTATAACTGAAATGGACAGGGATCAAGAACAGAGGGTTGAAAACAAGGAAGAAAGCAAGAGAGCAGCAGCCAGGAAACAGGGGGCCTGCAATAACCAATGGCACAAAGTGCAGGTAAACTGTTGTGGACAGCAGAGGACTGTAGTAGGCTGCAAGGCAGAGAGCTCAGAGGAGCAGGACAGCAAGGAGCGAGCCCAAAGGAGCAGGGCTGCAAGGCAGGGAGCCCAGAGGACAAGGGCTGTAGGCAGCGGAGTGAAGCAGATTGCAAGGCAGGGAGCCCAGAGGACAAGGACTGTAGGCAGCGGAGTGAAGCAGACTGCAAGGCAGGGAGCCCAGAGGACAAGGGCATTAGGCAGCGGAGTGAAGCAGGCTGCAAGGCAGGGAGTCCAGAGGACAAGGGCTGTAGGCAGCGGAGTGAAGCAGATTGCAAGGCAGGGAGCCCAGAGGACAAGGACTGTAGGGAGCGGAGTGAAGCAGACTGCAAGGCAGGGAGCCCAGAGGACAAGGGCTGTTGGCAGCGGAGTGAAGCAGGCTGCAAGGCAAGGAGCACAGAGGACAAGGGCTGTTGGCATCGGAGTGAAACAGGCTGCAAGGCAAGGAGCCCAGAAGGGCAGGGCAGCAAGGAGTGAGCCCAGAGGAGCAGGGCCGCTGATTGTAGAAGGCTGCAGAGGACTGCAGTAGGCTGCAAGGCAGGAAGCCCAGAGGACAAGGGCTGTAGGTAAAAGGCAGCGGAGCGTGATCGGCTGCAAAGCAGGAGCCCGGAAGACAAGGGCGGTAGGTAGAAGGCAGCAGAGCGTGATCGGCTGCAATGCAGAGAGCCCGGAAGGGCACTGGAATCAAAAGCAGGAACAGCATACAAAATACGTGGCTCAAAGCAAAAAGGTGCTGGAAGGACTCTTAATGCAAGAGACTGAGCTCCTGCAGGCAGCTGCTTAAATACTGCCCTGCCCTGTACTGAGGCAGGCTAATTGGCAGCACCTGGAGCAGCACACCTGAATACAATCTGCCTCCTCCCTCTCTGGTCCTGAGATGGTGGAAGCAGCACTGATCCCTAGGGCTACTGAGGATTGTGGTTCCGATGCTGACGAATGGGAATGGCCAGGAATTGATAGTTGTAGCAAAGTGCATTGTGGTACGTGTAGTTAGTTGAGTAAAATAAAACAGCACCAAAGTCACTCAAATGGGAATTAAGGACCAAAGTGTGAATAGGGGTTGTTCCAAGAGTATTCTGTAGGTAAATGAATAACAAATAGTCCATGATGGTCGCCAATGTGTGCGCCCATGGCGCAGGCATGACAAACTGTCAGAGAAATAAGCATGCAACCAGAGGGTGACGTTTGGGAAAGCTGAAAACTGTGCTATTGCAGATTGTGTGAGTTGGTCTGTTGGCAAAGTGAGGTCAAGACCAAAGAAGGGAGAGAAACCCCAACCTGTAGGGTTAGTGAATGGTGTTGGGGCAGGTGGATACTGGTTCTGACTACACGATACTGGATAGTTGTGTTTGGGTTAGTAGGTTCAAGGTAGTTGAGGTGAATTCTCCGAGCATGAGAGCAAAGACCTATGGGCGAGGGGCGGGGGGTCACACAGAGATAGTGGGTGTATTTCAGGATAACTGAGTGTAAAGGAAAATCAATAGTTGCTATGTATAGGTTTAAAAAAAGGTGAGGGCCTGTTCGGCTAGTATGAACAAAGTGAAATGGGGATTGTGGTAGATACCAGCATTTCAGGAATTGTGGCCGTGGTGAGCAAACAGTAAGAGGGGTACTCAGAGGAGAGGTTTAATACAGTGTTCAGGGAACCCGTAGGGTGCTTAAATGGGTACTACCACCGTATACAGTTGAAAGAAGGAGCCACACCCATTGTGGCCAAGGTGAGGACTGTGCTGATTTGCATGAGAAAGGAAGTTGTCGCTGAAACTAGAAAACTTGAAAGTGGAGAGGTGATTGAGCCGGTCGAGGCATCCGAGTGGGTGTCCCCGGCGATTGTGGTATGCAAAGCTAATGGTCAAGAATGATTGTGTGTAGACCCGAGCGGTTTGGACCGCAAGGCGAGTCCAATCCTCTCGGGTCGAGCAAGTTCCCAGTCCCGAACATAGGAGAGTTGTTAAGCATGACTGTTGGGGCTAACATTTTTAGCACACTGGGCCTAGCCTTTAAGTACAATCAGGTAAAGCTCCACCCTGAGTCCAAGGGCCTCACCCCATTTGTCACTCATGAAGGGCTCTTTAGGTTTATAAGGATGCCTTTTGGACTGATGTCTGCAGCGCTTTCTTTCAGAGGGTGATGCACCACCTGTTGAGGGAGGTTAAAGGTGTAGCTTATTTCCAGGATGACATTCGTTACAGGTAGGAGTGTTTCTGAGCATGAACAGAAGCTGGTCAGGGTGTTGGTAATATTGTCTGAGGCAGAACTTACTCTTCGGAAGCAAGAATGCAAGTTTCGTGTGACATCCATAGATTACCTAGAGTACAAAATAAGGCACACAGGTCTAGAACCGAGGGGTGAACTGGTAAAGGAAATAATGGATGTGGAACCACCAGGGAATGAGCAAGAGGTCATGGGGGTAATTCATGGAATCAAGCGCAGAAGTGGCGCACGCGGCTGGTGCACAGAGTGCACGTGCGCCAGCCGTGTGCACCAAAAACCATTTTGATGCACAGCGTATTCATGGATACTTACATCCATAACCAGCCGTGGTGCAGCGAACCTGCAGCAGTGCCAGTTACGCCCCCAACCCCGCCCCGTGCGCCAAAAACATTGCAGAAATCCCCTACATGGTGCAAAGGCCAGTGGACCAGTATACAGCCCCCCCCCCCCAACCACGAAAACGTGCTAAAAACGCCACACAGCCCTCACGAACCAGCGTAATCGCGTGTAAAACTCCCTGCGCACCCCTCGGAATATGCGTACCCCGCTCGCGCCAGCAAAATGGCGTGTAAAACTCCCCGCTCACCCCTCGGAATACGCGTACCCCACTTGCGCCAGCAAAACCGTGTGTAAAACTCAACGCGCTCGGTAAATTGCATGGGAAAAGTCCCCCCTGCGGTGTGGGCTGTCTGTGGGGCATAGGGAGGGTGGATGGGCTGCCTGCGGGGTATGCCCAGGGGTGATGGGCTGCCTGCGGGGCTTTACTGTGGTGATGGGCTGCCTGCGGGGCATGCCCAGGGGTGATGGGCTACCTAAGGGGTATGGGGAGGGTGGATGGGCTGCCTGCGGGGCATGCCCAGGGGGGGATGGGCTGCCTGCGGGGCATGCCCAGGGGGGGATGGGCTGCCTGCGGGGCATGCCCAGGGGGGGATGGGCTGCCTGTGGGGCATGCCCAGGGGGGGATGGGCTGCCTGCGGGGCATGCCCAGGGGGGATGGGCTGCCTGCGCGTATTACAGGGGGTGCGTGTGGATTTTCACACGCGATTGGCCTGGTGCGAGCGGGGTACGTGTATTCCGCAGGGAGTTTTACACGCGATTGGCCTGCCGCGAGCAGGGTACACGTATTCCGGGGGTGCGCATGGATTTTCACACGCGATTGGCCTGGCGCGAGCGGGTACAAGTATTCCGAGGGGTGCGCGTGGAGTTTTACACGCAATTGGCCTGTCGAGAGTGGGGTACACATATTCCGGGGGTGCGCATGGATTTTCACACGCGATTGGCCTGCCGCAAGCGGGGTACGTGTATTCCGAGGGGTGTGCATGGAATTTTACACGCGATTGGCCTGCGGCGAGCGGGGTACGTGTATTCTGAGGGGTGCACATGGAGTTTTACACGCGATTGGTCTGGCGCAAGCGGGGTACGCGTATTCCGAGGGGTGAGCAGGGAGTTTCACACGCGATTTGGCAGTGTCGGCCCTCCCGGGTTTGGCTCTCTCCCCCTCCCCATACCCCGCAGGCAGCCCACACCACAGAGAACCACTCTATACCCCTGGCATGCACCACAGGTAGTCCATCACCCCTGGGCATGCCCCGCAGGCAGCCCCTCACCCCTGACCATGACCCGCAGGCAGCCCATCACCCCTGGGCATGCCCCACAGGCAGCCCATCATCCGTGGCCATGACCCACAGGCAGCCCACATGGCACCATGCACTTGGGAGCCCTGACACATGTCACCCCCACCCCACCCCCAGTGACGGGCACTTGCCAGCAGGCCCCGACTCATGTCCCCCCAAACACCATGTCATAACTATACAGGCCCATGGCCCTAATGACAACCCAAGTCCTACCCCCCGTCCCCAAGTGCAAACACCCAACAATCCACTGCACCCACTCCCTAGTGAATTACCCATTCCATTATAGTCTGAAAAGAACCAACATGCCCATCAACAAATTTCAGATAGAGCCACACAGTGGCAACACATGACTGAGCCAATGCTCATTGAGACATGCGCAAAATAAATCATAGTACACCACACCAAAAATGTACAATTATGAAATGTATTAAAAATAAAAAGAAATGCCAAAAAGAAAACCACACATGCAAATAAACAAATAATGAATGCAATCTGAAAAAGAAAGTTAAATCCAAGGAAAATTGAAAAACCAAGGCATGAAAAAAGAAAAGTGGTCCATTGCCAAAGTCCATAGAAACAAATCCAAAAATGAAAAGCATAAAAAACCATTACTCCATGGGATGAAAAGTATTTACATGTCCGGAACTACTTACAATGAAAGTCTGAAGGGTCCATGTTCCCAAAACAAAAGGAAACCTACCCAAAACCCTATCTAAAATACAACTATATACAAAAGGTGGAGCAAAGTCTGTGGACTCCAAATAAAAATAAAAACCAAATGAAACCAAAATCTAAACAACTATATACAAATGCGGCGGGCTAGTGCGACGGCTCACTCATTGATGTCCCGGGCCAGGGCATCATCGAACTCCACTTCAACGTCCCGGAGGCAGGCTTCTTCCCTGACCCAGAGGTCTTGCAGGGATGCAGCCATGGCCTCCTCCAACTCCCTGCGAGTTGCCTCGAGGCACTCAGCCCGCCTCAATGCCCGGTGCATGGAGTTTTCCGCCCTGACCATTGTGAGCCGTGCCTCCTCCGCCCGCCGCCGCTCCGCATCTATCTGCTGGCCCAACTGCTGCCACACAGAAGAGACTCCCAATACAGGGTCCTCCTGCCTGGCGGCCGATGCCTGCCCCTGGGATGTTGAAGGCCCGAGTCATGATCGCTCCCACGCTGCAATGCAACTGCCTCTGGCACCACGACGGCCTCCAGGCTGATGGAATCCTCTGGTGCCGCTGTGCACATGCCCTGCTTGATGATGTCTGCACGTCCTCCATCTGCTGGGGTGGCCACCCCTGCTGGACCTCCAACTCCCGACTGTGGCAGGGATGTCTCCTCTACCAACCTAGCCGCTGGCTCAGGGGCAGCTCCACAGGGGGCCCATGCGATACTTCAGCGGGAAGATGGCACGGAGGACGACTGGTGCATAGGGGGTTCAGTTGAGGGGGGGGGGGTCGCAAGATCCAGCACACGGATGAGCCCAGTGCCGACGACCTGTCCTAGTAGGTTGACGCGGCCAATGAGGTATTCGAAATGACGTGCATTGTCCAGACGAGAACCCTGCACGTCATCCCGAATACCACATTGGCGCAATGCCATCTCAACTAGGACAGGCTCAATACGGTCATGGATTGCAACATCGGCAGGGAGAGGAAGGCCAGTTGTATGCGCATCCCCTCCCTGAAAATGGGTCTGGACGGAGGCATCCCTGCTGGTGCCGGATGATGCAGTCACAGGATCGGGGACAGGATTACACACAGGCGCCTCCGCGGCGACCTGTGCTGCCTCCTGTCCCTGCCCCTGAACTGCACCACTAGCACCAGTGGAATGCCCCCCCCCCTCCAGGCCCCGTGCATGGGCCTTCCACGGCCTCCCCCTCAACTGAACCCCACACCAACCTGGATGACTCTGTGCCATCTTCCTCCATAGACCGCTGTGGGGGCTCAGCTGCCCCTACTGCTGCCGAGGAGTCCCCCTCCAAACTCTGCCTCTTGGACCTTCCCTCTGCAGCTGCAGCCATGGACGCGGACCAGACTCCTCACTCCCCGAAGAGATGACTAGCTCGGAGGGGAGCTGGGCCTTGCATCTCCGGCCGGCGGTGGAATCCCTGCCGCTGTGCTCCACAGCACCGTCTCCGCCCTCTTCATCAGTCGACACTGCAGACAGGGAGAGACAGAACACAGGCATCAGGGCACTGTACAATGGTCGGATACACACGACAGTTGCACATGAGTGGCATTGTCAAACTTAACAGATGGCATCACACTCCCCAACACTCATAATTTGAACCCACACACATGCACAAATTAACATGAATCGTGCAGCAGACAGCAGCATCCATACACACACAACAGCATGAACATCCGAAGGTTGGCATGACATCACAAGCAACATGGGGAGTGCCGAACACATGCACACACGCCACCAGACAGACATGCATCTGTACATCTCCACCACCTGTCACAGTGGAATCATTGGCAACTATGTCACATCTGCCAATCGGGTTCCTACATGTCGGTGTCACATGCATCCATGGTGCATCACAGATGTCAAATACACAAGCACATGTACGCCGTGCACGTACATGAAGGTGGAACCAGCATCCATGTGTCACACCCCAACCATGCCATAGTACATACACAGAAATGCTAACGTGCTCATCTCCACATGCAGTTGTGCATCATGCTTTGGAACACATACACCATTGATGTGCATCACACATGACTGGACTAACATGCAGCAAGGTCATGTCCCTGCACATACACATCCATACATGGCCCTTTTCAGGCATCTGTCCAAGCTGCACACTCCTGGCACACCTCAACATGCACTGCCTCCAATAAGTACGCATGGACACTTACCGCTCGACTCCGGACGGGTCTCCCTCGCGAGGACCTGGCGGTGAAGCGCCTGGGTTAATGGGTTTCAGGACCCTCATTTCGTCGATGGTAAGGTGGACCCGGTACCTCACTGCATCCGCTGCTTCCGAGAGGCACCGGGCCTTCCTAAGGGTCCCGGACCTGAAGTCCCCCCAGCGCTTATGGACGTGTGGTAGGTCGCGGGTTGCCACCCCCTCCGCGTTGATGGCAACCACGATGTCCGTCCTCTTCTGTCCATCCTTGTCGGCGCGTGTTCTTCCGAAGAGGGCATCATAATGCACCAGGACTTGCTCCACCAGGATGCCAACCTCTCCTGCTGTGAAGCTGGCAGCCCTCTGCCTCTCTGCCTGGGGGATGCCAGTGGTCTCAGATGGTGTTTCCCCCCGACATGGCAACCCCGAGGTAGGTGTGGGTGGGCAACTGGGTCCTGGTGCTGGACTGTGGAGCGATGGAACTGCAGTGGGGAGTCTTCCGTTCCAGCAGGGGTGGTCACAGCAACTGGAACCCTGCAGATGGCTGACGTGCAGGCACAAATAGCAGGGCACATGGCCAGCAGGCAGGCAGGCAGCAGCAGATGGCAGGTGGGAGTCGGCTCGGGGCTCTGAGGGGCAGGAAAATGGCCTTCTGGGCAGGAGCGTGGTATTCCGTGTGTGGTCGCGTGGCCAGCTTGATACTGAGTGATTTGGCACATGAAAAAACAGCACGTTAGCGTGTAATTCGAGGAAAGGCCCTTAGCGCGCAAGCGCATAGGTGAAGTAACGTGCGGGCGGGCATTTTACTCGGCGCGGTTTAAAGGTCCCACATGGGTTTCCATCGCTCTGTACATGCTTTTCGTGCAGAGCAGTGCGTGTGTTTTCCAGACATTGGGGTTCACACGCGATTACTTCAAAGCGGCTACAGTGCGTAATTCTTTTGGCGGGGGTGTTGCCTACGCGTTCTTCTACACGCAAGGCAGACGGTGAGTTGTGCACGCTATTTTTCCCACTGTGGGTGTCCCCGTTTGTCGTGTACCCCTTTTTTTTGGGTCATACTAGCCCGCGTGTGGATCACGTATGCATTTTGTGTGTTCCTGGCTGCCACAGCGTACGGAGTGTGTTTTTTTACACGCACGTGGGCTACAGGGGTCACGTATCGCTTTCTTGCTTTTTTGGGATGCCTGAGCGTTATGTGACCCGTCATTTTTCCTAAGGGGCCACAGGCAGCCTTGCAGGAGAACAGGGGTGCTGTTTGCATCACGTACCTTGCCCCCCTCACCCAAGTTGCCCAGGACAATTGTTGTGTGCACCTCCTATTGGTACTAGTACATCTGTGCCATGGTTGGGAGGCCACAAAAGGTGAGGGGCGCCTCAGTTGGGCGGCCTCCACGTGCCCTTTCCCCTCCCCTGCGCAGCGCCTGTGCGTATGGTTGGGGATGTGGGGGCACCACCATGTCCACCGGTACGCCCCGCCGTGTTGCAACATTGTGCAGGACACATGCTGCCACAATGATCAAGCACACTACTGGGGGTGCAAAGAGTAGCTGCCCGCCAGAGCGGTCAAGGGAGCGGAAGCGTGATTGAGCACTCCAAATGTGCGCTCCACTATGGCCCAGGTTGCAATATGGGCTGCGTTGTATCTTACCTGGGGTGGGGTTCTGTATTGGCGGTGTCATGTGGGAGCTCTGAGGGTAGTCATTGTCCCCTGGGGAGGTGATAATGGTTGTCATTAGTTTGGTTTGTGTATTTGTCTGTGTGTGACATGAATGCATGTGCACAGGCATTTGTACTCGCCAATGAGCCATGTGTCGCCATGCTTCACAGCTTCCAGGTACCGGCTCAGGGCAGACATTCTGTATATGAAACTGTCATGGGTGGACCGAGGATAGTTCGCATAACAGAGGTGATGATCCCCTGTGCATAGCATACAACCTGCAGGTTGATGGAATGCCAGTGCTTGCGGTTGCGGTGGATATTATCTGTGGCCCTAGATGGACGTAGGGCCACATGGGTGCAATCTAGGGCACTGTGCACTTTGGGGAAGTGTGCCACCCTGTAAAAGTCCTGGACCATGGCCTGCCTTTCTGAGGGTGTTCTGGGCATGTATATGTGCCTGCGGACTGAGGGTCGTGCAGTCATGTTTGCCAACACCTGGTGTAGGCAGCGTGACTGCGTGGGCTGTGAGATCCTCCCCCCCCCACTATGGCAGTGGTCCACTGAAATGACCCAGTGGCCAATTAATGCAGTAAACTGAGTACCCTTTCCAAGGGGCTCAGTGCTTGGGAGCACAAGGTGGGTGATGTGAGGTCATCCTCCCACTCCTGGACCAGGTCTAGGATGATATGAGGTGGAAACCTATACCTGCCATAGACCTGGTCATCAGGCATCCCAAAAAGGCTGGTCCTGGGCAAATACATGTGGGCCCTGGCTATTCTCCTCCTCCTGCGGTGTCCCACGATCAGTGCTACGAGAAATGGGACATTCATCGTAGCTGTATACACGTGTTTGTTGTGTGTGCATACTTTTATACTGCGCGGGACGCTTCCGCCTGCCTTCGTGTGGCGGACGTGTTTAGGCCTGTGCGTGTCTTTTGGCGTGCGTGGGTTTCCCCTATTCGATTCCATGAATGCATGTAGTTTGCGAGCCGTGTATTTCCCAGCAGTACTTCCCCAGTTACGCCCTCATTTTCAGGCGTTGTTCCCCATGCTGTGCGTTCCTCCCCCTTTTTGGTGTGTGCTACACGTTGTGCGAGTCACGCACGGCGTTCGGGTTGTCGCAGTGACGTGTGCGCACATATGCGCCACGCGCAATTTTGGCGCACATCCCGGGAAAAACACACGCAGGGACTTACATGAATCGTGCACTAGTTTTTCACCCTTGCGCCACAATTTTCAGCACACTTTTATTCCATGAATCAGCCCCCATGTCTTTCTTAAGGCTGGTGGAGTACTACTCCAAGTTTATAAAAGGCACTTTGCAGAAAGATGCAAGACTATTGGGGACCTTTGTAAGAAAGGAGCCGCATTTAAATGGTGTACAGATCGCCAGAGAATTTGATGATATAAAGTTTGCGATTGCCAATGCACCAGCTGTGGGCAACTGTGAAATAAAGTGTGAAACGTGTTATGACCGATGCTAGTGATACGGTTTTAGGAGCAGTTCTTATGCAAAAATAAAGTGAGATAGAGAGTAATTGTGTTGGCATCGCAAGTTTTGAGTGGAGCAAAGTCACTGTATACGGTCATTGAGAGAGAGGCGCTCCGTGTGGTGTGGGTGATTAAAAGATTTAGAGCCTATATTTGGGGTAGGACATTTACTGTGCGTACTAATCACAAGCCATTGGTTGGTGTGTTGCACGAGTAGGGGGCTGGATGGAGCGTTGTGGAGGGTAGTGAGATGGGTCACATCGATGCAGGGACATGAATTCATGGTAGAGCACGTTCTTGGAAAGGACAACCCCTTGGCAGACTTCCTGTCCAGGGCTATGAAGCATCTCATACAGGAGGACTTGAAGGATAGAGAGCCTGATCAGGTCTTTCTGGTGTGCAACTGTATCGTTGGTGAGCAACAGTGAGAGGATGCAGCTAGGAAGGATGAGGAGTTAAGCCGCATCATAGAGTACGTTAGGACAGGCTGGGACAGGTGGACGGATTCTGAGCAGAAAGGAGCGTTTCACAGAGTAAGAGGTGTCCTGAGTATAGAGGGTTGCTTTCTGTGCAAAGCAGGTCTGAGAAACTATACACGACGATTAGGCCACTGGAATTGCCAAGCATGCCATGGGAGTTTATTGCTCTATACATTTTGTACCGATTGATGGTGAGTGAGGTAGGAATAAATATATTAATGTTCTCATGGTTCTTTATTCTAAATGGGTAGAAATAGAGGTTGTGCTCGAATTAGATACACAAGCAGTGATTAACTTTAGACAAACTGTTTCAAAGGGAGGGGTATCCACAGAAAATCCAAACTGACAATAGGGTACAATTTACCTCAAGGTTAATGAATCATTTTTGAGAGGCATTGGTGTGACACACCATAAGATGTTCTTCTATCACCCAGAGACTAATGAGGATGTTGAACGATTCAATCATAGCCTGATGCAGGGTATTTGTCCCTAGAGACAGGAAACTTAAGGGAAGAGATGGTCAATAGAGTTTGTGCATACAGATGGGCAACACACAGCACCACAGGTTTAGTACCATTCTATGTGTTGAGCAGAAATAAGCCACACATATCGGTTTGCCCACCGTGGTTGGGAAGTGCCTGTTTTATAGATAAGGATGAGCAGAAGTTGTGGGACAGAAAGCTGAGCGCATGAAAGAAAGGTTGGATGGGTTAAAGGCGAGAAAGAGTGATTTTTCGGCGGGCAGGGGAGAGAATGCAAAGGAGAAAACCATGTCTAGTTCCGAAAGGATACAGTATGTATTGGGGACCACAGCAAGTCAGGAGGGCGTTGGATGATGTAATTGTGTTGCAAGATGGCAGGATGTGGAATAAGGGAAGGATTGTCAAGAGAATGGAAGAGTAAAGTAGGGTGCCTTTGGTGCCTAACAATCTGTTGCATTTGATATGTGTAAGGGGGGAAGAGCTGCTTTGGATTTGACTGCAATGCATCTTGTATATAGTTGTAAATGTACTTTGATTCCATGTTGCAATCACTCAGGTAGAATGTGGGGATGGTAGTGTATGGGATTGAAAAGAGTCAGTTGGAGAGGCTGAGGGTAGCAGGAGGATAGAGCATCTTGGGGCATGTTTATCCACTTCTTATGAGAACACAAGGATAAAGAAAGGTTTGTGTTTTACCTCACCTGCGTGATCTGGACTTTTTATCAGAGGAATATCTCTTAACTCTGCCAATTTTACCTTTACGATTGTGTTGGCCCTTAGTTTGTAGAAGTGTGAGGGCTGAGTGGGGGGCACTTTAGCCTCTTCTCATCCTTGTACTCCAGCAGGGCAGAAGTCAATGAATCACACACTCATTTGCTTAGATTCTTCTCTGAGCATGCAAAATAGTTCAATATTAAGGTGGCATTATTTCTACAATAAAGGTAGGCAACGTGTTTACAAGTGACGACTGTTTGGGTCAGCTTCAAAAGGTCACTAGCCCTACACATATTGAATTTAATTTCGTATAGTGACATCACACTTGTTTTTCAGTCATGCTAATTCAGCAAAAGCAGTTTCCAATGCTAACCTTCAACATACAGAATGAAAAAGACAATGCAAAAGGTTTAATGAACAACCTAGACAAGTCAAAATCTTGAATTGAAAAATGCAGAAGAAACTAAATTGAATTGTAAAATATACAGTCAGAGTACCAATGAAACAGAAGGTCCAGCTGCAGCATGTTTTGGAACTAAATGTGTTTTCATATTACAAGGTTGAACAGAGTTTCAGGCAAGATCCAAATTACAACATTTATATTTTCCAATCTCACCCTTCCAAATGTGAAAATCCGGTTACCAAAGATGTTCCATATTCAGCTTTGAATTCCTGGAATTTGCTTCCATCTACCAGACGACTCAGAATCTATAAAAAACAACTATCACTGATATATTTTTCAAAAACTCAGAGCAGAATGTATGGCAATGTCATATTTTGGTCTCTAGCCTACTGCTGTCTCTGAAACACAATAGGTTTTGCTGGGGGCGTATTTCATAAAGATAGGCCTATGACTGGAAGATTCATGGGTCGATACCGAGAGATACAGATTCCATATAAAATTACTTAAACAGGAGTGTATATCGAACATTTTACAGGAATTTCTCAAACTAAAACGCTGATTATACAGGAAAGTAAAAACGCTGTTATGGACAACTCAATATGAAACAATCAACATTCTCCTTTCAGCTTGTACATCAGAATGAGTTAGGTCTGTGTCTGGGAAGGGGGTTGAAGGAAGAGTCCAATTATAACTGGGTTAGATTATTTAGCATCAGACGATGCTCTGTACTAAGTGATCTATAGCTGTGATTCTTGCGTAACATTAGTCAGAATAATGCAAAAAGCAGATGCGATCAAAATAAAAGATAGATGCCTAATTTAACAAACAATGTAGTCAAGTGAAGAGGGTTATAATTTGGCCAAGAGATGGGGGATTTTGCTAGGAACTGTTGCAGATCTTGAGGTCTTGGATTGGTGTATGAGCTTTCTTAGAACAACCTATAAAATGTATTACATTTGAGAAATCTCTAAAATGTTAGATATACAATAAAAAAAACTTTATAGGTTGTTCTAAGAAAGTTCATAAAACCAAACCAAAACTTCAAGATCTGCAACAGAATTCCTGTGCCACTCCTTACCATCAACATTACATTGTCCTAAAACAATAGGAGTGACAACACTTGGAATCAGCCCTACAGACAAGCAGAGAATCAGCAACCTTTTCTGCCTATACACAGGCAAATATTCCCAACAAAATAAATACAGAGTAGTAATACACCCAATTAAAATAGGAAACAATGGACACAAAGAACCCTAATCCTGCTTCCGCCCACAAGGTTCCACTGATCGTTTTGGATCAGATGCTCATTGGATCTGAAGAGGAACTTTAAAGGAAAAATGTATCAAATCAACAATGTATCTAAGTCTTGTCATTACCACCTCAAAATTCTTCTACGCCAACTCCCTTTATCTCGGAGTACGGGCATACCACCTCATTAAATTGCAAAGAGCACAAAACGCTAATGCTACTAGCACTGGGCCCAAGAGACCACACCTCTCCAGCTCTCAGAACACTCCACTGGCTCCCAGTTGGACAAAGGGCCACTTTCAAGACCCTGTGTATCACCCACCGTGCAGTGCACAAGACCGTCCCTCTACACCTGCAAGGCAAGCTAAAACCCTACCTCCCACCCGCACCCTAAGATCAGGCTCTGCCATCCTTTTAGTGATGTCAACCACCAACTCAGTCAAATTAGGAGGATCCTCGTTCTCAGCCTTGGCCCCCATGCTATGGAACTCGCTTCCAACCCACATCTGACACACCAAAGACTATTTGTCTTTCCGCAGACTACTTAAAACGTGGCTCTTCTCATAAAACTGATGACCACCTAAAGATGTGTCTGAATCCCTAGCAACCAAACTACGAAACACACAATGAAGCTGTCCTACTTGGGGTATCGGGTAATATTTTCACCAGCAAAAATATCGGCGTACATATGTTCGTCGGGAACGGCCATTGGCGATATTTTTGGTGGCGAAAATATATATATAGGTGCGGGGGTTGCAGGGGTGCCCCCGCACATAAAAAAATGATACAGAGGTTGCGGGGGTGTCCCCCGCAGGGTCCATGTGTTATTTTCGCCGCAAACATATGGCGATATTTTTGCATCGCGATATTTTTGCGGCGAAAATATCACATGGAGCCCTACTTGGTGTTCACCCTCATGATAGAATAGAAAGGACGGAATAAGAGGGAATGGTTGGAGTGAATAGATTTGATGGAACGAGTAAACGGAGTGAGGGGACTGAGTAGACGGAATGACAGAGTTGATATAGAAGAGGGAATACAAGAGTGGACGGAACGGATAGAGTAAATGGAACGGATGGAACGGATAGAGTGGATGGAACGGATAGATGGAGTGGAGGTTACAGACGGAGTGGACGTAAGGGACGCAATGGACGTTAAGGATGAAGTGGATGTATATATACCTGTATGAACCCCTGCCACCATTTATCCGTATGCCGCTATGTATGTCTCCACCGTCTTGGCCACGTGCCTGGTCTCAGGCGCTTCTACAGATAACCACCATATCACACTGCTACGCTTACTCTCTACTATACACCATCATTCATCTAGAACACAGCTATACCCTGATAATTCGGCCTGGCTGTTCACTACGAATACAACCCCATGATCACCTTATCACCCTAATAAAACGCAGCTAGCTGAGCACATTCCACCCGCCAGACTGCACACATCCAACCGATATCTTCAGCACCACACCTATCGCTAGAAAGCAGCTTTCATCCAACAACTACACCAGCTGCACACATATCCGGTGCACCCAGGCACCATACAACACCATCTCTCTCTACTGACTTGAACTACGGTTCCCGAGGGCATTCAACCTACCAGCGCTTTGAGGTCATACCAATGATATATAAGGCGCTATATAAATGCCAAGTAACATAACATAACATTTGGCATGAATTATTAAGTGGAAAGAAATGTGGCTTACAAAACACTGTCTTCTCTAGTGTGGCAATTAATTACTTTTACATTTTTACATCTTCAAAAATCATTTCATTCATAAATTCAAAAAATAGGAAGAAAAATACTCCCATTTCAAATTTGTATTTGCAGCCGTGCTTGTAATGCTGCGATATGAAGCAAAATGACTGGGCACAGGATCTGGCATATTAATGTTTTTCCCACCCGTCCTTCCCACGTTAAAAAAAAAAATGGAAGCCTCACTGAGGTGCCCCACAGTACCCATTAAAAACCAAATCACCAGTGGGGCACGGCGGAGCATGAAGACACGCTCATTGTGAGCCCTGAGCAGATCTGGGCCCACCAGACTCCTAAACCCTGTTACAACCATTGGTAAAGTTCGGAAATGGAGGTAGCAAGGGTGTGACGCCCCACACAACCGAATGTCATTGTGGTTTGCCTAATTAACTAGTGGTGGAGGCGATTGGAAGACTGGTTTGATGGAGAGAGCGAGTAGCAAGATGGTGCTGCCAGCGCAGGTGAAGCGAGCAGCCCTGCGGTGGAGAACAGAAATACCCTGTGACTGTAGTGTAAACTGAGGAGGGCGCAATGCTGCTCCAGAGGCAGTCGCCATCCACGGAAGGTACAGGAGAGGGCATGGTCACAGATCGGGCGATCCCACGGGGAGAAAGGGTTCAGCAGCTTGGAGGAAGTTGGGAGCATTGTAGTAAAGGTGCAGATTCACCATTGGCAAGTCGGTGGGGGGTGCATAGCTGCAGGAGTGATGGGGAAAAGGAAGGGGTGTCCCTAAAAGGGGGGGGGGGCATAATTGACAGCTAAACGTGTAACTTATGCTCTGCATGCACAGGTGCAGATAGAGAAGTCTGTGGGGAAGAGCAGGGTTGGGGCACCCAGGAGGGTTGGTGATCCGGGATGGGGGCAGTGGGTAGAGTGGGTGGTACAGTATAATATGAAACACAGAACCGCCATTTTGGGAAATACGCTGCAGGTAAGTGCAGTACACCACTTGTCTTTTGTCTTTTTGCACCCACAGGCCCTATATTTTGGGGTAGACATTAATTTCTCGAGTGCTCTGCCACAGCAGTGTGCTGAAGAAATGTTGAAAGCTGACCATTCCCAGGAGACTCTAGTCGCTGAGAAATGGGTTCAGCTGATACTTTCGATGTCAGCAAGCCGGGCAGCTGAGCACTCACAGGGAAACAAAGGGTTTCAACTAATAAATTCATACAAATAGGAGTACAGTCCCTAAGGGGTAAGCAGTTTCAAATCACTCCTTGGCAGTTGGGCCTGGGAAGAGGGCAGTGGGGTGAAGGGGTGAGCTGGGAGGTGGCCAATCATCGAGAGTTTCAGTGTCCCTAGGGCGCAACAGTGTTTTGTGTCCTTGCCGATGTCATCAGGGCACCTCATTGGTTAGATGCTCTGTGAATGTCTCCTCCTTGCCAAGTTCGGGTTGTCTTGTGTGTCTTAAAAGAACTGGCCACTGGCAGATTAATAAAGTTCCAGTAGTCAGCACAATTAAGTAATGTACTGAACGTCATTTTAGGGCGTGTGGGAAGGTTCGTGATGTCACGTAGGGTGGAGTTGGCCAGCGTGGGTGAGAAGGATCTGTTCTAGTCATGACTAAGTAATGTATGTTCAGGCATAGTGGGCTGACGTAGTCCCATCAATAAGCTTGGTAGGATGATTGCACTAACTGCTACAATTTTTGCTATGCTTATTATGTGAGAATGGATACGTTTGCCCGCAGTAGGCATCGTTGACAGCTCCCTTCATTCAATTCTGTTCCACTGTGCTGTTTGAAGTGTGCTCCCCCAGCTGCGTCTGGACCTGTAATAAACTGTTACTTTCTAATGGGTGTATGCTCCTTTTTGGATTACTATGGTGTTCCAGTGATGACATGCCTTTTGAGGACCCCTGATACCGCACCATGGAGGGGCCTGAATCATGCAGGACACAGAGAAGGGGTGGGAGGAGCAGCCGCAGACTCCCCAGGAAAGCACTTCTCCCCTGATTGTGGACCTTTTTTTTTTTTTAAACGGTTTTTATTATTTTTTAAAACAAACAAACAATACAAACCAAACTGGCAGCGCTTTTTGCAACAATCACATGAACATCAATTAGTCAAGACCACTGCTCCCCCAATCCCTCCCCCCCCTCAAGAGCTTGTTTGTCCTTCTCATTCCGTATCTGCTGCGTGTGGCAGGGTATGGCCTCCTTCTGAGGCTGCAGAGTTCGTTATTGTTCCAAACAGTCCTGCTATTAATACTCTCCATGCCATCAGGGTACCCACTTCTTCCCCACACATGCTACAGGCCTCCTGCCATACCACCGTTTCAGCCTCCGCCCATTTCTGTAATTCTCGCCACCATACCTCCACCCGTGCCTTATGGCACTGCTTCCATCCCATGGCAATCCTTCGTTTTGCGAGCACATATGCCAAGTCCTTCAATTTCCCAACAGGTTTAAGTTTCCGTGGTCTGGGAAACCCTCCCAACAGGCAGGCCCAGGCCGTATCTATAATGAGCGTGACCCCTTTGTCCGCAAGTTTTTGTGCCACTTCTCCCCAGAAACTCTCAATCACTGGGCAAGACCAAAACATGTGCGTCATATCAGCATTTTCCTTATCGCATTTTGGGCACACTTGTCGTCCCGCATTTACAAACTTCGATATTCTCATCGCGGTCATGTAAGCTCTGTGCGTTATATACAACTGTATTTGTTGTAATCTGGCATTTCTTGACACCTTCTTGTGGTATCCCATAGCACGCTCCCACATCCCATCTTCCATCTGTGCTCCCACCTCTGTTTCCCAATCCAACCTCAAATGAGTCAATTCCTTCCCAACCCGGGTCATCACCATCTCATACAATCTGGAGATCTCCTGCCCCCTTCTGATATGTCATATATTGTCCCCATAGTGGCGTCTGGTTCCTCCGCCAATACAGTCTCAGGCCAGATTTTACGAATATTCTGCACCAGCCTTGACATACTGGCCCCTATGCAAGCCCCCCTCTTCCCCTAGTCCTTCAAAATACCTAATGGCTCCCTCTTGCCAGACATCCCCCAATGTAACCAGCCCGACCGACTCCCATTAGATCCTGATTATCATCCTTAGTTGTTGGTCTTCCCCTGCCAAAGCAACCAACGGCACCTGTGGGGAACACGGGAACACGGGTACGGGTCCTCCATCATTCGACAACTCTACACCACATCTTCCACCCCACCAACATCATTCCCGGGCGCTCCTTCATTTCTGACCTAGGCAACCAAATAATTTCCTTCAGGTAGTACGGAGTGCAGTCCTGTCCAAACAGCCTAAATTCGGGAGTTACCTCATCAGAGAGCCATTTGACCACATATTGCAACTGACCAGCCACATAATAAGCCTCAAAATTAGGCAGCTTAATACCCCCCTTTTCATAGAAATTCTGCAACTTCCATAGCGCCACTCTATTCCGAGTGCCATGCCATAGGAAGTTTCTGCACATACTATTCAGCTTGTCAAAAAACTTCTTAGGTATCATGTACGGAATATTGCTGAAAAAATGTAAGAGCCTGGGCAGGACCACCATTTTGAGCATCGCCCCCGTCCCATCATCGCCAACGGCAACTTCTCCCAAAACTTCATGCTTGTACGGATTTTTCCCACAGCCACCTCGGTGTTATGCAAATGTTCCTCCTCTACCGTGTGATACACATCTATGCCGAGGTAGCGGAAGGAACCAACCGCCCATGGTATCGGCAACACTGGCAATCACTCCAGAAGGGTTCTTCTGTAGCTCCCCAATGGGAATATACTCGATTTTTGGGGGTTCACCGCTATGCCAGACAATTCTGCATACCTTTCCATTACCTCCAGAATATATTGAAGATTTTCCTCTGGATATTTCAAATATAATAGCAAATCGTCAGCATACAGGGATATTAGGTGTTTCTCTCCCCCTACCTCGATGCCTATCATGCCATATTGTTGCCGAAGGTACACTGCCAGGGGCTCCAGGGCCAGAATATATAACATCAGGCACCAGGGGTACCCTTGTCTGGTGCCTCTGCTAAGCTGCCACCTATCGGATATCACCGCTCCTGTACGTACCCTAGCCAGCGGCTCACTGTACAGCAACTTCACCCACCTAACATAACCCGGCCCCATCCCGTATTCCTTCAGGGCCTCCAGCAACCACGACCACCTGACTGAGTCGAAAGCTTTGACTGCATCTAGGGACACAACCGCCATTTCACCCCCCCTCTAGCTCCCCCATTCAATCACCCACTGGAGTCGCCTATGATTGTGGGTTATATTTCTGTTGGGGACATAACCTGTTTGGTCCGGATGTATCAATTTACTAATAACTCTCCGCAGTCTATTGGCCAGGACCGCCATCAATATCTTGCCGTCCTGGTTCAGCATTGTCAAGGGCCTAGAGGAGCCGCAGCTATGCCCTGGTTTGTTGGTCTTAGGGAGCGGTATTATTATCGCTTCTCTAAGCAATTCTGGCAACCGGCTCACCTCAAACGATTCATTAAGCATTTCTAGGGTGAGGGGGGCGGAGTACCTCCTCTCTATACGCTTTATAAAATTCGCTAGGGAGTCCATCCGCACCCGGGGTCTTACTGGTGGGAAGCTGCCTCACCACCTCCTCCAATTCCTCCAAAGTAATCGGTGCATCCAGCTCCTCTCTTTCTTCGGCACTAATCTTAGGTAATCCCATATCTCTTAAAGTTTCCTTTATCTCCTCTCGGCTGCCCCCCACTTTGTCCTCATATAGTGCCCTGTAACAATCTAAGAATGCCTCATTGACTCCTTCTTGGGTGTTCGCTACCTCTCCATCCTCTCTGGTTATCGTCCTAATCGGGGGCCTAGGGGTTTCCCTCTTGTATAGCCACGCCAAGAGACGGCCCGTTTTATCCCCACCTGCATGCTGTCTCTCAACATACTTCTTATAGTTGAGGTTGCAGAGCCTTTCCCAAAGTTCCGCACACCGCTGCTGTAGTTTAAGTACTGGCTCTGCATCCCCCCTTCCCCTATTGAGTTCCCGTTCCAGTTCATCCTCAGCTTCCCCTAACTCCGTTAGGACCCCACCCTGCAGGACCTTTGATTTAGCAATGGCAGCACCCCGCAATACCACCATAAAGGCTTCCCAGAGCGTGCCCGCCGAATCCACACTGCCAGCCTTCTCTTCGAAATAATGTGTGATCTCGTCCCTGATATCCTCTCTGAAGACCGGATCCTTGAGCACCTCAGCCCAGAGGCGCCACGTCGGTATCCGCGCTCTGGGGCGGCAGTACTGCCATCCCAGGACCAGAGGCGAGTGGTCTACCACCGCATCTGGCGTGGCAAAAAAATAATCAAGTCTTGTAAGGCAGTTGTTGCGGGGCTGAGTAATGTGAATACTGTTCCTCATTAGGATGTTTCAGCCTCCAAACATCTGCCAGCCCAAAGTCGTCTAGCAGTGTCTGCAATGCCCTGGCCGCTGGAGTGGGCCTATCAATCTTATCATCAGATCTGTCTACCCTGGGGTTCAGCACACAATTAAAATCCCCTCCCCAAATAACCGTCCCGCCCACACACGCAGCCAGGTTGGTACACAGAGCCCTAAAATATGCTGCCGTGTTTTGATTGGGGGCACACGTATGTACAATGCACACCTTCTTATTCTCCACCAGTGCCTTCAATTTGACCATCCTCCCCTCTGTATCCACCACCTCTTGTGTAAGATGGAGCGGAACGTGCGGTGCCACCCAGACCAACACTCCCCTAGCGTAGGCAGAATACGGAGAGCCCACTACAATACCTCTCCACTTCTTCCCCACCAGTTCCAACTTTTCCCGAGTCAGATGCGTCTCCTGCAACAGTGCAATATCAATCTTCTGTCTTTTCAAATACATCATGACCTTGTTCCTCTTTAAGTAACTATTGAGTCCCCTGACATTCCATGTTACGATCTTAAGATCCCCCATAGCTCATAAGTATCCTCCCCCCTTCCGTGCAGCAAATCCCACCTGCCCACGCAATACAAATACAGCCCTCTGGCTTTTTCTTGTAGCCTCTTGTACAAACTCGAACTCCCCATAACTATACACAACCCAAACTCCCCACTTCCCTCCCCACCCTCTACCCATCCCTTCCCCAACACCGCACTCCGCAACTGCTGCCCAGCTCCATCCGTGGAACTCAGGCACCCCCACATCTAGCCATGCAAGCACCAAACAATGCCCAGAGATCAGTAGGGTGAAGTCGCCCTAATGGCCACTTAACTAAAGTTATTAAGTGGGGTAAAGAGATCCACTCTGCAAGGCTCCCCTAAATACAGCAATAGTCACAGTGCTCATAATATATTGTGAAACAGTCTGGCCTTCTCTGCCTAAGGCCGCTCAAATGACTATAATCAAGTCCCAGAGACCTATTCCGTGCCATCTTGAAGCACCCTCCTCGTGCACTACTTATCTTCTCCATCTCCTCTTCCCGTCCGAACGTCAGGCTCCTGGGGACATCCCTGCGCGTCGAGCCATCCCATGGCGTCCTCCGGAGTCTCGAAAAACAAAGCCTTGTGTTTGAGAAAAACCTTCAATTTCGCGGGGTACAGCAACATGTATTTATGGCCCGCCTCTCTCAATCTCCGCTTTACTGTCCCAAAGTTCATGCGGCTACGATGCACAGTCAGGGTATAGTCCGGGTAGGACGTTATGTTTGCCGCTCCTCGTGTAATCGTTCCTCACTTGCGGAAGTGTTCTAGTATCCTCTCCCGGTCCTGGTAATTAAGGATTTTGGCAATTACTGGCCTAGGTGGGTTTCCCGGTGGCGGCCTCCTTGTTAGAGCTCTATGCGCACGTTCCACTGCGAATCCTTGAGAGAAGGCTCCTCCAGGTATCTCCTGCAACAGCATAGATTCGATGAATTCCGTGGGATCGTGGCCCTCCGATCCTTCTGGCAGGCCCACGATGCGAATGTTATTCCGTCGGGCGCGTCCTTCCGCCTCCTCCGCCCTGTTCTTCAAGTTGCCCACTTTCTGCACCAGGGCATGCAATTCACCTTATGTGAGGCACAATCAGCGGTGTTCGGGCTCACCTCTTTCTCTAGGGTCTCAGTGCGCTCCGCCAGGGACCTGACGTCCTGCCGGAGTAAATTCACCTCCTCCTGCACCTCACCGACCTTAAGGTCCAATGCCGTTTTCAACTCAGTTACGGCCAGTTCAAGCTTAGCCTCCCAGGCCGCCTTCAAGTCCGCAATCGCAGCCAGGACCTCTTGGTTAGCACCCGTCGCAGGCATGCCGCCTGTAGGCGACTTATCCTTGCTCTTGGAACTTTCCAGACCAGGGGACGTCTTGGCAAAGTCGTCCAACGTGGGCTGCTTCGCCTTCGGTCTCACTGTCTATTAGACATGGCCCAGGGACCGCGTTCCGCGCAAGTTACAAATGCGCACACAGTTCGCTCCTATCGCCCGACCATCGTGCGGCCTGCTCCTTCCTTTGTCCGGTCGTTGATCAGCCATTTTGTTTCATCTTCTGTCTCCGCCGCTCCTTATCTTTTTCGCACAAAACTCCACCACCGTTCCTCCCACGCCTTCCAAAAGTTCACCAAGCGCAGTCAGACCGTTCACACATCGACATGTGTGTTTTCAGCAGTCATAGGCACGTTGTTATGCACTATTTCGCTAGGATCATTTCAGGATCTCGGGAGCTCCTCCAGATCGCGTCCTCCTACATGGCCCTCGTAGCCACGCCCTCCCCTGATTGTGGACCTTGCTGGAGGACTGAAAAGCGAACGTGGCGTTGTGGAGTAATTGGCGAGTCACCTCTGCGGGGAACAGTGATTGAGAAGATTGGACAACAGTGTGGATACGTTGGTGGGGTCTTGCTTGTAACACAAATGTATATCCCCAGGACGGTGGGCATCTCAGTGGCAGGGCAGAGTGGAGGTGTAACAGGATTGTTGACAACAGATCTGCCGCGGGGTGGCGAACTCTGACAGGAAATTGCTGCACAACCACCAGTGCGGCTTCCATGGGTAATACTGATCGAGATGTGTCTCAAAAAAGTCCAAACATGGCAATATAAAGGCACTTCTGGAGGTTCAAGCCATGGCCTCAAAGCAGCTGCAGAGTGTAGAAGCGCAGATACAAGCGGTCGACCCGCCGGATCAATCAAAGAGCTTAGCAACTGAAGATGATGTAAGACCCCTCTCCTGAGAGAACTGAAAAGGGACTTTAAAGAGGACATAAAGAAAAGTGCAGAGGATCTGGCAAAATCCATAACAGAGTGGGGCAAACATTCTGGCAATGGAGAGGCGCTTGGCCGACGTTGAAACAGCCCTGTGTGAGAAGGCTAACAGACAGTTGCTACGGAGTGAGTCAAAGGCCTGGAAGAACAAATGGAACACCTTATTGCGAGAAAGGAAGACGCAGAGACCCGTTCTCGTCGTACAATGTCTGTCTGAGGGGGATACTGACAGATCCGAAACCAGGACTTGGAAGAATATGTACAGTCGCTTTTTCGCCAGATCCTAAAGTCCCCAAAAGACAGTGCCATGATTTTGGACAGAATGCATAGGGTATACAATGCATTCCAACAAAAGAAGGGTCTAATCCCAGATGTTTTACCAAGAGTACACTTCTTCCAAACCAAAGAAGACATCATGAAATCAGTGAGGATGTTCAGTTCAGTATCATTCGGGGGCGGGGGGCACAATCCGCTATTTCAAGATCTCTCCAACACAACGCTGGCCAAGAGAAGACAACAATGTAGTCACCTTGTAGCTTTGAGCTAGGTAGATTAAATATAGATGGGGCCACCCCTGTGAGCTTCTCTTTTCATTTGAGGACCAACAGTATAACAGTCCTGGAAGTGGATGCTGAAGGACTGATGGGGGGGGGGGAATAAAAAAGTCCCGTGTGACAGAAAAGGGGGATCAGGTGGAAGATGGTCAACCTAGGGAGAGGAGGCAACTGAGGAGCACAAAGAAATGATCTGCGATGGAAATATCTATGAGTAATGACACCTTACTGGGTACATAAAGCAAATAAAAAGGCAATTGTGGCTCCTCAATGCTGAATTGTTTATTATGCTTTTGCAGTTTGTTTTTTATCTTATTTTTTTGTTGCTGTTAGCGGGGGGTTTTGGTTCATAATTTTCATGGTCTGGTGTATTTGGTTTGGGTTCGAGTGAGACGGGTATGTGGTGTACTTGAGTTCTCTATGGGCCTTGGAGATAACATCGAGGTCCCAGATTGGTGACGCTCAATGTTAGAGGCCACAATTCGTCCATCAAGTGAAAGGCGTTGCTCCTGAGGGTTCAGGCACTGAAAGCGTCATTTGCCTTTCTTCAGACAATTGCTCCAGGGGGATGAGAAAAGGCTTCTCAGTAGGCATTTCCCCACCCAATACTTTGCAACAAGTGGAACAAAGCAAAGAGGGGTGGATATCCTATTAGCAAGGAGTATACCAGCAATCCTGAGGGACCAGGACGGGAGAATTCTGATGGTTAAGGGTGTACTGCGGGGTCGCACTTTATACATTGGTGTCGCTATACACGCTGAATGACAATCAGGAGGTGTTCTTCACAGACCCAATTTCAAAATTAGGGCAGTCTTGTGATGGGGAGATTGTCATTGGAGGATTTCAACTGTCTCTTTGACCCACTCATTGATAAGACCCTCGCCCTATCACAGGTGAATAGATAGAATTTTCGATTGATAGCCAAGATGCTGAGAGACTTTTCCTTAATCAAAAAGGATGGAGGTTTTTTCATCAGGGAGGGGTAAATCACTCACTACTCAGTGCTGTACCAGTGCTTCTCCAAAATAGACATGCTGTTTATCTCCTCTACACTGATTTCTGGGACGGTTTCGATAGACATTGAACAACAAGTCTTGTGTGACCATGCCACTGTAGTCCTAGACTTGGATGGTTCGGTACCCCTCTGTGACGCATCGTGGGATCACGTCACTTCTCTCTATGGGGGGTAGGAGGGGGCGACCCTTCCCTGTGAGTCTAGGGAGGTGAGGCTGCTACCCAATATGACCCCTAGGGGGTAGTAAAAACCAGGAGAACCTCACAGGGAGCGACTTCCCTCATGGGGATGGCGACTCCCATTCAATGGTGGAACGCCCTAACGGAATGCTTCAGATCTGTAAGAAACGCCTCTGACAGAGTACCACTATATGTTGTGACACTCCTCCTTTTGGTTTTCAGTGAATCGGAGTAAGGAGCTTCACTCACCGGCTCCAGAAACACTATGGTTGCGTGCTGCTTCCAATACCTGACTTTTCTTCCTGCTACTACTATTTCAGACACTCTTGGGACCCAAAGCCCGGGGAGTCTCCACTCCTCTGTCCCTCGGCGTGCTTCTGCACACATGCCTTGGGTTGCAGAACAATCTCAGCTCTGCAGTCACAGCTACTAGGCGCACCAGGGAAGACCTTCTACTTCATCACATCTCTCTAAGTGCAGCCACGGCAAAGCAGGGTTTGTGAACACAGGACCAACTCAGAACATGCAGGTGAAATCTGCTCTTCTCTTGTCCCACCGTCCCTTAAGTGATCACCCTCCCTCATGAACTGCCAGCCTTGTGCTCTTCTTCTACTACTACTACTACTGCTGCCAACCTTCCCGCTCTGGTTTCAGCTCCTTCCTCAAGCTCCTTCCTGCTGCAGCCTTTTCTGCCTCTTAGGTGGGGCAATTGACTTCAGGTGCAGGCCCTTAATGTTATTTCCCTGACCCTGGCAAAGGCTATTAGGCCTACTTGCCTGTCCTTTACTTCTACATGCCTCCTAAGCCCTCTTCTTTTGTCTCAGTCCCTGTGGGATTCTGGGGCATGTAGTTTGTTTTAAGGAAATTAGGTTGTTCCACTCCTTTTACACTTTTATGGTGGTATTATTTCCCTTGATATTTTTAGGAGAGGGATTGCGGGATTTAATGCTATCAGAGACAGAAGATATAAAAACAGCTACATTTCCATTACTCCTTTTAGTACACCTTTGGCATTGAGGAAGAAGTTTATTAATAGGGATACAAAAGACCTGATATAATTTATTTTTTTTATATAATATGTTGCGGGGTTACAACCATGGAGTTTACCATTTCAGTCTTACTAGGAGGTTGAGATATGTTAAAGTAACAATAAGTCAGAACCTCCTATGAAATGGCTGCAAGAGTATCCCGCTCAGAGGAGGAATACCGTGCCTCATCCCAAGGAATCTCCTTACTACCCTGGGCCTCGTCTCCACCCAGGTGATCCTCCCACAGTACAGCACCCCTAGGTTTGGGATCAGGAAGCGTCTGACCTCCCCAGGCCACCTGGGAGGAGACTTTAGGCAGAATTTTGGTGAGGGGTCCACAGGATTCCCCACAAAGACTTGGGAGCAAGAAGGAGGCCCGACCAATGCGCTAGTGATAATCTGAGTAACGGTGGCGTGACCATAGTGAGGTGGACCGGTAAATCCTTAAACAACCCAGATACTGGTCAACCGGGAGCTCTGCAGAACCCACGCCTGGTATAGAGAAGAGAGGAAAGAGTGGTGACGAACGACAAATGCAGAGGAGCAGCCCCAACGTCCCAGGAAGAACTGGCAAGGTGGTCCCAGGAAGAAAAAGGGCAACGGGAACCATGGCAGGCCCAGTGGGGGTTTGCATGGAGAATAACAAAAGCATTGGAAGTGATCTCCCTCGTCTCAGTAATTCTTGTAAAGATAACCAAAGACTCTGGAGTAATCTCCTGCATCACAATACTTATTGTAACAGTAAGCAAAGTGAAGCAAGAACGCTTAAATTAACTCTGGAGAAAGCTTGGAGAGAAGAACAATGCTTAATCAGAACTGTTAAGGAGAAGGGAGTGTTTCTTCTGGCTCCCGGTACAGTTCTGTTGATTCAGACATTAGGGCAATGGTTGCTAAAGATATTGTCAAGACATTTAACCACTGGACAAGCAGGGAGTCATCTTCCTGGTATTCTACATCATTATGGAACACAAACTCTTAGTTAAGACTTTTTAAACACAATCACTAAGGTGGATACCAGTGAACCAGGAGAAGGGATTCATTATCCTGGTATTCAATAGGTTGTTTGTGTATGTGGTGGTAGGGCTAGAGTTGGGTAGTTTTGGACAGAGAACAGGCCTCTCTTTTCATCTGGACAACCACGCCCAAAACAAGCACCCACTTTTCCTTAGGTAGGGAATACCCTTTAGAATAGGGAGTTAGGCCTTGCTTTCTTATTATTTAATAAAGAAGTGTTCATATTATGCCACCCATTTGCCCAACTCCGCCCTCCAGCACGCCACACCCTTCCCATAGGAAGAAAGCCATGGCATCTTAACAACTTGATCCTGTTTGACACGTCGATCACGCTCCATATTAAACAAACAGTGGAGAGCTTTTTTGAAGAAAATGACAATGGAAGTAATGAGGTGATGCTGTGGGATGCGGCGAAAGCAGCGATCTTGGAAGAAATTATTGTTAAGACAACGTCTTTCACGAGAGCCAGGAAAGCGCAAAGAATAGCTTAGTGGCAGAAGTGGCGTTGAGGAAAACCCAACACAGGCGTAGGCAATCACTGAAGAATGAAAGCCCTTAAGTTAGCCAAGTCTCAGTTAGAGGCGCACCTGATGGACGAAGCAGCCACCGCCCTACTTCACACTAAACATTTTTATTACTTCAAAGGAAATAAGGTGTATAGGATTCTTGCAGTGAACACCTCTGTGTGCACTCATATCATATGTCTGAGGGGGCTTGGCCAGGATTCCTAACATGAGCACGTATTAAGTATCCTTGTTTTTTATCCTTTTTAGCAGCAAGTTCTGTGTTTACCGGCAGGTTCCTGCTGTCCGACTAGCCCCTGACGCTGTTGCTGCCTTTGGGGGGTGCTCCCAGACGACCGCAAGTACTGCATGTGCTAAAATCCTTGTGTGATCGACCAAGCTCATGGGCACTAAAATGGCTGCTGCATCAGCATCACTGTGAGGCCCTGCTGCAGTGCACAACCTGGCCTGACGTTAGGCCGTTAGCGTGAGGAGTCAGGAGTGGAGCTGATGCTGGGACTGACAGCGCCAACGCGAGATTGCATATGGAGTAGATTAGAGGCCATAATCCCTGCCGACAGGACTGAGGGCCGACCTTCTTTGCCGGTGTGATTGGACTCCCATAAATGAGGAGGACATGGGCAACGAACGCTGAAACCGTTGGAGTGACTGTCAGCGCTATTTGAAGTTATATGCAGTTTCCTGGGCTGATTCTACTGCACATCAAGCGGGCTACTAGAAAGGAAGCTACGAACTGCTGTATTGTGCCTTGGATTGCAACATGAGGAAACTACAATCAGTGTTGGATGAGTGCTACTCTGATGTGCCATTCCAGCGTCCCTGTAGGAAGTCCTGTTCACGATTAGACTATCCCTCCTGACGAATCAGAGTGACTGGGGGCCAGTGGTGCATTGCCCCATGTTGTCCTGCCAACAAAGGGGCAAAGGCATGGATGCCAGGGCACCCATATGGCATATGAATCATTGTAATCAGCCAATATATGTACTAAAAGGGAAAGGAGCCTGCTGATTGATTCAGCCTTTTGTGCATCTACTGGGGACCATACCCCCTATGCACTTGCCTCATCTGCCCGTGAGTAGGCCTCCAATAGTGTGGATGCACTGGGAGGTGCACCTTTGGAAGAGAGGAGTCGGTTTCTGCACTGGCAGAGGGGTTAGCATTAAGAACGAACGCTGTGGGAATTCTGGATGTCCTATGCAGGTCCGTGAGTGCCCTGACTGCTGATCTCCCCACGTCCATCCTGCAAGCGGTACTTCCTGAAACATTGTGCTTGGTCTGACGTGGGTCCTCTAGGTGCTCTCTTTACACTCTGCATCAGGGGATCTGGGTCGCCTATTTCTGGATAATCTCCCTGGCAGTGAGTGCTGATCAACAGGCACCGAAGTAGGGCTGCTTTATGCACGGCCTGCTTTTCTAGCTTAATACTCAGTGACGCGCTATCTACAAAGGCAGGACCTCAGCTCCCCCCCACCTCCTTCTCTTTTAGCTTGCTGACTACTAAATCCAAGGAGGCAACAGAAGAACAATCATGGAGTCCTCGGCAGCTAAGGGCAAGCACTGGGATTCCCTCTCAACGAAAGAATCAGAACCGGCAGAGGAGGCTCCAGAGCTGGTGGAAACGCAAGAAGACAAGATCCTAGCGGCGATTGCGGCGCCTAGGACTTCCATGGAGGGTAACATTGAGGAAGTCAAAGTTGATGTGTACCTCCTGAGAGAAGATGTTTGAGCTCTGGCCACAAGTGTTATGGCTGCAGAAGAATTGCTACGGGAAACTCCGACAACCACCACTGACCTGGAACGGAGGGTGAAAGCCCTGGAAGCAAAATAACATGGAATTGGAGATGTGCGCTGAAAATGCTGATGGAAGATTACCCAGAAATAACATTCAGCTACTGGGACTCCCTGAGGGGAATAAAGGATCTGACACCACCTCCTACATTGAAAACCTGACTCTTCAAGAGGTGGGACCAGGGTGATTATCTCAGGGATTTGCGATCGAGTCAGCACACTGCTCGCTGCCGAAACGACCCCCCCCAGGTTCCAACCCGCATCCCATAATTGCTATGGTCTTACATGTCAGAGACAGGGAAATAATTCTACAATTCTCCAGGGAAGGTGAAACGATCCTGCAGGGTAACTCACTGGTGGCGATTTACCGCAGGTTACACATGTGAGAAGCCTGGAGGTGTCCCACCCGCTAGTCCCCGGGGGATCTGTCATCCAGGTGGCCAGGACACGGTCATCGCTTTTGGATCCAGTTCCTGGGGGTGGACCAGTGTGGGAGGATCACCTGGGTGAGGGGTCTTCGGCGAGTGGGACACCAGATGGCAAGGCACGCCCTCCCCTTCCCTATAACACCTTTACCCCATCCTACCTGGTAGGATACCTAGGAACTCAACCGCCCCTCCCCTCGCTATGAGAGAAAAGGAACTAACACTCGAGCCGTATACCTGACGTGTTCCAATACAGTAGTCAGGCAGGATCAGGCAATTACTGTCCATCATGCACACCTGACTTCCATTACACTTCCACACACGGATAAAAGGCGGAGCACGATAGCACACTCGGAGCAAGGCAAAACACACGAGGAAGCAGCAGTTGCAAGATAGCAAGTTTAATATGTGGATAAAGACGGCGAAACAGAAGGGGATCGCAAGGAGGGAAGTGCCCTTAACCTTTTCGACAAAGAACCGTTCGTTTCATGAAACCCCGAGAATAGAAAGAGTAAGTCCAGAAAACCAGGCTGAAGAATCCTCCATTCTGTGTCAGAGGTATCTGGGGCCCACCTGCATCAATAATCACAGAAGGGAGAACTGGCAGCTGCTGTGGTACTGTCCTTGGCTCCAACAACAAAGCAGAGCCAGTGAAATCAACACAGCCGGTGAGTTGGGAAGACGGATACCAGACCGGTCTGTGTTCAAGGCAAGGTTGCAATCAGCAACATTGTATGATGAGCGAAGAAACAAACAGTGTATGAAAAACATGTGATGAACAACGTAAGTAAAATTGAACAACAGATGAGTGGTTGAACTTTGAAACCAAGATACAAGGATACGATACCTTTGACAGAGTGGTCTGGCACCGCGTGCATGCACATTCGAAGGTCTCTGTAAGGTAGTGTATCCAACTGAGAGGTGGCAAAAAAGCGAAAGAGTGGCAAAAGATTGTGAATTGAAGTGGTCCTGCAACGGGTCAAACAAAATCCTATGCACAGTCGAAAGTCTTGATACTGCCAAGAAAGTTGATGACAAAGTAGATGTTGGTCCAAGCCCGAATGAGGGAGATCAATTGAAAAGCTTTGGATTAAAGCAAGTTTGTTTTGAAGTGAATTAACATTGATCCGAGCCCAGCGGAGGGAGACTGATTGAAAATTGTGTTAAAACGGATCTGATTCACCCGAGAAATTGGATACATGGAAATCCTAGAAGTATTGTGTTAAAGGGGATCTGAACCCAGCTGAGGGGTATCTGAGGTGAATAGTGAATCACCTGAGAAATGTAGTATGTGAGAAATATTAAGAGGAAAATAACTTGTTTGTTGCATCAGGCCCTCTGAAAGAAGAGACTTGGAAAGGCAGAGAGACTTTGGCACAGAAGGCCCTGATGCTAATGTTTGAACTGCAGCCTTGTGCTAAAGAAGCCAGAGACTGTGCTAAGCTTGAGTGTGCCACCTTGTCCCGTGCTGAAAACAAGGGGAAGGGAGGCCAACTACCTGAATATCCTGACATATCATTTCTTTGCCACTTCTTTCTTTTGTATAACATTGTTTCCCACACTATTTGTATTTAAAGGCAAGGATTGGCAATAGGTTTATTAGTATAGGCACTTTTATTTTGACAAGACACCACTAGGACTGCATTATTATTTGATGGTCGTAGCTTGCTCCCATCTTTAGATTTAGGATTAGATAGGTGTGTTTCAAACTCTTTTTGAAGTTCAATAAACACCCTTGAGCTGTGGTCACTTGTGTCTGTCTTACTGTTGATACCATGCCTTCCTTTCGCACACCACATGTTCAGAAGAAGAGAAACGTGTTTGTCCCCGCAAAAGAGAGGCTTAGCAGCCAGAGCCTTAAAAACATGCTGGTATACCCAGCCAACCTGAAGGTGCTCGACAAAGGGAAATTGCTTTTTTTTTTAAACTCCAGAGGTTACCAATATATGGATGGACCACAACGGCATGTCTGATGTGACCGCTGAAGATGGCTCAACCAGGAGGAAGAAAAAGCCCTAGTCATGTTGGATCGGACAGTACCCTACAGACTATAATTGATACCTAAATATAACTGCTAATTGAAAAGGCACCTGATTGCAGGAGCACAGTGCCGCTGCCTAACGCGAGGTATTACTGCCACCCTCCGGAAATAGGATGCAGAGGGTACTCGATGAATACTGGTACCTCCCACCTGATCCCCAAGTGGTGAAGTCCTCGCCCAAAGGGGATTGGCATGCCCAAAATGGCTGGATGCTGTTGTGTGCCGTTATTTCCCTACTGTTTGGGGCTCCCTTTGATTATCTCCGCATGGTGGTTGTGTTCTGGTGGGACTGTTGGCATTTTGGATAATGGGGGGGGGGGTGAGTGGTCGGGTGGAGTGGGCAGAATTAGGGCGGTAAACTGTCAAGTCGGCTAATGGGAATGGGGGGGGGTCTGGAAACCAGGAGGTGTTCACTAGGTGGGAGAGACTTTGTGCGCCCCGATTGCAGTCGCACTTGAGGACTTATGGGGGGGCTACAGTACTACCATGGTGGCCCAGCTTAGAATACTGACCTGGAACGTCAGGGGGATGGGTTCCTACTTACACAGGAATCGGGAGAGATCTTTTTCGCACAGAAGAGTGTGTCCATCGCTTTACTGCAAGAGACACATTTGCGAATGTGGTTTACTAGATGGAGCAGGTGGAAGGATCCGCCTATTCAAAATTTTGCTAGAGGAGTCATGGTTTGGATAGAACCTGGGGTTCCCTTTCCACTTCCTGATGTTGAGGTAGACAAAAGATATGTGATTGCACACGGGTATGTGGACCATCAAGAGATATGTATAGTGAAAACTATTTGCCCTAATCATGCCATACCCACATTTCTCAGCTCTTGAGTAGCAGATTGGTCCGACAGTGGGACACCTTATTTCTTTGGGGTGGGGACTTTAATTGTTGTAGGGACCCGACCTTGGTTAGATCGGATTCCAGGCGAACGGGGCATTGACGACTTCTACAAGCCTTAACAGTGTCATGGCAGAATTATCACTGGTGGATATTTGGAGGGAGAACACTGGCGGGCTAGAATACTCGTACTATTCAGCCCCTCACAAACTCTGTACCAGAATAGATTACTTATTTACTGTGGCTGAGCAGCTGGCTGATTTCTCAAGAGCGGAATACATGGAGCGCACTATATCAGAACACTCTCCATTACTGGTGCACTGGGATGTTCAGGAACCAAGACCACGTGTCCCGACCTGGCGTACGCCAGCGGAGTCGCTACAAGATGATGTTTTTAAAGGCCAACTGGAGGAAGTCCATGTTGCCTTCTGTTAGGGAGAATTCTCTGTTTAGGCTGAATTTCCTAACCTAATGAGTCCCCCAGCAGCTTTGCTGGATTTTTGGGGTTTATTTTTTTCTCCTGCCAAGAGTGAGACTCTTTTACCCTCACTCTTGGGCATGATTTGAGTGTGTTTCTTTGACTCTAGATGTGTTTAATGGGCTATGGGGTCTTTTACTCCATAGGGCTTCATGCGTTTTTGTGATGTGTGTTACACAGCACCCTCAGTGCAGTAACACAGGGGTGTCATAGTGACCTGCCAGTATAGACTCCATACCCTAGGACTGACTACTGTCTCCCAGGGCATGTAAAGTCACCATTGACTTTACTAGTCTCAAATTCTGAACAGGACCAGTACAAACCATCATATTGTGGACGTACTGGCCGGGGCAATTCGATTGCCCCGGGTTCTGTTAGTCGAGGGGGCACGTCTCCGTCCCCCCTGATAGAGTTTTGGCTGGTGGCAGTGGATACTACTTTTTATATTCGACCGCAAATATATCTCTATGGGATTTCCCATTGTTCACGGCTACCAACTTTAATTATTTAATTCCTATAGCCTCGAACATACCGCCGGTTTATTTATTTAATATTAATTCTCCGGTTGGTATTTTTTGCCACAACTCGGTTCTAAAATGGCGTTTGTGTTCGCTTCTGTGACTCCAACCCAAGTTGAGCCCTTTGTTCCACTTTTTGGCGTGCTTCTCCACAGAAGCCCTCCAAAGTGGTGCCACTCTGTCTGGGGTACTTAGGAGGGGTGGAGGGGGATTTAGGCACCCTGGACTGAGTTGCCGTCCTGATTGGCCCAAGTGGTGAGCCGGCCGGCTCACCACTTAGCATGTTTGAGTGACAGCTAGGCTGAGTGAATGGGGGTTTTCTGCATAAAAGCAGGGCTTTGGGGACTGGAACTTTAGAAGTCGCCACAGAACCTAAGAATCCGACGAGGGAGAAGCTGAGCCGACCTGCTACGACACCACCGGTGGGGCCCTGCTGAACCGCCTCACCACTTTTCCCAACGACAGAGGAGATCTCCAGCCCGGAGAGTCTTCTTCCTTCGACTGGTGGGGATAACCAGTCTGCTTCCTTTTTCGCTTCCTGGAGCATCTCGTGGCCGCCTTGCCTGTGCCAAGCACCCCGGCAACCGGGATACCACGGTTTACCACTACCACGAATCAAAGGGTAGTACCTTTAACCGGAAAACTCTGCGGCTGGTTTCTTCCCTGGCAGTGCAACGACCTTCACCTTTCCTCCACGTCGAGATCTTCTCTTCCTCTGGACGAAGCCGCGACTTGCACCCGCTGCCAGGAACAACTGCCCCCGCTGGAGGATCCTTTCCACATAAGGTACCGTGTGCCGCCTGGCTTTCCTTGCAACCGACTGTATGGGGTAGATTTAGCCCCCAGCTTCCGACCCTGGGTTAGCCTGGGACACCCTGGCTAAACTTTTCTGAGCCTAACTAAAACCTTTCTGAACTCCCTGCAAGACTTTTTAAGCCTGTTGTCATTGTGTGATCTTGGGTGCATTTGTGCCCTGCTCTCTCCAAGAGTGGGCCCGGCCTATGGACTTTGGCTCACAATTAACTTTTGACTTTCCTGCCTTGCTTAAGAGTTCCTAAGTATTAGTGTGGTGTACTTTCCTACATTCTGCCTTTTTCCCTCCCTTTTTCGTTAATTTATTGGAGTGCCATCTATAGTTAAGCACTCACCTCTGTCTGGAAATAAGTGGTGTTAACTAAGACTGTCTGATAAGGAATAAAGGATGTATATATAATAGTAACTGTGTTTAGAGTGATTTACAATAATAGTGCTGGAGTGTTTCAATAAGTGTGTTTTTAAATAAATAATTATATACATTGATACAAAAGCTCTGGTCAGTGTTTGCTTGTGCTATTGTGTCTGAGTGCCTATTGTGTATACTTTACATACTGCCTAACTCTTCTTGAGGGAAGTCTGACTGCTCAGCCACAGCTCCCAGGTAAATCTGGGTGGTGCAGACTGCTACCAAGTGGGTTTACTGCCAACACCTGTCCTAAATCTTTTGCAGGGGTCCCCAAGGGAACTACACAGGTTTCTGCCTAACACCTTCCTTGCGAGCAATATGGTCAGTGTGGACAGTTGTGGGACAGTGCAGGATGCGCTTAAGGCTGTGACCAGAGAAGAAGTAATAGTCAGAGCTGGGGCGGTTGGGGGATGGGGGGGTTTGAATCAGGAAATCGCTACGGGGCAACCTGGAAGGCCAGATCCAGGAGGTTGAGGCAAAGGTGGATACAAACCCCTCTGCTGAATGTGAGCTCCATCTGTTGTGCACCCAATGTGCCGAAACGTGGGAGAGTCTCTGCAAGTTTGATGAAACAGTACATATGGCACGTATGCACGAGGTGAGGGAGAAATCGGGGAGGCTACTGGCAGGGCTATGTAAGGCTGAACTGAGCAATCATGCTAATCCAGGACGAGTGTGTTGTGGCCCGGCGGTCACAGACGGAGATAAATAATACCTTTAGTGTATTTTACAGTACATTATATGGGCATGAGACATTGGTTGCCCCAGTTGACTTGCACTCATCCATCTTGATGATTCGTTACCTACCTAACTGAGGAGGAGCTCATTAACTGAGGAGCTGAGGGGGGTTATTTTATCCCTGTCCACTGGGAAGGCACCGTGTGGGGATGGACTCCCTGCAGAGTTCTACAAAATCTTTGGTTCCCCGGCCCTGCTAAAAAGTGTGCGAATAGGCATATGACCGGGGTCTACTCCCCCGTAGAATGCAGGAGACATACATAGTTCATATACCCAAATCCGAGAAGCTGTGCGATAAATACCGTCCCCTGGCTATTGAAGGCAAGTCCCTCTATACACACATTCCAGAGTAAATACAACCCACTAGAGAAATAAGCCAGGAGATAGCTTTGCAAGGATAACAAGGTTTACTTGTACAGAATACAAATGCCAGCTAAGAACTCTGCTGCTCGAGAGCACTCTGGTGTTACCTTCGCAAACATGGGTTTATAAACACAGAAATCGTCATTCACATATAGGATAAGTTGGTGTCACTGATTGGAGGCACCTTACACATGGGCCTGCTCCATATGGGATGGCAGGCGGTAATTGGCCGGTTCTTACCCGTCGATCTTGTTGCACATGGGTCAGCTGGGCTCATCCTTGCGGTGAAGGTCAGGGAATGCATAAAACACAATGTTTCTGGCTAACCTAAACAACAAAGATGGACTATTCATTCATTATGGCAGCCACCTGGGCGGCACAGGAAAGGGGTGCCAGGGAGAGGGGAGGATAAATTACAGTTGCGCTGACCCATACATTAAGGGCTTCATTGATACCGCAGTTCCCATACCCAATGCCTCCCCCCTGGGGATTGATCTTTGATTTACCCTTCCTAGAACCTCAAGTTACAGGAGATGATGTGTGTTGCTGCTAGAGAGAAATACAGTTGCGTAGGCTTTAGATCTGTGGTGGGCATTTTATGGAGGTTAGGACCTGGGGGTTGAATGCTTATCAAGAATTTAAAGGTGTGAGGGTCGAGTTGGGGGTGTGCGGCCGGGTCTGGCTTGGCTGGGTGGGGGTTAGATGCTTGATGGCAGGTTAGTGGAGATGAATGGACAGAGCGCGGAGCCTGGTGCTGTCTCAGGCTCTTTGCCAGGCGCATTCCTTAAGGTGATACTAAATATTCGCAACAGTAGAGGGACGTGGGGGGAAATGGACTTTTGTGGGAACAGGGTTCAAGCGGAGCAAGCATGTGGTGCAGAAATTGGGCTTTGTAAACTAGGAGAGCGAGCAGGGTGAGTCTGCAGCCAGACCCATTTTGGGCCTAACACAAAATGGGGTCGCAGAGGGTGGGCACTTTTCTTGCGAAGCACCTACTTTTATATGCTGTGGGATCGTTATATGATGCCTGGTGATGCAAGCTGTTCCCCCCCTTGTAAGTTACATTGCCTCATATGGGGTTCACCTTATTTGGAAGCGCCTGGGGGGTGGGATAGGCTTATCTCCATCCCAACACTATGTTAAACCAGGATATAAAAATACTGACTGCGTTGCTTGCCGGTAGAGTATGGAAAGTGATTGGTGCTATAATCCATGAGGTTCAGTCAGGATTTGTTTCTCGACGGAGCACTTCCATGAACCTACGCCGCCTGCAGCACATAATAGATCAGACTAATGTTTGTGATGCTCAGTACATTGTGGCATCTCGGAACGCTATACAGGGGTTTGATTCTGTTTATTGGGAGTGGATGTGGATGGCACAGAGGGGTTTTGGGATAGGTGAAGGTTCCATACGTTGGGTTAAGCTGTTATATACGCCGCCGATGGCCATAGTGAAAAGGGGGAGATAGGTGTCGGAGGCGAGGGACATACAGAGAGGTACTCGGCAGGGGTGCCCACTGTCACCCATGCTATATGTATTAGCACTGGAACCAATTGCAGTCTTTATACGCCAAGAATGAATTTTCTGAGGCTGGAGTGGTGGTGGGAGGATCTTATTTCCTTATATGCGGATGATGTCCTCCTGTACGTATGTGAGACCGAACATAACCTGCCTGTTATTCTCGAGACCCTGGATGACTTTGGTAGGTTGTCTGGGATCTCCTTCAGTAGATGGAAAGCGTGCCTCTATCCGCTGCCAGGATTACGAAGGTATGACACACCGGACCTGCCGCACCTGGGGCTACGTTGGGAAGTCGACTCTTTTAAATACCTGGGAATACACATAGCTCATGTATGTTAGGGAGAATTCTCATTCTATGGCTAATTTCCCTTACCTATAGAGTCCCCCAGCAGCTTTGCTGGATTTGAAGGTTTTTTTTTTTTCTCCTGCTAAGAGTGAGACTCTTTTTCCCACTCTTAGACATTTTTGCTATGTGTGTTCTAGGCTATTTTTGTGTTTAATGTCTATGTGGTTTTTCTCACCTCCATAGGAACCATCTTTATTCACATGTGTTACACAGCACCCTCTGTGCAGTGACACAGGGGTGTCGTAGCGACCCCCAAACATAGACTCCATACCCTGGGACGGACTACTGTCTCCCAGGGCATGTAAAGTCCCAATTGACTTTACTAGTCAATGTTTATGAACTAAACCAGTACAACCCATCTTACTATGGAGGTACTGGAAAGGGTTAATAGTTTTTCCCTTATGTTCATTTTTGAGAGGGTACCGTACAGGTCCCCTCTCTCAAAAGTTTCTGGCTGGTGGCAGTGGTTACTACCGTAAATATTTGACCGTGAATATTTTCCTATGAGATTTTCCCATTGTTCGAGGCTACCACATTTTCTGACAGCCTCTAACATTCCGCCGGTGTATTTTAATATTAACTTTACTCCGGTAGGTTTTACTTGCCAGAACTTTAATATAACTTCTTTCTCGTGTCTTTCTCTACACTCCTAACCCAGGTCGGGGATCCTTTGTTCGTCCTATTGGCGGGCTTCTGCCAAGAAGCCCTCCTTTTGGCACCACTGAGTCTGGGGTGGGTCCATTGTGTGGGAGGGGGGGGGGGGAGTAGGACCCCTGGACAGGGTTGCCTCAGCAACCCATGTCACACTCTATCCTGATAGGCTGGAGGGTCTCCCGCCAAGATGACCACTCCACTGTGTGAGTGACAGCTAGGCTGTATGAATGGGGCTCTTTTTGCATAAAAGCAGGGTCCTGAGGACTGGAAGAGCAAGACGTTGCCACTGGAACTAAGGAGCCAAAGAGGATAGAAGCCAAAGACATCAACGACTGAACCACCGGTGAAGCCCTGCTGCAGCGTCTCACCACTTTTCTCCACACGATGAGAGAAGATCTTCATCTGAAAGAGCCTTCTTCCCTTGAGCTGGTGGGGCCAACCAGTTTGCCAATCGCCTTCCCAGACCTGCCTTGGTCGAATTGCCAGTTCCCTGTACTCGGAGACTGGATAGCCAGGCACCATTCCACCCGGACCGCGATTGAAAGGAGCTTACCTTTTATTCGTCGGGCAGCACTGCGGCTGGTTTCATCCCTGGGTAGTGCAATAACTCGAACCTTCCTCCATGACGAGAGCCTCTCTTCCTCTGCTGGATCCCCCGAACTGCAGGAACTACCAGGAACAACCACCACAGCAGGTGCCACTTCTTCATTTTAAAGGTACATTGTTCCGCCAGGCCGCCCTTTCTGCGTGGTAGAGCTAAAGGTGTTTTAAATCCTTTACCTATCTGTTGGGTTGGCTGCTCCTCTCTATTAACATTGTCTTTCACCTTCTGCATCCACCTTTTCAAAATCGTTAACCAAAGACTTGACTGCAGCTACAAGAACATTTTTCTCCTGGGCCCTTGCCCTGTACCACTGACTCGGGCACAGGCCTACTGACTCTGGCTAAATTTGTTAGAACTGCCTTCACTAGATTGCTTCTCAACTAGAACTGTGTTGGTGCACCTACTTCTTATAACCACCCGTTCCTTCCCACTTTTAAACCTTGTCAAGTGCCATTTTGTTCAGTTTTCATTTAAGTATTTGCTATACTGATGTACTGCCTTGCCTAAACTGGTTCACAAACTCATGGAAGTGTTGCTGGGGCCTGTAAGAAGATATTTCTATATGACTTGTGTTCTCCCTCCCTTGTAAGAAATTGCTAGAGTGCCAGTTGTGTTTGGTTTTCACTGTGCCGTTTTACTCAGTTTCCACTCTTGCTCAAACTTGTCTACAATTTAACTAGGGAGTCATGTATACTTTCTTTGACTGAATTTAACTTGCTCAAGAACTGTGATAAATGTGTTTAACTCCAAGTGTATAAAATAAATATATATATTCTTTTTACCTCAAAGCTTTGGTCAGTGTTTCCTTGTTCCATAATACTGAAGGCCTATTGTGTAAACCCTGAATACTGCTCATCTCCCTCTTGAGATAAGTCTGACTGCTCAGCCACAGCAACCAACTAAATCCTTGTGGTACAGACTGATACCAAAGGGGATTTATTGCTCTCACCTGTAGTCCTAATCCTCTGTAGTGCTCTCTAAGGGAACTGCACAGGATTCTGCCTAACAATGTACCTGAAGATATGCATGGTAGAAACACAATTAAGGCGGTAGAGGGGGTGAAACAGTCTATGATATTTTGGGGTAAACTGTCACTTTCCCTGCTGGGTCGGACTGCAATAGTGAAAATGATAGTGCTGCCACCTCTAATATACTCTTTTACTAATGTGCACTACTATGCCCTAGGTGTTTCCCCCCACCCCGTCGGCTAGATGCCGTGCTTAGGGAATTCTTATGGGGGCAGAAACAACTGAAAACCGCCCTGAATACTCTGTGTATTGCTTATGGAGATGGGGGGAGTACAACTTCCGCAATTAGAGCTTTATTATTTAGCTGCGCAGCTTGAGTACATAGCTGACTGGCTGTCGGATGAACTTATACAGCATCCAGGCTGTTGCAGGGAGTGTTGCACCCTGCAGTGCTGACAGATGTTTTGTGGGTGGCTGAGTGCTGTGTAGATCATATGCTGTTGTTGGTTAGCCTTCGGCAACAAATCTGGGAAAATGCTAGGGTTGTGCAATCCATTCTCCCCTCATATCCCAATGCCGGCGGATGCATGTTCTGAGCAGGGCGAGCTCGCACTAGCTAGGAGTTGGGAAAATCTGGTGCTCACCACATGGGTGGCCATGTGTAAAGGAGGAAGATTTCAGGATCTGGATTAGTAAATGCTGACTGAGGGTCTCCCCAAGGGTCAGTTCTTACGATATAGAAGGCTTGTGGCAGAAGTGGAAAGGAAATTTATGACCTGGCCCGTAGAATCAGAACCTAATGTGGTGATAACGTTAAGAACTGGAGGATGGCTGGTACCTGGTGACTCGGCTGTATAGTTGCTTGTTGGGTGCAGTTAGTGTGCGGACCATTATCTTGAAATTGTTGTGGGAGGGGCACTTGGGGCAGGAAATGAGCAACGCTCAATGGGATGCAGCATTCATATTTGTTAAAGTCTCCCGCAATATGAGGTTCTGCCTTTTACAGCTGAATGTACTCCACAGAACATACAGGACACCCAGTCGAGTGGATAATTGGAACTCTACTGTACAATCTGCCTGTCCCTGGTGTAGCATGGAAGATGCTATTATTCATATGTTCTGGTATTGTACACGGGTGCAGGTCCTTCTGACAACAGGTAAAATCAACATGTGTTAGGGCTGGGCTTGCGCAATATAGCTGCAACCCAGTGCAATGCTTGCTAGGAATATACCCCAGACCGAAGAAATTAAGGCATGTGGTTAAACTGATGGATCTGATATGGGTTTTAGCCAAGAGATGCATAGCAATGGCCGGAAGCTGAAAGGAAGGCCGCAGTACACCCTACGGTATATAGATTTTGTAAAGTGGAGTATGCAGAAACCACTGCATGCTCCAGTGGGAATGTGCAAGTCCACAGACAATATAGAGGCATGACACGCATTTCTCCTGCCGTCGTTTTACCCATCAGATAATAGGCCCCCTTGAGCGCTGGGTTGTCATCTATATGCTTAGCTGGACTCATATCCAAATGTGCAGTCCTGTATGACCCTCTTTCCCCCTACTGCTCGAACCCTCTCCTTCAATTAATAGGCCCGCAGTTTGGACACATCAATGGCGAGCGTTGGTCCCTCTCCGGTCTCTCTGGAATGGCCTCCCTGCCACTCTCAGAATTTCCAGAAAACTTCTCAAGACCTTCCTTTTCTCTTCTTCCTTCCCTCTCCTCCCTCCCATGCTAATCTCCCCATCTGCCTCTTGATTGGCTGGCTGGTTCCTTCAGAGTCTACAGGACACCAGGCTCCCCTAGTCCAGTCTACCCCTGCACCTGGTCTCCCCTGAACTCCTCCCCCTCAACCTGCACTTGCCCTTTCAGGCCCCTCCTCCTGCACTAGTCTGGCTAGGCTTGCAACCGTGTAGCTCTTCCATCCACTACCTCGCACTTAGTTGGTGGACCTTCCTTACCCTGCACTCTCTGCTCTCCCCTTGCTCTGTCCACCTGACCTCCCTTGGCACTAGCTTTTTCTCATGGGCCCTTCCGCCCTGACCCACATCCCCCCTCTGTACTTCTCTTACTGCACTTGCACAATCTGAATGTCACAAGGCCTAGTAGTATCGTTTCTTGTTTTGGCCTCCCTGTTCCCCCTCCCCCTTGTCTTGTAGCACCTTGAAACACATTTCCTATAGGCGCATTACAAATGCCCAATA
This sequence comes from Ambystoma mexicanum, assembly GCF_040938575.1. Lineage (NCBI taxonomy): Eukaryota > Metazoa > Chordata > Amphibia > Caudata > Ambystomatidae > Ambystoma > Ambystoma mexicanum. The sequence continues at coordinate 1,196,969,501 of NC_090922.1, forward strand.
AATAAGGAGACACAGTACAAGTCCACTGAAAGTCCTTTTATCCTTTTTCAGGAGCTAGATTCCCCTCCCACCTGCCCTGATACAATGGATGTGTTACTGTAAAGCCAAGCCAACTAGCTCATTCTTGCAGAGTAAATAGCAAACCAGCATCGACTAAAACAATGTACTGAGATGAAAAAGAGCACTGCGAACAAGATCACTCCGACAAACCGAAGTGAGAAGTCTAGTTCTACAGTTAATCTGGGTGACACCCTTTTGCAACGTGGGAGTTTAAATCGACTACAGCTGAGAGGCCAAGGAGAAATTCTCTGGGTAGCTGTGACCAGAGACTGGAAGCCGTCAGCGGGAGAGCCGAGCCGCAGATACGCCCACCCGGCAAACTGCGGGAAGCCGTGCAGGGAGGACACAAGCAAGACAGCCATCCGGTAAGGAGGACTACCCGTCCTGCTCTCCGGGGACCCCTCCAGGCGTCGCAAGGTCTCGGGAGCTGCACACCACAGGGACTGCAGCCAGAGAGGCACTATGTTGTTGGGGAGCCACAGCAGAGAGTAAACGCTGGTGCAGACAAAACCTCAGGTAAGAAGGAGTGATTGGCAGGGACACCGCTGAATGAGGAAAGCAGCCAAATAGCACCGAAGCTTCGTACCGCAGCAATGCCAGTTGGAAGACATGGACCAGATCGTCAGGTACCCGGGCAGCTCAAAGTGTGCTGGAGATGCAGGATGAACCAGAAAGCCCAAACGAAGTGCAAGATAAAAGGGAATGGCACCCTGAGAATTACAGAAATAAAAAGTGGTATATTTGGCAAAGAAGTGACCCAAAAGATCAAGGGACATTACTGCGAGTCTGGGACTCTGTGATACAAAGAGAAACAGCCTGTGAAGGGGCTATTGCTTTGCAGCAAAGTAAGCCAAGCAGTATAACCATGAGAGAAAGACAGCCTGTGAAGAGGTCATTGCTTAAAAGGAGAGTAAACCAAGTGCTACAGCATATTGCGAGTCAGAGACCTGCACTCACATGAGAGTTTGGACATAAATGGTTTGAGAGCCCTGGAACTGGAAAAGAACTGTGAATCTGTGTTGTGTTATCCGAGAAGAGACTGTAAAGACACTTATTCCTTTTGAAGTCTAGGGGAAAATAGCAACCCCCTATTGGAACATTATTTCTTGAACATTATATTTTTGAAACCTTCTGGAAGCGTGACTGGCAACCAACATTTATGTTGGTTTGATGACCGCTACATTTCCTTTAATATGAGATCACCCTTGCACCATTTAGAGTGAGGGACGGAAATAGGTTTCAGAGACATGAATGGGATAGACTTTTACATTTTGGACATCCTGACTATTTTCTCTAGTTCTTTTGAGGCAGAGAAACCCCCATTAGATTTAGGGATAGAGAGTCCTTTCTCACAACCTTTCTTGATCAATAAAAATCTATACCCAAAAATATGCCACCCTTGTGCCCGAGCCTTACTTCTGGAACCTCACACCACGATCTCTCGAACAAGTATTTGCTTCTCCGCCCAGCGTCTTGGTTACCGGGTTTGAACTTCCCGGGCAGGTGCGTCTTCACACTGATTTCCCTGGTTCCTCTTTGGGCATTCCATTGTCTGTTTTTATGATTGGTAGCTGGGTCCTCCCAAGCGCAATGTTACAGTCCCTTGTCTGCATCGATAACACACACTTCTCCAGCATGGGGTCTGGCATGGATTCACATGCACCTTTAAATATTCCCCGTCAGGCCGGGAATCCTTGGTAAAAGAAAAAACAGTTTCACTTTTGTTTATAAACTGTCTTTCTCCTATAAACCAATCACTGAGCTGTGGGTCATACTGCCCCCAGCCAATGATTGCCCTCTCCGTAAGCCCCTCCTCAGGCAGTCATCTTCAGATTTTTACACACGTTCAAGGGTTGGGAGTCCTTGTGTTTCGCTCTTCGAGTTTTCTGAGTTTTCTGCACTTTTTGGCTAGGAAAACCCTATTTTTGTTCAATCGAGCTTGTTTGCACCATCGTTTAATCATCCGACTAACGTGGATCCGTTTTTCTGCATCTTTCATCGCCCCTCAAGGGCAAAATCGAGGAGTGTTGTCTTCTTGGAAGTTTCCAGAAGGCCATCAGGCCTACACCGCGACGAATCATATCGGAGGAGGAGGAGGAGGATGGGGCTTCCCTCTTCAAGCTCTGCACCAGCTGCGGTTTGCGGAATGTTTTCACATTCCCAATGCCTCCATTGTCTTTACCCGACGCACAAGGAAGAAGATTGCGAGGTCTGCCGTGGCTTCTCCAAGCACACGAAGGATCTGCACGTCCGACTGGCAGTGTGGCTCAAAGCCAGGGCCTCTACCCCGTGTGGTCCACAGGAGCATGCCTCATCCGGATCCAGCCAGCCAGCCAGCCAGAGCAGGCTTCTAAGTCTTTGAGGGACGCTCCATCCGTGTGGGCCCAAGACAAGGCCAAGCACTGAGAGTCTGCTTCCGTCTGGGTCGCTGCGCAAGCTGGGCCCACGACGGTCAGGGCGCATTCATCGTCTCCATCAGCTTCAATCTCCAGCCATCGCTCCAACTCTTCTTCAAAGAGAAAGTCATCTACCCTGGGGAAGCTGTGGGAGAAGTCAGAAAAGGCCGAGCAGGACAAGATGTCCATCCTGCCAGTTAAGGCCCAGGTGATCCAGGCCAAATCGCCCTCTTCTATCGAGCTGGTTTCAGCCACCCTCTCAAAGACGAAAGGGGCTGTCCCAGTCCAGGGTACCCCAGTAGCAGGGCGGCTCTTCCTCCTAGGCGGGAGGCTTTGGCCAAACCAGTGGAGAAGACTCTGGAAAAGAGGATCCCAGACCTCAGCCCGAAGCCGACCCCTCAGGACCCGAAGAAGGGGGGGGGGCATGGAAGAGCTACAGGGCACAGCTATTTCTTTGTCCGACAAGGAAGGCAGTTTCCGTCCGCACCATCCCGGAGGAGACTGGAGATGGCGATGAGAACGTCGAGGATTTGCCCATGCAACCCTGTCCCCCAGGCACCTCCCAGAGATCTAATCGCAGGATATTCTCTGGACCCTCCACACTAGAGATTCAGAAGAGGATGCAGACGGCACCAACAGGAACACCACCGGCGATGACCCAGTTGACACCGGGGCCACCACGAAGAAAAGGAGGAGACAACCTACGCCTTCACTCCACCATCACTGACCTACCCCCCCTAAGTATACGGGATGGACACGGCGACAACGATGGAATCTCCCCATCACCAAGGGCTTCACCGCTGGATAAAGTGGGATCCTTCAACTCCATGATCGCACGTGCGTCCAAACTCTTCCAGCTCACCCCGGAAAAGAAGGAAGGTTTCCTGTATCAGCACCGGGAGGCAAAAACGAAGACCATTCTGTCAGTACCGGTCCAGGACGACGTCTTGGTTGAGGGGCTGGCGCTGCTGAAGAACCTCGCCTCAGCCCCGCAAAGAAGGACCGGCTAGAAAAGAAATACCGGGTGCTGGAGTCTGCACCCAAATGTCTCCGGTAGCAACAATCTCCAGACTCTGTGGTCTTGGCTGTGGCTAGGAAGAAGTCATCCAACCCCTCGTCATCAACCTCTGTCCCCCCAGACAGCGAGGGGAAGAAATTGGACACTGTGGAACGGAAGGTAATTTACTCGGCGACGATGATGGTCAAGGCGGCCAACACCTTAGCATTCCTGGCCAGGTACGACCGGGAGCTATGGTACAAGATGGCTCAGATCCTGGATTTCCTCCCCGAGGACAAGCAGGTAGAGGCAATGGGGATCCTTTAGGAAGGTGAGGTGGCGTCGGACCACGGGATCACCGTGGCCCTGGACAATGCGGACACAGGGTTCCGCCAGATGGGAAACTGGGTTGGCCTTCGTCGTCGTGGCTGGCTGAAGGCCACCATCTTCAGACAAGAGGTCCAGATGAGGGTCCGGGACATGCCGTTCGACTGAGACAATCTTTTTGGCAAGGCTGTCGATGAATCTCTTCAGGCCATCAAGACCGACATGGAGACGGGCCGTGCCCTGGGCATGCTGCAACAGCACCATACATCCTTTCGTCTCTCAGGAGTGAAGTCTGGTAGGTCTTCGAAGATCTTCAGCAGTGGATCGTCCTCCACCAACCCTCCCGTTGCATGACCCAGGAAGCCTACAGGGGTCGTTCCTAGGCCTTCAGAGGTGGCCGCCATCATTGTCAAGGCTCCCAGGGCAGCGTGCCAGCCTCCAAGCAGAACTGAACCGGCCGGGACGTCGTGTCCCGAGCCCTGCAACCCAGCGAGAGGCCAGCTGGCAAACATGGTTAGCATGTGGGAAAAGATCTCCACCGATCAATGGGTGCTGGACGCTCTTGCCCACGGACACGCTTTGGAGTTTCAGCGAAAGTGTCCGCGAATACGACTGGTGGCCCGGCAAAAACAACACATCCCTCAGCTGCTGCTGGAGGCTCGGGCCATGTTAACAAAAGGGGCGATCGAGCTGGATCCGAAGTGACTCTGGGGCTCCGGAGTTTACGCACAATACTTTCTAGTAAGAAAGAAGACCAGGGGCTGGAGGCCCATTCTTGATCTATGACGACTCAACAAGTACATCAAGTCCCAGAAGTTCAGGATAGTCACGTTGCAGCACATGCTCGGCCAACTGGAGGAGGGAGACTAACAAGTTACTTTCTTACCTGGCAACGTTCTTTCGATGGGATGGTCCTACGACGTATTCCATATCTATGACAGGTAATGTCCACAGCTGTGATGCTTTGGAAAATCTTTGGCATCTGCGTCCTGCGTCGATGACCTCGATGACGTCCCGAGGACCTCCTCCGACGGCCGACGTCAGCCGATGTGATAAGTAGGACGCACGACGCCCATAGCCTCAGTTATAGTTTTTTCCCCAGAACGTGTGCCACCAGTTTTCTGCCAGTCAGACACACAAGGCCTTGCGGAACGCAAGCTGCAATCGCAAAAGAAATTCTGCAGCGGGGAAGGCAGGGAGGGAGCGATATGGAATACGTCGTCGGACCATCCCATCGAAAGAATGTTACCAGGTAAGAAAGTAACTTGTTCTTTGAGGGGATTGGGTCCTCCGACGTATTCCATATCTATGACAGACTCCCAAAGCACCAAGCAAGGAGGTGGGAAAGAATTTAGAATACAAATTTAGCATGCCCAATCAAATTGCGGAATAGAGAACTGCCTTGCCCTCTGATGGAATCGAGGGAGTAGTGATGTACAAAAGTATGAACTGAAGCCCGGGTGGCTGCATCACAGATGTGACTAATAGGAACTCCCCTCTGCAGGGCAGCAGACGCAGCCACTCCCCTGGTAGAATGGGCCCGCAAGCCAGCCGGAGGATCCTTACCCGCCAAGCGGTAACACTCAGATAGCTAAAATAATCCAACGAGACAACATCTGTTTCGTCACAGCTTTTCCCAAACACTTTCCAGCGTAACCAATGAAAAGTTGATCGTCCACTCTGACCCGGGACATGCGCAAAATATAAAAGCTCAACGCTCTCCTACGATCAAGCCTATGGAGCCTCTCCTCTTCCTTACCAGGATGTGGAGGAGGATAGAACGCCGGAAGCACAACCTTCTGGCTCAAATGAAATTCCGAAACCACCTTCGGAAGAAAAGAAGGACGAACTCTAAGGACAACCCTGTCCTTATGAAACACAGTGAAGGGTGGCTTAACTGAAAGTGCCTGTAACTCACTCACTCTGCGAGCGGAAGTAACCGCAACCAAAAACACAGTTTTCAGAGTTAACAGCCTCAAAGGGCAAGAATGTAAAGGCTCAAACGGAGCACCCATAAGAAACTTAAGAACAAGGTTCAAATCCCAACCTGGCACCAGAAAAGGTGACGGAGGGAACACATTAGTGAGCCCTTTCAAAAACTGCGAAATTAAAGGAATCTTAAAATAGGAACACTCTTCAGACGAGCGCCTAAATATGGACAGCGTCGCCAGGTAACCTTTAATGGTCCCCACTTGCAAGCCCCTGTGGGCCAAAGAAAGCAAAAAAGACAGAACCATGGGAATGTCACATTGAAAAATATCCACATTCTGAACTCTGCACCAGTCGCAGAACTTTCTCCAACGGCAACGGTACAGAGACTTTGTTGCCAGCCGCCTGGCCGAGAGCAACACCTCCATCACGTCTTCCGGGAGGTCCCAATCCTTATGCCTCAACCTTTCAGAAGCCAAGCGTGAAGATTGAGGGATCTGACCTCTGGATGGAGAACCTGACCCCCCCTCCCGTGAGAGCAGATCGTCTCTGTAGGGAAGACGACGTGGAGGGCAGATGGATAAGTCTAGAAGGTCCGGGTACCACATCCTCCGGGCCCACGCCGGAGCAATGAGGATCATCCGGGAACTGAACCTCCGTAACCTCCGCAGCACTTGCAGGATGACGGGGACTGGAGATAACGCGTACAGCAGTGGGAATGACCACTCCACCACGAACACGTCTCCTAAGGCTCCTTTTGGAGGAAATTCCCGCGAGCAAAACCTTTCGCGCCTCCGGTTGACACTGGAGGCGAAGAGGTCCACTTGAGGGGTCCCCCAAAGGGCGAAGATCTCCAGGAAAATCTCCTGAGCCAGCTCCCAATCGTGAGAGATTGTGCTCTGCCTGCTCAGAGCGTCCACCGTCTCGTTGTTTCTGGCCAGATGAACAGCCGAGATCGAAACTTCCTTTTGGATGGCCCAGAACTCGAGCTGCATCGCCTCACTGCACAGCGGAAGTGATGCTCCCCCCGCCTCTTTTTGTTGAGGTAGTGCATGGCCACCGTGTTGTCCGTTAGAATCAGGACACTCTTTCCACACACAGTCGGCAGAAAAGCCTTCAGGGCTAGCCTGACGGCCCTCAGCTCCAACAGATTGATATGGAGTCTGGACTCCGACGGAGACCAACGACCGCTGACTGTCAACTCATTGGCATGAGCTCCCCATCCTGTGAGGGATGCATCCATCACGATCGTCACCTCCGGCCAGGGCAGCCAAAATGGGGCCCCCTTCATCAGATTGCCTTTGACGGCCCACCACAGAAGGTCCCAGGCTACCAGGGCGGCACCTGAACAGGGTCCGACAGCCTGCCGGAGGACTGAGACCACTGGAGCTTGAGTGCCCACTGCAAAGATCTCATCCGCAGACGAGCCTCTGGCACCAGAAGAATGCAGGATGCCATGAGGCAGAGCAGTCTCAAGAACTCGGACGCTGGGAGATCCTGGGCAAATTGAAACTTGTTCAACATCTGCTGAATGTGAAGAGCCCTCACCTGGGGAGGAAAACACTGCCCCAGGGACGTGTCGAGCACTGCTCCGATGTACTGAAGCCGCTGCGTTGGTGTCAAATGGGACTTCTTTAAATTGAGGGAGAAGCCCAGCCTGTGAAGGAAGTGGCAGGTGACGGACAGATGATCCAGGACTTGCTCGGGAGAGCTCCCCCTGATCAACCAATCCTCCAGGTAGGGGTACACGTGAATCCCCCCTTTCCGGAGATGCACTACCACCACCATGAGCTTGGTGAAAACCCTCGGGGCGGAGGTCAATCCGAACGGCAGGACCCGAAACTGAAAGTGCGAGTCGCCAACCGCAAACCTCAGGTACTTCTTGTGCTTGGGATGGATCGGCACATGGAAGTAAACGTCCTTGAGGTCGAGAGACACCAACCAGTCCTGAAGTTGAAGGGCCTGGAGGACTTGAGAAAGAGTCACCATCTTGAACTTGTCCTTCCTGAGGAGTTTGTTCAAACCGCGCAAGTCCATGATGGGTCTCAATCCCCCGTCTTTCTTCGAAATCAAAAAATAAGGGGAATACCATCCCTTGTTCCTCTCCGCTACAGGCACCAGTTCTATGGCGCCTTTCTCCAGCAGGGCTTGAATTTCCTGCGCAAGGAGCGGATCCGGACTCTTCAAAGAAAGGCTCCCTGGTGGATTGTCGTGAGGCCTCTGCCGTAAAGGAAGACAGTAGCCGTGGGTTATGATCTCCAGAACCCACACATCCGAAGTAATGGCTTGCCACTCTACAAGATGCTGCGCCAGCCTTCCCCCAACCGGCGAACCATAGGACCTGGCCTCATGACTGAGTGGTAGCGGCTGCGGCTGCGGCGTTGCCTGAGGGCAAAGAGGCAACTGCCCGAGCGCCCTTGGCACCTCGAGTACCTTTGTTTCCACCTCTGGCACTCTTACGATGGCCTCTTTGATTGCTAGCTCCCCTCGCTTTACTGAAGGACGAGTAATACCGAAAGGAACCTCCCCTCCATTGCTGTCCACTAGGACGAAAAGGCAGAGGTTGGCGAACTGCAGCACCCAACGACTTCGCTGCAGCTTTGGAGGTCTGCAACCTCTCAAGGCTCTCGTCAGCCGGAGTGGGGTGCCTGGACAAGTAGCAGGGGTCGCTACTGGCTGGACGGTATTTCCGCGACAACGACTTGCCCACTGCCGGGAGACTCTCCGGAGCAGTCCAAGCCGCTGCCACCCTTCTATGCAGAGCCATATGAAACAGCAAAACCGGGTCAGTGGGGGGACCGAGATCAAAGATGTCCGTGAGAGCATCCTGAACGAACTCCCCTGGGGGAGCAGACCAACCCAAGTACTCGGTGACCCGAGACATAAGGCACAGATATGAAGAATCGGCATGAGTGCCAGGCTCCGGCCTACAAAACTCCACCTCCGGAGAGGTGTCCAGTCCACTGGCATCATGCAGTGACTGCCTCAGGTCATCAAACTGGCTATGGCCCAAGATAAGTTCATCTGGAACCGTAACCAAGTCGTCATCAGAGCCTTCATCAACCTCTGAAATGTACTCCAGGCGGGAGAGGAAGACCTCTGGGGACCAAAGCAGTGCCTGACCTTAGCCAGAGCCTTTCTAGGGGCAAACCCCGTGCCACGGGACCCTTCCGACACCACCGCCTCGAAAGGCGTCGAGGACGCCGAACGAGTCGGCGTCGACAGAAAAGGTGTCGATATCTAGCGAATCGGCGTCGACGTCAGCTGCAGCGCCGCCAGCGTCGACACAGGCCTCGAAGCCGGAGCTCTGAGTGTGTCTCTGGAGGACCTAGGCGCCGACGGCGTCGACGACCCCCTCGGAGGCGGAGCCTCGAGAGAAATCGTCGACGACCTCGGTGCCACAGGCGTCGACATCTTCTTCGAAGACGGCACAGGATCACGCGGTCTCGAGCGCGTCGAGGACCGGGACCTGGAACGGGCATGGCGAGAATGGCTACCCTTGTCCGAGCAGGACCTCTCCCGCGAGCCGTGCCGACCACCCGAGCCCGAAGGCGTATGAGCGGTGTCTCTCGGCTGGTGCCGACCGACCCCACTCGGAGGCGCGGACGGACCGGTGCCCTGCGATTCAAGAATCGCTAGCATCTGCTTCCCGAAGGAAGCCCATTCCTCCGGTGTCTCTTGCATGGAGGGATAAGCGAACCACCGACAGGCGGAGTCCTCGGAAGAGGACTGGGAAGTCGACCGATGCCGGCGCTTCCGGGAATGCCTCGAAGAGGCGGAGGAGTGGCGAGACCGACTCCTGGAAGGAGACCCACTGGACTTCCGACGATGACGCGGAGAGTCACCCCTCGAGTCATCCGTCGAAAGCCCCGCAGACCTTGACTTCCGGGGCTTAGACACCCGGCCTACCGACAGCTTCTTCTTGCGTTCCCGCAAGGCCTTTGCCGTGAGCGACTGGCAGTCGTCACAGTCGTCCGTATCGTGGGCCTCCCCGAGGCACCAGAGGCAGGCGTCGTGCGAGTCCGTGACCAAGATCTTGGACCCACAGTCCCTGCATTTCTTGAAGCCCGGACGCGGGGTTGAAGATGAAGTAGACATCGCCACGAACAGGTCTTCACAACAAACCGAACAGGTTCAACGAACCGAGAATTGAAAATAGCAAACTCCAACGAGTCGAGGCGTACCGAGATTCACGAAGCGAACACATTCGCGGAAAAAAACAGAACTGAAGCTATGGGCGTCGTGCGTCCTACTCATCACATCGGGTGACGTCAGCCATCGGAGGAGGTCCTCGGGGGCGGCGCATCGACGTCATCGACGCAGGACGCAGACGCCAAAGATTTTCCAAAGCAGCACAGCTGTGGACATTACCTGTCATAGATATGGAAAATGTCGGAGGACCCAATCCCCTCGAATTTGTTGTTGTGGGATCTAGGACACATACTGCCACGTCCGCATTCACATAAAACATTGCAAGTTCCTGCACTTCGTCGTACAAGGAAAGCACTACCAGTTCAAGGCTCTCCCCTTCAGATTGAAGTCAGCACCCAGAGTCTTTATGAAGTGCCAGGCTCCGGTGGCGGCCCATCGGCGACTACAGGGAATTCATGTGTATCCATACCTCGACGACGGGCTCATCCGGACCAAGTCAGGGGTCACCACCGTCGATCACACGGAGAGGACTGTCCGGCTGCTGACGGATCTGGGGTTCTCAGAGAACTATGCTAAATCCTCGACTACATCGCAGAAAGCGCTGTTCCTAGGGTCCAGGCTCAACACAGTGTCCTGCCTGTCAGCTCCGTCGGAGAAGACGATAGCAGCCATTTTGGGCAAGGTGCAATGGCTATTAGCACTGAAGATCGCCACGGTGAGGACCATCAAGTCGCTGCTCGGCATGATGTCGTCATGAATCTACCTGGGCCGGCTCTGCAGGTTGCGGATATGACCGCTCCAGGAATTCCTGGACGCCCGTTGGATCCAGGTGTCCGGAAGCTTCAAGGAAAGGATCGCGTTCGACGAGGAGTTCCGTCGAGCGATAAGGTCATGGGGTGTGCTCCAACGTAGCCAGGGGCACAGACTTCCGAGCCCTCCATACCAGGAGACGTCATGACGGACGCTTCCTTGGAGGAGTGGGGAGCACACACCGGATGTCTCCACGCCAGAGGCCTGTGGATACCGGAGGAGAAGGCGCTACACATCAACGCCCTGCAACTATGGGCTGTATTTTGGGCCCTCAAGTAATTTCTTCCGTCCCTCGAGGGCAAAATGGTGAGGGTCTTCAAGGACAATACCACCACAATGTTTTACATTCGGAGGTACGGGGGCACCCGATCCCAGGCGCTCTCCAGAGAGGTGCAGGAGTTGTGGCACTAGGAGGTCGCCCAAAACATTGTCGCTGACTCCCTCAGCAGGGAGCTACGCTCTTGCCACGAGTGGGAGCTTCGGCAAGATCAAGTGGACAACCTCTTCCTCAGGTGGGGAAGTCCCGAGATCGACCTTTTTGTGACAGCGACAAACACCAAGTACCAGAGGTTTCCCCAGCCAGAGAGCATGTGGAACGCATTCTCCTTCCCTTGGTAAGGCCTGCTCCTGTACGCATTCCCTCCGTAGCTGCTGGTACTACGAGTCAGTCAACTCAGACTGTGCCAGTGCAGGATGATCCTCATTGCGCCAGCGTGGCCGCGGCAAATCTGGTCACCCGACCTTCTTAGCATGTCAGTGGCCCCTCAAGTCAAGCTACCAGTGGTCACGGATCTTCTCGCCAGAGAAGTAGGCGCAATCCTGCACCACGACCTTGGATCACTGAATCTGAAGGCCTGGTTCCTGCAGCATTGGAGTATGGTGGTTATGAGCTAACTGCCGACTGCAGGGAGGTCCTCGTCAAGGCCAGCGCGTCATCGACTCTGAAGTGTTACGGACACAAATGGAAGCTTTTGCACCCCTTCTTCATGCCCAAGGTTCTGTCGGAATTTCATCTCGACGAGCCCTTGGTGTTACCTGTGTTTTTTCCGACACCTTCGTCGCCGGCTGAAAGGACTTTGCACTCGCAGGATCTGGCTCGAGCGCTGAAGTTTTATGTGGCCCGCACGAAGGGTTTCCAGAAAACTTCTCAGCTTTTTGTGAACTTTGGTCCTGTGAACCATGGGAAGTCCTTGTCCAAGGCTTCCATCTCCAGGTGGCTCTCCGGCTGCATCACTCATCGTCAATGGTTGGCAAACCGACCGCTGCCTGGGCGTGTGAGAGCCCATTCTACCAGAGCGATCGATGTGACGACAGCGTTCCTGTCTGGTGTGCCCCCGCTGGACATCTGCTGGGCTGCTACATGGAGGTCTACGCACACCTTCACGAAATTCTACTGCATCGACAGGGATTCTAGGGAGGAGTCCAGAGTCGCCCAAGCAGTGCTACGCAACCTGTTTGCTTGAAGGTGAGCCTGGTGAGGAGGTAAGAGTAATTGCTTCTGTTGAGCCTTGCCACCTCCCGTGGTTGTGTATGTATGTACTGCTGTGTATTCTTTATTCATGAGCATATGAATCCATGCCAGACCCCATGCTGGAGAAGGAACAAGTTACTTACCTGTAACTGTTCTCCAGCATGGGTCTGGCAAGGATTCACATGCAAAATCCTCCCTCCTGCCCCTCTGTGGCTCTTCTTGGTCATACCGCCCCTTTACATGCTACCAAATCTGAAGGGGATTAGGGAGAGGGCAGTCATTGGCTGGGGGCAGTATGTCCCAGAGCTCAGTGATTTGTTTATAGGAGAAAGACAGTTTATAAACAAAAGTGAAACAGTTTTTTCTTTTACTGAGGATTCCCGGCCTGACAATGGGGTTTATTCAAGAGCATGTGAATCCATGCTACACCCATGCTGGAGAACAGTTACAGGTAAGTAACTTGTTCCTTCAGGCCTTCTCTGGGCTACCTTTTACAAATACTTTGGTTATCACATGAAAGAGTAGTTTGCATAACTCTCGTAACCACCTTCACAGTATTTCGATAACAATGAATTCGGTTTTATAGGCAGAAAAGGAGTGTCAGACGCTTTTATTTTTTTTTACAGATCTTAGGGATTTCGGGGAATCAAAAGGTAAGCGGGAGTTCCACCGTGGACCGGGAGTCACCATCACCATCCCCATGGGAGAAGTCCCTCCCTGTGAGGTCCTCCCGCTTTTCATCACCTCCCTAGCCTCATACAAACCTAATTGGTGATTTTTATTCCTTAAAAAAGTTAAAAGTAATGGTTGAGTGTTATGGTTCCTCGGGGAATGCACGACTAGGTACTTCAATACCAACACTTTGCTTTCAACCTGAACTTACAAGACTAATTTTGTAATCTTGCACACAATAAATGCCTGCAAATGCTCACCCTTTTGATAGGCTGCTAGGATTCGGCCAACAAAAGGCTGCAAACAAGAATGACAACCAGTATAGTCAAGGAGGCCCAAATCACTCCATGGGGAGAGGGGATGGGAATTGTGTTCAGTAGAGGTACCGTGGTTTTTACCACCACCTTCAGATGTAAGTTTTGTTTTGTGGGCTCATAGGCCAAGGTCAGATCATTCAGTATCAAAAGGCAGGCAATTTAGGAGATAATTAGGGCTGAAAATAGAAAGAGGTCATGCCTATTCCAAATTTGAACATACCTTTTAATAATATTGACTCAGCAAGGCATATCTTTTTTCTTTTCCATTTTTACCACTGTCTTATTGTCATTTGTTTGTTTATAATCATATTAAGTATATGTTGTGATGTCGAATTCCTGTGCTGCTGCTGTTAAAGTGTTTTGTTGTAGCTTTAGCATCAAATAGTGCTTTTTCATTAAAAATTTTTTTTTTTTTTTAAAGGCAGTCGTCACCAGGGATTCTCCTCAAGGGCACACAATCCGGATAACAAAAACACAAGTCCTAAAGAAATAAAAACAGGATTGTGTTGCTTCTCGCATATGACAAGGTAAAACTTGAGTTATCTGCACCGTAGAGCTGGTCGTACAATCTTTTGATTAACATTCTATGTTATGCTGCAAACTTATTTTCCCAGTGTTTCATTAGTGTGTTGTGCAGGAGTGCATTCAAATGCATCACAGTAACAGGTTTCAGTACAAAGTAGCACAGTATTGCACGGGAAAACTATTTTGGCAATCATTTAAATTTGATATTGCCTTTAATATCCATTATAGAGCGTTTGTGAGCTACTATATCGATTACACATTTTGACTTGCAACTATTGAGTTTGTTTAGCTTTTGGTTAAAGAAGATAACCGATGAACGGAATGTGCAAGTAAAAAGCATTTTTTTATGTGTCGTGTGTGGCTCAAGGACCCAATAGCAAAAACAATAAAATAACATTTGGTGAAGGCACAAACAGCTGCTGCTGTATCCTCTAGAATTACAATATCTGGAACTGTCCATGCAATCAATATTGGATAACTTGTATTCATTAATTTCAAGCAAGGTGTGAAAGAGTCTAGTGGGATAGCATCCTCAAAAGGAGAATCTGTTACCACACATTTACCAACAAACCAGATTCTTACCACCACTAATGGCATTGTACAAAAAAACGGTAACAAGTGTCACCTAGGAAAATTAGCTGACTTTAGTTGGTGTTTGGGAAAATGCATAGAAGCTTTCTACATTAGCTGGATGGATTCCATTTTAAAATTATGTTGGATAATCAACAGATCTTATGATAGTTTCAATTTATTCTACATATCGCACAAAGTAAATTGCCTATGCTGGCAGGCTGAATACAACTTTTAGATACAACCAAGGCATCCAATTAACAATTCACCCGAAATAAGTCAAAGGATGCAAATAACCGTAATCATACATGTTTGAGGTATTGGACTTTGAAGGGTGTAAAAGTAAACGTGACTAATACCTACCAGCTTAATATCCAGTGTATGGCTGTAGTCTTGTGGTGCAAGCCCTGCAAGCTCCTGTGCATCATACAGTGGATCATCATAGTCCATTATTTCTTCAGGAAAAACTCCAATATTTAAGGTAGAAATGATATTTCGAACACAATTGTATGCGTCTCTTTCCGAGGGCGCAAAGTGATCAACACAGCCACTGACTCTAAAGAAAAGAAAAATATATGCATAAATAGAAATCCAACTCTTAGCAAAATAGGGAACATCATTTGCTCTTTTCTGCCAAAGGGTTAGACATTCCCCACAATATATGTAAAGATCACAGGCATAGTGTAATCTTTCAAACTACTGCATGTTCTCTGCCAGTGCCATGACAGGCAATTCATCAATCATGCCAGACACCAACTCGCAGGAAGGTTAAAAATGGTTCTTCACTATCCACTAGAAATGAACCTGATGGGTAAACTGCATTAGGGGATAATCGCAATATGCATATTACTTTTAATACATAGGCATGCTTGGACCCAGTACACAAATAGGACAGGGGGATTTTTTTTCATCAAAATTGAGTGGAAAAGAAAACCGAAATACACCTATCTTTCACTTTTCGTCTAAAATGCTGAACACCCACAGTTTATCAAGGTGTTGTCACCCACAAGTGTGTACAAAAACATATTTGGGACACACTGTAGATGCGTTGCTGGGGGGGGCTGATGGGGCTATAGCCCCGTGTCTTTTGGTTGTAGACTCTAATAGAAGCTGAGCGGCTACACCCAAAAGGCTAGCTAGCCCAGAGTCCTGACAGTCCTGACATTAGCTTAGCCCCGGATCATTTTCAGACCTAGCAACACCCCAGGGACACAGTGAATTTTTTTTTTGACCAAAAATAAACTGGAAAAAAATGTATTTGATAGAAATAAAGATGAAAGCAAGCCCACCAATTTCACCGGTTACTTCTTCGATAAGCGGAGTGAAACATTGAAGAATGTGCTTAATTCTGCATTGTATTCATAAAGGATTCTGCAAAGAACAAACTAGAAGATTCTACCAGCCCTTTTGGAAGTGGTGCATCTGAAAATACTTAAAGGAATAGTGCGCTCAAAAATATTATTGTCCCGAGGGTTCAGGCATGTGTTTTTAAGCATTCGTTGATCGATCGTACAAACATTTCCAATGCACCTTACCGTAGTTTTCCTCACTTTTACACATGCAAAAATCAGGCAGCACGGAGTGCGGCCATTTTGTGCTAATCTTATGCGTTGTCGCATCGGCCTAAGGTGAACTACCCTGGCGGCACTAAATAATATCCCCCCACCCCTGAGGATGACATCACCAAACCTAGCGATATTCTCAGCCTATCTCCATGACGTTACTGGGCAGCGTAGGCAAACGCGCCCAGTCATCACCTACGTGTTGACATCAGCTGACGCATAACCCGGAATATGAACCCACATCCTCTCACAACACAGTGCGTCCCAATTTTGAATACAAAACTATATTTTTAAAGGAGATGGCAATACTCAAATTTAAAATGTACTTTTATTTCACAATAAACGCTCCGAGAACACCCGGCGATTGCCATATTCAACCACATTGGTAATTTCCTTCTTTGTTCTCGATCCACAAATGTTTATCGTGAGTCACACAGTGTTCCTTTTGGATATATGAAGCGCATTGGACGCACCAGGAAACGCAAGGCTTCAGCATCAGCTTGGTGCTAGGCCACCGTAAATGATGTCAGGTTGCTCCTTATTGCTGGTACCGTGAAAGGGCATACCGGCCCAAAACAGCGTCATAGTTATCCAGCCATTTAAGTGTATCTGCAGCTGCTGGCTAAAGAAGCCATCAATTGGTATCTGGAATCGACATTTGCAGAAAGGCAGGATGTAGCTGTGTGGAAAACATAACAGAAATGGGGGGGGGGGGCATGGCCGGGAGACGACCGTGTGGCATGGCTCCTTAAGTGCTCCTGGATGGCCCCGTCGTCGGAGTAAATTCCCCGCAGACTGAGGCTCCCGCCGCGCTGGTCTTCGATCCTACAGCACTATGAAACCCTGCTGCATCAATCGAGCGCGGTCGGCAGTGATTATGTGCAGCCTACAAGCTTTGTGAGCCGTGTTTGCTCCCGCCGGACCTGCGTTAGAAATCCTAGATGGCGAGCGGGTGCCCGTAACATTCGAGGGCTCGGTGGGGGAGGGGCGCCCCTCCGCTCTCATCTCCAGCACCCTGCATGGCCCACAGGCCTGGGGGAACCCTCGCCCCCAGTCCCCGCCGGGCAACGCCGACATCTGTTCCCCCATGCGGGGCACCAGGAGAAGCTCTGCAGGACCCATCGGCCCGAGCCTCCACCACGGCCCGGACGCGTCGCTGACCTGTGGCGGACTCCCAGCGACAAACAACGGGACCCTGGGCACTGCTGTGTAGCGGGACCTGGCCCGCAGCCTCGAGCTTCCGCCACGGCCGTGGAGCGGGGCCTCCTGCGTGAGCTTCATCTCCGGGTAAGTGTACCCGGCGCTGTGCCTCCCGCCTCCGCACGAAGTCGAGTGCGAGCCGGGTTTGATTCGGAGGGCGCCCGCTCTGGGTCGGCATGGCTCCTGCTGGGGGGGGCGCCTGCCCACGAACAACTATCATCTTTCCTGCACTAGCCAGACTTGAATGCGGCATCTCCCTATACGCCTAATCCCTGCTCTGGAGGACTGCGATTCAGAGGCTCGGGTGCTTACCTGCAGGAGATCTTCCCGGCATTTGAGGCGGCCCTGTCACTCCAACCTCCCATCTGGATTCTAGCGCTTTTGTTTGGAGCCCTCTGCGCATCGCCCCAGTGGACCCCATTAACAGTGCAGGAGCCGGGGCCCACGTGGAGAGCCCCTAAGCCTAAATCTACTCCAGGGGGAGCATTATCGCCTAAAGCAGCACCCTCGCCTACGAGCGCACAGCCTAACATCAGCAGCCCCCTGAAGCTGGGGGCAGCAACACCTGCGCACCCTGCCCTGCACTGGAGATCCATGGGGTAGCGCCTGGCATAGCTATCTCCACCACTCGCAGGCAAATCAAAGCTCACCTAAACCATCTCCACTCTGCTCCGGAACTGCTAATCCCCGTCGCCTGTGCCTCCAGCCGGGGGGCCGAGGGGTCTCAACCCCATTTACTACGCCAATCACTTCTCCTCCTCACCTGCGAAGCCTGACCTCCCGGGTCCTCCCATCAGCGCCGCAAAGAACAGGTCGCTGGGCAGCCCACAAAACCATTTTGCGCTCATCCCCATCGCCCGCACCTGTTGAACTGACCTTCAGCGAAGTGGGGCCTGCCATTCCTCCCCGGCACCAGATCGGCTCAGCTGGGCCAAGCCTGGCATCTCTGTGCAAACTATTAGACGATACTGCGGCAGCTGCTCTCATCCGCCTCCACCACTTGGCAGAACCATGTCGAGGAGTGGAAAAGCGGCGAAACAAGCAGACATCGCAGCAATGATGTCCAACTCTGGCCAGAATAAGGCGAGCAAAACCGACCCTACCACCACAGTGATCCCCAACACCCTCCCTTCACCGGAGCATCCGGAGGTCGAGCATTTCGCCACCAAAACAGACTTAAAAGACCTTCTAGTAGCCCTCACCAAAGAGATCCAAAAAGGCACACAGGAGGTCACCAAAATGATCGCATCTCTAGACAGAAAAGTGGAGGAATGGAAAAGCGCACTGAGGAGGTGGAGAATGGCCTATGTGACAACATCTTCGAACTGGAGTGCGGCTTAAATAGAATAGCAACCCTGGAAGCCAGATGCGACGCACTCGAGTCCAAGCAGGAGGACAGTGAGAACCGCTCCCGGCGCAATAATATTCACATCCGCGGAATCCCCACTTCAATCACCAATGCAGATCTCAAGAGCTACGTTAAAGACCTACTTAGGTTCATTTATAACTCTTCCTGACAGCGCCCCGCTGGAAATCGACAGAGTCCATCGCACAGCGCCTAGGCAAGCCTCATCCTCTCCGCCAGATGTTCTCGCCCGGATTCACTTTTTCAGGGTTAAAGAGGAAATAATGAGTGTTAGGGAGTATTCTCTGTTTAGG
The DNA here is from genome assembly GCF_040938575.1 of Ambystoma mexicanum. Classification (NCBI taxonomy): domain Eukaryota; kingdom Metazoa; phylum Chordata; class Amphibia; order Caudata; family Ambystomatidae; genus Ambystoma; species Ambystoma mexicanum. The sequence goes on from NC_090922.1 coordinate 1,196,988,148, forward strand.
CTGAATTTCCTAACCTAGTGAGTCCCCCAGCAGCTTTGCTGGATTTTTGGGGTTTATTTTTTTCTCCTGCCAAGAGTGAGACTCTTTTACCCTCACTCTTGGACATGATTTGAGTGTGTTTCTTTGAATCTAGAAGTGTTTAATGGGCTATGGGGTCTTTTACTCCATAGGGTTTCATGTGTTTTTGTGATGTGTGTTACACAGCACCCTCAGTGCAGTGACACAGGGGTGTCTTAGTGACCCCCCCAATATAGACTCCATACCCTGGGACTGACTACTGTCTCCCAGGGCATGTAAAGTCACCATTGACTTTACTAGTCTTAAATTCTGAACAGAACCAGTACAAACCATCATATTGTGGATGTACTGGCTGGGGCAATTCGATTGCCTCAGGGTCTGTTAGTCGAGGGGGCACGTCTCCGTCCCCCCCTGATCGAGTGTTGGCTGGTGGCAGTGGATACTACTTTTTATATTCAACCGCAAATATTTTCCTATGGGATGTCCCATTGTTTTAGGCTACTATCTTTATTTAATTATTTACGGTAGCCTCGAACATACCGCCGGTTTATTTAATTAATATTAATTCTCCGGTTGGTATTTTTTGCCAAAACTTGATTCTAAAATGGCGTTTGTGTTCTCTTCTGTGACTCCAACCCAAGTCGAGCCCTTTGTTCCACTTTTTGGCGGGCTTCTCCACAGAAGCCCTCCAAAGTGGTGCCACTCTGTCTGGGGTACTTAGGAGGGGTGGAGGGGAATTTAGGCACCCTGGACTTAGTTGCCTAGGCAACTCAAGTCGCACTCCATCCTGATTGGCCCAAGTGGTGAGCCGGCCGGCTCACCACTTAGCATGTTTGAGTGAATGGGGGTTTGCTGCATAAAAGCAGGGCTTTGGGGACTGGAACTTCAGACGTCGCCACAGGACCTAAGAATCCGATGAGGGAGAAGTCGAGCCGACCTGCCACGACCCCACCACCGGTGGAACCCTGCTGGACTGCCTCACCAACTTTCCCTACGACAGAGGAGATCTCCCGCCGGAGAGTCTTCTTCCTTTGACTGGTGGGGATAACCAGTTTCACCGTCTTTTCGCTTTCCCCGACATACCTCGTGGCCGCCTTGCCCGTGCCAAGCACCCCGGCAACCGGGATACCACATTTTACCACGACCACAAAACCAAGGTACCACCTTTAACCGGAAAACTCAGCGGCTGGTTTCTTCCCTGGTAGTGCAACGACCTTCATCTTTCCTCGAAGTCGAGATCTTCTCTTCCTCTGGACGACGACGCAACTTCCACCCACTACCAGGAACAACTGCCACCGCTGGAGGATCCTTCCCACTTAAGGTACCGTGTCCCGCCTGGCTTTCCTTGCTACCGACTGTACGGGGTAGATTTAGCCCCAGGCTTTCGAACCTGGGTTAGTCTGGGACACCCTGGCTAAACTTTTCTAAGCCTCTCTAAACTCTTTTTGAACCCTCTGCAAGACTTTCTAAGCCTAGTGTAACTGTGTGATCTTGGGCGCATTTGTGCTCTGCTCCCTCTAAGAGTGGGCCCAGCCTTTGGACTTTGGCTCACCAGTGACTTTTTGCTCTCTGCCTTGCTAACAGTGTTCCTGAATCATAGAGTGGTGTACCTCTTCATATTCTGTCTTTTTCCCTCCCTTTCTCACAAACTTATTAGAGTGCAATCTAGTTAAGCGCTCACCTCTGTATGAAAATAAGTGGTGCTTTACTGTGATTTATCTGATAGGGGAAAAAGGGGTGTATATATCATAATAGTAACTGTGGTTAGAATATTTTACAATAAGAGTGCTGGAGTGTTTCAACTGTGTGTTTTTAAATAAATAATTATATACTTTGATACCAAAGCTCTGGTCAGTGTTTGCTTGTATTATTGTACCTGAGTGCCTATTGTGTATACTTTGCATACTGCCTAACTCTTCTTGAGGGAACTTGACTGCTCAGCCACAGCTACCAGGTAAATCTGGGTGGTGCAGACTGCTACCAAGTGGGTTTACTGCCAACACCTGTAGTCTTAAATCTTTTGCAGTGGTCCCTAAGGGAACTGCACAGGTGTCTGCCTAACACAGAGAGGCCAGGTCCTCGAAACAAATCACTTTCTGAGGCGCAAACATTGCACTGTTCCAAGACCTTGCAAGCATAACCCTCCAGAAAAGGAGAGCCCTTCGCAACCTCACGGAATGGCTTCAAGAAAAGAAAATACAATACAGATGGGGTCACCCCACATCTCTGTGCTTCGAATGGGAGGGTATGCGCAAGCAAATTCGGAGCCCCAAGGAGGCGGGCCAATTTCTGGGAATAAGACCAGCAGACGAGGACTCTGACCATTCCACGTGCTCTCAATCCCAACCCGGCTCGCCTATATCCAATCGCTGGTCCCGTGCTAGTGGGTGGCGCAGGCCACGGGGCCCCCGGAAGCAGCGTAATCCAGACTGATCAGAGGCCCTCACATGTCTCCTTGTTGCCGGCCCGCCAGATCAATGTCTTTCCCCACTTGGCGATCCCCTGCGCCTTCCGATTTCCTTCAGCTCCCTAGCCTCCCCTCATCTTACACGGAAGGTACTGTGCCAACTCCTAGCACCCTGGGGGCCACCAATAGACTCGCACTCTGGCGCACAGCCTCAGGCCCTTGTTCTCTACACAGCCCCTAGGTTTACCACCCCACGTCCTGGGCAGTTTCTCTGTTCATTTAGCGGGATGCAACTCCCGACAATGGGGTCCACCAGTAACCCCACGAATGAGCTTTATGGTCTCATTCTCACAGTTTTGGGGTGGGGGGGTAGTTTTGAGCCAAAGGAACTGTTTAACTCCCCAGAAGCCCCAGTTAACGGTTATAGCTTTAGTCGTAGACATCGGTAATTGTAGCACACCATTGCACTCCCTCAGGAAGACTCCAAAGCCTTGCAGCCCTTACATAGATCACCCGCACAACACTTGCTTCGTACCCAGAACTAATAGGCCCAAATAACGCTAGGGAGGTCCGCATCTTGACCTGGAATGTCCAAGATCTTAACTCCCCCAGGAAGCGCAAATCGGTGGAGCACAGGCTGGTGGCTTTAAACGGGGATATAGTAATTCTCCAGGAGACTCATCTCTTGCCAGCCGACGAACACCGAATCAAATTCAAGCGTTTTAAACAGGGCTTCTTTGCCTCTAGTGGTGAGAAAAAGCGGGGGGTGGCGGTCCTACTAAGCGACAAATTCCCTCTATCCAACCCCACAGTCAAAAAGGACCCATCGGTCAGATACCTTTTCATCCGAGGCCTCATTGCAGAACAACCAATCACAATTGCTGGGATCTACGCCCCAAATGCAAATCAGGACAAATTCATAGATGACTTACCCTGCCCGCTATTAACTTATACCACAGGGTATCTCCTAGTCGGGGGGGACTTTAACTTAGTCCCTGATCCCACAAAGGACAAGTCCCTTCCCCCATCCCACCCTGACTTTTTCCGAGCCCTTGCATTTGCCAGATTTCTTAAAGAGTCGGGCACGGTCGACATATCGAGTATAGCCAATCCCGACACTCACGATTACACATTCTTCTCAAACGCACACAGAGGTCACTCCCGAATTGATGTACTACTGGCCACCAGCACTTTATTCCCATGCTTCAGTAATATCGAAATCCACACAAGAATGGTGTCCGACCATGTGCCCGTCTCGGCAGACCTCTCTATCTTGGGAGGTCCGGACCCCCCTCCTAGGTTCTGGAAACTTAACGACACCTTGCTATTAGATCAGGCGCGAGGCAGAAGAAGCATTGGTCAACTATTTCAAGGAAAATCAGAACCCCGAAACCGCAAATGGGCTGTTATGGAAGGCCATGAAACCAATCATAAGGGGGGTATTTATTAGTGCAGCTTCCGAGCAATTTCGAGTCTCCAAAATCCTCACACAAGCTCTAGAGTCCAAACTATCCTCCCTAGAAAATGACCTTAAGACCCAATACTCTAGAAAGGCGGACAGGGAGCTAAAAAAGGCAAGAAGGGCTCTGGATATGCACTAGGCTCTGGCATATACAAAACAATTCTATTATCACAGAAGTAATAAGGCGAACCGGTTGCTAGCTTACAAATTGCGAAAAACCCACACCAGAAACAACATTGTTAGCCTTAAGGGGTCAGATGGGCTAAGCAAATTCACTACCTCAGACATAATCGAAACCCTGTTGGACCACCATAAAGCGGTCATGCAAGGACCACCCACATCTCAGGAGGTTAGATCCCAACAGCAGAGCTATTTGGAATCTTTTCACACCCCCACGATTTCTTCCCCCCCTTAGACTCCCTGGAAGCCCCAATTTCCTCAAAGGAAATTCTAGAAGCCATTAAATCGCTTAACACCGCCACAGGCCCGGATGGGCTCACGCCTAAGTTTTATAAATCATTTGCTCACATCCTGAGCCCACAATTAGCAGTACTATTTAACTCATTTCTATCTACAAAAAAGGTAACACATTCCATGGCCGAATCAACCATCTTACTGCAGAAGCCGGGAAAGGATCCTGAGCAAGCGGCCTCATATAGGCCAATTGCCCTAATGAACACTGACGGGAAAATCTATTGCAAGGTTCTAGCGGCTAGACTAGCTAGGATTCTCCCCAAGCTTATTCACAAAGATCAAATAGGCTTTATACCAGGCAGAGGGACTCATAATAATATCAGGCGTACACTCAACATAATAGAGTCCGCGAACAGAATAAAAATTCCGCGCCTAGTAATTTCCCTCGACACACATAAGGCGTTTGATCTAGTGAACTGGGACTTCATTCGGAAAACACTCTTTCTCATATGGGCCTCCGTGTCAATGGGAGGAAATCGACGAGCATCCCTATATCCAGAGGGACCCGCCAGGGGTGCCCTCTATCTCCCTTGGTGTTTGCCCTATCGATGGAGCCGTTTGCCGCGAGAATCAGCCTCAATCCCAATATCTAGGGAGTCATGGTGGGCGGGACTGAACATAAAGTGGTGCTCTACGCCGATGATGTACTTTTCACCGTCACCGATCCATCCAGCTCGCTGCAACCTCTACTTGAAGAACTAGAAGCATTCGGGGCATGTTCCGGGTGAACTATGATAAGTCCTCTGTCCTCCCGATTAACCTCCCAAGGCGCCAGGGAAATACCCTATGTCCCATCCAGTGGGCTCACACCGCGTTGCAGTATCTGGGCGTCCAAATCCCCAAATCCAGCTTGATAATCTACAAACAAAACTTCCCTCAGCTTTTTAAAATGCTACTATTAGACCTGAAGCGGTGGTATAAACAGGAGATCTCGTGGCTGGGCCGGGCTGCCGCGGTAAAAATTAACTTACTCCCCAGAGTGCTATATCTTTGCCATGCGCTCCCAACTCATATCCCGGAAGCGGACCTTGCCGTTTTACAGCGCAATATTATGAAATTCATTTGGGGAGGGAAGAAACCCTGCATCGCCAGGAGAATCATGACCCGCAGCCGACAACTTGGAGGGCTGGGGCTCCCGGACATCGCTAGATATCGGCGCGCAGCTCAACTCGCGCACGCCTTCACATGGACTCGCTCAGGGGATCGCCCAGCCTGGCTGCAACTGGAAGAAGCATGGTGCACGTCCCCCTTGTCAGACTTGCCTCACATCCAGTCCCAGAAAGCCCCACCTGCAATGTCTCCGCTTCCAGCAACTTGCAATACAGTGGACAGTTGGAAAGCTGCAAATAGAAAATGGGGAATCAAAAGCTCATTGGGCCCGCTGACCCCAATCTGGGGCAACCCGGGCTTCTCCCCCGGCCTTTGCTTCGGAAGCTTTGCCAAATGGTCGGAGGGCGGCCTCCATAGAATCTCAGACTTTTAAATGATGGCCAGTCGCTCTCCTTTGAGGACTGTAAGACGAAGTTCAACATCACTGAGGAGGAACGATTCCGGTATACTCAGATCCGGCACTGGATCTCGCAACGCTCCGTCAGAGAGCGAGGCTCCAGGGACTTAACACCCCTCGAACTATCATTAACGGCATCCCCTCCAAGAGGTAAGATCTCCACCCTCTACAAACTCTTAGAAAAAGCCAACCCCGAATCGAAGGAAAGGTACATGCTGAACTGGGAGCGGGACTTGGGACGCCCCCTGGACCCTGAGGCCCGGGACAAAATTTGGTCAAGACTCCACAGGACTACCCAGTGTGTTACTAATAGGGAAGGGGGATTTAAAGTATGCTTTAGGTACTACATTACACCATCCCAACTGCATAAAGCGGGCGTGAGGCCCTCACCGAACTGCTGGAGGGGGTGTGACAAGAGGGGTCGCTTTTCCATCTCCTATGGGACTGCCCTAAAGCGGCGCACTATTGGAAGGGGGTTCTGACGCATATCCGAGCAATAACAGGTCTGAATATACCGTGGGACCCAGTAAAAATTTTACTTGGAGACTCGAGGGAGGGGGACCTGCCGATGTCAGGAAACGCAGCCCGCCTATGCACTCATCTACTATTGGCGGCCAAGATCGCCCTTGCCCGCCTTTGCAAGCACCACGAGGGCCCCTCTATCCGGCTATGGTGGGCTAAATGTTGGGACATTGTTGTTGCGGAAAGAGCCACTACAATTCGCCTGGGCAACCTCAATCGCTTCCGGAACACCTTGGCCCCTTTTATGGACTATGCGGACCGTTATCGAGCCCTCACACTAAAACCGCATAGTGTCCGCTGGCTGAACTGAACTCCGCATGGCTATAGCCTGGCCCAATATAGAAGAACAAGTTACTCTCTTACCTGGTAACGTTCTTCGATGGGATGGTCCGACGACAAATTCCATCTCTATGACAGGTAATGTCCACAGCTGTGCTGCTTCGGAAAATTTTCGGCATCTGCGTCCTGCGTCGATGACGTCAAAGCGCTGTCCCCGAGGACATCCTGTGATGGCCGGCGTCACCCGATGTGATAAGTAGGACGCACGACGCCCGTAGCCTCAGTTGTAGTTTTTTTCCCCAGAACGTGTGACACCAGTTTTCTGCCAGTCAGACACACAAGGCCTTGCGGACGCAAGCTGCAATCGCATAAGAAATTCTGCAGCGGGGAAGGTAGGGAGGGAGCGATATGGAATACATCGTCGGACCATCCCATCGAAAGAACGTTACCAGGTAAGAAAGTAACTTGTTCTTCGAGGGGATTGGGTCCTCCGACGTATTCCATATCTTTGACAGACTCCCAAAGCAGTACCAAGCAAGGAGGTGGGAAAAGAATTTAGAAAACACATTTAGCATGCCCAATCAAATTGTGGAATAAAGGACGGCCTTGCCAAAGGCCAGATCCTGCCCTCGGATGGAATCGAGGGAGTAGTGACGTACAAAAGTATGTACCGAAGCCCAGGTGGCTGCATCACAGATGTGACGAATAGGAACATCCCTCTGCAGGGCAGTAGACGCAGCCACCCCCCTGGTAGAATGGGCCCGCAAGCCAATCGGAGGGTCCTTACCCGCCAAGCGGTAACACTCGGAGATAGCTAAAATAATCCAACGAGACAAAGTCTGTTTCGTCACAGCTTGTCCCAAACGCTTTCCAGCATAACCAATGAAAAGTTGATCGTCCACTCTGACCCGGGACATGCGCTAAATATAAAAGCTCAACGCTCTCCTAGGATCAAGCCTATGGAGCCTCTCCTCTTCCTTACCAGGATGTGGAGGATAGAAGGCCGGAAGAACAACCTTCTGGCCCAAATGAAATTCCGAAACCACCTTTGGAAGAAAGGAAGGACGAACTCGAAGGACAACCCCTGTCCTTATGAAACACAGTGAAGGGTGGCTTAACTGAAAGTGCCTGTAACTCACTCACTCTGCGAGCGGAACTAATCGCAAACAAAAACACAGTTTTCAGAGTTAACAGTCTCAAAGGGCAAGAATGCAAAGGCTCAAACGGAGCACCCAAAAGAAACTTAAGAATAAGGTTCAAATCCCAACCGGGCACCAGAAAAGGTAATGGAGGGAACACATTAGTGAGCCCTTTCAAAAACTGAGAAATTAAAGGAATCTTAAAATAGGAACATTGGACAGCGCCGCCAGGTAACCTTTAATGGTCCCCACTTGCAAGCCCCTGGGGCCCAAGGAAAGCAAAAAAGACAGAACCATGGGAATGTCACACTCAAAAGGATCCACATTCTTAACTCTGCACCAGTCGCAGAACTTACGCCATCCGGCAACGGTACAGAGACTTTGTTGCCGGCTGCCTGGCTGAAAGCAACACCTCCAACGCGTCTTCATGGAGGTCCCAATCCTTACAGAAGCCAAGCGTGAAGGTTGAGGGATCTGACCTCTGGATGGAGAATCTGACCCCCCTCCCGTGAGAGCAGATCGTCTCGGTAGGGAAGACGACGTGGAGGGAATATGGACAAGTCGAGAAGGTCCAGGTACCACATCCTCCGGGCCCACGCTGGAGCAATGAGGATCATCCGGGAACCGAACCTCCATAACCTCCACAGTACTTGCGGGATGACGAGGACTGGAGGAAACGCATACAGCAGTGGGAATGACCACTCCACCACAAACGCGTCTCCTAAGGCTCCTTTTGGAGGAAATTCCCGTGAGCAGAACCTTTCGCACTTCCGGTTGACACTGGAGGCAAAGAGATCCACTTGAGGGGTCCCACAAAGGGCGAAGATCTCCAGGAGAATCTCCTGAGCCAGCTCCCACTCGTGAGAGATCGTGCTCTGCCTACTCAGAGCGTCCGCCGTCTTGTTGTCGTCTCCGGCCAGATGAACAGCTGAGATCGAAACTTCCTGCTGGATGGCCCAGAACTCGAGCTGCATCGCCTCCCTGCACAGAGGAAGTGACCCCCCCCCTTTTGTTGAGGTAGTGCATGGCCACCGTGTTGTCCGTTAGAATCAGGACACTCTTTCCTCGCACAGTCGGCTGAAAAACCTTCAGGACTAGCCTGACGGCTCTCAGCTCCAACAGATTGATATGGAGTCTGGACTCCGACGGAGACCAACGACCGCTGACTGTCAACTCGTTGGCATGAGCTCCCCATCCCGTGAGGGATGCGTCCGTCACGATCGTCACCTCCGGCCAGGGCAGCCAAAATGAGGCTCCCTTCATCAGATTGACGGCCCACCACAGAAGGTCCTAGGCGACTGAGGGCGGCACCTGAACAGGTTCCGACATCCTGCCGGAGCACTGAGACCACTGGAGCTTGAGTGCCCATTGCAAAGATCTCATCCGCAACCTGGCCTCTGGCACCAGAAGAATGCAGGATGCCATGAGGTCGAGCAGTCTCAAGAACACGGACGCTGGGAGAGTCTTGGCAAGTTGCAACTTGTGCACCATCTGCTGAATGTGAAGAGCCCTCACCTGGGGAGGTAAACACAGCCCCAGGGATGTGTCGAGCACTGCTCCGATGTACTAGAGCCGCTGTGTTGGCGTCAAATGGGACTTCTTTAAATTGAGGGAGAAGCCCAGCCTGTGAAGGAAGTGGCAGGTGACGGACAGATGATCCAGGACTTGCTCGGGAGAGCTCCCCCTGATCAACCAATCGTCCAGGTAGGGGTAGACGTGAATCCCCCTTTCCTGAGATGCGCTGCCACCACCACCTGCAGAGCCATATGAAACGGCAGCACCGGGTCAGTGGTGGGACCAAGATCAAGGATGTCCGTGATATCATCCTGAACAAACTCCCCTGGGGGAGCCGAGCATCCCAAGTACTCAGTGACCCGAGACATAAGGCGCCGGTACGAAGAATTGGCATGAGTGCCAGGCTCCGGCCTACAAAACTCCACCTCCGGAGAGGTGTTCAGTCCACTGGCATCATGTAGCGACTGCCTCAGGTCATCAAATTGGCTATGGCTCGAGAGAAGCTCATCAGGCACCGTAACCGGAACCAAGCCTTCATCAGAGGCCTCATCACCCTCTGAAATGTACTCCAGGCGGTGAGAGGAAGACCTCTGGGGACCAAAGCTATGCCTAACCTTAGCCAGAGCCTTTCTAGGGGCTACCCCCGTGCCACAGGGCCCCTCCGACACCACCGCTTCGAAAGACGTCGAGGGCGCCGAACGAGTCGATGCCGGCGTAGAGCGAATCGGCGTTTACGTCAGCCGCAGCGCCTCCAGCACCGGCGTCGTCGACACAGGCCTCGAAGCCAGGGCTCCGAGCATGTCCTTCAACGACCTAGGCGCCGACAGCGTCAACGACCCCTTTGAAAGCGGAGCCTCGGGAGAGGTCGTCGACGACCTCGGCGCCACAGGCGTCGATGTCTTCCTCGAAGACGGCACAGGATCACGCGGTCTCGAGCGCGTCGAGGACCGGGACCTGGAACGGGCATGGTGAGAACGGTTACCCTTGTCCGAGCGGGACCTCTCCCGCGAACCGTGCCGACCACTCGATCCCAAAGGTCGTACGAGCGGTGTCTCTCGACCGATCCCACTCGGAGGCGCAGACGGACCGGTGCCCTGCGATTCAAGAATCGCCAACATCTTCTTCCCGAAAGAAGCCCATTCCTCCGGTGTCGCTTGCATGGTGGGATAAGCGACCCGCCGACGGGCGGAGTCCTCAGAAGAGGACGGGGAAGGCGACCGATGCCAGCGCTTCTGGGAATGCCTCGACGAGGCAGAGGAGTGGCTAGACCGACTCCTGGAAGGAGACCCACTGGACCTCCGACAATGACGCAGAGAGTCGCCTCTCGAATCATCCATCGAAAGCCCCGCAGACCTTGACTTCCTGGGCTTAGACACCCTACCTACTGACAACTTCTTCTTGCGCTCCCGCAAGGGCTTGGCCGTGAGCGACTGGCAGTCGACACAGTCGTCCGTGTTGTGGGCCTCCCCGAGGCACCAGAGGCAGGCGTCGTGCAAGTCCGTTACCGACATCTTGGACCCACAGTCCCCGCATTTCTTGAAGCCCGGACGCAGGGTTGAAGACGAGGTAGACATCGTCACGAACAGATTTTCACAAACCGAACAGGTTCAAAGAACCGAGAAGAATACAACAAACTCCAAAGAGTCGAGGCGTACCGAGATTCACGAAGCGAACACGTTCACGGAAAAAACGGGACTGAGGCTACGGGCGTTGTGCGTCCTACTTATCACATCGTGTGACGTCGGCCGTCGGAGGAGGTCCTCGGGGACGGCGCATCGACGTCATCAACGCAGGACGCAGACACCGAAAATTTTCCAAAGCAGCACAGCTGTGGACATTACCTGGCATAGATATGGAATACGTCGGAGGACTCGATCCCCTCGAAATATCCCCCTCCATCAACGCTTCCCTACCAGAATATTGCTATGAATGAGTTGCATGCTAAACTTCACCTTCTAATGTCTATTCTTCCACTCTAATGAACTGTGTCATCACAAGCTTGTGCTAATTCCGTTGTCTACTGTTCAAATTGTTTCCTTCTTTTCACTGTTATTAATATTTGAATAAAATGCATACTTTGAAAAACAAAAAACAGAAATGTGTCTCAGTAGCCGTTCTTTATTATAATTGATCAATTTACCCATTAATTCTGCACTGTGTGAAAACTAATGATCAACACAAACGTGAAACAATGGAAACACAGAGAAAACATCGTATAAAGTAGTCTACAATTTGCTTGAGAGGTTAGTGCCATGGAGTATGTTTAGCTCGCAATGGGATGCGGAATCTGACGCTAGAATTCGAAGAACACAGACAGTATTTTAACGAAATATTAGCGTAGAATTTGGCGCTGGGGGAACCCAGATGTGGACTACATGCATTTCGATGCTGGACTGCAGCTAATGCATTAACCGTGACTCACCTGAGGCAGCGTGTGCATTAATAGAGTTGGAATTGCATTTTGAAGCAATTGACGAGACGTACGAGTCGATGTTTCTTTGTATACTCTGATTCGTCGTATATATTCGTGGTAAAGTGCAGGCTGCAGATGTCGAATCAATCTCCCCTCAAGTCCCCCAAGACTTCCTGGGCTCGACTTTGAAGCTTGTCCGGCGCAAATCCGCAATATCGGACCTATTCTCTTATTAGATCTATATTCCTCGGGCATACACGCATTATTGTGCCCTTAGGTTTCTTATGGGTCTTAGAACGGCAACCGTAAACCATACAAGCAGGCATTGTTGAAAATTCTACAAAAAAATTCCACATCATTAAAAAATGATGTTGCATGAATGCGAGAGAAAGATGGAATTATATCATACATTTTTCTATGCAATGTTTCTTTTGGTCACAGAGGCAAAACCTGTGTAGCGTAGTCGAATATACACTAGGATAACTTTCATACACAATTGATTGATGTGACGCAAATCGTAACGTGTTACTCGTCCATTGAATGTACTTTCATGCATCAAAATGAAACTTGCTTATAGACATGGGGGGGGGTCATTATGACCTGGGCGCAAAGGGATACTGGGCACCGGTAATGACACCGGTGCCGGTAATCCCTTTGCGCCCTATTCCGAGGTCCCTTTGCGGGTCCTTCCCTTAACGCCTGGTTTTACCAGGCGTTAAGGACGGGAGCTGCAAAGGGATACCAGGGTCAATAACGGTACCGCAATTTGCTGTACCGTTATTGACGTCTCCCCCTTCCCATTGAGCCCTATGGGGGCTCAAATGGGAATGGGGAATGGCTTTTCAAATGGGGATTTACCGGTCCTGCAAAGGTCGGAATAGACCGGTAAGTCCCCATACCACCAAGTCGGTGGTGGTACCAGTATTGGTGCTAGTCATGGCGCTAATAGCGCCATGACTAGCACCAACCTGGGAATGAGGGCAATGGTCTGCAAAGGATGCAATTCTATCCCAATTGACACTGATGACAATTGCTATATATCAAGAACAGAAAAAAATAAACAGAAGTCATTGGTAATGGCAATGAGATGAATGAACATTACACTAGTGGGTACATTCGTTCAAAATACATAGAAATTTCGAGATCAGGAAGAGATGATTAGGTGACCTGCCCTTCCCTTGACCAACAAACAGATTCAGCAAGCAGGGTAGTTAGTAGCAGGAGAACAGGTAGCAGGAGAACAGGTAGCACGATTACGAGTTGACTTCCACTGCTCAAAGATGTTCACAAGGAGCACGATGACTAGTTTATTTTCAGTGGTCACAGATGTCCTCAGGTAGCACAATCACGAGTTGACTTGCAGTGCTCAGAGATGTTCTCATGATAAATATCAAGGGGTTTATAAAGAATTAGCAAAGTGGCTGTGTATGTGAATGAGTGACGTGTATATTGCGTGGTCTTCTGTGGATAGCAGGGGCATGGCCTGCTTCAAGTGGAGCCTGCCTGGAGACAATGGGTCTGGCTAGGCCATGTGTACTAAGGGCCGGAACACTGCTGAATGGAGACACACTTATGTGGATTGCAGGGGCACAACCTCCTTCAGGAGAGCCTGCCTGGAGAAACTGGGGTTGGCTAGGCCATGTGTACAATGGCCCCGGCGCAGAAGATACCTTTGAAGTGTACATGGTGTTAGGCACCTCGTCTGTTCCCACCCAGTCAGCCCTGCAAGGACAAGTGCGCTGTCCTTGATCCACTGAAAAATTAAAACAACCATTCATAAAAGTTCAGTTGTATTTTATTTTGTTGATGGCACAAATGTACTACACATTATATACTTTGGGTTGCAGCACAGTGTGGGAAAATCCCCTGTATTGACTGCTGTCTCTAATGGCACCAACGACACAGGCGGGTACTACTTGTCAAACACGGTGTCCAAGCCTCCCATGAAGCCACCATGTAAACGCACGATAGGCCATCAGCCTGTACCACCTGTGGAAGAGAAAGATAAACTGTATTTAAATGAACAAGATAAATGTATCAAACCTTAGTTGAAAATGCAATCTTGTATCCTATGGCATTGTTGCCAGTACAAATGTTACTTCACGGATCAATCAACTTGGGCTTTAAAGTGTAGACACATTACAAAAGTGAACTATGCATTCCATTACATTTGGGACACAGCGAAATATTGTTTCTTGGTTGTACGTGAAAGAAACATAAGATGACCACTATGATTTCCCCAAATCGCGAGTGATGTATAGAATTGCAAGACTACAATCATTTGGCAGTGATAGATCAAAGTTACGACAATATAGGAGACAAACATGAAATGTCAGTGGCCTAAGTGACATCACATCTAGAGTACACTTACTCGTTACTTGGATTGCGAGGTTCATGCATAAGCACCATTATAATCCTCAACACGGACTGTGTGAGGCAGGCTGCCCTGAAGTTATGCAGCTCAGTAACGCATTGCGGCCGTGTCTCGTCTTCCGATATGTAGGACAAACATCCTGAGTTTTCTCGGCAGCAGCAGTTCTCCTCCTCGGTTGGCATTACCTCACACTGATTGCAGGTACACCAGGTGGAGACATTGTTAAAGGCATGGTCTAGTAAAACATTGTATTGTCCCTACGGGTCGGCCATGTTTTTTTAAGCCTAAGTGGCTCGATTTTAGAAAACTTTCCTATGGACCTTACCCGAGTTTTCATCCATTAAACGCACGTGAAAACAAGCAGCAGGGAGCCGCCATTTTCTGATAATCCTATCTTTTCCCCCATCGCCCTGGCTGACCTGCTTTTGCGGCACTAATCAAATCCCCCGCCCCTGAGCCTGACATTATCAAAACATTCATATTCCCCGCCTCTCTCCGTGACGTTACTGTGCTGCGTAGGCAAACGCGCCCAGTCGTCTTCTACGCGACTCCACACAGAACCCGGAAACCAACACAGACCATCTCACAACACAGCGCGCCACAATTCGGAATATGAAACTGTACTTTAAAATCAAACGGCAACACGGTACATTTGGTAAAGTGCATTTATTTTACATTAAATGTTTAGAGAATATTCATCAATTGCCATATGAACTCCGAAAGCCATTTTTTTTCTTTTATCAGTATCCGCCATGGTACACAGGGTGTTGCTTTTCGTTAAAAGAAGCACTTTGGAAGCACGGTGAACCACAAGGCTGTTCCATCAACTAGGCACTAGTCCATCGTAAAGGTTGATATGTTGCTTCTAGCCACTAGTACAACGTAAGGGCATGTGGGCCCTTGGCGATTGTCCCATAAAATTGTCAGTGTGCTCCAGTTGTTCACACAAAGCTGCAGGTGTCTACTGTAAAAACCATCTGCTGGTGTCTCAAACCGATGGCAGTAGCAGAAGAGGAGCAAATACCTGTTATGAAAACAAAAAAATTATAATTAGTCTCGCCAGCCGATCTTCATTAATATTACTTATTTTATTTATTACAGCCCATCAGAAACTATTTGCTTGCAAGGATAGTTCAATGGAGTATGTTCTGCTCTAAAATCAATGCGAAAAGTAACGAAATAAATCGAGGCCAACACACAAAGATAAACGACAGTTAGTCTACATGCGTGAGGAATGATATGATATATGATATGGCATTTGTAACGCGCCTATACTCAAGTGTTTCTAGGCGCGACGAGGCAGGTGGGGAACAAGGGCAGACCGACAACGATCCTACTAGGCCAGGTGTCTTTCTGATCGCGCATGGGGAAGGGCTGTACATGGTTAGTTGAATACAAATTAAATAATAGGGCCAGCTGGTGGCAAGTGCAAGGTAAATGCCGGGAGAAGGGGCTGAAGGATACAGAGACAGTCCCGTAGTGCAGGTAGGCAGTGCAGGGAAAAGTGGCTGGGCCAAGGACCGAGATCGGTGAGACCAGTGGACCTACATGCCCATGTGCCCACTACGAACACGTTTTACTTGCTTTTCCTAGCTCTTCATTCATTCATTTATTCATGCATCCATTCATTAAATCTTCATTCCGGTATAAAAGCATGTAAAGATTTACTTACATTATATTTGAAATTTCCATTGTGTCTCTTCGTTATGCAGTCTGTAAAACGGACCGTGCTCTTGACAACGATTTTTCGTATACTGAACTAAAATGAAACTCGGTCTAGTTTCTGAATTTTCTGTCTTATCGTCTCTTACGTTATTGCGCACCCCTTTCAAATGTAGTTCTTTCGGCATGGTCCCTGTCTCAAGGTCAAAAAACAATAGACCCTTATACGTCCAGTGCGACTTGTGGGCCTCATCTGGGCGCAAGCTGAAAATCAAAGCTGCTGTCCTTCGCATTCTTTATTTGCAACATCACGTAGTATAGGCATCTGTGAGAACTTGAAGTTTAGAATCCGTCTATGTAGTGTGCCTCAATGTGCAAACGCGAACTGGCTTCTCTCCCAAATGCCACGGCCCGCTTGGCTGGCGCGTTCTAAGTGCCCCAATTTTGTCCCCGTTGTCTGCGAGCTTTGCAGCCCAAATTGAGACATTTAATTTTTGGCGGAAGGTCAGGGAAAGTATAAAGTACCACAGGAGTTGAGTTAAAAGTGAGATTTATTGTTTGTTTGTTTGTTTTATTATTTGCAATACGCAAGCCTCCCCTCCGTTAACAGTGCGCAGCATTTACATTTACATGAGATGAGACATGAGAAAAATATATACATACACATACATGAGGTGAATAGAGAGAATTCAAAGATGACACCCAGCTTGTTCGCCACCCATGATGGTGATGGTAGGGGTTAGGTTTACAGGTACACTGTACAATAACATTTATTTACAAAAAGACAATCGTATTGCAATTATTTAAACCAGGATTTGTACTTCACAATCAGCTGTGCTTCGGGTGGGCATGGCACAGTCGCAATGTTCGGTGGCAATGGATCACTGCTCTGCACAGAAACGTCAAAAATTCCATATCTGTGCTTCTCTAACACAGAAACAATAAGGTCTTTCATAAAGTTGAACTGCATTTCATCATAGACTGGTTTGATCACCCATTGCTTACTTCGTTTTGAAAACACCTTAGTGTAGCGAGGCATCCTTACTTTACCCCTAGTCCTAGATTGTTCACGTCCGACATTGCTGTTATGGGCCAAGACCGCTAGTAGAGTGCGATGTTTCATGCCCCGAAAGCTAAAATACAAGCGCTTTGGCCTGTACTTTAGGCACATATTGTGGAACACCTCCAAATCTCCTGTGTGACAGAATTCTGTCAGTCCTCTCAAATCTCTTCATAGAGTTTTGTCGAAAACAATCTTCTCAATGGCTTTGTGTGTCGGTGAAGATGGAATCAACCACTTCTTCTTCCGTGCCTCCTCTGGGGAAAAAGGGCCATGCTCACATTGGTGGAAATGTTGATTTGCTGTCCAGCGGTGAACGTTGGTACAGTGGTGCATCAGTGACCGCCATTTTTCAAGTAGTATTTCCACTGACCCTTCACAAGTTTTTGAGCTCCACCAAAGATGGTTGGTGATAGAATGTGACCACTGCAAAACACTTTCAAAACCTTTTTTTTTCCCCTGCAGCCGAGATTTTCTTATTGATTGATTTAGCAAGATGCCATACGTCAAATTGATGTTTAATATGTGGGAACTGCTCTCTCATTGTCTTGGCAATTGAAACGTGCCTATCCGTGGCTATGAGGTCGATGTGCATTCCCCTTGATTGTAGATATTCCACTTATTTTATAAATCCTAGTTTCTCCATGGCCACTGACGATGTACATTGTGTTACCTGCACGACCACCGAACTCACAATTTTCTTACTATCCATGTCCTGAAAGTGGTAGGTGCAGTACTTGGCAGAAAATCCAGGGCTGTCGCACTGTCCATCGCCGGCTAGCCTGAATCGTTTGCCTTCGAATGTACTTGCTAGAGACAATTGTTCAATTTACCAAGCATCACTAATGGCTGGAAACAGATAATCACGTTGGTATATGTAGTACATCGCTTTAGAAATGAAATGTAGTCCCACAAACTGAAAGAAAGCCTCTAACTTTCTAAAACTGGAGCCACTAAAAAGTGATGCAGCTGCACACAGTAGATTGCCTGCTGGCAGTTTCCCCAGCATCGGTTGTGCAGACCATGAGAACCTATGATTTAATCTACAGGTGGCATTTATTTTGACGTTACTGCCTTTTATTTGACGAGTCACATTAATCAATGGCTTCCCACATACTTTCCCTCTAATGGAATGAACACATTTCAGCATACTTATAATTTCGATCAAACAACTGTCGAATACAATGTATTTGCTCTCTTTCATTAGACTGTCATCCTGCGTCAACGTTGTTTCGGCCTGTGACGTTGTGGAGATTTCAACACATTGGAAAGTAATATCGCTGATATCAAGTTCTGATGCGTCTATGGATGCTGCGGCTGGTTCATTCTCCGTCATTACGACATCTATTACTTCAACATTGATGGGAGAACACAACAATGTCGACAGGTTTTTTGGTGGCAAATTTTTGGCGGGTGTAGATTGTGTGAGTTGATCTGCAACTACTTCAGAGCTATCTTCAATACATTCAATAACATCTTCTTGTGGTGTTGCGGTCGCACTGTAGCTATGGTCCAATGCAACTTTGCTGTAGTCTCCAAACACAGTTAATTCATGTTCTGGCCATTGGACATGAGCATCTCGAGCCTGAACACGCCTCGCATCAATTAATAGTTCCTCCATAGTGTACACGGTCTGGCAAGCCACATCTCTCATTCGCTTCACTGTCTGTGTATGTATAGTTCTGACACCCACGGGTAACTGGAGGAGAGATTGGAAAAGGGATGTTCAGTTTAAACACAAGATGGAGTGTAGTAGAATTGACTGGAAAAAAACATAAAATAGTCCCCAGCACAAACATTTTTTTAAAGTCATGAACTGTTTGTAACTAACCTTTTTTTGTTTTTTTTTCTTTGCAACTTTTTTGACTCGACCTTCAACATCTGCACGCTGTAGCTCCGATTCATTTCCGCATGTACTCCCTTCCTCTTGCGCTGCAACGACTATATTTTCTGTATCCGCATAGTCAGCACGGAATGAGGCTCCATCGTCTCCCTGAAACATAGTACTTTCATTACTATGTATCAAAATATTGTTAGCATAAAACACAAGTGAGGATGAACACACAGGTACATCTCAATAGTCAAACACGATTTAAACATTGTGTTCGACCAGTGATGATCTATTTCGATGGAACTGTCAGTATCCATACCTCTGGCTCTGCATGGACTGCCATGAATGGTTGTATTGGAGAGGAGGCATCCGCATCTCCCTGAAACACAATACTTGCATTAGTATGCTTTTCAATATTGGAAACACAACACACTTGGGGTCGACGGCACAGATACATATAAAGAGATAACCACAAATGATGCATTGTCCAAAAGAATCAAGGAAAATCTAAATATGATCACATTTCATCAACTTATTTCTCCGATTCCTTTACATCTGCATCATCTAAATGAGATGTTGTGATTATGGTGGAAGCTTCGTCGTCTCCCTGAAACACAGTACTTGCGTTAATAGGGAAGAAAGTATAGCAAATGGAATCACGTTATATGATCACGCATGATGGAGCTGTCATTATCCATACCTCGTGCTGCTGAAGAATATCTATGGATGTTGTAAATGTAGTGCGCACTTCCGAAAGCTGTTGCGCCGATTCGTATACGCATGGTCCCGCTTCCACTTCCCCTGGAATTACTTGAATGTCAGGCTCTGCATCAAGTGCAGGGGTTGACGCTCCATCAACTGCCTGAAACATAGTACTTGCATTAGTGAGGATTACAATAGTGAAAACATAACACACCTGGGGTCGACAGCACAGGTACATATCAACGGCTAACCACGAATGAAACATTGTGTAGAACAATCAAACGACAAGAATTCCAGCTCTGATGATGACGCTCGATGGAGCTGTCAGTATCCATACCTACTGCTGGTGAAGAACATCTAGAAATGTTGTAGATGTGGCGGACGCTTCAGCATCTCCCTGAAAGACAGTACTTGCATTAGTATGGATAACACTAATTATAACTGAAAACAAACACCAGTGGACGATAACTAAGGTGTATATCAATTGGAAAGCACTAACCAAACATTCGGTAAAATAATTACACGATAAAATAAAACTATTACTTGACAAGCATAAAACAAGTCTGTAGCGGATTAGCCTAGTAAGATTACCTGATACGCGCTAGAAGTGGTTAAAACCAAAGTTTAAAAAAAAAGAAGTGGTTGATAACTGCGACCATGTCAAGGATGTAGAATGTTCTTGCTTCAGATTCAAGGGATAGTCAAGAAGTTGTAAAGGTAAATTAATGATTGATAATGAAATGCCAATATTAAAAATAGCCATGTAAGGCGACAGAATACTTGAAAAATGCTCAATACAGCGCAGTTCCCTGTTCCCATATATATACATTGCGTTTGTGGGTTATGAAATCGAAAAATAATATATTGATAAATGTCATTATTCAAAAAACTATACACTCATATCAATATCGAAATTATTACAAGGGATACAACACCTACAATATCAATTAATCCGTTCGGCTACCTACACACTACCGCAAGTCCTAAAGCTAAATCCGGACACTTGACTCACCGGTTGCGGAATGTGGACGAACAGAGTGGGAATAGCGTTTGAGCAATTTCCGTGTCGTTCGCTGTTTATTCTTCTTTGTTACCCAAGATGTTGTGTACATGTCCAAGGAAAAGTGCCGGCTGCAGACGCGGTATCGATCACCCCTCTTGTCCTGTAAGACTTGTTGGACTCTACTTTCCAGCTCATCCAGTGGATATCCGCAATGTCTGACCCATTCTCTTATTCGATTCCACAGTTTTCGGGAATACATGCATTGTAGTGCCTTCAGATTTCACATGGGTCTTCGAAGGGCAACCGCTAATCGAACAGGCAGGCATTGTTGATAAATCTGAAAAGTAAATATCGACATTATTATTATACAATCTTCAAGAATAAAGATTTGATACAAAAGTAAATGAATCATACAATGATCAATGCAAGGTTTGTTTTGGTCGCAGGAACTATAGCAGTTCATTATGTGCGGCTTAGTATTTGCATAAATTGCAGAAATGTATAAATGATGTGTCTAAAATCTGAACATGTGACTCGTCCCTTGGATGTTCTGTCTTGCACGAGAAGGAAACATGCTTACATTATAGACTGGACCCCCGAAGGATGCAATTCGATGACAATAGACACAGATGAAAATAAATAGATCTATTGATAGCAAAGCAATGGAAACTCAAGTCAATAGCAATGAGACCAATGAACATAGCACTATTGTGTACTCTACTCGCAAATAGATAGAAATTTAAAAATCTGCGAAATATGACTAGGATACATGGCCTTACCTTGACCAACAAACAGTTGGTTTCAGCAAGCGGAGCAGTATGTTGCAGGAGAATAGGTGGGTGGCCACAGGTAGCACACTGATGGGTTTGCTCTAAGCGGTCACAGAAGTTCACGGATAGCACGACGACGAGCAGATTAGCGTAGATCTCGGTGGTTGCCAGGTAACACGTTCAGGAGTTGACTTGCAAAGCACAAAGATGTTCTCATGAGACATATCAAGTGGTTTATAAAGTATTAGAAACAGGGGTGTGTTTGTGAATGAATGACGTATGTATGTCGTGGTCTTAGGGGGGCGGCCTGCTTGAAGGGGAGGCCTGGCTGGAGACACGGGGTCTGAGGAGGCCATGTGACCGATGGCCCCTTGGCGTGGGATACCTTTTGAAGTGTACATGTAGTTTGGCACCTTGGCCTTTCGCGCCCCTGACAGCCCCCCATGCCAGCGCACATCCACTGGCGCGAACCGCCTTTATATCAATATATAGTATATCGTTGCTTATCAATAACAAATGCCACATACCGGAGATTCTTGTGAGCACAGACCCACACTTCAACCGGTGTATTATAGTGGTCAAGACCCTAAGGCCTGTATAATCCAATGGTAATTGTTAGTATAGATATATGTGTGACTTTTATAGAGACATAACCTGCTGAAAGACCTTGAACAAGTGTTATTTAGTGCATGCATTATCGAGAATATGTTATGTTAGCTTAGATAGATAGTGACCACCCTGCTTCACAGCGACCAGACCGTCACCCATTCGGAGCACAGATGTCTGACGTCCATCCTTGAATGGAGACACACTTGATTCATTTAAAAAATCGAAACAACCGTTGTTAAAATATATGAGGTGTTTTATTTTGTATCTTATTTTCATGACACAAAAATACAAGAATTTAAAGATTATACAGGTCAGGTTGCAGCACAGCGAGAGAAAATACCCTGTACTGACCGCTGTCACTCGGGAACGTTTCTCTAATGGCACGAACGGCACAGGCGGGTATCACTCTTCGAACGCGGTGTCCAAGCCTCCCGTGGAGCCACCATGTAAAGGAACGATAGGCCACCAGCCTGTACCACCTGTGAAAAGGAATGAAACAAACTGTTTTTAAATGACCAAGATAAGTTTAATAAACGTTTGTTGTCAATGACAATTCTTGTAACTAATGGCATTCTGCACGGACAAATGCTATCTAGACAATGCACACTATTGAACGACTTACATGCGTTACAATGATATGTAGATGTAATTTTGGATATAGTAGAAGAACATGAAATAGGAGTGGCATGACAAGCAGAGTATACTTACTCGTTACTCGGATTACGAGGACGAACAGTTGCGCGAAGTTCGTGCATAAGCACCATCATTATTCTCAACACGACCCGTGTGAGGCAGGCTGCCCTGAAGTCTGGCAGCTCGGTGAAGCATTGTGGTCGTGGCTCGCCTTCCGAAATGTAGGCCAGGCATCCCGAGTTTTCTCGGCAGCAGCAGTTCTCGTCCTCACTTGGCATTAGCTCACACCGATTGCATGTGCACCAGGTGGAGACGCCGTCCATTCGACTAGGCCCAGGCTCTTCATCTGTTGATTCGTCCTGCCAACTGCCGTCGAATCCCCATCGTTTTCGCGTGCTTCCCTTTCCAGTAGTTCCTCCTCAGTATACTCGGGCTCGTACATGTAGGGCATTATTGTAGCCATTGTGTGTTAAACAAACTAAAATAATTTATAGCGGTGGTACTGGTATCTATTCACACGGGCTACAAGCGGCGGAGGTAGCTGACCAGAGCACTGAAACGAGTCACAGAATACTCAAAGTAACACAGAGAGAGGAATGGAATAGAAAATCTGCTGCTGTGTGTTGTGAAACGGTCTGTTTATACTTATTGAGGAAAGAGGCGTCCTGCCATTTCCATGGCGACACGTCATTAGCTGAAGCGCAGTGAATGTTGACACAAGACGTGCTTTGGCGTTGGGAAATGGGCGGTACGAGTCTGCTGATGACAGGCTCAGGGGCGGGGGATTTGATTTAGTGCCGCAAAAGCAGGTCAGCCAGGGCGATGGGGGAAAAGATAGGATTATCAGAAAATGGCGGCTCCCTGGTGCTTGTTTTCGCGTGCGTTTAATGGACGAAAACCCGGGTAAGGTCCATAGGAAAGTTTTCTAAAATCGAGCCACTTAGGCTTAAAAAAACATGGCCGACCCATAGGGACAATAAAAATTTTTACTAGACCATGCTTTTAATGCAACTGGGCTCAGGCTATTGATCGGTGATTTGTCCTCCCAACTGTCGTCCGAAGTCCCATCGTTGCCGCATCTTTCTCTTTCGAGTAATTCCGCCTCAGAATACTCCGGCTCATACTAGTAGGGCTATATTGTTGCCATTATGTGACAAAATTAAAATAGATAGTGGTGATAGCACTAGTATCTGTTCGCACAGGCTACGAGCAAGGAAGATAGCTGAACAGAGCAGAAACAAGCCACAGGATGCACAAAAAAGACACTGAAATGATTGGAAAAGCAAATCTGATTTTGTCTGTTAAGAAGTGGTCTGTTTATACTTATTGAGGAAAGAGGCGTCCTGCCATTTCCATGGAGACATGTCATTAGCTGAAGCGCAGAGAATGTTGACACGAGACGTGCATTGGCATTGTGAAATGGGCGTACGTGTCTATTGATGGTGAGGAAAACTACGGTAAGGTGCATAGGAAATGTTTGTACGATCGATCAGCGTATGCTTAAAAACACCCGAACCCTCGGGACAATAATATTTTTGAGCGCAATATTCCTTTAACCCCTTAAGTGCCACCGACGAGCCGGCTCGTCAGCGGAACCGCTGCAGGTTGCCACCGATGAGCCGGCTCGTCGGTTTTGGCACCCTGCTTTGCTCGATCCCTGCAGCACAGGGATCGTGCAAAACTGTAGCCCAAACCCCGGGCTATGCGAGGGGGAGGTCCCCCCTCACTGCCAGGGGGTTGGATTACCTTCAGTTTCACGTCGGCGTGCGTCATGCACGCCGGCGTGAAACAAAGTAATTTTCACTGCAGCAGCCATTTCAGGCTGCTGCAGTGAAAATATAAGGTGAGTCTTCACCTTTCTCCCCCTCGATCTCCGGCTGTATTTCAAGCCGGAGATAGAGGTGGGTATCGTTGGAAAGGGGAGATCCTCCCCATTCCAACGATACCCTTTGTGACAGCATTGGTGCCCGTGGATCGGGCGCAGAGAGCTCGATGCGTGGGCAGCAATGCCCACTAGACACCAGGGATATCTTTGAATGTGGGAGAGGTGGGGGCTGCTTATAGTAAGCAGCCCTCGCCCCCCGGCCCCTAAAGCATGGGGGCACGGATATAAAGACCCCCCTGGGGGCAGACAGGAGACCATCTGCCCCCAGGGAAGGGGGCATAAAAAATAAAAATTAAATCAAACAGGGATGGGGGTGGGGTGGGGGGGGACACAGGATTTTCTTTGCCCACACCTGAAAGGGTGGTGGCCCTCCCCTTCCCACACCAAGTGGAAAGGGTGGCCACCCCTTGTACCCCTCCCTGGGGGCAGATTTCTGCCCCCAAGCAGGAGTACATGAGGTGGCCCCCATCCATTTGGGGGTGAGGGGGAGGGCCACCAGGAAGAAGTGTGCAGGCCCCCCAAAGGATGGGGCCTGCAAGTTAGGCCCCCCCTGGGGGCAGTTGGCTGATCATCTGCCCCCAGGGAAGGGGGCAAAAAAAAAAATAATAAATGGTAAAAAAAAGTGATACGAAGGGGGAGAAGTTTGGGGGCCCTACCTAAAAGATATTTTTTCAGAAAGGGTGTCCTTGGAAAGGGGAGATTGTCCCCTTTCCAAGGACACCCTGTGTGACAGCATTGCTGCACGCGGATCGGGCGCAGGGCATTCGATGCGCGGGCAGCAATGGCCACTAGACACCAGGGATGTCTGAATGCCGGGGGGAGGTGGAGCAGCCCTCGCCCCCCGGCCCCCAAAGCATGGGGGCCCATATGTGTACAACCTTGGGGGCAGATGGCTGATCATCTGCCCCCAGGGAAGGGGGCAAAATAAAAAATTTAAAAAAAGGGAATTTTGGGTGGGAGTGGGGGGCCACTAGCCACCAGAGATATATTTTACAGAAAAGGGGGTGGCCCTCTCCCCCTCACCCCAAGGGGAAATGGGGGCACCCATTGTAGCCCTCCCTGGGGGCAGATATCTGCTCCTAGGAAGGGCCATCTGACCCCAGGGAGGGCTGCATGAGATGCCCCCTCTTATCTGCCCCCAGGGAGGGCTGAATGAGATGCCCCCCCTGCATTTGGTGTGGCGGGGGTAGAGGGTCACCCCCATTACATTAGAAAATTACCTGGCGGTTTAGGGTGCCCCTCAGCCCGCCCTAAAGTGTAGTGTACCTTTTTCATTTTTTTCTTTGTTTACAAAACTTGCCTTGGCACAGAGGGGCACATTGGTGTGCCAATCTGGGGTCGGGTGCCGAAACCTTACTGCCCCACCCACTGGGGGGTCTGTCCCATCATTTTTAGGGGCCTCTTCCCCCGCACCCCAAATGGGTGGCGGGGGCCCCTCATGCTGGCCTTCCTGGGCCTCCTACAAACAGCTGATTGAAGTACACCCCCCATCCATTTGGGGTGGGGGGGAGAGGGCCCCCAAAAATGGTGGGATAGGCCCCCCAGTGGGTGGGGCAGTAAGGTTTGGGCACCCTGGCGCCAGATTGGCACACCAATGTGACCCTCTGCGCCAAGGCAGGTATAGTAAAGAAAAAATAATAAAAAATGGCAGGCTGCCCTTTAGCGCGGACGGAGGGGCCTCCCACACCGCCGTGGAATTTTCTAATGTGAAGGGGGTGCAACTCTCCACCCCCACCCCAATTGGAGGGGCGGCCCATTTCATGTAGCCCTCCCAGGGGCAGATAAGTTGGGAGGCTGTCCTGCACGCCTCCCTGGGCTCAGGCGTCCCTTCCTAGGAGCAGATATCTGGTCCCAGGGAGGGCTGCATGACATGGCACCCACTCTATTGCGGGTGGGGGAGACGGGGTCACTACTCCGTCCCATTAGAACATTCCCCGTCCCTTTGGGGTGCCCCACAGCCCCCTGTATAATGCGTTCCACCATTTCACATTTTTTTCTTTGTTTACGAAACTTGCCTTGGCGCAGAGGGGCACATTGGTGTGCCAATCTGGCCCCGGGGTGCCCAGTGGGTGGTGCAGTAAGGTTTGAGCACCCCGGCGCCAGAATGGCACATCAATGTGCCTCTGCACCAAGGGGAATTGGGTTACCAAAGGAAAAAAGTGAAAATGGTGGAACGCATTTTAGGGGGGGGCTGTGGGGCACCCCAAAGGGTTTGGGAATTTTCTAATGGGATGGGGCATTGACCCCCCCACCCCCAGCCACAATGGAGTGGGTGCCATGTCATGCAGCCCTCCCTGGGACCAGATATCTGCTCCTAGGAACGGACGCCTGAGCCCAGGGAGGAATGCAGGACAGCACCCCCCTTATCTGCCCCTGGGGAGGGCTACATGAGATGGCCTGCCCCTCCAATTTGGCCATGTGTGGATTCCCACGGGTGTCCTCTTTTGGGAAATGCATGGGGTTCCCCGTTTCCCTTGCTGGCTTTGACACCCTAGGCCCAAATCTGTAGGTTGCCCACATGAACAAAATGGGATGGGCCGAAAGGCTTGGGGTTACCAGTGGGTTACCCTTTTCCTTTTGCGCCCCCGGAAGGTGCACCCACACATGTGAGGTACCGTTTTCATCGGGACACGTGTGGGGACGCGGGAAGGTAGGCCATGTGTTGCTGGCGGTGTGTTTCGGTGGGTGGCCAGAGCGAAATGTCTGAGAATTGTCTTCATTTCCAGCCAATTTCAGAGACATTTCCCTGTCTCCACTCACCAAAACACGTTGCCACAAACAGATGTCATACCTTCTCGCGTTCCCACAGGTGTCCCGACAAAAAAAAGGTACCTCACATGTGTGGGTGCACCTACCGGGGTTGCAAAAGGAAAAGGGTAACCCGCTGGTAACCCCAAGCCTTTCGCCACAGGACAATTTGTTAATGTGGGCAACCTACAGATTTGGGCCTAGGGTGTCGAAGCCAGCAAGGAAAACAGGGAACCCCATGCATTTCCCAAAAGAGGACACCCGTGGGAATGCACAGAGGTCTGCCTTGCGCAAATTTCCCCAGTTTTTATAAGCCACAATCCCCGACAAAGTGTGATATTTGGTGGGGAAAAAACACAATTTTCACTTTGTCTGGGGTTCTGAGTAATAAATCCAGGGCCGCTTCGCGCAAATCATACATCTGCGGATTCCCACGGGTGTCCTCTTTTCGGAAATTCATGGGGTTCCCTTTTTTCCTTGGTGGCTTGGACTACCCCTTTCTTCCATTCCGTCCATGCATGCATGTCCAATTGGCAAAAATGGAAAAAATCGCCTACCTCTCACAAAACGGTTGATATCCACATCCACTCAACCTGTTCTTGAAAGACAGGAAATTGGGGAATTCAGCACAGCAAACCATTCGTTCCTAGCGCTTACAAGGAAAAAACCACAGGATACTTTGTACATCATTTTATTGGCATTTTTTGAAAAAAAAAACAAATTTCCCCCTTTTTGGTTATCTTCTCGCACCCCCCCGACAGCAACCTAGGATTCCTGGGTGGCGTTACGACTGCCTACATGTGGGAAAAAAGGCGCCATATTTGGCCGAGATATCTCATGTAACAAAAAAGTTACAAGGCTTTGAATGGTCACATACCGAAATCACCAAAAAAGGCCCTGGCACTGGGGAGACATACCCATTGCACTTAAAGGGTTAAACTAATTCAAACAAGGGTCCTGCAAGCTTATCAGGGATCAGAGCTGCACAGCCGGACGTCTATGTTTGTTACAGTAACCTCCTTGTCGCCATTGTTACAGGGCCTGTCGGGCTGTAGTGGCATTAGCCCCAGGCCCCCACAGAGGACACATGAGACACTTGCTCATCCGGGCTCTGCTCGTGCACTGGCGTGCTGTAGCAGGAACGCCCCATTTATTCACACCACAGAGTTGCGTCACTTCCGTCACGTGATCCTTAAAGCAGCCTCACCACACGAGGTTATGAGCGTTCAATGAAAAAAGGGGCAGATTGCCAAAATGCACAAATATAATGCTGCCATCTGTCTTGTAAATCCTCTAAAGTTCTGTAGGAATTACACAGTTGTGAGCACTTCTAGGTATAGGTCTGGCAGAGTGTGGCACACACTTTAATTACAGTTAGGGCAGCAGCTGTCTGTGCCATGCGAGCTAGCAGCCAGCTGCCCTGCTAGAAAATGTCCAAGGGTATTGTAAGGAAGGCATGGTATCAAAGCAAGACAGACAAGTGATCACAGTTCAAGGGTGTTTATTAAACTGTAAAAATGGGTGAGATAAATGCCTAATCTAAACCTAAATCTAAGATGGGAGCAAGCTAAGACCATCAAATAACAATAATAGTGTCCAAATGGAGTCTAGTTAAATAAAAAGAGCCTATACTAAAAATAAAAAAACTATTGGCAATCCTTACGGCTATTCTACAAAATAGTGTGGGATAATGTTCACAAGAAAAGAAATAAGTGTTCACAAAATGATAAGTCAGTATTTTATGGCCGGGGTCTCCCTGCCCCATGTTTTTAGCACGGGACAAGGTGCGACTCTTGAGCACAGCACACTTCTGGGCTTCTCTGGCACGAAGTTACAGTTCCTTCTTTCAATATAAGGGCCTTCTGTGACCAAGTCTCTTTCATGCAAAGTCTCTTGCTTCAAAGGGCCTGATGTGCCTTAAACAACAAAACAAACAGTTCCTTCTGGTAAACTTTACGTTGGGTGATTACTCTTCACCCTAGGATCCCCCTCAGCCAGGCTCTGATCCTTCTTTCTGCATTAGCCTCTCAAAGCACTTTCCAATTTAAACAGGGGCTTCCGAAGGGCGATCACGTCTCGCTGTGTCACTCTGTTATTCTATGGTAAGTGCGTGCTTCACAATATCCCAGTTCGCACAGCGTTCCCCTCAGCTGGGCGCAAACGCCAGTTTCACAATTCCTTCAGTTGTGTTCACACATTTCACAGTTCACAATTTCAAAATGTTATCAGAAAGTGGGGGTTCCCTTCCCCTAGCTTTTTCTTGGCATCCCTCTGTCGGGTTCACATTTGCCACAGTTCACATTTCAACAAAAAAGTCCTTCTAAACCTCTTAGGTTCTTCCCTTTACCCAAGTCCAGGTCTCAGCCCTGAGTCAGGCTTTCCCTTAAGCCCCCAGTCAGGCTCTCTCTAAAGCCCCCTAAAGCCTGCAGTCAGGCTTTTTCTAAAGCCCCCAGTCAAGCTTTGCACAGTTCATTCATCACAATGTTCTAGGGTGTGTAGGGTTCATCCCAATTCGCAGGCATCCTTCAGTCGGGTTCACGTTTGCCTCCACAATGTGTCAAACACTTTCGACTGTACAAGGGGTTTGGTTTGACCCTTGTATGACCACCTTGACGCCTAAGACCTCTTGGTACTTGTTGTTTCTCCTGGTTCGGGAGAGGTCACAAGGTCTCCCTCTACCGGGCTCTGACCCCTCGCACAAAGTTCACATATGTCTCCCTCTGCCGGTTTCGGACCATTCTCACGAAGTTCACAATCTTCCAAAATATGTTTTAGGACTCCCAGTCCCAAAATGCACTTGTGATCATTTTGCTCCCAGTTCACAGCCCCCCATAACAGCATTCCATGTTTTGGGAGCTGTGGGGTGTTTCAATGAGGTCAGGGTCTTACCTCCTGGCCCTCATGTACCTGGGTTCGCTTGTCTGCCCCAGGGGAGGAGTTCTGCTGTAGGTACAGCCAGGCAACCCCCCAGCTGCCCCTGGGTCTTGCCTTCTGGAAGTACAGCTCCCTCCTCCACACTGCAGTCTCCTCTCAAATAGCAGGGCCAGTGTTTGGGCGGTTTTCTCCTTGGCACCTTCCAGCATCCCTGACTCGCTCAAAGTGTGCTTTCCTGCTCTGCCTTTTATGCTGCCTGGGAGAGACAAGTTGAGGTAGGTGCGAGTAATTAAAGAGGGAGACCTGACTTAGCCTGACCTCATTAATCGGACAGTCTGCTGTAGAAAGGGGAGAGTCTGTTTTCTGTGTCTGTGGTTCCCTGTTGGTAATCTTCATCCTCCCAATCTCTCTCCTCCTTGTTTCAGTGACTTTAGAAACAAACAGGGGGGAGGAATTATGTGGATAGTAGTTTTCACTAGTACGTTTAGGAAAATCCGGAAAAAATACTGTCAAGAAAGGGGGGTTAGTCCTGCTGTCGCTCACGGTCAGTTGTCCGTGAGAAAGTGTCAGTGTCGGGAAGGGAGGGAGGTCATTGGGGGGGGGGGCTTGAGTTTCTAGATGCCCTACTGGGTAGGATGTGGAAAAGGTGTCATGAGGAAGGGTGTACCGCGTCTTGCCATCGGGCGCCCCAATCCAAGGACCCCTTACTCAGCTGATCCTCCCGCACTGGTCCACCCCCAGGAACTGGATCCAATAGCGATGGCAGTGTCCTGGCCACCTAAACAACAGATCCCCGGGGACGAACAGGTGAGACACCTTCAGGTTTCTCACAGTATTAGACATGCAGACTACTAAAAACACGATAGTCACCATCAAATGCTGAGAAGGAACAGCTTGATGTGGGAAAGTACAGTGGTGAGCATTTTTTAGCATATGAATACAAGTATGTTTCACTTTTATTCACCTGCATTTGTGGGTAAAAATCTGATTAGACACAATAGTATGTTCCCATTTTTGTAATTTATCCCCAGACAGAGGAGCTCAGGCAATATCATTTAAGTGCACCAGTCCAAACTTGCCAACTGATGAAAACAGTTGCTTGCTGTTCTCGACAAGACGGGAATAGTAAGACAGGGAGAGAGTGTGAGGAGATGAGACACACAGACACTGCCTTTTGGGGTGCAACATCTCACCCAAAGGCCAAGAGTTATGATGTCTTTTCTACTAGTATGCAAAGACATGTGGGAACTGATGCAATATTATCAATAGCACCAAGTGGGTTATTTACAAGCAATATCTTCATGTACACCTGTCAACTGCAGCCACAGGATTGCCTGCTGCAACAATCCCCAATCGCCCTAAATGTGCAAACACTGGCCTGCACTGGTTTGCTCTCTGGTTTCCAGACCTCTGATTTAATCGCAACTAAAGGATGAGAGCCCTTCCTTACCCCAATTGAGCGTGTACGCTTGCGCAAAAAATGAACAAGGAATAAATCAGACAAAGGATAACAGAATCTGATAGATGCTAAACAATCTGCTCTCACCAGTAAAATGCTGTGGGCAACGCAGGTGGCAGGGCCAGTGAGAGACACCAGACACAGATATTCTTTGGAAGGAATTAGGCCGCATTTATTATATATATTACATCACCAAATGCGACAAAGAGCCACACATGAATTACATCATAGGACCCGTTACGTCATCAATTACATACTTGAGCGTGGAAGAGTGGGCGTGGCCATCACCCGTCGTGCCCCAGGAATGGACCTGAGGGAAATATGTGACCCCGTAAACCCACCAGACCCCCAGTCCAGTTTCCCCTTGCATAGACCAGTGAGGACCGCTCAATGAGCACCTGGCATGACATCCTCATTAACATACAGAAACAAGTGGAGAAAGAGATTTGGCGGCTGCTAGACCTGAACATTATTGAGTCCGCAGTCAGGCCCACCCCATGGGTATCACCAATAGTGCCGGTCCCCAAAAAAGTCAGCAGATGTGTTCATAAGGCTCTGTGGGCATGCGCCGGCCGAATGAGGCCATACAGCGGGAGCCATACACCAAACACTACGTATTACGGACATGATCCATCTCCTTGATGGCACAACTGTGTTCTCCAAGCTTCATCCCAACAAAAGCTACTACTAGCTAGAGTTGCCCCGGAGTCATGCTATATCACCACTTTTGTGACCCATATGGAGTTATATCGCTATAAAAGGTTGAACTTCAGTTTATCATCCGCAGCAGAGATATTCCAGGAGGAGATGCATCAGGTCATCAAACATATCCCCAACTTCCTCAATTATAGCGTTGGCATTCTAATCTTTGGCAAATCAAGATCTGAATATGACACACTGCACCGGGTCTGCCTGGCCCTAGAAGCAGCCAGGGTAACACTGAACAAAGAAGTGTGACTTTCTGAAAAAACGCAGACATTTTTTGGTCATATATTCTCGGAGCAGGGCATGTGCCCCGAATCCAGACAAGGTAGCGGCACTGCACAAAGCCCCTCGTCCATCAAATGTGGCTGACATGAGATACTCCATCGAGCTAGCCAGTTCCTGCTTGCAGTACCTGGAGAACTATGCCACAGTGAGCAACCCGCTCAGGGATCTCACGCAGGACAAGCAGGAATTCACATGGACGCCCGAGTGACAGGACAGTTGTGAGACGATTCGAGCCAGCATTAGGTCTGCCACAGACATGGCTTACTTCAACCAAAGAAGCGGAAGTGACAGTGGATGCCAGTCCAGTGGGACTGCCATGTGTGAGCAATCAATCCAGCCAACTATACCAGCTACCTATAATTCACATTTAGGAGACTATAAGGAGGAGGGAAGGATGGCTAGAAGGACTAGGTATGCCCAAAAGCTCTGCGAAGAGCTACCCAGAGGTGGTATATTGACGATCTCCCATGGACTCACCAACATTCTCTACCTTGTCTCCCAAATGCGGTATTCAGAGACTGATTGCAACCCCATGTCAAAGAGTCTTTCTAGGGCTAACAGACACCACAATCTAAGCGCTGCCGCTTAATCGCTGACCTGCACTCATACAAAGGTGCTGGGGAATCTCTGCTGGCCACTATGGAGCGGAGATAGCATGCACAGGTATGTTACTAACAGAGCTACAATTACTGCTACTGAACAACTACTTAACCACATACCGTATTCGACGACATAGGCCTCAGGTTCCATCTCCCACATTATTACATAATCTGGGTAGTGGACAGCCCTATAACAATAGAGTAAAGACAGCTTGGGACAGTGGTCCAAGCAAGAAGGCATTGCAGTTGAAGGCCAGTGAGGAGAAGACACCAGAATCTCCCGATGTTTGCAACTCAGCTTCTTAAGAGACATTCATTCACCAGGAAGGTGGCAGGGCAATAGCCAACTGGAGGCATATAACAAAGAAAAAAAAGACAGAGCTTGGTACACATGGGACAGTGGTCTAAGCAAGAAGGCACTGTAGTTGAAAGGCCAGTGAGGAGAAAACACCAGCGCCTCCTAATGGTTGCATCTCAGCTGCTTAGGAAAAATGTATTTACATGGAAGGAGAATTGAGTCTATACCACTGACACTGACCAGGGTCCGAAAGCAAGAGCGAGACTATGACAAGATTAGCGGGAATCCGATCACAGATCCTGAAATGCGCCAGGAGTCAGAAAAGAGAAGCCAGAGCCTACTGAAGGGTCATGCCCAGAAGGGAGACCTCTGGCTGGTAATTGTAATTGTTGATTTATAAAGCGCTTATACACAAGTGAAGTGCTTCAAAGCACTTCAAGGAGGGAAGGGAACAAGGGAATACAGTTGTTATTCTTAGGCCTTGAAGATTCTGAATGATCTAACAACAATAACTAGCATACTAGGCCAGAGGCATATTCACTAGTTTAAGTGCGTGACAGAGAATGGGGTGGGGGGAAGTGGGATAGGGAAAGGACATACAGAACAATAAACTGCAGTACTAGGCCTGGCGACATTTAAGATTGATTCCGGTTGGTCATCTAATGCGCCTATGCATGAGTATTTCAGGCACAACCATGCTAGAGAGGGGAGACGGAGGGAGGACAGGGCAGCCAAACCTGTTGGGCATAGTGCATTCAGGCCGTGCAAGTGCGCAGAACAGGAAGTGCGGGGGAGGAGGACAAGTGCGCCCAGTCCAGCCGGGACTTGGGTTAGGTGCAAAGTGGTTGCCCCTCTCATGGAGCATATTGCAGTAATGCCAAGCAAAGTCCAGAGGCCTGGAGGCAAGTGCAGGACTGGCGGAGGAGCCTCAAACCTGTGAGGCTCTGTACGTGTACCAGGCGACCAGTCAGCAGCTGAGCAGGTTGGGGAAGAACTGAGGCAGGAGAGAAGAGGAAGGAGGTTATCAGGGGAGTGGGAGAGAGGAAGAGGAAAAGTCTTGAGGAGTTTCCGGAATTTAAGTAGGTCCGGCTCAAGACAGGGAGAGGCAGGGAGGCTTTTCCAGAGGGAGGCACCTGCAGAAGTTAAGGATCTGTTAGGTAAGAATTGGTGTGCTCACACTGTGCGAGACTACACAAGATTTATCTGCTTGGTATTAGGTAACCCAACTTTTGGTATAGGTCTGTACTACACAAGTGAGTAGTGTGACTGTGCAGCCTGGCCTATCTCAAGAGGGGTACATGTGAGCTGTAGAGCTGTAGAAATGAAATCTGTAAATACAAGTAGCCAAGTAACATTTTCACTCGAGGTTTCAGTTATAAATAGTTATTTATATAACATCAGTTTTAAATAAGCATTCTTTAAAAAGGCAAAGGATAACAATACGAATAAACTTTTAAATTACTTTTCAGAATCAATAAAGCCAGTGAATAATCTTTGGATATGCTCAATACATTTCTCCTACACCCTAAGGTGACTTCCATCAAAAGGATAGTATTTGCATTTATATATCACATTATATACTTTGTAGATTCTGAGTTGCAGAAAGGAAAGGTTAAGGGAAGTAAAAAGGTTAGAACAGTTTCTCAGAAAATGCGAGGACAACTGTATCCTCCAATAATGTCTAGATAAGCCTTTCCCAGCAGTAACAGTGTTTAACAAGCCACAACCTATGGGGGAGATGCAATACCAAAGTCAATGGAGTTAGAAGAGTGGCTTTAGGGAGCCAGGACAGCAAAAGTTATTTGGACACAGTCTATAGTTCTGATTCACTTCTAGGATAAAAGTCTTGCACAAAGTTAGACATTTCTGAAAAATCACTTGTACGGACATGAGCTCTTAAACCTGTGCAAAGGGAGTTGAAATCAACTCGGAAAGTAAGTAGGTGCAAGTCTCAAGTGAGGCAGCTTGACATAAGGCAAGAAGGTAAGTACCCCAAGCCCAAAAAAGTACCTTTGGTTAGAAAAAAGGGGTCCTTCAGGATTTGGTCTTGCTACATCTATGCAGACCCTGGTTCCTAAGGCTCAGTCGCAGGGACATAAGGGAGGACGTCTGAAGGGAACCTGTGGCAGTACATGGGAAGGACGTCGGCAGCTATGGGTTTTCGGCGTTTCAGCGGCACTTTGTGGTTTCAGCGCTTCGCAATCAGCACTGATGCAGAACGATGGACACTGGTTGGACTTTCCTTGCTCCCTCGGTCCTGCACTCTAGTGAGGGGACTCAATCGGGATTTCCTGCTTTTGGAGTGTCCTTAGGAGGCTCCTTGAGCTTTTGGCCGTATTTGTTAAGCGGCAGACGCTGCACTCGACTATGGACACTCGACCCCTGGCATTGGGCTTCTGCAGCAATGGAGAGGCACAGCAAGTCGGGGATTGCACCAAAGTAGAGTTCATCTTGGGGTTAGTTCGTCCCACTAACCCAAGGGGAGAAGTCGTTAGGACAGAGCTTCTCTGTTGAGGTGAACAAGGAGGTCAGCACATCAGCAGGGCTTCACAGAGCAATTCAAGGTCCAGGAGGTTGCAGCAGGCTTCTCTTCACAGTTTCGTCTTCGGATGTTTCGTCCAATGGTAGACTCTGCCTGTAGTCCCAAGAACCTCACCTTTTAAGCAAGATTTTCCATTCATGCACAGCCGAGGCTGTCACTCACACAGCAGAGTGGCTGTCCTTTCAGGACAGCTACCTGGCCAATCAGGACTGGTTTCATTTAGGCATTCCTATAGACAAAGGATAGGGGAGTTTCGGGACCCTCCCTCACATCCTGTCCTTCCAGACACACTGAGCAGGGGTGCTAAAGGCAAGTCAAACAAAGGGCTTAAACCTGTCCCAACGCACAGAGTAAAAGCCAAGAAAGACCTCACAAACAGAAAATGGCGAGAAAAAAAAGACAGGGGCCATTTTGACAAAATGGTCACCCATGGGTGCTGTACTGGAGCTGAGGATTCAGCCTGCGGTAGAAAAGCACAACGGTAGTAAAAATTAAAGCACTGCCACTAGCCATTTAAAGTAGTCAGGGTAACAAAAAATGCTACATGAGAAAGTAGGATAAGGGGCTTCTAAGTAACCCCACAGCACTCCACATAAGATGGTGTGCGCTGGACCTACCAAGAGAAAAGGGAAGTAAAGTCAATTTCACTTTACTATTCTTGGGAACTGTAGTTCACTCAAGAAACAGTATTTAAACCTTAAGAGGAATCCAAAGGATTTCTCAGTGACACTGCACTGAAGGTGCTGTGTGTCACCATACAAAAAGCAGACGCCTATGGAGTTTGTCGGACTCCAAGAACAGTGAAAACATAAAATCCAAATCAGGGAAAAACACATAGAAGAGTGAGAAAAAGGTCCCACTCATTCAGAAGTTCAAATTAAAAATGCTCAAATCCAGCAAAGAGAGCTGGGGGTCTCTAAGGTGGGAGGAATTTAGCACTGAAATGAAAATTCTCCCTAACAGGATCTACCCTCAAATCTCTGTTTGGAAAAATGGCTCACCTGCAGACAGTTGGAGGAAGCCGAGCAGAGGGCCCTAGAAGGAGAGTATTTTGGAAGAGAGCATTGTAGATAGTAAGGGCCCCGGCCCCAGAAGGCCTTGTGGACTATGCAGAGGGACTTGAACTTGATCCTTGCAGCCACGGGGAGCCAGTGGAGTGATTTCAGCGCCAGAGAGATGCAGTCCTTGGGCTTGAGGCCAAGGATAAGTCTTGCATTTCGGTTCAGTTCTGGATAAGTTGAAGATGTCAGAGAGTAGAAGTAGGAAGATTGAGAAAGACTGTTGCAGTAATCCAGTCTGGAGAGAACCAGGGCTCTGGAGAAGGTGAGCCTCTGGGGGAAGGTGAGTGACAATTTTAGCCTGCCAACAATCTTGGCAAGGGAGAAGAAATATTTGCTGTAAATCGTAGCAGTAGCAGCCCCATGAGGGGGACTGAAATTCCTGTTGGGAAGTTAGTTATCTCCTAATGAAAGGAGGCAGGGGGGTGGGGTGGGTAAGACATAGGTAGGTGTTTGGAATACCAAGGAGCATAGGAAGGTGACCGAGGTCCAGAGGGTTACCTATACTGGGCCACACAAAACATACAGAAAAGGAATGAAGCGTGCTGTGGACTATACCCCTGGGCCTGTGACTACAGCAAAAAAACTAGCAGGGCACTATATTCCATTGATATTGTGGGATAGGCTTGGAACCGTGCACAAGGGCACTAGTTCCTGTGGCATAGGTGAACTATGATGGCACCAAAGAAGCAAGCAGGGATATTGTGTGTTAAGTGAAATAGCACTTTCCATAGAGTTTTATATGTGGAGAAAAAGCAGAAATCACAATTTCCCAAATGCAAAAGGATGTTGGTTGAAAAGCCAGGCCTGAATGCGTGTTTAAGATACGTCATGGGATCACACAACAATACATAACGTTTTGTTGGAATTTAGTTCCCTTTCTGTATATCTTTCAGGCTGTCCCATATTAAGCGTGAGATACTCCACCTGTCCTGGCCTCTAGGACACCTTCACCCTGCAAGTCTGTTAATTGCAGTCCTGCATTTACAATGGGAAAATGAAACTATACTATTAAGTAGAAGAGTAGAAACAAGAAATCTGTTCCTGCACATTTCTTTACACAATGTAGGAACAACTTTGGCTGTTGGGACCAGCTAACCCGACATGCTGTGGCCCTTCCTGGGCTGCAAACCGCCAATACAGGGGACCTCTGACCCAACTGCAGTGCACCATCTTCCTGTGAAGGAATCCTCCCAGAACTTTGGTGAGCTCCAGTTGGAACGCCAGAGACATGATCCTCCTCCTCCTCAAAGTCCCCTCA
Source organism: Ambystoma mexicanum (assembly GCF_040938575.1). Classification (NCBI taxonomy): domain Eukaryota; kingdom Metazoa; phylum Chordata; class Amphibia; order Caudata; family Ambystomatidae; genus Ambystoma; species Ambystoma mexicanum. The sequence goes on from NC_090922.1 coordinate 1,197,026,242, forward strand.
CCAGAGTGCAAGACTGAAGAATGGGGGCGGATTGACCGGGTGGTAGTCATTAACCCTTGGAGCCTGTAAAAAGGCACCAAACCCACAGACCGACGTGGGAGTAAGAAGAATTCTGTGTTGAGAGTACTTTCTCTCAACTGCTGCTGTGACATCCCTACCAGAGTTCCTCCTTTCGTCACCATGACCAAGGAACAGGTCCATCGCTGTTACACCATGAAATAATGCAGCTGTATCTTCTTCATCACCTTTTGGCAGACTTTAAGAAAACTCCCCTAACAGTCATCATTCTACTTATCTCCCTTTCTTCCTTTTCATGATTCTTCAAATCTTTCCCAAGTTTCTACTCCTCCTCCTCCTCCTCTACTGATATAATTTTCACAACTTTGACTCTCTTGTCTCATTTTCCTTATCGCCTTCCTCTGGAAATTCTTTATACTGTTCTCAATTCTCAAGCCTGTTTTTGAGTTGTGATCTTAAAACTTTTGACTCCTACAATTGTATTTCTACTTTCTGCATCCCTTTCCCCACATACTTCATTTGCATCCTTTGAAGCCGACCTAGATACTTCCAAGTTGCGTTATCATTCATTCATAACTACATGTCATTCATGATATGATAAGTTTATTTATATAGCGCCAATACACAATGTGTTTCAAAGCGCTTCAAGGCAAGGGAGGGAACAAGGGAATATACAAGGACATTCTTCCAGGCCATGAACAGTAAGGATGTGAAATTAACTATCGTACTCAGCCTGACGACATTTCAGATAGTGCAAGAGCCAAGACACAGATATGGAAGGGAGGGGGCGAGTGGGAAGGACATGGAAACAGACAGGCAACTACCATACTAGGCCATCGCTCTGTTGAGCAAAATGCACATGGGAGAAATTACAACTTTTATCAGATCTTGAATCTTTGTTCTCTTCCCATTGCCATCATGATGCTATTTTTATGGCTAAACTCATATTATGACAATCTGATTTGAACTTTTTTCATCATCTCCATCTTTTTCATATTGTTAATTGCTGTGACTGCCTTCCCCTGATCAGTCTTCTTCCACGCTATGCGTCGGACTTAGATATAAAGTAAATGGCAAAGTGTCAGGCAGCACCTGTGTGCTCGGGCTCACTCTGTAGGCCTATTGATGGCACCCACGCAGGATGCAGCAGCGATTTCGACAAGGGCACTACAAGTACCAGCAGCCGCAGCGTGTCACAACGTCATAACGCAGATGAACATGTGGCCAATAGCATCCCTCAGATCTTCTGAATGCGGAAATCGTAAGCATTGAAGACATGGGGAGAAACCACACAATGCACTTCTTAAAGTTTCTAGTGGGTGGCATTAATCTTGATTTGAATCTCTGGCTTCCTGGATTTTGATCAGTTTCTGGAATTTTGATTTGAATAATGCTTTTGGCTCGGAGCTCAACGGATGGATGTTAGTGTGGCGACCCGGCTTGCTTCCAAGACTGTTATTTGGACTGCTCTTTTGAATGTTTGTTGGAGTTAATCTTGGTCTGCAAATGGATTGGCTCATTACATTGGCCATCAGTGCACTGATTGTGACTACACTTCGTGCTTCTCAAGGCTCTATACTCCTGCATTTTATTACCAGTGACCTACATACCTTACTGTTGATACTGGTCTCCCAGTACTAAAGTCTCTCCCCCCTTCCATAGTTACATCCTTGTGGTGGCTGGATTAGGTTCCTGCGGACATTGTGGACTTGTTAGTCAGTGATCGTCCAGTGTGGAATGGTGGGCAGTGCTCTGGTCTATGGACCTGTAGGCGCAACATTACAAGTATGTGTGCTTGAAGGTTGATTGTTTATGAGTCAATTAGCATAAGACCTGTAACTGTTGTGTTTTATTTTCAGGTGGCTGATCCGCTATTCATGTTTCCCTTTCCACCTGATCCAACGATGGCGCTGCATGTGTTTTAACACTCCACTAGTACATCGGGAGAAAAGTCCATTTTTTTACTGCAGGGCCTTCTCTATCATTGTGCTCAGGCATACAACGCTTTGCAACGCTCAACACTAAGAGTCATTTAATTTACTTTTCTTATTACAAGTGTTCACCCTTCAGTTCATTAATAACTATTCATTGTAATCATTCTTCATCTTTGGGAAGTGTTATCCTGCATCTATAAATATGCCATCATTCCAAAATTCAAGAAACCATCTGTCTCTTGTTTCTTTTTTTAAAAAAAAAACGTTATTTCTATTGCTTGACGTCACAACAAGGACATAGGATGGTGGCGCTAGAGAGCCCGACCGTGATGGCGGCTCTTCTGTGAGCTCCGTATAGATCTCCCTAGAAATCCTGAAAAATAACTCCTGCAGGTGTTGGAACGTCACGCTGGAGGTGTCAAAGTCTCCTGAAGTGTGTGTGAAGAGGACTGCATCGGGAAGCCCTCCTGGCACGGTGAAAGAAACATCGGTCCTTGGTGGGAGAACAGCCGAGACCACAGGGAGGAGGCAACGGTTGGCACATGACTGGTAGCGGCGCCGAGGGCCCACTCGTGTGGTCTGAGAGGCGCCACCAGCTTGGTGCAGCACTGCTGAACTGAGGAGTTGAGGAGCCCACACAAACTCTGTTTAAGTACTCAGTGCAGATAACTGAAGCATTGCCCGCTGAGAACTTGCGTGTGGCTCGCTGGTGTAATATCAACAGCACTGCAGCAGGGCTGTAACAGTGTCACTGAGACTCCGGATGGCGAGGCGACACAAGGACGATCCGACGTAATACAAGACCGGCAACCCCACAAACCCTGCATGTATGATCCAAGCAGTGCCTACACCGTGGTCGCCAGCCAGCACTTCCGGACCGATGGGAAAAAGTAGTTGGATGGAGATCTGGAACAAAGAGAACCCGACCCCAGCGCACAGCCGAACTGCCGGAGCTCCCAACAACAGGGCTGCGTGGGTCTGCAAACGTAAAATCAGCAGAACCGCTGCGGGGCTGCAACAGGAGCTCTGTGATTACGGCCCCTGACAGAGTGGTGGCCCACATACGATCTGGCACAGGTAGTGACCGACAACCCTGTGCGGGGGACCCAAGAGGAACCGGCCTGAAAAAACACACCTGGCCAGAACTACCAGTCCGGGGGAGCGATGTCGAAAAGTCACCCGAAATGAAGGGAACCTGACATCAGAACATGGCTGATTGAAGCCAGAGCCCCCCCAACAGTAGTTGCCCGAGTCAGTCCGGCGCGCAACAGGGGCAGCGTGGAGCCCGCTCCAGGACCTCAGGTGCATAGTGCCGGGCGGTACTAGCGAGGGGGAGACAACACATGAGGCAACACAAGCGACACGCACAGAGCCCAGTAAGTAACCCCGACGGCTCGTGTGCGGCAGACTACTCAGTGGGTACCCCGTGCACTGAAGAGTCGAACGTCCCCTCCCCTCCCATCCGCCTTGCACGGCACCACCACAGCAAATGGGGAAAGCAGATAAACTACAGCGAAAGCTCAGCTTCGAAACCGGACCCTCTGCCAAGACCCCCTGACAACAACCCCAGCCAGAATCCACCGAGTCGAGAGGCGAGACCGAGGGGGACACCTCCCATGCCCCGGAAATAGACATCTGAAAGATCCCGTTAGACCTCAAGGCAGGCATTGGAGGCATCGATTCGAAACTAGACTCACTATCATCCAATCCGGGCTTGAAGATGGGACCCCCCTCTCTGGTAGCCAGAGTGTCAGTACTGGAGGTACAAGTGAAAGCGGTGACAACTAAGAACGAAGATCTAGAGGGGAAAGCTTGTCGCAACAACATTCGGATGATCGGTGTGTTAGAGCGGCTCATAGAGGCTATGTGTAAGGAACTGTTCGGAGGACCCACACTGTCTCAACTGTTCATCGTCGAGCGAGCTCATCGCGTACCCGCCTCACGCTCGATCCGGGGAGCGCCTGCCTCTGTCTGATCATCGCACGGTTTCTCAATTACAGGGACCATGACACAATCCTTCGACTATCCAGAGAAAAGGGGGAGCGCCAATATAACAGGGATAAGATCCAAATATACCCAGACTTCTCGACGGCGGTACAGGCGTCACAAAGGTCTTTTGCCGGAGTGAAGAGGTGCCTAAGAGACTGCAACATATCATACGCCATGCTTTTTCCAGCAAAGCTCCGAGTCCAGCATGCAGGGAGAACACAATTCTTTACCTCACCAGAGGCAGCAGGCTCCTTTCTGGACGAGATTGGCAGCCCCCCCCACCCTGTGTTATGTCCTCCCCACGAGAGGGCTCAAGACCCTGGAAAGGGGAACGTGACCAGAGGGACCCGGGACTGAGGTTGTATTAGCCAAAACAAATAGGGCAATATTACGGTAAATCATATCGCTGAGATTGTATAAATTGATATAGGTGGGGAAGCAACGTAGTGCATGGTACATACACCAATTACACCTCAAACTGTTGACCTAAACGCCACAGGTACAGCCATACCCTAGTTTGAAAGGGAGCTCATAGTCTTGGCTGGACACTAGTGCCCTGAGCTCAGCACAGCACTGTATAAGAGACATGGGTTAAGGGGGTGGGGAATATCCACGGGCGGGTCGGGGGTTGCCCGTGGGGAGGGGAAATTGGGGGAACTCGGGGACAGGGTGGGGGAGGTTGGAAATATTGGGTGGGAAGGGGGACATTCTGGGGTAGTTATGGTTTGTGGCAGTTCGGTCCTCGCCAGTTCACTCCACTGACACATCAAGTGAAACGAGCAATGCGTACCTGTATTCAGAGAGCAATGGTTGAGAAATCCCGAGCCTCACTGAATAGTCTCACAGGGTTCTGATGGGGTTCAAGGTGGCAACGTGGAACATAAGAGGGGGGAATAACCCAACCAAGTTTCACAGAATATCCCAATATCTCAAGAGGCACCAAATTGATGTGGCACTAATACAAGAAACCCATCTCACTTCCTTTTCTGAAGGCAGGTCGAGTGCACGCTGGGGATGCCATAGATACTTTTCCTCCTCTCATCCTACGCCAGAGGAGTAGCTATTCTGATGAGCAAAGGGGTGAAGTTCTGATTAATATCGATGGCTAGGGATGGCATTGGGAGGACACTGCTGGTGCAAAGAGTAGTCGAGGTGGTCATGGTGAATTCATATGGCCCCAACATAGACAACACAAATGCATCTGACTGGATCATGACCCAGCTGGCCGGGTTCCGAACAGCCACAATCATTTGGGGAGGGGACATGAACACTACACTCGACCCCCAGTGGGACAGGTCCAGTGCGACCCCGAGTGAGATGACCAAAGCAGGCCTTCAAATTCAGGAAATCTGCACAGCATACAACCTAATCGACGCATGGAGACTTCACTACCCAAAGGTCCGGGACTTCACGTACCACTCATGGGTCCACGGCACAGGCTCAGATTGGACTAGTTACTGGTTTGATAACATTGGTGGTACCACTTTAGAATTGTATATATTTATCATTGTGGATTTCCGAGTACAAAGTGCGTTATTGTGATCGTGTACATACCTTTGAATATTAATTATATAAAGACTGTTTTCAGTAATACAGTGTGTGGACATTCCTTTGTGGGGGTTCGGGGACTACACTGTACTTAAGAACCAGCCTGCATCACCTCCTGAGAAGCTAGGCCTTGATTGCTCTACTACGTTACCAATAATAGAGAATCTTGGCTGGGGTCCTCTGTGCCTCTCCTCTACCATATAGAGAGCGGAAGTACAGACACCCACTACCAGTCTTTACAAAGACCAACATTAGAATGGGACTATTTCCTTGGGACTATTTAACTTGGGAGGTTCAGCCAAAATGGAGGCACACACATAGCTCAGTTACAAGGAACTGAGCTATGCGGTGTAGTCTTTTGGGTGTGGCAGGCCTGAGACTACTTTACCTGGACTACCTTGGGTGTGGCAGGTCTGGGACTATTTTACCTGGACTACTTTACCTGAGACTATTTAAACCACACCCAAACAGCAGAACATGCTTTGCGTTATTCTTCTGTGGGCAACGTAACGCTCACCGTGTCCAGTTCTTTGAAGCCAGTTTACCTGAAACAAAGGACCTGCAGAGAGAGAAACAACACTACGAAATTTACCTGGAACAGTATCCTGTCTTCAATCCATCGCAGACTTCAGTTCCACTCACCTGAAGGTACAAACTCCATCATCCGGCACCGCATGCATCCTGGAATACCATAACCTGGAAAGAGGAGAAAGAAAGACAGCATTAGTAAGCGTTTACTCACGTTTCCTCCCGAATGAAGAAAGCCACACAATTCTTACCTGGGTAGTCATCTCCTGGTAAGTATAATTGCTGGAACATTACGGCGCTCGGCGAGGAACATTGCAACCTGCAAGGACAGAAGAGACACAGGTTAGCAATATAAAAGGCGAAACAGCACCGCGCATCGCGCATTACTCCCCGGTAGCATCGCGCACACTGCGCCTTCGCCTACCGGCCCATGCTCATTTTCAAACTACATGAAAACACCAAAATATCTTTCCATACCTAAAAGGAAAGAAGCAAGACATTATTATTCAAACTAAGTGGAACATAAGAACTGCATATAAAGACTGTAAAGCAGCAAACCTACGGAGTCGCAGCAGGCCTGGATTCCCACAGGAGGGGGGCTTGCACCAGTGAAGTAACTTGGTCGCTGTTCGCCCCCCACATCTATGCGCCCCTGCCACGAGGAGCAGGACTGAGAATCCATCTTTTAAAATATTAAGGTGAGGAGAGGGCCCAAGGGGGAGGAAGGAGTTGAGGCCAAGGGAGGTGGGAAAACATAAAAACAATCTGGTATTGAATCCAGCTCTCCTATATTGCAGACCCATCTTTAACCAGAGGCCTTACCAAGGTACCGGGAGAGTGTTCGAGAGTGCAAATCATCCAACCAAGGCTGGGTGGCGTCCCCGAGGAAACCAGGTGAGCATAATACTCCCTTGTATTCCCAGGAGCAGTGATACTTGCAAGGCCAAGTTCAAAGACTATTCGGATGGCAGCCAGCTTCAGTGATGATGGATGATGGGCTAACTGGGTGGGGAGGTATGGTCAAGTCCACCCACCAAGCACCTGGGGTACCACCTTGCGGGCTGCTAGCGAGTGAAATATTCCAGAAGGGTACAAGTGTGCCAACCAATTGTAAAGGGCCACGTATCAAAGAGCCCTATAGTTTGAGAGCTAATGAAATGTTGTGCAATATATGACACTGATGATGACGATGACTTGCACTAGGGGTGGGCATAGTTGTCATCCTAACAGTAGAGACCCAATCACAATTCCATCCCCCATAGAATGTATACTTAGATATTCCCCGTAGACCAACCACAATCCCACTTAGGTTTTCTTACTTTGCCACGTAATATGATGTCAGGGATGACAAGTTTTTACTATAAAATCATGTTTTTTTTTATATAAATCGCTGAGAGATCTGCTGTGAGACGTCTGTTGATGTCCGTTGTACTCCCCGTTTTAGATAATTGTTAATAAAACAGCAAACTATTTGCCAACTTCCCGAGTCTGTCTTATCCTTGATGTTCGAGCAACTTCTGCATCCCCATACAATCCCATAGAGTGCTACTTCGCTTAAAAATGGCCTACGGGTTCAGCACGAAGGCTAAAATACGAAAAATGGGAACAGAATACTCCCATTTTCAAGTTGCAGGCTATAACATTAAAACCAAAGATGAAGTTAAACCACTCGGGGTATTCTTTGATCGAAATCTAAATATGAGGGCTCAAATTAGCAGTCTGGTGTCATCAGCTGCTTACTATATTATAATATTGGTACAGTTGTGTCCATATATCCCTAGAGCTAACTGCGAGATGGAAGCAAGAACCATAACTGGATCTAAAATTGTTTACTGTAGCAGTCTTTATTATTATTATTTTTTTAATTTGGCACTAATGTGCCTTTACAAACATACATAAGATGTAAAACCAAAAACCATTTATAAAACATAACATAATACAATCAACATAGTAAACTAAAAACTTAGTTAATAAAGCAAGTCATTCTAAAAACAGCTAACTAACATGAGCTAGCTGAATTAGTTTGTTTTACTCTCTCACAGAGTTACAAAAACTGTGAGCCTTTCAGGATTAAAGATTCTTCTGTACCACATTTGCAGTTGTTGATTCATTAAAAGTTTCTTGCTTTTTAACGTAGTGCACGACAATATGTATATTTCATATCATAAGAACTTTATCCACAACATTTTTAGTCATCAATTCATTAAACCCATCACACTTCTTCACATCCTATCTCAGGGTTATGATGCCAAAAATACATAGCAGTTCTTCCTCATATTTCATCTATACTTCTTTCCTTTAGTCATTATAAAACTTAATATTCTGTTTCTGTAAATAAAAGGCTACAAACTTATTCAATTAATTTACAATCCTAGAACATACTTTTTGCACATATTGTTACCATGGGAGCATGTCCAGGACTGAACAACAATATTTGAGTACAGCTGCGCCCTCCATTAGTCATCATAATTAAGAAATTATCCTTTCCCAATCAGTCTATTACATGTCTAAACCGATTCCTCCAAATGCTGTTAATCGAGGACTCAGTTAAATGGGTCTGGATTTTTGTCAACAGACAAGTTAGTGCTAATACTAAAGGTTGCCTTGTGCCCCACAAACATTGCAGCCACAGATATTCACGTGAAGAGGGCAGATCTGCATCAAAGAAATTGCCCAGATGTATATGACGTAGAATTTCAAAGTGGTCACAATATACCACTAGATGTTTTAGTGTTTCGTCAATTGTAGGCTCTTTTCAGAATCGGCACCCTACATTCAAAGCACCCTGTTTGTTCTTATACCAATGCTTTGTCCTACCATTCGTGTGCAACAGATTTGATTTGAATCTAAGATAAAGGCTCCTTGCTTTAGCACAAGGAAAAATGATTAGATATTGCATCCTAGGCTTTTGCTTGTTGCTAAAGCATGAATGGTGCGCATATGACTTGTACGCGGCATTCGCGTCAATGATTTTATCGCAATCAAGTTAAAAGAATCGCTTTTTTAGCATGCCTGGACGCTCATAAAGATTGTTTTGCTCCATTGCTATTAAAGTCAACATGCACTGCATTTCTTTAGCACATCTCTTAATGGAAACAGGATAGGCATTTAACATAATTTTCTCGAAGTCCTCTTAAAAGGAATTAGATGGACAGCACATTTTTCCATAATTTACAATCCTCCTCCACTCTAATTTCGCGGCCAATGAGTTGAGACCCAATTCGTGGAGTATCAAAGTGTTTGGTAGGGAAGTTGGAAGCCCCAATACTACTTTCCAAATCCTTGCTTGTAGTTTATTCAATATTTTAGTAAGATCAAGCAGATACAAATCCAAACCATATAAGATCATAGGTTCTATTTTTAGGGTGTAAAACACAATGATCGGGAGTACTGAAAATTTGGAGTACTTATAATCGATGATTTTCATTTGCAAAATCATATGAACCATTTTTAAGTTTCAAGTCCTACTCCACATTTTTGTGGAGGTTGAATGGCAAAAAGGTTGTATCCCAAGTAACGAGTTTACAATACCCGTTGAATTTTGCAACCATCTATCGCCCAATTAAATCTAACCATTTTTTTTAAATTACAAAATACTATTAAATTAGATTCGGAGGGATTAGTGGCAAGATTGTGTAGCTCAGCATATGCAGAAAATAAGTGCAGTTTCTTTTGGAGGCCATAAGGTGTTCGATCAAATAAAATATCTGCAAATGCAAGCCAGTGAATCCTGGCACCACCCAACCTAACTGGAAATGTGTCTAAATTGTCCCAAATCTTATCTATATCACAAATGTAGAGATTGAAAAGAAAAGCTGCGAGCTGGCAGCCTTGTTTAACTCCATTTTCTGTTTGAATGGAATCAGTTAATCTCCCTGAGCGTGCAATACAAACTTTATAACTAGTATGATTATGTAATAAGGCTATTAACCCTAGAATGTGTTCTGGAATACCATAGGAGAGCAACGTCCGCCACAAAAATACCCTAATCACGCTATCGAAAGCGGCGGACATGTCTAAAGATGCCATGTAAATTGCCCCAGATCGTGTATGATGAGGAATTTCTAAAAGATGTGCCATAATTGTAGCGTTAAGCGTTGTGCCCATTTCTTTTCTAAAATCTACCTGATATCGAGACAAAAGCTGGTTGTCTGCTACCCATTGTTCCAATTCATGTAAAATAAGGGTTGCAAAAACCTTAGCTGGGACGTCAATGAATGAAATAGGTTGATAATTGCAAGGATCATCAATAGGTCCCTTTTTATGTATGGGTACAATGATAGCAGTAAGCCAGGATTCCGGTATGATTTTAGTTTAGAAGATCAAATCAAATCTGGGTTTCAACATTTTGGCCCAAAAACATGGATCGTCTTTTAAAAGACAAGGTAGTAACCCATCTGGCCTTGCAGCCTTCGAATAAGTTAGTTTCTTTATAGCCCATTTCAAATCATCCAAACTCCATGGACATTTCAAGGGGATCGTTTTAGTGAGCACCATAATGTCAAAGGAAAGGAAGCCCTTCAGAAGGGCTTATTTTTCCCCCCGACATACCTCATCCAGACATCCCCTGGAATAGCCACTTCAAAATCAGTTAATGGGGGACTACAAGGATTTTGCAATAAAGCCCATATATCTTTGGTTTTGCGCTTGTAAAGCAATGCGATCATTTTTTGGTTATCAGCCAATGCTCGTGCCTTTTTTTACCTTTTTAAGATAGTTTTTATATTGAGAGCAAATTTGTCTTTTAGTATTGCAAAATGCTGCCATGTTTGGTTCTTCCCTTTTGGCTCTTCTAATCTCAAAATTGCACTGTTTTTTAAGTGCAGCAATCTCAGTTAAGTATGTATTTGGATGAAGGGTGGTCTGTGTAACGTGTTTGTGTTGAGCAAGCTGATGCAAATGATCTTGTATCATGGCGGTATACCACTTAACTATGCTTTGGTTTGCTAGGGTGGTTAGGGACCTGAAGATCACTGATCCAAACATCTCGATTTACCAAAAGTAAGGATCCCAGTTTAGGATTCCACCTAATCGAATGTGCATGTCTATCGACTTCCACTAGAGACAACATATTAGCTCTCAAAAAAGCTTCTAAAAGCATGTGATCACTCAGGCCCAAGTTAATTATATGAGTCGATCTACTTATTCGGACCAAATTGTTAGATGCAACTATGTAGTCAATCAAAATTTGAGCGGTACCTCTCCTCCAAGTATGGTCAGGTTGGTCGTTGGCGAAGGGGATTATCTGGATATGCCATTCAGCCAAAAAGTTTGCCCAAATTACGGTTGCATTATGCCTATGCTGGAAGAGGTTTACAATACCACAGTCTTTTAGAATGGAAATGAAATCTCCAATAATCATCTCATAGTGAGGATTTCGTAGAAAGGCTTTGCATAGAATCACATCTAGATCACCTATGATGGCTTCCTGAGACCGGGTGTTATGGTTCCAATACAGGTTAATAATTAAAAGGGAAAACTGGAATTCCAAGATGGCCGCCGGCACAGTGTAGACGTGCCGACGGCGCTCCCTGGACCCGACTGTAGAAGGTGCCCACCACCCCATCAGCGGTCCCCCGCTAGATAGCGAGGAAATCCCTGTGGGGTTGCAGAGAAGAGTGGAGACCCAGGAGAGCTGCCCGGATCCTCTACGGCAGCTTCTGGACTTCGGTGTTGGAAGAGGTGGTAGCCCCCCGGGTTGCGAATTGAACAGAGCGGCTGCGCAGGTGTGCAACGGCCCTTCGAGTGACCTTGGAGCTTGGGGCTGCGGGGTGAGGCTGACGCCCAGAAGCTGGAGGAGCGGTCGGGAAATCGCCCGGCGTGTGCTGCTCAGCAACGGGGAGCCCACGAGGGGACGCGGGCAGCCCAACATAGGAGCGAGAGTGGGGCGGGAGCGGCCTGGTGTGCGGCCCGCCCCCGCCTGTTCATCTGCGACACCCGGATCCCCGCCCCGCTGGTGGTCCCTCGGAGCTTGGGCCGGCATAGAGAGGCAGACGCCCCGAGGCTCAAGAAGCGGTCGGGAAACCCCCCGGCGTGTGGTGCTCTTTGACGGGGTGCCTGAGAGGGGACGCGGGCGGGCCGACATTGGAGCGAGAGTGGGGCGGAAGCGGCCTGCCCCATCTGTGCATCTGCGGCACCCGAACAAGGGCAACATTTCTGAGGCGGCCAGGAGGCCCCGAACTGCGGGGAAACCCACTCTCTGCCGGGGCTGTCTGGGGGGAGAAGGCAGTGACGAGCGGCTTGAGACTCCCGAGCGAGAAACGCACGGCATCTCCCTGGACTCGTCAGAGCGGGAGGTAGGAAAAGTAAACAGAAACAAGGGGCCCCCCTCTGATCCTAGATCTGTGTGGCCTACCCCCTTTGCGAGGCCCAGGACAGGCCGAGGGCTGCGCCCTTACCCCCCCCGGAGTGGCGCGATCGCTTGGTGATGGGGGTGCCGGGGAAGGGGGAGCAGAGCAGGACAGAACTCTCGCTGGGTGGGAGCACTGGCACCCCATTAACAACTCCAACCAGACCACAGAGGGAACCCTGTCCGTCCTACAGCCCGGCGGAGCCTAGTGTTCAGCATAGGGCAGCTGGCTGCTTGGAAGGGGGGAACCTTCACTACTTGCCGGCAGTGCAGCTCAGTGGCAGCTGAGGGGCGAAGCCTTGGAGTGAGCTTATAGGCCTGCCTCCGGTAGATCAGTCCGGCCTCAAGGAAGGGATACGCCGGCGACATGTTTACTAAACTCAAAGGGAAAGGGGGGCAAGGGCTGCAAGCTACAGAGGAAACTCAGGGCACCCTCCACGCGATGTGGCCAGCGCGAAATCCAAAGGAAGGACCCGGAGCTCCCGGAGGGTCGGCGGGAGAAGCAAGCACCCAAAACGAGCCAGAGGACGTGGCGATAATGCCCAGACGGGAATTCCTAGGAGAGTTACAGGCCCTACAAGTAAATTTAGCAAAGACATTTCAGGGGCAGTTCCAGCTGATGCTGTCTGACCTTAATGAAGCAATAGGAGAGATGAAACAAGAAATGAGGCAACTAGGAGAAAAAACAGACACTCTGGAGAAGGGCCTCCAAGAAATAGACAAAGACACTACAGCGAACAGCGAAGCAATTCAGAGGTTGGATACAGCTACTAGATATCTTGAAATCCAGCTGGAGGATTTGGAAAATAGATCACGTAGGATCAATATCAGGGTGAAAATGTTGCCGGAGTCGGTGCCCGATAAAGACTTGAAAGTGGCGCTCCAAGGCATTTTCGCGGACATTCTAGAAGAGAGTAGCCCTGAGGCGATAGAGCTTGATCGTGTTCAGAGTTGGCCGGGCAGCCAAGAGCCGGATGGCGAGGCCAAGAGATGTCTTAGCAGCATTCGATAGGTACACTCAGAAGGAGGCGGTCCTCAGGGCGGCGAGACAGCGTGAACCCATCATGTTTCAGGGGCAACAGATTGCGCTATTTCAAGATCTGGCGAGTAGCACACTTGTGAAGTGAAGACAAATGAGCCCGCTGCTGCTAAAGGTCCTTAATGAGAAAGTAATACGATACAAATGGACCTTTCCGTTCGGGCTGCTGTTTGAATGGGAGGGTTCCCAGAGGCGGATCACTTCTCTACAAGAAGGGGCAGATCTCTTGCGCATGGACCTGGAGGACTCCCCTTCGGAGTCGGGCCGGGGGAAACGAGTGGCCGACCAAGACCGAGACCATGGGAGTGGTCAACGGTTAGAGACAAAAGAAGAAGAGGAACAAGAAGTGGCGATCCACAGAAAATAGGAAAACTGGGGGACGCAGGAAGTGGTTCTCCGGCGAAGTCTTGAGTTGCTACGGTGGCTTTAGGGGTGGTGGGCCTCTATAAGGATACGGGAAGCTAGGGGTTTCCATGCGGAGCAACCATGTTGGAATCAGTAAGGGCGAAGATGCCCGAGTTAGGAGTGGAGAGAATGCGGGAAGGTATCATCCTTCAGGAGGGGGAGGGAGAGAGGGGGAGAAGGAGGGGAAGAAGGGGGTTGGCAACGAGCTGCTGACAGGGGGGAAGGGCAGAAGAGCACCTCCACATAGGGGCAATCTCTCTTTGATCGAGATCTTCTCAAGTGTCTGACGCATAATGTGAGGGGTTTGAATACCCCTCTTAAGAGGAAGAAACTGGAACTCTTCACGCAGAAGGAAGGACGGATATAATAGGGCTTCAGGAGACACACCTTATTTATAGGGATCAGGGCAGATTGAAACTGCGTGGTTATGATCGGATTCTCCACGCTTCGGGGCAAACTAAGGCAAGGGGGGTGGCCCTGGCTATTAAAAACACGGTTGATTTTCGAATCTCTGATATTACCAGGGACAAAGAAGGAAGGTACATTGTGGTAAAGGGGAGACACGATGAGGCCCCATACACATTAGCAGTGGTCTACGCACCCAATTCTGGTCAGGAGCAATTCTTACATCGAGTGCTAAAGGTACTGGAAGAACATGCTTGGGGTCATATTGTTTTATTGGGAGACTTAAATATAGCCTGGGATAGGGAGAGGGACAGAGCTGGAAATCAGAGAGACGGGGGGGAGGGGGTGCGCAGTAATGTCCACGATTCTGAAAAACAGGATTGGTAAGATGGGGTTCCGGGATGCATGGAGGGAGATAAAGGGAGATGAAGAGGGTTACACCTTCTTGTCGAGGGTCCATGGCTCACAATCCAGAATCGACTATGCATACGGGAGGCACACACAGAACCCATAGGGATTGCGGACAATAAAACGGTCATGGCTGTGCTGGATCTGGGTCGGAGGGCGAGAGGAGTTTGGGGATGGAAAGTCCCGGGGGCCATCCTGAGGGATTCAGAAGCTCGGGGAATACTTGAAGAGAAGATTAAGCTTTTTTTCGCCACCAACAGGATACAGGAGAGGGTATTAGATGGGACGCCTTCAAGGATACTCTCAGGGGAGAAATAATCGCATTGTCTGCTTACCGAGCGAAGTTGAAAACATTGGAATGTCAATTGGAAGCGGAGGTGGAAGCGGCTAGACAGGCAGCGGGGGGCACCCCCTCCAGGAGAGCGATGCGTGAATATAGGAAGGCGGTGGGACAACTAGAATTATTGCGGACCAAAAAAGCAGAGGGGGAGCTTCTAGCAGTGAGGCAAAAATATTATGCAAAGGCCAATAAGGCAGACGCCCTTTTGGCGCGCCTCCTGAGGGTCAAAAAGACGAGGAACGCCATTTCGGCGCTGCAATTAGGTCCAGGTGATCGGATTACTAGACAAGACGACCTGCAGGAGGCCTTAGCGCAGTTTTATGATTCCCTGTATGCCTCCCACCATCCCCAGATTGATAAGCAGGAATCATTCCTTCAGAAGGTTTGGCTGCGAGAAATAAGCATGGGTCTGGCATGGATTCACATGCTCATGAATATTCCCCGTCATCAGGCCGGGAATCCTCGGTATAGAAAAAAATCAGTATCAGTTTCGTTTCTGATCTGTCTTTCTTAGTAGTAACCAATCATTGGTCTCTGGGTCATACTGCCCCCAGCCAATGACTGCCCTCTCGCTAAGCCCCGCCTCCGGCAGCCATCCTCAGATTTGGTAGCACGTAAAGTGTCAGTATGACCAAGTGAAGAGCCGCAGAGGGGTAGGCGGGAGGGTTCGCATGAATAAGAGAATACATAGCAGTAAACACATGCACAACCACGGGAGGTGGCAACAGGCTCAACATTAAGCAATACAACAACTCAACATTTAAGCAACTCTTACCTCCTCACCAGGCTCACCTTAGGCGAACAGGTTGCGCAGCACTGCTTGGCCGACCCTGGACTCCTACCTGGAGTCCCGATCGAAGCAGTAGAAACTTGTGAAGGTGTGCGTCGACCTCCTCGTCACAGCCCTGCAGATGTCCAGCAGGGGCACACCAGACAGGAACGCCGTGGTAGCAGCAATCGCTCTGGTCGAATGGGCTCTCGGACAGCCGGGCAGCTGTCGGTTTGCCAACCGGTGACAGTACATGATGCAGCCGGAGAGCCATCTGGAAATGGAAGTCTTCGAGGGAGCCTTCCCTTGATTCACAGTCCCAAAGTTCACAAACAGCTGTGACGTCTTCCGAAAACTCTTCGTGCGGTCCACGTATAACTTCAGCGCTCTAGCTACATCCAGCGAGTGCAAAGTCCTCTCGGCCGGCGACGGGAAGAAAACTGGTAACACCAAGGGCTCGTTGAGATGGAAGTCCGACGGCACCTTGCGCATAAAGGATCGGTGTGTCCACAGCACCAACCTCGTGTCATGAAAAGTTAAGTATGGAGGCTTGCAAGATAGGGCCTGGATCTCTCCCACTCGTCGTGCGCAGGTGATGGCCATGAGGAAAGCTGTCTTCCATGACAGGAACTTCAAAGGCGGCGAATGCATAGGCTCGAATGGGGCCCCCATGAGCTTGGTCAGCACCACATTAAGTTCCCACGCCCGGGCAGGAGCCTTCACCGGCGGGAATGATCGGAATAGTCCCTTCATGAATTCTTTCACCAGGCGATGAGACCACAAGGACGCCCGACCCGTCGTCCTGGTATATCGGGAGATTGCAGCCAGATGTACTTTGATGGAGGCGTGAGCCAGTCAAGCTTTGGCCAGCGACAGTAGGTACGGCAGTACTTGAGGGGCTGTAATCCGCAGAGGGTTAATCTTCTGTGCACGGCACCAGACAGAGAACCTCTTCCATTTATTTTCGTAGCACTTGAGTTGAGGACGCCCTGGCCTTTGCAAGAACCTCTCTGCAGTCGGCCGGGATGTCGTACCCTCCAAACTCTAGTGCTGCAGGAGCCAGGCCTGCAAGTTCAGCGACTCCGGGTTGTGGTGAAGAATGGCGCCTCCTTCTCTGGAGAGAAGGTCTGCGTCCGTCGGCAGCTTGACTGGTGAGGACGTTGACAAGTCCAGAAGGTCCGGGGACCAGATCTGTCTCGGCCACGCCGGTGCGACGAGGATCATCCTGCACCGGGACCTCTTGAGCTGGTTGATGAGCCGGAGCAGCAACGGCAGAGGAGGGAACGCATACAGAAATAGGCCGTCCCAGGGGAACGAGAAAGCATCGCCCATGCTCCTCGGCTGGGGGAACCTGCTGGCGAACCTCCGGCACTTGGAATTTGTCGCCGTTGCAAAGAGATCGATTTGGGGTTCGCCCCATCGTCGGAAGAGTCGATCCACTTGATCCTGGCGTAGTTCCCACTCGTGGCACGAGCGCAGCTCCCTGCTGAGTGAGTCGGTGATCGTGTTTTTTATACCTGCCAGATAAAGAGGCACCAGAAACATCCCTTGGGCGACGGCCCAATGCCACAGATCCTGGGCTTGCTTGGATAGGGCCGGGGACCTGGTTCCGCCCTTCTTCTGGATGTAGAACATCGTGGTGGTGTTGTCGGTGAAGATCCTCACCACCTTGCCCTTGAGGGACGGAAGAAAGGACCTGAGGGCCCAGAACACCGCGCGGAGCTCCAAGATGTTCTCCTCCGGGAGCCAAAGGCCTCTCGCGTGAAGATCTCCAGAGTATGCTCCCCAACCTTCCAGGGAGGCGTCCGTCGTCACCGTCACCTGGTGATCTGGGGTCTGAAAGTCTGTGCCCGCCGACAGATGCGAGCGGGTACCCCACCACTGGATCACCTGACGGAACGTCTCGTTGAGGGATCCTGTCCTCGAAGCTGCCCGTCGATTGGATCCAGCGGGCGTCGAGGGACTCCTATAAGGGTCTCACCCGAAGCCTGCAAAGGCGCACCAGATAAATGCAGGAGGACATCATCCCGAGGAGGGACTTGATAGATCTTACCCTGGCCATGTCCGTGGCCAGCAGACGCTGCAGCTTGCCCAGAATGGTCCTTTCCTCCGACGGCGAGGCCAGCAGCGCCACTGTGTCGAGCTTGGCTCCCAGAAACAGGGCGACTTGCGATGGAAACAGGTGGGATTTTGGAAAGTTGATGGAGAATCCCAGGTCCGTGACCAGCTGGACGGTCTTCGCAGTGTGCTCCACGGCGAGCTCCCTTGTCCTTGCCCGGATGAGCCAGTCGTCCAGGTAGGGGTGGACGTGGATCCCCTGTAGGCGCAGCCGCGCCGCCACCGGTGCGAGGCACTTGGTGAACACCCTGGGTGCCGACTTCAACCCGAACGGGAGGGCCTTGAACTGGTAGTGCCGCCCTTGGACCACGAACCTGAGGAACTTTCGGTGTCTTTTTAGAATGGGGATGTGGAAGTACGCATCCTCCAAGTCCAACGACGACAGGAAATCGTCCTCCTCCAGCTGTCCCAGCACATGTCCATACGGTGACCATACGGAACTTCTGTGCCTTGATGTACTTGTTCAGTCATCGTAGGTCCAGAATGGGGCGTCATCCTCCCGTCTTCTTCTTTACGAGGAAGTACCTTGAGTAAACTCCGGAGCCCCGAAGCCTCTTTGGGACGAGCTTGATGGCACCCTTCTTGAGCATCGCCCTTACTTCCAACAGTAGTTGAAGGACGCGATTTTCCTTCCTGGCCACGGGTGGAACGCGAGGGCACTTCTTCTGAAACTCGAGGGCGTGCCCTTGGGCCAGGGCGTCCAGCACCCAACGGTCGGTGGAGATGGACTCCCACACGCTGACGAACCTCGCCAGCCGGCCTCCCACCGGGGTGCTTTGGTGGGGGCCCAACCCCACGGTCGGTTCAATCTTGTTTGGAGGCCGCCTTGCCCCCTTGAACTCCTTATCGACGACGACAGGCACCACCTGACTTGCCACGTCCCCTGTAGGCTTCCTGGGACGAAGATCTTGCCGCTTGGCAGTAAGTGGAGGAGCCACTGCCGGATCCCTTGGAGGCACCTTGTCTGCCTCTGGAGCTGCGAAAGGACGGCCTCATTGTTGGAGCACTCCCAGTGCCCGGGCAGTCTCTGTGTCTGTCTTAATGGCCTGAAAGGACTCATCAACCGCCTTCCCAAACAGGTTGTTCCCGTCGAAGGGCATGTCCAAGACCTTGGTTTGTACGTCCTGGCGGAAATCCGTGGCCTTGAGCCATCCTCGTCGTCTCAAGCAAACGCTGTTGCCCAACTGACGGAAACCGGTGTCGGCGATGTCATTTGCCACCGTGATGGCGTGGTCCGAAGCGATCTCCCCCTCCTGTAGGATTTCAAGGGCCTCAGCCCTTTTGGCGTCCGGAAGGAAGTCTAACAGAGGGGCGATTTTGAACCACAACTCCCTGTCGTAGCGGGCTACGATAGCCAGGGCGTTGGCCGCCTTGATAGTCGTCGCTGCGGATCAGATGACCCGTCGCCCCATCGTGTCCAGCTTCCTGCCCTTGCCATCCGGTGGGGAAGTTGATGTCGAGGCCGATGCCCCCCCAGCTTTCTTCTTTTCCGCCGCCGAGACGACTGAATCCGGGGTAGGTTGTGCTCAAAGGCACAAGGGGGCAGCGTCGGGGACCCAGTACTTCTTCTCGTACCGGTCCCTCTTTGCCGGCGCCGTGGCAGGGTTCTTGAGGAGGGCGAGCCCCTCATCCCAGATGTCATCAAGAAGCGGTACAGCGAGGACCGTCTTCCTTTTAGCCTCGTGCCGTTGGTAAAGGAACCCTTCTTTCTTCTTTTCTTCTGGGCAGAGATGAAAAAGCTCGGATGCCCTGGAAATCATGGCATGAAAGGATCCAATCTCGTCGGGCGGGGACGCCCGAGCAGGGGGCGACGGGGGACACGTCCTGTCGTCGCCTCCGTCGTCATCTGTACCTGTCGTAGCTGTGTCCGTGCCTGTATCATCCCCGTGGGTAGTAGACCAGGGGGGGGAAGGCATAGCAGGCCGCAGAGGTGGCGTAGGATGCGTCCTCCTCCTCTTATGCGGTGGACTCTCCGAAGGTCCTAGCTCCGGTTCCCCCGTCGGGTCTGGCTCAGGTACCTCCGTCGGGGGAAGGGGCAAGCTTGTCCTTATCTCTGAGCATAAGGACTGAATCGCTGACAAAATGGCCGCCGAGGTGTCCTGCGGCGCCGGAAACGACGGGCGCGAGGGCTCTTGAGGAGCCTTGTCGGTGACACCGTCGCTCTCGTCGTCGCCCTCGTCGGGATCCCTCCCGATGGGCTGGGCCTCTTCCACGACTTCGATGAGCTCTTCTTCAGAGGTCGTGTCCGTATCCACGATGGCCATCAGCCCCTCCCCCACATTCTCCAACGAGGACTTCGTGGGGGTCTTCTCAATGGGCCTGAAAGACGACTCCCTCTGTGGTGGCAGGGAGACGCTGGGTCCTGAGGGTGCCTCCACTGGTGTAGCCTACACAGGCTGAGCCAGGGCCGCGGCGACATCCTCAATCGAGGTCTTAGCAGGGTGAATTAAGGCCATCGCCACCTTCTGGACGCCTGTGGCCTTCACCTTGGGGGGAGGGTCCGAGCCTCGCTCCCCCTCTGCCGGAATCTTCGATATCGACCGGGGCCTCACCAGAAGCTTCGCCGGGTTCTCGGACTTCCTCTTACCCGAGCCAGGGCGTTGGCTCGTGGTTGATGGCGCCGGGGAGGATGCGCCCTGCCTGGCAGCCAAGGAGCCCGACTGTTCGGCGCTCCCGGTGCCTGTGGACTCGCGGTGCTTAGCCTTTTGTTGGGCCCCCGTCGCCGGGGCACCCTCACAGGACTTAGAAGACCGCTCGGACTTCTTTTTCTTCTTCTCGCCTGACGGGCTCTTCCCTTCCAGCCAGTTGGCGAGACGGAGGTGGCGATCCTTCATGGTTCGCTCCGATATGTCCCCACAAAATGCACAGTCCTTCTCCTTGTGCGTCTTGTCCTCATGGAGACAGTAGAGGCATAACGAATGCTCGTCCTCCTTGAAAACATTCTGAAGCTGGCATCCAGGGCAGGTCCTGAACAGCTTCCCGGGCGTCGAGCTTCCTTTCTCCTGAGCCATGTCCGGGGTAGGCCTCGGAACTTCTGGAATCCTCCAAAAGCGCAACTCGACGAAATCTTCACCCTTGAGGGGCGTAGAAAACTCTGAAACGGATCCCCGTTGATCGGATGTAGAAACAGTGGAGCTTGAGGCTCTATTTAACCGAAAAATGAGAAAAATCTCCTGAAAAAGCGCGAAAACGCAGCAAAAGCTCGAGAGCTACAGCACGAGGACTCCCAACACTTGAACGTGCGGTAAAGATCTGAGGATGGCTGCCGGAGGGAGAGGGCAGTCATTGGCTGGGGGCAGTATGACCCAGAGACCAGTGATTGGTTACTACTAAGAAAGACAGATCAGAAACAAAACTGAAACTGATTTTTTTCTATACCGAGGATTCCCGGCCTGACGACGGGGAATATTCATGAGCATGTGAATCCATGCCAGACCCCATGGCTGGAGAAGTAGAGATACGAAGGAAGCCCTCAACCGAGAAATCTCAGAAGAGGAGGTCAGAGGGGTTATCAGGGCTCTCCCGGCGCATAAGGCACCCGGTCCGGATGGCTATACCGCCGCTTTTTATAAATTGTTTATCTCTCAGATAGCCCCGCACTTAACATCGCTATATAATTCATTTCGGCAGACAGGTCGAATTGCTCCATCCATGGAGGAAGCCAAGGTTACCCTCATCCTTAAAAACCACATAAAAACCCTGAGGAGAGAGCTTTGTATCGCCCCATAGCCCTAATTAATATTGACGCGAAGATTTACACTAAGATCTTGGCGAACAGACTCGATTCTATCCTCCCGTAACTGATTCACCCGGATCAGGCAGGGTTTATTAAAGGCAGGCAAACCGCAGACAATATTAGGAGAGTGGCCCACATAGTCGAAAAAGCACAGAAGACGAGCACTCGCGCAGTCCTAGTAGCACTGGACGCGGAAAAAGCTTTTGACCGCGTGGATTGGGCTTTCCTGTTTCGGGTAATGGAAAAGATGCGTTTCGGAGGTGAGTTCCTGACGACGGTCTGGGCTAACTATCAAGCTCCATCCAAACTAATGGTAAACGGCACGGCCTTAAAACAGGTATGATTGCAGAGGGGAACTAAACAAGGTTGTCTGCTTTCCCCAATCTTATACGCGATCTATTTGGAACCGCTTCTACAAGCAATAAGGGAAACTGCGGAAATCCAAGGCATCCCATTTGGGGGCGAGCAACAGAAAGTCGCAGCTTTTGCTTACGATATGCTGCTTATGCTGACAGCGCCAAGGGAATCATAAGCTTTTGGTGAAGCCTTGGGCTTGAAGATCAACGCCAACAAGTCAGAGGTGTTAAATTTAACATTAGGGGCGACGGAGCGGGACAGGCTGAGGGAGAGCACCCTTTTCCAGTGGAGCCTAGGGGGGGATTCGGTACTTGGGGGTGAAAATCACGGCGTCCCTTGCGGGCTGGTATGGGGCTAATCTCCCCCCCCTTCTTAAAGCAATTCAGAAAGACTTCCAAAGGTGGTAAGGCCTCAGGGTGTCATGGATTGGGCGGTTAGCCGCGGTAAAGAGGGTCACTCTCCCGAGGCGGTTATATTTATTCCAGGAGATTCCGGCAAGCTTCTTTAAAGAATTGGAAGCGCTGACTAAGGGTTTCATTTGGGAGGGGAAAAGACCTAGGGTGGGAATGAGGCTTTTGATGGAGGCCAAGTGGGAGGGCGGTTTGGCCTTGCCGAACTTCAGGCGGTATTACGAAGCAACCCAAATCCGCATCATCAGGGAGTGGCTGAGGGGAGAGGAGGAAGTGCATGGCAAGATATGGGCGAGGATGAACAGAGCAGTGGTGCACCGTAATTTAGCGGAGGTGTTGTGGCTCCCTAAGTCGCATAGACCCCGGCATCTGTATGAGAGTTCTATTACCAAACTTATGGCCGACACTTGGGACAGGTTAGCGGGGTCTGAGGGGATTATCACTGTTCCTTCTCCTTTCACGCCCATCTTCGAGAATAGAGATTTCACCTCAGGTCTAGAAAGGGGAGTATTTGTTAAGTGGCGTGAAGGAGGCTGTAAAAAGCTGGCTGATATGTTTCGAGGAGGGGAATTGTTATCTTTCTATGACTGCAAGAGGGAATTCGCGGTACAGGAGGGAGAAAGGGTGCGCTATGCGCAGTTACAGCATTGGCTTCTAAACCGAGGGGTTAAATTGGCAGCCACACGGGAGCCCACGCATTTTGAGAAATTTCTTCTAACTAACGATGGAGCGAAAGGCCCCATATCCAACATTCACAAAATCTTAGATAGAGACAATGCAGGCACGCACTGGACCTATATGAGGGACTGGAATTGAATCCTAGGGTGAGAGATTGCCAGGGTGGAATGGGAGAAACTATGGAGGAGGATACCCAAACTGGCTAAAGCGTCCCATTTGCAAGAAATCTGGCATAAGATACTATTCGGGTGGCATTACACCCCGGTCCGACTTCACAGGATGTTCCCAAAAAAGTCAGAGAAATTCTGGAGGGGCTGTGGGATGGCGGGGTCAACAGAACACATTTGGTGGAATTGCCCCTTGACTGAGCCTTTCTGGGAGGAGATACGAAAGGCGCAGGAGCAGGCCTTTGGGGAGGTAGACGAAAGGACGCGAGCGCAAATCCTCGGGGGAGGGAAACCCGAGAGGAAGGGAAAAGGCTAAAACTATACTGGTTCTGGCAGCTATGTTGTTAATAGCCCAGAGATAGAGGGGCCCGGAGGTGCCTAAGTGTCAGGAATGGTATCGGAAGATCTGGGAAATAGCGGCACTGGAATGGATTATGTTCGCCATGAACAATAAAGTGCAGAACTTTGCAGCTGAATGGGGAGAGATTATTAACTTTAAGGACGACTTTAGGGTAATGTGGTGGCCGCAGCGCTTGAGACTATTGGACCTACAATGAGCGTGGGGTGTCTGCCCGATAGGACGGTGATTTGGGAGGTTTTCGCTCGTTCCGTGGGGGGATGGGGTTGGGGGAGGGATGGGGCTTGGAGGGACTGTTTCTTTTATTTGTTGGTTATGTTATAAAATTCAATAAAAAGAGTTTAAAAAAAAAGTGAAAACGGTTTACATATCAGCTTAATGACTAAAAGTTCATCAGAAGCGGAGATCAAACTTAAAGTCATACGTAAGCTGTTATTAACCAGTATTGCTAGGCCAACTAATGGTCTACCTAGAACTCCACATTTGGCTGATTGACAAAAAGAAGTGAATCCATCTAGAGTCACATGCTGGACAGCCATAGTTTTGTAACGCTCACCTGATTCCCGTAGAGGCGCCGGTCTTGACTGGGCGTATACCGTATCTTCAAAGGTGATGTGTAACACACGGCTGGCTCTTTGGGCTGGACCTCTGGGCACTGTATGTCTGACTCGAAGGGTAAGATGTCTGCAGATAGAAAATATGGGATTAATGAACTGGGTTATTGAATGTCTCTCTCTTCTTCCCTTTCTCTTCTCCTGTAGAACCCCGAAGGTTAACGCTCTCACCTTAAGTAAGTGAACGCCGTGCTCTCCATCTGCCTCGGGGCAGGGTGCTGTAACCAGTTTCTTCACTGGATAAGGGGAGCAGGCCTCTTGACTTCAGAGGACTGCTGTCCATCGTTTACTGCACGAACGGTAAGTTTTGAGTAATTCTAATGTCTTTAAAGTCTTTAGTAATGATGTCTCTTGTTTTGCAGGGTTCCGGAGATGGCGGATGACGGGCTGAAGTGAGTTGAAGATGGAGCCCGTGTGATGAATGGAAGCGCCTCGAAGCACGTAAGTAAGCGCTTGTTGCCTGCTTCACGATGCGCTCTAACTGTCTTTTTATTTTGCAGGTACAAGTTCGGAGCGGCTGCAGGGTGCCGGAATACCCACTGGGTTAGATGTGGAAAGGAGTAATGGCACGTGAGTATTAAAGTTCTCCAATGTCTTTAAACGCACCTCTGTTTTGTCTTTCAGATGCGGGATGCAGCGCCGAAGGCCTCCGCAGCGTGCGAAGAGCTGGTAAGCTTTTGTCTTTCAGATGCCGGAATGCAGCGCGAGGCGTTGGTGACAGCCGATGGACCAGGTAAGTGAAGCGCTGTCACTGAAGACCGTAATGCTAACCTGTTCTTTCTTGTCTTTATAGGTGTTGCTGAAGACTGGATTCAGGATGGTAAGCCTTTTTCCTTAGGCCTAGGATCTGATGCAGAAGACACGATGAGCGTTCTGCTGCAGAGGATGCAGAATAACGCAAAGCAAGATTCATCCATCGGGTGTGGTTTAAATAGCCTCCTGTAGTGCTTAGATGTCTCCTTCCACAGCCACGCCTAGGTAAGAAAAGAGTACCTGCTTTCCAGAAGAGTTCCAGTGTTCTGAACCTAGGGAGTGGCTCCTGCCCCACCCAACAGGAAAAGTAGTTCCAAACAGAAGAGGATCAGAGGCTCAACTGGCAGGCAAGTAAGCAGCATGGTCTGCTGCAGGTAAGTCCACCCAAGCATTATGAGCCCGGCGCTTCCAGCACTGGGACTGGGCATATTTATGAGCCTGGTGCCACTGGCGCCAGGACTGGGTCCAAAAGGTCCCAATTGGGACTGGTTGGCACTCGGAACCTGGGTTATGGATCTGCTTCCAAGGGAGTTGGGAAAACCCTGACCTTTTGGAAGCAGAGATCATGACAGTACCCCCCTCAAGGCCCCTCCCAAACCGGGCTTCTCCGGAGGTTTTGGCGTGTCAGGAAATGTTCGGTGAAATCTTTTGATTAGGCGAGGAGCGTGGACATATTCAGCAGGTTCCCAGGATCTCTCTTGGGGGCCGTAACCTTTCCAGTCAATTAGGTAAAATAGTTTAGATTTGGAGATCTTGGAGTCCAGAATGCTTTTGACTTCAAACTCGAGTTCTCCATCAACTAGGATGGGTTTTGGAGATTTAGTTAGTCGGGTTTGAGGTTGCACGGGTTTTAATAGAGAGACGTGGAAGACCGGATGTATCTTCATGTGCGGGGGCAAGTCCAACTTGACCGCTACTGGGTTTACTATGGTAGTGATGGAATAGGGACCAAGGTATCTTGGGTTGAATGTGCGTGGCCCTTTTAGAGGTAGATGTTTGGTGGATAACCAGACTTGATCCCCTATTTGATATTGAGGGGCTTCCTTCCGATGTTGATCTGCTCCTTTCTTGTATTGTTCTTTAGCCCTTTGAAGGTGCGAAACAGCTTCCTTAAAGGCTTGGGTGATTGTAGAATGCAGGTAGTCTACTGCTGGTGTTTCAAGATCTTGGAGGGGATCCAACTCCGAGGTTCGAGGGTGACTGCCGTATAAAAGAAAAAACGGGGTTTTCCCAGTTCCCGAATGGACAGAGTTATTGTAGGCATATTCGGCTATCCAAAGGATGTCTTTCCAAGTTTTTTCAGTTTGTTGCATCATGCAGCGTAAATACTGTTCCAGAGTTTGATTGGTCCTCTCGGTTTGTCCGTCGGTCTGAGGGTGGTGACTGGTCGATAGTCTCACATCAATTTGAGCCGACCGACAGCAACTTCGCCAAAAATGAGAAATAAATTGACTACCTCGATCCGAAATTAGAACCGAAGGAAAACCGTGCAGTCGGACGATGTTTTTGAGAAATTCTCGGGCCAGAGTTGCTGCTGTTGGCAAGCCTTTGAGCGGAATGAAATGCGCCATCTTGGAGAATAAGTCCACGATTACTAGAATCGTATTATATCCGGAGCATGGAGATAGATCGGTGATGAAGTCCATAGAAAGCGTATGCCAAGGGCGAGGTGGGATGTCAATAGGGCGTAAGAGGCCTGCTGGTCTTTCCTTTTGACTCTTGTTTTGGGCGCATACTCCACAGGACATTATAAAGTCTCTGATATCTTTTTTCCAAGACGGCCACCAGAAGTAGCGCTTGATCTTTTCTGAGGTCTTGGCCATACCGGGATGTCCTTCCATTAAAGAATCGTGATAACAAGAGATTACTTTTTTCTGTAAATCTGTGCTGGGCAGGTATAATCGTTCTTGGAAATACAATAAGTTGTCCTTTACTGCAAAGTCCTTTCCCTGCAGATGCCAATTCTGTATGTCTGCTGGAGTTACAAGTTGCCTGGCTTTATCCTTAACTTCCTCTATGGATTGTGTGGCGATTACACCCAGAATTCTTTGTTCGGGAATGATTGGTACAGGTTTAGGGTTGATCAAGTGTTCTTCCACTCCCATCCGAGAAAGGGCATCAGCTTTACCATTTTTTGTACCAGGTCGATAGGTAATTATGAAGTCAAACTCGGCAAAGAATAATGCCCAACGGAGTTGTCTAGAGGATTGGGCTTTTGCGGTTTTCAAATATTGCAGGTTTCGGTGATCCGTAATCACAGTAACGGTGTGGCAGGCCCCCAGCAGATAATGCCGCCAAGCCTTAAAGGCAGACTTGATAGCCAGAAGTTCCTTGTCAGTAATCGTGTAATTGATTTCAGGAGGCGAGAATTTGCGGGACCAAAATGCCACGGGATGTAACTGATTGGTTACCGGGTCCTTTTGTGATAGAACTGCCCCCATGGCAAGGCTTGAAGCATCAGTTTCCACGATGTAGGGGAGTTCGGGGCGAGGGTGTTTTAAGATTGGTGCAGAGATAAATTTAGTCTTCAAATCCTGGAAAGCTTGTTCCGCCTCGGTAGACCATTCAAAACGTTTGTTTTTCTTTAACAAGGCAGTGATGGGCTGACTATTCGAGAAAATTCGGGGATAAACCTGCGGTAAAAGTTAGCGAAGCCTAACATGCTTTGCACACCTTTTACGGAGGATGGTGATGGCCATTTGAGAACTGCATCAACCTTCTTTGAATCCATACGCACTCCGCCAGGTGATAATATGAATCCCAAGAATTCAACTTCAGTCACGTTGAAAACACATTTTTCCAACTTAGCGAAAAGTTTGTGTTGACGCAATCTTTCGAGGACCATTTTCATGTGTTTCCGATGTTCAGATTCCGATGAGGAATAAACGAGGATGTCGTCAATGTAAACAACAACACACACATCTATGAGCTCTCTGAGGACATCGTTCATAAAATATTGAAAGGCGGCCGGGGCATTGCAAAGTCCGAAGGGCATGACCTGATATTCAAATAGCCCATATTTGGTGCGGAAGGCCGTCTTCCATTCATCGCCCTCTTTTACTCGTACCAAGTGGTAGGCTCCTCTAAGATCCAGCTTTGTATATATGCATGCTTTTCTGACTTGGTCCAGGAGTTCAGGGATCAAAGGTAACGGATATCTATTCTTGACGGTGATCTGGTTCAGGGAGCGATAATCTATACAAGTTCTAAGGTCTCCTTCCTTTTTTGGAACGAAGAACAAAGCTGAAGAAGCAGGGGACTTGGAAGGACGAATAAACCCATTTGCCAGGTATTGATCCAGGTATTGTCGAAGGTGAAGGTTCTCAGGCTCGGTGAGGGCATAAATTCTACTACAAGGAGGAGTAGATCCAGGTATCAGGTCTATCTGGCAGTCATAAGACCTATGAGGAGGTAGAGAGTTAGCCTGATCCTTCCGGAAAACATCTTGGTATTCTAGGTATTCGGGAGGTAACTAGGGAGTCTCTGAAGAAATTGCTGCCAGTGCAACACCAGGTGGAAGGTGACAAGTAGACACATTCTGGAAACTGGACCGTTCTTGCTCGCCAATCGATCAGAGGATTGTGTTTCTCTAACCAAGGTATTCCTAGAATAATCTGAAACTGAGGGGCCTTGATCACATCGAACACGATCTTCTCATGGTGTCCATCTTGACTTACTAGCGTCACTTCTTGAGTTGTATGCGTTACTGGCCCGGAGGCTATCTCCGTACCATCCACCGTAGTAATGACGTCCTTTACAGCCTTGGGACAAAGAGTTAGATTCATCCTCAAAACCATTTCATGATCCACATAATTGCCGATGGCACCGCTGTCGACGTAAGCTTCAATTGCATGTAATCGATCCGGATTATCAGGGCTAATGAGGACCATCGGTATCACGAAATGCGAGGTCACGGAACTGGTTTTCACGCTCGGCAAGAGGACCTCTATTCTTGTTGGGCGAAGTCGTTTCCCTGCTCAGAGTTTGTAACTTTGGTAACTGCAGCTCCTACTGCCTTCTTGGCATGTTTCACCGGACAGTCTCGAAGAAAGTGCCCTGAGTTTCCGCAATAGAGGCATAATTGCAACTGTTTTCTCCATTCCCGCTCCTTTTGTGTTAGAGGACCTTTCAGACCCCCTATTTGCATGGGTTCCCCGGAGTCTACTCCTTTGGAAGGAGTTGGCGGTTTGGAAAATACTCTAGCATCAAACTTGGAACGATCGGCCTTCCTGTTCTGCAGTCTGTGATCTATTTGAACGACTAAGTCTATATAGTCCGAACAATCTTGTGGGGGATTCACAACTTGGGCTAACACATCTTTGAGCTCTCCACGTAGACCTCTATAAAACAGCGTAATCCTTTTGTCCTCAGGCCATTGAGTTTCCACTATCAGTCTGTTGAAAGACGCAATATAAGCCAAAAGGTCTTGATTACCTTGTCGCAACGAAAGAAGCTCATTGTCCAAGGCCTGCCCCTGTGAATGTCTTGCGAACAGTTTTTCCATACTGAGCTGAAAAGCTTGAAAATCATGGAGGACCGGATCATCTTGATTTACTAGAGGGATCGACCAGTCTGCCGCATTGCCACTAAGGTACGAAAGCACGAAAGCTACTTTAGCTTGATCAGTTGGAAAGGCTGCTGGCCGGCATAAGAAATGCAACCGGCACTGATTGATAAATACTGCAAACCTCTTTGGGTCACCAGAAAATCGTTCGGGCGGAGCCAGAGGTACATTCCCAGGTAGGTTGATCTGCACTGGATTCATAGAGGATGTAGAAGGAAGATTTCCCCCAGATGCGGGTAACGGGGTCTGTCCGGCTTGTGACTGTAGCAATTGTCTAGCGAGATCATCTGTTCGCTCCTTGGAAATAATCAGTTCCCTTCTTAGAGCGTTCGTTTCCTGACGGGCTGCATGCACTTCTGCCCTTAGTTCCCCAAGTAACTGGGCTAGTTGGTCGGTATCCGAGGTTTCCATAGCGCCTGGACGGGAGTTTTGTGGTAGGCTTTGCGTTCTGTAACGCTCACCTAATTCCCGTAGAGGCGCCGGTCTTGACTGGGCGTATACCGTATCTTCAAAGGTGATGTGTAACACACGGCTGGCTCTTTGGGCTGGACCTCTGGGCACTGTATGTCTGACTCGAAGGGTAAGATGTCTGCAGATAGAAAATATGGGATTAATGAACTGGGTTATTGAATGTCTCTCTCTTCTTCCCTTTCTCTTCTCCTGTAGAACCCCGAAGGTTAACGCTCTCACCTTAGGTAAGTGAACGCCGTGCTCTCCATCTGCCTCGGGGCAGGGTGCTGTAACCAGTTTCTTCACTGGATAAGGGGAGCAGGCCTCTTGACTTCAGAGGACTGCTGTCCGTCGTTTACTGCACGAACGGTAAGTTTCGAGTAATTCTAATGTCTTTAAAGTCTTTAGTAATGATGTCTCTTGTTTTGCAGGGTTCCGGCGATGGTGGATAACGGGCTGAAGTGAGTTGAAGATGGAGCCCGTGTGATGAATAGAAGCGCCTGGAAGCACGTAAGTAAGCGCTTGTTGCCTGCTTCACGATGCGCTCTAACTGTCTTTTTATTTTGCAGGTACAAGTTCGGAGCGGCTGCAGGGTGCCGGAATACCCACTGGGTTAGATGTGGAAAGGAGTAATGGCACGTGAGTATTAAAGTTCCCCAATGTCTTTAAACGCACCTTCTTTTGTCTTTCAGATGCAGGATGCAGCGCCGAAGGCCTCCGGAGCGTGCGAAGAGTTGGTAAGCTTTTGTCTTTCAGATGTCGGAATGCAGCGCGAGGCGTTGGTGACAGCCGATGGACCAGGTAAGTGAAGAGCTGTCACTGAAGACCGTAATGCTAACCTGTTCTTTCTTGTCTTTATAGGTGTTGCTGAAGACTGGATTCAGGATGGTAAGCCTTTTTCCTTAGGCCCAGGATCAGATGCAGAAGACACGATGAGCGTTCTGCTGCAGAGGATGCAGAATAACGCAAAGCAAGATTCATCCATTGGGTGTGGTTGAAATAGCCTCCTGTAGTGCTTAGGTGTCTCCTTCCACAGCCACGCCTAGGTAAGAAAAGAGTTCCTGCTTTCCAGAAGAGTTCCAGTGTTCTGAACCTAGGGAGTGGCTCCTGCCCCACCCAACAGGAAAAGTAGTTCCAAACAGAAGAGGATCAGAGGCTCAACTGGCAGGCAAGTAAGCAGCATGGTCTGCTGCAGGTAAGTCCACCCAAGCATTATGAGCCCGGCGCTTCCAGCGCTGGGACTGGGCATATTTATGAGCCTGGTGCCACTGGCGCCAGGACTGGGTCCAAAAGGTCCCAATTGGGACTGGTTGGCACTCGGAACCTGGGTTATGGATCTGCTTCCAAGGGAGTTGGGAAAACCCTGACCTTTTGGAAGCAGAGATCATGACAAGTTTCTTGTATGAGGTCTATGCATACCTTATTTAGAGCCGAGCACATGGAGTGGCATTTGAACACATTTTTAAAACCACAACAATTCCAGCTAAGGATGGACAATGCTGAAAGTTATGAATGTTCATGATTGGCATAAATAGAGCTCAAACTTTTAAAATACGGTTCTAACCAAGCTAGTCCCTTTATAGCATTTGCAAATTATGCTAATTGTGTAAGCACGTTTTTGTTCAAGGTAGAAGCAGTGCCCCCTTGTAAACCAAGATTTTCGTTGCAGGTCTGCAATACCGGTTGGAATTGGAGAAAAGACGTTGCATCTTGAACATTTGGAAATGCATATAATTCATATCCCAGCATATGAACAAGTTACTTTCTTACCTGGTAACGTTCTTTCGATGGGATGGTCCGACAATGTATTCCATATCTATGACAGGTAATGTCCACAGCTGTGCTGTTTTGGAAAAACTTCGGCGTCTGCGTCCTGCGTCGATGACGTCGATGCGCCGTCCCCGAGGACCTCCTCTGACGGCCGACGTCACCCGATGTGATAAGTAGGACGCACGACGCCCATAGCCTCAGTTGTAGTTTTTTTCCCCCAGAACGTGTGCCACCAGTTTTCTGCCAGTCAGACATACAAGGCCTTGCGGAACGCAAGCTGCAATCGCAAAAGAAATTCTGCAGCGGGGAAGGCAGGGAGGGAGCGATATGGAATACGTCGTCGGACCATCCCATCGAAAGAACGTTACCAGGTAAGAAAGTAACTTGTTCTTCGAGGGGGTTGGGTCCTCCGACGTATTCCATATCTATGACAGACTCCCAAAGCAGTACCAAGCAAGGAGGTGGGAAAAGAATTTAGAACACAAATTTAGCATGCCCAATCAAATTGCGCCTGCCTTGCCAAAGGCCAAATCCTGCCCTCGGATGGAATCGAGGGAGTAGTGCCGTACAAAAGTATGTACTGAAGCCCAGGTGGCTGCATCACAGATGTGACGAATAGGAACACCCCTCTGCAGGGCAGTAGACGCAGCCACTCCCCTGGTAGAATGGGCCCGCAAGCCAATCGGAGGGTCCTTACCCACCAAGCGGTAACACTCGAAGATAGCTAAAATAATCCAACGAGACAAAGTCTGTTTCGTCACAGCTTGTCCCAAACGCTTTCCAGCGTAACCAATGAAAAGTTGATCGTCCACTCTGACCCGGGACATGCGCGAAATATAAAGCTCAACGCTCTCCAAGGATCAAGCCTATGGAGCGTCTCCCCATCCTTACCAGGATGTGGAGGAGGATAGAACAGCGGAAGAACAAACTTCTGGCTCAAATGAAATTCCGAAAACCACCATTGGAAGAAAAGAAGGACGAACTCTAAGGACAACCCTGTCCTTATGAAACACAGTGAAGGGTGGCTTAACTGAAAGTGCCTGTAACTCACTCACTCTGCGAGCGGAAGTAACCGCAACCAAAAACACAGTTTTCAGAGTTAACAGTCTCAAAGGGCAAGAATGCAAAGGCTCAAACGGAGGACCCATAAGAAACTTAAGAACAAGGTTCAAATCCAAACCGGGCACCAGAAAAGGTGAAGGAGGGAACAAATTAGTGAGCCCTTTCAAAAACTGAGAAATTAAAGGAATCATAAAATAGGAACATTCTTCAGACGAGCGCTTAAATATGGACAGCGCCGCCAGGTAACCTTTAATGGTCCCCACTTGCAAGCCCCTGTGGGCCAAGGAAAGCAAAAAAGACAGAACCATGGGAATGTCACTCAAAAGGATCCACATTCTTAACTCTGCACCAGTCGCAGAACTTCCGCCATCCGGCAACGGTACAGAGACTTTGTTGCCGGCCGCCCGGCCGAGAGCAACACCTCCATCACGTCTTCAGGGAGGTCCCAATCCTTATACCTCAACCTTTCAGAAGCCAAGCGTGAAGGTTGAGGGATCTGACCTCTGGATGGAGAACCTGACCCCCCTCCTCCCTTGAGAGCAGATCGTCTCGGTAGGGAAGACAACGTGGAGGGCAGATGGACAAGTCAAGAAGGTCCGGGTACCACATCTTACGGGCCCACGCCGGAGCAATGAGGATCATCCGGGAACCGAACCTCCGTAACCTCCGCAGTACTTGCGGGATGACGGGGACGGGAGGAAACGCATATAGCAGTTGGAATGACCACTCCACCACGAACGCGTCTCCTAAAGCTCCTTTTGGCAGAAAATCCTGCGAGCAGAACCTTTCGCACTTCCGGTTGACACTGGAGGCGAAGAGATCCACATGAGGGGTCCCCTAAAGGGCGAAGATCTCCAGGAGAATCTCCTG
Source organism: Ambystoma mexicanum (assembly GCF_040938575.1). Lineage (NCBI taxonomy): Eukaryota > Metazoa > Chordata > Amphibia > Caudata > Ambystomatidae > Ambystoma > Ambystoma mexicanum. Next base: position 1,197,059,881 of record NC_090922.1, read on the forward strand.
AGCCAGCTCCCACTCGTGAGAGATCGTGCTCTGCCTGCTCAGAGCGTCCGCCATCTCGTTGTCGTCTCCGGCCAGATGAACGGCCAAGATCGAAACTTCCTGCTGGATGGCCCAGAACTCGAGCTGCATCGCCTCCCTGCACAGAGGAAGTGACCCTGCCCCCACCCTTTTTGTTGAGGTAGTGCATGGCCACCGTGTTGTCCATTAGAATCAGGACACTCTTCCCTCGCACAGTCGGCAGAAAAGCCTTCAGGCCAAGCCTGATGGCCCTCAGCTCCAACAGATTGATATGGAGTCTGGACTCCGATGGAGACCAACGACCGCTGACTGTCAACTCGTTGGCATGAGCTCCCCATCCCATTAGGGATGCGTCCATCACGATCGTCACCTCCGGCCAGGGCAGCCAAAATGGGGCCCCCTTCATCAGATTGCCTTCGACGGCCCACCACAGAAGGTCCTGGGCGACCGAGGGCGGCACCTGAACAGGGTCCGACAGCCTGCCAGAGGACTGAGACCACTGGAGCTTGAGTGCCCACTGCAAAGATCTCATCCGCAGACGAGCCTCTGGCACCAGAAGAATGCAGGATGCCATGAGGCCGAGCAGTCTCAAGAACTCGGACGCTCGGAGATTCTGGGCAAGTTGAAACTTGTGCACCATCTGCTGAATGTGAAAAGCCCTCACCTGGGGAGGAAAACACTGCCCCCCAGGGATGTGTCGAGCACTGCTCCGATGTACTGCAGCTGCTGCGTTGGTGTCAAATGGGACTTCTTTAAATTGAGGGAGAAGCCCAGCTTGTGAAGGGAGTGGCAGGTGACGGACAGATGATCCAGGACTTGCTTGGGAGAGCTCCCCCTGATCAACCAATCGTCCAGGTAGGGGTAGACGTGAATCCCCCCCTTTCCTGAGATGCGCTGCCACCACCACCATGAGCTTGGTGAAAACCCTTGGGGCGGAGGTCAATCCGAACGGCAGGACCCGAAACTGAAAGTGCGAGTCGCCAACCGCGAACCTCAGGTACTTCTTGTGCTTGGGATGGATCGGCACATGGAAGTAAGCGTCCTTGAGGTCGAGAGACACCAACCAGTCCTGAAGTTGAAGGGCCTGGATGACTTGAGAGAGAGTAACCATCTTGAACCTGTCCTTCCTGAGGAGTTTGTTCAAACCGCGCAAGTCCATGATGGGTCTCAATCCCCCGTCTTTCTTTGAAATCAAAAAATAAGGGGAATACCATCCCTTGTTCCTCTCCGCCACAGGCACCAGTTCTATGGTGCCTTTCTCCAGCAGGGCTTGAATTTCCTGTGCAAGTAGCGGATCCGGACTCTTCAAAGAGAGGTTCCCAGGTGGATTGTCGTGAGGCCTCTGCCAAAAGGGAAGACAGTAGCCGTGGGTTATGATCTCCAGAACCCACACATCTGAATGGCTCGCCACTCTACAAGATGCTGCGCCAGCCTTCCCCAAACCGGCGAACCATGGGGACCTGGTCTCATGACTGAGTGGTAGCGGCTGCGGCAGGCAACTGCCCGAGCGGCCTTGGCACCTCGAGTACCCTTGTTTCCACCTCTGGCACTCTTACGGTGGCCTCTTTGACTGCTACCTCCTCTCGCTTTACTGAAGGAAGAGTAATAGCGAAAGGAACCTCCCCTCCATTGCTGTCCCCTAGGACGAAAAGGCAGAGGTTGTAGAACTGCAGCACCCAACGACTTCGCTGCAGCTTTGGAGGTCTGCAACCTCTCAAGGCTCTCTTCCGCCTTGCTGCCAAAAAGATGTTCACCGTCAAAGGGCATGTTGAGGAGCCGGGACTGCACATCAGGAGCAAACCCAGACTTCCGCAACCACGCAAACCTGCGTATTACGGTGCTCACCGGCTGACACAATCTGCCATGTCCAAAGCCGACTGAACGGCCTCACACATGGCATCCTTGCCATCCTGAGCCATGGCAAGGAAACCATCCCGTTCGTCCCCTTCGGGAATATGTTCAGCCGCTAATGCAACACAGTTCCACAGAGTGTGTGTGAAACGAGACAAGGCACATATGGAGTTGGCTGCCTGAAGCGCCATACCCCCTGAAGAAAACACTTTCTTCGCCCAGCCGTCAAAACGTTTGTCGTCCCTATCCGGAGGGATGGTAGGATACGACGCCTGCTTTGCCGGGGCCGTAGCCGCCTGCACCACCAAACTCTCCGGAGTGGGGTGCCTGGACAAGTAGCAGGGGTCGCTACTGGCTGGACGGTATTTTCACGACAAAGACTTGCCCACTGCCGGGAGACTCTCCGGAGCAGTCCAAGCCGCCGCCACCCTTCTCTGCAGAGCCATATGAAATGGCAATACCGGGTCAGTGGGGGGACCAAGATCAAGGATGTCCGTGAGATCATCCTGAATGCACTCCCCTGGGGGAGCCGACCAACCCAAGTACTCAGTGACCCGAGACATAAGGCGCCGGTACGAAGAATCGGCATGAGTGCCAGGCTACGGCCTACAAAACTCCACCTCCGGAGAGGTGTCCAGTCCACTGGCATCATGCAGTGACTGCCTCAGGTCATCAAATTGGCTATGGCCCGAGAGAAGCTCATCTGGTACCGTAATCGGAACCAAGCCTTCATCAGAGCCCTCATCACCCTCTGAAATGTACTCCAGGCAGTGAGAGGAAGACATCTGGGGACCAAAGCTGTGCCTGACCTTAGCCAGAGCCTTTCTAGGGGCTAACCCCGTGCCACGGGGCCCCTCCGACACCACCGCCTCGAAAGGCGTCGAGGGCGCCGAATGAGTCGGCGCCGACAGAAACGGCGTCGACATCAGCTGCAGCGCCGCCAGCATCAACGGCATCTACACAGGCCTCGAAGCCGGAGCTCCGAGCGGGTCTCTCTACGACCTAAGCGCCGACAGCGTCGACGACCCCCTTGGAGGCGGAGCCGAGAGAGAAATCGTCGATGACCTCGGCACCACAGGCGTCAACGTCTTCTTCGAAGACGGCACAGGATCACGCGGTCTCGAGCGCGTCGAGGAACGGGACCTGGAACGGGCATGGCGAGAACGGCTACCCTTGTTCGAGCGGGACCTTTCCCGCGGGCCGTGCCGACCACCCGAGCCCGAAGGCGTACGAGCGGTGTCTCTCGACCGGTGCCAACCGACCCCGCTCGGAGGCGCGGACAGACCGGTTGCCCTGCGATTCAAGAAGGAAGCCCATTCCTCCGGTGTCGCTTGCATGGTGGGATAAACGACCCGCCGACGGGCGGAGTCCTCGGAAGAGGACGGAGAAGGCGACCGATGCCAGCGCTTCCTGGAATGCCTCGAAGAGGCGGAGGAGTGGCGAGACCGACTCCTGGAAGGAGACCCACTGGACTTCAGACGATTATGCAGAGAGTCGCCTCTCGAGTCATCCGTTGAAAGCCGCGCAGACCTCGACTTCCGGGGCTTAGACACCCGACCTACCGACAGCTTCTTCTTGCGTTCCCGCATGGACTCAGCCGTAAGCAACTGGCAGTCGACACAGTCGTCCGTATTGTGGGCCTCCCCGAGGCACCAGAGGCAGGCGTTGTGCGAGTCTGTGACCGATATCTTGGACCCACAGTCCCCGCATTTCTTGAAGCCCGGACGCGGGGTTGAAGACGAAGTAGACATTGCCACGAACAGGTCTTCACAAAAAACCGAACAGGTTCAACAAACCCGAGAAGAAAACAGCAAACTCCAAAGAGTCGAGGCGTACCGAGATTCACGAAGCGAACACGTTTGCGGAAAAAACGGAACTGAGGCTATGGGCATCGTGCGTCCTACTTATCACATCGAGTGACGTCGGCCATCGGAGGAGGTCCTCGGGGACGGCGCATCGACGTCATCGACGCAGGACGCAGACGCCGAAGATTTTCCGAAGCAGCACAGCTGTGGACATTACCTGTCATAGATATGGAATACGTCGGAGGACCCAATCCCCTCGAATGATGTGTTCTCTCTGTTCCCACAGCATCTTGGCAATTAGGAGGGAAGTTGCAGCTTGTCTCCCTAATGCTTGTGAGAATGAGCACCCTGCTCCAAAATAGGGGGAGTACCTAAACTACATCCACTATGAGCCGTTATACAACTCCCTCTTCTATTACAATAGGCACAATACTTTCACTATGACATCAATAGGTTTGTAATTGTAACGCTCACCTGGCTCCCACGGAGGCGCTGACCTGGTCTGGATTGCCGTGACCTCTTCAAGCGTGATGCGCAGGATTCGAAACACCGACTGAACTGGACCCCCAAATCTGGCTTGTCTGGCCCGTAGAAAAATCTTTCTGTAGGTGGAGAAAGGGGATTAACTGACTGCAGAGTATTGTGATTGCTTCACTCCTCCCCTTTGCTCTTCTCCGACCACCTCCGAAATCCCCAATCAAGGCTCACCTTAATGTTTGAATGGATGAGCTCTCCATCCTGCTTCTGGTGCAGGGGCGCGTATTTGACCAGTTACTTCACTGGTTTCGGAAGGCGACGTGCCGTAAGCATGCAGTTTAAAAAGTTCCAGAGTAGAGTCTTCTCTTTGTTTGCTTTTCATAACCTGCAATCTGTCCTTATTTTCAGGTGCAGAGTGGAAGCGATGCTTCGAGGGATATTGCCGGAGATAAACTCAGGTGAGTTTGTGATTAAATGATCCCTTTAAATGTCTTTGAATCCCTCTAGTAATGTTTTTCTTTTTTCCCCTTAGGGGCTGGGGTGCGGTACCAGGCCAAGAAGTGGCGCCGACCCGAAATGAGGAGTGGTTCCCTCAAATATGGCCAGGTAAGTCTTGTGACGGAAAATCAGGCTTTCCTCATTTGTTCATCCTGCTCACCTTTTGTCTCTTCTTCTCCCCTGCAGGTGCAGAGATGTGGCTGAATGCCCAGAAGGTCGCAGTGGATAGTGAAGAGCCCACGAGGCAGGTGAGTGATGCGCGGCGCTGCAACAAGTAGCGCGATGCTTTTAAAGAATGTCTATCTTCAGGATCGCTGGCGTGATGGTTCCGGACACAGGTAGGAAGTTAGATTAAGTTCTTGGTTTTCACCTTTTCTCTTCCCTTCCTTCCTTTCAGGTATCCCAAGATCGAGGCGGGCGTGGCACGGTGAGCGTTCAGCTGCTAGATGCAGAGCAACGCGAAGCACGTGTGGCAGTCCGGGCGTGGTTTAAATAGCCTTGGAAGAAGTTCCAGGTAAGTATTCTTCCCCGGTCCCCACCCAAGTAAAATAGTTCCAGCATGGTCTGCGTCAGGTAAGTGCACCAAACACCCTCTTTTATGAGCATGGCGCCTATGGTGCCAGGACTGATGTCCAACATGAGCCTGGCGGCAAAGGCGCCAGGACAAAGTCCAAAGAGCCCCTATTAGGGGCCGCTGGGCTTTTACCCGAGGGCATGATGCCTGCTCCCGGGGGTGCTGTGCCTGTCTTGGTGCTCCGGGGGTAGGCATCATGACAGTAACTTTCTTTAAACCGCCCGCCCATCATACAGGCAGGGTAAAGTGGACGCACATTATGAATATTTAACTAATCGCTACAGCAAGCAAAAAAAGCATGTGTACCTCGTCAATTCTCGCACGTACTGAAGAAACCTAGAATGTGTGGCCTGTTAAGCGCATACTTAACAGCAAACAAATGGCGCAGCCACCGAGCCACCCAGAGCCAGACAGGCTTGACAGGTACTTGCGGGGGCGCATGCTCAAGTGCGCGTACCCGTGGCTCTTATAGCAGGTGACCTGAACGCTGGGGGCGGGGCCACATATACCACTGCAACAAAAAGAATATAAACATAATTATTAGAGTCTCATTCTGCTTCCACTTCACAAGTCCAGCTTCACAAGTTCGCAATACTAGCAACTAGTGATCCAAAAGACACACTGTGGTATTCCGTTGAAGCAGCGCTCGTTGTAACTGTGCAGGAAAGTTATTCAATCAACACACGGCACACATCTCGCGGCGAACGGCTCCTTGACAGGCACTTGCAAGGCCACTTCCGGGGGCGCATGCGCCAGGACGAGTGGCCGTGCCTCTTATAGCAGGTGACCTGAACGCTGGGGGTGGGGCCACATATACCACTGAATTATTGGGAGTCTCAATCTGCTTCCACTTCACAAGTTCAGCTTGAAACGGCGTTCGTAGTAGCTGTGCAGTTAAGTTATTCAATCAACACACGGCACACATCTTGTGGCATACAGCTCCTTGACAGGCACTTTCAAGGGCACTTCTGGGGGCACTTACTATAGCAGTCTACTTGTGGGACTAGCCACATCTGAGTGCTATCGGCTTCAAGCAATACCGAATAATGCAGTGAGAGTTATCACAGGCCTCGAAAGGAGATATCAGTTTTCTGAAGCCAGGCGTAGCCTGCACTGACTTCCTATTGACGTGAGAATAGATTTTCGTCTCCAATTAATTACACATAAGTGTCTGATGGGATTGACTCCAGTTTATTTGAGTGAATCACAGGAAATTAAATCAAGTGTTTTCAATCTCAGATCTAATAATACCAATTTTAAATTCCAGCTCACAAATTGACTTAGGTGAAGAAATGTGCACTCACCGTAGCTGCTCCTACGGCGTGGAATGTCATTCCGCCTGATCTAAGGAAATTAAGATCAGCTGCAATGTTCAGGAAAAGGCTGAAGACCTTTTTGTTCAGGTAACCTCTTATTTGTTATTCAGAAGTATTTACTCCCTAGTTTTCACTGGTGTGTTAGAACATTCGGCCAAAGATTTGGGCTCTGTCATATTGCTGATGTCTGTCTTGTTTTTAAGCCTCAAGGTCAGTGGTGCGCATTATAAATATAGTAAAGTACAAGTCAAGGAGTGTCTCCTCCTCAACACATAGGTGCATTACGTCGCCCATCGCGCGACATGACTCGCTAGATGCCACCCGCCCCTCAGTACAGCTGTACCCCTCATCTGTGCCCCTCTGTGTCCTCCCCCCACCTGTTGTATATCTGTTGTGTTTCTGAAAACCACACCGTTATGCGTTTGTACTGTTGTATACCTCTGTAAGGCGCTCCATTATGTATGTGTGTTGTTGTATACCTTTGTAAAGCGCTCTGTTGCTTTGCAAAGCTTGGTCCGGGCTGAATAAATACAATAATAATAATATACTTAATGTCTTTCAAATATCTTTTTATGGGGGAGCAGCCCCCGGACCTCCCGCTCTACCCACTTTCCTGCCAAGAGGCCGCCCCAGCCAGCCCCTTCTTGACATAATTTCCCTAACCTTCCCACACGAAATCCAATAAAAGCATTATATTTTCATCTGTTTTTCAATTCAGTGTTTTAAATACTTAAATTAGGACTGCATACCAGAGGTCTACCAGTGCGCAGTAGTAATCATCTCCTTTTTCTGAAATGTTTGTTTAGCGTTTGCCACACAAGCCATCTTCTAAGGGTGCTGTAGGGACACTTTGCATTCCCTTTTCTTTGTTCTAAGAAGCATTTTTGCTACTTCACATCTTCACATTCACTTGCATCATCTGAACAAGTTTGTGGCAGCCATTACATTTTTTACCTTTTTTCAAATGCTCATCTCAGGCTGCATTTTTAGCTGCCATAATGCACTTAAAGAGTACCATATACTCAAAATGGCCTATTTGTGTGTATTGAGTCCAATTCAAAACGGCTGGTCGTTTGTTGGCCATGCTTCTACCTTGCCAGGTGGGGCAGGGTCCACTTTCTTCATGCACCTTCCTTTATGTGTGAGCTGGCAAGAAGCAGGGGTGGGAGCCGTCTGAAACCAGCAACTGCCCCAACCAATACCACCGCATCACAAACCTCAACCTTCTGATCAACAAGAAAGACGTCTGCAAGGTAACTTCATCCCCTGTGGACAGTACGCAGTATTCGTCCTGAAGTACCCCAGTAACCCATTTCTCTCCCTGGGCTTACCGGTCTTCACTGGCGCATTTGGTGTTTCTCGTATGCAAACGTCTTCCTTGCTCCTGGCCGGAGGAGTGCGTTCAGTTAGCTGCTTGGTTCATGCTTTGCTTTCCACTGCATTTGGCAGCCCGAGCTGCCGTGACAAGCATGCAGCAAACTTCTCTCGCCTTAGCATCTCTGCAAGCCATTCTCGCCAGCCTCTGTACTGCGCCCTGCAGTCTGCTCTCCTGCGGTGTCCCAAACAGCGTCAGAACAAGTCTGATGCACCTGCAGTCGCCGTCTATCTCTCTCGCCTTCTGTTCAGTTGTGTTCATTTGAAATGTCCAGTCTGGCTTAACATTTTCCAATGACTAGAGCACAGCATTAGCTTACCGCTTTTCGTCATCCTCATTACTCTATCCCTCTTCCTCGTCTTAGTATGTGAAAACCTGGGAATTCCCTATCCACATTACAGTAAGCCATATTGGAATGTGGCAAAAGAGAATGGGTATCATTAAGAATTACAGCTGAAGGATTATTCTGATACAGTATTTGTTTGCCTCCCTGGAGTTTGTCTTCCCCTACGCGGTCCTCCCACAGATAGCCACCCGAGGGTCAGAGTCTGGTAGCTTCTGCCTTTCCCTGGCCTAGGGAATCAGTTCTGATGTTGCTAGATTTGTCACAGTTTGCACTGGGTGTAAAGTCCCAATTACATTAATGCTATCCAGGGCTGGACAGGGGGGTGGTGTCTGGGTCAGTGCTTGTGTGAGCCATCCTTTTTTCGACCTCAGGGATGGTAGCTACTCTTTCCTTCATTGGAAACTTACTTGAAGTCCACATTTTACACATTGTATTTGCCCTGCTTCAACTGCGTTTTGAACCTATTGTTTACTAGCTGAGTGGGCCCTACTGGACTAAACTCAACTCTTACCTCAGAAACCTATTTGGCACATCTAAAATGCTGCCAGCAACTTGGTACAGGCTCGGGCTAGACTTCTGAAGATGTAGTATATAGTGCTTGGTGCCTTAAATTTATATGGCCTATGTTTTGATATATATTCTCCTAACTTTGGTGAATGCAATTATTATTGGCTTAACTACTTCTAAATCTAAAGTAGTGTTTAACCCATAGTGAATTGCCTGTGTATTTTATATATGTACTGAAGTATTTTTACTTACTTTGACGAGTCAAAGCTAAGACTCGGACAACTAGACATGTTTGACACAGGATCTTTATCAATTAAAAGAATAAAACCCTCAAATAGCCCTATTGCCACAAATAGGAGTCCCCCCTGCCTAAGAAAAAAAAAGTCTAAAAAGGTGCTTGTCGGGATGTCTTAGACAAACATAACACTGTCCTCTATCCCAAACCTAAGCTACCAACCTGGCCCTACGACTATAAAGGAACGAAAAACTAAAATGTTGTAGCTAAATATTCTGGCTTGGTTGGTTGTTAGATGGTGCATGACCCCTCTCCCACTCTACGTGTTTTGCAATATCCTTCTCAAGTTCCAATAGTCTTTGGGGCTTCTTGCCACTGTTCAAACAAGTGTTCAAAACAAAAGTCTTCTGCAAAAGTAGAGTTAGCACTCTTGCTTGATTCCTCTTTACAGTCTTTATACTTCTCAGAGAAAATTAATTGTAGTCTTCTTTTCAGGCTTTCCTAATTCTGATATGTGCCAGTTCTCCAGAGTTTATCGGACTCAAAAGCCTAATGCAACTTGCAGGCCCCTTCCATATATGCTTGTAAGCCATGTCAATGGACTTCTTCCTTGCAGTTGGTGTAGGTCTGAGGGTAGTTTTGATATCCCTTTAGTCTCTTCCCTTCATATCACCTGTCTCGGTATAGTCACACGTAGCTCTTGTGTATGTTTTCTCGGCTCACTGCCTTGTGAGGTTTTCTCTTCGGTTCCAATTTCTATCTGGCCACTTTGGCAAAGGGGTTATGGATTCTCCATCCTTGGGTCTTCTCGCCTGCTTGAGGCAACTCACACCCATCTTTGATGTATATTTTTCTGGTTCATCGCTATGGGGCATTTCTCTTGGACTCTGGGCCTCATTATAACTCGCCCGGTATGGAAACAACGGTGGTGGTAAACCCACCGCCACCGTTGTTTCCATGCCGGGCAATCACAACTCCTGCAGGCGGAGGCGTCAAACCCGCGAGATGGTGCCGGTGTTTCCATGATCCCCATCTCCAATGAGTCCTATGGGACTCAATGGGAATGGGGATTAACACCATTCCGCCTCCGGAATTCCCGGGACACCGGGGTTGCAATGCCCCGGTAATTCCGGGAGTCACGGTGGCGGAATGGTAATACGAGTCCGGCGGTAACCAGGCGGTTTTACCGCCTCGGTTACCGCCGGACTCGTAATGAGGCCCTCTGTTTTCTATCGGTCCCTTTTGGCATAGGGGATCTGAGATCCACTTCCTTCTGACCTGCTTGGGGCGACTGACAGTCACTTTTAAGTATATCTTTCTGGCTCTCCCCTTTAGGATCTTGCTTATACTTGGATCACCCTAGATGTTAGGGATATCGTTTCCCCTTCTGTCTGCCTCTGGCCGGCAACTCCAGTAGGCCCTTCGGGCCTCTGGATTAGGAAGGTCTGAACTTTCTGCAGCTCGCCGTGGAGTTCAACCACCCTCCTCCCTCTAAGAGTCACACACTGCATACCTGCTGTTCTGTGGTCTTCTCTTCGAGAAGGGGCGGTCCCTGCCTTCCAGTGGACTGCCTTCATGTCAGCGCTCCTCCTCTAGATAAGGGAATGATGCTTTAAATGAAATGTCTCTAGATGAGAGACATGGTCCCATTGGTCTTGGGATTGTGGCTTAAAGGACGGGTCAGCACCCACACCAATTGTATGTAAAGGTTACATTAAGTCAGTATTTCTCTTTATTCCCATATTTGGTGAGAATATTGGCCTCATAGGAACTAAGGGAGATCTTACAGTGAGGGTTTTGCGTAGCAGGCTCACCTCCCTAGTCTCCATGAGGAGGAGGGCTAAATTCTCTGGATTTGCTATATTACTTTGGATTATTTAAAGTGTGCCTTAGTGTAGTGTTGGAATAAATAGTGTTATTTTAAAACATACCAGGTCTTTTCCAAGTCAAGTCTGCTAAGTGCCAACTGTACTATACAACAGTGGCCCCTTTCTCGTTAGTTCAGCCTTGCTGCTTAGTAAACTCTACTAAAGGGTGGTTTTACACAACAGAGGTTGTGAATAACCTTCCTAACCTAGGTTGGCTTTTCTAAATCCTGTTGCAAAAAGTGATGTTGAAAAAACCTCCTAACAACCGCAATGGAAATGAAGGGTGCGACTCCATGCAGAGGCCCTCTACAAATTCCATAGCAGCCATGGGTGGGCAGTGAGGCGCAGCAAAGGCTGATTCAGTTGAGTGGGAGTGTCCACTGCTCAGTCTAATCCAAACCTGAGCTTGGTTCAGGAGATGCAGCCCAGGGTTGGAGCAATTCGATTGGTGGACGCACCCGCAGAGGGCACAAATATTATTACAAATTGATTGCGATATGTCAATTTAACACCTAAATGTTTGATCTGGGGTTTATTCAGAGCAACTTCGGAATTCTATTGTAGAAGCCACCACTTGACTAGAATGCTGTCTTGTGCAAATCACTTTACAATACTTTATTTCCCTAAGCTAACAAAACTGGTATCAACTAGAAGTGACTCTTAGGTGTGTACTACACAAGATTCACTCATCCACGATTTAAATGTGTACAGCGTTGCACTGAATTTAACATTACAATTATAATTGTATATATATATATTGCATAGCAGAGGCAGCAGCATAACTGACCCCTACTGGAAATAACATTTAAACTACTTCAAAACTGGGTCTTGGCACGATGACAGAGAAGAACAAGTTACTTTCTTACCTGGTAACGTTCTTTCGAAGGGATGGTCCGACGACGTATTCCATGTCTATGACATGTAATCACCACAGCTGTGCTGCTTCGGAAACTTTTTTCGGCGTCTGCGTCCTGCGTCGATGCGCCGTCGTCGAGGACCTCCTCCGACGTCCGACGTCATCCGATGTGATAAGTAGGACGCACGACGCCCGTAGCCTCAGTTGTAGTTTTTTCCCCCAGAACGTGTGACATTAGTCAACTGCCAGTCAGACACAAAGCCTTGCGGAACGTAAGCTGCAATCGCAAAAGAAATTCTGCAGCGGGGAAGGCAGGGAGGGAGCGATATGGAATAAGTCGTCGGACCATCCCATCGAAAGAACGTTACCAGGTAAGAAAGTAACTTGTTCTTCGAGGGGATTGGGTCCTCCGACGTATTCCATATCTATGACAGACTCCCAAAGCAGTACCAGAGCAAGGAGGAGGGAAAGAATTTAGAATCAAAATTTAGAATTGCCAATCAAATAGCAGAGCAAAGGACCGCCTTGCCAAAGGCCAGATCCTGTCCTCGGATGGAATCGAGGGAATAGTGACGTACAAATGTATGTACTGAAGCCCAGGTGGCTGCATCACAGATGTTGCGAATAGGAACACCCCTCTGCAGGGCAGTAGATGCAGCCATACCCCTGGTAGAATGGGCCCGCAAGCTAGCCGGTGGGTCCTTACCCGCTAAGCGGTAACACTCCGAGATGGCCAAAATAATCCAGCGAGACAAAGTATGTTTCGTCACAGCTTGCCCCAAACGCTTTCCAGTGTAACCAATAAAGAATTGATCGTCCACTCTGACCCGGGACATGCGTGAAACATAAAAGCTTAAAGCTCGCCTAGGATCAAGCCTATGGAGCCTCTCCTCTTCCTTACCAGGATGCGGAGGAGGATAGAATGCCGGAAGAACAACATTCTGGGCCAAATGAAATTCCGTCACTACCTTCGGAAGAAAAGAAGGACGAACTCGAAGGACAACCCTGTCCTTGTGAAATACAGTAAAGGGTGGCTTAACTGAAAGTGCCTGTAACTCACTCACTCTGCGAGCGGAAGTAACCACAACTAAAAACACAGTTTTCAGAGTTAACAGCCTCAAAGGGCAAGAATTTAAAGGCTCAAACGGAGCACCCATAAGAAACTTAAGAACAAGGTTTAAATCCCAACCGGGCACCAGGAAAGGTGATGGAGGGAACACATTAGTGAGCCCTTTCAGAAACTGAGAAATTAAAGGGATTTTAAAGTAAGAACACTCTTCAGACGAGCGCTTAAAGATGGACAGCGCCGCCAGGTAACCTTTGATGGTACCCACTTGCAAGCCCCTGTGGGCCAAAGAAAGTAAAAAGGACAGAACCATGGGGATGTCACATGCAAAAGGATCCACATTCTGAACTCTGCACCAGTCGCAGAACTTACGCCAACCGGCAACGGTACAGAGGATTTGTTGCTGGCCTTCGGGCCGAAAGCAACACCTCCATCACGTCTTCAGGGAGGTCCCAATCCTTATACCTCAACCTTTCAGAAGCCAAGCGTGAAGGTTGAGGGATCTGACCTCTGGATGGAGAACCTGACCCCCCTCCCGTGAGAGCAGATCATCTCGGTAGGGAAGACGACGTGGAAGGCAGATGGACAAGTCGAGAAGGTCCGGGTACCACGTCCTCCGAGCCCACGCCGGAGCAATGAGGATCATCCGGGAACCGAACTTCCGTAACCTTCGCAGCACTTGCGGGATGACGGGGACTGGAGGAAACGTGTACAGCAGCGGGAATGACCACTCCACCACAAACGCCTCTCCTAAGGCTCCTTTTGGAGGAAATTCCCGCGAGCAAAACCTTTCGCACCTCCGGTTGACACTGGAGGTGAAGAGATCCACTTGAGGGGTCCCCCAAAGGGCGAAGATGGAACAAGTTACTTACCTGTAACTGTTGTTCTCCAGCATGGGTCTGGCATGGATTCACATGCTCATGAATATTCCCCGTCGTCAGGCTGGGAATCCTCGGTAAAGAAAAAAACAGTATCAGTTTCGTTTCTGATCTGTCTTTCGTAGTAATAACCAATCACTGATCTCTGTGTCATACTGACCACAGCCAATGACTGCCCTCTACCTAAGCCCCGCCTCTGGCAGCCATCTTCAGATTTGGAAGCACGTGAAGTGGCAGTATGACCAAGTGAAGAGCCGCAGAGGGGTAGGCGGGAGGGTTCGCATGTGAATCCATGCCAGACCCATGCTGGAGAACAACAGTTACAGGTAAGTAACTTGTTCCTTCTCCAGCATGGGGTCTGGCATGGATTCACATGCTCATGAATAAAGAATACATAGCAGTACACACATGCACAACCACGGGAGGTGGCAAAGGCTCAACATTAAGCATTACATCAAACTCAACATTAAGCATCTTACCTCCTCACCAGGCTCACCTCAGACGAACAGGTTGCGCAGCACTGCTTGGCCGACCCTGGACTCCTCCCTGGAATCCCGGTCGACGCAGTAGAATTTCGTGAAGGTGTGCGTCGACCTCCACGTAGCAGCCCTGCATATGTCCAGCAGGGGCACACCAGATAGGAACGCCGTGGTAGCTGCGATCGCTCTGGTGGAATGGGCTCTCGGACGGCCAGGCAGCGGTCGGTTTGCCAACCGGTGACAGTACATGATACAGCCGGAGAGCCATCTGGAAATGGAAGCCTTTGAGAGAGCCTTCCCCTGATTGACAGGTCCAAAGTTCACAAAGAGTTGTGACGTCTTCCGAAAACACTTTGTGCGGTCCACGTAGAACTTTAGCGCTCTAGCCACATCCAGCGAGTGCAAAGTCCTCTCAGCCGGCGACGAAGGCGACGGGAAGAACACAGGCAACACCAAGGGTTCGTTGAGATGGAAGTCCGACGGTACCTTGGGCATGAAGGAGGGGTGCGTCCTGAGCACTACCCTCGTTGCGTGAAAAGTCAAGTACGGGGCCTTGCAGGAAAGGGCCTGGATCTCTCCCACTCATCGTGCGGAGGTGATGGCCACAAGAAACGCTGTTTTCCACGACAGAAATTCCAACGGAGCTGAGTGCAGAGGCTCGAACGGAGGTCCCATGAGCTTGGTCAGCACCACGTTGAGCTCCCACGCCGGGGCCGGAGCCTTCACCGGCGGGAACGATCTGAACAGTCCCTTCATGAACTCTTTCACCAGACGATGAGACCACAAGGACGTCCGCCCCGTGGTTCTGGTGTATCGGGAGATCGCAGCAAGATGAATCTTGATGGACGCGTGTGCCAGTCCAGCTTTGGCCAGCGTCAGCAGGTACGGCAGTACTTGGGGGGCCGTAATCCGTAGAGGGTTAATCTTCTGTGCGCTGCACCAGACAGAGAACCTCTTCCATTTGTGTCCGTAGCATTTAAGAGTCGAGGACGCCCTGGCCTTTGCAAGAACCTCTCTGCAGTCGGCCGGTATGTCGTATCCTCCAAACTCTAGCGCTGCAGGAGCCAGGCCTGCAAGTTCAGCGATTTCGGGTCGTGGTGGAGGATGGCGCCCCCTTCCCTGGAGAGTAGATCCGCGTCCACCGGCAGCTTGATTGGCGGGGACGCTGACAAGTCCAGAAGGTCCGGGAACCATATCTGCCTCGGCCACGCAGGTGCGACGAGGATCATCCTGCACCGTGACCTCTTGAGCTGGTTGACGAGCCGGATTAGCAGTGGCAAAGGAGGGAACGCGTAGAGGAACAGGCCCTCCCAGGGGAACGAGAAAGCATCGCCCATGCTCCTCGCCTGGGGAAACCTGCTGGCGAACCTCCGGCACTTGGAGTTTGTCGCCGTCGCGAACAGGTCGATCTGGGGTGTGCCCCACCGTCGGAAGAGGCGATCCACTAGATCCTGCCGTAGCTCCCACTCGTGGCACAAGCGCAGCTCCCTGCTGAGTGAGTCGGCGATGGTGTTTTTTATCCCTGCCAGATGAAACGGCACCAGAAATATCCTTTGGGCGACGGCCCAATGCCACAGGTCCTGCGCCTCCTTGGACAGTGCTGGGGACCTGGTTCCGCCCTGTTTCCTGATGTAAAACATGGTGGTGGTGTTGTCGGTGAAGATCCTCACCACCTTGCCCTTGAGGGACGGAAGGAAGGACCTGAGGGCCCAAAACACTGCACGGAGCTCCAGGACGTTGATATGTAGGGATTTCTCCGTCGGGAGCCAAAGGCCTCTTGCGTGCAGATTTTCGGTGTGCGCTCCCCACCCTTCCAGGGAGGCATCCGTGGTCACTGTCTCCTGGTGGGCTGGGGTCTGGAAGTCCATGCCCGCCGTCAGATGCGCGCGGGTGCCCCACCACCGGATCGCTCGTCGGAAACTCTCGTTGAGTGTGATCCTTTCCTCGAAGCTGCCCTCCGTTTGGATCCAGCGCGCGTCCAGGAACTCCTGCAACGGGCGCATCCGGAGCCTGCACATGGGAATGAGGTAGATGCAGGAAGACGACATTCCGAGGAGGGACTTGATGGACCTCACCTTGGCCGCGTCGGCCACCAACATCCGCTGCACCTTGCCCAGGATGGTCCTGGTCCTCTCCTCCGACGGGGAGGCCAGAAGGGACACTGTGTTGAGCCTCGCTCCCAGAAACAGAGCGTCTGGCGCGGGTACCAGGTGGGATTTGGCGTAGTTCACGGAGAATCCCAGGTCCGTGAGAAGTTGGACGGTCCTTGCCGTGTGAACCACGGCGAGCTCCTTCGTCTTGGCTCGGATGAGCCAGTCGTCCAGGTAGGGGTAGACGTGGACCCCCTCGCGGCGCAGCTGCGCCGCCACCGGTGCGAGGCACTTGGTGAATACCCTGGGTGCCGACCGTAGTCCGAAGGGGAGGGCTTTGAACTGGTAATGACGCCCTTGGACCACAAACCTGAGGAATTTTAGGTGCCCCCATAGAATGGGAATATGGAAGTAGGCATCCTCCAAATCCAACGACGACAGGAAGTCTCCTTCCTCCAGCTGACCCAGGACGTGCTGGAGGGTGACCATCCGGAACTTCTGCGCCTTGATGAACTTGTTCAGACGTCGCAGGTCCAGGATGGGGCGCCATCCTCCCGTCTTCTTCTTCACGAGGAAGTATCTCGAGTAAACTCCGGAGCCCCGAAGCCTCTTTGGGACGAGTTCGATGGCGCCCTTCCTGAGCATCGCTTTTACCTCCAGGAGAAGTTGAGGGACGTGAAGTTCTTTCCTGGCCACGGGGGGGATGCGCGGACACCGTCTCTGGAACTCGAGCGCGTGGCCCCGGGCCAAGGCGTCCAGCACCCAACGGTCGGTGGAGATGGACTCCCACACGCTGACGAAGCTCGCCAGCCGGCCTCCCACCGGGGTGCTTCGGTGGGGGCCCGACCCCACGGTTGGTTCAATCCTGCTTCGACGAGGCTTTGCCGCCTTGACCTCCTTGGCGACGACGGCGGGGTCCGCCAGACTTGCCTCGTCCTCTGTAGGCCTCCTGAGACGACGAGCGGGCCGCTTGACGGTAGGTGGAGAAACCGCCGCCGGAACCTTTGGAGGCGCCCTTGCCTCTGCTGCTCCGAAAGGGCGCCTGTCGTTGTTGCAGAACTCCCAGGGCCCGGGCCGTCTCAGTGTCCGCTTTAATGGCCTGAAGGGAATCGCCCACTGTTTTCCCAAACAGGTTGTTCCCATCGAAGGGCATGTCCAGGACTCTGGTCTGAACGTCTTGACGGAAGTCCGTAGCCTTGAGCCATCCACGCCGCCTAAGGCAAACGCCGTTGCCCAACTGGCGGAACCCAGTGTCGGCGATGTCCGTCGCAACGGTAATGGCGTGGTCAGAAGCCACCTCACCTTCCTGCAGGATCTCCAGGGCCTCTGTCCTCTTGTCGTCCGGCAGGAAGTCCAGCAGGGGAGCCAGTTTGTACCAGAGCTCCCTGTCGTAGCGGGCCACGATAGCCAAGGCGTTGGCCGCTTTAATCGTCGTCTCTGCCGACGAGATGACTCTGCGTCCCATAGCGTCCAATTTCTTTCCCTCACCGTCCGGTGGGGAAGTCGATGTGGAGGTCGCACCCCCCTGCTTTCTTCCTGGCCGCCGCGGAGACGACGGAGTCCGGGGTAGGCTGCGCCCGGAGGCACAGGGGGGCCGTGTCCGGGACCCGGTACTTCTTCTCGTACCAGTCTCTTCTAGCTGGCGTCGTGGAAGGGTTCTTGAGGAGGGTGAGGCCCTCATCCCAAATGTCGTCCAATAGAGGCACTGAGAGGACCGTCTTCCTCTTGGCCTCGCGCCGCTGATAAAGGAAACCTTCCTTCTTCTCCTCAGGGCAGAGTTGGAAAAGCTCGGATGCCCTGGTGATCATGGAGTGGAACGATCCAATCTCGTCGGGCGGAGAAGCCCTGGTGGGAGGCGACGACGGTACATCCTCGTCGTATACCTCGTCGTCCGTACCCGTCGCTGCCGTGTCAGTCCCCGTATCATCCCCTCGGGTGGACGGGGAGGAGGGCTGGACGGGGCGCGACGGCTGAAAAGGAGGTGGAGGGTGGATCCTTCTTTTCTTAGTAGGGGGAACACCAGAAGGTCCCGGTTCTGGGTCCCCAGACGGGAGAGGTTCCTCCGTCGGCAACGGTAGTCTCGTCCTTATCTCTGAGCATAAGGACTGTATAGCCAACAAAATGGCCGCCGAGTTGTCTCGCGGCGCTGGCCGAGGGGAATCCGACGGGCGAACAGGGGCCCCGTCGGTACCCTCGGCGATGTCGTCGTCACCTGCGTCGGGATCCATCCCGACGGGTCGGTCTTCTTCCACGCAGAGGCCGTGGCTTAAGACCTCGACCAGTTCCTCCTCCGAGGTTGAGGCCGAATCTACGACGACGCCCTGCCCCCCCTTTCTCTTCCCCTCGGGGGATTTCACGGGGGTCCTATCGATGGGCACAAAAGAGGACTCCCTCCGAGGTGGTAGGGAGACTCTGAGCCCCGAGGTCGCCACCACTGGTGTAGCCTGCACAGGCTGAGCCAGGGCCGCCGCGACAGTTTCGATAGAGGGCTTGGCCGGATGGATTAAGGCCTTCACCACCTTAGGTGCGCTCACCGCCTTATCCTTGAGGGGGGGGACACCGCCTCGCTCCCCCTCCGCCTTCGAGCTCGACCGGGGCCTCTCCAGGAGCTTCGCCGGGTGCTCGGCCTTCCTCTTACCCGACCCAGAGCGTTGGCTCGTGGTTGATGGTGCTGGGGAGGGTGCACCCTGCCTGGCGCCCGTAGAGCCTGACCGTTCGGCGCTCCCGGTGCCAGCGGACTCGCGGTGCTTGGCCTTATGTTGGACCCCCGTCGCCGGGGCGTCCTCAAAGGTCTTAGAAGACCGCTCGGATTTCTTCTTCTTCTTCTCGCCGGACGGGCTCTTCCCTTCTAGCCAGTTGGCGAGACGTTGATGGCGGTCCTTCAAGGTCCGCTCCGACATGTTGCCACAAAACGCACAGTCCTTCTCCACGTGCGTCTTGTCCTCATGTAGGCAGTAAAGACAAAAAGAGTGTTCGTCCTCCTTGAAGACGTTCTGCAGCTGGCATCCAGGGCAGACCCTGAACAGCTTTCCGGGCGTCGAGCTTCCCTTCTCCTGGGCCATGACCGGGCCTGAGAAACTTCTGGAGTCCTCCAAAAGCGTAGCTCGACGAAATCTTCACCCTTGAGGGGCGCAGACGAATCCGACACGGGTCCCCGTTGATCGGATAGAGAGTCGGTGGAGCTTGAGGCTCTTTTGACCGAAAAAAAGAATTTTGAGAAAAAACGTGAAAAAGTAGCACTAATGCTCGAGAGCAATAGCACGAGGATCCCAACACATGAACGTGCGGTAAAAATCTGAAGATGGCTGCCAGAGGCGGGGCTTAGGTAGAGGGCAGTCATTGGCTGTGGTCAGTATGACACAGAGATCAGTGATTGGTTATTACTACGAAAGACAGATCAGAAACGAAACTGATACTGGTTTTTTCTTTACCGAGGATTCCCAGCCTGACGACGGGGAATATTCATGAGCATGTGAATCCATGCCAGACCCCATGCTGGAGAACTCCAGGAGAATCTCCTGAGCCAACTCCCACTCGTGAGAGATCGTGCTCTGCCTGCTCAGAGCGTCCGCCGTCACGTTTTCGTCTCCGGCCAGATGAACTGCCGAGATCGAAACTTCCTGCTGGATGGCCCAGAACTCGAGCTGCATCGCCTCCCTGCACAGAGGAAGTGACCCTGCCCCCCCCCCCTTTTTGTTGAGGTAGTGCATGGCCACTGTGTTGTCCGTCAGGATCAGGACACTCTTTCCTCACACAGTCGGCAGAAAAGCCTTCAGGGCTAGCCTGACGGCCCTCAGCTCCAACAGATTGATATGGAGTCTGGACTCCGATGGAGACCAACGACCGCTGACTGTCAACTCGTTGGCATGAGCTCCCCATCCCGTGAGGGATGCATCCGTCACGATCGTCACCTCCGGCCCGGGAAGCCAAAATGGAGCCCCCTTCATCAAGTTTCCTTCGACAGCCCACCACAGAAGGTCCCGGGCGACCGAGGGCAGCACCTGAACCGGGTCCGACATCCTGCCGGAGGACTGCGACCATTGCATCTTGAGTGCCCACTGCAAAGATCTCATCCGCAGGCGAGCCTCTGGCACCAGAAGAATGCAGGATGCCATGAGGCCGAGCAACCTCAAGAACTCAAACGCTGGGAACGTCTGGACCTGCTGAAACTTGTGCACCATCTGCTGAACGTGAAGAGCCCTCACCTGGGGAGGAAAACACTGCCCCAGGGAAGTGTCGAGCACTGCTCCGATGTACTGGAGCCGCTGTGTTAGCGCCAAATGGGACTTCTTTAAATTGAGGGAGAAGCCCAGCCTGTGAAGGGAGTGGCAGGTGACGGACAGATGATCCAGGACCTGCTCGGGAGAGCTCCCCCTGATCAACCAATCGTCCAGGTAGGGGTAGATGTGAATCCCCCCTTGCCTGAGATGCGCTGCCACCACTACCATGAGCTTGGTGAAAACCCTCGGGGCGGAGGTCAATCCGAACGGCAGGACCCGAAACAGAAAGTGCGAGTCGCCAACCGCGAACCTCAGGTACTTCTTGTGCTTGGGATGGATCGGCACATGGAAGTAAGCATCCTTGAGGTCGAGAGACACCAACCAGTCCTGAAGCTGAAGGGCCTGGACGACTTGAGAGAGAGTAACCATCTTGAACTTGTCCTTCCTGAGGAGTTTGTTCAAACCGCGCAAGTCCATGATGGGTCTCAATCCCCCGTCTTTCTTTGAAATCAAAAAATAAGGGGAATACCATCCCTTGTTCCTCTCCGCTACAGGCACCAGTTCTATGGCGCCTTTGTCCAGCAGGGCTTGAATTTCCTGCGCAAGGAGCGGATCCGGACTCTGCAAAGAGAGGTTCCCGGTGGATTGTCGCGAGGCCTGTGCCGAAAGGGAAGACAGTAGCCGTGGGTTATGATCTCCAGAACCCACACATCTGAAGTAATGGCACGCCACTCTACAAGATGCTGCGCCAGCCTTCCCCCAACCGGCGAACCATGGGGCATGGCCGGATGACTGAGTGGTAGCGGCTGCGGCGTTACCTGAGGGCAAAGAGGCAACTGCCCGAGCAGCCTTGGCACCACGGGTACCCTGTCGTCCACCTCTGGTACCCCTGCGTTGGCCTCTTTGACTGCCAGCTCCCCTCGCTTTACTGAAGGAGTAATAGCGAAAGGAACCACCCCTCCATTGCTGTCCCCTAGGACGAAACGGCGGAGGTTGGCGAACTGCAGCGCCCAACGACTTCACTGCAGCTTTTGAGGTCTGCAACCTCTCAAGGCTCCCGTCAGCCTTGCTGCCAAAAAGGTGTTCACCGTCAAAGGGCATGTTGAGGAGCCGGGACTGCCCATCAGGAGCAAACCCCGACTTCCGCAACCACGCAAACCTGCGTATCACGGTGCTCGCCGCCATGGACCTGCTGACGCATTCAGCCAAGTCCAAACCCGACTGAACGGACTCACACATGGCATCCTTACCATCCAGGACCATAGCAAGGAAACCATCCCGTTCATCCCCTTCGGGAATATGTTCAGCCGCTAACACAACACAGTTCCACAGAGTGTGTGTGAAACGAGACAAGGCACAAATGGAGTTGGCCGCCTGAAGCGCCATACCATCAGAAGAAAACACTTTCTTCGCCCAGCCATCAAAACGTTTGTCGTCCCTATCAGGAGGGATGGTAGGGTACGACGCCTGCTTTGCCGGGGCCGTGGCTGGCTGCACCACCAAACTCTCCGAAATGGGGTGCCTGGTCAAGTAGCAGGGGTCGCTACTGGCTGGACGTTATTTTCGCGACAAGGACCTGCCCACCGCCGGGAGACTCTCCGGAGCAGTCCAAGCCGCCGCCACCCTTCTCTGTAAAGCCATATGGAACGGCAGTACCGGGTCAGTTGGGGGACCAACATCAAGGATGTCCGTGAGATCATCCTGCACAAACTCCCCTGGGGGAGCAGACCATCCCAAGTACTCAGAAACCCTAGCCATAAGGCATCGGTACGAGGAATCGGCATGAGAGCCAGGCTCAGGCCTACAAAACTCCACCTCCGGAGAGGTGTCCAGTCCACTGGCATCATACAGTGACTGCCTCAAATCGTCAAACTGACTATGGCCCGAGACAATTTCATCTGGGACCTGACTAGGAACCAGGCCATCAGAATCCTCATCCGCCTCTGAAATATATTCCAGGTGGCGAAAAGAAGGCACCCGAGAGTGCTTGCTTTTAACCAGAGCCTTCCTAGGGGGTTCCCCCGTGTCACGGGATACCTCCGACACAAAAGGCATCGAGGGCGTCGAGTGAATCGGCGCCGGCGTCGAGAGAACAGGCATCGGCGCCGAGAGGATCAGCGTCGAGTAAATCGGCGTCGACGTCAGATGCAGCGCCGCCAGCATCGGCAGCGTCGATACAGTCCTCGAAGACAGAGCTCCAAGCGTGTCCTTCGACGACCTGAGCATCGACGGCTTCGACGACTTCCTCGGAGCCGGAGCCTCGAGAAAGCCTGTCGACGCCCTCGACGCCTCAGACGTCGATGTCTTCCTCGAAGACATCACAGGTGCACACGGTCTCAAACGGTCGAGGACCGGGACCTGGAACGGGTATGTCGAGAACGAGTCCCCTTGTCCGAACGGGACCTCTCCCGTGACTCGTGCCGACCACTCTTGCGAGCGGTGTCTCTCGACCTCTCACGACCGACCCCACACGGGGGCACGGACGGCTTAGTACCCTGCGACTCGAGAATCGCCAGCATTTTCTTCCCGAAGGAAGCCCATTCCTCCGGCGTCGCACGGCTGGTGGGGTAAGCGACGTGCCGGGCAGAGTCCTCCGAAGAGGACCTGGAAGACGACCGGTGTCGGCGCTTCCGAGAATGCCTCGAAGAGGCTGAGGAGTGGCGAGACCGACTCCTAGAAGGAGACCCACGAGACTTCCGACGATGACGCGGAGAGTCTCCTCTCGAATCATCCGTCGAAAGCCCCGCAGACTTCGACTTCCGGGGCTTGGACACCCGACCTACCGACAACTTCTTCGTACGTTCACGTAAGGCTTTGGACGTGAGCGACTGGCAGTCGATACAGTCATCCGTGTCGTGGGCCTCCCCGAGGCACCAGAGGCAGGCGTTGTGCGAGTCCGTCACCGACATCTTGGACCCACACTCCCCGCACTTCTTGAAGCCCGGACGCGGGGTCGAAGACGAAGTAGAAGACATCTTCACACGAAGGATTTTCACAACTAACGAACAGGTTCGAAGAACCGAGAAGAACAGAACTCCAAAGAGTCGAGGCATTAACCGAGATACACGAAGCAACACGTTCGCGGAAAAAACGGAACTGAGGCTACGGGCGTTGTGCGTCCTACTTATCACATCGGATGACGTCGGAGGAGGTACTCGACGACGGCGCATCGACGTCATCGATGCAGGACGCAGACACCGAAAAAAGTTTCCGAAGCAGCACAGCTGTGGTGATTACATGTCATAGATATGGAATACGTCGGAGGACCCAATCCCCTCGAAGAGAGGTTGAGAGGGGTGCAAACAATCCCACCTAACAATGAGGAGGCAGAAAACTATGAGAACTCTAAGCCCCCTTCTTCGGAAGCTAAGTTGATGAGGATTATATATCATGTCCAGGCACAAATTACTTTATAATGGGGGTGAAGACTGGGCAGAGGTAAATGTTGAAACAGACCCTCATTTTAGCGAACAGATCATCTGCTGTTGAAGAACTGGAAAAACGTGCCTCTCGGTCCATCTTACTGAACTCGCAGAGTAATGCTGAGTTGAGCAGTCTGGCAGTATCAGTGGCAGTTCTGAGAGTCTGTTCACACACTCTATCCTGGTGAAGGGGTAGCAAATGCTCAAAACACTATTCTACTTGTGTAGCGAGTCGCAGAGTGGTACTGAGTGGAGCAGTCTGGCAGACTGGGCAGCCGGGGAAGCGTGAAGATAGTGACTAGGTTTTCAAGCTGTGAAATCGGATAAAGAGTATTAACTGCTGTCAAGCACTGGTAAGGCCAGTACTGTCTATGTTTGCGGAAACTGATGATCTGCTGGAATTAGCACCTCTATCCGATTAGGAGAGTGGATGGCACATCATTACCATAGCCATCAGTCCCATTACCTGCCTGGTGTGACTTGTTAGACTTCGCCCACCTATTGTATACTCTAATTGACGTTGCTACTTTTGAGGCGGTGAGGCGAGCGAAACGTCCATGTCACCGAAACGTCCATGTACTCGCAAGGCAGGGTAGAAAACGCGATGAAGTGCCGTTGTCCGCCTCAGAGCCCTCTACCCCACCACAAACTCCCCCGGCTCTCCCTGCTTTGTGAATCTGATTCAGGTGATTTGGTCCTCTGCAGTGCTTGTTTGTCGAGGACCAAGTTCCTTCACTGGTCCTATGTGGGCGGTAGTCCAGGCCTGCTGCGACTAACCACTTCTCTTTGGGTGAGTAGTGTTCTTGTTTATCTTCTCTTGCGTGTTCTTTCTCAGCCCTTGCTTGTTTGCAATCTGTATTATTTGTTTTCCTGTTACCATTCGTTTCCTTGATATGTTGTTTGTTCTGCGTGTTATTGTCCGTTCCTTCCTTAACCTTGTTCTTTTGTTCTCTTCCCGTGTAGGTGACGGTACAGCCCTGTAGCTGCTGAGTTCAATTGCGGCAGCTGGAGTGATGAGGAGCGGAACCAGCGGCTGCCAGTAACAGGTAGGCTGACTCGTAGGGATGCATGCATGCATGTCTTGAATGCAGCACGGTTCTCCGATTGTGAAATGTTCTAACCTTGTCTTTTTTTGTCATCCTTTGCAGTGAGCGAGTTCGTGGAAGAAGACTGCCGTGGAGCGATGTCAGGATCAGGATCGTCTGATTCCAGGAGATGAGTATCTGCAGGTTCATGCGGCAGTGAGCGTCAGGTTGCATCTGAGTGCAAGGTAACGCGAAGCACTGGCCTCGAGGACGAAGCAGCTTATATAGCTGGGCCTCTGGGCCACGCCCATTAGCATGACCTGCCTGCCACACCTAGCAGTTTACACGTGAAACTGGGCCTGGGAATTCACACCCAGCAACACGCATGTGAAAAAGGCCTGGAATGAAAGCGGCCTGTGTAGAATAAAAGTAGTCCCATGTTAATTCTTCACATGAGCCTGGGGGCAGAGTCCAGCCGGGCCCCCTGTGTTTGTGTGCCCCAAAGGGACATAAATGGGTCATTCTTTGGCAGTGGCCCATGGCAGCCACTACTTGGGGGTGTTGTACCTGTGTCCTTGGGCCAGTGGTCGCAACACCTGTTATGTGGTTTTTACCCACAGTGAGAGTCCGCAGCCATCACTTTTAGCTCACAGTACTTTTCACAAAGGAGGAATATCCATTTGCATATCAGTCTTTGTCCCGCCCACAAGGGCAGTCCAGCACCGAAATGCCAGGCAAACTTCCTTTGAACAAGAGTACCAACAGCAACCCCATACACGTGTGTTTCAGCCTTGTTGGGCCTCATCAGTAAGGTGGAGCTGTACCTCTCGGAGCACAGTGAACATGGGTGTGTGAGGAACCAGGAATCAGTTTCTTGAGTTTCTCTCCCTTCACAGTGCAACTGATATGCAAAACAAGTTGGTTCTTTATTTTTATCTTGTTAGGATAGGATGCCTGGTATACTCCCCTGCCAGGTTTTCACTCCTCTTCTCTCTGGTTTCACACAGCCTTTGGCCAGTCCCTTATATCCTTCTGAGAACCCCTTTTGGGATGATATATTGCTTATGAACTTTTCAATTTGTCCTTTCCTGGTGGGTCTCCTTACCAGGGCTTTCTTATACACACCTGTAACTTCCTTGTATGGTTCTCCTGCCAGGGCTTTCTTGATCACACTTGCAAGTGCCTGGTATACTCTCCTGCCAGGATTTCCCACAAATAGACTTGCAGCTATAAATTGTCTGATTTTACCCTTCTGTCAGGGCTTCTCTTGTTTGGGCCTTGTGCACACACTTCCAACTGTGATGTCTTTTTGTCTTTGCTATCCAATACTTGCTATCCAATACTGGATCTGCCTGGTATATTATCCTGCCAGGGCTTTTCTTAAGTGTGTATTGCATACACTAACAGACTGGTAAATCTTTAACTTCTCTTCGGTTTTCCCATTTAACAGAATGCCCACTGGCTTCGCCTCTTTACAATACTTCATTTGCATGCAGCATAGCTGTGCATATGCCCCGGTGTCATGGTTTCCCTTTCGGGGACTCAGCAGCTTTTGCTTGCGTACTGCCTTCTTTCCGTGGCAAACCAGTGTCAGATGATCTGCGTCTCTTCTCGTCGTTTTCGCTCTTTGGTCTCTCCGCCCTCCTGCGGTGCATGCCAGGCTCTTCTGCTCCACGTCAGGCTTCCATCAGGTAAGCGGTGTTGCTTACCAGCTGTCAGGAGCCCTAGGTTGGCTTCTGGCATTCCAGCAGCGTGTCTTCTTTGGCCGACAACGCTCCTCTTCTGCAAGATGGCTGCACAGCAGGTCCTGCAGCATCACTGTCTCCCGGTCCAAACCGAGAGAAGCAGCCTTCTCCTTCCAGCAGCGTGCCACAGTCAGCTGAGGCCGCTGTTTGAATTTCCCAGCTACAGGTATGCACGCCGAACTAAAGCAGAGCCCTACTCTTGGGCTTTCCCACTCTGCATTACTCGGTTTCTCGTCCCAATTTCCTTGTAGTAATGGGAATGGTAGTCCATTTCTGACGTTTTATTTACAAAGTCAAGTTAAGTGTTCTTTAAGAGCAAGTCAGCTCTGAGTTACTTGCAGGTAGAGTTTGGAAAAGTATTTTCATGAGAGAGAGAATGGAAGAGAGAGAGGGAGAGAGAGAGAGGGTGAGAGGGAGAGAAAGGGGGAGAGAGAGAAAGAGGGAGAGAGGGGGGAGAGAGAAGGGGAGAGGGGGACAGGGAGAGGGCGAGGGAGAAAAAGCCTGAACCCCAAACGGGTGGTTGGGGCAAAATACCACACAACCAACAGAGCGAGTGGGATGCATCACTCAGTGGACTGATATAAAGAACCTGTAGGCAACTACAGGTCCCAGTTTGAGTTCTTCGCCTACGAAGCCTATTGATTGTCTACCTGATGAAACTGTAAGAAAAGACCTTTGTGAATTTGTGGACTTTGTTATATTAGGGAAGGACTTTAAGTTAGAGATTTTAACCCCAACACTTCCTACCTAAGGGAAGAACTTTAAGTTCATTTTGCTCATTGCACCTTTTGATTTGACTATTTTTTTTTCTTTTAAACATTTTTATTGAGAGAGTAGGTCAGCAGCACGACAAAACATAGACATATCAAAGCATAGCGTAACTATCATTACAGCTTTCAAAATAATGGAGGAAGGGAAGAGGAAGATACCATAGTTTCGGACATGAGAGCAACCAGTACAAGAGTAGTAAACATTAAAAATCAAGGCGAGGACCTGGGTGTTGCATCAGAGTCTGAGTCCAGGTCGCACAGGTAAAAGCGTAACAATGACCAAATATCTTTGGGGCGACATGGTGACAGAACCGACAGTACAAATAGTTCCTCATCGTCATTTACCATACAAAGGTCTTTTAAGAAAGTGGCTCCGGTTGGGGCGGTGGAGGACTTCCAACATTTAAGAATACAGCGTTTGGCAATAATGCAGGTGATATTAAATAATCGCCTCGTAGTTTCCTTTACCTTGCCTATATCGCCCAATAGGTATTTCAGGGGGGAGAGTCTCGCCGGAATGGCCGTGATGTCTTCAAGGAGCTTCGCAACTTCCTTCCAGAACTCCACAATTAGCGGACATGACCAGTACACATATGATAAGGCCCCGCATCGGGGGCGTCACATTTGGGGCAGGCACCTGTGCAATTTTCCACAAATTTAGCCAATCTGGCAGGGGAATAGTGTAGTTGGTTTAAAACTTTGAACTGAATTAGCCGGAGCCCAGCATTCATGGACACTGATCGAGTAAGTTGACAATACCGGGCCCAGCGGACCTCATCTATCTGAGTGCCCACGTCTCGCTCTCAGACTTCTATCATCGTGTTGCGCGATGGGGAATGGGTCTGCACCAATGAATAAAGCATAGAAACCCCCTTGCCATGGCTGTCTACAGACACTATTGACCTGATGCATGCATGGGACTGGGGTTCTTGCGGAAATGTTGGCCACTTCGCCGAAAAAGCAGCCCTCATCCTGTAGTATTGAAGGCGTTTAAGCTGGCCCCTCACCACCGCTTCAATAAAGCCTGTGAGGTCACAGAACTCACCATCTGGGAACATGTTGTGCAGCGTGAAAAGCTTGTTAGGGTCCCAGGATTGCTGGAGGGCACGATCAAATGTGGGGGAAATACTGGAGAAGTCCCATAGGGGGACTTCCGGGTCGTAGGGGGATTCCAGACCTATTCTCTTGTAAATTCTAGCCCAAGCATGAGTGGACGTGTATACCGGATCGAACGGGCATATGTCCCCATAGCTTGGGTTAAGAAGGACTGAGCGTATGTCGTTTGGGCGAACAGAGTGCTTTTCAATCAATATGTGGGGGGCAGTGTCCTCAGGGTCAAACCAATGTTTTGCAAATTGAGCTTGCGCACATAAGTAATAGAGCTCGAAGTCTGGTGCTGCGATGCCTCCCTGCACAAAAGGCTCAACCATCTTTTCCCAACCCATCCTGGCAGTCTTCCCATTCCAGATAAACGAGGCGAGTGATTTAAGTTTCGAGAAGAAGGGTTTACCAGGCCAAACTGGGATGTTATTGAAGCAATATAGGAGCTTGGGAAGGACCACCATTTTGAGTAGCGCTAGTCTGCCATACAGGGATAGTGGAAGGCTAGCCCAAATCTGAAATTTGGTCGAAAGGGTTGACAACAGTTCCCCATGATTGTGCGTCTATAGCAGGTTTTTATCTCTGGCAACCATTATCCCTAGGTAGCGTACCTTGGTGGGGGCAGGTCTAAATCCCTCTATTTCAGCTAGGTCTCCCGTTCCGTCAGTGAGGGGAAATATTTCAGACTTTATTACATCAATTCTATATCCCGAGTATTCTGAGAATTCATGTATGTCCGACATGATGTGTTGCACATTTTCTTTGGGATCACGGACATATAGTAAAGTGTCGTCCGCCTAAAGCGATATTATCTGAGGGGGGCCGGTCATCCTAAGTGTCATCCTGTGTGAGTGATATGATAGGATAGTTCATTTATATAGCGCCTATACACAATGTGTTTCAAAGCGCTTCAAGGCAAGGGAGGGAACAAGGGAAAATACAACCACATTCTTACAGGCCATGAACAGTAAGGATGTGAAATTAACTATCGTACTCGGCCTGACGACATTTCAGATAGTGCAAGAGCTAAGACATAGATAAGGAAGGAAGGGGGAGAGTGGGAAGGAAATGGAAACAGACAGGCGACTACCGTACTAGGCCTGACGACATTTCTGGTAGAGCCGGAGAAAAACAAAAGGTGAGGGAGAGGGGTGCAGAAAGGGAGGGAAGGAACAAAACAAGCGACATTCATACTAGGCCTGACGACATTTCAGATAGTGCTGGCGGTGTGGTGGGGAGGAAAAAAACAGTAATGGGAGGGTGGAGGAAACAGACGAGGTTGCTATCATATTAGGTCCAGGGACAATTCTGATAGAGTAAGTGCATAGAAGAAAGTAAGGGGAGGAGAAGGGAAAGGAGGAGAGAACAGAGAGTAAGCAGTCAAAAAGAGTGGAGAAGCAAGAGTGAAGAGCGAATCAATTGCAGAAGTCAGTAGTAACACATAATGTTGCAAGCCATGATACAAGATGAAGATGGGAACAGCATGATTCAGGGCCACCATGAGTACAAGATGCAAAGGAAGTCCAGCATTAGAGTTGAGAAAGAATGACGCACCGTGAATGAAGTCCATAAAAGTCAAATCCAGCATTGGCCACAAGACGGTGAAGGAAGGCACCAAGTGGGCGGGGCTTGCTAAGTGGTGAAAAAGAGCAGCAGGCAGGAAGGCAACAGGTGGGCGGGGCTTAGGCCAGGTGACCTAGATCCACTGCACCTGCTCCCCATCTGCAAAGGAAAAGAAGCTGAAGGGCTCCTTAAGTAGGTAAACAGAGCGGCAAGCAGGAAGGCACCAGGTTGGCGTGGCTTGCTAAGTGGTGAAAAAGAGCGGCAAGCAGGAAGGCACCAGTTGGGCGGGGCTTGCTAAGTGGTGAAAAAGAGCGGCAGGCAGGAAGGCACCAGGTGGGCAGGGCTTGCTAAGTGGTGAAAAAGAGCGGCAGGCAGGAAGGCACCAGGTGGGCGGGGCTTAAGCCAGGTGACCTAGATCCACTTGCACCTGCTCCCCATCTGCAAAGGAAAAGAAGCTGGAGGGCTTGTTAATTAGGGAAACAGAGCGGCAAGCAGGAAGGCACCAGGTGGGCGTTGCTTGCTAAGTGGTGAAAAAGAGCGGGAAGCCGGAAGGCACTAGGTGGGCGGGGCTTGCTAAGTGGTGAAAAAGAGCGGCAAGCAGGAAGGCACCAGGTGGGCGGGGCTTGCTAAGTGGTGAAAAAGTGCGGCAAGCAGGAAGGCACCAGGTGGGCAGAGCTTGCTAAGTAGTGAAAAAGAGCTGCAAGCAGGAAGGCACCAAGTGGGCGGGTCTTGCTAAGTGGTGAAAAAGAGCGGCAAGCAGGAAGGCACCAGGTGGGCGGGGCTTGCTAAGTGGTGAAAAAGAGCGGCAAGCAGGAAGGCACCAGGTGGGCGGAGCTTGCTAAGTAGTGAAAAAGAGCGGCAAGCAGGAAGGCACCGAGTGGGCGGGTCTTGCTAAGTGGTGAAAAAGAGCGGCAGGCTGGAAGGCACCAGGTGGGCGGGGCTTAGGCCAGGTGACCTAGATCCACTTGCACCTGCTCCCCATCCCCAGTGGTTCTGACGTATGAATTCCGCCATTGGTTCAATGGTCAGAGCGAAAATGATGGGCGAGAAGGGACATCCCTGCCTAGTCCCCCTGTGTAGGTGGAATGACGGGGAGAGAGTGGTGTTAGTCAGGACCTTAGCTGTCGGCTGTGTGTATAGTAGACGGACACAGTTAATATAGTACTGGCCGAGACCAAACTGCTCCAGCACCAGAAAGAGGTATGCCCAGGATACAGAGCCAAAAGCCTTCTCGGCGTCTTATGCGACCACGGCCGCCTTGGCATCTGGATCTATCTGTGCCATAACATTAAATAGGCGTCTCAGGTTGAGAGCCGTGGATCGGGCTGGTATAAAGCCGGCCTGGTCAGGATGAACCAGGATCGGCATATAAGGCAGGAGTCTGGTGGCCAGCACTTTTGCGAAAATATTTGCGTCAGTGTTGATTAAAGACAGGGGTCTATGGGACGCCATGTCTTGTGTCGGTCTGCGGGGTTTCAAAAGGACAGTGATGATTGCTTCCTGCATCGATTCCCAGGAGAACCCGCAGGCTCATTGCCTCTTCCCATACTTTCAACAGTATCGGGGCCAATTCACTACAGAATTCTTTATATAATTCCGCAGGAAGGCCATCAGAGCCAGGGGAACGGCCGCTCGATAAAGCTTTTATGGCCTCTGCTATCTCCTCTGCTGCGATTGGCCTGTCTAATATATTACGGGTCTCGGCCGTTAATGTGGGAAGGTCGAGATTATCTAAATATTGAAACGTGTCCTCTTTGTTTTTTTTATCGTGGTTGGAATAGAGGGAGGAGTAGAACTCAGTGAATGCGGAATTAATTTCTCGGTCTCTGTTTACCGTCACTCCAGTCGGTGTCTGAATGCTCGGGATCGGGTTATGGTGCCTATCAGTTCTAAGCATGTTGGCCAGGAATTTCCACACCTTATTGCTTTCCCCATATCGTCGGGCTTTGGCTGGTGCAGCCATATCGAGAACTTCTCTATGGGCCAACTTGTGGAATTCTTTTAGTGTAGTATGAATTTGCGACAGGGTTCCCTCATCCCGTGTGATGCTGTACTCAGTCTGTAATAGGTCAATTTTTGTCTCGGCCACCCCCAACTCCTCTCGTACTGACTTCAGCATACCAGTCGACCTGCCCAGGATGGCTCCCCGGACCCAGGCCTTAAATGCATCCCATAGAGTAGCATAGGTGGCAACCGAACCCTCGTTTAGTTCCAGAAACTTGGCAATCTCTGTATGTAACGATTCACAAATGTTGGGGTCTCTTAGGATTGCAGGGGGCATCCTCCATCTTCTCGCCGGGGGGAGACATCACTAAAGTTGATGTCAAGTGACACCGGCGAGTGATCCGAAAGGGTGCGGGGATGTATATCACATCGGGAGACCGCCCCAGCTAGGGACTGGCTAATGATTCAATAGTCAATGCGCGAATGAGAATCGTGCACCGACGAGTAAAAAGTGTATTTCTTCTCACTTGGGTGTAATGCACGCCATGCGTCTAACATACCCATTTGTTCCATTAATTGTTTTACTACCAGTGCGGCCTTGGTGGGGGTTCTGGGGACAGTCGATGAGCGATCCAGGAATTGGTCCAATATCATGTTGAAATCGCCACCCCAGAGTATTTGTGCCTCCCCAGATGAAGATAGCATTTCCATTATTGTGCAATAAAACTGCGGGTCGTCTAAACTGGGACCATAAGTATTAATCAGAATCACTTGGTGCCCCGCCAATTCCCCCCAAACCAGTAATTATCTATCCTGTGGGTCTATTTTGGTGGACTGATATTTAAAACTTAATTTGGGGTGTATGAGAGTCAACACTCCTCTGGATTGTGCCGAATATTCTGTATAGTACCTGTGTGACCCTCACCTCGGTAAAAGTTTAGTATTGACCTGCCCAAGCATGTGTGTCTTTTGCATAAAAAGAATATGAGGGTTGTGGCGTGTGATGTATGCTGGGATCTTCCTTGCCTTAATCGGGTTATTTAACCCCCGGATATTCCAGGAAAGGAGCTTAACATTCAAGCCCTTATTAACCTGTGTCATGGTCGTACCTAAGACTAGACATACGTCCATAATCCCGTCGCAGGGAGAATGGGTATCCTGCTGCAAAACCGCTCTCTATTTTAACCGTTATAACAACCCGGAACATGGGCTCCCCCAACAGGCCCGGCAACACTGTATCCCTATTCCACCCCCAAACCCCACCCGCATCATCAACCCCAACTGGACGATGTACCCCTAAAGCCATAACCTAGGAACACTCCTGAGGGTGTGAGCTGCACTCACATGGCCGCCGACCCAGGAAGTCTGCACGGCTCCATTCCGACAAACATTAACAGTCAGGGCCACCCTGCGGCCTTCAATTTAAAACATTATAGCAGTGTCGGGCTCAACCGCGCCCCGGGGCGGCAGATTCTGGTTCCCGGCCCGCTCCCGGGCCGGTAGAGGGATGAAGGCTTCAACGTACAGCATGGCTTCGGTTGGATTTTCAAAAAAATGAGCCCTGCCTCCATTTTCATTTTCGCTGGAAAGACAAGGGTGTACGGGACCTGGCGGAGTCTCAGTTGTCTCTTGACGGGCTCATAAGATCTTCTAAGTGATTGCACATTAGTGGAAATGTCCGGATATATGTGGATCCTGTTTTTTTCATGGAATAGAGTGCCCTTTTCCCTGGATATCCGCAGGATAGCGTCCCTGTCCCTATAATTGAGAAGGTGGGCAATTATTGTACGAGGTGGAGCTCCAGGCCTGGGCGGAGGCGCCGATGTACGGTGTGCTCGCTCCACAAGGAAATGGTCCGAGAAGGAGTCGGGACCCAGGAGTTCCTTCAAAGGGCCTCTACCTGGCGTTCCATAGACCCTTTGCCAAAGGTTTCAGCCACCCCAACCAGACGGATATTGTTCCTCCTAGAACGGGATTCCAAATCCTCGCATTTGTCAAGGGTTTTCCGGAGGTCCCCCTTCAACTGGGCAATATCGCGGCCATGTTGTAGTATCGAGTCTTCATTGATAGCAATCCTGCCTTTGGCCTCAGTAATACGTGTGCTTTCCTTGTCCACCCTCGCCTTCAAGGAGCTGATTGTTTCCCCTATGTCATCCAATTTAGTGTTCACCGCCAGGAAGCCGTTCTGAACCATAGCCATCAATCGGTCCACCCTCTCCTCCATTGGCAACTCGGGCTGACTGTCCACCTGCTGCGACGGGGGCGCCACGGACCCGCTGGGCTGGGAACTGGCGAAGGAGTCCATTGGGCCCGTTTTCTTGGGGCGTGCTCCCTTCTGCTCATAACGGCCCATGTGTTGACTCAAGTGGTCCGCGTCTTCCAGCGCCTCCAGTTCCGTCCGCCACAACGTATTGTACGGTCTCTATATAGGATTGGTGGTGGGCTTAGACCCAGTTATCGTGCAGCAGAGACGTATAAAGGTCGGTTCTGGAGTGCTGGACAGGTGTGATCAAGAAGAATGCCCCTCCACTAATAAGAGTCATCGCCCAGGGTGGGCCGCAGCTGGAAAAAGTGTCCCCTCCTCGGCAGACCCTGCTCAGTGTGTCCACCCTCCTCATGCGTTGCCCCACCTGTTCTTGCGTTGCCCCACCTGTTCTTACTTGTTTTAACGTCCGTCTGCATTTGAAGGAGCACTCCACCAGCAGGAGATATCACGGGAGCCAAGGGCAGCCGCCCCGCAGACACGGGAGTCGGACCAACAGCGGCCCACGTAGCACGGCGGCCGTCTACACACCACGCGGCCGTTGGTGCTATACACCACCGATGTGGCACCCTCACATCAGCCGTACCCTCCTGGGTCTCCGCGTCGCGGCAACCCGCCGGCAGCGATGTTCCGATCACCTCCAGGAGATTAGCCGAAGCGCGGCTTCTCCGACTCGATCCGGCCCCTCCCCCCGCGGCTCCAGGGGAAAATCGCCCAGAACTCGCGGGCGCCCAACGTCCCAGCCTCCGTCCGCAGGATCTTCAGGCCGGCGTATCTTCAACGCGGTCCGGTGTAGCGGCCCAAATCTTTCCCAGTATATGCCCACAGCCTTACACCACGTATCTTGAAGGATTTATAGAAGGATTTATAGAAGCCGGAGCTCTGGAACTAGGCGGCCATCTTAGATGTGCGCAACAGCGCCCCCCCCCAATTTGACTATTTTAATAACTCACTTCTTAGGATCTTTTGGTTCAGGAAACCTTTCTTTTCAGTTTGAAAATTAGTGGCGACAGGCAAGCTTACTCTAGGGTTTTTAGTACTTTGGGTACCGTTTTACTTCATAGGGGAAGAACACTAAGTATGTGCTATTCATATAGGGATGGAAGAGATGGACTTCAAAGTCACTTATATTTGAACACTAGGCTTTATTTCTTAAACCCTGTTTTTGTTATACTTGTTTAATAAGGAGTTTTCTTGGGAAAGACACAAAGTCTGAGATCCTTCTGTTCACCATTTTGTGGTGACAGGTCCTGTTCTATGCTGATTTATTGGTTCTGATGTCATCCCAGAGGCCTCTGGCAGGTGTTGAAGTTGGGAGAGATATCCAATTAAGGCGAACGTATCCAACTTACCCCACCGCCCATATTCCCCACATCCCCACAGCCATGCCCCACAACTTTAGAGACAGGTGAAGAGTAACCGCCCAATCAACAGACAGACCCAGGGAAAGACACCCCACGCACAATTCATGCATTCAGGAAGCCCACACAGGTAAAACACTAAATCGAAGCATCACCCTAACAATTGCTCACCCACATAACTAGGGTCGCCCGGTAGATCACCACTTCCTCAAATTTATTATAGTACGAGCTGTGCACCCATTTAACAGCCAAACGCACAACAGGCCTAACGCAACTGCCCAACTAATCCCTGCCAAGTAACTAGGAACAAACTGGATACAACCAGGTCTCGCAGGTGGATCCAGTCCACCCCCCTTTTTCAGAGGTGAACTCAGTCCCCCCAGCTAAAATGAGAGACTTTGAATGTCGTCTTTGAATTTAAAGCCGACCTTGGGCATCCAACGGCAGTCGTCAGGTTTCAGGCTGGACACTTCACCTCTGCACTATATAACCTGATGAAAAATAGCAAACAACTAAAGGTGAAATGTCCCATTTCGGTACTGCATGTTCCAGGAGTTTAAAACATTCACCCCTTTTAACGTTTTCAAAAACACTATTAGAAGAAAATATCCTCTCTTGATTTTGTGTGCGTGTTGATTTTATGAAAGGCAAATGCCTTTCATCCTGTGCAATTTGGCTGGTTATGCAAATCCAATTTAATGAAATATGCATATTTTACCTTGATATGCTAATTTCTGGTGATGTCACATCCCATTGCGTTTGTTGATGAGCCCCCAGCCCCCACTTTAATGTTTAGGACTTGAACCCTGGCTGTACAACCAACCCCTGCCCTCAAATCCATAGGGGAAGTCAGAGTCCATGCCTATAGAGCAGGTGGGGCTGGCGGACGGACCGTAACCAAGAACATGGGAAGGTACCATTGAGCGGCAACCAAAGACGCGCTTCAGAGGCAAACTAACCGATGTACTAACCAATTCCCCCTTCCTGCTTCTCCAACATAACCAACGTCACTATACACGACCAGGGGCTAGTCACACTACACAGACACACCGAGAACTAATCTACTCCTTGCACTCAACCAACTCTCTGAGACTCTGGAAGCAACCTTAGAGGGAACATACCCTCGCACATAGTCCATAAATACATCGACACTGCACAAATGCACACCAACACAATACATTAAAACAACTAACAGACATCCTTGACTCTGCACCCCCTTATGGATACAACTAAACAGTGAACATGACTGCAACCCCACTCTAACCTCTTATGACACAAACAACCAACATAAACACTAGCACACATCCAAGGCACTGAGTCCTACCCATACGGTTACAACAACCCAACCAACTTCCACACGCAAGACAACGCACACAGACGCCAGTTCCTCTGGCGTCTGAACCTATCCGATCATCCTATCCTCAATAACACACCCGCCTTCTTCTCTTGTAGAGCCAGGCGAGTGCCTGAAGACTGCCCTCAGGTGATCGCGTGCACGGTATAAATCAACATAACAAGTGAGTCTATCCAATCGCCCACTCGTGTCATAGGATCCTCTTTGATCGTTTAGGGAGGGAGGTTTTGAATACCCAGGAATAATGATCACCAGGGTTACCAACGGAAAATTTCAGTACAATGTCCGTCAAGCTATACAAAAAGTAGAAGGCTTACTGCAAGAAATAGCACAAGCTCAAATTAACAGTGTGCGGAAAAATCAATAGCATCAAAATTACCCTACTGCCAAGAGTCCTTTACATTTTTTAACAAGTGCAATCGCCTCTTCCTACTTTCAATTATTGAAAGGAGTTTCAGGGATTTCATGTGGAATGTAAAGAGTTGGGGCGAGATCCCCATGTGCGTACTCCAGAAGAAAACTGAAGATGGAGGGTTTGGTACCCTGATCAGGGGGACCATAAGGCGTTTTCACTCAAATGCTTCAGTAATTGGTTGAATGAAAGCAATAATTTGAAATCTGGTTTGGTTGAAATTGAGTAACTGTCAGGTAGTTACGGTAAAATTACAGTCACACTTACCAAGGGATAAGGGCCCTTCCAAATCCTTTACCTAATAAAGCGCAGGCCTTTTCTAAATATAAATTGAAATGAAGTAAGGGACGTTGCATGGGTGAAAACAACCTGTTACATCGATACACTTCACTTTAGAGTACTCCAGGTCTCATATGGAAAAACAATGTTATCAACAAAATAAGCAATTTATAGATAAGCACATCCCCATTGTCTGTTGACTCCTTGAAATTCAAGTAGAAACCTCCCTCTGGGGGAGTTGGCTAAATACAATGAACTGTCTACCCTTTTTGATGGGATTGTGAATGTGTTGAAAGTAGACTTTGGAGATCCTCCTTCCCTCCTTGACCTCTCCTCGTTTGGCCACTGGTCACCCTCTTTTCTGTATAAGCTGTTGAACTTGTTTGGGAGGGGTGGGATGCAAGAAGATGGACCACGGCATGAATGGTAGGTTGAGCGTGGCCCGAGCATTGTCTGGGAAAGTTGGTTGAGGGTGTATGTCAATGTGAAACATACGAAAGTGAATCTGAACCTCATCAACAGCTAACAAGAAATTTACCACCTGTACTGGACACCAGTCAGAATATTAAGATGCAAAATGAATAACTCTAATGTTTGCCTTGTAAAAGTGATGTGGGCACACTACTACACATGCTGTGGACATGTGAATGAGTGACAGACTTTTGTTCAAATGTGAAAGAGCCCATGGAGGCGATTGTAACTGTGTAATGCCTACATGTCCTTTGTTAAATTGGGGGGCTTTCCACCACAGCGAAATCTGACACAGGAACCGGTTCTCTGATTTTATCAGGCTCTCATAGTGGACAAGAAAAACTCTAAAGGTGCGGAAATCCACAAAAAAGACATTATGTGAAGACAAGCTGGAGAGATTATGCCTGAGCAAAGGGACTCCCAAGAGCTGTAAGAGGATAGTTGGGGAGAGTGCAATGCTCTCTATGCTTTTGACTCTTCAAACACTCCCTCGCCCTACCTTTCTCTTCAGATTGCTTTATCTGCTCCTCCCTTGTTGTTTTCAGGTTTTCACAAGTCTTTTTAGTCTGCTCCTCGGTTAAAGAGTGCAGATTGTTAGCCCACTTTGCAATTCATCCTGGAGTATGGCACGGGGACAGCTGGCTTAAGATATCCTGTTTTGTTCCAAACCATTATGCAGACACTGGGTAAACATAATTGTACTATAATTTGTACGGTTACATGTTTCCCTTTTTTGTTAAGATGAACCTGTGCTTGATTTGTCCGTTTCTAGCATATTACTATTTACGTCCTTGTGCTGGCATTGCTTCATTCTATACCATTTATGTTCTCAACAAAAATAAAAGTTAAAAACGAAATGATACAACTGTGATTGGCAAATGGTGCAGGGAGGGTGGGCATGCAGAATTCTGGTTAGGAGGCATTTTTTTTATTTAAAATGTTTTAGTTTACACGTAAACTTTTTCATTCTCTTTTTCACTTCATTTCATATCATATAATTAACCGTATAAATATACCTTTAAGAACAACCAAATACCAGAGAGAGAAAAAAAAAAAAGAATACACATCGTTCCACAATCTTTCTTTTCGCTTTAGTACTGTTATTGCTCTTCGTTTTTTTTTAACGAAGTACATTTTTACCGTTCAGACCCGGGGTCCTTGATGATGATTGCTTCCCAAAATTTGATGATTGTGATAATGAGTTTTATGTCATTTCCTGCTAGTATTCTTATCCATCTTTGTTCTGGGTCTAAGTGAGCACCTGGGTATAACCATATATCTCTGCATAGGCTCCTTTGTTCTGATAGTCCTGTGCAGATCATGATTGTGTGATATAAAGTTACGACTTCAGATTTATCTTTACAAAATCGAAAGTACATGGAGTCTTCGGGTATTTATTTTATCATTGCGAGTCTTTGTCTCGGTGGTAAAATATTCAGCTGTAATCTAAGGAAGGTATTTCTAATTATCTTGTCAGGAAATTTTTTCAGATATTCCGGGAGATAATGAAGTCGTCTTATATCAATATTACTTGTTAAGGACAGTTTACATGTTGCGTTTAGCGTCATTGTTTTGATCCAATCATTTCTTTGGAGTGTCAATTTAGCTTTCTGTGGCCGATTTATCAACATTTCAAGCTTTATATCTTCTCGTTCTAGCAGTTGATTGCAAGCTTGATTCCATTGTTTGAGAACAGTTGCATTTGTTGCAAGATTTCTATCTTGCAAGATGTCCATCGCTGGTAATTTTTCCATTATTTGAGTTTTCCTGAACCGGAGGCATTACAAATGTGATAGTTTATTTAAAAAAAAAATATCCTGCAATTGTGGGGCATAACAAAGAAAGACATGGAGGCACAGGAGTCATAGTAGAATGTAGCTATTGTGTAATGTAAATGTATATCAAAGTGCTGGTTTAGCACCAACTGGCAGCATGCTACTCATTAATATGGTCCATTCCATAACTTTTTGGGAAAATCTCAGAACCAACCCACATCTACCAACACTACTGACTAAGCTACAACACTGCAGATTGCCCTACTATCCAGCAATAGATTCTTCCCGAGTAAAAACAATGTGTCTGATTGAGAATAATATATAATACATTTTGGCAAAACCAACAGTTTAGGCTTTAGTGTAGGCATTTGCCAGGCACTGCCATAATGGTACAACCTGACAAAAGCTGGAAAACGGAGTACCTGGGCATACGCCAGGAGTGCCTGGCAAATGCCTAATACCTATCTAATACCTATAACACAAGCCGAAATTGTCGCTTTGCCAATGGCTGTTTTTAACAGGACGTCAGTGAAAGAAACAGATGCAAGCACATGCATACTGCTTATAAATCAAGTGCACTGCTGTAAATTAAATCATTAACTCGCCATTAACTTTCAGAAGATTGTATAGAAAAAGCACTGGAAGGCCCTACATGGAATAAAGTCGATGTTACTGCTTCATAGCAGGCAGGTGTTAGGCAGAAACCTGTGCAGTTCCCTTAGGGACCACTGCAAAAAATTTAAGACTACAGGTGTTAGCAGTAAACCCAATTGGTAGCAGTCTGTACCACCCAGATTTACCTGGTAGCTGTGGCCGAGCAGTCAGACTTCCCTCAAGAAGAGTTAGGCAGTATGTAGAGTATACACAATAGGGCTAAAAATACAGTAGTACAAGCAAACACTGACCAAAGCTTTGGTATAAAAGTATATAATTATTTATTTAAAAACACACTTGTAA
The DNA here is from genome assembly GCF_040938575.1 of Ambystoma mexicanum. Taxonomy (NCBI): domain Eukaryota; kingdom Metazoa; phylum Chordata; class Amphibia; order Caudata; family Ambystomatidae; genus Ambystoma; species Ambystoma mexicanum. The sequence goes on from NC_090922.1 coordinate 1,197,100,782, forward strand.
AAATACACTTGCACTAATATCTCAAGCAAGTTCAAACACAGTCACTAGAAATATATACACCTCCCTAATTAATTATTTGACAAGTCTAGGTTAGTACACCACTTATTTAGCACAACAGAGGTGAGCGCGTAACCATAGATGGCACTCTAATAATTATTTAAAAAGGGAGAGAAAAGGCAGAAATAGGAAAAACACACAATACCAACACTTTTAAAGAACCACAGCAAGTCAAGAAAGGCAGGGTCTACTGAAGAGCAAAAAGTTCATAGGCCAGGCCCACACTTGGAGAGAGCAAGGCGGAATGTGCCCAAGATCACACAGTGGAAATGCACTAAAAGTCTTTGCAGAAAAGTCAAAAGAGGTTGGATCAAGTTTAGCAAGGTAATGTTAACAGGTCCGAGGTCACCCCAGGATAGAGAGTCAAGGATTTACGGGACACCTTGAACAGTCTGTTGCAAGGGAGACCAGGCGGGACACAGTACCTGAAATGGTGAGAAAGCTCCAGCGGGGGCAGTTGTTCCTGGCAGCGGGTGCAAGTCGGTGCTTCGTCCAGGGGAAGAGAAGATCTCGACGTGGAAGAAAGCTGAAGATCGTTGCACTGCAAGGGAAGAAACCAGCCGCGGAGTTTCCCGGTTAAAAGGTACTACCTTTTATTCACGGTAGTGGTGAAGCGTGGCTATCCGGCCGCCGGGGTGCTTGGCACGGGCGATTCGACCACGAAACAATCCAGGAAGGCAAAAGAGGCTAACTGGTTGGTCCCACCAGCTCAAAGGGAAGAAGATTATCCTGGAAAAAGATCTTCTCTGTCGTCGGGAAAGTAGTGAGTTTCGTACAGCAGGGCTCCACCGGTGGCGTCGTCGTCGTAGATGGCTCAGCTTCTCCCCTCTTTGGATTCTTTAGGTCCTGTGGCGACTTTTGAAGTTCCAGTCCCCAAAGCCCTGCTTTTATGCAGCAAAACCCCCATTCATCAGCCTAGCTGTCAATCAAACATGCTAAGTGGTGAGCCGGGCGGCTCACCACTGGACCAATCACACAAGAGTGCGTCTTGAGTTGCCAAGGCAACTCAGTCCAGGGTGCCTATTCCCCCCCTCCCACACATCCTGTAGACCCAGACAGAGTGGCACCACTTTTGGAGGCTTCTGTGCAGAAGCCAGCCAAAAGTGGAACAAACGGCTCGACTTGGGTTGGAGTTACAGAGGCGAACACAAACGCCATTTTAAAACTGAGTCCTGGCACAAAGACCCAACCGGGGAATAAATATTAAATAAATAACCCAGCGGTATCTTTAACATTGCACCAAAAAAAGTGAATGGGAAAATCCCATAGGAAATATTCCGGTGGAATATTTTGCATGGTAACCACTGCCACCAGCCAGAAACTCGACAAGGGGGGGACTGGACAGTGCCCCCTTGAAAAACAGACCCAGGGGCAATCGAATTACCCCTACCAGTACTTCCACAATATGATGGTTTGTACTGGTTCTGTTCACAATTTAAGACTAGTAAAGTCAATGGTGACTTTACATGCGCTGGGAGACAGTAGTCAGTCCCAGGGTATGGAGTCTATGTTTGGGGGTCACTATGACACCCCTGTGTTACTGCACTGAGGGTGCTGCGTAACACACATACCAAAACACACGAAGCCCTATGAAGTAAAAGAGCCCATAGCCCATAAAACACATTACAAAGTCAAAGGACATTCTCAAATCATGCCTGAGAGTGGGAGAAAGAGAGTCTCACTCTTAGCAGGAGAAAAAAATAAACCCCAAAAATCCAGCAAAGCTGCTGGGGAACTCACTAGGTTTGGGAAATTAGCCTTTACAGAGAATTCTCCCTAACAGCAGGTAGTGCAAGGGAATGGCCAACGGGATAAATATGGACCTTAAGTCGGTGGGTAAATAACCAAACGACACCCACAATCTTGGTGTGTCCTTCCCTACATTCCACCGCCCTCCAATCTCCAATGCAAACGTTCAAGATGGGCATTAACCACCACCTTCAAATCATAACTAATAAACATAAGCTGTGTTTGCTTGGTACAATTGCCGAATACTCTTTTCAAGAACAGAGAAAATGTACAAAATCTTCCAAAAGCCACCTTTGTTTTAGGGCAGGGATCTACAACCTTTGACTGTCCAGATTATCTGGACTACAACTCCCACTATCCCTAGCCATTCTGGTCAATGATGTGAGTTGTAGTCCGGTTGCAGACCCCTGTTTTAGGGTGTTAGAAAGACAAACAAGTCACACTTGCAAAGCAAAGACTATGCACAGTGATGGAACATATATCAATGCTATTTCTATGGAGCAGCAAACCCTGAAGGGTAAAGGCAACAGCACAGATGTTACTGGATCACTACTAAAGCTCTGCATAGCTTCTTTCGTCAGTGATAGTACTTTAGTTCCAGACTACTTTAGTTTTTAGCATCGGACGTCCGTAAACGGGATGATCTCTGTTCCCATTGGTTATGCTTCTGCAGATTGATGCCCTGAACTGAAGTTCAAGCGATGCTTGCCTGCCTCATTTTCGATGGCATTGGAAAAAGAGGTGGCATGGTGGCGAAACATGGTCTCTACAAAAAAAGTAATGCATTCCAATTACATTTATTCTGCAAATAAATGACTTTGCTTGCTGTTCAGAATGATGTTCAGTATGATCTGTCCCAGACTTGATTACTGAAACGGGAATACCTAGTTTGCATGCGTGAACGTTTTCTGTTACTGTTTTGTTGTTTAACTATGTTTATTTGGTTCTCATGAAGGCTGACGGCCCTGAATGTAAGTGTGATATGTAAGGAACTTACGCCTAAATATACACATGTATCAATGTAGGAGTATAAATGCCAATAAAAAGAGTTACAAATAAATAAATGATTAATGAATAGTGTTGCATGCCTAAATAGACAATGACCTTGAAAAAAATAAAAACTGACAAGTAAAATGCATAACCTTGTAGGAAATATTGTGAAAGGCTCATACGTTACACACAGAATAAGAGATGCGAAAAATGAATTTCATTATTAGAAGGCAAGTATAATGTGGGGAACAAGCTAAACTAGTATCAAATACTTACGAGGCATGCAGCTTTCCACCTCCCAGGTTTTCAGCAGAAACGTTTTCTCCGGTTGCAGCTTTAACTAAGGGTGGTCCCGCCAGGAATATAGTTCCAATTTTATCAATGATAACAGTCTCTTCCGCCATGGTAGGAATATAAGCGCCGCCGGCTGTACAAGATCCGCACACCACCGCCACCTTCACTCAATAAAAATAAATTGTCATCTGTTGAAGCAATGCATCAACACACACACACATATATAAATATATATAATGGATGGGATTTTTCCACCACCCACAACAGTTGTCCAACATTATCTTATGTGAGGGGTCAGAAATGAAAACCAGACAAAAAGCTGTTATGTTCTCAAGATTGGCCTTTTTTTAAACAAAAATGGGTTGGGAACATACCTCTCTAGCCCTATTTCTAAAGAGGAACTTACCTACCTACAAAACTAAAATTAAAGGGATGGTCTAGTAAAAATTTTTATTTAAAAAATAGATAGGCAACATAAAAAAAAAATACTAGCATTCTCCGTTTTAAAACTTCCTATGTAAAATTTTGAGCTATTCAAGCTCAAAATTCGCAAAAGCAAGCACATGGGCGCATCCATTTTGTGAAATGGATACCCCGCCTGTGCTGGCTTTTGCTTTTGCGGCACTAATGAAGGAAAAGCCAGCCAGCTGTAGTAAACAAAAGCTACCGCTGGGTGTCTTTCCCTTCATTAGTGCTGTAGGCGGAGGACGGGGACCGGAGACCAGAGCAGGAAAGCTGCAGCTGAATCTCGGTAAGTGCTACTTATTTTTTTTTAAAAAATAAGCACTAGCTGCGGCTTTTTTTCTAAGTTTTCCGGGCTGGAGGAGCCCGGAAAACTTAGAAATAAAACCGCAGCTTTAAAAACGTATTTATGTTTGCGGTCGCTTTTGAAGCGACCGGAAACATAAATACAACGTTATTGTGTTGGAAAACGCTGCGGTTTTTCTTTCCAAGTTTCTCAGGCTCCTCCGGCTCGGAGGAGCCTGATAAACTCGGAAAGAAAAACCGCAGCGTTTTCCAACACAACCGCGTTGTTTCTGCCTGAATATGCTTTCCCATTTGGGGCCAGATTCAGGCAGAAACAACGCGGCATTGCGGAAAACAACCGCGTTGTTTCTGCCTGAATCTGCTTTCCCATTTGGGGCTCTCGGGAGCCCGAGAGCCCCAAACGGGAAAGCAGATTCAGGCAGAAACAACGCGGCATTGCGGAAAACAACCGCGTTGTTTCTGCCTGAATCTGCTTTCCCATTTGGGGCTCTCGGGAGCCCGAGAGCCCCAAACGGGAAAGCAGATTCAGGCAGAAACAACGCGGCATTGCGGAAAACAACCGCGTTGTTTCTGCCTGAATCTGCTTTCCCATTTGGGGTTCTCGGGTTCCCAGATTTAGGCAGACAACGCAGCATTTAGCATTTCCCATTTGGGTCTCTCGGGCTCCCCACGGGGAGCCCGAGAGCCCCAAATGGGAAATCAGCTGCAGGTAGAAACACTACGCGGCATGCAAACATAACCGCGTGCGTTTCTGCCTGCATTGGCTTTCACTTTGGGTCTCGGGTGCTCCCCTGGGGGAGCACCGGAGACCCAAAGTGATAGCCACAGCAGGCAGAAACACACACGGTTATGTTTGAAAACGCTGTGGTTTTTCTTTCCGAGTTTCTCAGGCTCCTCTGAGCCGGAGGAGCCTGAGAAACTTGGAAAGAAAAACCGCAGCGTTTTCCAACACAATAACATTGTATTTATGTTTGCGGTCGCTTCAAAAGCAACCGCAAACATAAATACAACGTTTTTAAAGCTGCGGTTTTATTTCTAAGTTTTCCGGGCTCCTCCAGCCCGGAAAACTTAGGAAAAAAAACGCAGCTAGTGCTTATTTAAAATAAAAAAAAATAGCACTTACCGAGATTCAGCTGCAGCTTTTCTGCTCTGGTCTCCGGTCCCCATCCTCTGCCTACAGTACTAATGAAGGGAAAGCCACCCAGCGGTAGCTTTTGTTTACTACAGCTGGCTGGCTTTTCCTTCATTAGTGCCGCAAAAGCAAAAGCCAGCACAGGCGGGGCATCCATTTCACAAAATGGATGCGCCCATGTGCTTGCTTTTGCGAATTTTGAGCTTGAATAGCTCAACATTTTACATAGGAAGTTTTAAAACGGAGAATGCTAGTATTTTTTTTTATGTTGCCTATCTATTTTTTAAATAAAAATTTTTACTAGACCATCCCTTTAAGGATCTGTCTGTGTCAGCAAGTCAGTAACTGAAAAGCCGTCCTTGTGTCTAAAATGACGTATTCTGACCCTCACACTAGAAACAAAACAACAAAGAGTGCAAGGAAATCTCTTTGACTTGATGTTGGCAAAAACTGTTCAAAATCAAAAGTATAGGAATAACTCCAACGAAAATGTTCACCAAGGTAAAAACCCTTGGATCCAGAGGACAATCCCCTTCTCCTGGGATTTTAAGTATGATGGCAAACATTTCTCTTTAACTAACAGTTCCTTTGTGTCTTCTCTGGACTCAAAAAGTTCTTGTTCAAGCAATACGTTCTGAAACAGTCTTTCTGTAGAACTCCTTTTAACTCTTGTGAGACAGGCATGGTATGAAGAGAGACACAGACTCAAAGTATTTGTAAGAGGATTCAATTCAACACTAGAGCTAAGTCAATGCCTAGTCTGGGATACTGAATGGAAACCCTTATTGATATATCTTTATGTCCAGTTCATGAGTTCTGGATGACTACCCCTCTCTTGGAATCCCCCTGACCCCACTGAGCCAAGAAGTAGTTCTGTTTTGCAAGTTAAAAGGTTTATTTGAGAATTTAAACAATAGGTATATATCACACTTTATAATAAATTAATAATTAATATCACACTTCAGAACATGAGCAGTTAACAACAATGGGTAAGGTTCTACTAATAAACTGATTTGATTACCCAGGAGTGGTATAAAGGATGAGGTAACACGCTTGGGAATAGGAACAGAAGAATAAGGTGGTAGAGAATGCTTTATCTAGTTTCAGATGGATGCAATGTTGAATGAAAATGCAATACAGAAAATACTCAATATGATTTCAACAAAACAATGTAATCACTTTCCTCTGTCAATCCACTCCCCCCCTTTATGCAATGCAAGGAAATGGAAGGAAAGCACACCGTTCTCAGAAATGCAATCAAATGTAATTCAGTTCACCCCAGCAAGCTTAGACTACAGAAGTTTGAAACACAGACAAAATGCTTTTATATGTGCTGGCAATGAAGTGAGGAATATGCTGAAAATGGTTTTAATTCCCTTTAGGAGGTTCAGGGTGAGTGAAATATACTTGGGATGAGTTCAGGCTCACTTTAGCAAGGATGTAGGAGTAACTAGCAGGTTAAACAAATTTTTGGCAAAGGAAAGCAAGGAAGCTGCTGTTTTCACACGTGGCTGGATTTTTAACCAAATCGCGAATCGCGGCAAAATTCGCGAATGCGTGAATCAAGATTACGGCAAGTTAAACCAAGTTCCTAGCCCAAACGGTTCCAGAGATACAGACGATTAAATAAAGGTAGTTTTTCGGATTTGAAATTTTAAAAGTTCAAAGCGACAGGTTACAGCTTGCAGCTAGAAAATGACAGGTGACAGCTTTGCAAATGACAGGTGACAGTTAGGAGGCAGTTCTGGTTAGATAAAAATAGATTGAATTATATTATTTTAACTAAGAGATTGGTTCTGCACAGTTCTGCTAGGTACTCACAATATATTTTGAAATAGGCCTCCCCACGGATCTGGTCAGGTTTTGGACTGGACTCCGGTTCTGGTCTCGGCACTTCACAGTGATCTGGGTCAGCTCTCTGGTTCTGCTAACAGCTGTCTGGGTCACTCTGGATCTCTGGCCTCTGGTTCTGGATACTGCTCTGCTTTCTCTGGGTACAGCACTGCTTCTGGATCTTTCTGGCACAGGGTTTCAGGCCAGAATCAACACCTGGGTCCGGCTGTGAATAGTCTGCAAATGATTTTTGGGCCTGCTGACAAATACTTTTGCTTGCAGTGGGCCTTCTTGGTTCAAAGTTCTGTAGTCTCTGTTTAGCTTGGAAGTCTAAGTGTAGGATCTCTGGATGTGAAGTCGCCGGTCAGCATGCTCCGCAGCAAATGGAATTGAATGTCCTCTCTAGCTTTCAGTGGCTCTTTTTATGTCTTTTGAAAGTGGGTGTGTGTGCAGCATCACTAGCCAGCCCCTCTCTCAACTGCCCATTGGTCAAGCTTTCCTTTCTCTCTTGATTGGGGAAAAGAAGTGGAGTGTCAGAGCGATGTCATTATATGGCCTGCAGAAAGGACACTCCCCTGTCAAATTGCACACAAATCTATATTTGATCAAAATACACATTTCTCAAATACATAGTGGTTTGTCACTGCATGTACATATTACCCATCACATGAGGTTTACTCTGTTCAAACTCTGCTCTTCCTGAGGGCTTGCATTCAAAAATGGCAACTTATTTTCGATTTTAGTGGGTTATGCAACCTTGGTTGTTCATTAAAAATTATACACATATACACGGCCTGTCCTTACATACTCCAGTAAATTCCCATGTCTCTAGCTTAAACACAGAGTCTGTAGTATCCATAAATAGCGGGGTTTTGCCCCAGAACATCACACAAATTCCCAACGCGTCTTAAAACGTGCACAGAAAATTCACAAGAATTATGGTATCATTTAAATAATTTTGACAAGTCCGCACTGTGAGTTATACATCTTTCTTAGAATCATATTCTGGCCAACAGGGGTGTGTCTTTTCAGGTCACATGGTGTAGAAACCAGTTTATCCAGTTTCTGCCAAGCTCAGAGACCCTGCCCCTCCCAGCTTCTGCCAAGAGGAAGCTATTTTACGGTCCCCCTAATAAAGCATCTGCCTGGGCCCTGGAAGGCCCATTGTTCAAGAGGAAGCCATTTATGGCCTCCCCCCAATAAACCCTCTGCCTGGGTCCTTTGTTTAGTCTCTAGCAGTCCCTTGGTAATTCAATCAGAGAGGGGTAACCTCCCCTCAGAATGCAGCCAGGCCTGAGAACTGCTGTGGATCCAGTTTCACTCCAATTGGGGGGAAGTTGTCATGCAGAATCCAGTTCCTTAAGCCAGGCCCCAGCTAATGTCACTTTTAGTTACCCAGTTTTCTGCCTTCAAATAAAACTAACAATTTTTACATATGCAGCTAGAATGCTGATTCTAAGTTCAAAACTATGACATTTTAACAGTGACAAACTATGTGGCAGTCACAAGTCTGTCCCTCAGTTTATTTACACATTTCGATTTTTGGTAATTTTAAATCCAGTTTCAGTTTAAGCCGCTGCAGACCTGCAGAGTTCAGCCAGTCTTGTTATAAACCTTCAAGTCACTTCAGGATATAACTTTACATTGTATCCACCTCTCACTAAGTCTTTCTTTGGCCTGCTTTGGGTTCATTTATTCAGTTTTACACAAATGTCTGGTGTTGTTTTAAAACGCCGGCTTTCTGATAGTGGTGAGTACTGGTAATGCAACCATTTTTGGGTTTTAAGAAAATGAATTCCCACAGTTCTAGGTTGCTTTTGGCAATCAGCATTGCCATTCCCAATGGTTTCAGGCTACTGTGTGGGTAGCCCAATGGGGGTTTTAGGCAGTGCCCTTCTGTGCCCATAACATCGGCAAAAATGGGTGGCAGCCTATTCTTCATGCATTTCCCTGTGCATTTTCTGTGAAGCTCTGGCCATCATGATGTTTTCAATGCCAGTACTGCACAGTTTTTGTGGTAGGGCTCGGATGCATGGGTAAAAACATCCCACAAGCCCCCCTCTTGCGATGGCCATTCTGTTTCACTGATGGAACTCGCAAGATCTGGGATGTTTCCTCATCTTCTTCCAATAGATAGCACAGTTCAGCATCTTTTTCTCCATCCGGTCGGATCGATCGGTTCTCCTCGCCGGTCCTGATGGGAAGATTGGGCGGTACCCCGGGCCCCTTGCATCTCTGCTCCCGGTCTCCGGATCGTCCTCCTTGGCCAGTCTCCAGGTTTTCTTTCTCCTAGGATGACAAAGGAAGAGCGGCAATACCTATTCATGGACATTTCTCCCCCACCATTGATATAGTGGGGTGGCATATATATTTTAGAACTCAACAGATATGAACATGCACATTTTTTTAAATTAAGAGACAGGAACACAAACTTGAGAAACACAGAATTTGATAGGCTATATGTAGGATCTTTTAGGGTTGGAATTGAATTACTCTGGAGCGGTACCCTCTGGGACTGCAGAGGACTCCTCCAGTTGCTGCAAAATGTGCCTGGGATGGCAACACTTCAACTGGTTTATGTGGACCCACTTGTCTTCCCCCTCTGCCAAACCGCCTTTGGGGATGCGGATCTTGTAGGCCACAGGGGAGATCTTGTCTATAATCTCATAGGGTCCCTTCCATGTAGGCAAAAATTTTCGCTGCTTTGCCAGGTTTCTTTGGAAGTTGTATAAATAGACCCGGCCCCCCACCTGATATTCCTTCCTGGAAGTTTTCAGGTCATAGTGGGTCTTCATACTCTCAGCTGATCTTTCTAGATTCCGCTCAGCATAGGCAAAAGCATGTTGAAGGTGTTTCCTTAAATTCTCCACATACTCATGAGTAGTGGAGGCATTTATTAAGGTCTGCTCTTGGGTCCTGTAGAGCAAATGCTGAGGAAGCACCATCTTGCGTCCAGTCATCAACTCAAATGGTGACATTTTGGTTGCAGATGAAGGGGTAGATCTGATGGCCATTAGGACCAGAGGTAATCGGATATCCCAACTTGGCCCAGAATCTGCCACAAACTTCTTTAATATGCTCACAATGGTTCGGTTATATCTCTCTACTACCCCAGAAGAAGCTGGCCGGTAAGCAATATGTAACTTTCTCTTGACCCCCAGTATCTCCCACATCTTTGTCATCACTTCACTGGTGAAGTGGCTACCCCTGTCTGACTCAATCCTTTGAGGTAGACCAAAACGGGAAAAGATGTGGTTAATCATCAGGGCAGCTGCTGTTTCTGCCTTGCAGTTTGGGGCTGGGAGACTTTCCACCCACTTGGTAAACAAGCATGTAACGGTCAACATGTACTTGTTTCCTCTAGACGAGTGAATCACAGGGCCTACAAAGTCGATTTGCAAATCTGACCATGGCAGTGTCATCCCCCTCTTTTGGAGGGGTGCACGGTGCGTGAGGGATGATGGCTGAAATTGTGCACACACAAGACACCCCTTCAAGTATTGTTCAAGGTCCTGCCCCATGTGTGGCCAGTATGCAACCTCTCAAGATTTCCAGTGTTGTGTGAAACCCCCTATGACCGGCGGTGGCCGCATCATGGGCGTGACTTAACATCAGGCTTCGGAATGAGGTAGGAACCACCCACTGATCGCGGCCAGCTTTGGATTTCCTTACCAGCAAACCGTCTTGGATTCGGAACATTTTTGGACATTTCATCAACACTCTTAGGTCCTCTTTCCCAATGTAATCGGTATCCGTCAGGGGAAAGTTCTCAGGGTCCTCAAGGTGTTGGTAAAACCTACCCATAATTGGATCCCCCTTCAGAGCTGTAATCAAATCAGCATCAAGGGTCTCCTTGCTCCATTGGGCAGTTGAAAGATGATTGTGAGCATTTGTCTGGGACCTAGTGATAGCAGTGACCTGGATTTCCCCCAACAGGGACTCAATCTCAATTAGATCCCCTTGGATGGCCCCGGTTTTGGCCAGGTGATCAGCTAAGTCATTTCCAGTTTTGTCTGGTCCCTCTACTTTGGAATGACCCTTGATCTTTTCCAGTAGATGGTCATCCCATTCGATGTGACCAGATCATCAATGTTTTGGATTAACTTCCCATGTTTCAAGGGTTTGTTGTTAGCACATAACATGCCTCTGGTTTTCAAATTAACCAGGTGCTCCCCGAACCCGTTCCGTACATAATCAGAATCTGTGATTATGACCAGTTCGTGGAGTTGATGCTGGACAGCAGTGAGGATGGCCTGATGCACAGCCATCAATTCTGCCACCTGACTACTTCGGGGACCAATTTTGTATCCAGCGGAGGGTTCTGGGGACACATTCACCCATGCATTCCCTACGCCGGCCACCAGTTCTTTCTCCCCGTTGTTGTCAACATGGTAAGAGCATCCATCCACATAGACAGTGGGCATTCCCTCACACTTGTCCTCTTCAAAGACTTTGTGTGGGGAATTAAGGTATGCCTCCATGTTGTCCTTGATTTTTAGACTTTCGTCCTCGAGACAGTTTTCTCTGGCACAATCATGCAAGTCAGCCAGACCTTGCACGAGGGGACTCTTCTTGTTTTGGCCATATCGGACCTCCACAGGAAAGCCTTGCATTGACAGAATCCAGGAAGTAATTCGGGAATTACTCACATTTCCGGCCCGGATTCTGTCACTTTAAAGATATTGTAGAGGCTGGTGTGGGGTCCACACTATGATGTGTTCCCCCTGGATAAACGGGCGGTAATTCTTCAATGCCCACACCGTTGCCAGGAGTGCCTTCTCACAATCGTTGAATTTTTCCTCCACAGAGGATAAAGTTTTGCTCGCATAGGAGATTACTTTATTGACCTTGTCATGCTTTTGGTATAATACTGCCGTCAAGCACGTATTAGAGAACCCCGTCTCCAGGAAGAACTCCTTGTTTCTGACAGGGTAAGCTAGGCAGGGCGCTTGTGAGAGGCTTCTTTTGAGTTGTCTTACTGCCTCGGCTTGTTCTGGACCCCATTCCCACTTGACCCCCCACTTCAGGAGATGAATCAGGGGTCTGGTGATCTCTGCGTAGCCCTCAATGAACTTTCTGCTGTAATTAGTCAGTCCAAGGAGGCTCCTTAGTTCCCGCAGAGTTGTGGGGTCTTTCAGTTTCTGAAGTGCTTCCACTTTCTTTTCCTGGGGACAGAGACCCTGAGGAGTAATCTCATGCCCCAAGAAATTAACACGGGTTCTACACCACTGTGCTTTCTGAAAGGAAAGTTTTGCTCCAGCGGCCCTCAACTGGGTCAGAACATAACGGATCTCCGCTATGTGTTCCTCCACAGATGAACTTTTGATGAGGACATCATCTACATAAGCCAGGTTACCCCTTGCACCCAGGTCGGGCATGGCCTTGTGTAGGAAAATGTTGAATTCATTTCCGGAGTTGAGGTATCCGAAGGGAGTCCGGGTCCATGTGTACTGCTGGCCCCCAAAGGTAAAAGCCAGCTTGTATTGGTCCTCCCTACTGACAGGCACAGTCCAGTATCCATTGGTCAGGTCTATTGCAGTTAATACCTGTGACCCCTGGATCTGGGCCAGCCCTTGGTCAATGTAGGGCAGAGGCCATCGGGAAGTATGGACCCGTTTGTTGAGCTCCCTGAGGTCGGTGCAGTCTCTCCACTGGCCGTTTGGCTTCAATATTCCCAGCACCGGATTATTGAAGGTGCTGTGAACTGGACGGATTATTCCCCGGGACTCAAGGTTCTTAATTATTTCAGTAAGGGACTCCATGGATGCGAGAGGCAAACGATATTGCTTCACAAACACTGGAGTCATGCCAGGGTCCATGGGGATTGTTGTTGTGTGGATGTCGGTGCGGCCACAGTCATATGAGTCTACCGCAAAGAGATCTTGGAAATCCAAGAAAACTTGTTTCAACTTTTGCTTTTGTTCCAGAGTCACACAGGCATCAGCTAGGTTGACTCTCTCTTCCACCATCTGCCTGAAGCCTGGAAAGACTTCTGGTTTGGATATCTCAGCGGCCTCCTCCAGCTGGGTGGAGAAGTCCCTGGTCAGAGTGCTGATTTGGACTGGAGGCTTCAGGTGGGAAAGGCAACCCTCATGGACCTGGAAAATCACCTCATCCTTCCTGAAGTCACAAGTCACATCTTCCTTACCATAAGGGCAGGAAGTGTACACCAGGAATTTCCCCCCATGCCGGGTAAAAATCCTGTCTGGTGTTGTATTGTCCTCACTGTCACTGTCACTGTCACTGTCAAAACAGTCCTTGGGGATTGGTCCTAACAGTTAATTTCCTAGATCAATGGAAAAATGTTGGTCATCAACCGCCATTCCAATAATGGTGCCTGCGGCTAGAGTAATACTCTTTAAGTCGCTGTTATCCACCTCTATTGGAATGGTGTCATGTTCTATGTTGACTAATGGAGTTGGGTTTACCCCCAACCCTTGCTGTTGGAGAGAAGCATTTAGATGTATATAAGCATCAGGGTTTTGCAAATATTGTCCTCTTTTAACTTTCACTTCCAGGGAGAATTGTCGGGTCCTTTCTGGGATGGTGACTTCCTCTTTAATCTGAATTTCAACTGCATAAGGTAGCAATTGAGCTCACCTAAATGCTTTTTCTGGATCATCAAAGCCCATGGGATTATCCGCTAATCGGGACCAAGCTTTGAAGTTTATTAGGTCCAAACTAATGGCAAAGCGATTGAGAATGTCACTGCCTAAGTAAAAGGCGGCAGTGACGTCTTGCACGACCCAACAATTATGGACTATGCTCTTGTTGCCAATGGAGATTTTGAGCATACACCTGCTTGGCAGGAGCTGTTTGGAATTAGGTGCTTCCAGGTCCATTTCCCATTTGTCTATCAGTTTGAATGTGGGAATGGCTGGATCTTTTGGGAGTTGGCGGAACATGGCTTCACTGATGGAGCTCTTACCATTGTTCACGCACACTCGAGCGAGAACAGAGTCCTTCCCATCATTTAACTGAACAGGGATGAACAACTGCTCTCCAATTTGCTGAATATCAGCCAGGCTCTGAGCTGATTTCACATCTTTCTGGACTATAGGAGTGAGAGTTTCTGATTGTGGATTAGTAAAGAATTTCAGGGTGATTTTCAGAAATAGAGAGGACCCCCCCCATCACCAGTCTGTTGTCCTACTGCTATTACTGTCACGTCGGGAGTTTGGTTCTTCTGGAAGTGAAATTCTACTTGGTCAGATTTTTGTTCAACCATGTGGCAGGTGCCGTTTAAACTAACATGGTTGACACTCTGTTTTAATTTTATTGGTCGGCTAGTCTGGGTCCAGAGGACCTTGTTTACACAATCTATTAGGGGTGACAACCTTCTCAGGGGGTCATTCCCTAGTAAACAAGGGGTGCCCTCTGGAGTCACTACTATGACCGGGTGTTTCACCTTGTGTCGCCCAATTTTAATGTCCAAGTCTGCAGTCCCCTCAACGGGAATTTCCTTCCCGTCAAAGTTCTGCAGTTGTCCAGGAAGAGAGGTGAGAGAAATACGGTAATTCTCCCCCCTTCCTGCATTTAGTTCATCAAAGGCCCTTTTGGACAGAAGGGTAGCTTGGGATCCAGTGTCCACCAGTGCCAAAATTGTACCCTGCCCCTGTACTTGCACCGGGGCATAGTATCTTCCCTCCTTCTCCTCAAGGGGGCACAGATAATGCACATTTTTGGACAACCGGTGGGCTAACTTTCTGGTTTTGGACATTGCTAGCGAAGAGATTTGGGCAGAATTCTGTGGAGAGTCTTGGGAATCTGAAAGAAAAAGTTGGCAACTGGAGATCAGAGCCATTGTGGGTTCCCCTGGTTCCGGTTCTGGGCCGCCCCGCCCTTTTTGGAGGCAGTCATCAGGATGGGTTTGAACCAGGGGATTTCGGTATTGTGGGTTTTGTGGGTTCTGGGATGAGATGATGGGTGGCGGTAGCTCAGTCTCCATATCTCCACAGTCTGAATTGACATCCCTTGGGACCCATTTTTCTTTGGGAGGAGTTCCCCCATCTCTGAAGGAGAAGATCCTTTTCCCAGGATCTTCTGAGGATCCCTCTCCCTCAAATTGGAAGACCTGAACCTCCTCCACAAAGTGGGTCTGTTTGGGTCCTTTGTTTCTCCTACCCCCCCCTCTGCTCCTTGGGAGGCAGGCTTTCAGGGGCAGGAGATTTTGTTTCCGGTTCCTGGTTTTCCAGGGGCTGTTTACAAGTTGGGAAGGAAGCTTCCTCCAAGGCTTTACACCCCCCTTCCCCTTGTGCCTCCTCCCTGGGAACCGGCGTGTTATCGGGGTGCTGCCCCCGTCATTGTTCTGGAGTACCAGGTCCAGAGTTTGGGACATTCTGCGGTGGCACCCTCATCTGAGGGTTCTGTTGAGCCCTAAGTATGTGACCCAGATCCCGTGCCATATTTTGGACCTGGCGCTCTAACTGGGAAACCCGCTCAGGCTGATACGGGGCTCTATTTTCTCCCCTGGGCTGATCCCGGGAAGGGTAGCTATCCCTTCTCTGGTAGTACCCCTGGTTGGGAAGATTTTGGTACCCCTCCACCCTTGGCTTCCCCTCTCCCGGATTAGGTTGTCTGAGCTCAGGGAATTGGGGAAAGAAGGATGGATGATTTTGGGGCTGGAAATTGGGTGGATACCTGGGGAAAAAGTTCTGCCCAGGATTAGGAGAATTTCTGGCCTCCTGGGGGAAGTTAGGAGGGAAGTTCCCCGGGTCAGGTGCTTGGCTGGATCCCCCCCTTGGGCTGGAGGAGTCCACACATAACCCAGGATTGGTCGGTTTCCCTTGTAGCGGGGACTTACATAGTCAGGGGAGCTTGGGACCCCATTTGTGGGACTACCTCCTCGACTCCCTGTCTGTGACTGGCCAGAGGGATTTCTGGGCTTAGGATTATTAGGTGCAGGTAGGTTTTTAGGCCCCCCCATCTCCAAGTCTAAAACGGGGGCAACCTTTACCTCTGCCACCTTGGCAGCAGCAGGCGTGCTGTTGGTTTTGGGGTTTTTGGGCGCATTATTTTTATTTTCTATGGGCTTCTGCACCTCATAGATCCGGGTAGCCTGTTCAATGACCCAGTCTAAAGATCTTTTCTCGTGAAAATCTCTCACGAGCTGGGTCATGATGTATTTGGGCAAGGCATGGAAAAATGTATTGACAAATTCTCTGCTGTCTGTGCGCATCCTTCTAGTGGGATCTGAAGACTCCTCTGAGCGGTACAGGACACAGGAGACCAGGTCCCCACATTCTGCCAGCCAGGTCTGCGCAAAGGCACGTTTCAGTTCTTGCACGAATTCTTGTGGGGCCTGATCCTCCTCACATTGCAAATTGTAGGCTGCCTTGCGAGCCTCTTGGGGATTTCTGTGTTTTAATATGGCCGCCCTATAGGTGGACCACCTTGAATGATTTTGGTCCTCCAGCCCCGCAAAGAAACTGGAGTACTCTGGGGAGAATGTCCACTTTACATATTGGATACAGCTTTGGCTGTCCTTCAAATGAAAAGTCTCCATCATTTGCTCATAAAGCTCCAAGTGTTCCCAAACAGAGTACTTGGCGTTCTTATGATAAGGCCTGATGACACTCCTGATTGCCTTAATCTGTTTCAATGGGTCCTTAAGCAAGGCCCTTTTTTCCTTATTGGCCTTTTTGGTTCGGGTAACCCTGGTCCATTCATCCTCTGACTCAGAGGCACTGCTCCCAGAGGTTCCTGTCTGATCTTCCAGGTTTTCCCGGATTCTGCGAGCCTGGGAGTGGCTGGCAGAATGTGGGGACCTGGTCTCCTGTGTCCTGTACCGCTCAGAGGAGTCTTCAGATCCCTCCTCGCTGCAAGGATTTGATGGGTACTCCCCCCACTGACCTAACTGGGCAGAAGTTTTCAGGATGCCCTTAATGGGCCTATTCTCCTGGGGTTCCCCACTAAATTGCACTGTGCTTGGGTGCCCATACCCGGATGCCCGCCCATCCATTCCTGGGAGGTACTGGCCTATGAGCCCCATGCTTCTGGCTGGATAGTAATCTGCCATCCCTGTGGCCCGGTGCTCATGTGCGCCAGGGGACATGGGGGTGGCAGAGTCCAGGGACTGAGAGATATGAAGGCCTCTGGTACTAGGGCTCCTGAGGTTATGCTCAGGAGTTTCCCTTTCCCAGCGAACCTGGTCTCTATCCGCCCCTGCTCCCTGTTGCAATGCAAGAGCCTGCGCTTTCAGTTCCTCAGTTAAGGCCTTACTAGACTATCAGTCGTTCCTGCATCGCTACCTGTTGTTGAAGCCTATCATTGTGCTGACAGAGAGCCTCATTTTCTCTCTGTGCCTCCTGATTGGTCCTGGAGTACTGGGCCAGTCTCTGCTGCAGGAGGGTTACCTCCTGAGCTGTGTCCCTATTGGCCTGCTCCTTTCTTGCCAGAGCATCCTCCACCCTCCTGTTGTGCTCTAACACGTTCTGGTGTTCTTTTTGGAGGTCACCCAGTCCCTGGTGGGCCAGGTGATTTTCTTCCATTTTCCTTTTTAAGTGGCAGACTTCCTGGCCTAAGGTATCCCTTTCCTGACTAAGAGCCTGCATCTGTGCCGCCAGGTCGTCCCTTTGCCTTTGGAAGGCACCAGTTTTCTGGCGCTCCTGGTCAAACTCTGCCTGGGTATCCAGGTCTTTCAAAATCAGTTTATTGCTCTCTGCCTTCTCCCTATCTAGGTGGCTTTGCAGGGTGACTACCTGCTCAGCACATGCCCTATTGAAGTCTAACTGTTGCTCCAGCTTTTTCTGGGTCTGCAGTAGGGAGTCCAAACCTTCTTGGTACTCCTTCTGCAAGGCCAGAAATCTGGTATCCTGGTCCGCCTTTTCCTGTTGCAGCACATCCATATCCTCCTTTATTTTAGTGATGTACCGTCTGCTGTCATTTTCTGACTCCTGGCTCCTGAGCAGCCTCTGCTCAGAAGAGTCCAGATCAGATTGGGCCTTCTGTAGTGCCAGCAGTTGCCTACTCGCCAGATCTTGGCCTTCAGCACATTTGTCCTGCATGGCTCCCATATGTAAATATAAATATGCCGCTACCCTGGCAATCTTGTGGTGCTCATCCTTGGCCTTAGGGGCCATATATAGTTCACTCAGGGCCACATGTAGGGGACCCTGATCTCCCCATATATCTGACCCTGTTTCAGTGACCTGTTGCGCGATTGCCTGCAACCAGACCGTTTGGTCCTGATGAGACCACTCACCTCTCACAAATAGCTTATGTAAGAAGTGTTCTCTGGCTATTTTCATATCTACCAAGGTCGTCATTCTGGAATTTGAGTTTCTTACTGACTTACAGAAGTTTGTATTTTATTTTTGCAAAACAGACCTTTTCCTTAGAGCGTTCCTTTGAGGAGTCCTTTACAGCGTAACACAGCGTGGTGATCCGACCGGATATGTGTATCTGGTCAGCTGGCACACTGTATTAATCTGCACAAGTGATAGATCTAACCCAAACATCCCGGACGAGCCCCCACGTTGTAAGAGGATTCAATTCAACACTACAGCTAAGTCAATGCCTAGTCTGGGATACTGAATGGAAACCCTTATTGATATATCTTTATGTCCAGTTCATGAGTTCTGGATGACTACCCCTATATAACACCCCTCTCTTGGAATCCCCCTGACCCCACTGAGCCAAGAAGTAGTTCTGTTTTGCAAGTTAAAAGGTTTATTTGAGAATTTAAACAATAGGTATATATCACACTTTATAATAAATTAATAATTAATATCACACTTCAGAACATGAGCAGTTAACAACAATGGGTAAGGTTCTACTAATAAACTGATTTGATTACCCAGGAGTGCTATAAAGGATGAGGTAACACGCTTGGGAATAGGAACAGAAGAATAAGGTGGTAGAGAATGCTTTATCTAGTTTCAGATGGATGCAATGTTGAATGAAAATGCAATACAGAAAATACTCAATATGATTTCAACAAAACAATGTAATCACTTTCCTCTGGCAATCCACTCCCCCCCTTTATGCAATGCAAGGAAATGGAAGGAAAGCACACCGTTCTCAGAAATGCAATCAAATGTAATTCAGTTCACCCCAGCAAGCTTAGACTACAGAAGTCTAAAACACAGACAAAATGCTTTTATATGTGCTGGCAATGAAGTGAGGAATATGCTGAAAATCGTTTTAATTCCCTTTAGGAGGTTCAGGGTAAGTGAAATATACTTGGGATGAGTTCAGTCTCACTTTAGCAAGGATCTAGGAGTAACTAGCAGGTTAAACGAATTTTTGGCAAAGGAAAGCAAGGAAGCTGCTGTTTTCACACGTGGCTGGATTTTTAACCAAATCGTGAATCGCGGCAAAATGCGTGAATCACGATTAACAGTATAAGTAGTAGCAAGTCGATTCTAAGCTTATTGAAGAGGAAAGTTAAACCAAGTTCCTAGCCCAAACGGTTCCAGAGATACGGACGATTAAATAAAGGTAGTTTTTCGGATTTGAAATTTTAAAAGTTCAAAGCGACAGGTTACAGCTTGCAGCTAGAAAATGACAGGTGACAGCTTTGCAAATGACAGGTGACAGTTAGGAGGTAGTTCTGGTTAGATTAAAATAGATTGAATTATATTATTTTAACTAAGAGATTGGTTCTGCACAGTTCTACTAGGTACTCACAATATATTTTGAAATAGGCCTCCCCACGGATCTGGTCAGGTTTTGGACTGGACTCCAGTTCTGGTCTCGGCACTTCACAGTGATCTGGGTCAGCTCTCTGGGTCTGCTAACAGCGGTCTGGGTCACTCTGGATCTCTGGCCTCTGGTTCTGGATACTGCTCTGCTTTCTCTGGGTACAGCACTGCTTCTGGATCTTTCTGGCACAGGGTTTCAGGCCAGAATCAACACCTGGGTCCGGCTGCTAATAGTCTGCAAATGATTTTTGGGTCTGCTGACAAATACTTTTGCTTGCAGTGGGCCTTCTTGGTTCAAAGTTCTGTAGTCTCTGTTTAGCTTGGAAGTCTAAGTGTAGGATCTCTGGATGTGAAGTCGCCGGTCAGCATGCTCTGCAACAAATGGAATTGAATGTCCTCTCTAGCTTCCAGTGGCTCTTTTTATGTCTTTTGAAAGTGGGTGTGTGTGCAGCATCACTAGCCAGCCCCTCTCTCAACTGCCCATTGGTCAAGCTTTCCTTTCTCTCTTGATTGGGGAAAAGAAGTGGAGTGTCAGCGCGATGTCATTATATGGCCTGCAGAAAGGACTCTCCCCTGTCAAATTGCACACAAATCTATATTTGATCAAAATACACATTTCTCAAATACATAGTGGTTTGTCATTGCATGTACATATTACCTATCACATGAGGTATACTCTGTTCAAACTCTGCTCTTCCTGAGGGCTTGCATTAAAAAATGGCAACTTATTTTCGATTTTAGTGGGTTATGCAACCTTGGTTCTTCATTAAAAATTATACACATATACACGGCCTGTCCTTACATACTGCAGTAAATTCCCATGTCTCTAGCTTAAACACAGTCTGTAGTATCCATAAATAGCGGGGTTTTGCCCCAGAACATCACACAAATTCCCAACGCGTCTTAAAACGTGCACAGAAAATTCACAAGAATTATAGTATCATTTAAATAATTTTGACAAGTCCGCACTGTGAGTTATACATCTTTCTTAGAATCATATTCTGGCCAACAGGGGTGTGTATTTTCAGGTCACATGGTGTAGAAACCAGTTTATCCAGTTTCTGCCAAGCTCAGAGACCCTGCCCCTCCCAGCTTCTGCCAAGAGGAAGCTATTTTACGGTCCCCCTAATAAACCATCTACCTGGGCCCTGGAAGGCCCATTGTTCAAGAGGAAGCCATTTATGGCCTCCCCCCAATAAACCCTCTGCCTGGGTCCTTTGTTTAGTCTCTAGCAGTCCCTTGGTAATTCAATCAGAGAGGGGTAACCTCCCATCAGAATGCAGCCAGGCCTGAGAACTGCTGTGGATCCAGTTTCACTCCAATTGGGGGGAAGTTGTCATGCAGAATCCAGTTCCTTAAGCCAGGCCCCAGCTAATGTCACTTTTAGTTACCCAGTTTTCTGTCTTCAAATAAAACTAACAATTTTTACATATGCAGCTAGAATGCTGATTCTAAGTTCAAAACTATGACATTTTAACAGTGACAAACTATGTGGCAGTCACAAGTCTGTCCCTCAGTTTATTTACACATTTCGATTTTTGGTAATTTTAAATCCAGTTTCAGTTTAAGCCGCTGCAGACCTGCAGAGCTCAGCCAGTCTTGTTATAAACCTTTAAGTCACTTCAGAATATAACTTTACATTGTATCCACCTCTCAGTAAGTCTTTCTTTGGCCTGCTTTGGGTTCATTTATTCAGTTTTACACAAATGTCTGGTGTTGTTTTAAAACGCCGGCTTTCGGATAGTGGTGAGTACTGGTAATGCAACCATTTTTGGGATTTAAGAAAATGAATTCCCCACAGTTCTAGGTTGCTTTTGGCAATCAGCATTGCCATTCCCAATGGTTTCAGGCTACTGTGTGGGTAGCCCAATGGGGGTTTTAGGCAGTGCCCTTCTGTGCCCATAACATCGGCAAAAATGGGTGGCAGCCTATTGTTCATGCATTTCCCTGTGCATTTTCTGGGAAGCTCTGGCCATCATGATATTTTCCATGCCAGTACTGCACAGTTTTTGTGGTAGGGCTCGGATGCATGGGTAAAAACATCCCACATATTATAGTTTCAAAACCTGTATTTACCCCAATGATGGGGTTGGTGTAATACCTAAATGGCCCTAACTCTAAATGGATGGTTCCCTCAACTGATGTTTCTAAGAGCCGTCGATGTCTGAAAGTCCAAAACCAAAATATGTCTGTGTCTAAACGTATACTTGCCCCCACTCTTTGATTTATTTATTTATTTAATTTGTATCATGCACATAAATCCTGGAGGCATTGGGGTGCTCTTGCAGGTACAAGTCAATTGGTCAGACTGAAATACAGTCCTGTTGTCGTTATGTAAAAGAGGGCTAGCATAGGTATCAGCTTATTAAAGTTTCATCAACATAGTGGTCATACCATAGATCACACTAGTTTATCATACAGTACAGTGCATTAGTCGGAATGTTTCTGATAAGTGGATAAGTGAGTGGGGTAGGATGGGGTGGTCGGGGTTAAGAGAATATCAGAGTCTTGAGTGCTTTACAAAAGGTCCAGTAGGATTTCTCAGCTTTCTGGGTGGGGAAAGGCTATTCCAGTTTGGCAGCAGTGTTGGGGAAGCTAGAACCTCCGGCTTTGGATCTTTTTACTTTAGGCACAATTAGACAGTCTGTGTAGGGGGCTCTGGTGGGCCTAGTGGAGTGAACCTTTTAGATTCTTTGTGCGAGGTATGTGGGTGCTGTATTTGTGAGGGGTTTGTGGGTAATGGAAAGTGTTTTGAAAGTGATGCTTTCCTGAATGGGGAGCCAGTGTGCTTCTCTTCTGACTTTGGAGATGTGTTCTCTTTTCGGGATATTAAGGGCTGCTCTGAGAGCATTGTTTTTTATGACTTGAAGTTTGTGCATATTTCCAGCAGAGGTGCCTGTGAATAGGACATTACAGTAATTAATTTTAGAGCCGATGATTGCACGGGCAATGGTAAGGTAATTATATTTGGAGAGAAAG
Source organism: Ambystoma mexicanum (assembly GCF_040938575.1). Classification (NCBI taxonomy): domain Eukaryota; kingdom Metazoa; phylum Chordata; class Amphibia; order Caudata; family Ambystomatidae; genus Ambystoma; species Ambystoma mexicanum. Next base: position 1,197,123,228 of record NC_090922.1, read on the forward strand.
GGCCTGGAGGTATGAGGACCTTGGTGGCGTAGGCTGCTGAAGAGGCAATGGCGCTTACTTGTCTAGTCATAGTGACCAGAACACGTTCCAAGGGAACAATCACTTTTCCACACACCACCAGCAGGACACAGGCTGCCTCGCTCCGGCTCCCTGAAGACACAGCTCCCTAGCCACGCTGCAGCCCCCTACAAACACAGAGCCACCATCTCAGCACGCTGCTCTCCTCTGGATCCTCGGGGCTTCTCTCCCTGCAGCTCCTTGCTTTCTTGGCTTCGATCAGGATTCACAGCTCGCTCTCCTGGTTGTGCAAATCCACACATTTTATACATAAAATGGGAGTCAAGTGGAGTCAGGTGTGAGTAGTCACTGTTAAACGCCTGACCCTATCTGACCCTACTACCTAATGGTAGTAGGTGGCAGTCTTCTTTCTGTTTCTCAAGGTGTTTCTTGCAGGTAAATCCTCACTACTCTCGGTTGCCTTCTTCCCTGTATTATTCAGAAATGGGGAGGGGGAGAAGGAATGGGATTGAAAATATCCCATGAATGCTGAGGAAGGGGTTTCCGATGGAAAATGGGGACGGTAGGGGGTGTGCGGATACCTAGCCCTCGGGCATTCTCCTCCCAATCCCCCTGACTCTCCACTCAGGTGATCCTCCCTCGCTTGTCCACCCCCAGGGTCGGGATCCAAAAGCGATGGTACTTCCCTGGTAACTTGAATGGAAGATCCCGTGGGAGTAGTCGGGAGAACACTGTCATGCTTCTCACACTTTGTAAATTGCTTGGTATACTCACCTGCCAGGAATCTTTATTCAATTTCAGCGACCTGGTGTATTCGCCCGTCAGGACTTTTCTTTATAGGTTTTCAGATCACGTGGTAAACTACTCTGCCGCTTCCCTGAGTATGTCCATGCATCTCTGAGGGAGTTGCAGGTGTCCAAACTCTATGATCTCAGACGCCAGGCTGCTAAGTTCAGAGTTTGTGGGCATGGGTAGAGGGTCTCTCCTCTGTCCTGAGACAACATGTTGTACGGGCAGGGCAGTTTGACTGGTGGGGAGAGGGACATCTCCATCAGGTGAGCAAACCAGGGTTGGCGGGGCCACCAGTATCATGGTAACTGGTTCCTGGTGCATCTTGTGCACTATCTTGTTGAGAAGGGGAGTCGGGGGGGGGGGGAGCGTAGACAAATTTCCCCGACCAAGTTATCCAGAAACCGCTCCCCTTGATCCGGTTCTGGGGGTACCTGGAGGTGTAGTCTTGGCATTGGGCGATCTCCCGAGTAGCGAACAGGTCGATTCTTGGGAAACCCATCTTTCTTATCCAATGTTGCCATGAAGTCCCCCCGTTTCAGCAATGGGATCACCTCCTGTAGTGTTGCCATGCAAAACTTTTGGGGCTTTATGAACTTGTTCGCTGGGCGTGGGTCTAGAACAGGACGCATGGTGAGATCCTTTTTGGGTACAAGGAAGTACACTGAATAAATACCCTAGTTTACCTGAAGAATCGGGACGGCTTCTAGAGCAGAGCTTCTACCTCTTGGATGCGGATCTGCAGACGGTCCGGTGAAAGGCATCGTGATCGCGGTGGTCTGAACTGTGGAGGTCGGGCGAATTCCACGCAATAACCGTGGGCGACCATCTTTAAGACCCACTGGTCTGAAGTTATTCCCTCCCATGCCTTGAGGAAAGATGTTAATCGCCCCCCCGACCGGGGAGACATGGGAGGGGACCTGGACTTGGTGGTCATTTCTGACCCGAGGCTGAGGCACCTCTGGGATTGGGGCCTCTGCCTCTACACCTTTGCCGCGGTTCTGACCCCTTGGGGGGTAGTAGGTAGGGCTTCCGGATGCTTGATTCGTGTTGAAGTTACCCGTGCCGTAGTTGTTCTGATGGCACGGGCTTGTCCTCGAAAGGACCGCCGAGAATTATTACCCCTCTGGGAGGAGGGTTTCTGTGTAATCTGGTGCAAAGACCTAATAGTCTTGTACTCCTTCTAGGCCGTCTCCAACGCTTCATCCACTGCTTTCCCGAAGACGTTAATCTCTTCAATGGGTTTGTTAATGAGAGAGGCTTGGGTCTCAGGTTTGAAGCCCGACGTGCGCAGCCATGCGTGTCTTTTTAGAAGAGTCCCTTGTGCAAGAGTCCTGCCTGCTGTTTCTGCAGTGTCCAGGGTGTTCTTCACCACATTCTGATTAACCATTTTTCCCTCCGAAACAATGGTGAGAAGCTTTGTTCTGGCTGATTCAGGAACCTCCTGGAGGCCTTCTTGGAGCAGGTTCCATTGCTAATAGCGAAGTATTATTAGCAACCCGAATGGTGTATGCAGCTGCTGACGTGACACGTTTGCCCAGGGCATACAACCTTTTAGACTCCTTGTCCGGTGGTGATTCTCCTGTGGCAAGGGGTACCCCTGCCCTCTTTTGAGTGGTAGTCACAACCAGTGAGTCTGGGATGGAGTGCCCCTTGATATATAGAGGGTCGGTTGGGGAAGGCCGAAATAGTTTTTCGACTCTCGGCTTCACCGCCCGTGTCTGAGCAGGTGTGACCAAAGATGGAGCTACCTGTCCCCGGACAGAATTAAGGAGGGGGATGGATTGACTCGCTGGAGGTTTTTCTTTGATAATATCCTCCAAGAAATCCTGCTCCGGTACCGCCTCTTGAGTGGCAATTTTGAAGAATTCTGCCGCTTTTTTCAGCATGCATTTGAAAGCCACCTGGTCATCCACAAGGGAGGCCTGGCGAGGCGGAGTGAACGGAGGAGAATCCAGGACCAAAATATCAGAGTCCTGATCTTGTTGTGTCAAAGGGTTTTCACCTTCCTGCGTGGTCTCCTCCCAGTTGTCTATCATGTCCTGTTGATCCTCCTCATAGTTTGAGAAAGGACGCTTCTTCCTCATTATAGATATCTCTATAAGTATCCATATGGATCAAGTCTTCTTGTTGTGAAACCTGAGACTGATCTACTTGAACTTGAGGGTTAGGGTCTACCCGTGCTCTTTTCGGGCGCGGATGATCTGAAGAGGCGATGATCCGCTCCAGCCGATCCATACAACCTTCAAACTTTTCTGTAGTCCATTTATAGGACCCGAACGGGCCGGCGCGAGGAGAAGTGACATTCTCCGCACTTTGGCGTCGACGGGAACCTCTAAGGGTGTCGGAGAGAGTCTCTTGACTATGTACGTAAGTTCCATCGGAACCAGGAACATAATCCGCCGAAAAATTTCCAGCGGATTGACCCATAATCCTTGGCGGAACCGGGATAAGACCCACCACCGCTGCGATCCTTCCAATGCTATTTTGGATAGTCGCCGAATCGTCGAGAGACAAAGGCTGCGATGATTTGTCGGCAGCAGAAAGACTATCTGTGCCACCAGGAGGTTTAGTGGGCGGGTTTCCGGGTAGAGGCCTAGTCGTATCTTTTGGGCCTATAGAGGCCTTGGGACTCGGCGAAACGTCGGGCTCCCGACTTTTGACCTGTGTAAGATTAGGAGTAGCGCCATTAGTCTTCTTTGTTTGCCCAGTCGCCATGCACTGCTGCGAATACGGGGAAGGCCTTGGATCAGAGCGATCCGTGGGAACCGGCAAAGATTTTGGCGGCCCCGTTAGCGCCTTCACCTTTTTCGACGCAACCGTCGAAATTGGCGTAGGGGTTGTGTGCTTAGTGTTGTGCGATTGTACGCCCCTGTCGCCAGGTGTGGTCCCTGTAGCAAGACCAGAGTCGAGCCTGGAAGGGTCAGGGATGGGCGTGGCGGACCTAGAAGTGTCCGCCTCAAGGTCTATAACATCCGCGTTGGACGTTTGGTAATCCGAAGTACCCCTGTCACTTTCTGCTGGTGTGGTGGTAGGGGAAGGGGGCTCCACGCGTGACATGCCGTACGCTGCCCACCGCTTTACATGGCGCTCCTTAAGGGTCTTGAGCCGAAGGAGTTAGCACGCCGCACAACGCTTCTCGTCGTGCTCTAGGGGGTGACAGGCGTTACACGTCCTGTGCTCGTCCTTCCAAGGATATCTGACCCTACACTTAGGGCAGAATCTAAAGGGAGTCCTTTCCATAGCAAAAGGGAAGGATGACCAGACCAAAAGGGAAAGGAGGGGAAAGGAGGAAACACATACTAAAACAATATGGCCACCCCGACCCCACTCTCCCTACTGTATAGGGCGGCCAGAGGGCCCGACCACGTGGACAATCCGGCCGCTGGATCTTAGGCGCCGAATCCACAGCCGTAAACGATTCCCCCGTAGTCTTCGTCGAAGATATTCTTATTGGCGAAGTGACTTAACGGGGAATAAACCGACAGTTCGGTAAAGATAAACAATGTCTCTAATAAGAGCTCCGCTATAGGGCGACCAGTTATCTGGGCGGTAAAAAGCAATCAGAGGGACCTCGGCGCGTGAGGGATTTTGGGTACTACACATGTCACGATAGGGATAATGTTACAGACACGCCTATGCCGACGTCCCCTTTCGGTCCCCGAAAGACAAGATGCAATACTCCGCGGTTACCACTGGATGTCGGACCATATGCACAGCATGCGATTCTAAGCAGATTAAGAAGCATCAGAAATCCATCTATGGTACTATTTGCTCAAACTTCTGCCCCAAACTTGTATCTGTACTGGATTGGGGTTTGCCTTTGTACTTTGTCTTGTCTGCATTCAAACAAACTTAGGGTATTTTCTGCATCATCAACTTTGTTCTATTCAAACACTTGTCGGAACTCACCGGGGTCCCCAGCTGCTTTCGGCCGACTCACTGGTTCCTTCCAGCATCTCCGATGCTGGTCGTGCCTCTGTGATGTGATCCCTTTACCCGGTTTCGAGTGTGCGGACGTTCCTCCTGCATCCTGTGCGGCTGCGCAGTCCCACGCCAGCTTTCCTCTTCGACCCAGACGGGAGAATGTTGCTTCCTCGAGTGACTCAGCATCCAGGAGCTCCTGGGCGGCTCTCACCATCTCCATGGCCCTTCTTACTTGCACGTAGTGTCTGCTCTTCTGTTCCGGCGGCATTGTCCATTCCGGTGTGCTTCGCATCGATGAGCCTCAGCCTGGAGATTAACGTCTTCTCCTGCACACTGCTCTCTCCAACAGTGCGGTTGCCATCTTCAAATGTCCCACACACTGAAGGTTTGGAAAAACAACTATCCTGCATGTTGTACTTCGAGCTCCTGTCACTTTACCCAAACTCCCTCCTCCTCCTCCTCCTCCTCATTGTCTCAGTACTTGAGTGTTTATGGGAGTTGGAGCCCATGAATGTTATTCGACTTTTTACTCTTACATGATTTGTCTAAGAGCTTTCACATAAAGGCGCATTAGAAACAAAAGGTGTTGTGTGTGAATAATGGGAAGTCAAAGGTGGGGGCCTGACCAGAGTACTGTAGAGAAAAGGTTTCTGGACTACCTCTATAAAGGGGAACAGTTAGTTGACAATAGGCCATTAAAGTATCAGAGTGTCTTCCTCATGGAAAGGGGATACTACATTTTCTCTAATGAAGTAAACACGTCTCCCCAGTAGTTGTTTCATCACATGTGATCATCCCTCATTAAACGGACCCCAGGGTCAGGTAGCGGCTGCCGTCCCCTGGCCACATGGGAGGAGGTCACCCCCGGTGAATCCGTGTTGACTCCATTGAATCACACTTGATACACTGAAAAATGAGACTTATTTACCATGGTTTAAAAACATCTGAAAATAGAAAAGTCTGCACGACAATCCATTTACGTTTCACAAAAAAACATTTAAACTTCAAAAGCAAACTGCATTTAAACTGACCTCTGCCCCACCCACCTATCAATCACAACTACGCCTGTTTTGCTGCTCTTTTTTCCCCCACTTAAGCAACCTTCCTGCTACTTTTCATTTGCAGTTGGTCAGCTGGTGCAAGTGGATCTAGGTCATGTGACCCTCTGCCCAAACCACCTGCTAAGCCCTCTCCCCTTACTTTCCTTTTTAACTGTGACATCACATGGCATCGCTCACCCTAGCATAAGAAGCAGAGGGCAGGCGAAGAAAAGCGCTATTCATGTATAGTCCAGTTAGGGCCTGGAAAGGGCCAGGCACCAGTTACTTTACTAGTTATACACAGGTAGACATCACCATGTGTCTTATCACCACAACCATTCCCATCCTCACCAAGGAATGTATGGCCAAAACCCCAAAGCAGCCATGGACAGCTACCCTGGTGAACCTCATCAATATTCCTGCGTGTCCCTGTAACACGTGCCAACTATTTACATCCTCCCTGTTAAGATGGTTAATGCTCGCTCAGAAGTTGCACATGCCATCATTGCCTACCTCATAACCAACAACAATCACCACCAACTTCACTACCAAAACATAGATTACACCTGCCTCCCCATACATTGACGTCTTCCATGGCTACGCTATCCAACATACTGACCGCAAAAGAAAAAATTGAGGTAGGTGGCAGTCATCCATAAGATCGACTGGCCTCTTCACAGTAATCCCGATCCAAACACAAAGCTCCTTTGAATTCCTTTCATAGGTGTTCCCGATCTCAAACAATGACTATTATACTGCACCTTAAATCAGGCCATCCAGAAGAGTGGTAACAATCAATCTCTCCAACCTTCCCGTCTCGGCAGCAATCTCCTAGTCCAATAATATTGTCTCTTGAATCTTCAATATCCACGAATCCCAAGTAGCAAAACACCCATGCGACTCTCTATAAGCCCTGACGGACACCATGGATCTTAACCAGCTTGACCTCTCCCCCAAAGGCCACACACTCATTATTGTCTTCACTTCCTTTCCAGCTCCTCTCATGCGTGAACCCTCTCCCCATCAACTCAACAAACCACGCCACAATCTGCCATCCCATATCCTATATCGCATACAAAGCTGCCCTACAAAAACCCTGTGATTGAGTGCCGCTTCGGATAAAATGACTTCTGCTATGCAGAAGCATAGTGGTGAGTAGTGAATAAATCACCTACTTAGCCTACACCCTTCTACATAACTCCTTCACCTTTTGTGAGAAAGTGGGCCAAGCGAAGACTATACTCAAGAGGTTTGTGAATGTTATTCAGTAGTAACTTAAACAGCAAAATATTATATATATATATCCACAATAGGTGGAGTGGCTATCGGGCAAATGGGGTAGAGATCATCTTGAGAACATCGTGCTTGTCCGGTTCTGTTCCCACAGTAAAAAAGGTTGTGTGTGGTCACTATGGTCTTTGATTTCTCCTGTTCTGGGCTAGAAAGGGTATGTTATTTGAAGATCGATTGCATTTATGATTTTATTAGGTTTTAAATGTGCTATGTTCGTTTTTCTATAAAAGTTTGGAATTACTGTGAACTATTTGGAAAAGTTTAATGGTAACCATATACAATAAAAAAAATATATATACCCACAAACTAGCACTGTGGTTAAGAATACAGGGGTGAATAGCAATTTCAAGGAACATAATGTTCTTCAAAATGGCTATGTCTTGAGGGAAAAGGTGCACAACTGACCAAACCAGTCTCTAGGGTACAAAATGGACAAAGGGGGCAGTTATGGGTGAATATTCCTTTCTGGGTGGTTTGACTATGTCAAACTAGGCTGTTCGGTGCTGTTTGAGACTGTTCGGGTGCGGCGGTCACATTGTCCCAGGTGAGGAGCGGTGTAGTGGAGAGTCGAACGGGAGTTCCTTGCGGTTCAAAGTTGATGCTTAAAGACGAGCAGAATGTGAGGGCCACCAAAGTTGGTATGACCTTTAGTTCGAAGAAGCTGGAGACTAGACCCACTGGCCTACGGGATTGGTTCAATGAAGTGCTTGAAGAGCTGCAGATAATGAAGGGCACCAGGGTTCGTTTGACAGTGAAGTAGAGGGGCGAAGATGCTGCTGACTGAATGCGCACAGTCGGTTCGAGCAGTTCGATGCAGATTCCGATGGTTGGGGCTTGAAGATCCATGAGGTTCGGTTAAACTGGCAATGACTATTGGCAGCGAAGATGCTGGTGGGGCAAGCAGAGGTTCAGAGACAGCAGATGCAACCGAGAGCTTGTAGTTCAATCCTAGGCAATGACTTGTCCAGCTAGCGTGGTGTGGCAGCAAATAGGTTTGAACAGGCAGATAAGAGTTCGAAGAGCTTAGCGAGTGCCAAAGGCAGCTTCAGAGGGTTTTGCTAGTTCCAGATGTGGTATACCGAGGTCGATAACAGTTCGACTGTTTCGATGCGACTAAACCGCAGCCTCTAAAAATGGCACTGATAGCAATTTTGTCGCTTACAAGAGGAAAACACGGCGTCCCTAAAGAATGAACATAAAATAGGATAAATGCTGAGATAACAACTCAAACACAGAGCAAAGAGATCATCAGCAGACCCAGAAATTGAGGATGAAAATTGCAGTTTGGTCCTGATGTAAGCGACGCTAAGCCCATCAGTCACAGAAAGCAGTTGACCTTGTTGGTTTGTGATATCCTAAAACAGAAATGAGATTGAGCAAAAAATTGCTAAATCTGTAGCAGCTACATATTAATATGTGGGTTAGATAAACCAAAGAAATCCCCATCTGAATTTAGCTGTAACATTTACCCATTTTAATCAAGTCCGTACACTTCACCTTGATATAGGACTATCCAGGATAGAATTTGTTTACAATTTCTATTTTTTTTCTTTTCTTTCTCTTTCTTTTTTGACATGGGCATTGACTGCCGCTGAAAATTGGGAGAAAACTTTTGAGGCCCTTTGACCATGTTCTATTCATAGCTCCTACAAATACCTTGGATAGCAGAAGGTTGGCACTTCTTTTAGATGGGCAGCGCACTACCCGCATTCTAGGGTCTGTCCTCACACTTGAGGCACAGCATAGTTCTTCCAGAGTGATAGACGGGAGTGACAATAAAAAATTGGCATGGGAGGAAAGCTCAGGGGCAACGTGCTTGTCTTGGAAGCAAGACAAAGCATAACAGGTTCGAATCTCGGTCAAGCGCTTAGAAACTGGTCTCCCATAATAAGCACGTTATAAAAGAACAATTATAATTATAATAGCACCATGACTAATGTACAGGAGTCCTCCCTTAAAATGATAGTGTTGAAAACCTGGGATGATTCCACAAGGTTAGTGAGCCACACATCCTTTCCCCCTACAAGTGTAACCCTTCCATGCGATGAAACACAGGGCTTGTGGCTGTCTTGGCTCTCAGGGTGCTGCAGGTCCCACTCTGGGGTCTCGGTGACAAGTTCAGTCCTTGTACTCAAACTCCTAGCAAGGGTGGCAGGTGCACACTGTCAGGGGTCCTTCACAATGAGGCAATGGGCAGCAGTGACTGGCAGAGATGCTGCTCGTTCCAGCAGCATGTTCACCCCCAAATTTCCCTGGCTGTGGGTAGGGCACAGAGCTCATCTCGCCTCTGCCTTGGATACTCAGTCTTCACCTCACTGGTGCAGTGCTCTGCAAAATCAACTCTCCTAAAAGAGGACCAACGAAATTCTAATTGTTTGTTCCATGGTGAGCAGGAGCGGGAGACCCCTTCTATTAAAGGCAAACACCCCAAGGTGATTGGAATAAAGCTAGCTTGCTTAAGAGATACAATACCTGTTCTTGAAACAGAACTTGACTCCTGACATCACACTGTTACACTTCCGCAGCGCCACTCTCGCCAATCTCCCTCTGCATTTACACCGGCTCACACAGCCCGGGGAAAGACATCGGTGTGGCAGCGTTATCGGTTTCCATGGAGACTGTATGGTCGCCGGCATCGGCCGTGTCAGCTGACACGTTCATTACACACAACGCGTACACCGATGCTCCGCCCCTTGCCTTCTTACCTCTGTTCCTCTCGGGGCTCGGTGCTGCTAATTGTAGTTTACACATACCCCTACGTGTGTAGCCCCGTGCAATTTTCCTTCTCAACCTTGTGAATTTGCTTCTACCTCTCAACATGTTTTCCCTGGTTCTTCGACATTGCCTTCTGCTTACGGATTGCCCTGTTGTCTTTGGTTCTACACGCTGTTACGACACGGAACGTTTCTTGGATTGTTGGCGGCTTCCTGTCAGAAGTCGTTTTCCTACGCTCTGTATCCTTTTTTGGTTCCTTCTTCAAGGGCTGCAACGGAGCGGTCAACCCTGGCAATTTAGGGTTCACTTCCTTCAGTAAGTGTTCCTTCATTTCAAACTGTGCTCATTGCTTCTTGTGATTGATTGTTCTTGGATAAACACTGCCTGCCCTCGCTGTGAAGAAAACTACACGTTACCTTGGACATTGTGCTGGATTTGTACTCTTATCTTACAAGTGCAGTTCAGGACGCTTTCCAGTTACATGCACCAACCTATACCTAGCGCGTCCCTCGTGCTGTTCGGGTGTATCCTACCTCACTAACATCCCCGTTTATTATTTTCTCCTGTCGTGTCCTTTCCAGCAGGATTTCCTTTTTGCTCCCCATCCATGTCCTTCCAGGCTAGTCGTGCATTCTCTAGGGTTTAAGGGGAGTCCTTTAAGTCTGTTAGTTCCTTATTGTCTTTTGCATTGTCCTTCTAGGCTCTGTACATACTCTGCTACTCCAACCAACTTGTTATTCAGGTATTCATGAATTGTTGATTGTCCTTTCAATTGCTATTCTCATCTCTACCACGTATAACCCTTTCTGTGGTTTCTTTTCAGCTGTTGGTCTAGCGGTGTGTGTTTACCCCGCTCTTTTATTTGATTGATACCTCTGTCTGTCATATCAACACAGCAGAGGGATACATCATAGAAAAGAGCCCCTCTTCTTGAGGAAGCCTGATTCACTGAAATCAGGGTAGCTGAGGTTAAGACTGGTTGCTCCGAGAATTCCACCACTTCTGTCTTCGAGGTCCGGTTCCAATCTTCCGATCCTTGGTGTGGTGAGTAACACACACCCATAGTGATTTGCGACAAAAGGAAATGAAGAGGAAAGAAAGAAAAGATGGAGGCACAGAGAAACAAGATAGTGGAACCATCCTCCAGTTGTAAAGAGCTCCCTCGGTTTACTGTAAGGGTGCAGAAGCAAGAGTCTTGTCACAGTTATGGTAAAAGTGATTATCATAGACTTTTATTAACACAAAAACACAAAAACAAAAGGAAAGAAAAGCCTATCCTGCCCTATTTACTATGAGGGATTGCTTTGCCTCAAAAAAAGATAATCAAGTCCCCAGTTAAGATGTCCGCCAACAAAAAACATCCACCATCTAAACCTATTTCCGTCCCTTACACTTTTAATCTAACTATAGAAAGTGTGCGTCTCCTCAATTCCAGAAGGAGATCACTCCTACTGAGAATGCTGACACCAAAGGTCAGTTCTTATACAAAGGAATGCATATAGTTCAATGTTCACAAGTTCAGCCAAACTTTAGGGGGTTCCGGGACACCTCTTCCAGTGTTCCTGGTTCCACTTATCCGCAACACAAAGTTCCTCAAAATCCTCTGGGGAATACCTCTTCCCCAGTCCGTAGCACAAAATAATCCTTTTCAATATATTGTCAGGTCTGGTTCACGAACCTGCCAGACCTCACCGTAGACTTTTCCCAATGTTACACCATGTCTAGTTTACTGGCCTGCCAGACTTGTTTCTCACTACTTCCATTTCCAGAGATAGTCATCTTTCTTCCTGTACTGAGGTGTGTCCTCGACCCTTATACATTACACTGGTGGGCTTTGCCAGTTTTCATCCGAGTCTCAGACCCTCTTGCTTTGTCTTGGAAGGATCCTCGTCCCTTCGTTACCCAGTGCCCAATTGGACAGACTGAGTATACTCCCCTGCCAGATACTGTCCCACCTAGGTGCACTCTCAATGTTTGTATCTAATTGTATGCCTCTTGTCATCCCCTTCTGACCCTTGAGCTCGTTTACCAAATTCACACAGTTCATATTATATTGCATATTCTCCTCCTCACCCCCCCTTGTGCTCTTCGGGATGTTCTTATTCAGTTTATAGGGTTTGCATCTAATTGTATGCTTCCTTTTTCACCCCCTTGCAATCTTTGGGGTGCCTCTATAAGTTCTGCATTAAATTATATAGGATCCCTTCCATCCCCTTGGGCTCTTCTGGATGTTTTCATGAAGTTTCTCAGCTCCCGCAATGCCCCCTGACCAGTCCGGCCCTTACCCTACCTTAGGGAACTCTCAGGGCGGTCTCTTTTTTTTTCTAGAGGTGGAATGAAGCCGACTACTTCAACTGCACAGTTTTTGTAAATGTTTCATTCTATCTGTGCCTGAAGAAGTTATATGAAGAAAACAAAAGCTTGCAAATGACCTTGGTAGCCTAATGAAGACATCACACTGTCTTTTTAGGATGACCTTTGGCTACAAGCAAGCACACACAAACACATATGCACATAGTTATTTATATTTGTTTCGATTCTGAATTCATAACACAATTGTTTGAAAGTAAACGCAATCGATGCTGAAATTAGTGCGGTCAAACCACCACACTAGGCAAGGACAAAGAAATGCGCCAGGGAAAAAGTTATGTATACAAATATGACAGTACATTTCAGGAAAACTAACATTCGTATTTTCTAAAACATGCAATGCTTTTATTTGCAAGAACAATCAATCAAAAGAATGCAATATTTAGTTCTTCCACTGCTCAACAATACCTGAGGTATTTTCATAGCTGACATAGTGGCCACATTGTAGAATGTTCTTCCACCGTGGAATTTGTCAGGGAACAGTTCAGCCTGAAAAGTTAATTGATAAACATTTTCTTTCATTCATTTTTAATGTAGGGTGCTGTATGATATAGCACAACAGTATATGTAGAACAAACCTGTTACATGGCAGTTTTAGTGAGGAACAGATGGAATTGGTATTGTGTCTCAGAAACTAGCTGTGGATTATTTTATTAATTATGATTAAAGCTCAATTAACATAAAACATTTACAATTAAATACACAAGTTCATACAACAATTCTTTTCTCATACAGCGCATAATATTGACATACTAACATTGCTGCACTGTTACCTTACATAATTACATATTTTCAAATATCACAAATCATTCAAGTTTACTTAATCGAAATATTTCATATAAGTTCATAAAATTTTATTCCATAAAATAAAATCCATAGCACTTCAAAAAATGAATTTCATAGAACCTCATAGGATTGAATAAAATTAGAATTAATACCAATACCTCCAATCTCATAAAATAGAAAATATCCAAGAGCTATATTAGATACAGGTGTGTGGGGGTAAAAAAAACTCACTCCCGGCATACTACTTCAAAGTGCATGGTTCATAGCACGTCCTGTATCGACTGCACATTAGCCAAGCATCACATACAATTTTTGTTTATGTATGTAGCCCTACCTCTCCATGTTTTAGAAGTTCTTTCCAAATATTGAAAAGTGCTATGTGCATTGATTTATGACCCGAATTCAGGCAATAATGCCAGAATATAGCTCAGACTTGATACTGTTGGGATCGGAAACATAGGCAGCCAGCCTGCTAACATATAGTGTGCCATGTTCCTTACACTCCGTTAAGACATGCTGAGCAGTCTCCAAGTGGTTCCCAAGCCCACAGGAGTGGCAGTACCACGCATCCTTTGGAATATCCTGGTCCGGACCGAGAACTGACAACACAGGCAATTTGCCGATTCTCAGGAGGAGCCAGAATCTTCGCAATTCAGGGGAAGGGCACATTAACAAATATCCCTGGGGTGCCTTATAACTATGGTATGGTATAGTATTGTTTATTTATAAAGCGCCTATACACAGGCAAGTGTGTCAAGGCGCTCAAGGAGGGTGGGAACACAGGGAAAAAACAGTCGCTCAGAGCCCTTGAATTTCTGAAGCGATAACGGTCTGCACAGGCAGATTAAGTGAATATGGTACATTTAACAGTTAAGATACAACAAATAGGCCTGACGGCGATTCTGCTGTTGCTCATTAAGGGGTGGGACAAGGAAGGGCAGAACATTTTACAGGCAGAGCTGTAGTGCAAGTGCTGGCAGGACAAGGGAGGGGCAGTGGACCAAGTGCGTCCAGTCGGTCGAGACTGGGGAAGAGCAGAGAGAGAAGCTCTCAGGATTTATTGCAAGTGCAGTGGGTGGGTGGGGTGTAGGGCCCTGAGGCAAGTGCAGAAGTACTGGGACCTGTGAGACTCTGGGGTACACCAGGCGGCCAGTCAGTGAGCTGTATGGAAAGGAGGGGGAGAGGGAATATCAGAGAGTTAGGTTAGCAGGGGGAGAGAGAAGGAAGAGGAGAAGAGAAAGGTCTTGAGGAGTTTCCGGAACTTAAGAATATCAGGCTCAAGACGGAGGGTTGCAGGGAGGCTGTTCCAGGGGGAGATGCCTGCTGAGGAACGGGATCTCCCTCCAAATCTCTGCTTGGAGAACCGGCTCACTCGAAGAAGGTTGGAGGTTGATGAGCGGACGGCTCAGGAGGGACAGTATTTAGGAAGGCAACATTGAAGGTAAGTAGGTCCAAGCCCCAGAAAGCCTTGTGGACAATGCAGAGGGCCTTGAATTTGATCCTTGCAGCCACGGGGAGCTTCCTAGTCAAGTCATGCAAGCTTCTCTCCATCACAGGCTTTCAGCCTGCGTTGGTAAGGTCACCGGATACCAATACCGACAGTGTTTCAAGTTTTGTTGAGAGTGGCTGTTTGCCTAATAAGTTCAACAAGAGACATGTTGGTGTCTTGCAGGACTTTAGATAAATAACGCATTGCTTTTGATTACCATAGAAGAGAGAGAAGACCCAGCTTGAGGCGCAGGATTTCCATAGGAACACTGGCCTCCAGCCCCAACATTTTTGTCTAAAATCTACTGGCTTTAAGCCATGAGAGGTCCTTCATGCCGAGTGCCTCCATGCCAAAAAGCAGTGAGTTGCAAAAGCATTGTTGGTATAGTGTCAGGATGCCTTTGAGGCTAAAGCCTGATGCTGCTCGCACACATCGGGAAATCATATTTAATGTATAGATTGTCTTGCGCTTTCTTACTTCTTTCAATTCTGCGTAATCACTTTTAGTGGTAAATTCCCCTCCCAGGTACTTGTAGCTGTGCACTCGCTCAATGACTACCATTGATAACTAGTGTAGGAAACGTCACAGATTTATATGAGAAATGCATTAGCTTAGTTCAACTGAAGGACGTTGTTAGGCAGAATCATAGAATCATATGCAGTACCCTTTGGGAACACCACACACAATGAAGACTACAAGTGACCGTACAAATTCACCTTTGGTACAAGCCTGTACTACACAGTAAAGTGGTAGCGATGGCTGAGCAGCCAGGCTTATCCCAAGAGTAAAGTGAGCAGTATCAGTAGCAATTACTATGGTTCAAACAAACACTGATTCAAAGTTTCTGAGTAAAAGAATATACATTTATTTACACATCAGTTCTAAATCATTTCACTATTATCAAGCAGTTGCAAAATCACAATCTAAATACACTACACCACACCCAATAGATTCTGGACAAGTTAAGCTCAAAATGAAGTGTGAGCAAAATGGCACTCCAGTAATTAAAAAGGGAGGGAAAGACAAAGTTAGACAAAAGTTGAGCAGCAACAACAAGTAAGTTAGCAGGGCAATCTAGAAAAAGTAACTACAGTGAGGAAATCAGATCAAGAGGCCTGGGCCAAAGTCAATGGACCAAAGTCTTTGCAGAGGATCATACAGTTTAGAGTAGTTCGCGGAGAAGACTATGCCAAGAGTTCAGAACGAAGTTGGTTGGACGAAAAGTTACTTTAAAGAATAGAGAAGGACAAGCTCTCGGATTGGCAAAAGATTTCAAGCACTTTTACCGTAGTCGGACGGAAGGAACGACCAGATTTGAACAGTACCTTAAATGGAGAAGAAGGCTGTAGCTGAGGCGGATGTTCCTGGCAGGTCCTGCAGGCTCACGGTTCCTGAAGCGACTGTCGGACTGACACAAAGTAGGAAGACTGGAGGGTCCTGCACTGCCCAGGGAAGAAACCAGCAGCAGAGCAAAGCAACGAATAAAAGGTGCGCTCCTTAAAACCCAAGCAGGGTCCGATCTTCCTGGCTATCCGGTTCACTGTAGCTGTGCACAGCAAATTCGACCAGAGGAGGGAGGCCTGGCTCACAGTTTGGCGAACTGGTTGTTCCCACCAGCTCAAGGGGCGAAGATTCCTTGCAGATCTTCCCTATCATCGAAGTTTGGAGATTCGGACCTGCAGCAGGGCTTCACCGGGAGGTTCAGTCGTGGTAGAGGTCCTCTTCTGTCAGCTTCTCTTCAGTTCTCTCGATCCAGTGGCGACTCGGCCTTCTCAGTCCCAGAGACCTGCTTTTTATGCAGTTTTCCCCCATTCACACAGCCTGGCTGTCAATCACACAGCAGGGTGGCTGTCCCGGCGGGACAGTCACCTCAGCCAATCATACCAGTGTGCGACATGGGTCTCCAAGGAGACCCTGTGCAGGGAGTCTCAAACCCCTCCCTCACATCATGTCCCCCTCAGACATTCAGGCGCCTAAGGAGGGCTTCTGTGCAGAAGCCCGCCAAAGGACGTTGAACAAAGGAACCAAACCTGGTTTGGAGCGCAGAGTAAAACACGAGAAAGACTTTTACAAAAAGAAATGGGGAATAAACCCACCCGGAACCGTATAAAAGTAAATATGGTCCAACGGTTTTAAGTTCGAAGCTACTAAGATAGCCCAAAACAATACCAACGCTTTTTAAAATAACCGCGGTAGGAAAAATAGGGTAGATGCCACTGCCACCAGCCAAATCTTAATGAAAAGGGAATGAAATAATTTTCCATGAGAAACAGACGAAAAGGGATAACTATTAACCCTTTCCAGAACGCTATGTAAGATATTTTGTACTGGGTCTGTGGATTTAAAAAGACTAATAAAGCCAATAGCAACTTTTCATGTTCTGGGAGACAGTAGTCAGTCCCAGAAAATGGAGTTTAAAGTGGGAAGTCTGAAAAAGACAACCCTGTGTCACTGCACTGAAGGTGCTGTGTAACACACAGTAAACAGATGATGCCTATGGAGTAGGTGAAGCTCCACAGTCTATGAACACAACAATGTTAAACACACACAGCAAAACACATGTAAGAGCGGGAAAAAAGGCTCACATTCTTACCAGGTGAAAAAAATAAATACTAGAAATCCAGCAAAGCTGCTGAGAGGCTGAGTAGGTAAGGGAAATTAGCCATTTTGGAGAATTCTCCCTAACAGTCATATTCCAGGGCATCATTTTGTAATACATACATAGCTCTTTTCAACCCTGCGATGGTATGATCAAAGACAATAAGGTTGTCAGGATAAGATAAACATGAGACACTGACCCCCCATTATCTTTAATGGGCAGGTTTGTGCAGCTTTAAGTGCCTTAGGGAGGTCTGAGAGATATATCTTCAAAGGCTCTGGGGCAAGGGAGCAGCCCTGTTTAACTCCATGGTAGATCCTTATCGGGGCCGATATCGGGCTCTTATTATCTAGTCCGAGTTGGACCGAGGTATTCTCATGAAGGGCCATAATGACCAGTAAAAGTCACTTGGGCAGCCCAGCTGCTATTTTTGCCCAGAGCTTACCCATGTTGACCGTATCAAGGACGGCCTTAAAGTCGAATCATTGCCACATATAGATCAGGTTGGTCTTTAGATTTCGCCGCCTTGTTCATGGAGTCCAACAGCCATAGACATTGGGCAGTGCATGAACCTGAACGAAAGCCCATTTGGAAATTACTGCGAAGGCAGTTGGATGCCACAGAACATCGTGTGGATCACCACTACTGTCCGGGTTCCCGTAAACTCAAATGGGACCTGTTTGATGATTTTTCATGCACAGCATTACGCCTCTTAGTGACCGAGTCTGCCTTGGTTACTTTCCCCTTTCTTGACCTGTCCAGGAGTACCACCAGACAACAGCCACGCTGTTAAGAAAATAAACCTCTGCAACAACTTACAAATTAAACAGCGGATCATAACCATTCAGTCAGCTGGTACTAATCTCTAATGATTTTCGTTTGCTGGCTGCCCAGCCAGTATATTTCACTGCCTTTACGGGATGCCTTAGGATTATGGGTCTTTCAGCAGCCCCCACTCTACCTCTATACTTCCTTTTGTTCCCCACACAGAACCATCGTTGTGGATCACCACTACTGTCCGGGTTCCCGCAAACTCATATGGCCGTTTGATGATTTTTCATGCACAGCATTACGCCTCTTTGTGACCGACAACCGAGTACTTGGGATACATAACAACGGCAGGTAAGATACCAGCACAGTGTTGTGAGAACTGTTTCACCAGCATTATGCCCAGTAATTAATGGCATTTTACAAAACTTACTCACTGGAATCTTCTGTACTTCCCACAGGGTCGCCTTTATGGAGCCCTGATGAAGGCGGATGAAACTCACAGTAATTCCGCCGATACGTGAAGAAAACCGGGAACACCAGATCAAATCGGTTCCCCGTTTCCCCAGACTATGTTCAGTCAGTCTCTGCCACGTTGGCAAAGATTTCCCTTTCTTTTCCCTATAACCCTGTAACATGTATTGCTATATCTCAAAAAAACACAACGCCTATGGGAAAATCACACCCTAATTAAGGCATTTTTGAAACTTAGGCGACTTTACAGCCACTTTGTTCCCCTTTTTTCTTTCGGATTCATCATGAAGCACTTATGCATTCATATAAGCATGTATATTATTTGTGCCAATGCAATAATAATTCATAATTGTCTGTATATTAATTGTACAGTATTTTATGTTCACTTTGTCGTATATAATTTTTTGTTCTTTGATGCCACTGTCAATTGTCATTTTCCACATGTATGTTGTATTCTCTAGCAATTTTTCTCAATTCATGTATATGTGTCTTATGATTAGAAAATAAATAACTGTTTTCCAACACTTGTATTCCCCAACACAGTGAGTGTGTAGTACTTATAGACTCAATCTCTGGATTTCTTATTTAGGAGACCACACTTCTCAAAAACTTGTGAGAGACAGGCCTAAAACTCTGTATCTGTCCAACCTAGCAATTGCTCATAGCATCCATTACCAGCAAGGGTACATACATTTGTTTACATGTACTAGCCTTTCCAGGAACAAAGATGCAAAGATTTTATGGTTGTGTCCAACATAGCTAACAGCCTGAAATTCTCGGGGCATGTTCAGAGTCCCTTTTTATGGATTGGGACCAAGATTGACATACGCCACTATGCAGGGATATGCCCATTCTGACTAACTTTGTTGAATAGGCAGTACACTATTTCCCGCCAGAATGTTGCATTCTTCTATAGTACGTTCGGAAGCCCATTGGGACCAGGGGCTCTTGAGTCCTTCTAGGAGGACATTTTGGACCCAATCTCCTTGCGAGAGAAGTTGACAATAAATGTCTCTCCTGCAAGGATTGGAATCATGCTTGGGGCTACAGGATCATAGACGTTACTCATACGATTCCCACCCACTTGTTTTCGCCGATAACACAAACCTCCTGAGGGGGTATATTGGAATTGAAGCCTCTCAACAGTTTCCAAAGTTAACCAGAGTCACCATTATCCGCAATTGCGACTAAATATTACCACTGTGCAGTTATACCTAACGCTAAGCAGTCCATCACCCATCTTCAGTATCTGTTTTTGGCTTTCTGCCTTGCAGCCAAGGGTTCGACAGGGGTGCTATTCCGTTTCCTGATCTTAAGTTCACATTCAAGTGATTTTTTTGGATTCCCGGATCGTCCTATCAAAGCGATATTTCTTGTTATTACTGAGCATCGAGAAATAGCTTTTATGTATCGCTAGTGATAGAGTGGCATCCTTAATCTTTACTTCTACACCATCGGCCGTTAAATCCACTACAGAGAGGAGACAAATTTGACTTTGGGAGAGGAAATATTTTCCCACCCTCTCAATACTCCTGTCTGTCCAGCGGATTCTACAGCCGGCTGAGTTTCTTTCCAGTTCTCCAACTGGCCCTTGATACTGACGGGTATGATTCCCCATTATATGTAGGGAGAGAATGGCGTGGTCAATGAAATGAGAGTGCGTAATATCCAGCTTTCTAATATGACAGATTTCCGGCTGATTACAGAACACATAATCCAGAGTAGATGACTTTGTCCCAACGCTCCAGGTGCCATTTCCTGGGTTATCACCCTTAACTCTTGCATTCAGAAGAAAGCAATCCCAGTCATTCATGGAGTCAACCCAGGAGTTGCCTTTTCATTTACCTTTATCCACTGGGTTGCTGACAGACTTACTTTTTACAGTATCAGTTTCATTAATTTCATGGCAGCAGTTGCATCGTGCATTAAAATCACCCCTACATAAAGTTGTGCAGATTAATCTGAATTTTGGATGTCACCAATAGCATCAAGAAACAAATCTTTTATGTTATCAGTGACAGCAAGCCCAGGAGGATCATGATAATTAATGGCCCCCAACACCACCATTTCCTCTCACACTAAAGTGTGAGGTCAAAAGCTCCTGCTTAGAATAATTGCGGGGGATTGGTCATTCACCAAGGTTACTAAGCGCACCTATTATTGTTGTGATAATTTGATTTAAGCACATTGTCTGATACAGACAGGCTCCAAATGGACAAAAACATTGATATGTATGTTTTAATTTTGAATTAAATTTCTAACCAATGTCCTTTTTACGTCGATGTTTCAATAAAATGCGATGTTTATATGCAACTGACCTGAAGTTCCATTTTCAAATTTAATTAACACTATGGTACCACTTTTCACTCTTTCCCTTCAGCCCGTTATGTAACAGTTGGGTGGATACTTGTGGAAACTGTGTGTATACTCTCTCACAAAACGCCAATACATAAGGGCTACCAGATTTAGTCTGTATTCTTGTGGCCTTCAGGTGGTTTCACACTCCCACGATAACGCCACCATAGGCGCAGCTTTGAGGGCCTTTCTTTGCCAATACTTGGAAAATTTGAAAGCTATCGATCAGAAATTCAGACAGTAGCCATACTTCCCGGAGAAGAAAAATATAATTCTTTATCAAAAGATCAATAGACCTCCCCGGGCTCGAGAAGATTACCAAACCCTCTTGTGTGCCAGGTACTAATAGCCAAATCTCAGTTTCCAGCTGTTGCGACATGTAAGGGATTTCAATTTGGCGCACACCCAAGTCTCGCCCAGCATGTAATGCGCAACTGAAACCCTTATTAATTTGTATCTATAAGTTCAATATTCTGAACGATATACCACTCATATCACACCCTTCTCTTGAGAGCCCCCCCCCAGTCACACTGAACCAGGAATCAGGCTAGTTTGCAAAGGTAAATATTTATTTATGTATGTAAATAATAATCACAGTATATTTTAATAGGTAAACAATCACCAATGGGGTGACAGAACACAGAATAATATCTTTAATACACTATGGATCAAGTAATGAGCACCAAAAACATATGCAGCACAGAAAATAATACTTTTGTGTTGGTTTGGACAGATGGCACTATGGTTAGAGGTTCCCCCTGCAACACCCCTCATCCCCCCAATGGGCAATTAAATGGATGTGAGGAGGGAGCAGGTATTCAGGAATACCATAAATCAGACAGAATATCAGTCCCACCTTCCCCCTTCAAACACAAGAGAAAAATGGAATTGACTTTTCAGCTGTCAGGATGGCTTTTAAACTGTATTCAGAATTGACTGGGCAAAAACACCAAATGTGATCAAAAATACTTAAATGGTTATACATTCCAATGGGAGCCCCTTGGAACAGTTGCACACAATCACAAACAATGATTTAGTCAGAAGAAAGCATTTGAAATTTCAAAGTCCAAGTCAGAAACAATTTAAAGCTATTTCACACGTGTAAAAACCTTTCAGAATTATAATTCTCGGCAAACATTTCCTTGTGCGATATTCGCGATAACGGGAGAATCACACTGAAATTTCGTTTCTATCATGAAAACTGAGGGCGTTATAGAGGTTTTAGTAAAGGTCGTTTTTGTAAAATAGGCGCGAATATGGAAAACAGAAATGCACTTTGAAAAGACAGATGGGTTGATTACAATAGACTATAACTATGTAAAAGAGAATGCCACAGAAGGATCTTACAGTCATGTGATCAGTGTAACCTGACCGCTATGGATATTCTACTTCTTCAGATGAGAAAAGAAATCAGCGCAAAAATAGTTCTAGCAAGATGACGGTTCTGAATTAGAAATGGGATAGGTTGAAAATAGGGATCAAACAATGCAAATATATAATGGGTCACTCTTCTTCCTATTAATACTCACTGAGTAACTTATTACTTGGACCGTCAGTTCTGGTCATGGATTGGGCAGGTCCACCGGCAAACAGGCACCTGTGGAGGGATTTGGGTCAGCAGCACGGTTCTGGTCAAGTTTGGACTGCACCTCAGACTGGATTTGGAAAGCTCCTTCTGGTGACTGGATGCGGTGGATAGCTGGATACAAGTTTTCAGTGGGCAAGCCTAGTGGTAGCCAGCCAAGCTGAATTAAAATCAACTCCCTTCAGGTTTGGGATTTTTGCAAATGGGTCAGACTAGCAATAATTCTGCAATGCTAGAGTCTGGATTCTACGAAGAAATCTGGATCTCTCAAAGAATTCTGGAGTCAGCTACAAAAGGGAGAGTGCTGCAATAAGGTGCTGCATGGACATCTGGATTTGTTCTGGAAGCAGGTGTAGAGTTGAGTAGAGGACCAGTGCCTGTGTGTAGTGCCCTTCCTATATTTATTCATTATACATTTTATAGCATGGGCAGAACTTCAAAACACACCTCCCCCCATCTGTGAGTGGCTACAGGCATGTGCTTCATTTTGGTTGGCAGCTTAAACAGAGCTGCATTTTATGACAGGATTTGGGAACTCCCACCTGGATTTTTACTCAAAACAAACTTTTGCACAAATATACATTTGTTCCATTATGTACCCTCACCAGATTAAACACATTTTTTACATTTGATGGTCTACAATTACATACGATTACATACGATTGCCACAGCCGAAGGAACAGGATCCCAGTGCAGGAGCAGTACCCAGGCTCGGATGGGCCTCCAGCACCACGGTAAGCCCCTGGGCTTCACTCCAACCCCATCAAGCCTGATGGGCTTATTTCCGAAAATATCGGAATTATTGCTTTATTTTTCGCAACCATTTGTGTAGTGAATCTACATCCACGTGCAATGCTGCACTGATCATTCTGCCCCCATCTTTACTCACAAACTGTGCTAAACGCAGTAGCTTGCCCACGAGTTCCGACTTTTAAAGATGGCCGCTCAACCACAGTAGTGTGCCTGTAACCACTGCTGCCCTGCATGGCACCATAGGATTTGCTGGAGCATCCTATTTAACTGCACCCCATTCGCCGGCAGGCGAGAAGACGGCACGCCCTCTAAGGCAGGGCATCGAAGGGTCTTGCTTCCTGTCCTGAGCCTGTCACGATCTGGACAGAGCCCAGGGCCATACTCCATGCTAGACCTACACCCACCAGGAACCACATTCCCTCACTCCACCGTCCAGTTTGTGACTTGGTAAGACCTCCAGACTTCGTGCTCTTTGACTCTAAATACAGTGTTTGCCTGCTTGCATCACCCCCAGCTCATCGCTTATCTTGAAATTAATATCAAAGTGCATGTTGTATTCCAACTGCATGATATTCACTTACCTAAAGTATTTCATTTGGCTTTCGATTATGACCACGCTCGCTGACAACCCTACAATTCCTTGCTTTCAGCACCTGCGCCCACATTGCTGTGTAACTACTCATTTAACCTGCAGCCCTCGGTATATTATGATTAACTACATCTCTGCAGGTAGCCGTATGCCACGTTGTTCTGCCTTTCTATGCATTTAGCCTGCATACCTAGTGCCACGCTCTGCTATTTCCACTTTGCATCCTGTCTGCAGCCCGACCTGTAACGGCATTAAACCTCCCGATCTGACTCTGCCGCACTTGTGCCCACACCATATTGTGTATCCAGCCTGCACCCCTGTGCCTGGTCACTACGCAGCCTTGGAGAGTGCCATACTGTAAACTCATACACTTTTTACTACGGACGCCATGCCACACTAATCTCACCACTGTATAGCTAGTTTACAGTCCAAATGCCAATATCATCTTTGTCTATTATATGCTACTACTGTACATTTAGTTTGCAGCCCTGAGGCCATGTTTAACTATGCCCATCTCGAATTCTGCCCTTTCTAAATTCTGCGTGCAGCCCCTGAAGCGTGTTGACCTGCGAACATACTGAATTTCTTGATCCTACTCATCAAACTGTACCTACATTTCTCCTAGCCCGCACCCCTGTGCCATGTTAACTAGTGACTATTCTTCATTCTGCCTACACTGCCTATGCCACACTGATTACCACTGTGTATTTAACCCACACCCTGGTGCCATGCTATAGCGTTCCCATCTCAAATCTTTGCACGGTTGATTTCTGCCGGCTACCCTGCGCCACATTGATCTGTGAACATATTGCATTTCGACATCAGCTCTGCCCTGCGGCCATATTGAATTGTGCTTACCTCATATCTAGCCTGCAGCCTCATGCCCTGGCTAAACTGTGATTATCTGAATTGTATTCTGCAGCCCCTTACCCCTGCTGAAACTTACATAGTCCAGCAGTCCACTGTACCGACTAGATTTCCAGCCTGTACTAACCACCAGCGCCTATGATTAACTCACCGCTACAACATGCTCTTAGCCCTGGGTGGCTCCCATTTATTTGTGGCATTTAGCCCATATGCTGCTTACCATCTGACTGTTGCATCTAGTTCATATGTGCCCCATTTGATTGTTGCATCTAGTTCATATGTGGCCGATTTGATTGCTGCATCTAGCTCATATGTGTCCCATTGATTGTTGCATCTAGCCCCAGGTGGCTCCCCATTAGATTGCTGCATCTAGCTCATATGTGCCCCATTTGATTGTTGCATCTAGTTCATGTGTGCCCCATTTGATTGTTGCATCTAGTTCATGTGTGCCCCATTTAATTGTTGCATTTAGCTCATATGTGCCCCATTTGATTGTTGCATTTAGCTCATATGTGCCCCATTCGATTGTTGTACCTAGCTCATATGTGCCCCACTCGATTGTAGCATCTAGCTCATATGTGCCCCACTCGAATGTTTCATCTAGCTCATGTGTGCCCCATTTGATTGTTGCATCTAGCTCATATGTGCCCCATTAGATTGTTGCATCTAGCTCATGTGTGCCCCATCTAACTGTTGTACTTCGCCCTAAGGGCCTCCCCATTTGACTGTCGCCATCATACTAAGCTTGGCACGAGGCCCAAACACTGACCTCACCTTTTAAGAGTTATCTTCTACCTCTAACATTAACACCTCCATCAGTTCGCCACCTATCTCAGCTACATATTCCATAGAAAGTTTAACTCCACCATATACTAGTATGCTCCCTATAGCTACCAGTCAGACTGTCTACTTCGTAGTCCTTATACAAAGCATTACGTTCTACATTATGTTATTCCACACACCAACCCTTGGGACTCCACCCACCTTGACGTCATCCACTATTTTGGTTAATACCACTACTAAACTATTCATAGATATGAAAGATTCTAAAAATCTCATACCAAGTACTCCCTGCCCAACTATGGCTTGGAACATACGCCTTAGAGCTAGGTTAGCCAAAATCTACGAGCCCCCTGCTAGCTCTCTCCCTACCACCATAGGAATAAGGACTCCGAAAACTGCCTAGCCGAACGACTACAAGTATGAACCTAGCTCATAATGGTGGCCCTATGTCAATAAACAGTACAGCCAAGTACAGTAAACCCAAACCCGCACAAGCCCCCCCCCCCGCCCCCAACCGACAACAACAATCAATATGAGCCCTCGGATAAAAGGAGCTCTAATAAACTCCAGATCCCTAGTAGCTCATTCCACGGAAATTGCCGACCTGACCCAGAGAGATGATCTTGATTTCCTCGCCATCACGGAGACATGGCTTCACCACACTGCAGGTCCCATGCTTGTGCTAGCAGTCCCTGATGGCTACTCTATTCTGAGACAAGACAGACTAAAATCTAGAGGAGGTGGCATCGCCATTATTTACAAATGTAGCCTCTCTATGAGAATAGCCACCCCGATTAACGTCCACTCTTGTGAACTACTATCAGTTAAAGTACCACTTACCAATGCCCAAACCCTTAATATCCACCTGATATATCGCCCCCCGGGCCCTCCCGGGACATTTGAGGATAATATTAACACTATCCTGTCTAGCAATCTTAAAAACTCAACACAAGTACTTCTACTTGGAGACTTTAATATGGGTTTTAATGACCCATCAGACCAGCTTGCCCTAACCAAAGTCAACATCCTCTCAGAACTTGGATTCACCCAAAGAAGTAAAATGGCCACCCACAACAAAGGTAGAATCTGTGACTGGGTAGCAGACCAGAACTGTCAGGCCAACATCCTCTCCACCTCACCACTAGCTTGGACTGACCACCACCTTGTGTCATTCATGCTTTCTACTAACAGACCCCGACATCCTCCCGCCTCTAGGGCTCCACCCACACTAACTAGAAACAAAAAGAATATTACTGTGGACAGGCCTATCCCGGCCCTACTTCGCACCCTGAACCTGCTCCCAGACAACACCGATCCCGAGAGCCTGGTTGAGTAATACAACAAAATTATTACCCACCTCTTTGGACGAGATCGCCCCCTTTAAACTTAGACCAAGCAAGTCGAAAACTCACTTGAATAAATGGTTTACACCCTTCCTAAAAAACCTAAGGCAACAAAAAAGAAACTGAGGCTACCTGGAAAAAACTTCCATCAGAAGCCAACAAACTTAAACTCACCAAACTGTCTTCCCTCTATAAAAAAAGAAATATGTCTAGCTAAACGAATATCCTTCGACATGCGCATATCCCAAGCCAAGTCCAACATGAAGGAACTAATCACCATTCTGAAAGAAATAGAGACACCTATAGCATTACCTGACACATGTACTAAAGATTAAAAAATGGTGTGCAGATATCCAACAAAATATCCACCCTACAAAACAAAATTTCCTGTAAAAGAGTTTCGCTAAATGACCCTCCTCCATCCAAAATAAATGGGAATACCAATACTGATGAATGCACCCGACTCAACTTCACCAAAGTTTCTATTCTTGAAGTGGAAAGAATTATTCTGTCCCTTAAACCCTCCAACTGCCAGGGCGATCTCTGCCCTGCGCAGCTCATCAAGGATGCGGCCCGAGACCTTTCACCTTTCATAAGAAAACTTATCAACGTGTCCTTCTCTACTGGTATCATCCCTACCAACCTTAAACAATCCTGGGTACACCCACTCCTAAAAAAAAGCCACCCTTGACCCATCTACACCTACCAATTATAGGCCAATTACTACAGTGCCCTTCCTCCTAAAATTTCTGGACAAGGTAGCGTATATACAAATCCAAAAGCACCTGGAATTACACCACCTACTAGGAGCCAGACAATCAAGCTTCCGTCCCCAACATGGAACAGAGACAGCCCTCATCGATCTCAAGACCCAAGTTGATGAGCTTAGAGATAATGGCATATCAGCCCTACTCCTCCTCCTAGATTTCTCGGCTGCGTTCAAACTGGTTGACCACACTATCCTATGCAACCACCTTAACACAGCAGCACATTTCTCCGACGACGCTGTTACTTGGATTAAATCCTTCTTAAATGGTAGAACAATGAGGGTCTTCTCGCCCCTAGCAGCGGCCGACCCCATACCCATCACCTTTGGTGTGCCTTAGGGATCCTGCGTCTCGCCCACACTCTACAACATTTTTACTAAGACCCTTTTAGATGATCTGGATCATCTCGGTATCACCTACACTAACTATGCAGATGATACCCAGATCGTCCCCCTGCTTCCAGGGGATTATGAAAAGGATTTGGCCTTGGTGAATAGAGTGTACATCATCATCCAGGAATGGATGGCCACGCATGGTCTATGCCTGAATGATGCTAAAACCGAACTCATCATCCTGGGCACCCCCTCTAACCTAAAAAAACTAGATCTGACTACTCCTCATTCATAATTGATGGCAATAGCATCAAAGTAGAACACGAGGTAAAAACTCTAGGCTTTTATCTGGACTCAAACCTTTAATTTGCCAAACAGGTAAATTCTTTAGCGTCCTCCACGGCCTACACGTGCAAACTAATTTGCACCGGCAAGCCATTTCTCTGACAGTAGCTGCACCATCCTGGCCAGAGCCCTCATCCTGTCTCACCTGGACTACTGCAATGCCCTCTATCTAGGATCGACTAAAGCTACTATCAGAAGAATCCAAACATTACAAAACAATCCCCTTTGAGCAGCATTAGGCATTTCTAGAAGAGATCACATCTCCAAGAGCAGCCGACAGAACAACTGGCTCCCACCCAATGACAAAATCCTTCTAAAAAAACTTGTCGCTCACCCACAAATCTCTCAACAATGCTGCCCCCATCTACCTGGCCGAGAGATTCCATAAACAGACCTCCCTAAGACCAACTAGATCAGCTAATAGAGATCGCCTCTCCATACCTAGCTTCAAACGCTCCACTATCGGAGGCAACAGCTTCCCGGTTAAAGCAGCTAAATTGTGGAACGCCCTGCCTCCCACATTGAGAATAGACCAATCTTACCAAAACTTCAGATCTAACATAATTATGTGGCTGAAATCTAATGACCAGTAAATGATAACTCCTGCTTAGCAATCAGCTAGGACTCACTGCTGCGGTATTTTATGCCTGTATGGAGTGTATCCATCCTTGCTTCTCTCGACCTGCTACCTTGTGGTAACTACAACTGACCAGTGCCTGTATACTTGAACTTATATCCACCCACCCAGTTATATCTATCAACACCTAAACCTGTATATATTGTTTCTGTAAGATGTATGTATCATTTGTATATACCCCTCTTATATCCTAAACCTGTAATAGGCACCATCTGTATTTACCCTCTTGTAATTAATGACGTGTATGTAACATTTTATACCTTTTCTGTTGTAACTAAGCCTTGCATATACTTGTAAACACTGCGCCCTGTCGCCCCTGGGTATGATGCGCATTATAAATAATAAACAAACATCCATCCAATTTCCATCTTTGTGAGAGCTGTATTAGTCATTTTATAGATTTTCATCCATTTTACCCAGAACACTTTGGATTCATTATTTCTAATTTTATACACCTCTGGGTGCTGATCAGTGGATTGTGTACATACAATTTTACGCTTGAAACATTAATATGTTGGCCACAGTCAGTGTTTTAGTGTATCTCTGGTTCCTTATATGGTAAAAACTCCTACCACCTCTTCAACTGTCTAGCATGAGTTCAGACTTATAAGTTTGTACTTTTCGCTTGTCTACTTATTTTGGCTGTCATGTTAAATGTCATAAAGTTCTTAGGCAAAAACAAGTAATTTCCCTTCAAAATCCGGTCCAGGATTTGTTTTCTCTTGCTTCCCAAAGTGAACAGATGACCAGTCCTTTGAAGTTCACTGAGAACCTCCCCCATTTCCTGCTCCTCCTTGCAGAGGCCAATTCTCAGTATGTCCTTTGTTCTTTGATTTGTCAGCAGACAACTGTCTACAGCAAATTCTTTGAGTGGCTTGCTGGGATTATGTGTGACCCATTAACAGCCATTAGTCATCCTGTTCTCAAGAGAGTGTCAACAGGAGATGTCATTTTTCCCAGGGCAGGCCCTGTCAGATCAGAGTTCACATGTGGATTGGCTTGAGACTGGGCTCTGTGACAAACTCTTTTCAGTTCACATATAAAATATAAGTATAAAGGATTTAACCATTTTAAAAGAATTAGCCCTTCACCAACATACTTGAAATAGTGGATTTTGCAACTTTTCAGGACAAAGAAATACTTTTAAGATAAGTTTTAAAGCCAATTTCATTTGGCAGCTGTCAGGCTGTGATGCCTGGACTCCTCTGACTACCTTGAGGTTCCATGATTCCAGCACACTCCCCTTTCAATAATTCACTGGGGAAAATAACTGAATTTAGCGGCAAAACAGCACTTTGAAGGTTGCCCTAGATTAGGAAACTGCATTTAGGGACATTTTTGGATTTTAGCCATTCTGTGGGATTGATTCCAGTGACAGATGACAGATGACAGAATGACAGCAGTGAGGCCTTATTTTACACCACTTTGCCGGCGTATTTGGCAGGGCGTGCAGCTCTTTTTGGTGGGTTATGAACTCTGCACAATTTTACAAACTCAGTGCGCACAGGGGTTATTTCCTCTATTCTTGGCAATTTCCTTTCCCCATTGGCAAAGGGGTGCAAGTGGCGGAGTGGCGTGGATAAAAATACTCCACAGACATTTCCGCTATTTATTACAAGCCAATTCAGTATACCCAAAATGTTGGATTGAAGTGTAGAACTGGTAATTAGGCATATTTCCAGTATTGCTTACAGTGTAAATTTCATCTTTGAGGATCCGGACATCTGCTGCAGGGCTGGCTTGATGACAATGGCCTCCTCAGTCACATCTAACTCGTAGCCAAGTTCTGCCTATCGGGAACTGTACGATCTGATCAGCTGGGTCATTTCATATGTGCAGCAGTAGATTTTGCTAATTTGAAACTTGGGGTCCTTAATAGGTTCAACAAAGTCAACGTTTTTGGTAACCAAGATCCTAAGCGGAAGTATTTTCTAATATACTTGTTTCTCTCATTGAATCATTAAAGTCGGCCCAATTTACAGAGGTGAACGGTGTTGCAGCAGCAATTAGTTCATCCAATGCTCTATTTATCCTCTGCCTTTGGGGCACAGCGGCTGGTCAGCACAGTAACCTCCCCCAAAATCTTTCCACACAACTTCAGTAGCAGTTTCATGGCGTACTGCAGTACTGATATTTGAGCATTGGCAAAGCACTGGTTGTCCAAATTACCACCCGAGGACACATTGGTGCTCCCCTCATCAGTTGGACACATGTTGGGTGAAGCAGAAAGTCTTTGTCCCCATCCGCCAATATCTTCCATTTCAGGAGTCTCCAGAGGAGCCAAATTGCACTCGACCCCCTTTGCATGGCCTTGTTGCTCTCCGAGACCCAGAATCCGTTGGTGTTGTTGGTTATTGGGGGAAAGGGAGTCCCTAAGAGAGTAACACAAGGCCAATAATGAGTGATTATTGTCCATAGCAGAGAAAGAGGTATCAAAATGGGAGTTATTTGTGCTGCTATGTGGGTCATCACTGGGTAGTGACTTGGAGGGTACAGTCGATGTTGGTAAAGATAAATTGAATTTCAGATCCGTCGAGAAATATAAATCAATGGTATCAGTTATACCATCTCTATTCGATTTGCCTCTAGGTGAGCTGGTAGTATGTGCTCTAGAGGTATTTGCATTGGTGCCTCGTGCACCAGAGCCTAACAACACTTTGGGATTAGAAGCATTTTTCTTCTGTTTGTGGTTATTGGACCTCAGTCCCATTTTGTGTTTGTGGTTTTTGGACCTCAGTCCCATTTTCCGAGGCATTTTCAAAGCGAGTGTCAGGGCAGGGTCTCAGGTTCCACGGGTTGGAAGGTGTTGTTAGCTGCTCACACCAACACCGATTTTAGAGCAGTTCAGTGAGTCTCGCTCCAGTAGGAGTACAGTTCCACACCCAAAGGACCACCACGAGGCAGTTAATGATAGACGAGTGTCGAACTTAGATATGGTAGTTGCGTAAGCAAGCCGTGCACTCCAGGCTCTTAAACTGCTGTTGCAGAAATAGTGCATATTTGTACTATGCAGTCACCGCAGAATAGAGATAAAAAATGTCAGGCTGCGCCACACTATGGCTCTCAGTACGGACCTAGAGAGTCTCACTTCCGAAACGCACTCTTGCGTCGTAAAAAGTACAAAGTTTAAAAACGTATTCTATAGAGCTGTGCCAGCTCCCGCTTCAGCTCAGTCAGTATGCCCAGGAGATTATAGATCAGCACTTGCTCCCAGTTTGTGATTTCTGCCAAAGTCACGCACCTTGCAATAACTCCCACATGTGGCTGTAGATTAATAATATCCATGCAGTCATTGGAGCATGTTGTGTAGTAGTCATTGGAGCATGTTGTGTAGTATTGTGTAGTATTGGTGATGTCATCAAGATGGCCACCAACTACATATAATTGCTCAATTCTTAAAGGACTAGTGTGAGAGCCTCTGTACACGGGACAAAGTCCTGTTTTTCATTAACAGTAGGACAACTATATATCTGAAGGCAACAGCTCCCTCTAGCGTTGACAATAGGCGAAGATATGCATCGGACAAACATACAGGGAACAACATACATCTGGCCTTTTATTATATTGTTAGATTAGATGGCTTTTAATTTGTGTGATGAATCTGACAATGTCATCACTTCTTTCTTGGGAAACGTCTTTTCCCCATGTGGCCAGGGAAAGGCCGAGAAGCGACCTGATCCTCGGGTTGGCTATCGAAAGGAGGACCAAATGAGAGGAGACGACAGATAAGACATGGTATCCCACTTTACCCATTGGAACATCCTAGACTGCTGTAATGCCCCAAGCCTCTATGGCATTCTGTGACATTAGCCCAGTATGTCCAATGATGACTAATACCAAAACTCTGATGCGCTCTCAGCTGAAAGTATTGGATAGTACTGAGATGAGGAAGAAGCCCAGAGTAATAAAGAGCATTGTTCCCTGTTCAGCTTTTTACCTCATCCGATTGGCTCAAGCTCTTCAAAATACAAGCAGTAAAACAAAATGGGAGATTTCTTCCTGGTGCTGACCGAGAGTTCAGCAGTTGGCGTGGAGAACGAGGGAGAAGAAGCAGACAGAGAGGAGACAGTGTCCGGGCCGTAGTAATACCACTGATTATTCTTAGATTCTCGGAGGTGATCTACCAGGATTGGCAACTGTCTCTTCTCTGTGATACTCGTGGAGGTCCAGATACGCCAGGCCTCCTCTCTCTCTTTTGGGAGAATTAGCGTCTTATATGTGATTCTTGTTTTTTTCCCGTCCAACAGAAATGTCAACAAGGTTCTCTTGGCTATGTTTAAGAATGCGTATGGGAGCGCGACTGGGAGGGATTGGAACAAGAAGAGGAGTCGTGTTCATTTTTATAGTAGTTAGCCTGCCTGCCCATGAGAGATTGAGCTTGCCCCAGTTTTCTATGTCATGTTGAATCTTAGCCCAGAGTGGTCTATGGTTAGCCTGATATAAATCCTGCAGTCGCCTAGTTAATGTGATCCCCAGATAGCGAATATTGTGGCGCAGAATTTTAAGGCCCCAGTTGGTTGGGGTAGCGTCTGGTTGCGGGTCTAGTTCCGTGAGGGGGGAAGGCTACTGTTTTCGTTCGATTTATACGGAACCCCAAATGTACCCCGTATTCCTCCATCACACTCAGAAGAGCACAGATCGATTGCGAGGGATGTGTGATGTAGGCCAAAACATTGTCTGCGAACAAGGCTTGTTTATATTCTTTGCCATACCTAAGGAAGCCTTGTATCCTGCCATCGTTTGATGTTTTTGGCGAGGGGTTCCATCACCAAAATGAAGACCATTGGTGAGAGGGGGCATCCCTGCCTGGTCCCCCTGGTCATTGTAAATTGTGGCGACGTTACCCCATTCACTGTGACCCTGGCATGAGTGTTTTTGTATAAAGCTTGTGCACGGCTTACCCATTCAGAACCCAGGCCCACTTTATGTAGAATGTGTGTCATGACGCGCCATTCCACTCGGTCGAAGGCCTTTTCGGCATCGACCGAGATCAGCATGGGTCTATGTCTCGTGCATCAATCGAGGCCATTAGGTCTAGGGCCTTATGGACGTTGTCCACCCCTGCCTTTCCTTGACATATCCTACCTGGTTGTTATGGACCAGCTGGGGTAGGACCTCACTCAGTTGTCCGGCTAGGATGCTTGCGTATATCTTTGCATCAACATTTAGCAGAGAAATCGGTCTGTATGAACCGCATTACAATCTGTCTTTCCCTTCTTTCGGTATAACAATAATCCTTGTCTCTGTAAATGAGGGTGGGGCTTGCCCAGTGGCCATCATGTAATTAAAGAGGAGAGTTAAGAATGAAGTTAGGGCTCCCTTGAATCTTTTATAATAGGCCGGGGTAAACCCATCTGAGCCTGGTGCAGAGCCTGTTTTTGGGTGGGAGATGGGGTGGTCCATCTCTTCTGCTGTTATGCGAGCATTGAATTTTTTGCGGTCTGAGGATTTTATCGGGGAGAACCTGACTCTAGCCATATAGTCCGCTGAACATTCCGGAGAGGGGAGGTTTTCGGACATGTAGAGCTGTTCGTAGTATTGGGCGAAGTAGGCTGTGATCTCAGTTGGATCTCCTAAGGCAGTTTTTCATGCATAGCTTATTTTTGGGACGGCTCTTACTGCTCTCTGCTTGCGGAGTCTTGCCGCAAGTAGAGTATGCGATTAGTCTCCTTTCTCAAAGTATCATTGTTTAACGTATCTAAGGTAGGTCAGCACTTTTGCCCGACAGAGCTCCTTCAGTTCCTGCCTGAGGCCTCTGATTTCTTCTCTAGCTTTGGGCATATCCCCCTCTACTCCTGCCAGGGCCCTCTCTGTGCTTTCGATTGTACGCTTAATTTGGGTTTCCCTAAGGAGTCTTATTCTTTTCACTGATGCTCCCTGTGCTATTATCAGGCCCCTTATTGTCGCTTTCGTTACTTGCCATACTGTGGGGAGGGGGTTTTACCCTGTGTTGTTCCTTTTAAAAAAGTTGTGCATTTCCTCGTCTAATGATTCTCTGAAGAGTATGTCCTTAAAGAGCATGTCGTTGCACGTCCACCTTTTGTTTATTGATTTGCCCGAGCCCAGGTCGAGGTCTACAGTGACCATATCGTGGTCTGACCATCCCACCACCTCTATTGCAGTGTTTCTAATTAAGTATTCAAGGTCTCCCTCCAGGACGAAATAGTCTATACGCAAATGAGTTTGATGTGGGGAGGGGCAGAGTAAAATGTGTATGATTTGCTTAGCAGGTGCTGGGGTCTCCATGCATCAATCAATAAATGCTCTGTGATCAAGTTTTGAAAGGCTTTTTTGTCTAACGGGGGAAGGGCTCCCTCTCTGTAAGATTTCCAATCTAAGTTTGGGTTCATGATGAGATTAAAGTCACCCCCACAGATGAGTGAGCCTGTCCTCTCTGTCTAATCGCGCCAAGAGAGCTCTGCAGAAAGTTAGCTGTTGGGTGTTTGGGGTGTATGCAGAGCATAAGGTCACTGTTCTGGATCTAATGATGCATTGCACGATGAGGAACCGTCCGCCCGGGTCCCTGTGCGTTTTTAGTATTTAAATCTCTAGAGATAAGCGATATAGAATACCTATCCCCCTTTTTTTCTGGTCCTGATGCCCACAGAACTCCTCCTAAGTTTTTCCCTGTCAGAGCATACTCTGCATTGTGTCTGAATTTGGTTTCTTGTGCTAAAAGTATGTCCAATTTGGCCCGTCGGAACACACAAGCCTGCATGGATCTTTTCTGTGGCGAGTTGAGGCCCTTTACATTTAGGGTCTCTATGTGAATGGTGTCATCCACGTCTATATTGAGTGTGCACGATCTGAGGCCTGATATGTTGTGTCGTGTCGTATTCAGTGATCGTTGATTGCCTTTTTTCCAGTGTGCATGCGGCTCATGATGGAGGGTCTCCCATGTTAGACTGTGTGTGCCCCGTGCTAGTTTTAGCTTTGAGTTAATTGGGTTGTTATCTCAAGCTTGTGGCTTCCTATCATTTCCCCCGGTACCCTGAAAGGCCCCCAGTTTGTAACCCCTGCCCCGCCCCGTTGAAAAGAAAAAAAGCAAAAAGAACCTAGAAGAATGATGGAGACGCCCTAGGTGTAAACATAGGGCCACACAACGGGTGTCACCCAGTGAATCCTCTTAAACAACGATTTTTGCATTATGCTAGTGGTTTATGTGAGAGCTCATTGTCAACTTCATGGGATGCAGCTTGTGGTGAAATTGAGAGGGGAAGAGTAGCAAGGGGGTGCAGAACAGTTTTTACGAGGACCAGGTGGTTGGCCGGCTTCTTTTGTAGTTTGGGCGGGGGGTGCAGAACAGTTTTTACAAGGACCAGGTGGTTGGCCGGCTTCCTTTGTAGTTTGGGCGGATGGCCCTCTTCAACCCTGTCTGTGGTGCGTTCTGCTTATCCCCTCCCGACTCGCCCTTTTGTACGTCTGTCTTACCCAATCTAGCTTGATCATGGGGTGTTCAGCCTCTTGAACTTTCTTTTCCCCTTTGATCGGCCTCTCTGCGACCACGGACCTGAAGGCATCCGTGATGGTTCTGTTGAGGATGGCATTTCTTACCCATCTGTCGTACCCTCCTTTTCTTGCAGGCATCTAAGTACTCCGCTGGCTTCCGCTGCCGGGGTTACTCTGAAGTCCTCGTCAGCAAATGGGAATATGAGAGCAAACGGGTGGTTCCATCTATATCTTACGTTGCTCTTCCGCAACCATGTGGTTAGCGGTCAGCAAGCCCTTCTCCGAGCCAAGGTGGCTGCCGGCAGGTCTTGATAGATTTTCACTATCGAATCTTCGAAGTCTATGGTGTCTTTCTCTCTTGTCTGCCGGAGGATGTCCACTTTGCGTTTCTAGTGGTGGCATCTTGCTAGGACTGATCTTGGGCTGCCTGGGTGGCCTCCCGCTCGGTGCACCCTTTCAAATTCTAGGCTCAGAGCCAGCGGTGAGGATAGCAGGGCGGCTATCAGTTCCTTGACTCGTTTTTCTAAGGAAGTTTCATTTGGGGCTTTCTTGAGCCCTTGGTTTCTTGGTTCCTTTCTCTAGGTCCAGGTTTCTTTGATCAAGCTCTTGGAATCTGCCTTCAGTTTTCATCTCTACTATGACGGCGGACTGTTGATAGTTTTCAAGCGCCTCTACCTTGTCCTCTATCCTGTGAACTTTCTCCTGGAGTGCGCCGACCGTTGTCGTCATGCTGGTCCTGAAAGCGTGGATTACGTCTAGTAGAAGGTGGATGTCTGCCTTTGTTGATGTTTCCTGTTCTCCCCCTGGGATATTGGACACCTCTTGGGATTGGGGGGTGGCCATGTTGGTGCTTCTCCTTCTGAACTCTTGCAGCTTTTGGGCTGTGGAGGGGGCGATTTCGGCCTGCATATAGAGAGCAGTGCTTCTGAGGGTCAGAGGGGGTCTGCTGCAGGCTCTGCGGGTCAAAGGGGTGTTGAATGAGTGCCCTCATCTGTGTCTCGTCTACGGTGGTGTGTCCAGCTGCACGTTGGTGTACATTTCGGCGGCCGGGGGTTTGGGGGGGGATATGGGGAGGCACTGGGGGAAGTGGATGTTGGCTCAATGGGGGCACCCTTGATCCGTGGTGAGGGTTGGAGGTCGCCGTGTGTGCGGGTCCCCGGCTTGCTTTTGTGGTTGCTAGTCGGGGGCGGGGAGGGAGAGTTGGTGTCATGATTCCTGCCCCTTATGTCCCCAGCCCTCCACAATGTCAGGCTGGAGCCAGGCCACAATCACCTACATGGCCCTCAAGGGCCTCTCCATCCCTCTAAAGAGGGATGGAGACTTGACGCTTGTGGCACCAGACTCACTCACTCCCATAGGATAACATTGGGGATTGGACTTGTAGTGCATTGATGGGGACAAGATGGATGCGCCCACATATTTCGGTTCCCAGAACTGCATGTGCAGTCTAGTCTTTTGGGTGTGGTTCAGCCCAGAGACACCTGGGATACCCAGAGACTATTTAAGCCACGCCCAGGCCGAGAAGCATGCTTTGCGTTTTCTGCACCTGCAGCGGGACCCTCATCGTGTTCGGATCGGTCTCCAGTAGGCCTGCATCTTTCTTCTGCGCTCAGCTCCTGCAAGAACAAGAACACTGTTAGGAACAGCCTTACCTTGCGGCGCTTCTACCCATCGTTCATCACTCCTTCTGTTCAGCGGGCATCTTCGGTGGTGTCATTCCCATCCCAACATGCCGCTTCCTAAGGAAAAGGGAAAAGAACAGAAAAAAGGCATTAGTAAGCATTCAGCAAATCTTCACGTATTTTTAAAGACTGAACGAGCTTCAAACGCTTACCTGAATCCCAGCCGCTCTGGGGGAACTCTGTCTCTGGAACTTCTCATCCATCTGCAAGAGAGAAAAGACACTCCAGGTTAGCGTGGAAACATCTAGGAGGTGCCGCATACCGCGCTTACTCACCGCATTTCTTCTTCATAACCGGCATCCACGCTGAAAACGTTGCGGCACCTAAAAGACACAGAAAAAGAACTCAGTTCAATACAAATACGAAAGGGTCGCATTGCGCATCGCGCTCTCACTTACCTTCAGCGCTACTCATCTCAGCAGCACTTCGCCATCCCCGGACGCCACCCATCATCGAAGGAAGGAAAGGAACGAAGTTAGAGAACTGTTCAAAAGACTCATTATACTTGCCTGTCGGACTCTTGCCAGTGAAGTAACTAGGCAGCAACGAGCCTGCATCATTCAACGCGCCACTGCGCTGAAAGCAGGATGGAGAGCACACTTTCCAAGAAAACAAGATGAGCTGTGGATCAAAGGGAAGGGTTGGACCCCGGGGAAGAAGGGGTTCAAGCACACAGAGACAATAGGTGGTTAAACTCTACCAATCCTGTGTTTCAGGCCCAGTCTCCAGTCGAGTAGACTCATGGGAAGGGTTCGAGGTCCTAAGAGGTCAGAACAGGCTTAGTGACGTCCTCGTGGATACCAGGTGAGCGTTACAGCTGGTGACATTTCTCGTGTTCCTGGCTCTTCTGTTTAGGGGGAAGACGTAGGGTGTTTTCCTTGCTGAGCTGTCACGAGGCATGCTCATTGTGCCCTTAGAAATTTCTGAGTTCTGTGCAGAGCAGCCTGTGAGGTTTCAATGGCCTGCGTATGTCCCGGGCGCTGTTGGCCGTTGCCTCCTAGTCAGCATGGGCGTGCAGGGTGATCGTAGGACCCCTCATTAGGAGTCAGGGCGTGGGGCCTAAGCGATTTGTGCACTTGCCTCTGGGCCCGAGTCTCAAGTCAGCCAGGTGATTGCCAGGGAGGGGAGT
Source organism: Ambystoma mexicanum (assembly GCF_040938575.1). Classification (NCBI taxonomy): domain Eukaryota; kingdom Metazoa; phylum Chordata; class Amphibia; order Caudata; family Ambystomatidae; genus Ambystoma; species Ambystoma mexicanum. The sequence continues at coordinate 1,197,162,112 of NC_090922.1, forward strand.
TTGGGGCTCAGCAGCCTTTTGTGGCTACCAAGGTGAGGTGTTTCTCTGTTTCAATGTTCCCGCTGCCCCTGGTGGAGCCCGCCCACTGTCTCCTTACCCGCTCTGTTAGATGGAGTGGGGATCCCATTAGAACTGCTGCACCGTCACAGCTACCAATTGACGGCCGCCTCTCTTCAGTGGTGGGTTGGGCGGCTGCTTACAAAGAAGCAGGTCTGTGATGTGGCTCGGAGCAGCTTCAGTATATAGCGCCTCAACTGCACAGTGACGCGGCCGGCACCAAGGGTACTCCTGTCTCTAGCTGTGAGGACCCTCCGTTACGCCTATCTCACTTGGTCTGCGGGTGTCAGTCGCGGCGGGAGAACTCCTCATTTCAGGGCCTGGGCTTGTATGCTGTGTGAGCCGTGAGAAGCCGCTATTGGTGCTCCCAGAACCGTGATCTCGGGAGCGGTTGCTCCGGGGAGTACCACTGCCTGCTGAGTTACACTGTCTGCTGCGCTGCTTCGTCCGGTGTGCTTTGTTGTGGCTCTGACTGGTGCGCCGTTGGCGTTGTCTGCAGGAGTCGCTGCTGCGTTTTCAGTTTCTGCAGCGGGGAATTTAGCTGACATGGCTAATACTGTCAGGGTAAATACCCTTCCTCCTGAGTCCGGTGACTCTTCCAGTCTCTGCTGGTCCCATTTTTTGAGTGTTTTCGGCGTCCAGCTTAGCGCACTACAGTCAACGCAATGTCTCTTGTCTGTGGCTCCGTGCTGCCTTGCTTTGGGCTTCCCTCATTGTAGTTCAGCACCACCAGGCGTCTCCCCTGTGTTACTGCGCTGTAATGCGGAGCGGTTCTGCCGCCAGGTTTCAAGCGCCAGTGACACGGTTTTGGTGAGACTGTTTGTACGGATTACGGGACCGATTTCATTCGGGCTGGGGTCTGGTAGCTCCTGATCCTTTTGGCTTCGACAGTGCATGTGGACTGCTTGCGGGCTGGGCAAGGTATTAGTTCTCTGCCATCAATCGATGGTTCTCAGGGAGATGAGGAATCAGGCTTCCATTACGCCTGCACCCCCTGGTGGCCTCCTCAATATTTTTTTTATTAAGGGTCTTCGGTTTAGTCACCATAAGCTGCCTAGGGTCATCCAGACATGGACCCCTTGCTCACTGTGCCTAGAGAGGCACAGCTTCACCTCACTGATGAGGCCCGATAGGCTGAAACACATGTCTGGGGTTGCTGCTGGTACTCTTGTTCAGAGGAGAATTGCCTAGCATTTTGGTGCTGGACTGCGCTTGTGGGTGGGACAAAGCCCGATATGCATAAGGATATTTCTCCTCTGTGAAAAGTACAGTGAGCTAAAACGTGGTTGTAGACCCTCCCGAGTGGGCACCTTCGCATAGAACAAGTTATTTGGCCATATTCGCTCTCGATGGAGGGGCTCGATGACCTTTTTGTGAAGAGCTAGAGAAAGCACAGTCATTGAAGTAGGGAGAAAAACTGTAGTCAACAGATGCGAGCAACACAGGTTTGGGAGCTGTGATGATATATATGAAAGGAGACAAAGAATACTTTATAGCATTTGCTTCGCATTTGTTCAAGGGTGTAACAACTAATTTCTCGACCATTGAGAAGGAACTGTTGCAAGCAAATGGTCAAGAAATAAATGTAGGACATTTCTGTGGGGGTCAAACTTCATTGTTCGAATGGATCATAAACCATTGAGAGAGAAACTGCAAAATAAGGGTTTAGACAAAGTTTTATCAAGGATAAGAAGATGGGTAGTTTCTCTGCAAGAATATGAATTTGAAGTAGAATATGCTCCTGGGAAAATAAACATACCAGTGGATTGTTTATCACGATCTACCACGATTGAAGAAAACGGTTGGGGGAATGAAGATTGAAGTGGCGAGAATTAGTGTATTGTAAGTATTGAGGAAATGATGGTTTTAAGGATGAATGAGTTGTTAATATGGAAGCAGATGAAGTACTATCGAGGGTTAGGAATGAGATAAGAGAAAAAGGGGCTATATCGAAAGCATGTGTGGCAGGAACGAATTTAGAAGAGTTGTGCAACATTAGGGACAAACTGCAAGTGAGTGGAGAATATCTCAGGAGGGGGGGATAGGATATTACCTCCCTGCCGGAGCGAAGAAGAGGATCAAAGAGGGGGAACATGAGGACCACTAAGGTTTTACAAAGACTAAACAGAATGTTTGTGCATACTAATGGTGACTAGGTTGTGACTTAGAGACAGAGAGAGTAGTAAGGAACTGTATACCTTCTGTGCCTCTCTCTCTCTCTATCTGAATTCCGCGTCCAACTATTTCTCTCGTTTCCAGGTAAGACGCATCTGATTCTCCCTCTGCAGCAGGCAGCAGCCCTATTTTGTAACTTGCAGGCTTTTCTCCTTGTCATTCTCCTCCCATGTCATACGTAATGAATGCTTGGGACTTCGTACGTCCTGGTCTCTCTCTTTCCCTCTAGCATGGCTTCTCTCTTGCGCCGTATATCATCCTCCTCATCCTAGTAAAAAGGGATATTTCGTTTAAAGAGATATTTGCTGTTTCTTAGTAACAGTAGCACATACTGGTTTCTACTTCATACATGTTTCCATAGTAAATGTTCTTAGGAGTATTGTTCAGATGTTTTTTAGTGAGTTCCTCATCGTAACAGGAGACCATGTCCCCAAAGGAGGTGTCTGTCCCGGTGAGGTCCCACTTGCCTCTAACCCTAAGAAGGGTATTGTGGTGCAGGCTCAACACTCTTGGCTCACGGGGCGGGGGTGTCCTTCGGGGAGAAGGGACAAATTTCTGTGATTCGCCACAGGTGAACATAACCAAAAACCTAACAAGTGAAGTTGTAAAATGTATGGAAGAAGTGTTTAGGTGTGAAGGTTATCTGTGAAATACTGACGGATAATGGAGTACAGTTCAAATCGAAAGAGATGCAGGAGTTCTTGGAGGAGAATGATATAGATCATAAATACACATCCATATACTATCCACAAGCTAATGGTGTTACAGAGGTTCAACAAAGTAATACAATATTGAATTAGGTGGGTGTGGGCTAAACATGAGATTTGTGAGAAAGCAGTCATACAAGATGGTATCATACAGTTTTCACGGCATTTCACTATGGGCATGTGTCCATTTGAGATGAGTAGGTGGAGGAAGCCCAACTGTAAGCTGTGTCCATCTTGGTTAGACAGAGTTAACCAACTGTGCATATGATCTTTGCCAGCAAAACAACACATTGATAGGATCTTATGTGTTTCAAGTGTTGATGGCATGGGAGAGGATCAAACTTTAGAACAGTCAAAAGACATTCCAACAAGGAAAGATCTGGCTGAAGCAGTCACCAAAAGAAATTCAAAAGTAGTACTGGAAGTATAATGAAATGCATTTAGTTTTGAACACATACAAAGAAATCTCTATCAACATTATGATGAGGCAAAGGAGGCTCCAGGGAAATGCATCAACCCACTACAAAATCACACAGCTAATGTTACTATAAAGAAGCTACTTCACACCTACAACATGATCAGAGTCCTGATCCTGTCAGAGACAGTTTGGTGTGGCAGGAGGGAGGGTGAGGGACCCTTCTCAACCAGGGGGCAGGAGAATCCCAAAAAAAAAAAAATCAGACCCAGTCCTGCACCAGATATGTGAACTGGGAGTTGGGGTTTCCCAAATCCATATCCAGTCCCCTTTTGCAACAAATACCATACCTGGTACCACTCTTATCTCCCAATGCCAAGATGGTTGCTGGTCACTGTTCTTTCATTTCTATTTCAGGTCTGCAACTTCCATAATACACCTGAGAGCAGCCAAGAAGACTCAATCTAGACTCCAACAAAGGGAGAAGGACTGTTTTGACGAACCGGAAGCATTACCTAGATCCCAACAATGACCAGCAACCACAGGAAACTATAACACAAAAATGTTTAAACCCACGGCATGACAGGAAAACACAGGAAACTGGTCTGTAAAACCGTACTAGAAAGGGGGAGGGGCTTAAAAGGGGTTTCAAAGCCACTCATCTGGGTCTTGGATGAAAGACATGCACCGACTGGTGCAGAGTCAGGTGAGTAATGCAGCCAAGGAGAAGGGAAGGGAGGCACAGAACCACCAGTCCTAAACTTCAAAAGCAGATCGCAGGGAAGGCAGAGTGCGGGTTATATGGGTGAGGTCAGAGGAGGACCAAAACACCAGGCAGAGGACTAATGGAGGAACAGAGTGTTGGAGAGTTGGTGGCAGAGCTTAGCAAAGGTAAGGTAGTTGATCAATAGAGTGGTATCAGTTGGTTGTAGTACAGTACAGTGTCTGTAGTCAGGGCGCGAGTATTACAAAAAAGAAGTAGGGGGACTTTGACCAAGCTTTGAGAAGTGACATCACAGGACGTCGAAGTAAAATAAGCCAATTTAATTCAGACTCATCTTTCACAACTGAAAAAAGCAAACACAAACATAAAGCATTTGCCAAGAGAACAGATGTTCATAAGACCTTGCTGCTCAAGTATAAAATGCAGGCACCTTTCAGATCTGAGAACCTGTAACAGAATATTTTCCAGATTCCCAAACAACAATTGCCATGGTCTTGTGCTTAAGTACTTTATTTCAGAAGAACATGGAGGCCAGAGAATACTTCACATTCTCTGTGAAATATTGTGTGCTTGAAATTCCATTCTGCACTTGAAAAGGTGTGGGTGTGTGGGTGTGTGTGTAGGTGTGTGTGTGTAGGTGTGTGTGTGTAGGTGTGTGTGTATAGGTGTGTGTGTGTGTGTGTATAGGTGTGTGTGTGTGTGTAGGTGTGTGTGTGTGTAGGTGTGTGTGTGTTTAGGTGTGTGTGTAGGTGTGTGTTTGTTTGTAGTACAGATGCAGTTCACAGAGTAGATATTTAGCAAACATTCTATCCTTAAACAGGCATGAGTGTAAAGGAAATTATGAAGGATGCAATAATAGTTCTCAGACTGTGCCAAACCTAGCAGGCTGCTCAGTAAGATTTCAGCAAAGTTGACGTTGATTACAATGAGCGAGCTACAAAAGAAAGTATTATAATTATGTTATCTCAACATCAGTAATTTCAAAACTTCACTTCTATTACGTTATCATATTTCACAAGTTAAAATAAGTAGCAATTGCTCAAATTTCACATTATTAGGTTTTATTTCCACGTCCAATGAAACATACACATTAGGTTTTCTGATATAAATGTGCACATTGTTGAGACACCATCGACTCTAGGATCAATGTTCTCAGCTAAACCTGCATTTTCAAATGAGACCTTGGAAATTAAAATTCATTAATACATTAGAGATATTGACGACTTTATGAACTTTGTTGGTGGTTGTCTTGACCATGTCATCAATTTTACAGGCCACGCAAAATAGAATGAGCCAGGGAAATGATTCATCTATTGTTACTTTCTGATGACAATACCCATCCACCTTTTCCTCGCTAGAAACTGCACAAATGCTTTCCATATGAATACCTTTCTCCTCCTGCTGAGTTGGGGAAAGAAGCAGAGCAGTCCAGAGGTTTATGAATGTTGGGGTGCACATTCAGGTCCCATGCCCTGCCAAACGATTTAGATTATGGAAAATATATTTAATGTGCAAGGAAATGTATGTGCACGAGTGCAGGGGGTGGGGCACGCTGAGTGGGAATCACAAATGTAGTGTTTTCAAGTAGACATGGAAACATAGATTGGCCCCAGTATAGGGAAGGAGGGATATTAAAGAATAGGTGAAATATAGTGCATAACAATGTAAATGCAGGCCAAGGTCCCCACTGTGAGAAATACTGGAGGTACCGCCATAGTTAAAGCGAGGCCTAGTTTGCAGCTGGTTACAGCGAAAGTAACAGCTTAACATGGCAATGAGGTTCGAATTACTTCCCCATCCCAAACCACAGCAGGGAAACCGAACATAGAGGCAGACAGGCCGGACAGATGAAAATAAAATTATCTTGTGTTGCAACTGTGAAACCTGAAAGGACCGCTAATGGCTGAACACGGACAGGGCTGTGCCCATCCCTGAGGGACTAACCTACAGGAGCCAAGAAAGAGGTTTCAAGCTGCCAAAAGTCTGCTCTAGTTAGAGCACCCTAGCGCCCCTCCCAGAATAAGGACAGTCCCTTTTGAACTGCCAGATGTCCACAAGCAAGACCCCTAAATCCTTCAGAATGTGGGTGATTAGTGTGGTCTTCAAGAGGCCCAAGAGCAACTCCCAGGAGGGGCCGCTGATAAGGGTGGAGCAAGGAGGCAAATATATGGTTATTTGTATTACGAGGAGGGAGAGGTAAGGCAAACAAATGTAGCCCTGAGATGGGGCGCCCGAATGTTTGGGATCAAGAGCGGCTCTTGTTTACTCCAAAAGGGCCAAATTGACCTCGAAAATATCCACTAAGCTCATGTGAACGACCAGGTGCACGCCATATAACTAGGCCTGTGGGGACGGTAACATATCACATGACCCGCCAATCACGTAACAGAACCAAGGTGACCGAGTATAAGATCACGTGTTAGAGGGTAGGGGTAGATGAAGATGTGGCCAATCGGTCAAGGGACTATAGGAGTGTCAGTATGTATATAGAAAAGTAGCCAATGAGGAACACTGTATTACTGTTAGCGTGACGAGTGACAATGAAAATGTTTTGCTATTTAACTAATTGCATTCATTGAACTAACTCAGAGAGTGAGCTTTCTAGCAGTTGGGTTCTACGGCTCTACAGCAACCTCTGTCACCCTTTTTCTTTTTGTATACAAAATAAATTTTGTTTTCCTTGCAGAGCGGTGCGCCAAGCTCTTTTGCTTAGATGATTATTTTTAATCTAGTTGGTTGTCTGGATGTTTACCTTAAAAATTGGTGACCCAGACGTGATTCCAGCCTCTCCGCAGAGGCAGGGGATTGCTGCCCGCACATCCAGAGGGGCCACGCTCACCTGCAGCGACCATTCCCCTGTGCACAAATCTGAGAGGTTTGCAGCCGCTGCGTTGCCTGAATTCCTGTTTACTCTATAGAGCGTGGCACCACTCCCAGATTGTACAGGTCTTTGATAGAACCCTGTGACTAAGGAACTCGGGAGATTGCATATGTGTAAGTGCACCTATGAGGGAGAAAACAACACGGGTGGGGGAAGAGTGTGTGTAGGAGGGAGTGGAGTGTTGGCATGGTGACAGTGGTGCGATTGCGGAGTGGGAAAACCATGTGGCATCTTGTATTTTTTTACTTTTCTTTTTTTATTATTGTATGAGTAAAGAGGAACAGGATGCTTCCCAAATGAGGCAAGAAGAGGGCACTGTGTTATTTAAGAGGAATAAAGGTAGAGTCTCCGTGTATTGAGTGGCCTGGGATCTCTCCGCCCGATTTAAAGGAGGCATGGGAAAGAAAACGTAGTATTTTGTGCGTTTTTATCTGTGGTTTTACTGTGGTGGTGTGGCCCGGGCAGGAGTCCGGTTTTGTTGTGTGTAAAAAAGTAGTGTGAAGTGAGGGAGTGGACATGGTGTGTGAAAGAGTATGGGATGTAGAGGTGTGAGTAAAATGAACTAATTGGGAGAGACGCACGAGTAAAGTTTTAAAATAATGTGAGAATTCTTTTATCGTGTTTCAAGTGCAACTGCTAAAGTTATCCCTGGCTAAAGAGATACATTCCAACAGAAAGAATGTGATATCGTCTGAAATAGCAGTGCACTCTTATGAGGAAAAATCCCTCAATTTCAGAGAAAGGTACTCAAACCATTTTTAAAGTGCAGAAAAACATTGTAGTTAATTTTAATTGATACATGTATTCTGAATCAAACCATAAATAATAAATCCTGAAATCACATAACTATCGATCTGTAACGTCAAAGTACTCTAAATGAACTGGTCACAACTCAATTCATAACATAATATGAACTATTATCACAAATAGCAATTCATTTGTTTATTCAATTGAAAAAAACGAATTAAAATATGTCCAATGTGAAAAACACCCAATATTGATTGTGGACAAAGTATGGTCATCTGTCCTATTGATGGTTTCCTATCACTACGAGTTTCGAGATAAAATCTCTTCTTCAGGTGATGTGAACTCAAATTCTTCCTGAAAAATAAAGAAAGGGGCTCTTGTTTTAACTCTAATCACTGGGCGAGCATTATGAGCATAAATAATTGCTTGTAGATTTGTTACCTTGTGATTTAAATAGGGAGAGAAAAAACAAACCTGATATTCCTGTATAACATATCTCACACCGTTATAGTGTATGTTGGATGTCACTACAACCAGCTGAGACCCGTCTTCAAACTGGCCGGATGATATGTTGTCCCTATAAGGTTAAAGTATAGGTTCAGTTCAATGGCTAATATGTGGTAATATTATCTAAGGACGTCTTAGCATAAAAACAATGGATGTTGACTTACTTATGACTATAATCCTAGGCATCCAATTGTGCTGTTACAGTTCACCTTCTTCCCACACGAGGTCGCTGCAAAGTGAAATACCAGAATTACCTATTTAGACATTGATTACTCAGAAATTCCCCTTGCAGACTTTCTCCCATTCTGGCATCCACCTCCCTCGAGTACTTACCTGATCATTCGATTTAAAGTGTTCTTGCAGTGAAGCACGGATGGCAGCGGCAGCAAAAACACAGCCTCCCGTCCCGCGATCGCTTTGCGATCATTGAAGCCTCGTGAGCTGTATGCACACAACAGCGTGCAACCCTGGTCACGAGACCGTGTTTGAACGCGTATCTCAAAATTAGTAAAAATAATTGCGGCACCTATCTGTTGATTCATGAAATGAGTAAAATAAAGATAGCCATATTGAAATGGTTGGATCTCTGTATGCCTCATTGAAATGACACGTTTACAATTACTAAAAGCTTATATAGCTCGGTACAGAGTGTAAAATACAACACAAGGTCAATTTGTGCGTGCAGACTTTCACATTATCTTCACTATACATACATAAGTACACTAAAGCTTCTGGTCTCACATTTGTTTTCACCGAAAAAATAGGATTTAACTCATTGGACCATTCCATAATTTAAACAAATACAGTCATAGCTTTTAGTGTGTACATATAATGCATATAAAATTGTCTGAAGTTCAATTTACGACAAGTGAAACAAGGATGTTCCAGTTCAAATTGATGATCATGTACAAAGTTGGCTTAATGTCAATAGTGCATTGATTACAATATTCTGAAAAATGATATAATGAAAATGTTTAAACCAATGTTATACAAATGATTCAGTACTGTACAGCATTTAACATCAACCGATTCAGCTTAGAGAAACTGAATACAAATCAAGTGCTTTGCATGAAGACATGGTGACTAATACAAACATTTCCTGCCTGTTCCACTTTGTGGGATTAAACATAAAATTAACCAAGTAATTTTGTACATCATATAATAATCCACCCATCATGTAAAGTGACTTATGTTAATTTAAAGCACGCTTGATTTAAATGTCAGTGTTAAGCCAGTACATGAGTTGTTAGTATAGATTACACCTAATCTTGTTAACTATTATTTGCTAAAGAAGTTCCACAGAGAGAGGAAGATGGCAAGGAAAATACTATATATGAATTATGACTAAAGAAAGCAGGTCAGGTCGTATCTGTGTTCAACTACCTAGGTGATAATGTATCCAAGCAGTCAATCCCGGGAGGATAGCTCAGCGGCAACATGCTCGCCTTGGAAACAAGTCGACACGAAGCAACACAGGTTCGAAAACCTGGGTCCATGCTTAGAAACCTCCGGGTATTAATCGTGTTATAAATACGCAACTAAGACATATTCCTGTGAGAGCACCTCGATGCCCCCAGGCTGTGTGAGCGCATATATAAAAATAAATAAATAAAATCCAAGCTATCTCTTTTGGGAGTAACATCCTTACTAAGTCACCTCCAATTAAAGGTTGTTTCAGCTGTTCTAATATCACGACCTGCATTTGAGAAACAGTGTGACGGAATTCATTGAATTGTTGCTCAACTGGAGATCTGTCTGAATGGGTTTGAATGTTGGGACCTATGCTCTGTTCAGCGTGTCTGAGCTTTCCGGGTGGTTATTCCTATATAATAGATGCTACAAGGGCATCTAATTCCACATACTTCATTTGTAGAGTCACAGGTGGACGTATGTTTCAATATCACTGGTTTTCCTGTGTATGGATGATTAATCGTATGACATTTTATAATATTGTTACAATGCTGGCAATTGGTGCAAGGTAACGTACCTCTAAAGGTCTTGTATTTCGTTTTTGATGCACGAATGTCTGCTCTTATCACCAAGTCACGAATAGATTGACTATTTTCATAGGCAAAAGTAGGCACGTTCGGGAATACCTAAACTAAGGTGGGATTGTGGTTTAATATGGTCTGTTAGATGTTAAGATCCGTTTAATCTGGCAACTCGGTCACACATACCAATTTAGAGGAAGGGTCCTTCTCTTTCTGTGCTAGACTAGTAATCCGAGAGATTTCCCTTTTTTTTGGGCAGCTTGTTGGATGTTTTTTATGGAATATCCTCTTTTTTGAAAGGGTCACATGATTTTTGAATATACTGCTGATTGTATGAAATTATTCGCCGGTACCTTAGAAATTGACTGAACGGAATACTTTCAATTGTTGTTTCATGATGAAAGCTTGTAGCGAGTAGAATACTGTTCTTGTCAGTTGGTTTGGAATATACCATAGTGTTTAAACAATTGTCTTGTACATAAACTTCCACATCAAGGAATTCAAGTCTAGACAGGCTCTGTTTCATAGTAAATTTAATTCTGGAAGTTGTTCGATTGACAAAATCAAAACAGTCTTGTAGTTGTACTGATCCTGTCCAAATACTGAAGATATTGTCTATGTAATGATTATAACATTTCACATAGTTCAGAATATTCAGGATATGTTCTTGTGCCAAGCAAGCCATATATGTGTTGGCATAACTAGAAAGCCATCGCCACGCCCATTGATGTGCCTGCGATTTGGATAGCCTTCAAACCTGAAAAAAAGGATTGCTCAACACGATCTTCATAAAATGGTTAATAAATTCATTGCTCCCAGCTTCATGCAGTACCGTCCAGATGATTGTCCTCACTTGAACAGTTGGATCGCAGTCAACCTCCATGTATGCATTTGTGTCACAAAGTTGATTTTCAATTTCTTGTTTGTATTTATCAAGATCCATGATTACCAAAGCTCCACCATTGTCGGCTGGTTTCAGTATAATGTCAGAATGCATCCCAAAATGGGTTAAGGCTTGCTGTTCTCGGTGTGTAATGTTCCCTCTATGTCTTTTTTAAGAGGGGTGAGGTGTGGGTGTGTGTGTGTGATGAAGGGGAAGGGATGACAAGCCACCTCTGGATTGGAGCCTGAGAAAGTAAGGTATCACAGGGTTTGACATTGCCAACAGCTGGGAGCTATTTATCTCCTAGCTATAGCCAAGAGCTATTTAGCTCCTAGCTATAGCCAAGAGGGCTACCAGCAGCTACCAGGAGCTACTTTTGACTCCCAGGAAAGTGGTGTCGTACAAACAGGGCAATGTAATATTCACTGTGTAGGTTTGGGAATGTGTATAATAGAGAATAAAGGGCACACCTATGTGACATTTAAAGCATACTAAATAATCTAGAATAAACCAAAGGTTAGCATTTCCATGTTGCGCACAAGTTAGATTTGCTGCACGCTATGTACTAGCTCCTGGTTCTACATAGGTAGCCCCTGCCCAACGGGTGATGACCGATAATCGGGAGCCGCTTTTTGCTACTGGTCAACAAATCCTAATTTCGATCTCTGTATCGCACAACGTTTGAATAAGGGCAGCTAAAATGGAGCCAGCTATGCCATTAGAGTACATGTGTACGGCTCTCCCGTTGTATGAGGAGAAGATTAGGAAGTATCACAGGTAATGGGTGGCCGAGACGAAAGAAGGCATGTTTAAACCATTGCCAGAACAGGGGAAAAAAAGAACAATGACATCCTAGCAGTAAAACATAAGGGGAAGAAAGTAATGAATAGAAGAACAAGTTACTTACCATCTGGTAAGGTTCTTTCGACTGGATGTTCCTCCAACGTATTCCTCATCTTTGATAATCACGTCCAGCTTCGGCTGCTTCAGAAAACTTTTTTGGCAGAGGGTGACGTGCATCGATGGCGATGTCCATCAAAGGCCTCCGTCAAGGGTGATGTCATCGGGTGATCTAAATAGCACACGCGGCACCCGTTGGCCTCAGTTCTGTTTTTCCCTCCTGTTCAAGTTGGCCGTTAGCCTAGGCAAGCAGTAGTCAGCCTTGCGAGAACGAAAGCTGTAACAGCATAGGAAATTCTACAGAGATGTAGGATGGGAGGGAGATGAGGAATACGTTGGAGGAACATCCAGTCGAAAGAACGTTACCAGTTGGTAAGTAACTTGTTCTTTGAATGGATTGTGTCCTCCAATGTTTTCCTCATCTTGGCTAGACTCCTAAAGCAGTATTTAGAATTGGAAGAGGGAGGAGAATTTAGAATTGTCTGTTTATTATTAGGCCGAATACAGTACCGCCTTACCAAAGGCGACATCCTGAGACTCGGAAGCATCCAGACAATAATGCTTTGTGAACGTATGGCAACGAAGACCATGTTGCAGCATCACAAATGGATCTAATAGGTACTCCCCTTTGCAGAAGAGGCTATTCCTCTGGTAGAATGAGCTCTCAAACCCTCTGGCGGGTCTTTGCTTGCCAATTTGTAACATCCGGAGATATCAAGTATAATCCACCTAGACAAAGTGTTTCAAAACAGCTTGTCCTAATTTTCTTCCAGTGTAGCCAATAAAGAGTTGGTCATCCACTCTCAGTTTGGAGGATCTAGAAATATAGAAGCTTAAAGCGTTTCTAGGGTTCAATCTATGGAGCCTTTCTTCCTCTTTACTGGGATGCGGCGGGGGATAAAACGCCGGCAGAATAATATTTTGATTTAGATGAAAATCAGATACAACCTTAGGTAGGAAGGAGGGTTTTACCCTCAACACAACCTTGTCCTTGTGGAATACGGTATAGGGTGACCTGGAAGAGAGTGCCTGCAACTCGCTCACTCCACATGCAGATGTCAAAGCAACCAACAATATGGTTTTGAAGGTCAACAACCTCAATGGGCATGTGTACAAGGGTCCAAATGGGGCACACAAGACATTTCAGAACCAAATTAAGATCCCAACCTGGAACCTGAAAAGTAGAAGGCGGGAACACGTTTGTGAGCCCTTTCAGAAATTGAATCACCAAATGAATTTTGAAGTAATAGCATTCTTCCGAAGAGCGCGTGAATATGGAAAGCACTGCCAGGTAACCTCTAATGGTTACAAAATTAAGACCTTTGTGTGCTAATGAAAGGAGAAAAGAAAGCACATCCTGAGTGGAACATAGAAAAGGATCAACATTCTTTTCCCTGCACCAGTCACAAAATGTGTTCGAGCAGCAACGGTACATAGATTTTGTTGCTGGCCTTCTTGCCGAAAGCAACACCTCCATCACGTCATCCGGGAGGTCCCAATCCTTGCATCTCAACCTTTCAGAAACCATGCGTGAAGGTTGATAGTGTTCACCTCTGGATGGCGAACCTGTCCCTCCCCTTGCGAGAGAAGATTCTCTCTTTGTGGAAGACGTATCGGAGGACAGATGGACATATCTAGAAGGTCGGGTACCACGTTCCCCTAGCCCAATCCGGGGCAATTAGGATCATACGGCTTCCGAACCGTCTCAACCTCCTGATTACTTGAGGAATGACTGGGATCGGTGGGAATGCGTATAGAAGTGGAAAATCCCAATCCACCACGAACGTGTCTCCTAGAGCTCCTCTCGGAGGAAATTCCCTTGAACAGTACCTTTCTTACTTTCGGTTGCTACCGGTCGCAAACAGGTCCCCCTGAGGGGTTCCCCAAAGGTCGAAGATATCTTGAAGGACTTCCTGAGCTAGCTCTCACTCGTGTGAGACTGTGCTCTGCCTGCTCAGAGCATCCACTGTCTTGTTCTCCTCCTCCTCGGCTAGGTGAACTGCAGATAGGGAGATTCCTTCTCGAATTGACCAGTACCAGAGCTGCATTGTCTCTCTGCACAGAGGTAGTGACGCTACGCCTCCTCTCTGGTTGAGGTAATGCATGGCCACTGTGTTGTCCGTCCTGATCAGAACATTCTTTCCCCGTACAAAGGGCAGGAAGGATTGCCCTCAGCTCCAAAAGGTTGATGTGAAGTTTGGACTCCGATGGAGACCAACGACTGCTGACTATCAGACTGCTGGTGTGGGCTCCCCATCCCGTTAGTAAAGCGTCCGTCACTTAGGGATGTAACGGTATAACAGTATACCGTTAAAGATACCGTGAACCACTTAATTGAACAATAATAACCGTGACATTGTTTATACCGGTATACCGTTTAGTGTGCTTTTCAATCTGATTTGGAAAGGCTGCAGTAAGCATATGTGTGTGTGTGTGTGTATATATATGTGTGTGTGTGTGTATATATATGTGTGTGTGTGTGTGTATATATATGTGTGTGTGTATATATATGTGTGTGTGTGTGTGTGTGTGTGTGTACACAAGCGTATACTACAATCAGCCTCCATTGATCTGTGGCATATAGGTTATCAAGATGGCAACATGTTCATCTTCACCAGTAGCCAGTGGGGGAGCTAAAAGCCTAAATGACCACTTAAGAAAAGCTATTCAGTTTGCTTTGCCAGTCGCAGCAGGGCTCCCCTGCCCCCTACTCCTCTCCACACGTGTGTTTGCGTTTGGTAGAAGCAAGGGGTGGCATTTCAGTGGAAAGTATGTTGAAAAGCCCAATTCTGGCCCTGGGTGCCTGGTTTTGTTTGTGATGATAAATCTGACCATTTATGACCTTTTAGAAAATATTTGTTAAGATTAGTTAACTCCACCCGCTATACCGCGATAACCATGATATACCGTCATTTGGCAAGAAGGTTATCGTACCATCATAAAACTAATACTGTGACACCCCTACCGTCACTACTGTAATCTCCGGCCATACTTGCCAAAAGGGTTCTCCCTTTAGAATATTGTCCTCGCAGGCCCGCAACCGAAGGTCCTGTGAGACTCTGGTTGGAATCTGAAGTCGGTCCAACATCTTTCATGAGAACTGGGACCATTGTGTTCTTAGAGCCCATTGAAGGGCTCTCATTCTCAGGCGAGCCTCTGGCACCAGAAAAATGCAGGATGCCATGAGGCCGAGTAACCTCAAGAAATTGAAGGCCGGAAGATTCTGGGCACTCTGAAATTTGGTAACCATCTGAAGAATGTCTTGATCCCTCGCCTTGGATGGTGAGCTCTTTCCCAAGGATCTGTTAGGAAAGCTCCTATGTACTGTAGCTGTTGGGAAGGTGTCATCTGTGACTTCTTGTAATTGAGGGAGAAGCCCAGCTTGTGAAGGGAGTTGCAGGTGACTGAGATGATCCAAGGCTTGCTCGGGAGAACGCGCCCTGATTAGCCATTCGTCCAGGTAGGGGTAGACATGAATACCCCCTCTCCTGAGAAGCGCTGCCACCACCACCACCAGTTTGATGAAGACCCTTGGGGCGGAGGTCAACCCGAATGGCAGGACTCAAAACTGATAGTGAGAGCTGTCAACGGCAAACTTCAGGTATTTTCTGTGCTGGAGATGGATTGGCACATGAAAATAAGTATCCTGAAGGTCCAATGACACCAACCAATCCTGTAACTGTAGGGCCTGAAGGAACTGAGAAAGTGTGACCATCTTGAATTTGTCCTTCCTGAGGAACTTGTTCAAGTATCTCAAGTCCAAGATGGGTCTCAGTCCTCCGTCTTTCTTGGGGATCAAAAAATATGGGGAATACCAACCCTTGGTCCCTGTCCGCTACAGGTACTGGTTCTATAGCACCTTTGTCTAGCAGGGTTAATATTTCCTGCACAAGGAGCAGATCTGGAATCCTCAAAGAGGGTTTCCTTGGTGGAATGCTGTGAGGAAGCGTTATGAATGGAAGGCATTAACCTATGGCTATTGTCTCCAGAGCCCAAGCATCTGAAGTAATGGCTCGCCATTCTTTGAGATGTTGTGTTGAGACAGTCTGCCCCCCACCAGTGATTCGTGATGCAAGCTCTCAGTGGTTTTGGAGTGGTTGCGAGAAACTGCGTGACCGTGTTCTTTAACCCTGGGTCCCTTCGTTTTCACAGAAACTGTGCTCCTGGTGCTTTTTTCCGTGAACGCACAAGTGCACGCCCCAGCGTTTACGAGAACCAGATGGCATCTACAACATAAGGTACACCTTTCCCTACTCCCCTTGCACACATTACTGTTTACGTGCTGGGACCGTGGCTCGAATCTAAAGCATTTTCTTCCTTTTTTTGCTCCATTTCAGCCGTCTATTGATAGTGTGTTCACCGCAACGCGTTTACCCATGTTGCATAATGATTCAAACATTCCAGTTGCTGCTTACATCTGTTTAATTTGATGGACCCCATGTGAATTCCATCCACCCCTACGGTGCCCCGCGACGGTGAAGGTATTTTTTACCTTTACATACATAGGCTAGTAAGAGATTATCTGCAGAACACGCATGCAAGGGTGCACCTTTGATTCTAGGACCTATGGGACTTTCCTTTTCGCATGCATTGTTATGACCTCGGTCTGTGCTAGTACCTTTTTAGTCACCGTGATTGGATATAGCGGTGCCAGCTGGCTATCATTGAAAATGAGGACGAGGATATTTATATTGACCGACAGAGCGTGAGTGGTTCCATCCATATACTTATATTTATCACCTACGAGTTTGGTCCAAATAATTATCCAAAAAGGTTTGTTTTCTTATTACTCCTGCTCCTATACCGTGCCGAGCACAGGCTGAAATAAGACTACTACCGGCAATACATATGTGTTCTCTAAGACCTGTACTGGCCAACTTTGGTCACTGCCTACTTATCCATGTTGTTAGACATGGTTTCATCCTCTGCCTGTATCGATTAATCATCTGGCAACATCTGAGACGAGAGACCCTCTCCCTATATAGTCTTCACCAACATCAAGGATGTGTGTTTTTCGTCTTCTTTTTTCCACTACTTTAGTCTACTTCTTTTCTCTCCCCCACTCCTTTTCAATTGCACAGTGGTTGATGGGAAAAAGTTGGAGAAATAGACACACTCACCACATAAAGTTTTTTTATTGTGATACATTCTCCTTCTGATTTATTTTTCTTAGGGGTCTTGCTCTTACATGTCTGACTTTTCTGGTCCTGAGGAAGGCAGTCACTTTGATCTACACGCCGAAACGTAGTCCACCACGCCATCTTGATTTTCCAACTAGGTGTGAGTGATATGCCTGTATGCATTCAGACAGGCAGGACACGTAGACCCTTAGTAGAGTTGTAAGAACAGTGAGATACTGTCCGCACATGAAATGAATAGTTCCACAATAGCAATTGGACATTAACACTGCTGTGGGACCATTTTGGCTCTTTAATTGAAGTAGAGTCAAAATACCAGTGAGACATTGCTGTCAAATGAATGAACTATCACCTTGATATAATTTGAGGCTTCCCTTGGGTACGAAGAGACCTATAGAAGACAGTGGGAAGCAATCCCTATGTATGAATATTTTGACTCGTAGGAAGCCATCATGTGGATTGCTATCTCCTTGTTTTTTCCCCCTTTCTTTTTTCCTTTGTCCATTGGTATCAACAATTATTGTTGAACTTTGTATAATTATGTTTTCTTTTATGAAATATATGTAAATCTGAGTTTGTGAAAAAATGACATCTTTTGCAATAAACTGAATTTATTTTTCTATTATTAGCTTCTATGTCTAATGAATTTGATAGAATGGCAAGAATGGTCAATTCAAATGTATGATTGTAGTTAATATGTATGTGATATTGTGTTGAGTAAATAGCTTAGGCTGGGACACTACCCGAGACAGTGAATAGAGCATCCAGACAGTAGTGATCCTTTCTTGGTATCTTTTCTTTTTTGGAGTAAGTGAGGTTGCAGTACATTATCATAGTGTATAACCTATAGACTATCTCCCTGTGGGGACAGCCTTTGTTGTTCTTGGCTGCAGCTGCTGATGGCAAGGAATCTGTAGCTGGAGGTGGCTTTGCACTTTTACCTCGTCCACCACAAGGGATTTTCCTTTGGCCTCTTTGACTGGCCATTTCTCTCGCCTTTCCAAATCAGGAGTAGTAACGATAGGATCGCCCCTCCATGACTGTCCTGACTAGCAAAAAGGCTTAGGTTGTCTAACAGAGACCCCTAAAGATTTGGCAGCCTTGTTGCCAAAAAGGTGAGACCCGTCAAATGGCATGTTTAGAAGACGTGCCTGCAAGTCTGGTGCGAAACCCGACTTCCGCAACCATGCAAATCTGCGCATTACCGTGCTCATAGCCATGGACCTGATGATGCTGTCCGCAGTGTCCAATCCAGATTCAAGCGATTCACGCATGGCTTCTTTGCCATCCTTAAAAGATAGCTAGGAAACCATCCATTTCCTCCCCTTCTGGAATGTGCTCTGCCGCCATGGATTTGCACTGCCACATAGTGTACGAAAACTTGGCTAAGGCACATGTGGATTTGGACGACTTCAGGGCCATGCTCCCAGCTGAAAATACCTTCCGCGCCCATCCATCCACACGCTTGTCGTCCCTATCTGGAGGGATGGTAGGGTACGCTGCCTTATTTGATGTGGCCGTGGCGGGTTGGATCACCAGACTCTCGGGAGTGGGGTGCTTGGACAGATAGCCGGGGTCGCTACTGGAAGGGCAGTATTTTCTTGCGAGGGATTTATTAAACGCAGGGATGGTGTCCGGGGACTCCCAATTTTTGGCCACCCTTTTTTGTAAAGCCACATGAAAAGGTAAGATTGGGTCTGTAGGTGGACCATGGTCCAGAATATCTGAACCGGAGGTCTAGCACAGCCTAGATATTCCACCACCTTGGACATAGGGTGATATGAAGAGTCAACATGCGCTTCTGGATCTGGCCTAGCAAACTCCATTTCAGGTGATGTAGCAATGCTACTGGTATTATGCATGGTTTTAACAAGGTCTCTCATCCTGCTCTCCTCCGAAATAAGACATTCCGGTACATTTGGAGTTCCAAATTCAAGGCCAAAAGGGGCATCTCTTCATCAGATCTTTCCACTTCTTCAAAAATGTAAGAAAGGGATTTAAAATACTCCTTCCTTGGCAAATGGGTATACGTTTTTTCAGAAACACCCAAAGGTGTAGTAGGTTTCAGAGAAGGCTTTGGTTTGGCACCTTTATCAGCTTTCACATGATCTGTAGGCTGTGCTGGAACCACCAGAATTTTTGGCGTTGATGGTTTTGGTGTCGACGTCGACAGTGGCGTCGATAGTAATGGCGCAGATTGCGTCGAGGATTCAATGGTTCCCTTCGAAGATTTTGACTTCGAGGGTTGGGCAGGCTTCGACAGCGTTGAGGACCTCGAACGCTCGTCACGTCTCGTGTGGCTTTTACTCACTGGAGACCTCGAGGGTTCTCGAACCTTCCTTCGACCACCCAGGCTAGAGGGCACGCGAGTGTTGGGACAGGATTGCTCTCTGCCGGCTTCCGCAGAAGGCGCGGACGGAGGCTTACCCTTTTCAAATATTTTCAGCATTTTTAAGCAGAATTCCTCCCACTCTTTAGATGACAAATGTTTGGTGGGGCACTTTACTTTTTCGGG
The DNA here is from genome assembly GCF_040938575.1 of Ambystoma mexicanum. NCBI lineage: Eukaryota > Metazoa > Chordata > Amphibia > Caudata > Ambystomatidae > Ambystoma > Ambystoma mexicanum. Next base: position 1,197,181,752 of record NC_090922.1, read on the forward strand.
GGTTTCGTCCGACGAGGATGAAGAGGATGGCGACCGATGGTGCCGTTCTCAATCGCTTCGCCGAGGACGAGTGGCGTGAACCACTACGGGACCTCGATCGATTTTTGTCACTCTTACGTTGAGGAGAACGATCTCCGGAGTCACCGGTCAAGGAACGATCGGGTTTAGTTTTACGGGGCAATATCCCTACCTGTAACTTCCCCTTTCGTTCTCGCAGAGCTTTTCCTGCCATAGCCTGACAGTGAGCAGGAATCAGTGTCATGGCCTTCCCCCAAGCACCACAAGCAAGAACGATCCGGATCCGCGATTGACATTTTCGAATCACACTCCTTGCATTTCTTGAAGCCCGTGTGAGGTGTAGCCGGGTTGGAGGACGAAGACATGTCGTCAAGGATTTTCTCTGGGGAGAAGGGCATCGTTGTCAGACCCTTATTTGTGTGTCCTTGGTCGTTCTGGTGCAGCCTGCCCAAGCCAGGGTGGCTCCGGTGAAGGGGCCGCACCCCTGTCGGCTGGTCCGCCACCCAGGAGTCCGGCGCCACCAGCCTGTGGCGGCCTCTAGGAGATCGGGCGTAGTATAGTGCCCTATGGCCCCAGCATCAGTGGATATGTGGGAGCCGAAAAGCATACGTGCGCCGGGAGTACAGGGGTTTCTGCATGCGGGGGGTGGCTCAGCTCTGGTCCGAGGGCAGGCCCAGTGGTGTTGGGACCGGAGGCCTGTCAGCACTGCGGGTGCTGCGGAGTCCTGAGACGGTGCCACACTCCCCGTAGCGCAGCCTGCAGCCTCTGGCCCGTGCCTCGCTTGAGACCCCTTAGTTGCCTGGGAGTGGTGACATGTATGGTGTTCAGGCGCGGATGATGCGGTCGTGCTCTTGCCAGCCGTGTCTACCGCCAGCATACGGCGCTGGGCCGGGGCCGGCCGTTGAATCAATAGGTGATTGCAGAGTGACGGTGGGCCATGGGTCCACGTAGAAAGCAATGTCTGTCAGGGTGGGCGGGCCACCAGGGGGGCCATTTTCCTTCACCTACGGAACCTCTACCTCCGCGCCTCCTACTGCTGCACTGCCTGCCAGGGAGGGGGGAACCTCACTATCCGATGTCGTTGCCCACACTGTGCGGTCCGCAGCAGGCACATGCGCACCGGGCCCCTGCGCGGGTGGGAGGAGGGTGGCGTGCCACGGTTGGTGTACCTGCAGGTTATCCCATGTGTTTTATGGCCGCCTCTCATGCTCCAGTGCCTCCCAGGATTCACTGTCCTACCTGCCGATGGTCCGTGGGTCTTTGGTAGAGTTCTCCTGGTCTCAGGAGTGTTCGGCATGGGTGGGCTCACCGCGCGCCCTCGATTCTCACCCAGGTGCCAAGATGGCATCTCACGGTCCACTGAGGGGCTGCCGGGCCGTTAGCCAGTTTGCCCCCACCGATGTGGCTGGTTAACGCAGAGGCTTTCCGCTGCATGGCGTGCCGGTACCCCAAGATTCTGACCCCATGGGAGGCAGTATAATAATGTAGGATGTTGGCGGCCGCCGGGAGTGGGTTCTTTTACCTCCTCATGCGCTGCTCGCGCATGCACTCCCGACCTCCACCATTTTCTTGAGTGTATGTTTTTAGGGTCTTGTTAGAAAGTTCGGTGAGACCATCCTTCAGGGGATGATGGACAGAGCTTCACCAAGTCTTTATCTGCACGATTTGCTTTACCTCTGCCATTATTCTGCTCTTGAAAGTTGTTCCCTCGTGTATCAAGATTTCTTCGGGGAAGCCTACTCTTGATAGAAAGGGGATCAAGTGCTTTAGAATCTGTTGCAAGGTGTTGCTTAGCATGGGGAAGGCCTCAGGATTGCGGTAGCATAATCTAGAACTACAAGAATGTATCTTTTCCTAAGCCTAGAGGGTTCCAATGGTCCCTCTATATCCATTTCTATTCAAGAAAAGGGGACCACTATTCTGGGTAAGGGTTGGAGAGGTGGAGGGGGATGTAATGACGTCTTCGGACATTGAGAGCATGTGGCTACAAAGAATCTGACATCCGCATACACTCTGGCCACTATTGTGAGGGGAAAAAATAAAAGCCGGACACAAAGTTGTCATGTTTTTGGTTAAAGAAATGTATTAAAGAAAAATGGTTTGGGAATATGCCTCTCTGACCCTTTTCTAAAGAGGAACTTTCCTACTTAAAACCAAAAACTAGGGATCTGTCTGTCTGGATGTAAATAACTGAAAAGCCGTTCTTTTGTCCAAAACGTCCTCTCCTGACCCTCGCACTTCAAACAAAAAAAAGAGTGTGAAAGGAAATATCTTAGACTTGATATTGGGGAAAAAAGTATTCACAACTAAAAATAAGAGTAGCTCCAACAAAAAAGTTCTCCAAGATGGAAGCCCTTGGATCCAGATGGTAGTCCCCTTCCCCTCGATTCTTAAGTAGAACGGTAATTGTCTCTTTTACTAACAGTTCCTTTGTGTCTCTGCTTGTTTCACAAGTTAAGTCTTTCAGCAACAAGTTCTGTAACAGTCTTTCTTTGTCACAAATGTCTCCTTTGTTTAGAAAACACTGTCCTTCTTAAGTATTTCTGGTAGCTTTACAACTTGACTGGTATACTCCCCTTCCAGGTCTCTTCATGCAATTCCAACTGCCTGGTGTACTCTCCTGGCAGGAATTTTCATGCAATTCCATCTTCCTGATGTACTTTACTGCCAGGAATCTCTTGAGGTTATCACTTTCCTTGGCACTCTCCTGCCAGGACTTCTTACGTGATTAAATTGCCTGGTTTCCTTCCATTGCCAGGTCTCCTCATATGTTTCAATTGTCTGGTATCTTTCCTTTGTCAGGATTCCTCATGTGATTTTTTTTAGTAATGGGGACCTTCTTAATGTATACTGCTACCACAGACTCCTCGAATGAAAGGTTGACACATTTTGTGATAAGGGAGATGACCTTCACCATCAAGGCAGGGCACACATCTCCCGCACAACTGGTGGGCTTCAACTTGGTGACAATATTTGTCAATTCTTCTTCGGTTACTGGCCTAAAACTAAACTTAGTCTGGCCTGGCTCTATAGAAGGCTCCAAGTTAAGCCTGAGACTTCTTCTGGCTTATCCCCAAGGTTAAGGAGACCACTTTTGGTCTTTGTGCAACAGCGGAACCTGTGCCCCCACCGTCTTCGTCGCCTTCTTTTTCCCCGCCTACTCTCACTTTACAACCGCTACATACCGAAAGCTATTCCTCAAACACGTTCCCAACAAGCTCTGCCCGCTCCCAATTCATCCACCCTGTCCCACACCACCTCCTCTTCTCCTGCCTCATCGGCCGACCTGACAGTCATACTCCAAACTCCCTGCCCGAGACCCTTCCTGGCTTCCGCCTCCAGACTACAGCTCCTTACCTTCCTTCTCAATATGCACATCCTTAATCACTGTACTGTCTCTAAACCAAATGTCTCCCGCTCACCACTCATCTGTCCCCAAAAGTGTTTGCTGCCCAACCCCCATAATCGATTTCAATCTCGCTAACTCTTCCCCTGCCATCCTTAAAGCTTCTTCTAACTCTTTCTGTTCCTTGAATCCTTCTGCTCTTGCGCTCGAGTGGCTGCAGGTGCTAGAGGGTCTGGGAGATTATGGTACTGGGCAGATGATGGAGGAGAAGCGGTGGCGTGTAATGGGACATAAATGGGATTTGTGTACCCTGACGCTGCTCATGTGGGATAGCACCCATCACCTATAATGGTTACCGCACTGGCTTCTACCGGACTACACCAGGGAAGTGCAGAGGGCCAGGCAGTCCTTTGACTCTGTCAAGAAGAAGCTACACTCTTTGTCCATAAAACATGCACTCTTCTTACCAGCACTCCTGAAAGTGCACCACAACGGCGTCACCCATTTGTCCTACTCACCAAAAGAAGCATGGGAACTGGAGACTCAAATCCTGAACGGACCCGAACAGCCTTGCTTCCCAAGCGGGCCCCCGACCAGACAACTCAGGACGGACCAATCCCCACCACAAACGGGCCCACTGGACCCTAATTCACCCAGACTCCCACAGGATGGCGAGAGCAACGCAGAAAAGGGCTGAGGCTGCCACCAAGGACCCAGACAATGACAAGCTGCTTGAGAACCCCGGAGGCCCACAACGCGGCGGCCGCCGAGGGAAGATGACAGGATTTAGGTGCAGATAACGTGAACGCTCTGTAATTCTTAACAATGTTATTGAAGTTCCACGCCCAGTTGGCACTTAGTTCGGGCTACAGGTGCTTCTGGTTGGGGGAAAGTACAGGGAGGGACACGGATGTTGTGGACTCGACTGGAGAAGAGCGGTTATCATGTTGTTTGGTGTTGCTCTTTTGTTGTTTGACCCACATGGTCATATGGTCATGTCCCCAGCTGGAGGGTCGCAGATACGGCTGGATACGGGAGGCGGGAGCGGTGCACAGAGGGGAGCCTACACCCGCTTACACCGGATGTATATTCCCAGGGGGGACGATGGCACATGAGGGGCACTTAACCCTCCTTACATGGAATGTCAATGGGCTGGGCTCCAGTATCAAGCGCATGCTAATGCTCCAATACTTGAATAGACACTCCCCAGACATCGCACTGCTAACCGAAACACACCTCCTGGGCACTGGGTGCAAATTCTTCCAAAGATCCAACTACGCCACGGCCTACCATGCAGGATTCACCAGTGGGTCAGGGGAACCATGATCCTCATACATAAAAGGGTCACATTCCAGCTTGGAGGGGTACACGCGGACCAAAGGGGATGCTTTGTAGTGGTGACCGGACACACACATGCGAGCTCATGGGGAATTGCTGCGTTCTACGCCCCCATGCCCCACGCCCCACTCACGCATGAGCTCCTTGCAGACCTCCAAGCAGTTCTGCTGGATAAGCAGGCAGACTACTGGGTGTTAGGGGGGGCCTTCAACGATGTGATGGAAGTGACTAGGGATAGAACACACGCTAGGAACAGAAACCCCAATCAGCCGATAAAACTCTGCTCCTTTGTTTTATAACTTGGGTGGGCGGATGCATGGTGCATATTAAACCCCTCTGACTCTGGGTTCTCCTTCCTCTCCGGTGCACACAAATCCCTATCCCGCATCGATTATTTCTTTGTCCCGCAAGACATGATGCACTCACTGCTAATGGCCACTTACCTAGCCAGTGGCATCTCAGACCACTCCCCCCGATCATGACACTGAAACACAGCAGGAGACCCTCCCGCCTTACCTGGCACCTCAGCGCATACTACCATGGGATGCCCGAAGTCACGGAAGCCCTTACCCGGACAACGGAGGAATACTTCTCCGTTAACGAGGGGTCGGTAGACAGCCCCATTAAACTGTGGGAGGGATATAAAGAGGTGCTCCGGGGGGAGGCCCTCTCTCTGGTATCGGCTCACCGCAAACGGCACACTCAAGCTATTGCTAAGGCTGAGGAACAGGCTGCACAGGCAGCAGAGGGCTTTCTAGAGACATCCAAGTTAGCGCTGTTAGCCCAAGAAAAGCGGAGAAATCTGGCACTAGACTATGCCAGAACAGCACATTGGGCCATGCATAGCCAGATTTATGAGACCGGAGATAAGGCTGGGAAGATCCTAGCATGGCTAGAACGACGGACCCGAAATAAGGGGTACGTACGTGCTATACGGGTGCCAGACGTAGCACTACTCACAGATGACGCAGAGACTGCGGACGCATTTGCGTCCATCTACGAACGCCTATGCGCCCAGCAGCCCACCCAACATAGATCACTGGGCCCGCATTTTCTGAAGACCATTACAATGCCCAGGTTCTCTGAGCAACAAATCAGCGTGCTAGAAGCAGAGATCACGGAGGAAGAGGTAGCCACAGCCCTGTCCCATCTTCAGTCCGGGAAGTCCCCAGGCCCCAACGGGTTTCCAGTGGAGACGTGAAAGAGGCTTGGGAGTATGGTCACAACCCACATCCTTAGCCGTGCCAGGGAAGAGAGGAAACTCCCCCGGGACCTGAGACAAGCGGCCATAGTAGTGATCTCTAAACTTGACAAACCTCCAGAACTCTGCGCCTCATACATGCCAATATCTCTTATTAATAGGGAAGCTAAGGCCCTTGCTTGTGTCTTGGCTGACAGACTACTGAGGGCCATCCACTCCTTAATTTACCCAGATCAATGTGGATTCATGCCGTCAAGATCTACCCGGATGAACTTGAGAAGGGTCCAATTTGCTATTGACCAGGCAGCGTTAATAAGACACACTCGCACTCCAGGCTTTGACTATGTGAGTTGGTCGACTCTCTGGGACATCATGGAACGAATGGGGTTCGGCCCTAAGTATGTGTCATGGGTTAAGATACTATATGACTCCCCGGAGGCAGTGGTGAGAGTGGGTCCAGGGCTTTCAGGCTAGGGCGGGGAACCAGGCAGGGATGCCCCTTCTCCCCACCTACTTTTCACACTAGCCATAGAGCCACTAGCAATCAGGGTTAGGACCGCGATGGAATGATTAGGCTTCAAATGGCCATGGGGTGGGTAAGATAGGGTCTCACTTTACGCAGATGATCTCCTTGTCTACATGGATAACCCCTGAACCGCGTGCCCGAAGTAACAAATATCCTTACCGATTATCAGGCATTCTCCGGCCTGAAGGTCAACAAACAGAAAACTGTTCTTGCCGCTACAGGGGGGGATGCAGCAATCCCGAAGCACTGTCCCTATCCAGTCTCTATACAAAGCTTCACATACCTGGGTATCGTGGTTAGTCCCAACATCAAAGAATTTGTTTGGCTCAACCTACAGCCAGTAATAGACAGATTTGAAGCAGACGCCACCCACTGGCAATCCCTCCCTCTGACACTCATGGGCAGAACAGCCCTCTTCAAAATGCTAGCCCTCCAGAGATTCTTATATGCCCTCCAGAACGCTCCCACACACATTAATCGGCTGACCTTCGTCTCCATAGAAACCACCCTCCGGAGAATGCTCTGGGACGGGAAACAACCCTGCACAGTTAGCAACCCTACAGCGCTCAGCCTGGGAGGGCGGGATAGGCCTGCCATGTCTCTGAGCCTACTATTGGGCTGCCCAGCTGGGAGTTGTGAATGACTGGTTCCATGGGGACCCAGACCTCCCACATATAAACGGAGAGATTAAACACATGGGGGCAATCCCACCTCTTTGTGTATTGTACAGGGAAGAAAACACCTTTACTGACCTGTCTGGGCTGATACGCCAGGCCCGCAAAGTCTGAGTGGAGGTCACGCATCACATGAGCTGGGGAGGGAAGCCGACAGCAGATCAACCCCTGTGGAACAATGCACATATCCCGGATGTCCCGAAAATGGGGTACTTTGCACGCTGGGAGGAACGGGGGATACAGTGTCTGGCGGACATACTCCGGAACGGCCACCTAGTCACATTCACTGATTTGCAGAATACATGCTCACTCCAGGCTAGCCAAGAAACAGAACTGTGTATTACTACCCAGTAGACCCAAATGCACTCCTGATTGGGTACAGGACCCAATGTTGATTAGTGAATGTTTGAATAAGGCTTTAGCCTATAAAGCCTTAAATTTGTATTTGTACATTCATTCAAATTCTTGCTGAATATCAAAGGTTATTTTATAAGCTTTACTGAACAGTGTCTCATTCAATAGAACCAGTCCCCAACACAAATGTTAGAGAATCTCTTCCCTTTAATTCTCTAATTTTAAACAAAATTAATATAATAAACAACAGATAGCAGATATCAACATGATTCTTCTTTTTGTAACAAAATATCAAAACATCAAACTAGAAGTGAACATAGGAATACAATTGTTTCTTAGAGCGGATAACTCCCTCCAGGGAAAGCCTTCAAGGTTGTAACAAGTAACCAACACGTTTTGGATCAAAGATCCATCTTCACAGTAGGGGCTTCTCTGTTCCTATACATGGTGAGCTATGAAAAGTAGCAATTTCCTTCATTCTAATCCTGTGGGAAATTCAAACGAACATTCATTGTAATAAGTGTTTAAATAGAGAGAGGCTAAAAGTAGGGTAAGGGAGGCTAATGCTACTAACCTATCCCAGCAGGCTGGTAAGGTCCAGAAAATGACCTATCAATGGAACAAGAGAGGAAAAAATAGCCATGGTAAGCGTTTTTAGTAATGTAAAAAACTACTCACTCAGAAGTAGCAAAATGTAATGGGAAGTGACATCCCTGCACTCACCCAGTCTTTGGGATGCGGCCACGCACAGTACGGCAGAAACCCTAAAGTAAATACGTGATAGGGACATGAGGCAACCTCATGAAGAATCACAAAACATTAAACATTAATCTCCATTCAATCTAATGCATTTAAAATCGGGAGGTGGACAGTAGTCCATAGAACGCTCGATCATCAAATCTAGAGCCTCACAAGCAACGTACATCTCTCATAAGGGCGGCGCACATGGAGAAAGCCCATGCACAGCCCCATAGGTCTTGATTCCCAAAGGGGACTGAACAAGGACTCATCGAGTTGTGCAGTTTCTCCTGCCGCGCCGACGGGTAAACTGAAAGAAGCGCAACTATGGGTAGCGTCGTAAGTTGACCTGGCAACCCCGCATATGCGCACTGGGGCGGCCGGGCGGAAGCCATCTTGGTGTGGCGACAGTTACAGGTACCTGCAACTTGCGCACGCTATTCAGACAATTCTCCGACCTGGTGGGCATCCCAAAGTGCTGCCCCCTGGAAGCAAACATCCTTCAAACAATGATCCCCACCAAGGTCCCCCCACCAAGGTCACGTCCACTCTATCAGGTAATCTCTGCCTTTGGGGCTCCAGAGCTCTCCAGGTTCTGGGAGAAATGGGAGAGACTACTGGAGCCACTGGAGCCCGAGGAATGGGTTGAAGCGTTGATGTTCCCACGAGAAATCGGCATAGACACTAGACTACGCCTGATCCAATACAAGATACTACACCAGGCCTACCACTCCAGGACCATGATGTTCAAATGGGGGACGATAGAAAACGGAACCTGCCTACGTTGCAGACGACTAGAGGGAACATTCTTTCACATGATCTGGGACTGCGATGTTCTCCAGGGCTTCTGGGCCCAGTGTATCAACTGGATTAGCAGGGCGCTGGGGTTCCCCATTCCACACAACTCTAAAATGGTCCTACTGGGACTGCGCATGCGCGAGCCGTGCATGAAGAGCTAATCGTCTCGGGCTCCCGCGGAATATATCCTGTAATTATTCCACATATCGGAACCACCCGACCTCAAGACACAGCACCCCGGTGGCGGACGTCCCCAGGCAACAATAGCTGCGGCCTGGGGTAATATCGGTCCCGGGAAGGTGAACAACGCGACCCCGGATTCGCCGGTGCGAGACTTGCCGCCATTGCCGTGCGACTGCAGAGCGCCCGCTCCCCCCCTCCCCCCCTGAGCCATCGAGGTGCGGGCACTTCATAGAAGGCAGGAGACGGCCCCGAACCGACACCTACAGGCTGCAGCCCGGAGCCCCTCTCTCCCCGTGCCACGCAAGACAGCCAGACGCCTGCCCACGCTGCCGGACCAGATGGCATATGAGAGGAAGAGGACGGGGGACGAGGCACGGAGCTGAGACCTCTCCGCCCCTCCCCCCCCGCTACTGGTGAGACAGCAGCATCCGGGGTTGAGCCGCGACGCAGACACGGGCAACACGGTGTCGCGCTCCCCCCAACAATACCGACAAGGTACGTGGAGCCTCTCCCCTCCCCACCCAACGAACCGAGGGACAGCGTCCCGCACGAAGGAAGGGGCACACCCCCCTCCCATGACAACAACGGAGCTGGGTGAAGGGGACTGAAGGCGCTCTCCGCCCCCACCTCTAGGAGCACCCTGTACTGGTGCGCATAACCTCACCCCCACACTGCGAAAGGGCTTAAAAGGCCCGGAGGACTGGCCACAAAGCGGCAACTTTGGGACACGATTGTTGGAGGCACGAAGGCCCCTGATGCAGGACCCATAGCCCCACTGGCAAAAAGTTCTGGACACACACCCCACAAGGGGGAACAACTCCCGGTGGGGACGAGCATTGGGGCAACCCCCCCCCCACAGCTCTACCGGACCGCCGCAGATCAAGGGCCTTGGGCACCATTACCGCTGGGAGACCGGGCTGTCACCCTACAACCAGGTCCCTGGGAGGATAACACTCCTACAGAAGTGCACGTGGTGGGGTGTGTGTGACTGGCACCGGAGACAGCGCCCCTCTGCGCTTCAATCCACTCAGGAACAGTACACATTCGAGACGGTGGGCATGGTCCTCACGTGTATGCAACTACAAGAAGCCCCCCCCCCAGTGGACCACAGACTCTCCACAAGTATACCGGACCACCCAGAACTGGGGATAGGCGCTTAAGCAACCCACGCAGCCCCTGCCCCTGCCGGTGCTTCGAAACAGAGAGAGTGGCAAAAGATAGACGACCGGCGAGCCCACCCCGACTTGGTCCCCTCGGCGATCCCTAAGGGGCATCCATACGACCCACCGGGGCCAAAATCCTCACATAAACCACCGACTTGGCCATGGGCAAAGACAAGGTCAAGCGGCAAACCCTGCAGAGCAAAATGGACCTTTACACAGTGGAGGCCCCCTCCCGCCAGGAGACACAAAACCCGGCGGAAGCAGGCAACAAGGAAGGAACTCAGGACCCCCAACTCTCCCTGAATGACTTAATGAAGGCAATTGGGGACTCGAGAACTTCGCTGGAACTTAAAATAGGAGGTGTCTCCTTGGAAGTATCTCTCCTACGCCAGGATCTCTGCAACCTGTCGTCCAGGGTCGGAGAAGCGGAACAAAGGGTGTCGGATACAGAAGGTAACGTCTGCCAGTTGGAAAAACAACTAGCCATAATCGCCCAGAAAGTCAACCAACTTGAATACCGGGCCGAAGACAGTGAGGGCAGGGCACGCCGCAACAACCTCAGGATTCTCGGGATCCCGGAGAGAGAGGAAGGTCCCAGTGTCAAACTTTTCCTAGAGGACTGGCTACCTCATGTCTTTGCCCCCAAGAAATTGTCGAAATTCTTCTCTATCGAGAGAGCACATAGGGTACCCACTGGGAGACCCATCCCAGGAGCCCCGCCTAGAACAATAATAGCATGTCTCCTCAACTACCGGGAGCGAGACGCTATCCTGCAGATGGCACGGGCCTCCGGCCCAATCACATACAACGGCTATAGAAGGCCCGCCAGTCATACGACTCTGTCAAGAAGAAACTTCACTCCTTGTCAATTAAGTTTGCTCTCTTCTTCCCGGCGATACTCAAGGTCCACCACGAGGGCACGACCCATTTATTCCACAATCACAAAGCAGCATGGGATTGGCTCGAAACACAGATCCTCAATGGGCCCATGGCCCGACGCTCGCCCTCCGGACCGCCTGCGCGCAAACCCGGGCCCGGGCAGCGCTCGCCACCCTTCACCCAGATAGACCCGGAAACCGCATCGCCACAGCGTCCCACCCAAAATATCACAGAGAACGGATGAGGTCTGGGCACCACAGAACCGAACCTGCCACGTGACAACACGGAAACTACATCATTGCGGCCGCCACCGTTCAGGTACCGCAGTCTCCACAAGGGCTACCACCCTAGGTCTGGTCATCCCGACGCAGTTTAAGTTCACCAAGTTATAAGTTCAATGTTTGGGCGACAGGTGCTCCCAGTTGGGGGGGCGAGTACAGGGTGGGGGGAGTTTTGGGGAACCGAGGAAACGGAATCACGAGAAAAGAAAGATGGAAACTGACGAGAGCAGACAAGGCAAACAAATACTGTTTTGGGCCAAGACCAGAGACAAGTATCTGCCAGCCTTCAGGCGCTCCAATGCGAAGCAGCCCCCGGATGTCCCCCCCGAGAGGAAAACGACATACGTCCCCGGGGGGAAAAATGCAACTGCCACTAATCCTCCCTGCTACCCCACCAAATAGACTCACGCAGACAGGATGAACTCCAACAAGGTGACAATACTGTCCTGGAACGTCAATGGCCTCGGCTCTAGCATAAAGCGGAGACTGGTGCTCCAGTACCTAAACCGACACTCGCCGGACATTGCCCTCTTAAATGAAACGCACTTGATAGGCACAAACACCAACTTTTTCAAAAGGTCCAACTACTCGAATATCTACCATGCCGGATTCACGAAAGGAGCCAGGGGCACAATGATTATCGTTCACAAGAGTGTCCCTCTCCAGGTTAGCAAGATCGGGGCGGACCCCCGGGGCCGCTATGTACTGATGCTAGCGGACATCTGGGGCGAGAAATGGGGCCTGGCAGCAATCTATGCCCCCCCCACGCTGACGAAAGAACTGCTCGCCGAGCTTCAGAGCTTGCTCCTGGAGGAGGAGGCTGATGTGAGGGTGCTCGGAGGGGACTTTAACGAAGTAATGGACATCACAGTCGACAGAACCTATAGGCGAGCTGGAACATGCCCCACCTCCACGCCGCTCGCCACGTTCGCCGAGGCCTCAGGAATGGTGGACGCATGGCGCACACTTCATGGAGACGAGGCAGGGTTCTCCTTCCATTCAGGTGTCCACAAATCATTCTCCAGGATCGACTACGCCTTCGTCCCCCGCAACATGACCCACAGGCTTCTCAACGCTGCATTCCTCGCGAGAGGAATTTCGGACCACTCCTGCTTCTTTTAACTCTCAAAAACTCCTCCTATCGCCCGGATCGTAATTGGCGCCTAAATGCATACCATCTCCGTCTTCCTGAAATTGCGGAGGAGCTAGAAAATAGGACAACGGAATATTTCGAAATTAATGAGGGCTCGGTGGACTGCCCGATTTCGATCTGGGAGGCATACAAAACAGTCCTACGAGGGGAGGTTATTTCCACAGTTTCCGCATACCAACAACGCCAAGTCCAGAAGATCAGGGAAGCAGAAACACGGGTCCTGGAGTGTGAGCGACAAATCCTTACACCAAACACCCAAGAAGCAAAGGAAGCGATGCTCACGGCGCAAGACGCCCTCAGTAACCTGTCCCTAGACAACGCACGAACTGCCCACCAATTAGTCCGGAGCCAAATATATGAAAGGGGCGACAAAGCTAACAAGACTGTGGCCTGGTTGGAGAGACGCGTGCAAAGCAGGGGGGCACGTAAGGGCAATCAGATCTCTGGATGGGACATTGTTGACAGAAGACTCGGATATCGTTGAGGCATTCGCCACCTATTACAAAAATCTTTATACCCCACCCATTGGGAATCCATCAGTTGAACCCTCTCGATACCTCAACCACATTGAGATTCTGATACTCCCGCAACACCAATCTGATCTCCTGAATGCTGACATCACTGACACTGAGGTACAAGGTGCACTGGCACAACTCCAACCCGGGAAAACTCCGGGCCCCAATGGGTTCCCAACTGAAACGTGGAAGTGCCTCGGGGGCATGCTACCTGCCCACATGCACCGCATGTTTCTACGCAGCAAGGAACTAGGAGCACTTCCCCCAGACCTCAGGAAGGCATGCATAGTTGTCATACATAAGCCTGGGAAACCCCCGGAGGAATGCACCTCCTATCGTCCGATATCCTTGATCAATGGCGAAGCGAATGTTCTCGCCAAAACACTCGCTAACAGACTGCTGCAAGTGATGGAGACCCTCGTCCACCCAGACCAATGTGGTTTTATGCCCAATAAATCAACTCGGATGAACTTACGCAGAGTCCAATTGGCGCTGTCCAGGGCAAAGGAAATGCCAGCCCCACTCGCCCTCCTGGCGGTGGACTTCGAAAAAGCCTTTGACTCTGTGGGGTGGGATGCTTTGTGGGAGATCATGGCTAGGATGAACCTGGGGCAGACATTTATATCCTGGGTAAAACCTTTATATGCATCCCCGGAGGCAACGGTGAGGGTGAACGGCAGGTCCTCCAAACCATTCCCCCTGGGTCGGGGCACGAGACAGGGATGCCCGCTGTCTCCACTCCTCTTCCTCCTTGCCATCGAGCCGCTAGCGATTGAGCTTAGAGCTAACACCAAATGGACTGGTTTCGTCTGGCAGGGAGGGGGAGAAGACCGCCTTTCGCTCTATGCGGATGACCTGCTCTTATATCTCAGTAACCCGAGTATCTTGTGCCCGGTGGTCTCCCTCATACTCAGGGAATATCAGTACTTTGCAGGCCTGAAGGTTAATGATGCCAAAACCATCTTCTTCCCGATTCAGGGTGGCGAGTCGGCGATCCCGGAGACCTGCCCATATCACGTCTCTATCAGGGAACTCATACCTGGGTATACGGCTCGACCTGCCGCTTGATGGGTTCCCCCGGCTTAATATACAACCAGTCATAGAGCGGTTCAACAGAGACACCCGCCATTGGCAATCTCTTCCCCTATCGCTAATGGGCCGGGCCGCATTATTCAAAATGATGACCCTCCCCAGACTATTGTATGTCCTCCAAAATGCCCCATTCCCCATCCCCCGAGAAACATTTGCACTCATTGACAAGAACCTGCGCACACTGCTATGGGGCGGGAAACAATCTAGGATTGCCCTTGATACGCTCCAGATATCGGTGTGGGAGGAAGGCATCGGTTTACCCTGCATACGCACCAATTACCTGGCCACACAGATAGGGGCTGTGAATGACAATCCACGTGGATCCCACACTCCCACATACCCGTATAGAGCTGGAGACTATGTCCCCGCTAACACCGCTCCAAATCCTCTACGCCACCCACGATCAACTCTCGGTGCTGCCCAAAATGTCCCACCACATCCGGCGCGCATGGCGGGCCGCACACAAACTAATCGGCTGGGAAGAACAGCCAACACTGTCGCAACCCATATGGCACAATGCGCTCCTCGCGGAACTAGTGAAAATGGGCTCCTTCGGTCACTGGCTGGCAAAAGGAATACACACATTAGCACACGTGATACAAGAGGGTCGCCACCTGAGCTTTGAGACCATGTGCGAACAATTCGACCTGGCACCCATGGACCGGTTTCGGCATGTGCAACTGTCCCACGCCATCCGCACCCAATTCCCCGACACTACGGTCGTACCTCCCTACTCTCCCATCGAGACCAATATCCTTCCACAGCACATCTCCTCTAGGGTCACTTCCACTCTCTATCAGGCCCTTAACTCATTCGGGGCTACACAACTCGACGGGCTAAAGGCAAAGTGGGAAAGGGATCTGGGCCCCCTGGAATCTGAAGATTGGGTGGAGGCATTAATGTCCCCCAGAGAATAGAATCCAAGCTCAGACTAATACAGTTGAGGATTCTCCATCGTTCATACCACTCACGCACTGCAATGGCCAGATGGGGTGGAATAGAAGACGGGACATGTGTCCGATGCAAAACTGAACCTGCCACCTTCTACCATATGATATGGGACTGTCAGGCGATACAGGCCTTCTGGGTGGGCTGTGTCAACACAATCTCAGCCGCTCTGGCGACACCAATCCCTAGGGACCCCAAGATGATACTCTTGGGCATTGGGGGTGAAGTAGACCAGTCCAAATATGAGAAAATGTTTTTGGCAATCGCATTGGGGGCAGGCAAAAGACTTATTGCGGCCAATTGGGGATCTGCCGAACCACTGAGCCTGAACCGTTGGAGTAATGAGTTGGACAGGTGCGCAACCTTAGAGCGCCGGATCTATAATGCAAGGGGCTGTCCCCACAAATTCGAAAAAATATGGGGTAAATGGCTAGACGCTCAATGAGCCCCGCGGGTCGGGGAACACCGGTAACGCTGCTAGCATTGTTTGCCTGCCTTGTCCTATTGATGTCTTACGGTCCTCGGCCCTACGGGCCCTGTTGCTATGGATAATTGCCTTCAACGTGTATACCGCTGATTCATATCTTTTTCATGTACGTTTTTCTATGTTATGTTGTTAAAATTCAATAAACAGTTATAAAAAAAAAAAAATGGTCCTACTGGGCATCAGGGGAGAAACTGACCACACCAGATATGAAAGGACATTTATTGCAGTGGCACTCCCAGGCTCTCTGTGATGTCCTTGCCTCTCACTTTATCTCAAAAACCCAGGACATCCTGTCCACCCTTACTTTGCCTTCCCTTCCCCGCCCTTCTCAGTCTATGCCTGCTGACCCTCCCTCAGCCACCCCCTAATCCCCTTCTCGTCCTTTCCTCATTTTCCCCCCCCGATGAGGTTGCTAGACAAGTCCGATCTATGAAAACCTCATCACAACAGATTCATCCCTGTTCCTCTAAAACCATCAAGGACCACATTGACACCCTCGCTCCAGCCCTTGCTGACTTTTGCAAACACTCTTTTGCCTCTGGATCATTCCCTTCCCCTCTGAAGAACTCCCTTGTGCATCCTCTTCTCAAGAAACCTACAGCTGATCCTACCTGTCCGGCTAACTATCGCCCAATTTCCATTACTCCCTTCCTGGGCAAACTCCTGGAAAAACTGTCCATCTCTCAGCTCAACCTTCATTCTGACACTGTGGGCTGTCTCCATGACCTGGCTTCAGAGCTGCCAGAAGCCAGGAAACTGCTCTCCTGAACATCCATGAGGATCTGCTCTCCAACCTTGATGCTAACATTCCCTCTGTCTTCATTCTACTTGATCTCTCATCTGCCTTTGATACGGTCAACTATACCATCCTGCTCAACCATCTCCGTGATAACCTTGGTATCACTGATCAGGCTCTGGCCTGGCTGACCGCTTTCCTCTCTGACCGAACCTCCCAGGTCAAACTTGGGTCCTTCCTATCATCTATCTCCCTCTCTACGAGTGGTGTTTCCCAGGGATATAACCTCTCACCCTGGCTTTTCAACCTATATTTGGCAACTCTCACCCACTGCATTGCCATTTTCTGTTCAAATTTCCAGTGCTACGCTGATGATACTCAACTCATCTTCAGGCTACCTCGGCAACCTCCTCTCCTTCTCTCATCTCCGATTGCCTTACTGCCATTCAAGATTGGTGTTCCGCCAACGATCTCTGTCTGAACGCCAGCACGACTGAAATCCTCCTCATTGGGACACCTTCTCCATCATTTCCCCTCACTCTCTGGCCGGCCTCCCTTGGCCCTCCTCCTACCCCCACCTGCGAGGGTAAGAACCTCGGGGTCATCTTTGATTCTACACTTTCCTTCTCTGCCCACATCTCTGAGGTCTCTAAAAAGTCAAATTTCCTACTGCACCTCCTCAGAGGTACTGTACCTTTCCTCTCTTTCCCCCAGAAGCTCACTGTCTCCCAAGCTCTGGTTCTCACTAGGTTGGATTATTCTAACAGCCCCTGCCTAATTCTACCTGCCTCTTCTCTCCGCCCTCTGCAACTAATCCAGAACAGGACTGCAAGACTTGCCCTTGGCCTCAAGCCCTGGGATCGTATCTCTCCAGCTCTGAAATCTCTCCATTGGCTCCCAGTGGATACAAGGATTACATTTAAAACCCTCTGCATTGTCCACAAGGCTTTATGGAGCATGGGTCCAAATTATCTTCTGCTATCCCTCCCTAAATACCTCCCCTCTCGAGCTCTTCGCTCCTCCTCCTCCAACTCCCTCAGGGTCAGCCGTTTTTCAAAGCAACGAGCTGGGGTAGATTCCCGTCTTCGGCTGGGGCCTCCCTCTGGAACAGCCTCCCTGCCACTCTTAAACTTGAGGAAAACCACCATTGCAGGTTCCGGAAGCACCTCAAGAGCTTCCTCTTTGCTTCTGTCTTTGCCCCCCCCCTCCTCCCCTGCTGATCTGCTCTCTTGGCACCTTGCATCGGGACACCCTCTGTCTCTGGTCCCAGGTTCCTGCTCACCCTGCCACCCTACCGCACTGCCTCCGGGCCCCCCTTGCACTGGGTTTATATCTGTACCCATACAGCCCCTCCCCCTTTTTTTTCCCTCCTGCACTTATCAGACCCACCTGATCTGCTACCTCAAACCTAGCACTTGACACTTGGCTGCACTTCCACTTTGTGCTGATTTTATTATTTATTTTTATTATTATTTATCCTGTTTCTCCTTTGCTCTGCACTTTCCACCTTCTCCCTCCCCCTTTCCCATGCACTTGCACATTCTCAATGTCACTGGGCCTAGTAAGATCGCCGTTTCGTTCTCCCCTGTTCCCCTCCCTTGCCTTGTCGCGCTCTGAAACACCTGTGTATGAGCGCGATATAAATAAAATATCATATCACTGGTTCTTGGGAAGCGGCTGATGGCCTCCACCTAGGGTTCCTCTGAGGGACAGAGCCTTCATAGATGGGCAAACAAAATGGACCGATGTGCCACCCTTGAGAAACGCATATACTCCGCCAGGGGATGCCCAAGGAAACAACTTAAGGTTTGGGGGAAGTGGATGGATGACTCATAGCTACTATCAGGCACTGAACCATCGGGCAGAAACCATAAGACTAACAGCGGCGCGTACCCAACCTCCCCCACCGGAGCACGATGTGGACCCCTGGCGGGGGCGGTCTACCCCACCCACGCTCCGAGAGCCTCTGAAGTACCTCATATGATGTTTAAGTAAATGCGACCTTACACTGTTTGATCAGTACT
This sequence comes from Ambystoma mexicanum, assembly GCF_040938575.1. Taxonomy (NCBI): domain Eukaryota; kingdom Metazoa; phylum Chordata; class Amphibia; order Caudata; family Ambystomatidae; genus Ambystoma; species Ambystoma mexicanum. The sequence continues at coordinate 1,197,200,206 of NC_090922.1, forward strand.
GGACACAATGACCATGCTTTGTTTTGTGTTTTCTTTGTTTGTTAAAACTCTAATAAAAAGATGTTATAAAAAAAAAGAAAATGGTGGAGCTGATGGTAAGAACTGAGATATGGCGCACCTCCCTGCCCCGCAAGCGTCCCTAGCAATGTCCCCTTTTGAATTGTTGTATGGGTGAGACCTCAGGGACATGTTAGACATGTTATGGCAAACCTGGGAGGAAAGGGAAGAAGCCATCCTACCCTTGTACCAAACCGCAAAGCGGATTAAATAACATATGCATTTGTTGTGGAACATAGTCCATCCCATCTGACTAAAGCCCAAGAACTTCAAAAGATCTTTTTCCAGTGGACAAAAAGTCCTACTGCTACTCCCAACATCTGAGCACAAGATGATATCAAAATGACACAGGCCCTATGAGGTCATAGTGCAGACTGATCCCTGAAATTACAGCATTGCTCAACCTGATAGGATACTTAAAACACAAAGTTACCATGTTCATCTTTTAAAAGAATGAAACTAACATCCGGTGGCGTCTTCTTCCGTGGTATTGGCTAGTCTCCTAGCAGAAGGGACATTTACATTTTTTATAATGTGCAACACGCCCGGAGTCAGGTACAGCAGAAAAGAAGGGGTCGGACCAGGAATAAAACAAGGACATGAGAAGGTGAATCATTAGAGTTAAACAGCTGTGTTTAGATATTTCTTAAAGCATGCAAGGTCTGGGATGTTACCAAGATGAGGAGGAAGGGAGTTCCACAAAACTGGAGCACAAACCTGAAGTGCCACCGAAATGTTTCAGTTTATATCTGGGTACAAAGAGTTTGTTAGCTCCATTGGAGCGTAGAGACCGCTGTACGGGAGCCTTGGACAACCAGTTAATAAGGTACTGTTGGGCTCTGTCGGTCATGCATTTATAAGTGAAGGTAAGTATTTTGTGGGTAATGCAATGACATACTGGAAGCCACTGTAATGGTTTTTGTGAATCAGAGACATGATCACGTGTGCCTAGGTTACAAACCGCTCTTGTTGCACCATTCCGTGCTGTTTGAAGGTTTTATACCTTTTGTTTGGATGTCCCTGCCAAAAGACTTACAGTAATCCAACTGTGAATTTACAAGTGCAGTGGCCAAGGAAGAAAAGTGTTGTGACGATAAATATGGTTTAATTTGTCGCAGTAATTTATTAACATATGCACAAATTGATTTAACATGCCTAACATGTTGTTTCATAGATAATCCAGTATCAACAATAACTCCTAGGGCCTCATTACGAGTACGGAGGTAGCCATGGTGCTATTAGCGCCATGGCTGCCTCCATACCGGGTTCCTGCAATGAGCAATTACCGGGTCATTCCGACATTGGAGGACCCGGTAATGCCTCCTTGCAGGAACCATTCCCCATTCCCTTTGAGCCCCCATAGGGTTCAATGGGAATGGGGAGGGAGGTAATAACGGGCACATTACGAATGGCCCGTTATTAGCTCCCTCTTCCCATCGCAGGACCTGGAAAGGACGTCTGGTTTCACCAGACGTCTGTTCCAGGTCCCGCAAAGGGAACCTCGTAATAGGCGCTCCCGTAATGAAGGGTGCCGGACCCATACCTGCACCCTTCATTACGGGAGCACCACCCTTGTAATGAGGTCCCTAGAGTTTTAACAATAGAGAAAACTGGTATGACAATTAGAGATGGAGAAGTGGCTATATCTAGGGTCTAGCTTCTTTATTCGTTGGCGAGAGCCAACATTCGTCTCTATTTTTTTTCCTTGCTCAGTGCTCGGGGATTAACCAACATCCACTCTTGAATTATATTATAGATGTTGCTGATAAGGGCTGAATCAGCATCAAAGTCTCCCGAAAGCTCGAAGACCAGCAGGTTGTCATTGGCGTAATTAGTGTAAACAACACCAACACTGTCCAGATGGTCAAAGATGGTGCGCATGTATATATTAAATAGTTTTGAGGAGGATGAGAGCTGTTAGTTCTGCTTCCCCTGCATGCTACGAGCTGCTGACAATTGCAGTTTGTTGTCCTGCTTTACTGCAGAAAGGTGGGGCTATCTGTGCATAAACCCAGCTGATCCGCGGAGCGGCGTGGAGTCAGCTGAGTCTTGAGGAGTCTTTGGGAGGCAACCACAACTACTGCACTGTCCTTGAACCACGTGAATACCCCAATCCGTAACAGAAAGACGTGTGTAGGTGAAACCAAATAAACAGCCTCTACAAACTGCCGGAAGAAGTTTGAGGCAGTGATAGAATGGTAGCCTCAACGGGACCACAAACGAGACATCGGATAAAGAAATTCCTTATGCGGAAGTCTCTACACTGCCCGATTCCCCCTCCCTGCTGAAGCCACCCCTTTCTCCATGTAAACTGACTCAATCGACAAAATTGAAAAAGGAGCAACACGCTGCCTTGCAGGTGAGTGAACAAGCGCAGCGTGTAAGTGGGACTTTTAGAGATGATGCAAGTAATCAAGAGGAGGATGGATGGGATGTAATAACACAGGTGGGATAAATAAGTTGTAGACAATTACTCAACCACGGGTCTGATGCCGACCAACAGCGGGCTATGGCCAGCCTGCTACACAGCCTGAACAGAAAAATACCTCAGAGATCTCAAGTTCAACCAACGCGAGCAGAAACAAATAGGGAGACGGATTCTATACACAAAAACATCCACGGGAGAAATAAAGATTCCCCATGCATATTGTGAGTGTTAAAGGAAATCACAACAAATGAGGTAAAAATGGAGGTCTACAAACATGCCCTTACAACAATTTGGCCCAATGATGAACTGAAGATGGCTGAGAAGGAACTGTGACATCGATCAACAGAGAATAACAGGACACCATCAATGATACAAAAAAATAGAGCTATCCAGGTGAAGCGACTGGTATCAAAGCATCGAAAATGTGATCAAGGGAACAGGACCACCATCAACACACCGACAACGCCAATGATAGAAATTCAGCGCCTGGCGCGCTTATCATTGGGTAATACAGAAATAGAATCGCTAATGAATAATAATGAAAAGAGAAATCCATCGCCAATAAAACAAAGTTGAGAGAATATGACAAGACTTCTACACCAATACATGGCATAGCAAACTAACAAGACGACCAATTCCTAGCAGACAAGCAGAATTCCAGACCACTGGACCTATTAAAGCTTGAAAAGATAATGCAGCTGCATGGAATTTGCAGAGTACAGCGGGAACGGTACAGCCTGACGCAACATATAATAAATGCCAATGCGAACCACTGAGAGATGACCAACAAGAAGTAATATCAACTAAAATGGTATAACTACAAAACATGCTGATGTCAAGTTTGAGCCACGCATTAAACCGGTTTCTCAAACTCTATGAAACAATCAGTGACACAATGATAGATCAGGCAACGTTAATGGCTCTAATCCATACCAAGCAAATATTTATAGAAACATTTGCAAACAAAATCCAAAATAGATTAGACATTGAAGCAGAGGCAACGGCCCAATGGCAGACCAGACTGTTCAATATTGCAAGGAATGATCGATCAGATAAAGCATTAATGACAACAGCTCTGATTGACATGATCTCTACTAAAAATCAGCAAAACATCTGAAATCAAGATAATATCTTGGATCAAGGGCCACTAAATCAGCGAGATAACAACCAAATGAAATAGTGCCAAACCCCCACAGTACAAATAACGAAGATAGACTCAGATAACCAGGTCACACATACAATAGACGGCATAAAACTCATATCCTGCCCCAAGAATTTGACATTGAAAAGTACAGGAAAAAAGATACCGGACCCTCAACGAAACCATCTAGCTGTGCAAAAAACTAAGTGCAGCCTTGACCCAAAGATATAGCGACCTGGCTCAGAAAAACTCAACCACCAACTCTGGGTGCAGAGTCCTTTCCGATATTCAACCGTACTAAGAAAGACTGTAACTTAATACATATGAAGAGCGAAAAAAACAGGAAAATAATGTGAAAAAACTACGAAGAAAGCAAAACCAATGAAGAGAGGCTACAGAGCTTTCCATAGCAACCTATCAACACCAGTGATGGCCATGACACAACAATAACAAAAGAAAGGAAAAGAAGACACACAAATAAAAGATTCCTTAACAAAAAAGGAACCAGACATACCACATAAAGATCGATCAAAAAGACAGACGGAGGAAAGAGAACATGAGTTCCTGATGTATCTTTCAATATATACATAGAAGATGAACAACAAACCATAATAGAAGAAAAGTTTCATTACTGAAAAAGAACCATCACTCTATATTCTTGACGAATACGAAAAAAGGTCATACTACCCACAATGACTTTGTGGATCCCTCCTGCAAGGATATTTCAGACGTAACATTAGATATGTCACATGCAGAAAGTGAGACAACGCAGAATGACAATAATTTGCACTACCATAATAAACAAAGATACGGAAATCTAAAGAATGAGCACTCTAGAATTCAAAATAAATCTGAAGCAGGACAAACACCTGTACACCATCCAGAAAAGAAAAAAAAGATTAATGTTACCAACTTTTATTGATCCATTACGCAATGAATCAGCAAACACACTAAAGATGGAGAGATTGGAAGAAATTAATGATGGCCTAACCTTAAATAGAACCAACGCTCATCAACTACTACATGCGATACCTCAATTGCAATATATTACATCAGAGAATATTAAACTGGTTGAATTAATGCAAGAGAAAATAACGGACAGAGTAATGATACAGTTCAAATCACGACTCTTACATAGAGTGATAGAAAACTCGAGCCAATTCTGCGACCTAGGCTTCTGTTGTACATCAAATCAGGACATGAGCAGATCATTGTCATCAACACATGAAGTGTCGCAACAGGTACACAGAAATGTAAATCTGGGAAGAAAACCACAATATCAGAATTCCTCTCTAACAGAGACAGTGATTTCTAACCAAGGACACAGACGAGTAAGAACGGGAACCAGATCGCCAAAAATGTGGGGAGGAACGGGGATGTCCAAACGACTGATACAGGAAGCAACAGAGGTACGAAATATTGACATAAGAAATTGCACCCATAACAACTACAAACAAACAAGAATTTGACCCTCAACCTCTGTTCATGGAATACTAGAGGCTCGGCACACTTATTTAGAAATGAAAACAATGTTCTATCAGAAAGTATATCTCCAGGAGACATGGATAACCAACCAACCAATATGCGACGGATATTTGACATGCATGAACCCGGCAATAATTAGATCTAAAGGACGGCCTTCTGCTGGGCTACTAACCTTTATAAAAACAGAGGCAAACCTAGAAATTCTAGAGACAAATAATCCTAATTCCTGCATCCAATTTACCATCCTGGAACACAAACAGCAAAAGAAAAACGAGGAAATGAAAATACAAAACAGAAAGAGGATTGGGTATCATGAATCTATATTGGAACATGGTAGCCATTAATGATGATATGATATATTAATTGACCCAGTGCTAACAACTATCGATGCTGCGCAGCTGAAATACAAACAGCTAGAAATTATTTTGTGTGGCGATTTGAACATACACTTGTTCTAACCCACTGGAATGAAAAAATCCCAATGAAAATCCCAATTAGAAAATTAACGACAGCACAAATCTTGATGAGAGTTGAGCAGAAGAAATATGAATGAATAAATGGAAGGCTAACAGAGGACATACCACCTAAGCCAACCTGGTCAAGAGGTACATCGGCCGCATATTTAGATTATATCAATGCATCTGCTGCTTTATCGGATAAAATTTCAAAAATAACAAATATTTCCTCTACACGGTGACCACCATAAAATCACAACAACATGGATGACCAATCAAGACCATGTGATCAAACAACTACTACCGCGTCTTCAGCTTAATACTCGAGCTAACAGACTACACATCACTGATGTCCAAATTGATGGTCTAAAAGAAACATTCTCTAACACAAGAAAGAATGAGATAGAGAAACTTGATTATGAATGGTTGCCGATACCATTCAAATCTAATAATGGGTGCAGAAGAAATGACAGAACGAAATACCCTCATGTCTACAACAATCAAATTGCCAAGAAAAAAAGCCAACTACGAATTAATTTAAAAGGTGCATCTAAGTTGTGACGAGAAGAGGGTATAAAATGTTCCAAAGTACTAAAACAACAATATAAGAACTGGATTAAAAACAAAGGCGATTATAGCCCAGAATAATGCAGAATGTATGCTACAAGCAATGAAAAACAAAAACTCTACAGACTCATAGAACTTGATTAATGAAAACCATCACCAACAAGAGTGCCTGATCCTAGATGTTCCTGAAACAGAATGGGTACCCTACTTCTCTGTCCTTTACATGAAAAGAAATCAAACGGGTAAAGAATCGACATCAGAAAACAAAGACAAATGGGATATTAGCTGGGACTATGAAGAAATAGTGAGACATATTAGTTAACTCAATACCTCCCGGGCCCCCGGGCCAGATGGACTAAGTAACGCCATTATCAAACGGAAACCAGAAGTGTGGGCAGATTTATGTATACAGATATTTACCATCATCTCGGAACACAACCACCTCCCGATGACTTGGAAAGCACCAACACTGATACCCTTGTTTAAACACAGCGATAAGAAACTACCTTGTAACTATCACCCAATAGCTCTACTGGATCCCTTGGGAAAGGTATTTGCTTCGCTACTTCTAAGAAGATTAAAAGAATGGGCAATATTCATTTGAAGACAGGACACACACCAAACAGGCTTCATTAAGAATGTAGGCACAAACATCAACCTAATACTCCTAAAACTCTTAAAATTGGAAGCCATAAGGACATAAAACGCCTACCGATGGAGCGTTTATAGACCTACAATTAGCTTTCGAAGCTATAAATCTAACAAAGCTGTGGGAAAAATGTACTCTCTGGAAATGCCCCAGGGACATCTTAGAGATGATAAAGGCGTTCTATTCAGATAGAACGATCAGAGTAAGATTGTCCCAAGATGGTGTATTGTCATCTGAGATACAAACTTGGAATGGCCTTAAAGAAGGCTGCCCCCTTCCAGCAACGCTTTTCAATTTATATATATCAGATTTAGCTGACAACCAAAATGCTATACTTGGAAATCCCCCAAAATTGAATGCTATTTGTTAGGAAAGATTTCATAATTGTATGTAATTTTCCCTCCATGTGTACACCCCCAAACTTTTTTTCTGCTGTTTAGATACCATTGACTGACTTTGCCAGAGAAGCAGTCTTCAGCTGCACTCCTCTGGGCTTTCGCTCACTTTTTATGGGGAAACTGACATGCCCTTAAGACAGTCAGTACTGGGAGACTTTGTCCCCCTTAGTCCTTTTCCTGCGTTGCAACTTTTGTACAACATGTAACAAGTGTGCAATGTATCTTACCATACAGTACACTTGGGCCTATAGTCATTTCCCAAGGCCCTAGAAACTCTTGCTGGACTTTTTATGAACTGTGCCGATGTGTCATGGACAGGACTGGTGGCAGTTATCTTTTGCGCATTATTTTTAACCCTTTTCTGCCATGTTAACCACGTTTTGGCACGAATAGGTGGCCTGGCTCCAAAATGGCCATGCCACGAGGTTCTTTGCTTCTGCGTGTCTTGTGTGTGTGCCTCCAGGATGTGGGCTGGAACGTCTGAGTCCAATACACATCCTGGGTGCCAGAGAGTCTGGAGTGCCATGAATGACTAGGTCCACCGTGGTCTTTGATTGATCCACGTACGGAGTGTGCGTTTGTGAGCAGATCTCCCATTAGGTCCTCTTTGTTTTGGCGCAAAGGGAACTTTGGATAAGAGGAGGCCAAAACCACCCATACCATGTCGATCTCCTGAGTTCTCACTGAACAAAGGATAGGATCCAAGTATCCTGCAACTAGGATGCAGAGTCGAGGAACCGCTGGTGACCCGCTGGAAGGATTGGCACCCTGAGCCCGCTGTCGTCCCGAGGGACCCCTCTGCATCTGGTCGTCCTAGAAGGTCTGCAAAGACGCTTCAACCCATTGGAATAGTGTGACCAACTATTCTCGGCACCTTCAACAAACCCTACAAGTAAGCTTTCTCGGAAGTGTCCCTGGGCCAACCATTGGGCTGATCAGCTTACCCAGTTGTTTTGCTCTGTCACTGCCGCCGTTTCGAGGAGGCCCTCGAAACTTGGTATACTGCTAGCTCTTTTTCCCCCGGCACCCTCACACCGAAAATTTCGTACACTTAGCATTCCCAGGTCTGAAGTGAGACGAGTGTGCCAGGACCGGATTGAACGCGGTTACCGTGTTGCCCTGCCGCAGCAACGTCTTTTGCTAGTACACTGCATTTGTGACCCTCTTGCCTCTGAAGCCCGCTGCAGTGAAACTGGGTCGATTCATCCACACGGAGTGGAGAAATTGCCACTGTCCCGTTTGGGAATCATCGCTGTATCTCAGGAACTGAAAGCCGCAGAGATGTCCTTTTTGTTGTGTTCGAACCTGCAACCTGAGTGGACTGAACATGCAAAGTTTGAGTCTCCTTGCATCAGAGATCGGTGAGTACTCCTTACCCTAACCGGTGGCCACTAGCACAAGGGCCCATTTTTATGCACGAGTGGCTCCTCTCCTTTACACTGCTAGTGCGAACTAGTGACACCAACCCGCTCTCTGGAACTGCCTCTGCCTTCAAGTGGAGGTCCTCCCTGAATAGTGGGAACTTGTTCTCCATCGCCTCATCCACCTTCCCGAGCTGCTACAGACCCCTGAAGAGACCCTATTTTGCCCATTGGAACAACCGCGTGCGCTTGCATTGCATATACTATTGAGCACAAGGCTCCTCTCTTCTTAGTGCTTGGACTGCCTCTTAGGTGTATTGTCGATGTCGAAAGGGGCCTAAAGACCATCTGCACTGCCTGTTTCCTTCCCCTCTAGGTTGTCGACATATTTCGTGCATTTAACCCTTTAGAGCCCAATGGTCTTGTATATACATTGTATTGATAGTGGTGTGTTGGTTTACTTAGTGTTACTGTCATTCTTTTGCTATGGTCTATGTTACAAAGGCCTTGTAATAAATGTGTGTATATTTTTGATATAACATCTGTTTGGAGTAATTTTTAAGTGTCCTTGCTTTGTGTGCTCATTGAGGTCCTTCAGTCACCCTCACCCCTCCTGACACTTAGTCTTGACCGCCTGCCATAGCTACCCTGATTGGTCTGGCTTGCCCAGAGGTTACCCTGTTCAAAGAAACTAGGCTGGCCTTCTGAACCTCTGCCCCACCAGGTCAGAGCTCAGAAATCCATCTTAACACTATTCCATTACCACATATCATGTATGCTGATGATCTAGTTATACTAGGTAAAACCCAAGTGGGGCTACAAAAACAACTTGAAATTCTGGAAACGTATGTGAACGTGAATGATCTGACATTCAATATAAAGTAAATCCCAAGTAATGGCCCTGGCATACCACACAAGCCTAAAGAATAATCCATTGACAGTTTTCCTAAAAGGGGAAAAAAATAGAATTGGTAAAATCAACCAAATACCTTGGTATATGGTTAAACCAATCAGAGTCAGAAAAAGACTGGTCTGAACACTTAAAAACCGAATCTCACTCGCTTGGCCGTCAAGGGATGCTACTCCACAAGAAGTACGGTAAATTTTCGATGAAACCCATAATCTCATTCTACAGACATAAGGTGGTTGCTATCATAACATACGTAGCGACGCGATGCTTAACCTGCCCCGTACAACATGGCATTAGGTAGAAGGGATCTTCTGGTGAAAGGTACTATTATTGCCACCTGCCTATCCGATTCCACGGATTTTATTTAAATTGGCTATTCAATCAATAGAGTCCATTACAAATTGGAAATATCTTGCTCTATTTAAAAGACCATAGCCGATGAACATATCCCAGCAATCGACATACTACGAACTAAACATAAAGCCTCAAACTAAAAAAGTGTTAAATGTGTGGAAAGAGAAATGTACCCAAATATTGAGTAATGCGGATTCAACCTTTCAGATGCTCATAAATCGACCTCAGGAGGTGAAAAAATGAATCCAATATAATGATTGGATCCAAACCGTACTAATGAAATCACAGTATCATCTAGCTATAAACTGCAATATAGAAACCAGAGCGCTGAACCAACTACCACAATATCTGACCATCTTCCCAGCACGAGAAATGAGAGACACATTCATGCGGTCACGACTTAATATATTACCTACACAGGAGGTTCTTGTGAATTCACAACAGCTTCCGGATACAATGATATACTGTTGATTCTGTCAGCAATTGGACCAAATAGAGTCAATACATCACATCATTATGGAATGTGCAGCTCTTAAAGACAAAAGAAAATTATTTGTGGAAATGCTACCACAAGTGATGCTTCAGTATAACTCAAAGAACGATGGACACAGATAATATTAGGAACTAACAAGGCGCACATCTTTAGGATCATCCAATTTTGGAATAGTGTAATGAATTCAAAATAAGAAAAGATGTTTACCTGAGAAGAACATCTGAATGATAATCTTTGAGACCATTCTATGTGAATAGAGAATCTCTGACTTATTCTTCCCTCCCTTATAGACAAACTAACTAGGAAATGTATATATTTGTTGAATTTTAACTGGAAATGTATAAAACAAGATTAATGAAAAAGTTTTTAATTAAACTATATGATTTAAAAAATTATATATATATAGTATCGGCGACAAGCAGACGCCCTGCAGGACGCTGCATGCCAGTGGCTCATGTTTGGCCTTGAAACTCCCCATGGTGACTCTGGCTCTTCTGGGGGCCAAGAAAGAGGCGAACCAAGCAATACTGGAATCAGAGCAGTGAGCAAGATTACCCAGTCTTTCTGACAATAGACAGTGGTTGACCAAGTCAAACGCAGCGGAAAGGTCTCATAAGATGAGAAGTGAGACTCTGCCGCTGTTGACAATTTGGGCCAGGTTGGCAAGCAGGTCCAACATAGCTGTTTTAGTGCAATGCATGGTGCGAAATCCGGACTGGCGAATACAAAGCAGATTGTTTTTTCAATGTGTTATTGAAGCTGTAGATAAACAACTTTATCAAGTAGTCTTTTTAAAAACGTGACATTGATAACAGGTCTAGAATTACCAACGGCCTCTGAGCCCAGAGTACTTTTTTTTTAAGACGGGGGTGATCCAATCCGTGGGTATTCAGGGACACAGGAGTTATTAAAGGAAGAGTTGACAATACCAGTTATCAATGGAGAAAGACAGGAAATAGAGTCCCTTATGATTACTGCAGGGCATTTATCACCAGTGCAAACTGTGGGTTTAAGCCCATTTACAATTTCAATAAGAGACTTTTTATTGATACTACTCTGTAAATTCTGGAATATGATTAGCTGTTTTGGTCGTAAAGGCCTCCAGATCGAGTGTGTGAATAATACTATCAGCTATGGATAATCTATGATTATTAATAATCAGTTGGTGGTTCTTAATCTAAGCTGAAAAGCCACCAGGTGTCGCTAAGATGTGCTGCATTCACAATACTTTTGCTGCCATCTTATTCACGCAGGATAGAAAAAAGTTATTTCTGATCTCATATCGCGTGAATGATCCTGTGTTCATAACATGCTTTTTTTGCTATTAAAATGGCTTTTTGTACTCTGCGGAAGCAAAGCAATGGGTAACAAGGCAGGAAGGGCAGGGTGATTCCTCCACTGTCTTTCAGTAGACCTCTTCATTTTTCTAGGATATCGGTAGAAAACGAAGAACTCCCTGCAGTTTCGGTTTTGAATTTCTTAGTGGTGATTGGTGCTAATTTGTCTATGGCAAAGGTTCTCATGTTGATTCCTGTACCAATACATAAGTGTCAGTACTGATACAAGAAGACAACAGCAATGGGTGGGTAGAGAAGGTTAGAGAAGGCTAGACTGGAAAGTCTTAAGATTTCTTGTTTTAGTCTCTATTCGTGGCTGCATACAGACCTTTATATATGGAGCCGGGAGAATAAGATCGAAGCAAATGAGATAATGATCGAACCAAGGGCATGGTGTGATATTCATAAACTCAGCATTAGGTATGCCCCTCCTTGTGAGTGGGGTATTTTATACATTGATTGTATCCAATAGCCTTGAGTGATATGGTAAGAGAAGTCCCAATGGAGTGAATTTTATTATTATCCCACAAGTTAAAGTCACCTTAGAGTATGGTATGAGCAGTAGTTTTAGTAAACTCTCCAAGCAAGCCAAGTAGTAGCTCTTCAAATAATGGCGAATTATTTGGTGGCCGGTAAATGATTATAATATTAACGGCACCCATCGAGATCAGAGGTGTTAGAAATGTGGATTTGGAAGGAGTCTCTAAAAATAATAGTGACTCCTCCACCTCTGCACACTTAGAGATCTGATCACGTGATTTTAAACCCTGATGGTGTGGTCAATAATATTGCATGGTTTGTTGTAGTGTTGAGCAATGTTTCAGTAAGGCAAATCATGTGTTACGCTCACCTGGCTCCCACAGGGGCGTCGGTCGGATTCGGACGGCTGCGGTCTCCACCAACATGATGCGTAGTGCAGAGATGACTGACTGGACTGGCCCTCCTAATCTTGTCTGCTTGACCCGTAGAAGTATTCTCCTGCAAGTGGAGAGATGGATTTAGCCACCCGTGAATTCAAGTGATGGCACCCCCCACAGTCGTCCTAACTAATCACCTCCGAAGTGCCCTCTCAGCAATCTCACCTTATATTCTTGAAAGATGAGCTCTCCATCCTGCATGGATTGCAGGGGCGTGTTGATGCCAGTTACTTCACTGGTTTGAAGGCGTGGGAGAGTTCCGGAGAGTATTGACTCTGAGGTTCCTGGCAAGGTCCAGTAAATATCAAGTTCATAGATTTCAATATGTCCGATGTTTTCACTCTTGTCTCCCCTTCCTTCCTTGTCTTGAAGCTGAGATTGTGAGAAGATGCCCTCGTGGCAGCTGGTGGCGCTCAGGTAAGAGTCTGTATTACCCGACACTGTCCGATAAATGTTGCACGTGTTTAACATGTTGTTTTCTCTCTCTTTGCAGGTGCAGCACATGAAGATGTGGAGAGTTATAGAATAATGCTTCCGGTGGTAAATCAGGTAAGTCTTTTGTCCCTCAGGTGCCGGAGTTAGGCGAAGAAATGATGGAGGCAGCGCCAAATTGAAAGATGCTGCGAGGACTGGTGAGTAGGGCGCGACGCTGCAGCTTGAGATGCGACGCGTACAGAAATGATGTTCTTTCCAGGTCCGGAGGCGAGATGGATCCGGAATCAGGTGAGGAATTCAAAAATAGTTCATTTTCTAACCTTGTCCTTTTCTTTCCTCTTTATTTTAGGAGCCCCAGATTAGAGGCGGGCGTGGTAGAAGTCTGGATGCAGACTGCAGGCACAGTGAGCGTTACGCTGCTGGATACAGAATAACGCGAAGCGTGTGCTGTTGTTCGGGCGTGGTTTAAATAGCCTCCAAAGTAGTTCCAGGTAAGAAGTTCCCTAGAACCACGCCCGAGTAAAAAATAGTCCCTGTAATAAAATAGTCCCATCCAGGCCTCACGTTGGCTTGGACTCACTAGCAGCATGGTCTGCATCAGGTAAGTAAAGTCTATGAGCCTGGCGCCTATGGCGCCAGGACTGATTTCTATGATGAGCCTGGCGCCTAAGGCGCCGGGGCTGTTGGGGTTTTAATAAGTATCTGGATGCCTGCTCCCGGAGCTGATGGGCTTGGTCCTGATGCCCGGGGGTAGGCATCATGACATCATGTCTATGTTCTGTGTTGTTAATAGATCAGCTACTTCTGTAGCATGTTTCACAACTGATCTAGTATTCATTAATGCCATCCTGATCATTGTATTTGGCTCTGCTGTGGCACTTCAATAAATGGGAATGGTGGTGTGGTCCAAGGCAGGAAATACGTCTGTCTGGATGACTGTGTGGCCGTGGTCTACTTGTTCTTGTGAGTTTTCAAGATTTATATGCATAAAGTGTGTGGTTAAAGGAGACCACTGCATGTTATTTCCTGTAACAATAGGAGGATAGTATCCCAATCAATAGACTCAACCTCTGCACCGTAATAACTTTTCAGTGGGGACAGGGGGGAGTTGTGCTTAATTTACAACAAGCTAGTGTCTCCGCGAAGCATGAGGCAGTCTGTATGTGCTTTGGAGAGGCTGAGTCGGCATCCAGCTTACGTCCGGCTTGTGCTATGGCCTCATGAGGATGCATTGTAGGCAGCACGAAAGAAAGGTTACAAGCAATAATAATAAGAGTACTTTCACACCGGCAGCACCGCGCAGCACGGACCGGCACAGACCGGCTGGTCCCTCTCACGCCTGATAGGCAAGTATGTAGGGCCCTATGAACTACAGACGAGATGGGAGTTTTAGTTCACTCCAATGTCATTGCTAAGGACAGATTAAAGGTTTCAAGCTCATATCACGCTAGGAGCGCAGAGTAGCAATTTAGCTAGCTTACAAAGGAGAGATGAGCACACAAGTGGAAAGAATAAAATATAGGATGCTAAAAGTAAGTATTTTTAAAAACTAAGGCCTGAACGAACTAACAACAATTTCTACAGTGGAAGTAGACTTGCAAGATTTAAAAAGAACGATCATGCATGCAGTAGCATTCGATTATAAAAACAAATTAGCATAAATGCAAGCTATTACCAGCTGACCTACCACCCAACTAACGACACGACATCCACAATCTTTTGTATCAATTTCCCAACGTCTTCAGTTGTGATCCTGGTAGGGTGAAGGGGGTATTTGACTATATACTCATTCCCCCGGGAACAACCATTAACCTCAATCCTTAGGAAATTGTGATCCAGGAGGTAGAGAGGATGTTGTATGCAGATATTATTTAGCCATCAAAGAGGCCTTGGCCTTTGCCAAAAGTCCTAGTGGTAAAACCTGTTCAATCGTTTCACAATTCGATAACTACCTAATGCCCCGGATCGATGATCTAATTGACTGGCTTGCCTTAACAGTATACCTCTCCATGATTGATTATTTGGACGACATCATCACATATATACAAGACCTGGGAAGAACATATGTTCCACCTCTACAAAATCACCCAATCCCTGAGACAAGCCCGTCTGACTGCCAACCCCATGAAGTGTTATCTAGTACAGTCGGCAGTAAAGTACTTGGGTTTATTTGCGGGTAATGGCCTAGTTCAGCCACTCTACCTTATTAAAGGCACATCGTACCCCTTGTGGAATACTCCCTCTCTCTCACGGTCAGGGGGTGACCACACATTTTTATCATATAAAGGAGACAGAAATCACATTTCGAAAAACAATGCTGATCTATACATCCAGTATGGTGTGAAAGTCCCTACCTGTACAATTGGTCCTGAAAAAATAGACTTAGTAACTTATAATTTTCCACAGTATCAAAACAGTTTATTTTAATAAAGTTTATCACGAAATATTTTTAAAAAGCTCTTAAAACAAATTTTTCCTAAAATGACCCAACAACACAAGGTAGATGTAAATACAGTACAAATCACTAGTTCCACACATAAATATTCCTATAAAAATACAACACAGTACAAAAACATACAAAGAATGATTTTGACACTTCTTCAACACACTGAGTGTTATTAGCTCAGGCAAAACGATCTTTTCGATACAAGGCAAGGAGGCCTAAAGAAACTTTTTTGAACTGAGAAACATTTGATGCCCTAAGAACGAACTGTTGAACCGTACCAGCAACCAGTGTGTGCCACATTGAGAGAACTCTGCTATCCATCTATCATTTTCTTAACTCTTGAGACCCTGTGCCTAGAACATGGGTAAGGGAGTTATCACCTACTTATAAAAGCCATTTTGACTTTCGTTTTGAAACACTATATTCCTGTTTCACATTTGTTATTTAAGAGTGAGGGCAAGGTTAGGTTTATAACACAGACAATGTATTTGACTAGACTGACTTGGACTTATTTTCTTTTGTTTAATGTAGAGACTACTCCCATTATAGAGTTAGGGTCAGTTAGGAATTCTCCCAACCCTTTGACATTACAAAATAAAGGTTTTGAAAACGTGCATCTTTTGTGTCTGTCTACTGTTGATACCATGCCTTCCTCACAACACACTTGCTCCACGTCCTCACAACACCTTTGTTCCACGTGGAGTTGTACAGGCTACATGAAAGATGGCAGCTAAAGAAACAGGACCTACTCATTACTACAATTAATGTTTGTTTTTCGTTACTGCAGAAATAAGCCAGCCAGAGACTGCTTGGAGATACACTTGTGTATAGGCGCGTTATAAATGCCGTATCTTATAATATCAAGCTTGTTCTAAACTATAGGTATTTCTGATCGCAAGATCCAATCTACGTTGTTTCAGAAGAATCCCCCCACAATTAGCAGTTATCTTCCTCTACACTATCTCTGCTTCAACTAGTACACCACAACTGGAAAGACTCCCAATGAAACTTTCTTTGGAGGAAGAATTGTTTCAACTACCTGTATGTATAAATATGCACATTTATCAGTTCCTGTTACTCAACCTCTTTGCCGACATTCTCAACTGACATAGTTCTGTACTTAAGGCTGGAGTCACTGATGAGAGATGGTAGAAAAACCAGAACCAGTGGATGTTCCCAGTATATAGTCTGGAGCATTAGGAACTATCTCCTTGTATAGTAGGGAACCACTGGGATTAGATGTGTCCTGTCCACGCTAAACTTCACTGATAACCTGGAAATGAGAGGAAAATTAGGAAATGCGTACAGATGTCATTTGAATCACTATACTGACTGAGTCTATTGCCCATGCAAAGAGATCAGGGTTCCTGGCACAAAGTAAGGGACTGGAACACCCAAAAAAGAAGCTGAAATCGAGGGATGCTTAGGTGACCTGACCTCGGACTGACTACGTCTGAATATATAGGGCATCATTACGACCCTGCCGCTCCCGTAATGAAGGGTGCCGGTACGGGACCGGCACCGTTCATTACGGGACGCCCTATTACGAGGTTCCCTTTGAGGGACCCGATAAGGACGCCTGGTAAAAACAGGCGTCCTTAGCGGGTCCCGCGAGAGGACCAGGGAGCTAATAACGGGCCCGTTATTAGCTCCCCTCCCCATTCCCATTCCCATTAAGCCCTATGGGGGCTCAAATGCGAATGGGGATTGTTTTTTTCAATGAGGAATTACCGGGTCCTCCAAGGTTGGAATGAGCCGGTAATTCCTCATTGAAGGAACCCAGTCCTGGAACCCGGTATATGTAGATAGCCTCCATACTCGTAATGAGGCCCATAGTGTCATTAGTGGTGAAAAGGCGTTGTTCTTGACATGTCAAAATCTGTGAAGCCACAACAAGGAAACAGATTGAAAGGATTCCTTTACTGAACTACCAAACATGATCCTGGGTGGACAGTTTTTTGTATTTATTTGAAGAAAAGGAATGTCCACTTCAATGAGAAATGGTTTGCAATAACACATATACAAATGGTGGAGGCACATCATGAAAGGGTGCCTGAACAATAGCACAAAGGTGAGAGCAAGTGGCAAGCCCGATGATGAGGCTGTGAATAAGTGGACATAGACATAAGACAAAACAAACAAAAGAATATATATAAGAAGGTGACTTACAAAGGTGAAATTAACCTTATAAGCAGGTGCTTCAAGCTAAAGAGGAGTGCTGTATAAATACACATAATTACATCATAAAAGCAACAATGAAGGTAGTGGTGGGATCCTATAGGGAGGATGGGGAAGTAGTCAGGGAGAAATGTCTCTTTGGCAAGTAAGTGAAGTTTGAGCTGAGCTTTGAACAGACCCACAGTCTTGCTGGTTATGATTGTGATGTGCAGCGGGTTTCAATGCAGCGGGTGAGTTGGAAGAAAGAGTGGAAGAGAGTGGAGGCATGGGGAGCATGGGACAGTGAGGTTGAGTGCAGAGGTGGAGTGGAGGAAACAAGATGGTAACTGGTGTAACTGGACTCATCTCTAACTGCCCAATGCCTGAGACCAGTGACTCATATGTTTCAGGAGGTTTCAGATGGCATGTAGCCCAAGGAACAACAAACCTCGTTGCCACCATAT
Source organism: Ambystoma mexicanum (assembly GCF_040938575.1). Classification (NCBI taxonomy): domain Eukaryota; kingdom Metazoa; phylum Chordata; class Amphibia; order Caudata; family Ambystomatidae; genus Ambystoma; species Ambystoma mexicanum. Next base: position 1,197,218,260 of record NC_090922.1, read on the forward strand.
AAGCAAGGTCGGTAGACCCACTTTGAGATGCCGACAATTTCGGAAACCTTTCCTGTGCTTTAAGTTCTTGGACGATGATGATGATGATAATAGAAACACACTTACCACATTTGTGACAAATCTTGTTCATATTAAATCCAGAGATTGGAATTGCACCAAGTGAGAGTTTTTCAGGCTGACAATTAGAAGTAGCCGTCTAAATACTGCACACATTCAAAACAGGACTCTCACAATCAGATTCTCTTAGATGGCAGTGGTGAATCAATAGTCCATAGAAGGACGGATTTGAATACCGTCTAGACGGAAGACGGAATAGTCCTAGAAATGGTACCACCATCTTTTTAACAGTCTTTGGTGCCATTTCTAAACAGAACAGAAGTACAATGAATTAAAAGTGCTGATCTTAAACAGCAAACCAGAGAAACAAAACTGATCACAGACTACCTCATGCTTTCAGTGTCGGAATGATCTAAAGATCAGTGTGACTGCCTCCTGGCTCCCGCTGACAGTCAACAAGACTACAGTCCTATATGTCTGAAAAGCATACTTGATTAATCTAGGGAGAGGGAGACCTGGAAGAGACCTACTTCGACGGGAGTCCCACACATGGACAATTGCATGATTGGTTGCCTGAACCAGTGTCAAGACGTGTGTGTATAGGATCTGGCAGTTGTTTGGTCCTCTGTACCTGGTCACAGTTATGACATCAACAATGCAAGAGATTTTGCGTGCTTGTGAGCTGTTCAACGCCTACCTGATCTTAGTGTACAAACAAGTCCATAAACCTACGGAAACTTCTGAGAAAGCCTATAGCCAAACTTAATGACTTTCCCAGGCATAAGACCAGAACAATGCTGATGATGTCCGAAACCTAAGTGTGCTTACACTTTGGCTCAGACTCTAGGTCAGAGACACCTCAGATCTTGAGGATTGCGACGTGAAAAAGCGGTACTACTTGCATCAATTCAGACGTCAAAGAACAGGAGTCAGGTGGGATAAAGAGGTGTTGGAAACAGAGGCGTCGAGTTTCATGAAAAGAAAAGTATTGTTCAATAAGAGAAAATGTAAAAACAATAGTTTGTCTGCAGTTGTCAGAGAAACACTCTGCTATCCTCATGGCAAGCAATGCGCTTGTTCAGCCTCTCGTCGTTCGGATGGTCCTCTGGCCCGTTTCTGCACTCATGTCATTGGGCTAGCAGTATACCCGTGCTGGAATCTGCTCCTTAAAGCAAACTTTCTCAATGTGGGTTTAACACCATCTCTACTGCGGTTCTTGCTTTGTTACTTGGCCATGTGGCTTGTGCCTCACCAGCTGAAGTTGCCACGTCTGATGGTGCGTGCATTGCCTTCTGCAAGGGGAGCCTTCACAGCCCGGTCCCCATTAAGGTGTTTGAGCTGCGGCTTTAGGATATTCTGGACATTCCTGTTCAGATAAATTACTGTAACCAACTCCGCTTTTCAGCTACTGTTCATATCATAAGGAATCTATTTGTACGATCTCCTACTTAATAAATATAATACAAATACAATTGTATCGCTTGCCATTTAAGGACACAGCGCTGACAACTAAACCACTGAGTTTCTGTTGGGAGCTCCAACAAGGTGGTGTTAGCTGACGGTCGTCTCGCCCCCCCCCAATCTTCTTTTTAAAACAAATCAATTTTTCATTTTTTTTTAATTTCTTTTTACACTTTTGACTTTTAATACATTTCTCAAGATATAATTTATTTTGGGGTAATTTTTCATTTTGGCAATTGAGTTCTTGCCTACACTTTCTTTCTGCAAATCATTTGTTTGTCTCTGCAACATCTTCCCTTCTTTTAGCCTTAGCATAATATATGAAATGGCAATTTGTATCCGCTACACACCTGTATAGTAAGTTCCTTAATCTATAACCCCACTTCTACCATCCAGCAACTGATGCTAAAGCCATCACATAGTAACATGTATTGAATCAACACAGTTGCACTTTCCTAGCACATACTGGCTACACCCAATTTATGTATTGTCCGGTTGTATTGCATTCACTTTAATATAGGAAAAGTGCTGCATTGCACATCTAAATTTGAAGGCCCAAAGACACAAAATCGAAGTAGAATAACCTTTAAATGCATATTGCACAGACCAAAATTCGATGGACTCCTCACAGATTCCCCGGCGGTAACGTCCTCCCATGTGGCCAGGTGACGCAGCTGCTACCTGATCCTGACCCTGAGAGTGGTTATATTAGGGAGGATCACATGGTAGGGGACAACTACTGGGGAGAGGGAGGACTTCATTGGATGAGACGCAGTATTCCTCCCTTTTTCCCCGATTTAGACAATATAATACCCTAGTTCTTGATGGCTTGTTGTAACCCCACAATTCCCCCTTATTGTGAAGAATCAGCAACTCCTTCCTTTATGTCACTCTAGACAAAACTCCATGCACACCTGAAACATTCACAACACACAAAACATCTTATGGTTCTGACATCCCTTTGGGTGAACAACATGATTTTAGAACTCCAATTACAACTATGGACTTCAGCTCCCATAAAGCCTCAAGTACAGAGACGAAGATGAGGGAAGATTTAAAAAAATATATATATTTTTATTAGTATTATATCAACCAAACAACCAAAAACACAACAACCAAACTTGCAGTACATATTACAATATATCGCATTTTATGCATCTGTGATAAAAATGGGGCAGTCTCGACATTAAGGACACCAGCAGGCTCAGGCTCTGTTAATACGAGGCAGAAGGACCATATGAAGGGTTAATGGAGTCGCTCTGATTCAATGGATTAAGTGACAGGTCATTGGACCAATCATGGAGTGGCTTGAATGAAAAGGAAGTTTTATGACAACAATTGTCTCTCCTTTGTTTTGTTTTTGTTTTGTTGCCAGGAGACGGAGGAGGAGGAGGTTTTAAAAGACGACAGTTTGAGCTGGGCATATTAGGAGACGAGAAGCTGAGGCGATTTGTGCCGTTGCACTGAGTTAGATACAAGTTGTGAATTTTAATATTATAGGCGATCGTATGAAATCGCTATTCCCTTATCTCCTTGTGTGGGCGAGAGAAGTGGAGGAGAGAGGGAATACAGAGAAGCTGAGCAGCTGATCGACCGTAAGAGGGGCCGCGCTGGGCCGAGCAGATATCCACACATTGAGAAACCAGAGGGGAGGAGTTTCCGTCATCTGAGGCCGTCGGGTGGAACAGCTGATCCGTCCCACGAAACGCCGAAGGAAGGTGACGCGGTTAACGAGAGCCGCGGAGTCGAACAGCTGACATCTCGCCGAGTGCGGAAAGGGGAGGAGTTTTGTTCGGCGGAGGCCGCGCTGAGGCGAAGAACTGAAGGTCGGAGAAGAGGGCAGAGAAAGAGTTGAGGTATAGCGGAAACACCCAGGAACAAACGGCTTCAACCGGTAAGAGAGAACCGAGGGGGAGATTGGGACGCTACGAGCCGCACTGAGGGGGAAGCAGCTACCTTGTAGTGAACAGGCGATATAGATGAACTCTGGGAAGACATTCGTATGAGAGGAGACGAAAGTATAGTAGGGGGAGTGAATACCAAATAGCAGAAGAACGAAAGTAACAATCTACTTCACGAGTTGTCCCCGAAAATATTGAGACAGAATGAAGTATACATGAGGGTCTGGGCTATACTCTCTGGAAGACCTTAAGGGATAAATAGAATATTATACCTGTAAATTCGATGGTGAAGTCAGGATACTCTAAAAACTATATTTTCACCATCCGCTAAAGACAGTCACTCTTAATTCAAAGAAGATAAAGAGCAATTGCAAACTCGGTGAGAGATCTTGAGAAGGAACTGAAACTGAGCATACGACAGGAACCAGACCCAACCCATGCTTCAGTTCTCAAGGACTAGGAAGAACGAATATTAACAAAGACTTACCTGAAATCTATTGATCTGCTGATCTGGAAGATCTTTGTCCTCACAAGAAGATACCATCAGAGACCCACTGTATCCTTTTGTTTATTTATTTATTTTTTTGTTTAGTTTCAAAAGAAAGGATGATAAAAGTTAGAACAGTTGTACGTTGAGATTAAAAGTTATCTTGGGAACAAGTTAAAATTAACTCTCCTTTTGACTGTGTTCGCATCTATTCGGCACAAACCTCACAATTTGGTGTCAGAAGTGGGATAAAAAAACCGAACACCATGGAGGAACTCATTAAAACGTTGAGTGAGGGGCTGTCACGCCGCCCGCATTAGGGTCCACTTACTTGAAGCGGCGCGCCCCGTCCTGGAGGCTGTACCCGCGCTTTCGCTTAGGGGTTCCTGGGTTGTTCTGGTCATCGCGCGCTTCCGGGTTTCCTGGGCAGGTTGGTCAGCGCATGCGCGGGCGGCCATTCCGCGCTCTTCGCGCATGCGCGCTGCACGGAGTACTCGCTTTGGAGGACCTTGCGGTCCACGCCTCTCTCCGAGCCAACCAACGCTTGGGAGTCGGCTCGGCTTGCGTTCCAAGCCTACTAGGGGTTGGAAGTCCTATTTAAGGAGCCCGGTCGTTCATTCAAACTGCGTCTCAACGCGGTTTGATTAGGATCGTGTTTCCTCGCCGGTTCCTTGTGCCTTCCTTACCTGTTACCTAACTCCTGTCCTCCTTGTTCCTGGTACCCTCGGGTACGTCTGCAGTTGCCTTGCCTTGTCCTTCCTTCCCTTGTCCTGTGGTAGGGTGGTTCCCTTCCCCTCTTCTGAGTTGGGTGGTTCTCCTGTGGTTATCAGTTGGTCCTTGCCCTTGTACCTTGTCTGCCTGCACTTTCAGCCAGCCTCCCTCTACCTTGTGAGCCATTCTTCTACCTTCCTTCCGGATCCTGCCTCCTACCAATCTCCTCTGTGTCTCTCCCTTGGGACTTCTTCCAGATCCAGTCACCCTTGGGACTTCCATCTTCCGGATCCAGTCTTCCTTGGGGACTCAGTATCGTCATCTGGAAAGGCTCCCCCTGTCAGTGCTTGCACTGTCCTGACGCCACGTTAATCAGGGGTGAGCAGACTCGTGGCGTTGGGAGCTGGTTCATCTCCAACCCAGTTCCATTCGGGCGGGAGCTGGGCTGGCTTCTCGCGTCATCAACCACGCAGGACTCCTGACAGCCTGGCATCATCATCAAGATCTTCAACCAGACGAACAGGTACGCAACGTCCTCGTGACGCACTCTATAACAGATTGAGACGCCTGCCTTCGGATACTTCGGACTCTGAGATGGAAGAGGACCCAGGTCTTCGTATTGAAGTACAAGCTCTTCGTGCTGAGATGACAGCACTCCGTCAGGAGAACGTGGCCTTACGTCAAATGGTGACACAGAATATAGGGGCATCTCCACAGTCTGAAAACACCATGGCCCACACCGCACCCATCAAGTTCGATGGAGACCCCAGACGTGTGGGTGAATTCTGCAATCATTGTCGGATACATTTCCTCTACCGTTCGACTCATTTCAACAATGATAAAGCCAAGATCGGCTACATTTTGGGCAATTTGTCTGGGAATGCTCTTGCTTGGGCTACACCCCTGGTTGTTACTAATAGCCCCATTCTTGGCGATTTCTTGGCCTTTGAGAAAGCGTTCTTGGATGTTTTTCAGTCTCCTAATCTGGCTTCCACAGCACAGAATCTATTGATGGACATTCAACAGGCAGATTCCGATATAATAACTTATATCAGCCGTTTTCGTCAACTAGCGACTGATTCCCTATGGCCAGAGATAACACAGAAGACCTTGTTTCGCCGGGGATTAAGAGAGGAATACAAGGACGAGTTGTTGCACATTCCTGAACCCGAAGATCTACAGAAACTTATTGAACAGGTCTTGAGGATAGACCAGAGATTGGCCGAGAGAAAGGGTGAGAGACGTCGGTTTGAGAAGGTGTTCCCCAGGCCACCAACCCTACCGACTGGTCTGCCAGTACCTTCGGATTCCTCTACCGAACCAATGCAATTAGGCGCAGTAAGGGGTCCCTTATCAGAAGAAGAGAAGAAGCGCAGAAGAAGACTGCGATTGTGTCTATACTGTGGAGCTGTCGGTCACTATCTGAGTACCTGTCCTTTGCGCCCTATCAAGAAAGGGGGAAACTAGGAGGCCTGTCGTCTATTGGAAAGGCCACGACAGGTCCTTCTTTGCTACAAGTCCTTTCTTGTGTCAGTACGGCGTTTCCGCCTATGCAGCCAGCCGTCTTGATGATTTTGCAAATCAGTCTGAAGTGGCAGGAGAAGACAATTGATGTTCATGGATTATTGGACTGTGGGGCTTCCGGTAATTATATTGACAAGGAATTCGCCATCAACAACGGCATACCATTGCTCACCAGAAGAAATGCGATACCTGTGGAGGTCATTGATGGTACACCTTTGTCTTCCGGACCTATTCGATTGCATACTGTTGGCATGCTATTGCGAATCGAGGCTCATGAGGAGGAGATCGCTCTCGATGTCATCAAATCGCCTTCATATCAAGTGGTGTTGGGATTACTTTGGCTTCAGCGTCACAATCCCTCGATCAATTGGGAGTCTCGTATTCTAGTGTTTACCTCTGCTTTTTGTATTCAAGAATGTTGTGGTTCCGGCAAGTCATTGAAGCCACCCACCTCAACCTCGCTTACCACCGGTAAGAACCCGCTTGGTTTGTGCTCCTTGTCCCAGATTCCACACGCGTATGCTGACCTGAGGACAGTATTTTCTGAACCTGGAGACATACCCCTTCCACCTCACAGACCTTTTGATTGCTCCATTGACCTGATCCCGGGTGCGGTGATCCCACATGGGAAGGTTTATTCCTTGACCCAGACCGAAAGACTGGTGCTTCGGAACTACTTGGATGAATGTGTCAAGAATGGATACATCGTACCTTCTAAATCCCCCGCGGGATTCCCGCTGTTTTTCGTGAAGAAGAAGGAGGGCACTCTACGGCCATGTATTGATTATCGTCAACTGAATGACATCACCCTTAAAGACAGGTACCCGTTACCTTTGATTCGAAACATCATGGAGTCATTACGGTCAGCCAGAGAGTTCACCAAACTAGACCTTCGCGGAGCCTACCATTTGGTCAGAATCAAGGAGGGCGACGAGTGGAAGACGGCCTTTAAGACTCCATTTGGGCATTACGAATACAGGGTAATGCCCTTCGGGTTGTGTAATGCCCCGGCCGTCTTCCAGCGGTTCATGGATCACATCTTCAGCGACTTGATTGGCATCTCGGTTTGGGTTTATCTGGATGATATCCTGATCTTCTCAGAAAGTCCGGAGGAACACGTTTCACATGTACGAGAGGTCATTCTACGTTTATCACAGTATCAATTGTTCGCCAAAGCTGGAAAATGTTCATTTCATCGGAACAAGATGGAGTTTCTGGGGTATGTAATCAGCGAGGCCGGAATCCACATGGATTCTGATAAAGTACAAGCAATCCGAGACTGGAAACAACCACATGACTTGAAGTCCCTCCAAAGGTTCCTGGGATTCGCCAATTTTTATCGGCGCTTCATTCCTCAGTTTTCCCGTATCACGGCCTCGTTGACACGTTTGACCAGCGTTAAGACTCCGTTCCTTTGGGATTCAGAGGCTATAGCAGCCTTCAACCGTTTGAAGACGGCGTTCAGTACAGCTCCTGTTTTGCGACATCCCAACGACGAGATGCCTTACATCGTTGAGGCTGATGCTTCCAACTTCGCTGTTGGTGCTGTTCTCCTACAGAAGCATCCTATATCTAACGAAGAACACCCGGTGGCCTATTTCTCACGAAAGCTCGCTCCGAGCGAACAGAACTACGCTGTCATAGAGAAGGAACTCTTGGCCATAAAGACTGCGTTTGAGGAGTGGAGGCACCACTTGCTGGGAGGTCGTTTTTCTGTAGAGGTCCGCACTGATCATCGTAACCTGCAATATTTGCGATCCTTGCAGTGTCGTACCGCTCGCCAGGCCAGGTGGGCTTTTTTCTTTTCTCACTACGACTTCAACATTACTTACATCCCCAGCTCTCAGAACCTGAAGGCTGACGCCTTATCGCGCTCTCTGGAGAAGGAAGAGAAGGATTGCAGTCAGAACACTCCATTGATTTCTCCTAAGCATTTTCTTTTGACGATCTCTCCTCATCTGCAGAGAATTGTACAAGAAACATCGGTGGACCCTGATCGAGCCGACGTTCTGAAGCGACCACAGATCACTGAACACAACGGTCTTTTGTTCTTTTTGAAACGTCTGTACTTACCGACGTGTTCACTCCGGTTAGACATCCTTCAAGGTTTACACGATTCACATGTTGGTGGTCATCGTGGCGTCAAGGCCACTCAAGAGCTGATTTCCAGACAATTCTGGTGGCCGGGTTGGGCTAAGGAGGTCAAGCGGTATGTGGAGAGTTGTCCAGTTTGCGCTCAAACTAAAACGCCAAGAAGAAAACCTTTGGGATTGCTTCAGCCTACTGAAACACCGCCTTACCCATGGCACACCATCGCCACTGACTTTATTGTCGAGCTTCCGCCTTCTGAGGGCAATACTTGCATCATGGTAGTAGTGGACTGTTTCACGAAGTATGCTCACTTTATACCTTTTTCTAAGATACCTACCTCCTCTCAGATGGCTCTGGCATTTCTACACAACATATACCGGCTACATGGATTACCGGAGAAGATCATCTCTGATCGTGGCTCGCAGTTTCTCTCTTCGTTTTGGCATCAATTGTGCAATCATCTTGGTATCCGCAGAGCCTTGAGTTCTGGTTATCATCCGCACACAAACGGACAGACGGAGGGAACTAACCAAACCCTAGAGCAGTACCTACGCTGTTATGCCAATGCTACTCAATCCAACTGGGTGAAGAATCTTGATTTGGCTGAGGTATCCTATAACAACGCAACGCATACTGCCACGGGTATCAGCCCTTTCTTTTGCTCTACTGGACTACATCCCAAGTTGGTTCCTTTTACTCCAGTACTACCTAGTGCTGTTCCTTCGGCGGATCAATTGGTTTCTGACATCCAAAAGCAGCACGACCTGGCCCGGGGTACCCTGGTTGAGACACGGAAGCGCATGAAGAAGCAGGCAGACAAGTGTCGGACTACGGAGCCGGATCTCCAGGTGGGCGATCTGGTTTGGTTGTCCTCCAAGAACCTGCCAGTACGCAATCTGCCCACCAAATTGGCACCCCGATTCTATGGGCCTTTCAGGATTTCCAAACGTTTGTCCTCAGTTGCTTTTCGACTGGTGTTACCCCAATCCTGGCGAGTGCATCCAGTGTTTCATGTCTCCCTTTTGAAACCCTTTGTGAAGGATGTCTTTGGGCGTTCCAGTCCTCGGCCTTCCTCCATTCAAGTACGGGGGGTCCCTGAATTTGAGGTACAGGAAATATGTGACTCACGGATTCGTCGGGGCGTGCTCCAATTCCTTGTTGATTGGAAAGGTTACCCTGCTTGTGTTCGCACTTGGGAGCCCCGCTGTCATGTGCATGCGCCCAGTCTGGTTCGTGACTTTTTCCTTCGTTGTCCCTGGAAGCCGGGGGCTACGGGTCTTTCTGGGAGGGGGCATAGTGTCACGCCGCCCGCATTAGGGTCCACTTACTTGAAGCGGCGCGCCCCGTCCTGGAGGCTGTACCCGCGCTTTCGCTTAGGGGTTCCTGGGTTGTTCTGGTCATCGCGCGCTTCCGGGTTTCCTGGGCAGGTTGGTCAGCGCATGCGCGGGCGGCCATTCCGCGCTCTTCGCGCATGCGCGCTGCACGGAGTACTCGCTTTGGAGGACCTTGCGGTCCACGCCTCTCTCCGAGCCAACCAACGCTTGGGAGTCGGCTCGGCTTGCGTTCCAAGCCTCCTAGGGGTTGGCAGTCCTATTTAAGGAGCCCGGTCGTTCATTCAAACTGCGTCTCAACGCGGTTTGATTAGGATCGTGTTTCCTCGCCGGTTCCTTGTGCCTTCCTTACCTGTTACCTAACTCCTGTCCTCCTTGTTCCTGGTACCCTCGGGTACGTCTGCAGTTGCCTTGCCTTGTCCTTCCTTCCCTTGTCCTGTGGTAGGGTGGTTCCCTTCCCCTCTTCTGAGTTGGGTGGTTCTCCTGTGGTTATCAGTTGGTCCTTGCCCTTGTACCTTGTCTGCCTGCACTTTCAGCCAGCCTCCCTCTACCTTGTGAGCCATTCTTCTACCTTCCTTCCGGATCCTGCCTCCTACCAATCTCCTCTGTGTCTCTCCCTTGGGACTTCTTCCGGATCCAGTCACCCTTGGGACTTCCATCTTCCGGATCCAGTCTTCCTTGGGGACTCAGTATCGTCATCTGGAAAGGCTCCCCCTGTCAGTGCTTGCACTGTCCTGACGCCACGTTAATCAGGGGTGAGCAGACTCGTGGCGTTGGGAGCTGGTTCATCTCCAACCCGGTTCCATTCGGGCGGGAGCTGGGCTGGCTTCTCGCGTCATCAACCACGCAGGACTCCCGACAGCCTGGCATCATCATCAAGATCTTCAACCAGACGAACAGGTACGCAACGTCCTCGTGACGCACTCTATAACAGGGGCAACAATTGCTTCAACAGGCGTTACAGTTACAGAACCAACAAGCCCAAGCCGATAGGCAAGCATTTCAACAGGCCATACAACTACAACAAGCCCAATTAATGGAGGCGACCACCGTAAGACGACATTCCCAGGTTCCAGCATCAGTCTTACAAAAGTATGCCGTGGGCGAGGACCCGGCTCACTTCTTTGTGAACTTCGAAAGAGTGGCTAGGAACGCGCAATGGCCAAACGATAGCTGGTGCCACTACATAGCACCCCTTATGACAGGTGAGATGCAGAGTGCGTACCAAGCAGCAAATCCATCTGGTGAAACACCTTATACAGATATGAAACGAGTAGTACTGGAACGCTTGGGACATGATGAAGAAGCATATAGGATAAAATTTAGAGAGATCAAGCTACAAGCCGAAGAAACACCGAGGCAGTTGTTTTATAGAGTTAAAGAGTTAGGAGAGAAATGGTTGCAGTCTAACTCCAGTACTGCTCATGAGATGTCGGAGAAAATTGTGATGGAGCAGTTTGTGGAAGCCCTACCATTACCGATGCAACGTTGGGTCCGCCAACATCACCGACCCAGCCTGGTTGAAGCCGTTAACATCGCTTCAGCCTATCAAAAGGCTGGACAAGGCAGGACCATGTCATATGCGATAAACAACAAACCAACCTCAACACCCAGTTGGAATAACCCTTCTCTCAGAACCACCAACGCTACAAGATGGCCGAACTCGATGCTACGTAAGGCGGAGTGGGAGGCTCCTAGAGGGAGACCAACGAGTCAAAGCCCTGTAGGCATCAGACCCCCTAATATGGTACCAAAAGGTATACAGTGTTTTGACTGTGGGGAGTGGGGACACTTGGCAAGAAAGTGTCCCAAAAGAGCTAAAACTGAACCGATGGACGAGGGAAACCTGGAGGTTCCCAGAGAAGGAGAATATCAAGAAGTGATAGCAATCCCAAAAACATCATATTCATATATCTGTGAAGCCGAAGTTGATGGGAAACCTACAAGAGCCATGGTGGATACCGGCAGTTTACAAACCGTAGTAAGTACAGAACTGGTAGGGAATACGGGGGACCCGAATACAATGATTCCCATCCGTTGTGTCCATGGTGATGTCAAACCTTATCCTACCAAAGAAATTAATTTAAAAGTGGCCGGGGAACAGATGGGTATAAGGGCCGCCCTCATGCCAGTATTACCAGAGCCTCTGCTGATTGGTTCCGATGTTCCTAATTTTTCACAGATCATAAAGAAGATAGAAGAGAGTTGGTTAAGAAATGCTCCTTTCGCCCAGGAGACGATTGCAGAGCCACCAAAAAAAGAAAAGAAATTAAAATCTGAGCTAAGAAAGTTAAAGAGAGTTTGGGCCGAGAAAAATGTTTGCCCAATTGCAGTTGACTGGAGAATTGATGAAGCGGGAGATACTTTTAGAATGGCACAAGAAATAGATCCGCTATTAGGAAATGCTAGGGCTGCAGTTCACTCAGTGGTATCGGGAAATGGTCCCTCTTTTGTTCAAGAAAAAGGATTATACTACCGAATTAGCAAGGATGCCACTGGAGCCGTTCTGAAACAGTTGTTAGTCCCCAAGAAATATTATCAAACCGTGTTGGAAGTGGCCCATCTGCAAATTGGTGAAGGCCATTTAGGAACGGAAAAGACCACTCAGAAAATCCTTGCTAGGTTTTATGGCCAGGGCTCTATGCTCAAGTAGCTCGTTTTTGCCAAGCCTGTCCCGAATGCCAGAAGAAAAATAAGGCCAATGTGAGAAAAGCCCCTTTGCAGCCGATGCCAATCCTGTTAGAACCTTTTCATCGGATTGGGTTAGATATTGTGGGGCCTTTGGAGCCCTCATCCAGAGGTCATAAGTACATTCTAGTGATTGTAGACTATGCTACAAGGTACCCAGAGGCTTTTCCTCTTAGATCTACTAGTACCCAAAGTATATGTGATGCCTTGATACCCTTTATCAGCCGAGTTGGAATACCGAAGGAGATTGTTACGGACCGAGGATCCAACTTTATGTCATCGGTGATGGAACAAGTGTGTACGATTCTACAGATGAAGCATTTAAAGACCGCTGTATATCATCCTCAAACTGACGGCCTTGTAGAGAGGTACAATCAAACCATAAAACAAATGTTACGTAAAACAGGAGAGCCGGGAGGAAAGAATTGGGACAGGTTGTTACCATGGATACTCCTTACCTTAAGGAATACGCCACAGTCATCAACCGGGTTTTCACCCTTTGAACTTCTGTTTGGAAGATCGGTGAGAACACTTCTCGATGTTTTAAAGGAAAACTGGGAAGAAGAGCCGAGTCAAGAAATCTCCCTTACCGAATATGCCTACCAACTTAGAGAAAGAGTAGAGAAGTTACAGAACATTGCCAAAGAAAACCTGTTACAAGCACAAACTAAACAGGAATATTATTATAATCGCAATACTCAACTGAGAACATTTAACAAGGGAGATAAAGTGCTGGTCTTGCTCCCGACCACCGAGAACAAAATGCTAGCCGCTTGGAGAGGTCCTTATGAGATTGAAGAGGTCCTAGGTCCACTAACATACAAGGTGAGACAAAAGGACAGGAGATTCCCAACACAGACATATCATGTGAATCTACTGAAGAGATGGGTACAACCTATAGCGACGGTGGCAGTGATTAATACAAAGGAGGTATCTTTCGAACCTTTTCCTCAGCTCAAAGAAGAGATAGGACTGGAGGCGTTAAACGTAAATCAAGACCTATCTGAGTTACAGAAGAAAGAACTTCTGGAGTTGGTAACGAGATTTGCTAATACTTTTTCCTCTTTACCGGGGAGAACGAACCTGGTGTGCCATCGTATTGCGACTCAGCCAGGAGAAGTAGTAAGGATTAGACCCTATAGAATCCCAGAAACAAAACTCCAATCTATCAACAAGGAGATAAAAGAAATGCTGGAAATTGGCGTAATAGAACCTTCTCATAGCGAATGGTCATCCCCCGTGGTAATGGTGCCGAAACCTGATGGAGCGGTTCGTTTTTGCATGGACTTTAGAAAATTGAATGAGATTTCCAAGTTCGACGCCTATCCTATGCCACAGATAGAAGATTTGATAAACAAGCTGGGTAAAGCTAAATTTCTAACAACCATAGATTTGACAAAAGGGTATTGGCAAATACCGTTACTCCCAGAGGACAAAGAAAAGACAGCTTTTGCTACGCCATCGGGATTGTTCCAATTTACAGTCTTACCTTTTGGGTTACATGGGGCACCCGCAACCTTTCAAAGGCTCATGAATTCAATCCTTAGAGGGCATGAAGCATATGTAGGAGCATACCTTGACGATATTATTGTCTTCAGTCAGACTTGGGACGATCATTTAACCCATTTGGAAAAGGTACTGCGACTCTTACAAAAATCCGGTCTACGCATAAATCCAAAGAAAACTTGCATGGCTAATTTCTATACTAGATATTTGGGATACTTTGTAGGACAAGGGATGATTAAACCACAAGAAGACAAGTTGAAAGCCATAAAAGACTTACAATTTCCTACAAACATTCGACAAGTGCGAGCCTTTCTTGGCTTTATTGGGTACTATAGAAGGTTCATGCCTCATTTCTCAACAATAGCAACTCCTCTGACGGATCTGTTGAAAAACTCGTCCAACACGAAGAAGGGCTGGTATACAACAGAAACAATGAATGCATTTAATAGCTTAAAGAATGCTTTATCGGAAAAAGCCATTTTAAAATGTCCAGATTTCTCAGCGCCGTTCTTCCTACACACGGATGCCTCCGGAACAGGTCTGGGAGCGGTATTATTCCAGGGGCAAGATGAAACGGAAAGACCAGTACTTTTCATAAGCAGAAAACTCTTAACACATGAACAACACTATGCTACGATTGAAAAGGAATGTCTTGCAGTAAAATGGGCCATAGAGGCATTACGTTACTACTTATTAGGAAGAGAGTTTACCCTAGTGACTGATCATGCACCTCTTGTATGGTTAGCCCGTAACAAAGATACTAATCCCCGAGTACTTAGATGGTTTTTATCACTACAACCTTTTACGTTTAAAACAGTTCATCGCCCAGGAAAATTATTGACCCAAGCAGATTTCCTATCCTGGAATAATTCCCTTCCCGAGCGTAAGGGACTAGAGGGGAGGGTATGTGATAAAAATGGGGCAGTCTCGACATTAAGGACACCAGCAGGCTCAGGCTCTGTTAATACGAGGCAGAAGGACCATATGAAGGGTTAATGGAGTCGCTCTGATTCAATGGATTAAGTGACAGGTCATTGGACCAATCATGGAGTGGCTTGGATGAAAAGGAAGTTTTATGACAACAATTGTCTCTCCTTTGTTTTGTTTTTGTTTTGTTGCCAGGAGACGGAGGAGGAGGAGGTTTTAAAAGACGACAGTTTGAGCTGGGCATATTAGGAGACGAGAAGCTGAGGCGATTTGTGCCGTTGCACTGAGTTAGATACAAGTTGTGAATTTTAATATTATAGGCGATCGTATGAAATCGCTATTCCCTTATCTCCTTGTGTGGGCGAGAGAAGTGGAGGAGAGAGGGAATACAGAGAAGCTGAGCAGCTGATCGACCGTAAGAGGGGCCGCGCTGGGCCGAGCAGATATCCACACATTGAGAAACCAGAGGGGAGGAGTTTCCGTCATCTGAGGCCGTCGGGTGGAACAGCTGATCCGTCCCACGAAACGCCGAAGGAAGGTGACGCGGTTAACGAGAGCCGCGGAGTCGAACAGCTGACATCTCGCCGAGTGCGGAAAGGGGAGGAGTTTTGTTCGGCGGAGGCCGCGCTGAGGCGTAGAACTGAAGGTCGGAGAAGAGGCCAGAGAAAGAGTTGAGGTATAGCGGAAACACCCAGGAACAAACGGCTTCAACCAGTAAGAGAGAACTGAGGGGGAGATTGGGACGCTACGAGCCGCACTGAGGGGGAAGCAGCTACCTTGTAGTGAACAGGCGATATAGATGAACTCTGGGAAGACATTCGTATGAGAGGAGACGAAAGTATAGTAGGGGGAGTGAATACCAAATAGCAGAAGAACGAAAGTAACAATCTACTTCACGAGTTGTCCCCGAAAATATTGAGACAGAATGAAGTATACATGAGGGTCTGGGCTATACTCTCTGGAAGACCTTAAGGGATAAATAGAATATTATACCTGTAAATTCGATGGTGAAGTCAGGATACTCTAAAAACTATATTTTCACCATCCGCTAAAGACAGTCACTCTTAATTCAAAGAAGATAAAGAGCAATTGCAAACTCGGTGAGAGATCTTGAGAAGGAACTGAAACTGAGCATACGACAGGAACCAGACCCAACCCATGCTTCAGTTCTCAAGGACTAGGAAGAACGAATATTAACAAAGACTTACCTGAAATCTATTGATCTGCTGACCTGGAAGATCTTTGTCCTCACAAGAAGATACCATCAGAGACCACTGTATCCTTTTGTTTATTTATTTATTTTTTTGTTTAGTTTCAAAAGAAAGGATGATAAAAGTTAGAACAGTTGTACGTTGAGATTAAAAGTTATCTTGGGAACAAGTTAAAATTAACTCTCCTTTTGACTGTGTTCGCATCTATTCGGCACAAACCTCACAATTTGGTGCCAGAAGTGGGATAAAAAAAACGAACACCATGGAGGAACTCATTAAAACGTTGAGTGAGGGGCAACAATTGCTTCAACAGGCGTTACAGTTACAGAACCAACAAGCCCAAGCCGATAGGCAAGCATTTCAACAGGCCATACAACTACAACAAGCCCAATTAATGGAGGCGACCACCGTAAGACACTCATTGTTGTCTGCTTTTCCCTACCATCACCCCCGCCCCGAGCCTACCTCTCTTCGCGATCTGCTTCTGTAGTTTGCAAAGGGTTTTCCCTCCCCGCGTCCTCCGACGGGTCGCGGTCGCTTGACCCCTCTTGCGTGGACCCAAATAATGTGGCTATCAGGTGTCTCCAGCTAATCAGGGTTTCTGCTTCTTCATCCCCCCTATGTTACTAGCCTCCTGCCATACTACAGTTTCAGCTTCTGCCCATTTTTGGAGGTCTTTCCCCCATATTTTAATCATGGGTCTATGACACGCCTTCCATCCCATGGCGATCCTACGCTTCGCCAGTACATAGGCCAAATCCTTTAGTTTGCTTACATGCTTTAAGTTTACGTGATCTTGGGAAGGCCCCAAGCAGGCATGCCCTCGCTATCCCAACAGTCATCACAATCCCCTTTTTCCTCCAATCTATGTGCCATTTCTCCCCAAATTTTCTCAATTTCCGGGCACGCCCAGAACATATGCATCATTCCGACATTTTCTTCTCCACATTTGGGGCATATTTGACTTCCTGCATTGCTGAATCTGGCTATCGTTTGGGGTGTCATATAAACCCTGTGGGTTATGTACAGCTGTATTTGCTGTAACCTTGCATTCCTTGACACTTTCTTGTGGTACCCTTAAGCCCGCTCCCACATCCCATCACTCATCGGGGTACCCACCTCATCTTCCCAGTCCTGTCGTAGATGTACCACTTCCTTTCCCACTTTGGACATCACCAGCTCATATATCCTGGGGATCTCATGCCCTCCCTCTGCTATGTCATACATTATGTCTGTGGTGGTGTCCGGCTGCTCTTCCAATACTGTTTGACCACGTTTCTTTAATTCGCTTGACCATCCTGTTATATGTGATATATTGTCCTGCATGTAAATCAGTTTTCTCCACCAACGCCCCAAATTCCTTCATCTTCCCCTCTAGCCAGATATCTCCCATTGTCGCTATCCCTACCAGTTCCCAGTGTTTCCTGATTATCTTCATTAACTGCACCTCTTTCCCTGCCAACACAACCAGTGGCACTTGCGGGGAACAAGGGGTCGGAGTTTCCATCATCTGACAGGCTCTGCGCCATATCCTCCACCCCAATGTCATCATCTTTGGGCGCTCTTTCATGTCTGGTTTGGACAGCCATATAATTTCCTTCAAGAAGTATGGGGCGCACCCTTCCTGGTTTGTCTCCTCCCGCATGTTGCCTTTCTACATCTCCCTTATAATTTAGGTTGCACAGTCTCTCCCAGTGTCCGCACATTCTTGTTGCAACCTGCTTATAGTTGGAGTCCTCCTTAGTATTACCTTTGTTTCCCATCATTTTCTCTAGCTCCCCTTCCGCTTTCTGCAGTGCCGTTAGTATCCCTCCTTGCAGTCCTTTAGTATTAGCTATGGCTATCCCCCTCACTACCACTTTAAAGGCTTCCCAGAGTGTACCCGCCGACTCTACACTACCGGTGTTGATCTCAAAGTAACTGACTATTTCTTCTCTCAAGTCCTCCCTGAACATTACATCTTTGAGCGCCTCAGCTCTGAGGCGCCATGTCGGTATCCTTGCTCTTGGGGGACTGTATTGCCATGTGAGGGCCAGTGGTGAGTGGTCTGACAAGACCCTTGCCTTGTATTCTGTCTGCACTATTTCTACCATCAGCTCTTGCGTGACAAACATGTAATCTAACATAGTATGCAAGTTTCGTGGAGCCGGATAATGTGAGTACTGTCTGTCCTGTGGGTGGCGTACCCTCCAAGCGTCCTCAAACCCAAAGTCCTTTAACAGTGACTGCAGTGCCCTGGTGGCCGAGTCTGGTCTGTCTAATTTGTTATCCGATCTGTCCACTCTTGGGTTTAGCGTGCAGTTAAACTCTCCCCCCCAAATCACTGCCGCCCCCAGGTACCTGCTCAATTTAGCATACAGGGTCCTAAAATATGCTGCTGTGTCCTGATTTGGGGCGAAGGTATTTATAATAATTACATATTTCTTTATTTTCAATCAACCCCCTTACTGCGGCCATCCTTCCGTCCGCTTCCACTGTGGATTGTAATAACTGGAACGGACATGCGGTGCCACTCAGATGATCACCCCTCTAGCGTAAACTGAATATGCCGCACCAACCATCGTCCCCTTCCATTTCTTCTGGATAACCTCTAGTTTCTCTTTCGTAAGATCTGTCTCTTCTATCAGGGCTATGTCTATTTTCTGCCTGCACAGGTACATCATGACCTTGTTCCTTTTCAGGTAACTATTGAGCCGCCTAACATTCCAAGTTAGTACTTTGAGGTCCCCCATTATCCAATGCCTTCCCGCCCCTCCTTGTGTTGGTCTGCAGGTTTCACTCGCAAGCTGTCGCTCATGTCTGTAGGCTCTTTCCCCAACTTTACCCCCCCCCCCACTCCATTCCCAACCCCACAACATACATCCCAACATACATCCCAACATCCCCCCCTCTACTCTCCCCTCCCCCCATCCTCCCCTGCCCCAACTGGTGCCCAGCTCCATCCCTGGATCTCAGGCCTACCCGCATTTAGTAACTCCTAGGCAAAGCCGATACTAGGACACAGCATGGGGTTACCACTCTACCGGTAACCTTACTATTCTAACTATTGGGGTTTAAAAATGCTTTCTCTGCGTCTCCTGTTAACTGACACATTACGTTGTGCACCTTCCATGTTACATTCTTAATCTGCCGCCCCTGAATTTCCACACAACCCTGCTCTATCTTATATTCCAGTCCCAAAGTCACAATATATACAGCACCTCGGTCTCAGGATCAGACTTCACTTGTCCGTGCCGTCCTCCTTCCGACTGTCCGCTCCCTCCGGATAATTTTGGGTGTCGAGCCATTCTGTTGCAGCTTCCGGACTCTCAAAGAACAGAGCTTTGTTTTTGTGGAACACTTTCAGCTTTGCTGGGTACATCAGCATATATCGCAAACCTGCACTTCGCAATCTCCTCTTCACTGCCCCCTAGTTCAGTCGCACTTGAAGTGTGTTGTCGGGATATGCCGAGATGTTCACAGAAGCTCTTTGTATGGTGCCCCCTTTCCGGAAATATTCCAATATCTTCTCTCCATCACAGTAGTTCATTATCTTGGCAATGATTGGCCTGGGAGGGGTCTCCCTGTGAGCACTCTGTGTGCTCTCTCTACCGCAAATCCTTGCGTAAGGATCCCACCTCCTATTTCCTGCAACAGATATTTTCAACGTAGTCCGTCGGGTTAGGGCCTTCTTCCCCTTCTGGGAAGGCCTACTATGCGCACGTTGTTCGCCGGGCGCGCCCTTTAGCTTCCACCGCTCTGTTCTCTAGGTTGCTAACCTGTTGCTTCAGAATGTGGATCTCCGAGGCATGAGAAGTTCGGGCTGTCGTGTTTGTGGTCACTTCATTTTCCGTACATCCAGTCTGAGCAAGTTGACTTCCTCCTGTACTGAACCAACTTTGAGCTCCAGCGCTGCTTTGAGTTCGGCTGTGGCTGCCTCTAGCTTGCTCTACCACGTGGCCTTTAGATCCGCAATTGCCTCCAGCATCTGCCGATAAACGCGCGTCGGGGTGGTGTCCACCTGTGGGTTTTTTTCTTTAGGTCTCACCTCTCTGTCTGTTGCAGGGTTTTGGTGAAATCCTCCATTGTCGGCTGCTTCCCCCTGGATTTGGGAAGTTTGGATGTCATCTTGTTGCCTGGATTCATGCGAGTTCTAAGCACCTGGAGCTCTCCGTCCCTCAAGTGCCCAGCAGAGGTTTGCTGGCCCCCTGTGCCATTATCGTGTATGGTGGTGGGGGGGGGGGTACTCGCATGCACCACTGGGGTTCTGCCGCTTTGGTGTTATGCCTAGACTAGGTGTCTCTTGCGTGATAAGCCATACAGACTGGAGGCGGTATTATTATTAAAGGCTGAGACCGACCCCCACTGCGTATGCACTTACTGTTGGAAGACAGGAAAGTGATTAGAGGGGAGAGGACCTCTACATCCCATCTGTAGTCGGCACAGCAGCGTGCGCTAGGGCTGACGGAATGGGTCATGAGGTTACTTACCTGTAGGGCTAGTTAGTTACTGCTAAGGACTTAGCGTGAGGAATACTTTAACAAATATCCTTCTGTCAGTTGTGTGATAAAGAATTGTGGTAAAGACGGAAGGCCTTATGACTCCTATTGTTGTTACTGCATCTTCTGGCGGTTTTTCTACCGCGAGTCAGTGTACCAAGAGGACACTTTAAAACAAGAATGAACGAAAATAGATGTGGATCTCACATATGAGTGCTTTCTAATTAATAGACATATACATAACGCGATGGTAGAAGCAACATACTTAGCCTTTGCTGAGGGTATTCTGGCTAATCCCTCGATACTAGGTGTGGAACAACAAGCCGCCATAGCTACAAAGGGTGATGAATGGAATGAACTTGAGATGTTGCGGAAGAAGCCCATCAGAACTGAGCTACATGGGGCAATTATGACCGAGTATCTCCGGGCACATATAGCCCCAAATGGACTTCTCATTCGAATAGAGCCTAGAATTTTCCTGGAAGAGCTTAAATTTAGGAAAGACTGGAGCTTTATTTCAAATAAATGCACAAGGGACTGGATCATACTGATCATCAATACTGCAAAAACTGTCTCAGAGAGATTAATGAATGAGATTATTGCCAAACAAGATGTTATAACAACCAAAATGATAGTAGGAGACTATCTGAAGAGTATGGCAGCCTTAGACGCAACAATAAAAGAATTCAAAGACCTGAATTTGAACAAAAAAGTGACCAAACTAAAAAAGGACATTGCAGCTTACTCTCACGACAAGAAATACCCATACACCAAGGATGCATATTATGAGGAACAAGAGAAGAATGCAAAAATGCCATATACAGGACCTATGAGAGGGTGACAGTACCAACAAAGAAACAGACCAAGACCAGGCAACTGGAACTTCTCAAGCGGTTGCTCAGATGAAGACACAGGCAGAGCTAATAATAATGTCCGCTTTGAAGACCAACAGCAAAATAGAGGCAGCAAGACTTGGGGTCTTCGGGCCCCGAGAGGACACGGAAGAGACAGAGACTGGTGGCAGGCACAGTCACCCAGAGTGACCAGGAACAGAGGGAAAGGGTGGTACCAACAGAAGGCGTACCAACAGAAGGCGTACCAACAGAAGGCGTACCAACAGAAGGCATACCCCCAGGACGACCCCCTGGAATAAGAACTGAATCTGATAAAGCCGGCAAAGATTCATTGGTGGTAAACCTCTCAACATTTATATTATCCACCATACATCTAAGAGTGCTTCAAAAAGGCCTCTCCTTTGTCCCTACATCTGCACACGATCCATTTCAAACCAGGATTGAGATCACGCAGCTAATGAGAAAAATACGGCTGAAACAATTCTTCTCCAAAAATAGCTATGAAGGAGCATCAGATGTCGCAGGACTGCATAATAAATCAACCTACAACCCACCTCCACATGCAAATACAGTAGAATCCCAGGCTTTTCAGAAAGTTAGCCTAAAAAAATTAGAGGAAATTGAAGCAGAAGAAACCAACAGAGGCATTCACAACATGACAAGAACGGAGAACTCAGCCCTGAAAGAACTACAGTCGAATACAGAGATAATCATAAAACCGGCGGACAAGGGGGGAGCCATCGTCATCATGAATAAACTTGACTACGACAATATGGTTAAAACTCTGATAGAAGATCGAGCCACCTATCAAAAGCTCGGAAGCGATCCAACAGAGACTGAGGAATATAATTAACCCAATTATTGAAGAAGCAGAAGCCGAAGGGTACATTAGTGCCAGAGAAGCCGCGTTCTTGAGTCCAGCCCACCCAAGGCGACCTGCCTTTTACGCCCTGCCTAAAATTCATAAAGGCATCTCTCCAACACCTGGGCACCCAATAGACTCTGGTATTGGTTCTATTTGTTCTATTTTAGAACCACTGTCACAATTTGTAGATTTCTTCCCAAGAGAGGAAGTATGCAAAATGTGTTCGTACAGAAAAGATAGTGTTAGTTCATCTTAATAACCTCAGTATAGACAGCCAAATTATCTACATCGTGACCATAGACATCGAGTCACTTTATTCAAAAATTCCACAAAGGGAAACCTTGAAAGTGATTGAGAAGATATTACAAACCAAAACCATCGACATGCCCATTACACTGATAATTCAACTGGCAGAATTGGCTTTAACTAAGAATTATTTCTTGAATGAAGACTATTACGAACAAATAGCTGGAACAGCTATGGGGGCAACCTTTGCACCCACCTTGGCGAACTTCTATGTCGCAGACTTTGAGGAGAAATTTATATACCCCGATACCAATCCTTTTGCCACCAACATTGTGAGTTGGCGTCAATATATCGACGATATACTTCTCATCTTTAATGGAGATAGTATTACTTTGAACAACTTTAGTCGATGGATCAATGAACTCAACCCTTTCCTTAAATGTACTCATGAAGCAAGTACATCAGAAGCCACCTTCCTGGACCTTAAGATCATAAGAACGGGACATACTTTTGAAACTACAGTCTTTCAAAAACCAACGGATAGGTACGCCTTACTCGACTATAATAGTTTTCATCAAAAATCACTTAAGGAAAACTTACTGTTTGGTCAGTTTCTACGATTTAGGAGGAACTGTACAACCAGAATTGAATATGATAAACAAGCTGAAAGACTTACAAAGATTTAAAAGGACAGAAACTACCTACATAGGATAATAAAACAAGCCAGGAAGAGGGCGAGAAACATACCAAGGGATATCACCCTCAATCAACATGGCAAGAGGAACAGTGACGAGAATACCATTACAGCAGTGTTTAGTCATTCTACAGTCACTAACCGTTTGAAAAAAGGTATCCGAAAAAGCCTGGCACATTCTGAATGTAGCAGAAACTCCACTACCAACACCTGGGTTTGCAATTAGGAGGAGAAAAAATCTCAGGGACTCCTTGGTCCATAGCTATAAAGAAAATAGCCTGGGACCAGACAAGACCACCCTTTGGAATATACCAAGACCAACGGGCCACACACCATGTGGAAGCTGTTCAGCTTGCAAATTCACTGAACGCACTACATCCATTGACATAGGATGGAAATATCCGTGGGAACAGAGGCATTTCACAAATTGCAACACTAAAAATGTAGTGTATCTGATACGATGTCCATGTAAGAAAAATACATCGGAATGACGACCAGAGCCATTAAAATCCACATTGGTGAGCATAGATCCAATATTAGGACTAAAAAAAAGAACAGCTCCATTAGTCGAACATTTCATTGAAATGAAACACACAGAGAATGATCTTGTATGGACTGTGTTGGAAAAAATTAAAATACCCAAACGTGGGGGGAATGTAGCAGCCCTTCTACTAGAAAGAGAACAGCAGTGGATTTTTAGGCTACAAAGTCATCAATGTGGACTCCATGAAGAAATATGTTGGCAAGCTTTAGCCGTCATGTAGATGCAAGTACCGTGAACAGATATAATGGTCCATCAACCTGCACAATCATTTGCACACAATCCAATATCTAATGAAAGATAGCACATTTGATGATGTTCCCAACACTGAATAGATATGGCACTTACAGGAGCAACACCAGGGTTCATGATGGGAACACGGATTGGACGAGAAACGGCCTAGCAATAGAACTGATTGCAAGGTCAAGAGCTGATACAATACAAGGTATGAAGAGCACAAACCTTAAAACTGCTGGATCAGGACACGAGGGATCATGCATCTCGTTCCAACCCACTAATGTGCAAGCATAATCACAATAGCAACACAGGCTGGCCACTACTCCTCCAAAATCTCTCTGGGGGGGCGTTTGTAATTTGAAAATGAGCAACAGGAAGTAGCCATGTACATACGAACAACTCAATGGATTCACATCCTCGCTTTAACCTACTAATGTGTTAGCACTATAATAATAGCAACATGGGCTGGACAATACATCACCTACTACTCCTGGGGGTCATTGGTAATTCGAAAATGAGCGAAAACCGGCAATAGGAGTCAGCCATGCATACACGAACTACTGGAAGCTATTTTTTAGCTCTGTAACAAACAGGGACTACATCTCCCAACGGCCTTGGGACCTTTAGGTAGTCAGAGAGTGGCGCTAGAATGAAATACGGAAAGACATCAATTCCCAATATACGGGACTGTGACGTATATTAGAATCAAATAGCACACCTGTGCGCCTACCCGAATCACCATGTTGTGATTTTGAGAAAATACCGAGAGCTCAATAACACAAAGCCAACTGATCACGTGATTGGAACTTCGGTTTAAAAACAAAGTTTTCCCAGATGGCGCTATATACGAACCGGCAGAAAAGACACAGCGTTCTCAAAGCAATCAAGGTGAGCAGATCACAGGCAAGGGAATAGATAACAACAGAGGCCAAGTGAACTAGACAATAGCCAATGTCAAGACAGGCAAGCTAAAAACGTGGGAGCCGGGGTACAGAGCTTGTAATAAAATCGAACGCTGTTTTTTAAGAGTGGCTTTACAACGGGCCGTAAAATAAAGACCTAAGGGACCCTATGTGTGTTTCTGTTAATAGGAGTACAACCATAAGGACAGAAGAATCGATCTCACCACTGTGCGTCTTCTTACCAGCGAAGATAGGTGAATAACTGTCACATTCTGTTGCATGTGATTTTGATAATGCTTGGACACTGTGGCCATGGCAGTGTCCAGGGCCTATACATAGGAACAACACGAGAGCACAATGCAACCAGACACCAGCATTGGTTGTTTATTTATTGGTTTACAGATTCCATTTTTGAAGAGACTGAGCAGAACCTACGATCCGCTCACCGGAGAACAGGCAGCAACATTGAAAGACTGCCTTATACAGGTAAGATAATTCTTACCCTTAGATTGTATGGACATGCATATCCATACTACCACCTAGAAAGTACTCATAGACTGATGAGAGTTCCATTTGTCTTTTTTTCGTTTGATCCTATAGGAATCAGGGATCCATACATTGAGCCCACTGGACACCCGAAGATATCCTCATAATTTCCACCATAATTGAAGTGGATATGGAGAATATTACAAATAAGAGTATCCGTCCTGAAGAAAGTGGCTAATACCTGAATCCCGCTGAAACCGGTTGACCTACCCTTAAGTGGTACGGGACTGATTATCCAGACCCTGATACCCCATATATAGAGACATAGGGGACGTATTAAAAAGTTAACATAATCAGAATTTCGATCCAACTGAATATTAGACGAGTAGAAATTCATTTCTTTAATACTCTTTGACCAGTATTCAAAGGGAATTTATTCTATTTGAGTGTAAATTCAGTGCACGTGATAAGCCATACAGACTGGAGTCGGTATTATTAAAGGCTGAGACCGACCCCCACTGCGTATGCACTTACTTAGAAGACAGGAAAGTGATTAGAGAGGAGAGGGAGAGGACCTCTACATCCCATTTGTAGTCGGCACAGCAGCGTGCGCTAGGGCTGACGGAATGGGTCATGAGGTTACTTACCCGTAGGGCTAGTTAGTTACTGCTAAGGACTTAGCTTGAGGAGTAACTTTTTAACAAATATCCTTCTGTCAGTTGTGTGATAAAAAAAAGTCTCTTGCCTGGAGCCGTGATGCTCCTGGGTCTATACTTCAGGGGGCTGGGTATCCCTAGTTTTAATCCATTCAGGAGGTTGTCTGCCAGTCTCCTGGCGTTGTGCCTCCGCAGCCTTCAAGTCCAGCTTCCCCAGCCGGGTGTCCAGGTCATGTGCAGGGTGCCACCCGTTGGCGCCAGCTATCTCCCGGGCCCAGGCTGGGTGCTGCAGCCTTCTCGCGATGGTTTTCGGGGCTTGTGTCCCCTCCACTGCTCTTGAGCATCCAGAGCTGTCTCCCGCTGACTGTGCTGCAGGGTCTTGCTCCAATCTCTCCCTTGTTGGTGCCAATCCGTACGCCGGTGTGTTGGGCAGCTCCAGCCCCTCCTATACCTCCTTTGTTTGCTGCGTGTACAGAGGAGGATTTAGAATTGTTTCCTCCTTAGTTCATAGGGGCCCTGTAATGTGGGGGCTTGCTTCCTCCGTGCGACCCGCCTTCCCCAGCTGGGGGCTGCGTAGCTTCTGTGCGACCGCCCTGTATCTGGCAGTCATATACGCAGGGGAGGCTCCGTCTCCCCTCCCCCCCCCGGTAATTGTCCCGTTTTGCACACCGTGTGCCACTTGCGCCCCACCGGGTCTATGGAGCTAATGTTTGCTCCAGATTCCGCAGCCCGTCCGCTTCCACTACACCGGGGTGCGCCACAATGGGGGACGCGCCCCGTCTTGCTGTAGAATTTATCTTCGGGGCCTCAGTTGGAGCGACTGCTTCTTCTCGCTCATTAGCGACGCATCCCGGGTATGCATACACTTTTTGTTCGCAGCCTACGCTGTGTTCCCGGCTGGTAGCGGGTGCTTACCCTCAGGGCGCGTGGCGAGCCCTCCTCCTGATCATCCGTCTCGCTCCTTTGTTCGGCGGACGTGTCCGGCCGCCATCTTTTTCAGGGAGCGCCATCCTTCGCTGCTGGCACAGTTTCCACCGTAGCTGCTCTGCTACTGAACGGATATTAGCCGGGATACTTTCATTCCGTGCTGCTGGTATTCCCACAGCCTCTGGTGTCTCGCAGATCACCAATGCTCGGGTTTAAGGTGTCCATACACCACAGGATCATCACGGATCGGCAAGAGACGGTCTGAAGCACGTCTTATGCCATGGCTGCTTGGCCACACCCCCAAGATGAGGGAAGAGTTGATGCAAACTAAGCATAGCCCAAAGACTAATGAGCCAACTAGTTATTTTGTTAAAGCTAAAGTGGCCGGGATATTTAAAAATGGCATCCACAATATCAAGAGAGGCAGTACGGGAGAGAACCGCGCAAGAGCAAGCCGACAGGCACATCCAATGCAGCGGCTCGCAAACGTGAGTCACAGATACAGGTGTGGTGTGAAGGAAGGAGAGCTGCAGCAGGCATACTCCAAGGACCATGGGAACGCTGGGGGACACAGCGGAGCTCCTGTAGGTACAGTCATGTTGGGAAACAGCATTCTGCAGTCCAGGTCACAGAGGGAAGCAGGCGAGTGAATGCAGAGCCGCAGGAAACGCTGTGGAGACGTCCACATGGGGTCAGAGTCAGAAGCCAACCCAGAGAGGAAGCTTCAACGCAGGGGCAAGGAGTAAGTTTGAGACGGCACGAAAAACCGGCAAGTCTGCCCAGAGCCATTGGGGACCCCGGGGTGTACTGACCCATTCAATCACATGACTGAATTATGCAAGATTGATATTATGGACAATGCTCAAAGGCGACTTAAACACAGACAAACCCTAATGTTAAATCAATGCTTAAAAGATTTGAATACAGACAAGAAAAAGTGCAGCAACGAAATTTGAACATATACCTATATGCATGAGATGTCAATGTGGAGGGGAGCTGAAACAAGTATTACCCTAATTAAATACATTGAACAGAACAAAGTAAATGCTGATGTGATATATTGAAAAGGAGAGTGAAAGCAATAATAAGTCCTGGTAAAGGGGAGACAGCAGGCAGCTAACATTTGGGAGAAGATACCTGGCAGGAGAGTACCCAGGGGATCTGAAGAGCCCCACGAAAAGGATTCCTGGCAGAGAAGCATACCAGGCAATACACCAGAGTTGTACAAGAAAGTGTAATATTGATACAAAATACCTGGTAGATATGTACACCAGGAACTCTGTAAAGTATATGAAAGAAGTTCTGATATGTAAATGCACCAGGCTCTTGAAGTTGTATAAAGACTAATATTATGGGAAAATACCTGGCCTGGGAGTATACCAGGAGGTCTAAAAAGCCCATAAGAGAATTTCTGGTAGAGGAGTGCAGCAGCCAATCCTTCAAGTGTACAGAACAAGAACCTTGTGAATCCAATATAAAGAAGTTGTTGTTCAAGAGAAGAACAAGTTACTTCTTACCGTGTAACGTTCTTTCGATGGGATGTTCCTGCGACGTATTCCTTATCTTTGATAATTCTTCTCCAGCATGCTGGCCTCGGAAATGTTTTCTCTGTAGAGGGCGCTGCGCATCGACGTCCGCCGAGTCGATGTCCCTCGACAGCCACTGTATCGGCGCGACGTCACCATACCCATAAATAGCCACGCGCGGCGTCCGTTGCTCAGTTCCATTTTGTAGCATAAGATAAGTCATGCCTGAATTGGTTATTGACCTTGAAGGAGCGTAAGCTGCAACCACAAGGAAAGTATTACTGCAGGGATGGATGGGAGGGGCGAGAAGGAATACGTCGGAGGACCATCCCATTGAAAGAACGTTACAAGGTAAGAAGTAACTTGTTCTTCGAAGGGATTGTGTTCTCCGACGTATTCCTCATCTTTGATAGACTCCCATAGCAGTGGCATGTAATTGGAGGTGGGAGTAATAATGTCATGTATCCCTTTTAGGAATGAACCGAATGTAATACGGCTTTGCCAAATCTTGTCTCTTGACTAGTGGAGGAATCCAGGTTGTAAAATTTTGTGAATGTATGTGCGGATGACCATGTGGCAGCCGCACATATGTCTCGGACCGGTACCAATCTTTGGAGGGCCGAAGAGGCTGCGATACCCCTGGTTGAATGAGCCCTAAGATTTTGGGGTGGCTCTTTCCCTGCCAGTTTGTAACATTCCAGAATGGCCAAAATAATCCACCTGGAAATGGTCTGTTTTGTTATGGGTAGTCCCAACTTGTGACCTGAGTATCCTACAAACAGTTGGTCTGCTTGCCTAATCCTAGCCAGTCTGCTGATGTAAAAGCTCAGAGCTCGCCTTGGGTCCAGCCTATGTAGCCTTTCTTCCTCTTTCCCTGGATGGGGAGGAGGGTAGAACGAAGGTAAGGTAATTTTCTGAGTGATATGAAATTCAGAAACCACCTTTGGGAGGAAATTAGGCTTCACCTGTAGGACTACTTTGTCCTTATGGAAAATTGTATGGGGGGGGTTTACAAGAGAGCTTGTAATTCACTCACCCTCCTAGCAGATGTTAGTGCTACCAATAGGACAGTTTTAAGAGTGAGAAATCTCAGCGAACAAGAGTGGAGTGGTTCAAATGGAGTACCCATTAGGAAATTTAAGACAACATTTTAGTCCCATAAGGGAACTTGGAATGGTCTTGGAGGATAAACAATACTTAATCCCTTGAGAAATTGCATTACTAGAGGTAGTTTGAAATACGATGGTTCCTCCGCAGTGCGCTTGAAGATTGAAAGTGCTGCGAGATAGCCTTTTACAGTGCCAACTTGAAGGCCTGAGTTTGCCAAGTACAGTAGAAACGATAACACCGTTGGTGTACCACATGAAAAAGGGTCGATATTCCCTTCTCTACACCAGCTGCAAAATTTGTTCCAACAGCAGCGGTATAAAGATTTTGTTGCTGGCCTTCTGGCCAAAAGCAACACCTCCATGACGTCATCAGGGAGGTCCCAATCCTTGTGCCTCACCCTTTCAGAAGCCAAGCGTGAAAGTTGAGGGTTCTGATGTCTGGATGGAGAACCTGACCTCCCTTCTGTGAGAGAAGATTCTCTTTGAGTGGAAGACGGATTGGAGGACAGATGGACATATCTAGAAGGTCCAGGTACCACGTTCTCCTGGCCCAGTCCGGGGCAATTAGGATCACGGTTTGCCGGAATCTTCTCAACCTCCTGATCATTTGAGGAATAACAGGGACTGGTGGAACCGCGTAAAGGAGTGGGAATTCCCAGTCCACTACGAACACGTCCCCTAGAGCTCGTCTCGGGGGAAATTCCCTTGAACAGAACAGATTGCACTTCCTGTTGGTGCTGGTGGCGAACAGATCCACCTGAGGGGTTCCCCAAAGGGCGAAGATCTCTTGAAGGACTTCCTGAGCTAGCTCCCACTCGTGGGAGACTGTGCTCTGCCTGCTCAGAGCGTCCGCTGTCAAGTTCTTCTCTCCGGCTAGGTGGACTGCCGATAGAGAGATTCCTTCCTGAATTGCCCAAACCAGAGCTGCATTGCCTCTCTGCAGAGTGGCAGTGACCCTACGCCTCCTCTTTTGTTGAGGTAGTCCATGGCCACCGTGTTGTCCGTCATTATCAGGACATTTCTGTAACGCTCACCTGATTCCCGTAGAGGCGCCGGTCTTGACTGGGCGTATACCGTATCTGCAAAGGTGATGTGTAACACACGGCTGGCTCTTTGGGCTGGACCTCTGTGCACTGTATGTCTGACTTGAAGGGTAAGATGTCTGCAGATAGAAAATATGGGACTAAGGAACTGGGTTATTGAATGTCTCTCTCTTCTTCCCTTTCTCTTCTCCTGTAGAACCCCAAAGGTTAACGCTCTCACCTTAGGTAAGTGAACGCCGTGCTCTCCATCTGCCTCGGGGCAGGGTGCTGTAACCAGTTTCTTCACTGGATAAGGGGAGCAGGCCTCTTGACTTCAGAGGACTGCTGTCCGTCGTTTACTGCACGAACGGTAAGTTTTGAGTAATTCTAATGTCTTTAAAGTCTTTAGTAATGATGTTTCTTGTTTTGCAGGGTTCCGGCGATGGCGGATGACAGGCTGAAGTGAGTTGAAGATGGAGCCCGTGTGATGAATGGAAGCGCCTGGAAGCACGTAAGTAAGCGCTTGTTGCCTGCTTCACGATGCGCTCTAACTGTCTTTTTATTTTGCAGGTACAAGTTCGGAGCGGCTGCAGGGTGCCGGAATACCCACTGGGTTAGATGTGGAAAGGAGTAATGGCACGTGAGTATTAAAGTTCCCCAATGTCTTTAAACGCACCTTGTTTTGTCTTTCAGATGCGGGATGCAGCGCCGAAGGCCTCCGGAGCGTGCGAAGAGTTGGTAAGCTTTTGTCTTTCAGATGCCGGAATGCAGTGTGAAGACCTCCGGAGCGCACGAAGAGTAGGTAAGCCTTTGTCTTTCAGATGCCGGAATGCAGCGCGAGGCGTTGGTGACAGCCGATGGACCAGGTAAGTGAAGAGCTGTCACTGAAGACCGTAATGCTAACCTGTTCTTTCTTGTCTTTATAGGTGTTGCTGAAGACTGGATTCAGGATGGTAAGCCTTTTTCCTTAGGCCCAGGATCAGATGCAGAAGACACGATGAGCGTTCTGCTGCAGAGGATGCAGAATAACGCAAAGCAAGATTCATCCATCGGGTGTGGTTTAAATAGCCTCCTGTAGTGCTTAGGTGTCTCCTTCCACAGCCACGCCTAGGTAAGAAAAGAGTTCCTGCTTTCCAGAAGAGTTCCAGTGTTCTGAATCTAGGGAGTGGCTCCTGCCCCACCCAACAGGAAAAGTAGTTCCAAACAGAAGAGGATCAGAGGCTCAACTGGCAGGCAAGTAAGCAGCATGGTCTGCTGCAGGTAAGTCCACCCAAGCATTATGAGCCCGGCGCTTCCAGCGCTGGGACTGGGCATATTTATGAGCCTGGTGCCACTGGCGCCAGGACTGGGTCCAAAAGGTCCCAATTGGGACTGGTTGGCACTCGGAACCTGGGTTATGGATCTGCTTCCAAGGGAGTTGGGAAAACCCTGACCTTTTGGAAGCAGAGATCATGACAGTACCCCCCCTCAAGGCCCCTCCCAAACCGGGCTTCTCCGGGGGTTTTGGCTTGTCAGGAAATGTTCGGTGAAATCTTTTGATTAGGCGAGGAGCGTGGACATATTCAGCAGGTTCCCAGGATCTCTCTTGGGGGCCGTAGCCTTTCCAGTCAATTAGGTAAAATAGTTTAGATTTGGAGATCTTGGAGTCCAGAATGCTTTTGACTTCAAACTCGAGTTCTCCATCAACTAGGATAGGTTTTGGAGATTTAGTTAGTCGGGTTTGAGGTTGCACGGGTTTTAATAGAGAGACGTGGAAGACCGGATGTATCTTCATGTGCGGGGGCAAGTCCAACTTGACCGCTACTGGGTTTACTATGGTAGTGATGGAATAGGGACCAAGGTATCTTGGGTTGAATGTGCGTGGCCCTTTTAGAGGTAGATATTTGGTTGATAACCAGACTTGATCCCCTACTTGATATTGAGGGGCTTCCTTCCGATGTTGATCTGCTCCTTTCTTGTATTGTTCTTTAGCCCTTTGAAGGTGAGAAACAGCTTCCTTAAAGGCTTGGGTGATTGTAGAATGCAGGTAGTCTACTGCTGGTGTTTCAAGATCTTGGAGGGGATCCAACTCCGAGGTTCGAGGGTGACTGCCGTACAAAAGAAAAAACAGGGTTTTCCCAGTTCCCGAATGGACAGAGTTATTGTAGGCATATTCGGCTATCCAAAGGATGTCTTTCCAAGTTTTTTCAGTTTGTTGCAGCATGCAGCGTAAATACTGTTCCAGAGTTTGATTGGTCCTCTCGGTTTGTCCGTCGGTCTGAGGGTGGTGACTGGTCGATAGTCTCACATCAATTTGAGCCGACCGACAGCAACTTCGCCAAAAATGAGAAATAAATTGACTACCTCGATCCGAAATTAGAACCGAAGGAAAACCGTGCAGTCGGACGATGTTTTCGAGAAATTCTCGGGCCAGAGTTGCTGCTGTTGGCAAGCCTTTGAGCGGAATGAAATGCGCCATCTTGGAGAATAAGTCCACGATTACTAGAATCGTATTGTATCCGGAGCATGGAGGTAGATCGGTGATGAAGTCCATAGAAAGCGTATGCCAAGGGCGAGGTGGGATGTCAATAGGGCGTAAGAGGCCTGCTGGTCTTTCCTTTTGACTCTTGTTTTGGGCGCATACTCCACAGGACATTATAAAGTCTCTGATATATTTTTTCCAAGACGGCCACCAGAAGTAGCGCTTGATCTTTTCCGAGGTCTTGGCCATACCGGGATGTCCTTCCATTAAAGAATCGTGATAACAAGAGATTACTTTTTTCTGTAAATCTGTGGTGGGTAGGTATAATCGTTCTTGGAAATACAATAAGTTGTCCTTTACTGCAAAGTCCTTTCCCTGCAGATGCCAATTCTGTATGTCTGCTGGAGTTACAAGTTGCCTGGCCTTATCCTTAACTTCCTCTATGGATTCTGTGGCGATTACACCCAGAATTCTTTGTTCGGGAATGATTGGTACAGGTTTAGGGTTGATCAAGTGTTCTTCCACTCCCATCCGAGAAAGGGCATCAGCTTTACCGTTCTTTGTACCAGGTCGATAGGTAATTATGAAGTCAAACTCGGCAAAGAATAATGCCCAACGGAGTTGTCTAGAGGATTGGGCTTTTGCGGTTTTCAAATATTGCAGGTTTCGGTGATCCGTAATCACAGTAACGGTGTGTCGGGCCCCCAGCAGATAATGCCGCCAAGCCTTAAAGGCAGACTTGATAGCCAGAAGTTCCTTGTCAGTAATCGTGTAATTGATTTCAGGAGGCGAGAGTTTGCGGGACCAAAATGCTACGGGATGCAACTGATTGGTTACCGGGTCCTTTTGTGATAGAACTGCCCCCATGGCAAGGCTTGAAGCATCAGTTTCCACGATGTAGGGGAGTTCGGGGCGAGGGTGTTTTAAGATTGGTGCAGAGATAAATTTAGTCTTCAAATCCTGGAAAGCTTGTTCCGCCTCGGTAGACCATTCAAAACGTTTGTTTTTCTTTAACAAGGCAGTGATGGGCTGGACTATTTGAGAGAATTCGGGGATAAACCTGTGGTAAAAGTTAGCGAAGCCTAACATGCTTTGCACACCTTTTACGGAGGATGGTGATGGCCATTTGAGAACTGCATCGACCTTCTTTGAATCCATACGCACTCCGCCAGGTGATAATATGAATCCCAAGAATTCAACTTCAGTCACGTTGAAAACACATTTTTCCAACTTAGCGAAAAGTTTGTGTTGACGCAATCTTTCGAGGACCATTTTCACGTGTTTCCGATGTTCAGATTCCGATGAAGAATAAACGAGGATGTCGTCAATGTAAACAACACACACATCTATGAGCTCTCTGAGGACATCGTTCATAAAATATTGAAAGGCGGCCGGGGCATTGCAAAGTCCGAAGGGCATGACCTGATATTCAAATAGTCCATACTTGGTGCGGAAGGCCGTCTTCCATTCATCGCCCCTCTTTTACTCGTACCAAGTGGTAAGCTCCTCTAAGATCCAGCTTTGTATATATGCATGCTTTTCTGACTTGGTCCAGGTGTTCAGGGATCAAAGGTAACGGATATCTATTCTTAACGGTGATCTGGTTCAGGGAGCGATAATCTATACAAGTTCTAAGGTCTCCTTCCTTTTTTGGAACGAAGAACAAAGCTGAAGAAGCAGGGGACTTGGAAGGACGAATAAACCCATTTGCCAGGTATTGATCCAGGTATTGTCGAAGGTGAAGGTTCTCAGGCTCGGTGAGGGCATAAATTCTACTACAAGGAGGAGTAGATCCAGGTATCAGGTCTATCTGGCAGTCATAAGACCTATGAGGAGGTAGAGAGTTAGCCTGATCCTTCCGGAAAACATCTTGGTATTCTAGGTATTCGGGAGGTAACTGGGGAGTCTCTGAAGAAATTGCTGCCAGTGCAACACCAGGTGGAGGGTGACAAGTAGAGACACATTCTGGAAACTGGACCGTTCTTGCTCGCCAATCGATCAAAGGATTGTGTTTCTCTAACCAAGGTATTCCTAGAATAATCTGAAACTGAGGGGCCTTGATCACATCGAACACGATCTTCTCATGGTGTCCATCTTGACTTACTAGCGTCACCTCTTGAGTGGTATGCGTTACTGGCCCGGAGGCTATCTCCGTACCATCCACCGTAGTAATGACGTCCTTTACAGCCTTGGGACAAAGAGTTAGATTCATCCTCAAAACCATTTCATGATCCACATAATTGCCGATGGCACCGCTGTCGACGTAAGCTTCAATTGCATGTAATCGATCCGGATTATCAGGGCTAATGAGGACCATAGGTATCACGAAATTCGAGGTCACGGAACTGGTTTTCACGCTCGGCAAGAGGACCTCTATTCTTGTCGGGCGAGGTCGTTTCCCTGCTCAGCGTTTGTAACTTTGGTAACTGCAGCTCCTACTGCCTTCTTGGCAGGTTTCACCGGACAGTCTCGAAGAAAGTGCCCTGAGTTTCCGCAATAGAGGCATAATTGCAACTGTTTTCTCCTTTCCCGCTCCTTTTGTGTTAGAGGACCTTTCAGACCACCTATTTGCATGGGTTCCCCGGAGTCTACTCCTTTGGAAGGAGTTGGCGGTTTGGAAAATACTCGAGCATCAAACTTGGAACGATCGGCCTTCCTGTTCTGCAGTCTGTGATCTATTTGAACGACTAAGTCTATATAGTCCGAACAATCTTGTGGGGGATTCACTACTTGGGCTAACACATCTTTGAGCTCTCCACGTAGACCTCTATAAAACAGCGTAATCCTTTTGTCCTCAGGCCATTGAGTTTCCACTATCAGTCTGTTGAAAGACGCAATATAAGCCAAAAGGTCTTGATTACCTTGTCGCAACGAAAGAAGCTCATTGTCCAAGGCCTGCCCCTGTGAATGTCTTGCGAACAGTTTTTCCATACTGAGCTGAAAAGCTTGAAAATCATGGAGGACCGGATCATCTTGATTTACTAGAGGGATCGACCAGTCTGCCGCATTGCCACTAAGGTACGAAAGCACGAAAGCTACTTTAGCTTGATCAGTTGGAAAGGCTGCTGGCCGGCATAAGAAATGCAACCGGCACTGATTGATAAATACTGCAAACCTCTTTGGGTCACCAGAAAATCGTTCGGGCGGAGCCAGAGGTACATTCCCAGGTAGGTTGATCTGCACTGGATTCATAGAGGATGTAGAAGGAAGATTTCCCCCAGATGTGGGTAACGGGGTCTGTCCGGCTTGTGACTGTAGCAATTGTCTAGCGAGATCATCTGTTCGCTCCTTGGAAATAATCAGTTCCCTCTTTAGAGCGTTCGTTTCCTGACGGGCTGCATGCACTTCTGCCCTTAGTTCCCCAAGTAACTGGGCTAGCTGGTCGGTATCCGAGGTTTCCATAGCACCTGGACGGGAGTTTTGTGGTAGGCTTTGCGTTCTGTAACGCTCACCTGATTCCCGTAGAGGCGCCGGTCTTGACTGGGCGTATACCGTATCTGCAAAGGTGATGTGTAACAGACGGCTGGCTCTTTGGGCTGGACCTCTGTGCACTGTATGTCTGACTTGAAGGGTAAGATGTCTGCAGATAGAAAATATGGGATTAAGGAACTGGGTTATTGAATGTCTCTCTCTTCTTCCCTTTCTCTTCTCCTGTAGAACCCCAAAGGTTAACGCTCTCACCTTAGGTAAGTGAACGCCGTGCTCTCCATCTGCCTCTGGGCAGGGTGCTGTAACCAGTTTCTTCACTGGATAAGGGGAGCAGGCCTCTTGACTTCAGAGGACTGCTGTCTGTCGTTTACTGCACGAACGGTAAGTTTCGAGTAATTCTAATGTCTTTAAAGTCTTTAGTAATGATGTTTCTTGTTTTGCAGGGTTCCGGCGATGGCGGATGACAGGCTGAAGTGAGTTGAAGATCGAGCCCGTGTGATGAATGGAAGCGCCTGGAAGCACGTAAGTAAGCGCTTGTTGCCTGCTTCACGATGCGCTCTAACTGTCTTTTTATTTTGCAGGTACAAGTTCGGAGCGGCTGCAGGGTGCCGGAATACCCACTGGGTTAGATGTGGAAAGGAGTAATGGCACGTGAGTATTAAAGTTCCCCAATGTCTTTAAACGCACCTTGTTTTGTCTTTCAGATGCGGGATGCAGCGCCGAAGGCCTCCGGAGCGTGCGAAGAGTTGGTAAGCTTTTGTCTTTCAGATGCCGGAATGCAGCGCGAGGCGTTGGTGACAGCCGATGGACCAGGTAAGTGAAGAGCTGTCACTGAAGACCGTAATGCTAACCTGTTCTTTCTTGTCTTTATAGGTGTTGCTGAAGACTGGATTCAGGATGGTAAGCCTTTTTCCTTAGGCCCAGGATCAGATGCAGAAGACACGATGAGCGTTCTGCTGCAGAGGATGCAGAATAACGCAAAGCAAGATTCATCCATCGGGTGTGGTTTAAATAGCCTCCTGTAGTGCTTGGGTGTCTCCTTCCACAGCCACGCCTAGGTAAGAAAAGAGTTCCTGCTTTCCAGAAGAGTTCCAGTGTTCTGAATCTAGGGAGTGGCTCCTGCCCCACCCAACAGGAAAAGTAGTTCCAAACAGAAGAGGATCAGAGGCTCAACTGGCAGGCAAGTAAGCAGCATGGTCTGCTGCAGGTAAGTCCACCCAAGCATTATGAGCCCGGCGCTTCCAGCGCTGGGACTGGGCATATTTATGAGCCTGGTGCCACTGGCGCCAGGACTGGGTCCAAAAGGTCCCAATTGGGACTGGTTGGCACTCGGAACCTGGGTTATGGATCTGCTTCCAAGGGAGTTGGGAAAACCCTGACCTTTTGGAAGCAGAGATCATGACAATTTCTCCCCTGTACTGATGGCAGGAAAGCTTTCAGCGCTGGTCTGATCGCTCTCAGCTCTAATAGGTTGATGTGTAGTCTGGACTCCGATGGAGACCAACGACCGCTGATGGTCAAGTTGTTGGCATGGGCTCCCCACCCCGTGAGTGAGGCGTCTGTGACTACTGTTATCTCCGACCATGGTTGCTAAAACAGTACTCCTTTCAAGATGTTCTCTGGATAGGCCCACCATTGAAGGTCGTGGGCTACCTTGTCCGGAATCCGGAGGAGAGCTGTCATTCTCCCTGAGAATTGCGATCACTGAGTTCTCAGTGCCCACTGAAGAGATCTCATTCTCAGGCGAGCCTCTGGCACAAGGAAGATGCAGGATGCCATGAGGCCTAGCAACCTCAAAAAGTCTTTCCTGAGGAACTTGTTCAATTCTCGTAAGTCCAGGATGGGTCTCAGTCCTCCGTCCTTCTTTGGTATGAGAAAGTAGGGGGGGAGGCGGAAGTACCAGCCCTTGTTCCTGTCCGCTACAGGTACCGGTTCTATGGCACCTTTCTCTAGCAGGTCTATAATTTCCTGCAAGAGGAGCAGATCTGGAACTTTTAGAGAGCTGTGCCCCGGTGGATGACTCTGAGGGATGTGTAGGCACGGGTAGGCAGTAACCCTGGGCAACTGTCTCCAATGCCAAAGCATCTGACGTAATAGCCTGCCATTCCGTCAGTTGGTGAGTTAACCAGCCCCCTACAGCTGTTTTGTGTGGAAAGACCTCAGAGTGGTTTGGGGGCAGCTGATGCAGATGCCGAGGGTAAAGAGGCACCTGCTGCTGCTGCGGCTTTAGTACTTTTGACCCGTCCACCTCGGGTGGATCTCCTTTGGCCTCTTTGAGCCGGCTGTCCTCTGCCTTTCCCGAATGCAGAATAATAGCGAAAGGACTTTCCTCTCCCAGAGGTTCCTGATGTTACACTCACCTGGTTCCCACAGGGGCGTCGATCGGACCCAGACAGCTGTGGTCTCCACCAACGTGATCTGTAGTGAAGAGATGACAGTCTGGACTGGCTCGCCTAATCTTGTCTGCTGGACTCGTAGAAGTATTCTCCTTATGTTTTTAAATGATGAGCTCTCCATCCTGCATGGCATGCAGGGGCGCGTAGATACCAATTACTTCACTGGGTTGAAGGTACTGGAGGAGTTCCGGAGGAATATTGACTCCAGTGTCTATAAAGTTCAAAGAGTTCAATATGTCTGATGTTCACTCTTGTTCCATTCCCTCGTTAGATTGCAGCTGGGTCCAAAAGAATTTTGCCTGGAGGCAGCTGATGGCGTTCAGGTAAGAGTCTGTATTACCAAACACTGTCCGGTAAAAGTTGCATGAGTTTAACTTGCTGTTTTCTCTCACTTTATAGGTGTGGCATAGGAAGATGCGGCGAATTAAAGAATACCACCTCCGGTGGTAAAGCAGGTAAGCCTATGGTGGTTTTCTCGGCTCACCTTGTTATTCCTTTTGTTTTCCCCCCAGGTGCTGTGTTTCGACGAAGAAAATGATGGAGGCAGCGCCGAGTCGAAAGATGGGGTGGACTGGTGAGTATAACGCGGCGCTGCTGCTGGCGAAGCGACGCGTGCTGAAATAATGTCCTTTCCAGGCTCGGAGATGTGCTGGGTCCGGAATCAGGTAAGGAATCAAATAATGTCTGTGATCTAACCTCTTCTCCTTTCTTTGCCTTTTGTCTAGGAGCTCTGGATTCGAGGCGGGCGTGGCAAAAGACTGGATGCTGACTTGCAGACATGGTGAGCGTCACGCTGCTGGATGCAGAATAACGCAAAGCATGGGCTGTTGTTCGGGCGTGGTTTAAATAGCCTGCAAAGTAGTCCCAGGTAAGAAGTTCCCCAGAACCACACCTGAGTGAAAAATAGTCCCTGTAATAAAATGGTCCCATCCAGGCCTCACGTTGGCTTGGACTCATTTGCAGCATGGTCTGCATAAGGTAAGTAAAGTCTATGAGCCTGGCGCCTATGGCGCCAGGACTGATTTCTATGATGAGTCTGGCGCCTAATGCGCCAGGACTGAATCCAAACAGCCCCCAGCCGGGGCTGTTGGGGTTTTAATGAGTATCTGGATGCCTGCTCCCGGGGCTGATGGACTCGATCCGGATGCACGGGGGTAGGCATCATGACACCTGAGGGGCGAAAAGGAGTTTGGCGGATTGCAGCTCCTAAAGATTTTGCCGCTGCTTTAGAGGTCTGCAACTTTTCCAGACTGTCATCAGCCTTTTTACCGAATAAAGAAGAGACATCAAAGGGCATATTCAAAAGTCTGGCCTGTACATCTGGAGCAAAGCCAGACTTTCGCAACCACGCATGCCTGCGGACTGTCATACTTGCCGCCATGGCCCTGCTGATACTGTCAGCGGAATTGATGCCAGTTTGAAGTGACTCGCACATGGCATCTTTGCCATCTTTGATGATGTTAAGGAAGGCTTCCCTTTCCTCTCCTTCCGATATGCAGTCAGCCGCTGATGAAGCACACTCCCACAGTGTGTGACTGAACCTGGCGAGCGTACAGGTGGCGGTGATGGACTTCAACGCCATACTACAAGCAGAAAAGACTTTTTTTGCCATAGAATCGTACCTTTTGTCATCTCTATCCTGTGGGACAGTAGGGTAAGCAGATCTGCTGCTTGATGAAGTTGCCGCTTGAACCACCAGGCTCTCTGGAGTCGGGTGTTTTGATAAGTATTCAGGGTCAGCCGCAGCTACCCTATACTTGGCTGACAATCTTTTATTGACTGCAGGGATAACCTCAGGCGTTTCCCAATTAGATGAAATCTTCCTTTGCAAGGCTGCATGGAAGGGGACCACAGGATCCTCCTGTGGACCTTTGTCTAGTATGTCTGTCAGGTCATCCTGTTGAAAAACAGGTGAAGGCGCACGCCAACCCATAAATTCAATAATCCTTGCCATCAGGGTTCTACAGGGTGTTTCGGCATGTTCCCCTGGGTCTGGTTTGACAAATTCCACTTCTGGAGAAGTGTCCAGCCCACTTTCCTCATGTAATGATTCCTGTAGGTCTTTCAACCTTCTTTCCTCAGAGGTAAAATCCTCTGAAACAGGTAGTGTGGTCCTCTGCAACCCGAAGGTTTACTGGCCAGAACCTCCCCTTCTTCATAGATTGAAGATAATCCGGGGTACTCTGACCTCGGAAATGGTGTAAAACCGATTTCTAAGGCAGAAGGAGCCAAACACGTCATTATTGGGCGAGAAAACGTCGATGCCGATGTGACAGGCTTCGAAGGCGCAGAGAAAGGCGTCGAGAAAACTGGAAGAGGCCTCGAAGAACTCAAGAGGATCGGGATCCTACTCAAGGATGTCGACGACGGTCTCGGCGTCGTGCCGGAGGCTCTTGGTATCACCGTTGGCTGTGAAGTAGCCGTGGTTTTCTCTTTCGTCGATTCGATCGACCGATGCGTCGAAGAACCCTTCGACAACGGCATCGATCCATGCGTCGAAGGGATCTTCGACGACGGCGTCGAAGATGGTGCCTTCTTACCCGATGGCCCGTGGCGCTCTCGGGTGGATTCTTTCGCCGGGTGCAGCGACTCACAGCATTTCGATTTTTTGGGTTTTTCACCCGGGGTATCACCCTCAGCTGTCTTCGAGGGGGTCGAGGCCGCTTTCTCGAAGACGCTTAGCATTTTCTTCCTGAATTCCTCCCACTCAGCCTGAGAGCTGTGTTTTGTGGGGCAGGAGACCCTTTCTGGGGAAACAGAAGATGACGAAGAAGGGGATCTTCGACGTCTCTTCTTTGAGTGTCTAGATCTCGACGAATGGTGGGAGCTACTTCGAGACCTAGAATGGGAATGCTTTCGACGGCAAGGAGACGAATGCCTCGACCGAAGAACTTTTGAGGAGGTTTTGACTGACTTACCTCTCTCGAGCTTCCCCTTGCGCTCCTTCAAGGCTTTCGCCGTCATGGACATGCAGTCCTCACACTCCGAACAATGGTGCTCGACTCCCAAGCAAGACGAGACACTCACACGTCTACCTGCGTCAGCGGGCATCTTGGAAAAAGCGGATTTAACACTATTAAATTAATAAAACCTGGCACTTCTAGTGTTTTTCCATTACACCTCAACAGGAGCACGGCTCGCTTCTCACGTTCATTGTATCTTCTCAAATAGATAACCAGGTTCTTGGCGGCCCCAACCCTTGACACTGGGCCAGACAAGCCTTCTCGAATCTTCCTTCAGCATCAGCTGTTTTCTTGTACTTCGTGTTACGCTCACCTGGTCTCTGCGGAGGCTTGGGGCACGGTTGCAGCCCTCCCAGGGATTAGTTCGCCCTTATCAGGCTTCTCCCTCTGCGCTTGTACAGTTACTGCGGTAGTGCTGCTCAAGACTGCTCCTATGTAAATGTAAAGGAGGCGCAAGTATGCCAGTATATGACCCGAGTTCCCTTCCAGACCCCTTCCACCCAGGGTGTAGTTCCCGTAGGTTGCGCTGCCCATAGAAGGCTCACCTGCTTATCTTGAATTATGAGCTCTCCGTCCTGCTACTTCCGGCAGGGGCACTTGCTTAACTAGGACCGAGTTCCTTCACTGGTCCCTATGTGTGGCCGTCCAGTCCAGCTGCGACTAATCCACTTCTCTCCAGGTAAGTGTTTTTTCTTTGTACAGTCTGCTTTGCTTTCAACCTGCTTTACGGTGTTTGATTCGTCTGTTCCGGCAATTTTGTTCGTTCTCTCATTAATTTCTCTCTTTTGCTCTTTTCCAGTGTAGGTGATGTCGCGACCCGGCAGCTGCAAAGATGAAGATGGCAGCCGGAGCGAACGAGTTCGCGATTGCCCGGTAAAAGGTGAGTGACTACTGAGGATGCGCGCATGGTCCCGATGCAGCGCGACCCCCAGCTGCTGAGTTTCAACTGTCTAACCTTGTCTTTCTGCTTCTTTACAGGGACCGACTCCGTGGAAGATGGGCACGGCGTTGGATGAGCGCAGCGCCGGAATAATGGTAGCTGGTTTCCTGAAAGTGAGTATGTTAATGCGATGGTGAACATTGGCTTCCAGAAGGTGAGTATGCAGATGCAATGAAATGGTGATCGCTGGCTTCCAAAAGGTGAGTATGCAGATGCGGTGAGCTGGTGATCCCTGGCTTCCAGAAGGTAAGTTAGCTAGTCCAAACAGTGGTGAGCGTCACGTTGCATGAAGATGCAAAGTAACGCGAAGCATGGATCAGTGTGAGGGCAGGTCTTATATAGTCCTGGGCTGTTTAGCCACGCCCTTGAGCAGCCTGGCTGGGCACGCCCTGCCACACCTAATACTAGATGCACGTGCGGAGTGGGCCTGGAACGTTCCCAATGATCTGGTCTTCTTCATGAGCCTGGCGTCCCAGAGGCGCCAAGACAAAACCCACCTGGCTCCATGGTGTCCCCCATAAGGGGCTCTGGAGTGTCCCATACGAATGCGGATGGGCAACAACTGTGTCCCTGCCTGAGGGGCCATGACACTACGCCACACTTTCAGCCCTTCTATTCACAGGGTCCAGGTTTGCTAAAATGCATTGTGAAACATCCAGATTCTAAACACATATATATATCTACGTCGACCGCGGCCACAGGAAATCTCCCTCAAGTTAAGTTAAGCTCTATTTACAACCCTGACCCATCTATTGTCAGCGCCATTGAGCTCAGGAATATGAGGTTATGCTCCGGCATACTCACCCTCCCATCGTCAATGTCTTGCCCAACTCTCAACGCCAGGTCAGCCCGCCTTGGGGCTAGGATCCACCGCACTTCCTCCCTCAGTATCCGGCCAACTCCACAACTCCTCCCCGCTCTCACCACCTCCATGGCTCACCTCGCCAACCCGACCAGTGAAGCTGCGGGCACCCATGCACACATC
Organism: Ambystoma mexicanum; assembly: GCF_040938575.1. Taxonomy (NCBI): domain Eukaryota; kingdom Metazoa; phylum Chordata; class Amphibia; order Caudata; family Ambystomatidae; genus Ambystoma; species Ambystoma mexicanum. The sequence continues at coordinate 1,197,261,872 of NC_090922.1, forward strand.
ACGTGCAAGCCTCTTTCTGCCTACAGCCCATCGCGAATCAGGAGGCCGCCATTCGTGCGAGCGCATCCCTGGCCATACTCAGTGCCTGCTAAGGCTCCGTTCACCCCTGCCCTACCTCCCAACGATCTAAAACAGTACATGTCCCTCTCATTTCACTTCCTCCTTGCGCTACCACCCATGGCTGCAACCCATGCACTGTCATGCCAGACATATGGTGTGCCATGCCTAACACTGCCTTAAATGTGTCTGCACCCTGTGCCACTGCTGCCTTAAATATGACTGCACCCTGTGCCACTGCTGCCTTAAATGTGATTGCACTCTTTACTGCCTCCGTGGCTACACTGCCTAGTATCACCAATATCTGTGATACTCGGCACACTACTGACTCTCCACTGCTATGTGCCCTAGTCAACTCCCGGTTCCTACCAGCACACGCCTTGGATGTGCACGACCTCATCGTTAAAAAAATTGGATATCCTCTTCCTTAGTGAAACCTGACTAAATGAAGCATCAGGCCCCGCCCTATCCCTTGCCATTCCTGAGGGATTCTCCATCTATAGACAGGATCGTACTTCCCACAGAGGTGGTGGAGTTGCTGCCATCGCAAGGGATACGCTCTCGATCAGGAGAGTCCAAGGGGACCTGGGCTCGAGCTCTGATTACCTTCTGCTTAAGCTCAATCTATCACCTAACTGCATTCACTTTCAGACAACCTAAAGAAGACCTCTAAAGTCATCCTCCTAGGAGACCTCAACCTTGGCCGAAACGACCCTAGTGTACCCAAAGCCACTGCCTTACACAAGGCCCTCTCCACTCTTGGATTTTCCCAGGCGATTACCGCCCCCACCCACGCCAAAGGCCGCACTTTAGATTGTGTCTCCCGCAACAACTGATCACTAAATGTCAAAGAGATCGCTCCCATTCCCTGGTCTGACCACCACAGCATTAAATTTGACATTAACACCTCTAAAGGACCCCCCATGTCGGGTGCTCCTCTTCCTGCCGCACTCTCGAGAAGTTCCAAATTGCTCACCCACTCCTCAGCTTCTGGTGCCTGCACTGCTCCCCCCCTTTAGCAATGACCCCACTGTACTTGCTAATGACTTCTAAAAAAGCATCACTCAAGCCAAAGACACTGTAGCTCCACTCACCCTCAAAAAAGCCAAGGAAGTCAAACATGCTAACGCCTAGTTTACCCAGGAGCCCCTACAGTTGCGCTCAAAGAAGAGAGCTGCACATACCTCTTGGAAGAACAACCCCAACGATTCCACTAAAGCTGCTTACAAGGTCCTGTCTACTGAATATAAGACAGCCATTATCAAGGCCAAAGCCCTATCCTTCAACACAAAAATAGCTAACGCCAAATCCGCTACTAAAGAAATGTTTGCCATTTTCAGAGAGCTTGAGACCCCCACCTCCCCTCCTCCCACTCTTGTTAAAGACGAGGCTTGGTGCAACAAAACTCAATCGGCCATGCTCGAGAAACTGGACACCTTGCACTACAAGATCCTGGCCCACCAAAGGGCTCTTATCAATATCATAACCAACAGCCACAGCTCACCTTCACCAGCCACCGACACCAACCACCCCCCCCCCCCTTTTTGGAATTTAAGGACATGACTGAATCTGAAGTCATTGCCCTCCTTAGGTCAATCAAACCATCCAACTGCAAAGGGGACGCCTGCCCTGCACAGGTCATCAAGGACTGTGCAACCCCCCCTTGCGCCTTTTATCACCGCCTTCATCAACGCCTCTTTCCAGTCTGGCCACGTCCCAGGAAGCGTGGGTCAGACCACTCCTTAAAAAACCCGACCTAGAACCATCGGTCCCAGGGAATTACAGACCTATCACCACTGTCCCATCCTTACTAAAAATTTTGGACAAGGCAGCTTACCTGCAAGTGCAAACGTTCCTGGAGAACAACCTCCTCCTTGCGCTTCGGCAATCTGGCCACGACATGGTACCGAAACGGCCCTCCTTGACCTCAAAAATCAGATGGACTATCTTAGAGATGCAGGCAAACCAGCACTACTTCTCCTTCTGGACCCATCTGCTGACTTTGACCTTGTTGATCATAAGACCCTTTGCCACCATCTCGTCACTGCAGCCAATTTCTCCCCCAGGGCCTGTAAATGGATAACCTCCTTTCTGCAAGAAAGAGTAATGAAGGTTTTCTCCGACACAGCCTCTGCCAATCCCAGCCTCATCCAATGCGGCGTCCCACAGGGTTCCTGCATTGCCCCCACCCTCTCCAATTTCTTAACGAGGACCCTTTTCAAAATCCTGGACGCCCTGGGCATCTCATACACCAACTATGCTGATGACACTCAGGTGCTCATCCCCCCTCTCGGGTGATTACATGTCCGACCTTAACACCCTCAACTCTATATACGCCACAATCCAATACTGGATGGCAGAAAACTGGTTATGCCTCAATACTGAGAAAACCGAACTTCTGCTTATTGGATCCCCGTCCACCCTGGGCAGGCTGGACAAGCAATACAGTTCCTTCACCGTTGACAACATACCCATCATAGTCTCTCAAACAGTCAAAACCTATGGTGTCTACCTGTATCCGAACCGGACTATGGACAGGCAGGTCAATGCCATAGCATCCTCCTCAGCCTACCCCTCTAAATTGCTCAATGCTGCAAGGCCCTATCTCTCCCAACAGAATTGCCTCACTATCGTCAGGGCAATACTTGGCTCAAGGCTTGATTACTGCAATGCCTTACTCATAGAAACATCAGTAAAACACCTTCATAAACTACAATAGGTTCAGAACAATGCTCTTAGGGCCGCCACCGGCATCTCACGCAGGGACCATATCTCTGGTCTCAGAAGACAAGTCCACTGGCTCCCAGTCAAGCAAAGAATCATCTTCAAAACCCTTGCCCTGATGCACAAATGCCTCCATGACATGGCTCCACCTTACCTTGTCCAAAGGATCTCCAAACCATGCATCATTAGGCCAGCCAGAACAGCATATGCTAACATGATTACTGTTCCCAAAACTAACAAAGCACGTGCTGGTGTCACCAGTTTCCCCACCATGGCTGCCACCCATTGGAACTCCCTACCACCATACCTTAGGCAAATTGAATCCTATGGTGCATTTCGTAAGGCCATCAAAACCAAGCTCTTTGTGTAAACCTGCAGGCCCTACGTGTACATCCTAAACGATCTTCGCTAATTTATGTACCAACCTGTATGTAACTCCAAGACCACTTGTTGGGCGGCTTCTTGTAACCCTTAAATAAGCCTTCTTACGCTCTGTTTTAAAGCGCCTCAATGCCCTTGAGCTGTAGAGCGCTCTACAAATGAAAAAATAAAAATAAATATTGGCGGCACCGCCTTCAGTCTATTCGCTACGTATAGCCAGCCTTATGATGACTTAATCTACTTAATCATTAACAAAATGGGGCCCATTGTCGGATCTCAGCACTTCACATACTCCCCATCTAGGAACGACATCTCAGACTAAAAACTTTGCAGTGCAAGTGCCATCAGAGTGTGTACATGGACCTGCTTCGATACATCTCGAAAAGGGGCAAACCACCACTATCATATCTATATCCACTACATACTTGCAGCATATAAACAGGGTCAATATATATATTTATTAATGTGATACAGTTTTATACAATCGTAAAAAAACTTTACACATAATTACATCATACAACCATTGCATTAGAACCATTATAAACATAATAACATCACATCAAATCAGAACCGAACAAATAAATCCTTAATAAAACAGATAAACATATGCTTCATCCAAAAGAAGGAAAGAGGAGGGAGGGTGGGAGGGGGGAGGGAGCCCCCCCATATTCATAATACAGATGTACCTAATCACCTTCCATACATTTCCCATCCATTTGTTAAAGAAAAGAACCTCTAAACACCAGGTGGGCCACCCTTGTACTTGTTTTCATATAAGTTGAAGCCTCACACCATACCTGAAAAAGTGCTAGATGCAATTTAGGGTTTAGGGTGTTAACACACTGATTCCAAAAATCTGCCTGCTCCATAAATTCTGTGTTATGGACAAACTCACCAAGATGTTTAATGCACTTTACTCTCATCCTGCGACATTTCGGTAGAGCATGACAAGCCGTTTCCAGCTCAGTGGGAAGTTCACATATCCTACAATATCTTTCAGCTACATCCAGACCCATCTCCGGACCACGGGCCGCCAGAACGGGTAAATGATTGAAGCGTAGGAGTAGAATAAAACGCCTCAATTGCTCCGACGGGCAGAGATTTAAGTATGGTTGCGCCTTCATATAAGTATAAAGGACATACGTAATGAAACTAACTTTTCAGGCGTTCAAGGTGGGTGAAATTGCAAAGCCAGTCCCACAAATGTAAGCGTCTGCGCATGCTGGTAAACAGACGCTCATTTTCCCTGCCCCACTCAGGTGAACAGCTAATTTCTTCGAGCAAGGTATTAATCTGTGTTTCTAGTTTTCCCTATCTACCCGCCACTATGTCCTCTTTAATGGTCATGAGGAGCCTGTTTGTAGGGTTGTTGTTAAGCCTGATGTAAAATGCCATCCTTTTTCTTAGAACCATAGCCTTAAGGGAGGAGATACCTAACTGCAGCCTGATCATGGCCATGGGGATACATTGAGGAAGGCCAAAAAAATGTCTCCATAACTTACCTTCCACAAGTTGTAACCATCCTAGATTCATATTGATAAGGGGGTCTAAACCGTATGTGACCATAGGAGCCAGACATTGAATATACAACTGGCGTTCAGCCCAAATAGAAAAACCATACTGTTCGCGCGTGAACCTATATATTAATGCTGTAAATTGGGCAGCTTTAGTTCTGCGCTCCTGGATACATGTAAGGTAGTTTCCCTTATGGTCAAATTCAACACCTAGATATTTGTACGCGAGAGTATATTCCATTTCGATCAGACCCACCATCATGCGAGGCCTAGCTACTCTACCCGCAGTATATAATAGCAGGTTGGTTTTATTGTGGTTAATGACAAGTTCATTGATCTCAGCATATCGCCATAACTGGTACGCGGATCTTAGGATCCCACTAAAAGTGTGATCCAGGATCACCAAGTCATCCCCGTACGCCAGTATACGGCAGTGGCAGGTTCCTATTTTAGGGGGGCAGTTGTTAATCCCTAGTAGGCATTCAGGTACATCAGATACAAATAAGTTGTAAAGGGTGGGAGCCGTCACACACCCCTGCTTTACCCCTCTCCTCAAGGGATGGGTTTGGTCACGGCACCTTGATTGTCAAGCCTTACTTGTACAGTATTGTTGGTGTGTAAAAGCTCTAGGTAGTATAGCAAAGATTCAGGTGTCCAATTTCCTCAGTTTGTTCCATAGAAGGGAGCGATTTACCGAGTCAAAGGCAGCCATGACATCTACATAAAGTGCATATAACGGGGGGGTTGGTATGAACCAGAGCCTTACTTCTCAGTGCATTCATAACAAACGGATTATGGGAGGTAGAATAACTGGCTCTAAAACCACTTTGAAATTGGTCTAATATACCCACTCCCTCAATCCATTTTTGTAGTTCATTGAGAATAAGAGCGGCGAACATCTTGCCAGAACAGTCCAGCATAGATAACAGCCGACAGTCAGGTTCGGTTCTGTTACCTTTTTTGAAAACTGGTATAATGATGGCAGCCTGCCAGGATGTAGGAATACGACCCTTGTTCAATATTTTTTCAAACAGAATTTTAAGGAGATGAGCCCAGAAAGGGGGGTTGTTTCTCATCACCACATTGGAGAGGCCATTGGGCCCTGGGGCTCCTGAAGTGTTTAATTCTTCAATACTGCCTTGTAGCTCCTAAATAGAAACATCGAACGGGGGGAGGGGGATAGGGGTTTAGAATAAATGGGGCTGTATGTCTTATTACAAATCCCCACATTACACTTTTCCAAAAGGGCAATCCATTCGGCACAACCTATGGGGTTCACCATAAGAGGTCTTCTTCCCTTTAGCCTCCCCTAGTACAGACCAGATTTTACAGGTATTCTTGCTGCAGAAAGTTTTAACCGTATGTCGCCATTTTTCCAGTTTCCTATGTCTTTTGTGTAATTTTAACCATGTTTGATAAATAGCCTTCAGCTTCCTTGTTTTAATAGCTATGACATCTCTGGAGTGTAAACCCTTTCTGACAAATCGAATGTCACCTCTAAGCTTACGCTTCCTGTCTCTGATTGCACGGTCATAGAATGCCTCTAGCAGGACCTTCCCCACCATCAATCGCACTTTACAAGAACCGTGCAAACCAGAGAACTCGCTAATCCACCTCTCAATCTGTTCGAGTGACATCTGATTAAACAAATTTGACTGTTCAATCCCCCAAACACCAGATGCCCTAGAGGACTTAAGAACATTTTTTCGCTGACCAGGAGATGCGATTGAGTGAGTGGTTAATCGTAAAATCACCCAAATTGACCACATCAACCCCAGGGGTGCAAGACCCCAGACTCAATATCAAGGGATTATGATCACTCCATTCACTTTCCCTAACCACCATATCTTTGACAATAGTTGCAATCTCCACACTGGTAAAGATATAATCAAGGGTGCTCCCAGACCTCCTATTCTTCCAAGTATGCTTGCCAGGCTTATCACTTCCAGTTCGCCCATTAATTATTTCAAGATCCCGGGGGGCGTGGCTGGATGGAGACGTGCTCTTGAAGAGCTCCCTTTAATCCGCCATAAGATCCTGTAAATTAAGCTGCTATTCAAGCAAAAGGCATGCTGGCAACGAATCCCCAGACGAGGGAAGGTCCGGTGCGGTAACAGAGCGACTTGTGCAGCTGATCGGAACTTCACGGGGCGAACCGGAGCCACTGTAGAGCAACTGGACTCTGAACTCCAGAGAATAGAAAAGATGGCGGCGCACGAACAAAGGGTCATAAATTGACCGAAAACTGTGACTGAAGCGCCGTGGCCAGGAGTGTAGGCTTGTGCTGTTCAAGAGAGCCTGCCCCGGTCCTGCAGGAGAGAAAGCGCCCAGACGGTGAGCGGACTGAAGACCCAGCAGCAAGGGACCCGCTGGTGTAGGTGGCGGACTCCTGGTCCAGAAGAGGAGGAAGAGCGGCAGGAGCGCCCCGGCTCCCGGACACAACAGAGGACTGCGTCGGTTGCCCCAGAAGGTGTGGTGAGCATGGGGCGACGCAGGGGCACACCGCCGACAGGGCGGTCGCCGGGAGGCGTGCCTGGGGAGCGTAGAGCCAGCTGGAGCGGGGGCATGTTTGCGATTGAGCCCCGGGGGCCTAGCGAAGACCCAACCCAGGCGGACAGCGGGACGGGTGCCAAAATCGAGTTGGTGCCCCACCCCCCAGAGGGAGGCCTCGAAACGCAGGAGCGAGGCCTGACAACCAGAGAGTGCGTGCAGGGAGGCCAAATTGCCCTAACATTGAGGACACTGTTGTAGGTGGGCGTGCCTGGAGGGGGATGCTTGGTTGGCCCCCCCCACCTGTGCCACACTAAGCTGAGAGAGGTCGGATGCGGCCCTGGAGTGGGCCAAAGAGCATAGGGGGCTGCCCGCAGCACGGACCGAAAGCAGCTCACGAAAGCGAGCGGCCCGAACGCGAGCTGTCTGCTTTATATTACAGCCCCCTCCCGATGTTTGCGCACCCCGCGAGCCGGAGGGAGTGAAGTGGTGCGCCCAAGCCATTGGGCGCACAAAGGGACTGGGAGTTGGCGCTTGAGGCCCAAGAGGGGGCAGGTGAGCACGAGCCCGTACCTGGAACACTAACTGATGCATATACGTGGAGAAAGCAGCAGATATAGCATATGCTAGCAGGGAGGGACCCGTACAGCGTGGTCTGCTGAAGAAGGGGGGCTGACCCGCTGCTGGACATATCCACAAGTGCCATGGAGCCGAAGAGAAGCACCTCATACAAGACTGCGGGCTGGTAGGCCCAAGGGCCAACAGAGAGCCGTTGTGGGGGAGTGCAGGGCCAGGGGGTGGCATATAACCACTGGCTGCCGGAAGAAATACAGAAGGGACTGGCTGAGTAATACAGCATGGGCGCTGGTGCATGGGAGGACGCAGTCCATTCTGGGAGAGCAGCGAATGATATGAACACACCCAAATAAGGCTGAAGCGGCCCCTGAGCACTGGGAAGTGGCCGACGCCACGTCAGTTGTCGCAAGTGGGGTGGCTCTGCTGGCTTGAGCCCATACAGCGCAGTACAATGTCTACCAAGACTGTCAGACCCAGGTGCAAGCAGCCCACGCTGGATGCCTATGCCAAGACACCTCCAGGAGCAGAAGGGGGCAAAAGCAGAGACAACACTACCACAGTGGTAGCAGAAGCACCGGGCACCATCCAGGAGGTGCTAGCAGCAATTGCGGACCTGAAAGTTGCCTGGGAGACCAAGCTGGACCTGGCAAAGAACGAGCTAAAAGTGGGACTGGACCTCAAGATCGGTGCGGTCCAGAAAGAAGTAGGGGGGAAGGGGGGATTGTGTGCAGTGGGGTGGGGTTGGGAAGGGGGAGGGGGGGGGAGTTGTTGAGGTTGGGAATGTTAAGAGTCGTAAAACGGGCCATCGAAGTATACACCAGAGGAAGTGGAGATGGGAAGAACATCGAGTCAATGGCATCGGGTAATCTTAGAGTTGTGACCTGGAATGTGCGGGGCCTCAATAGTTATTTAAAACGTAATAAGGTGATGATGTATCTGAGGAGGATGCGGATTGACATAGCTCTGCTACAGAAGACCCACCTCACCAAGGAAAAGTTGGAGGTGGTTAGGAGAAAACGGAGGGGTACTGTCATAGGGGCCACATACTCGGCATATGCAAGAGGGGTGATTACGTGGGTGGCACCCCATGTGCCATTTCAGCTGCTTAGCTCGTCGACAGACCCAGAAGGTAGAATGGTGGCGTGGCGGGACTCCTCTAGAATAGAGAAGTGAACATCATAAATTTGTACGCCCCTAACCATGATACAGCGACATATTTTAGGTCCCTATATAGCAAAATGAGCCCCCTGGTGGGAGGTGCAATGGTGTGGGCAGGGGACTTTAATTGCAACCTGAACCCCAAGATAGACAGGTCAGATGACAAATCAGAAAAGCCGGCGCCAGCAGCCAAAGCGCTGAGGACACTGTTGACAGACCTCGGCCTAGAGGATGTGTGGAGACAATTGCACCCAATGGATAGGCAATACTCGCATTATGCTGCACCACATGACCTGCACACGAGGCTGGATTATGTGTTTGCTGCTGCCGAGATAGTGGGAGAAATGGTGGGCGCGGAATACAAGGCCGGGTGCTATCCGACCCCTCGCCTTTGGTCGTGGAGTGGCGTCATCAACCCCCCACAGCGCGAATCCCGACATGGAGGCTCAGAACTGAGGCTCTACAGGATGCAGGATTTCGAGAGGATATGAGAGAGGCCATTGAGGAATATTTTGAAATTAACACGGGCAGTGTACGCTCTGTGGGAACGGTATGGGAGGCATTTAAGGTGGTGGTGCGAGGGGTAGCTATATCAAAATCCAAAGGGCTCCAAGGGGGTATTGAACAGGAATTGCAGAAAAAAGAGAGCTAGAGGGCCTGACACAAAGTGAGGGGACCACCCGAGAGGACAGTGCCAAGATAAAGGACTTACAGATCGCTTGTAGTGAACTCTGGGATAGATTATGCAGACTAAATTATAAGAAATACACAGAGGCTACATGCAGGGGGGGATAAACCAGGTAGACTACTGGCCTGGTTATACAAAAATGAGACCCCCCCCGCCCGGTGATCAGAGAGGTCAGGGATGTGGAACAAATCTACAATACCCAGGAAGGGGTAAACGAGGGGTTCCTCAAGTATTATAGACGACTATATGGGGACGCAGGAGAAGAAATGAGTCAAGAAATACAGGAAGCAATAGAGGACATAGGGCTGGCCACCTTGGACGACCTAGAACGCGCAGATCTGGACGCCCCCATCACCACGGACGAACTGGAGGTGGTGATCCAACACCTACCCACATGTAAGGCGCCGGGGTCGGACGGGTTACCCAGTGAATTTTATAAAACGTATAAGCAGGAGCTACTTAAGCCGCTGCTTGCCATGTTTAATGAAGCATATGAGCAGGGGGAACTGCCGGCGTGTCTCTGTGAGGCAGTGATCATCCCGCTCTTGAAACCAGGCAAGCCAGACGTAGAGTGTGGATCCTATAGGCCCCTGTCTATGCTTAATCAGGACAGCAAGATACTCACGGCAGTGCTGGCCAATAGACTAAAGAGGGTAATTGGCAAGTTGATACACCCGGACCAAACAGGCTACGTCCCCGCTAGAAACATCACGGACAACCATAGGCGGCTGTACCATATCATTGATCAAGCCGAGGGAGACTCGGGCGAGCTGGCTATCGTGTCGTTGGACGCGGTTAAAGCCTTAGATTCAGTGCAGTGGCCATGGTTGAAGGCGACCCTGAAGGGATACGGCATGGGGCCAGGATATATCAGATGGGTCCCGATGCTATATAGCTCCCCTACGGCGAGAGTTAAAACGGGTACTATAATCTCAGATAAATGGCAGCTCAGCAGGGGGACCAGACAGGGATGCCCCTGGTCGCCCATGTTATATATTTTGGCATTGGAGCCGCTGGCAATTTGCCTGCGGCAACAATATGGAGAGGTGGGGATACGTACGACAGGAGGCACACACCTGATATCACTGTATGCAGAAAATATGCTCCTCTACTTGCGCTACCCGGAGGAGAACCTGCAATATGTGTTGGAGGTGATGGACCGGTATGCCACCCTCTCGGGCATATCGGTGAACCCTGGGAAGTCCAGCTTGTTCCCCTTGGGAAGGTATAGGAGCACCCCATTGGAGAGACTACCCGTCCTGCAGATACCCTGGCAGACCATGACATTCAGGTACCTGGGAGTAAATATTTACCATAGGATAGAGACAGAGCACAAAAACAATACAGAGATAGCAATTGAGGGAATTAAGAATAGCATGGCGTTCTGGTCCAGATTACCCCTTGCTATGATGGGAAGAGCATTGCTGCTCAAAATGGTGGTTCTGCCCAGACTCTTGCATTTTTTTGTGAATGTCCCGTACTTGATCCACAGACGCTTTTTTGTGAGACTTCATGGCATGTGCAGGGGCTTCATATGGGGCAACTCCAGGAATAGGGTTGCCCTGTGGAAACTACAGAACACATGTGATAAGGGGGCATAAACCTGCTGAATTTCATGTACGTGGCTAGGTGGTTGTCCGCAGAGGACTCGGCAGAAGCCAGGATTTTGCAAAGTGATACAGCGCCATACTTTCTGAGAGAGATAGTGTGGCTGTACAAAACTAAAATGGCGGGCATGGGGAGACAATTGGAGGTGGGCTGGGAAGTTTGGCGCAGAGCATTGAGAACTGTGGGCGACCCAGACCCGCTTTCTCAGCAGGTCCCGCTGTCGGCGTTATACGGGGACGACTCCCAATTGTTCAAGGGGGTCCGCAGATACTGGGAATCGGTGGGCCTAGCCACCCTCGGAGGTATATGGCAGGAAGGGGAGGCATTGGAATTTCAGAGGCTACAGGAGGAGACTGGGCTGCATAGAGGCCAATACATCACTTACACCAGGCTCATGAAACAGGTGAGGGAGAGGTGGCCCGAGACGGTGCTAGCGGAAGAATCTGATGCCACCCTGGAAAGGATGTATGATGTCTCGGAGGGTGGGCATGAAATATCTAGGTTATATGAGCTCCTGAGTGCGAAGGCAGGGAAGGAGCTGCTCCAGCTGAGGCACGACTGGGAGGAGGAGGTGGGAGAACCCATGACAGAGGGACAGTGGGATAGAGCTCAAAGGTACCACAAAAAGGTGTCCCGGAATGCGAGACTCCATCAGTTCCAGTTGTATGTCACCCACAGGGCTTATTTGATCCCCGGAAGGATAGCCAGGTTTGGAGGCTCGGCTATACAGAAATGCCCCAGTTGCGGGGAGGAGGAGGCAGGGCTGCTGCCCATGTTCTGGGCTTGCCCTGAGGTGCAGAGATTCTGGGAAGAAATAAAGACGAAAATGGCCAGTGGGGGAGTGGTGCTTGATGTTAGGTCTGCTTGGGCATGCATGCTTGGGAGTTTCGCCAGACCACGTAATTCGAAGCATATCAGCAAGATGAAGGACCTGGCCTATATCTTAGCCAAGCGTAAAATTGCAATGTGTTGGAAAGCGGCACATAGGCCTAAAGTAGAGACATGGTGGGTGGACCTCTTGAGATGGGCAGAAGCGGAATCTGTGGTATGGTTTGAAGCTGTCACTAGGGGGAGGGGGGGGAAGAGGAAGGAGGCCCCCTGATAGCATGGAGGCAACTGGTGACCTCAATGGTGAACCCCCACCAGGTTAATCATGGAACAGAAGACTCAGATGAGTCGACAAGCACTGAGATTCCTGAAAATACTCATGTAGATGGCACGGATGAGACGGCTCGAGTTTGTGGGCGGGGGGGTCAGAGAATGACACTGTATAATATGATGTTTTGATACTGAGTATGAACGCTCAAAAAAGGTTGTAATGTTTGGTGTGCTGTTTGTATAAAAATAAAAATTGCTTTAAAAAAACCCCAAAAAAAACACATTATTTCAAGATCCCAGCATTCAAAGAAGCTCCTCCAGCACTCCCCCTCACCATCGGTGGATGCCCGTTTCCAAAGGAGGTTATTACATAAGTGCCGGTTATTACTGGTGCCACCCCCACAATTAATCCGGCAATTTAAATCCCCAGCCACAATAACCAAATATTTCTCATTGCTTAGCTTCCAATTACTTAGGAGGTCATGGCAGGGCTTCTTAAATATGATCTTTATGCTTTGCTCCCGGGGGGTTATATATATTTATTAGCAGCATTTCTTCCCATACAGCTTTTATCTTAAGGGACATAATAGCAGCACATATATAGTTGTTCCCCACTGAGATCATTTTACTTCGGATCTTGTTCGAAACCCCGATAGCTAAGCCCCCATAGGGACGTCCCCGCCCTCGTTTCTTGGCCAGAGTGTGGTAAATAGAGTAACCATCTGTGGCCGTGGGGTGCAACAGCCAAGTTTCTTGTAGCAAAATAATGGGATAGTTGTTAATAAGTGCAAGGGAGCCCTTATCGGTAAGAAAATGTTGGTGGCCATGAGTATTCCAACTTAACAAGGAATAATCTCATGGCTGTTGTAAGACCATAGGTAGCGAGTCCACCAACCATTTCAGAGTGTTCTGAATGTCCGCCATCTGGACTTTCTTTCCCGATGGTTGGGCAAGTCTGCCACCCTTATTCTTGGATGCCACATAATCAGCACTTGGAAGGGAAAGATCTTCCTTCTCTTTACTGGCACCAACCTCTAAACCAACCTGCATAAGACATTTCTTATGAGTCCGGATCAATTGGGCCGATGCCATGACACAACAATGTAAAGCTGTGACATTAGGATTACATACTCTAAGTGGTTCCACAAAAGAGAAGTCTTCCGTGCATATAACATGCAATTGTGGAATCAAATGTAGTTTAGTCAGGACCTCAGTTCTTGTCAGACATTGTCCCTTTTTTTCTGATTTAAGTTTTTAATAATGCAGATTTTACTTGCCTTGGGATCTTCAATTTCCGTTGCCTCCAGGGAAACTCGGTGCTCCTCTTCCTCATATCTCACGTCCCCACATGGAGTTGAACATTTAGTAGATCCATCAGTCATGCTGGCCGAGAGCTCGGATTCCGGATCTTCCAGGATCGTGCTAGTAGCCTCCTGCGCAATATTTGGAATACTCCAACTTGTAAGAGTCCCCGACCCTTTCTTTGTGCGCTTCTTTGTTTTCCGGCCCCTTTTTTTTGCTTTTTTAGATCGAACGGCCGGAGCATTGGTGGCCGGTAAGGGGGAGGCAATTTCAACCGTCACATTTTTAGCAGCCTCCCGTCTTAGTTGCCAGCGCTGTTTTTTGGTCAGTGGTGCTTTCACACCGGCCTCCTCAGGATCCTCCAAATTACCCATATACAGCTGGGCCGAAGCTTCCCTGTCCCCCTTTGGGGCCGACTATGTTTGTGGCACCTGTTCCATGCCCTCATTAGGGTTGGGGAGCCCTAGCTGGATTATAGAGTTGGTATGAATCCTCCCACAGTTTCAACAGAATTTTTAGCGCAAATTGAACAGATGCCATTGATGCTTGAAGTTCAGCAATTGTTGTATTATTTAAGCCATCAGTATCAACATCCCCGCCCTTATCAGTGTGCTCCAGTTCTTCCGAATCAATATAAAGATTTGGAGAAGCCGATAATCGCCCCACCGTCGGTACCACGGGTCAAATAGGGGTGGGGTGAATAGGGTGGATGCCAGACAGGTTTGAGGTCGAATTGCCTGTTTGTTTAGGACTGAGTGGCTCACTGGACATCTGATGGTCATTATGGGTGGCATTCAAAACGTGTGCTTCTACCACTATTGGGCTTTTCTTTCGTGGCGTATGAGGCCTATTTAAAGTTGCCATCGATTTTTGAATTGATAGGCACAAGTCGAGAAGTGAGTTGTTGTCAATGTCATTAAGGTTGGTGGAATCAAGGGCGCCACTATTATTGTGTGGGGTGGGGATGAAAGATTCCCATCTTCAGGTGCTGGTTTATCCATAGGAGGAATCACTTTGGGAGTGTTTTTCCCAAACATGGCCGGAATAGTGCCCCTATTTGATACACCTCCCACCCCTTTTGAAATTTTGTTCTTTGTGGCTCTAGGGGGTTGTTTAGTCATTTTTTCAGAATTACCTTTGCGCAAGTCGTACCGGGATTTCATAGGCTTCATTTTAGTCATTTTACTAGATCAGCACCGTAACACGCTGATCCTGTATAGAGGCGGTGGATCGTGACAATGTTATTAAATGCAAACTAATATGCCGTCACCTATGTGAATGAAGGCGCCCACACAGTTCCCACTGGTACACAAAACGTCCGGAAGGGATCAAAGAAGAAAGAACCTCCGCAGTCTCCCGTCCGATGGTGCAAGGGTCCAGAAAATAAGATAATGAATGAATCCTTACCGCTCAAGCCAAAGTCACTAGTATCAATCCTAGAGAGGAATGGTCACCGGCCCACAAGAGACCACTTCTCCACGCCTCCAGCGTGAAACAGCCGCACAACAGTCAGCGCCCTTTACCCCCGACGGGCTTAACGCCGCAAGGGTTGCGCGAGGCTCAATAAAAGTTCAGCTGATGTCACGTGATCAGTCACGTGGCGTTGATAGCTCCGCCTCCTCCAGGAAGCTACGGCGTCACAGCAAGAGCTACGGTCTGCTCGCAATGCTGTGTAGGTAGGTGAAGGCAGGTGAAGGCAGGTGAGCGTTCCTTTGCACAAAACGAACCTTCAATGGACAGTAAAAAAATGGATATGTAAATGCTGAAAAGGACTGTTCAGTCGAGGAATCACTCCTTTGAATGTTCGCAGTGGGTGTCTAGTGGTAAACTTTTGACATCCGATGCAATTTACTACATGAAATGCAACATGTTCTAACAGGTTCGGTACAAACCAGTCCCCCGCAATAGCTGGTGCAAGGCTTTCCCTAGTTACATGCGCAGGGTAGTGCAGCTGTTCAAGCGCTACCCTTAGCAAGGCTACATGCACCACCGGCTTTCCAGTGCTGTCCCGTCGCCAGAATGCTTCAGAGGGGGATAAAGAACATCCCCTCAGTTTCCACAATTCTTGCTCGTCCTGTGGAGCACTGCCTTGAACCTCCATCCACTGTGTCCTTGACAAAAGATGAAACCCTTCATTTACAATCATAATTGCGACTACTTTCTCTTTTACATTTGGAGTATTAAAACTTGAAATATCTGGTGAATATGCACCCCTTTTGGCCTCTTCGTCTGGGGCTTCATTCCTGCAAGAGATGAAGTCAGTTTGCTTAGTATGTGCTGCGCACTTAACTATTGTGATGGCTACTGGGAGTTGTAGTACCTTGATAAGCCTATCCAATAATGCTAGGTGTTGCACTGGAGGGCCGTCCGCTCGGAGGTAGCCCCTCCTATTCTAACGTGCTAGCCCTGCATGCACGTTTAACATCACACAGGCGGACTCACTGTCACTTCCTGCCCTGCATGTTTTTCAAGCGCGACAATAAGTGCCACTAATTCCCCTGCTTGAGCCGAATAGTGAGACGGTAGACTTGCACTTGCTACCACTTCAAATTCCCCATTAGCTCTGTGCCTTACCACAGCAGAACCTGAATGCCTTTCCCCATCAGTTTGATCAATGTTTGAAGACCCGTAAATAAAGAGACCCTCCGCTCCTGCTAGTGCATTCTCCTTTACTCTTGGGACATCATCGTAGAACTCCTCGTAGTTAGAGCAATCATGCACATGCTCACCCTCTGCCACAGGCTCAGCTACAAACGTGGCAGGGTTCACTATTTTAAATCGCTGGATTCAATATAACTACCTCATATGTAGAAGCCCTCTGAGATATCAATATACCCTTAGGTTTCTCCAAAACGGCAAACAAAGCATGTTCAACAAACAACCTCATTGAACACACCATCACAATGCTGGTAGACTTCTCAATGGCGAATGTGACTGCTGCTAGCGATTGTTCGCAAGGAAAGTGTCCCCTCATAACTGGATCTAAAATCCCACTATAATATGCCAGAGGTTTGTACCCTAGTTTAGTCCTCTGTGGAAGCACTGCTGTCATAATTATCCCATTTGTGTGCGAAAATAAGAAGAACTCCTCAGAGTAGTTGGGAATTTCTAAAACTGGAGCTGTACAAATTGCTTTCGTCAATTCTTCAAACCCTCCCTCCATTTCCTCAGTCTATTCTATTTTTTCCTTGTTCACTTGTGATTTCTTTAGAGCCTGCAAAAGGGGTCTTGTATATGGACTATAATCAAATACCCATGCTCTAACATAGTTGCACAATCCCAAAAACTGCTGCATTTGTTTTATCGTGTGCAGTTTTGCCGTTTTCATAATCGCCTCAGCTCTTTGTTTTAACTTTCTTCCCCTCATGTGAGATTAACTGACCTATGTACAACACCTCTTCTTGACAATATTGCAACTTCTCCTTGTCCACTTTATATCACTTGTCTGCTAGAATAATCATTAACTGAATCAAATCTTGCCTGCACTCATCTTCTGTTGTGCTACAAAACAAAATGTCATCTACGTACTGCAGGACAACACTTTGCAAATCAATATTACTTAGGTCCATCTGCATGACCCTATTAAAGATCGATGGAGATTCACAGTACCCTTGGGGCAAACGAGTGTCTTCCGCTTAGTCTGACAAAACGTAAATGACGTAAGGTATTGAGAATCCTTATGCAACAGGATTGAGAAAAACGCATTTTTCAAGCCAATAACCGTGAAATCTCAGGCTTCTGTGGGGATACTACATAAAATCGATGCCAGATTTGGAACTAAAGGAAACTCTGCCTCTACAATCTGGTCAAATTAAACCTCATGTCCTGGATTAGTCTCCACGACCCCCCTTTCGATTTCTTCACAGGGTACACCGCGGTATTGCACAGTGACTCTGACGTCACTGAGATAAACTGTTCCATTAGTGCTGATATAGTCTTAAAAATACCCTCATCCGCCTCTCGAGACATGGGGTACTGTCTTGCTCAAGGTAAAATTGCTCCTGGCTTCAGCTGAATCTTAACCTCCCCTACCCACTTCAATAGGCTTATGCCATAGGGTCCTGAACACCATCAAGAGGTTGGCACTTTTTTGAAATCCTCGTAAAAAAATGCTGGGCGCTGCCGCAATATCATCATTCGCTGTGGGATTTCCCTTTTCTCTATTCTGGTCCAATATGTAATACTCATCTCAAATATTACTTCATCATCTGATGGATCATCTCTGAAAATATCTTCATCAGTGAAATCAGTCAATCTATACCCTTCCCCAATAGCAATCGCTTTTCTCCATGGCCTGCCTTCGTCATCGGTTCCTTCGAGCATGGCCAATTACCCCTTGCACTATGGCTGCAGTTAATCCTAGGGGAATAGTCTGTCCCCCCTCTTCATCTTTAGGTATCTGTGGCCTGAACAAAAACTCATCAGGTATACTCATAATCTTTCCCACTAGGCCGGGTAGCCATGTCAACAAAATGCGTACCCCATAAAGAAAGACTTCTGGCTCCAATGGCGTTCCTTGCAGAGCCATTTGCCCTGTAAACACCGTTATAAATTTGCCCATGTTCAGATAATGTATCCCTGGAGTAGAACACACCGTGCCTTCATCAGTGAAGGAAATTGTCATATTTAGCTTCGTCCTTAAATCTCGGGCCGTAATATTAACCAGTGTCTGCTTTGAATACAATAAAGGAACAGACATGTCACACTCTCCTATAGAGACTGGTAATTCATCAGTAAAAGGGACTCTGCTTGTAGCTTCATGGAAGCCTTGCACATTCATGGCATTTCCCCAATAATGGATATTTTCCCTCTCGTATACGAGTTGCACCTGTGTCTAGTAAAAAAGAAAAAGATTTGCCTCCTATGGTAACATCAACCCTTGGTTCCTCTTGGGGGTCTGGTGTCACTGATAGTACTGAACACATCAAGTCGCCCTGTGAGCTGTCCTTTTATGGATACATACTTATCCCCTGTACCAGTAAAAGGACTTCCTCCCACCATAGTGGCACCCCCTACTCTAGGTGTCAATTGTCCCGTGTTTGCATTCTGCTGTATCTGCATGTGTGCGTGCCCTTGCGTCGGATTCAATGGTGCTTACTGTGGTTGCAATGCCTGTTGCATTTGCGGCGCTTGTGCTCGATACACTGTCTGACCTTGGGCAAACCCATCCCTAGCTTGTGAGCTATATGCTGGAGGATAAGCTGTCCCCACCCTCTTGAGGATTGCTCATTCTGTACATACCCTTGGCTTCCACATGTTCACGCAAAGTGCCCCGTCATTCCACATGTCCAACATATAGGAGGAGCTCTTCCAACTAGCCCCCCCTTGATTAAATCCTCCTTGCACATTCTGATGATCATTCTGCGTATTCTGAAAACCACCCCTCCCTCTGTAGCCCATTACTCTGCCTCTCAGCATAAACCCATTCCCTCCTTGTCCATCTAGCGGGGATTATTCGCATGGTCGGACTGGGACAAAAAATAAGCCCGGACACCCAAAATAAAGTGGCCCACCCCTCGCCTCAAAAAAGTGGCCCACCCCTCGCCTCAAAAAAGTGGCCCACCCCTCGCCTCAAAAAAGTGGCCCACCCCTCGCCTCAAAAAAGTGGCCCACCCCTCGCCTCAAAAAAGTGGCCCACCCCTCGCCTCAAAAAAGTGGCCCACCCCTCGCCTCAAAAAAGTGGCCCACCCCGCGCCTCAAAAAATGTGCCCCTAAAACCATCATCTGTAAATCGCTTCAATTCACGACTTTACAGAAAATGCTACTTATGGAGGGTTCATGTGTCTGTTACATTACAACACAACTCATAAAATAACATAACTTTACATACAGTTCTGTGACAGGGTCCAGTGTCCACAGCTCCGAGGCGCAGGAGTGGCATGAACCAACCACCCCCACTGCGGTTTTGAGACCTGCTGCAAGTTGATGCTTAACAATGGAGGATGATTTGTGACATGTTGATGTATTCCTCGTTTCATTTAGAGGATACAAATTGCTAAACAATTTCCAGATAGTAACGTGCTAGTACAGGGAACTGGGGTGGCAGTAAACAGGTAAAGGTCATTTGAATATAAGCTTTCAAATAGACTGAAACTGCAATGGCTTGTACAGAACAATGTGTGTGTGTGTGAGTGAGACTTGATACAGAGTGAACACTGACTGAGGAATCTGTGCCCAGCAAAGCGCAACGCTACACAGATGTTTCTACAGAATCAGTGCCATTAATGAAATGAAACATGACCTTTCACCTCTTGACAAAACAGGAAGTGGCATCAAATAGCATTGTTACACTATGAAAAACAAGGTTATGATTTCACTAATGTGACATACATTTCATACAAGAATGGATCACCATATGCATCATTAATATCTGTGTGCATAGATCCATTTTGTCAAACTACTATGAATGCAAGCAGACGTCCAAGGCCAAATGATAACATGTTATTGTATAGCACTTACGCTTAAGCTCTTTTTTATAGAACAAATATGCATACACTATCACCCAACCTGTGTTGGTACTCATTTATTGACTTCAGAAGGATGAAACTCTGAGATGGCCTTGCTGGGATTCAAACCTGCAGATCACACGCACATCGCAGCAGCGCTCAACCCACGGAGCTATCATATCGGATATAGTAAAATTACCAATTATTCTGTAGTGGATTATACCATTAAACAGGTAACTGAGATTTAAGAGCAGACCAGTTAAGTTCATCTGCAGGTCTGGTGCAAAGGTAGCCGCATGTCAAGCCTGCATGCATCTACTTTTCAGGTTAGGTTATTGTCCCATCTTCAAACAAAAGTCTTCCATTGCATGATCCGAAGGAGAGCTCCAGGCAGAGAGCAAAAACTATTGTTCCCATTCGCCATTGCTGATAGAATTCTAATCAAGCTGTGAACTGAAGAACCAAAGCAGGGCAGACTCCCCCGACCCCCTTTGTAAGCATGTAACGTGTGCTCCAGGAAGGGAGATTGGAGTGGGCAGAGTTCTGAAAAAAGGGCAGGCAAGGGTTCCACTCTAATTACACCCTGAAGATGCCTAGCTCAGGTGTCTGATGATACAATGCTCGTCTTTACACCACAGGCAGTCATGAGTTTAAAATCAGCATCGTCGTAAAGGTGTCATTTTAGGTTGAAGGCTGTGAGCTGCTGCAAGTTAGAAATGCTGGCCGAGAAGACACTCCTCCTAGCTTCCTGGTCAGGTCTCGAGAGCTTCCCAAAAACACATCCACATCACAGCTCAACTTAAAAGAACTAGGAGTGTTAAAAAAATACAAACACACACACGCCCTTATGGGACACCAGACAGAAAACAACCAAGTTGGTAGCGTTCCCGGCGCCATCACCTGACACCCGCGCATAGGTGGCACGGCTGTTTCCATGCATTCCCCATTAAGTTCATGAGCTTTTCCAAAACGTGATTTATCTGCGTGTTCACTAATCCTGCTAAAGGTGACGAGTGTCACCCCTCTGATAATAAAATCCAAACTGCGCTCGGGTGACTGCGGCCCTCAAAGGGCACTATTGTGCGCACTGTTCCATGCTCGGGGACGCATATCAAGCCTCATTTTTCATGTTGTCTCGTCATGGAAGCAATGCGTGCGATGATACTTTACGCACATGGCTCGTGTGTGTGTAGGGAATTGTTGTGGGAACGGGGTTGATAAAGCATAGTATGGTTGTATAAATATTCATTAGGAGTTTGACTTGTAAGTCAATGCCAGGCCGGCCCTCCTAATCCTATGTACCCCCCCAACCCCAGCGCAATCTCTCATGTGCGCATTAAATGCAGTTGCTGTAGAAAAGGCCCTGCTCGTGTCTGTTTGTCTGCCCACTGCGTGCCTGCATGGGACGGAGCCTGCTCTGCTGGAGGCAAAGTTGGGTATATGCACCCTAAAGGCACCTTGGCGTTGCCCCCCCCTGCCCCCACCCCCTCTCTATCTTTCTCCTATCTCTGTTATCAACCGTATGTTCGTCCAGGTGACATGTAACCCAGAAAGGAAGAACTTGAATACTAGTGGACTACGGCAGACATCTTTTGACATTGTTTTCCGATTTCTCATTACATATTGATATGTAATCAAAGGAGATACGCTTATTAACAAGGGGGGTCCTGGGAGTCCCTCTGCCAGACAGTCCTGGTTACGAGAGACTTACCCAGAGTCTTTAGCTCACTATCTTTCACAGAGAAGAAATATCCCAAACATATCAGTCTTTGTCCTGCCCTGGGGCAGTCCAGCACCGAAATGCTAGGCAATTCTCCTCTGAACAAGAGTACCAACAGCATCCCCAGACACGTGTTTCGGTCTGGTTGGACCTCATCATTAGGGAGGAGCTGTGCCTCTCTAAGAATAGTGAGCAAGGGGTCCACGTCTGGATTCCCCTAGTAACTTAGGGTGAGACCCAAAGTTACTTAAATATGCTAATTAACAAGGGGGGGCCCTGGGAGTCCCTCTGCCAGACATTAGTCCTGGTTACGAGAGACTTACCCAGAGTCTTTAGCTCACTATCTTTCACAGAGAAGAAATATCCCAAACATATCAGTCTTTGTCCTGCCCTGGGGCAGTCCATCACTGAAATGCTAGGTAATTCTCCTCTGAACAAGAGTACCAACAGCATCCCCAGACATGTGTTTCGGTCTGGTTGGACCTCATCAGTAGAGAGGAGCTGTGCCTCTCTAAGAATAGTGAGTAAGGGGTCCACGTCTGGATTCCCCTAGTAAAGTTACTTAAATATGTTAATTAACAAAGGGGTCCTGGGATATGATATGTTTGGGATATTGTTTCTCTGTGAAAGATAGTGAGCTAAAGACTCTGGGTAAGGCTCTTGTAACCAGGACTCATGTCTGGCAGACAGTCTAGCAGGAACCCCCTTGTTATCTGCATATTTCAAGTAACTTTGGGTCTCACCCTAAATTACTAGGGGAATCCAGACGTGGACCCCTTGCTCACTATTCTTAGAGAGGCACAGCTACACCCTAATGATGAGGTTCAACCAGACCGAAACACGTGTCTGGGGTTGCTGTTGGTACTCTTGTTCAGAGGAGAATTGCCTAGCATTTCGGTGCTGGACTGCCCCAGGGCAGGACAAAGACTGATATGTTGGGCGTATTGTTTTTCTGTGAAAGATAGTGAGCTAAAGACTCTGGGTAAGTCTCTCGTAACCAGGACTAATGTCTGGCAGAGGGACTCCCAGGGCCCCCCCTTGTTAATTAGCATATTTAAGTAACTTTGGGTCTCACCCTAAGTTACTAGGGGAATCCAGGCGTGGACCCCTTGCTCACTATTCTTAGAGAGGCACAGCTCCTCCCTAATGATGAGGTCCAACCAGACCGAAACACGTGTCTGGGGATGCTGTTGGTACTCTTGTTCAGAGGAGAATTGCCTAGCATTTCGGTGCTGGACTGCCCCAGGGCAGGACAAAGACTGATATGTTTGGGATATTTCTTCTCTGTGAAAGATAGTGAGCTAAAGACTCTGGGTAAGGCTCTTGTAACCAGGACTCATGTCTGGCAGAGAGTCTCCCAGGACCACCCCTTGTTATCTGCATCAAAGGAGATACCACATGGCAGCACTTGAAACTGCAAGTGTCCCAAATAAAATGATATTTCGTGTTTCTCCTTCCGTTTGCCCTTTGAAAGCCTCGGACTACTCCACACACAGGCATCTTGCTTCCTGGCATATCGGGGCAGGGTTTCCAAGCCGAAGGTCAGAGGGCATCCTTACTGCTGGTGCTTTCCTATTTGCTACAAAAAGCCTACCTCAAAGACTGGACTCTTGCTGTGCAAATTTATGCAACCCTCGCCGGTGTACCTCTAGTCTGGCCGCTCTGATTCTGTGGACTGGACAGCCGCCACCATGTAGAAGAAAAACCCTGAGGCAAAGTGACCTACCTTTGACTCCTGTCCTGGCTCATGCTGGAGGAGACTGGGGAAGGCGGCTGCTCTATGCATCCGGTCTCACTGGCATGTCCTGCTCCAGGCTGTCTTCCATCACGCTGTATTATCAGCACAGGCAGCATGCATGGATTCAAATACCCGCTCCGCACACCCACTGCTGCAACTTGGCAGAGAGCAGAGCAGCCAGATTCTGTAATACAAAACACTGGGAGGGAGCAGGCCGAGCTGAGGCAGCCCCACCCAGCCCTGCTGCTCCCTCCTAGTGTTTTGTAACACTGACTGCTGCTGGCACCAGGGTGTGGCAGTTGGCTGCCGGCCCACCGCATTTATCAAAGAAAGGGAACACTTCAGTGTTCCCTTTCTTTGCATCTGCGGCGGGCCGGAGGTTGCGGGCGCGGGGCTGCAATTGCAAAGGATCTGTAAATTACTTAATTACAGATCCTTTGCAACTTGCGTCTGTTCGGCGAGGCGGAGACCCTGGGGGCCGGTTCCTGAAGTGTGAAGCCCACGCCTGGGCCCGAGACCGGCCCACGTGGGCTTCAGGAACCGGCCCCCCAGGTCTCTCACCATGATTTTGCATCGGCCACGGGCCGTTTGGCCGACGACCCAATCCGACCCCGATTATTTGCCTGCGATGCACCTGCTGGTTGCTGCATTCCCAGTCCCTCCCCGCTTGTCAGTACCGCCCCTTCTATGGCGTACTGTGACAATTTATTCTGAACTAACTTGGCTTCCTCAAGTTTTCTAGCATCTTCCTTCTTATTTTTCTCTTGCAACAGCTGGCAGTGATGTGCTATAATCAACTGCAATTCTGCCCATGGCTTCGCTTCCACCCCCCACTAATTTCTTGAGCTGTCTCTGTACCTGCTCCGGTAATCCCCGACGCAAAATGTGTTAAAATACTGTCACCGATTTCCCCCTCATTTCCAAAGTCCAGCGTTCCTGAATACTTTGAATGTAAGCAAGCAGATCTTTTCCATCTTTCATTTTACGTGCCATAATTGCACCCATACTGATTTATCAGGATACTGTATTCTGAGGGCCCGCCAGACGTCTGCTCTAGAACTATTAAATGGTGCTCCGTCATGAGCTGTGTTCTGTGCCGTGACACTTGAGTAGCCTGCTCTCGTCCAAATGTCATCAGCCCTTTCCCCAAGAATGGCTGCTAGGAGACCCTTAATGTCCCCCACTGCCAGAGTATTGCCTCCTGTCATCTTTTCCAGCACATAAATCCATTTTCCCACACCAGCCGTTAAACTGGGGAGTTTGCACCTTAAATTATTCTTATCCATTTATGGCCAGGAAATATACTGAGGTCTCACCCCTCCTTTCTCCAATAAAGGGAATTGGGTGAAGCCAAATCCACAATCACCTCCCATCGTTTGCCTATCCATAGTAGGGACAATGGTTCCTGATAGCCTTCTACCTGGCAATGACCAGAGCCTGCTCACATATAGTGGTGACTCTCCCTTCTCGCTATGCGATCGTCCTTTAGGGTGCTCTGGACATGCTATAGGATCTAGCGTCCTATTCTTAAGATGGTCTGATTTAGAGCAACCTATTTCATTGTCTGTCGGCAAACATCCCTCAGGAACACATGCACTTTCTCCCTCCTCCCCACTGAAGGTTTCTCCCTCTTCGTCAGACATATCTAGTCCCCAACGAATATGGCTTTCTTCTCTTTCGCCCTTGTCTAAGGTCAGCCTGTCTAAGGACAAGGCTCTATGCTCAAGACTAAAAAGGCTTCATTCTTCACCTCGTGATTGGGTGACTATACAACAATCTTCTTTTCCTCCGTTTCCCAATTCACCTCTTGCTCTCATATCTTGATAAGCTCCATCGATCGTATACCTGATACTCGAAGTTCTCATATAATGTAACTTTAGATGGCCCTGATGTTGCTCCCTGCAACGGGAGGAACTTCTCTGTGTGGCACCACGATATTACTGGAATCTATTCCATTAGCTCTTTATGAATGCAATTAATGTTGCATTCCCTTTGTCTCCTTTTTCACTCCTTTTCTTCATCTAATTCTCTTCGCCTCCTTGCTTCCTGTCTAACCCTTTCCTCTTCTTGTTTTTTCTCTTCCCTTCTTTTATTCTCTCTACATTCTTTTTCTTCTCCCCTTTGTCTTTGCATTCTTGTATCCCTTAATTTCTGGGCTTCCTCCTCTTCTCTTGCCTGTCTCGTTCTTCGATTGCTCTCCGCCTGTTGTCATACTTCCTTTGCTCCTCTGCCCTTTCTTCTTTTTTTTGCTGCTCCTCTTGATACATCTGTTCTCGTCTCTGCCTATTCTTTCTCTTATGCTCATCTTCTTTCAATCTTTTCTCTTGTTCCCTGTCTTTTCTATCCTGTTCGTCTTCATCTTCCCTTTGCCTAACTTCCTCTATACTTTTCCCATCGAGCTTGAGCAATATCTGTCCATCCATTAGTTCTGTACAAGCGTTACCTCGTCAGCTTTGCCCTTTTCTCATTTCCATCTCTTAATCTTGCGTTCTATGTCTAAACTCACATTTGCCGTTTGCTTTTCTCCTCTTCGTCTCATAAGACATTAAAGATCTCTTTTCTCTTACTGTCCTCGTGACTATCGTGTCTGCCGCAGGCAGGCAGTTCATATATCAGATTACTATACCCTGTCGCCGCTTTCAATTCCCTTAACGGATATAATTCTACACCTACTGTACTATTGCCTTTTACTTTGGGCGAGGTAAGGGGAGCAGAAGGCTCATCACCTTCCTCCTTACACTGATTAAGCATCCAGTCTTCAGGAGGTGGGTCTTCCCATTCCGCCTGGTACATTTTCCAGAGCTCTAAAATAGCAAACCTTTTCCAATTTCTTCCCTGTGTACACAGCATGCAAGGATGTGGTCATGTGTTGCAAAACCACCTTTGACAGCGATCCCCCTTGTGGCCATGGCATGAACATTTTATCTGGTGTGCCCATTCTGCACTATATTGTTTGAGCTTGGGTGTGCATTTTGGCAGTGTCTTGCACAGGTGCATCAGTGGCGTAACATCCCCTATTGTGACTAGTCTCAATTGACTGTCGATACTTACCGTTTAGTTAGAGATACGTTTCAGAAAAACAACAAATATGAATGCACTTCAACCTCGCCGCTCAAAGCCTCTACTTCTCAACTATCTCAACCTATCTTTTCAGCCGGCGCCGACAAGGACTAAAAAATTGGTAACAACTTTTTATCTCTTCTTAAACCTCACAATTTGCTCGTCGCTCTTAGACACTTCTTTTCAATTTCAAAAATACACAAACTAGTGAAGTTTACATATATCTCATCATGATACTACTTTTCTCTCAGCCCCAAAAATTCCCCGACTGGAGTTTAAGGACTCAGGAACTTGGCAAAACACAACTGTTTTTAATTGAAATTGTCTAAAACAGGGAGTACAACGGGCGTCACCAGACAACCCACAGCAGAACTCTCTCAACGATTCATATGAAAAAACACATTTATGTAGCAAAAACTCATCATACATGATGTCATACTACATGGCAAAATAAGAAAACCTACGGGGGTATGTGATAGGCTTAAAGAGAACATCTAGGTATATTTTCCATGAAATATGGGATCGTGATTGGATCCCTAAGGTCAGGTGGACAGCTATGCCCACCCCTAGTGCAAGTCATCTTCTGTGTCATAAAAATACACGTTTCATTGGCTTTCAAAACTATAGGGCTTTTTGCTACGTGGACTTCTACAATTGGTTGGCACGCTTGTACCCTTCTGGAATATTCCACTCGCTAGCAGCACGCAAGCTGGTACCCCAGGTGCTAGAGGGTTGGACTTGACCATGACTCCCCACCCAATTAGCCCAACATTCATCATCACTCCTGTCTGCTATTTAATTAGTCCTTTGAACTCGGCCTTGCAAAGTATCACTGTGCCTGAGAATAGAAGAGTGTGTGAGCATGGCCTTATCTTCTGGTCTCCGAGTAGCTTTCCCAAAGTCTATTTTCATCTGACCATGTGACAGGAGACTGTGGTTTGATATCCATCTTCGGATTTAACACTATTAAATGAATAAACCAGGCACGTCTAGTGTTTTTCCATTACACCTCAACAGGAGCATGGCTCGCTTCTCACGTTCATTGTATCTTCTCGAATAGATAACCAGGTTCTTGGCGGCCCCAACCCTTATCACTGGGCCAGACAAGCCTTCTCAAATCTTCCTTCAGCATCGGCTGTTTTCTTGTACTGCGCACACTTTCAGCCCTTCTAATCACGGGGTCCAAGTTTGCTAAAATGCATCGTGGAACATCCAGATTTTTTTTAAATATTATATATATATATATATATATATATATATATATATATATATTCACTAACAAAAAACCTTGTTAAAAGGGACGTACTGGTTAAGTTGCACCATTACAAAACCTATGAAATTCAACTGGAAAACGTTGCTACAGGGACGTTTGGTTACACCTAAACCTAAAAACCCCTGAAATGTGCACGTTACGGTATGCTACGCAACCATAACTCGCACTGCCACTGTGCACTGCAAGGACTAACACCCATGATATCAAAGACGACATCACAAATGTCATTGACTGCAGCGAGTAGATTCGAAAGCCAAATGTCATTGCCACTGTGCGACAACCAAATGCCATTTCCATTAAAAAGGTGCAGATATCGATGACCAATGTTCTCATTCTTACACGAATGCATCCCAGCAGCACCAAAATGTTGCACATACTTTTGTTGATAAGACGCCTTCCCACCTCTGGCTGCTGACAACATTTATTAGAATAGTTAAATACTGGACTTGAGAAAATCACCTTCGCAGTGGCAAAAATGCAGTTCACTTCTTTCATCATCTTTTTCAGTTGACGGTACACACTTGCACAAGCTATTGAACCCAAAATCAATGCTCCATAATGCACTGTACAGTAGCTAAAGTGGCCACTCTCGACATTCTTCAACCAAATGGTGGAAACTACGGACAGGGACACTGCACCACAAAGTCTCCACTTTCAAATTCAAATTGCTATTAAGGCCTCTTTCAACGGCTTACTGGAGCAGATCAAGCACAAAGCGATCACCCATTATCAAAACTTTGCGTTTCGCCATCTCTGCCCGCCTCACTTCACAGGAATTAAACAAAATATGGCTGCCTTCTCCTGTGACGCACAATCTAAGCACCTCATTGGACAATTGCAACAATCGCATTTCCATTGCTCAGCATGTTCAAAGGCACAGAATATAGCACGTGCTCCTCGCAAAGTACCGTTAGAGCCACACCCCAACAATTAATTTACAGTCCTCCTTCCGTTTCCACTATCCTCTTCCCACCACGCCCTGATTAGGTATTTGTAAGTACTGACACACGCATCCACCAATGGCCTCCAAGACTTCAGCATCCTACAATGTCACTTCTCCACAACAGTTCATATTGTCATGAACCGTCGTCTACGTCCTTTCTGGACCTTCTGGTCCCTGACTCGCAGGGGATTGCATGCAGTTATCCTTCCAACATGGCCGCCCGGAACAGAACACTCCGGATCGGTCTATGCGTTCCACGCTGCTCATCCAACAAAAGGGACACGCCCCCGCGGCTCTGCGCGTCTCAATGCTACCGCTACCTGTAGTCGGACGTGCTTAGCCGGAGTTCGATCGGGGCTCTCGCTCGATTCCTTGTTCCTAGTCCCTTGAATTCCCTCCTGTTCCCTTTCCTCCCCAATCTCCTGGAAAACCTTCCGCGCTCGATTCACGGTCTTCCGTGCCTCTGATCGTACCTTAATTACTTCCTCGAATTACCTTGGACTTGTAGAACGCTCCTGGAAACTGAACCGCTACTCTCACGCTGGACACCGAAGACCGGCGTTTGGCACTATACAAATCCCGGACCGTAAGGAAGAAGAAATCCCAGAAGGTTGCAAGTACACAACAGAAACAGGTGAGAAGGGGAGAGACTTGTGACAGATTGAGACGCCTTAAAAACGATACAGATTCAGAGATGGAAGCCGCCGTTCAAGACCTCATGCGAGGCATGCAGGAATTAACTACGGAGGTACAGAACCTCAAGGCAGAGAACGCAGCATTAAAGCAGCTAGTCCTATCATGTGATTCCGCAACCAAAGAAAATGTAATATTGGGTGGAATAGGGGACAAGTATGACGGTTCTTCCAAGACTCTCCGCGCCTTCCTTGATTCGTGTTTAGTTCACTTCACGTTCAAGCCCTACTACTTCTCCACTCCTAAAGCAAAGGTGGGTTTTATGATTTCACACCTCACTGGAAATGCATTGACTTGGGCAACCCCCTAGTCAATACAAGCGACGCTCTCCTGGATGACTACGATGGCTTTGTGAGAGCCCTTAAGGAAATGTTTGATCGCCCAGAGCAGTTATATAGTGCTCAAGAGAGACTACTCAAGTTTCAACAAGGGTCCCAGGATATGCTCACCTATGTTACTCGTTTCAAACAACTTGTGAAAGAAGCAGACTGGTCTCCAGAAGCTAGTTTTACACTCTTCCGAAGGGTGCTGAACGAAGAAATAAAAGATGAGCTCGCTAGGGTGGCCCGCCCGAGCTCCTTCCAGGCTCTTATGGATCTATCCTTACAGATAGATTTTGGAAACCAAGAAAGAAGAGCAGAGAAGAGGAAGTCTAAGGAAAGTCTCCAAAAGACCATCACGGAACATGCCCCTAGAGCAGAGTCAACTGTTCCTTCTACCCCGGACCCAGAACCCTATGCAACTAGGAGCCTTTCGTGGACCCATTACCCCTCAGGAAAGGATGCGACAAATCCATACTGGTCCATGCATGTATTGCACCTCCGATAAACATCTTGTGAGAGAATGTCCCATTGCTCCTCCACGGCGTTCAGGAAACGCCAGCTCCCGATCCTAGATGGAGCACAGTGTCGAGAGAGAGATGTTTGCTCCACATCAATTCCATCCTTGAACTCTCCTGGACAAAATAACCTTGTGGTTCTGCAGGCCCTACTATCGCCTTCCGAGACAGAATCCTACCCCATCCTGACATTAGTTGACTGAGGAGCTATGGGCGTATTTCTAGATCAAGATTGGGTCACTGCTCATAACATTCCACATGAAAGCCGAGTTACAATGCAACCAGCAGAGGCAATTGATGGAAGGCCTCTTTCCTCAGGACCCATTACCCTTCAGACTAAAGAGATTCTACTTTCTATTAATCACCATCAAGAGAGAATCAAATTTGACCTCATTAAATCAGCCCATTATCCGATGGTTCTTGGGATGCCCTGGCTGCAGAGGCACAATCCTTACATCAACTGGGCAGCCGTCTCACTGTTTCTTGGATCTGAATTTTGTATGGCTCACTGCCTATCCTTGGATACCTTACCTAAGCCTTCTAGAGACTTTCAAGAGAACCAACAAAGTCCAGTCACTGTTTCTAACATCATCCAGATTCCCAGGGCCTACCAAGCCTTTTCTGATGTTTTTTCGACCGCGATAGTCCAAGCTCTCCCTCCTCACAGGCCAGAGGATTGTGCCATCGATACCGAACCCACAGCTGTGATTCCTTTCGGCAGAATGTTTATATTATCTGAACCTGAAAAGAAGGCTCTCCGAGAATACCTGGATACTAACTTGGAAAATGGCACTGTACGCCAATCCAAATCTCCAGCCGATGCTTCATTGTTCTTCGTTCAAAAACAGAATCCAAAGAACTCAGACCCTGCCTGGACTACCGTGGTCTAAATCAGTGCACTCTCAAGGACCGTTATCCTCTACCCCTCATCTCGGATATCCTGGAAGCAGTCAGAGGTGCAGTAATCTTCACAAAATTAGATCTAAGGGGTGCTTACCATCTCATTCGTATAAAGGAAGGAGACGAATGGGAAACAGCCTTTAGAACTCCCTTCGGCCATTTTGAATATCTGGTCATGCCCTTTGGACTTGCTAATGCCCCAGCAGGTTTTTCAAAGTTTCATGGATAGGGTGTTCTCGGATATGCTGTTCCTCTTCGTTATCGTCTACCTGGATGACATCTTGATCTACTCCAAGGACCTTCTAAGGCATGAAGAGCATGTTAAGGTAGTCTTACAACGGTTACGTGAACACAAACTCCTAGCTAAACCAGAGAAATGCCTGTTTCACGTCACTTCTGTTCATTACCTGGGATTTATCCTTAGTCCAGAAGGAATTGGAATGGATCCTTCAAAGGTAAAAACCATACTAACTTGGCCAGCTCCCACATCCGTGAAACAGATTCAATCTTTCCTGGGACTTGCCAATTTTTCCCGAAAGTTCATATCGTCCTTCTCTGAAATTGTTCAACCGATCATTGCTCTCTTGAAGAAAGATGCTCCATTTCTCTGGTCTACACATCAAGACAAGGCATTCCAACGATTAAAGACAGAGTTTACTCAAGTCCCCATCCTGGCTCAACCCGATATTAACCGACCATTCCTAGTGGAGACGGATGCATCCAATTACGCCATAGGAGCAGTACTAAAACAGGAATTTGAGGACAAATTGGAGCACCCCATTGCTTACCTTTCACGAACCCTGACGCCCAGTGAGACTCATTATTCCTTCTTGGAAAAGGAACTGCTAGCCATCTGCCAGGCCTTCACAGAATGGCGACACCTACTCCTGGGAGCTAGGCATCCAGTCCAGGTCCGTACGGACCATCGAAATCTTCAAGTTCTACAATCTTTGGAGTGTAGGAACAGTCGTCAGGCTCGTTGGGCCGCCTTCTTTGCCCAGTACCAGTTCCACATCCATCACGTTCCTGGATCACAAAACATAATTGCTGATGCCCTTTCCAGACGTCCTGACTATGAAAACTCTGAAGATCGGACCTTTCCAAAGATATTTCCTCGCACAATCTTTGTTGCCCAAGCACTCACCCTCCTGGAGAAAATCCAAGGCCAAACTCGACTTTCGGACATCTGGAAGGAGCACAAGAGAAATAACAGATGGAATCTCACAGCTAAGAACGGGTATCTATTCAAAGATAATCGCCTAGTCATTCCCACTCCTGGACTGAGACAAAGGATCACAAGTCTATGTCATGATACCTTACATTCGGGACATCGTGGGATAACCAACACTCTCCATCTAGTACAAAGACAGTTTTGGTGGCCCAAGATGAAGGATGATATCAGGAACCATGTCCAAACATGCGCAGTTTGCAATCAGAACAAACACGATAAGAAGCCAGCCGGACTCCTACTCCAACCAGCAATACCAACAAGACCCTGGGAAATCATTGCCACTGATTTTATCGTGGAATTACCACCCTCTAGAGGCTACACAACAATCATGGTCACTATTTATTTGTTTACTCATATGGCTCATTTTACACCCTTATCCAAACTACCTTCCTCATCAGACCTTGCCGGAATTTTCCTGGAACACATATTCCGACTTCATGGGTTGCCTTCCAAGATCATTTCAGACCGAGGACCTCAGTACATATCTCAGTTTTGGAAGCAAGTATGTCTTATTCTGGGAATCCAACGTGCCCTATCCTCTGGCTACCATCCACAAACCAATGGAGCCACGGAGTGTGTGAACCAGACTCTCGAACAATATCTACAATGTTTCGCCACCAAGGTTCAGGACGATTGGTCACTCCTAATACCTATGGCTGAATTTGTCTATAATAATTCGGATCATTCAGCTATCAAGACCAGTCCCTTCTTCTGTAGCCAAGGATTCCATCCATCAGTCCTACCCTCCATACTCCCACATCCTACTCCAGTACCTGCAGTAGACTCTTGGATCGAAAACCTCATAACAGTACATAAGGAGGTTAAGGAATACCTAGAACGGGCCCGAGAAGATGTCAAACGTTATGCTGACTCTAAAAGACGACCTGGACCTTCCTATTCAGTAGGGGATAAAGTTTGGTTATCCTCGAAGCTTCTTCCTTGACACCTGCGTCCCATTAAACTGGCTCCCAGATACTACGGTCCCTTTTCCATACAAGAAATCATCAACCCAGTGGCCTTTCGACTTCGGTTACCTGAATCTTGGAAAATAAACCATCCAGTCTTTCACACTTCTCTGTTAAAACCATACATTCAGTAACCCCGAACAGCTCCTAGATCTACCCCTGTTATTGTAAATGATCAACTGGAATACGAGGTTTCCAGGATTTGTGATTCAAGATATCGACGGGGTCAACTTCAATATCTGGTTGAGTGGAAAGGGTACCCCTCCAGTGAGCGTACCTGGGAACCCGTGTCAAACATGAATGCTCCCAGATTGGTTCGACGATTTCATCTGATCCATCCGGGCAAACCCGGAGGAGCTGGTTTCCAGAGGAGGCATACTGTCATGAACCGTCATCTACGTCTTTTCTGGACCTCCTGGTCCCCGACTCGCAGGGGATTGGATGCAGTTATCCTTCCAACATGGCCGCCCGGAACAGAACACTCCGGATCGGTCTATGCGTTCCACGCTGCTCATCCAACAAAAGGGACACGCCCCCGCGGCTCTGCGCGTCTCAACGCTACCGCTACCTGTAGTCGGACATGCTTAGCAGGAGTTCGATCGGGGCTCTCGCCTGATGCCTGATTCCTTGTTCCCAGTCCCTTGAATTCCCTCCTGTTCCCTTTCCTCCCCAATCTCCTGTAAAATCTTCTGCGCTCGATTCACGGTCTTCCGTGCCTCTGAGCATACCTTAATTACTTCCTGGAATTACCTTGGACTTGTAGAACGCTCCTGGAAACTGAACCGCTACTCTCACGCTGGATGCCGAAGACCGGCGTTCTGGACTATACAAATCCCGGACCGTAAGGAAGAAGAAATCCCAGAAGATCGCAAGTACACAACAGAAACAGGTGAGAAGGGGAGAGACTTGGGACATATATGTACCGTTACAACATTAGGCTGCACGTGTGCTGTTATTGGGAAGCACTTCCAGTTAAAACATCAGTGAAACATTGCAGTAATTATACATGCACATTGATGCACATAAGCACCCATCACCACAAAAGAAACTGATGGCCATTTTTTTTAGCAGTGTGTGCACAACTCTGTTAGAAGTACCTGGGCGCACGATATCTGCTTATAAGCGTCCACTACGTCTTTAAAAAGCATACTAATGTTCCTCCCATCTGCCACCATGAAGTGGCAATTGTTGGTATATGCTTCCAACGTTTTCATTTACCCTTATCATACAGTGTATTAGCTAATCATTAACTCTGTTCTTGCCTTCCCACATTGATACCAAATGTGTTCCCCACTAACACACCTACTACATAACTTGTAAAAATAAGGCACTAAATGCACCACTGAAAGTATTTTAGCAACCTACAGGCACTTTCCAAAAGGTCAGTGTCTGCATGGGTGTGGTGCTTTGTCCGCTGCACTGTTGCCACAGGCTCTTTTTAAATTTGCCCACCTCCACTTTCTGTCCTCACCAGCTCATGCATGAAAGAGCGCACAACTTGTCCTTCGCCTGTACGGCAGGTATTCTACCTCTGCTTTAGTAAAATGTGTGCACTACCTCCTACTAACTGTGAACAATAAAATAAAAGCCCTGTGCATTATGCAGAATGACATCTGGTCCCTGGGACCTCAATATCTTCCACTCTCACTTCCTACATATCTGCTTGCTCCACCTTTTCCCTCATCAGCCTCCTACTCCGTCCGGGTCATTTGCTTGTGCATGCAATCAGATGATGGTACATGTCTTTCTTCTGCTGCAGCCTTCCTGGGCAACACGCTCTCTGTCTCCCTACACCTTGAGGAGAATAATGGTAGGCTCTCAAAGCACCTGAAAACCTTTCCATGAACTACTTCTTTTTCCCCCTCCTGTCCTCTGCCGACTTCCTGGCTAAAATGTATTGTGCAATGGTTTCTTACCCAACATATCGGTGTCCCATTCCACCTCCCTCCCTACACTTCCACCCCTGCACTAGCTTTCAGCCAACCCCGGCACTTGCGTACTTATTTCTAGAACCCTAACAGTGCACACATCACTTTATGTCAACACTTATCCTTCCACTTGCCAGCACCGGCCGTAGTTGCATGTATTTCTGTTTCTTATTGTTCCCATATACTGCACTTTGCCCACCCCCTTTCCGTTCACTTGTGCACGGTCAATGTCTGCTGGCCTAGAGGAATCAATATCTCTGTATGGCCTCCATTGTTCGTCCCTTTCCTCTGTGCTCCTTCACACACTTGTATGTATGCGCAATACAAACAGCAGAAAGTACCAAAGCACATCATATCATATAATGCAAACACTGCATGCATAACATCATGGCTGCCACGTACTTTATACACTTCACAATATGGTCTTCCATTGTAATGCATGTAGTACAAATGTCGGAAAAGTGATCCCACAAAAGCAGCAGGGAATGTATAGTAGCAACGTTACGCAAGTGCGTTCAGTCCATGCATACAAACATGATGCATGCCCCTTTCCTTGCACACTTTCACCATAGCCTCCTACATTTATGTGTACAAACAAACCTTCTCTCACAGTCTTTGTGTACACACCACAACCAGTAAGCACATTGCCCAATTGCTTTGCCTCCTCAGTGGCAATGCTATAGCTGCCATCCTAAAAACAACCAGATGTGCCTCACAGTACCGTGGATTGCGCAGCATTACCGTGCTATACACTAGAGATGGGGTGTTAGGGGTAGTGGGGGAGGGGCAGATGAAATAAAGTGGTGGGAATGTGCGTCTTTAGGATGGTGTGTAAAACCACTGTAGTGGCCTAGAAGGATGACAGGACGCTGTAGGGTTTCAGTGGGTGTTTATTTAGACACCAGCACAATAACAATGTGGGGTGGTTAGGTATGGTCCAGAGCAGGGCTGGGGTCCCTACTCACTGTTGCGCTGTCTAAGGATGCAGTTAACTTCACTGCATCCAAGGTGTTATGGAATGACACACTTAGCCAGCAGGAGCACCCAGGAAGCGGTCATCAGCCTTGGTATTAGGCTCTGCTGGCTGGGCCTCTGTCAGGTGCGCCCTGTCACTTTTTAAGCTCCTTCTCAGATGAAGGCCGGGGCTGACTGCCTTGGTCATCTTCCCGCCGAGTTCTGGCACTCTGTCCTCTTCGCGCTCCTTAATTCTCGCTAGATCACGCGAGGAGGAGTCCCCACAAACAATTATATTTTTTTTGTCCTTTTGTCGTGTTTTTATTACATACGTGCATTCATGAAAAAATGAATTCTTCTTCTGTCTTTTGCTCACTGTGTTTCCTTCCTTCTCCTCCTTTCCACTGAAGATTAGCTGTTATTTTACATTTCTACAGGATTGTCTGCAAAGCTTCGTGCACAGTGGCAAACGCAACAGCATTGCCAATGGAAGTAAAAAAAATGCCATTTCCCTGGAACCACTGGAGCTCTCGCTGGTTATTAATGCTGTCATAGTCCGCGCACAACATCACAACCCTGGACATAAATTCGCACATGCTTCCGTTTATCCAACGTCTCTCAACCTCTAGCTGTGGACAACTGACACCGGCATGCTCCCATTTTCCTCTTGGTGTCATCACCTTTGCAGTAGGAAATATCTGCATCACAGCTCTCATTAACCTCTTTAAATAAACGAGCAAACAAACACGACATGTGCCCCAAACGTAGTCCTCCAAAATGCACAACCACCACATCCACAGTACCAACAGAGGCCAGATATTTGCAAAGAAAATCCAATGCATCGGAAACCCCACTCAAAACTGTGGCCCAAAAAGCCTGCACTCCTTCCAACTGAAAATCAGTATCATAGCCTCTTTCCATGGCATACCTGTGCAGATCGTGCACAAAGCTATCCCCGACTATAAGCACTCTCGCCGTCCCTCCATGTCTACCAACCTCAATACATCTACCTTTCGGTAATTATGTCACCGCCTTTTCTGTTAAACCACACCCTCCAATCCTCATTGGAAAATCCCCACAATTCCATTTGCGAAGGCACCATGCTCATAAAGCCATGATGTGGCACGTGCACTTTCCCAGCTACAGCTAAGGCCACGGCCCAGTAAATCACACACAATACTTCTTCCCTTTGCACTTCATTTTTCCAAGGAAGCCATGATATGGCACATGCGCTTTCCCAGCTACAACTAAGGCCACCCCCAATAAAGCAGACAATACTTCTTCCCTTTGCACTCGATTTCTCCAACAGTCCCTTACTGCCGCCTATTAACAACTATCAACTTTTCTAAAACACCTGCACCAATCACATACTTAAACTATGCATTGCACACTTTCATTTCTATACACAACTCCATATGTCCCCTTTAACAGTCTGAGAACACGTTCCCTTTGCTTCCAAAGCCCCTCCACCAGAAAATGTTCCTACAGAATGCCCTATTTCTGCATCCACAATAATCTGCCGGCGCACCCAGCACACCTTTTCCCATGCACACAAACATAGTCCACCCTCACGCACACCCACAACAACACTATGAATGCATGCATATGACCATGTATGCAGCTAACATAGTACACAAACGTAACATACATAGCGGCACTTCAACCCAACTCCATAAAGCACCCATTGACGAAAACAGGTTGCAATTACCACCATCCACAAACATACCATAGCCTCCATCACCCTTACCCACTACCATGCAGAAAATATTGTTTCACTAGCAACCTAACCACAACATTGTCACATTTCCCCAACATCAACAATTCTGCACACATCATAGTAAAGAACACGTATAAGCTGCACTTCAACCATACCCTGTGCCATACTGCAAGTATGCACACACTGCACCAAGTGGGCACACTGCGTGACTTTTCATAGCACCATGTCCAATCACACATCCAACATTTTACCATATTCTACCATCCACCTCACCTGCGGAATCAAACATACACACCTGCCAGCTCATTTGTACTGCTCTATGTCATCTGCAACGTACTGCACAACCGTTCTTTGCAGGTCATCACCGTCTACCAGATGCACAGTCAACATTGCATTAGTGGTGTGGGTGTCCCCAAGTCCTAGGCTCTTCAATCTATGGCCTACAACCTACCACCTTCGGCCATATACCCAATAGGCTACACCGTCAACACAGGCACCGCAACTCCATAGTGACATTATGCAAACCCAGCACTTAGTGGACACACTGCATCACTTTTTACAGAACCATCTCAAAGTACACATCAAAAACTTTACCATGTTGTAACAGTGTCCTCACCAGCAAAACCACACAAGCAGTCATGGCAGCTCACTTGTCCTGCTCTATTGCGTCTGAAATGTGCTCCACACCCATTCTTTACAGGTCACAACCATCTGCCTGCTGCTGAATCTGAAATGCCTTACTACCATGCGTGTCCCAAAGTCCTAGCCTCTACAGTGCATGGCCTACGCCCTTCAGCCATGCACCGAACAGTCTAGGCCTTCAAGACTGTCACTGCTACGTAATAGCACCATCCATTTCACCAACTTCGCCTATCCACATACACAGCAGTACCACCAGCACTACTACCCAACCTGTGCACCGCCATGGACCTATAGAGCAACACTTTGCATCACTTACCATAATGTAGAAAGAAAACACTCTCTCCTACACCCCTGTGAACTTTCATGCACATAGTATGGCCGTCCCCATTCCCAAACTATAGTGCGACTACCTAAGTAACCACATTCAGTTTGCAACAGTAGCCTACTGCAATACATATGCACACACCGCACTATGCAAGCACCACCCTGCACCAGATGTACACCCACAATTGGCTTTACTGCGGTAGATTTGGTAAAGGCCTATGCTCTTCACTGCATGCCCTACTGTCTATGGCCTTTGTCCATGCCGCCAATATTATAATCCTCCACAAACCAAACCCAGCTTCCTTAACCCATGCATGCCACCATGTGCCCAAGTACCGCATTCCATCCGCATGACACAGCCACCCGCGCTCCCACCCAACCTATTTCATGTGCAATTAATTCCCCTTGTACACTGTACCTGCCACCACTTACCACAGAAAGAAAGGGCCGCAAACAGGTGACCTGCACACGCATCCACCAATTACATACAGAACCTCTGCATTCCACCCATTCACTAAACAGGTCCCTATAACCAAGATGCACAAACATACCACAGCCTCCACCAACCCTACCCAGACCCATTCACAAAGTATGGTATCACTACCAACCTAACCACAACCGTTGCACACCATTGGCCATATTGCCACAATTCATCACACAGTACAGTTACGAATCACAATTAAGGTGCACTTCTACCATATCCTCTGCCATAACAGTATGCAAACCTAGCACCCAGTTCCCACACTGCATCACTTTTCACATCACCAAGTACACATCAAATACTTTACCATGTTGCAACAGTGTCCTCACCAGAAAAACCAAACATGCAGGCATGGCAGCTCACTTGTTCTTCTCTATTGCGTTTCAAATGTTCTCCTCACCCTTTTTTTTTTTTTTTTTTTTTTACAGGTCACCACCCTCTACGTACTGCACATTCCAAGATGCATTAGTACCGTGTCTGTCCTAGCCTCTTTAGTGAATAGCCTACGGCCTTCGGCCATGCACCCAACAGTCTAGGCCTTCAACAGTCTAATTTCTACACAATGGCACATCCATTCACCAGCCTGTAACTGCTGCACATTCCGAAATGCATTAGTGCCGTGTGTGTCCTTCAGTCCTAGCCTCTGTAGTGCATGGCCTATGGCCTGCGGCCTTTGGCCATGCACCCAACAGTGTACACATTCAACACTATCACTGCTACATAACTGCACATCCATTTGACCATGTAACCAACTTCATCTATCCACATACACAGCACTACCACCAACACTACTACCCTACCTATACACTAGCATTTACCTACACAGCAACAAATTGCACCACGTATCACAATTTACAAAAAAAACCTCTCTCCTTCACCCCTATCCACATTCCTTCACATACTATGCCCGTCCCCACTTCCATTCTTCAACTATAGTGTCACCGCCAAAGTACCCACATTCGGTTTGCACCACTAGCCTACTGCAATCAATTTCCACACACCGCACTATGCAAACACCACCCTGCACCGGATGTACACCCACACTTGCCGCGTTACTGCGTTACTTATGGTAAAGGCCTACGCTCTTCAATCCATGCCCTGCGGTATACGTCCTTACACCGTGAAGCCAATATTGTAATCCTTCCACTGACCCAACGCAAGTTCCTCAACCCATGCATACCACAATGTGGCCATCTACTGCATTCCATCCGCATCAGAAATAGGTGGGCGCAAACAAGTGGTGGCACAATGCATGGGGCCCTTGCGCCACCTGCCTCCAATGACCACACAAAGTACTCGCCTGCATAGGTACCCGCCAGTCCACGTAGTATGCACCAATAGTACAGGCACTCCTCTGGTCTTCTTCCACCTACACACATTTCACATAACCCACTTTTCACACACGTTTGGTACTAAACCCTATGATAACCCGATTTGCCTCACCCAGAAAACGCAACATTCCTCTGAAGCTGACCTCACACCTGCTCTGCCCCGCCGCTGAACTAGCCCAAGACGATGACATGGGACTGTGACGACCTTCGTTGTTTGTTTAAAGTTACATTATTAGTTAAATGATTTTTTTCTTCCTCTTCTTTTCCTCTCTTTTTACTGGTAAATGTTAATTATAATTCAACCATTCTTAATGTATTCCTGAAATGCCAATAAACGTTTTAAAATAAAAATAACCCACTTTTCACTCCCCCAGAAACACACAAAAGCACGCTTTCTGACCCTAGCCCCCTATAACTTTGTCCCCCTCACCCTACACCTCAGCAAACTTGGAAAAAAATTCAAAGCCGCCCATTTATTTTTTTTGCAAGGTTTGGTGCAGATTCATCCATGGAGAGCGAAGTCATAAACCGACAAATAAGTTCTCTTCCTATGAGTTCAGCAACTTAATTCCGGCCGTGTAGATATGGTTAAGTTGCTAAACCCGTAGGAAGAGCACTTTTTCAACGGCTTATAACTTCGCTCCCACTAGGCGTATCCTCACCAAACTTGCAAAAGAAGTTTATGGCCGGCTCTGAATCTTTTCGCCAAGTTGGGTGTGGTATCGTGCGGGGGCAAAGTTATAGGGGGGGTCCAAATTTCTTTTTTTTCCATAGACTGAAGGGGGAAAAAACTTCACACACGGCTACAGGCCGAACGGCTGGACGGATTTTGACCAAATTTGCAGCGGGGCTTGGGTCAGAAAGCGTGCTTTTGTGTGTTTGGTGGAAATCCAACCAGTAGTTTTGTTGCAAAGAACTGAAATGTACGTCCCAAAAAATGTGTGCTATCTGGGTCTGCTTCGCAGACTCTTTTCCCTGTTCACTCTGCGGACAGAAGTGTCATTGGCTCGCGGTACGGCGTGCTGTCGGAGAAGGAACAAGTTACTTACCTGTAACTGTTGTTCTCCAGCATGGATTCACATGCTCATGAATATTCCCCGTCAGGCTGGGAATCATCGGTAAAGAAAAAATCAGTATCAGTTTCGTTTCTGATCTGTCTTTCTTAGTAGTAACCATTCACTGGTCTCTGGGTCATACTGCCTCCAGCCAATGACTGCCCTCTCCCCAAGTCCCGCCCCTGGCAGCCATCCTCAGATTTGGTAGCACGTAAAGTGGCAGTATGACCAAGTGACGAGACGCAGAGGGGTAGAAGGGAGGGTTCGCATGTGATCCATGCCAGACCCATGCTGGAGAACAAAAGTTACAGGTAAGTAACTTGATCCTTCTCCAGCATGGGGTCTGGCATGGATTCACATGCTCATGAATATAAGAATAACATAGCAGTACACACATGCACAACCACGGGAGGTGGCAAAGGCTCAACATTGAGCATTACATAGACTCAACATTAAGCAACTCTTACCTCCTCACCAGGCCCACCTTCAGGCGAACAGGTTGCGCAGCACTGCCTGGCCGACTCTGGACTCCTCCCTGGAATCCCGGTCGACGCAGTAGAATCTCGTAAAGGTGTGCGTCGACCTCCACGTAGCAGCCCTGCAGATGTCCAGCAGGGGTACACCAGACAAGAACGCCGTGGTAGCAGCGATCGCTCTGCACGAATGGGCTCTCGGACAGCCGGACAACAGTCGGTTTGCAAACCAATGACAGTGCATGATGCAGCCGGAGAGCCATCTGGAAATGGAAGCCTTCGAGAGAGCCTTCCCTTGATTCACAGGTCCAAAGTTCACAAATAGCTATGATGTCTTCTGAAAACTCTTCGTTCGGTCCAGGTAGAACTTCAGCGCTCTAGCTACATATAGCGTGTGCAAAGTCATCTCGGCCGGCGACAAAGGCGACGGGAAGAAAACTGGTAACACCAAGGGCTCGTTGAGATGGAAGTCCGACGGCACCTTGGGCATGAAGGAGGGGTGCGTCCTCCGCACCACCCTCGTCTCGTGAAAAGTCAAGTATGGAGGTTTGCAAGATGGGGCCTGAATCTCTCCCCCTTCTTCCACGACAGAAACTTCAACGGAGCCGAATGCAAAGGCTCAAATGGCGGGTCCATGAGCCTGGTTAGCACCACGTTGAGCTCCCACGCCGGGGCTGGAGCCTTCACCGGCGGGAACGATCGCAACAGTCCTTTCATAAACTCCTTCACCATGCGATGACACCACAGGGATGACACCACAGGGATGA
This sequence comes from Ambystoma mexicanum, assembly GCF_040938575.1. NCBI lineage: Eukaryota > Metazoa > Chordata > Amphibia > Caudata > Ambystomatidae > Ambystoma > Ambystoma mexicanum. Next base: position 1,197,304,947 of record NC_090922.1, read on the forward strand.
CCGTCCTGCAGTTCTGGTGTATCGGGAAATCGCTGCCTGATGTATCTCGACAGTAAGTACGGCAGCCCTTGAGGGGCCGTAATCCGTAGAGGGTTAATCTTCTGTGCACAGCACCAGACAGAGAACCTCTTCCACTTGTGTCCGTAGCACTTGAGAGTTGAGGCCGCCCTGGCCTTTGCAAGAACCTCTCTGCAGTCAGTCGGGATATCTTACCCTCCAAACTCTAGTGCTGCAGGAGTCAGGCTTGCAAGTTCAGTGACTCTGGGTTGTGATGAAGGATGGCGCCTCCTTCTCTAGAGAGAAGATCTGCGTCCGTCGACAGTTTGACTGGTGGGGACGCTGACAAGTCCAGAAGGTCCGGGAACCAGATCTGCCTCGGCCACGCCGGTGCGACGAGGATCATCCTGCACCAGGACCTTTTGAGCTGGTTGACGAGTCGCAGTAGCAACGGCAACGGAGGGAACGCATACAGGAACAGGCCGTCCCAGGGGAACGAGAAAGCATCGCCCATGCTCCTCGGCTGGGGAAACCTGCTGGCGAACCTCTGGCACTTGGAGTTCGTCGCCGTCGCGAACAGGTCGATCTGGGGTTTGCCCCAACGTTGGAAGAGTCGATCCACTTGATCCGGACGCAGTTCCCACTCGTGGTACGAGCACAGCTCCCTGCTGAGCGAGTCGGCGATTGTGTTGTTTGTCCCTGCCAGATGAACAGGTACCAGAAACATCCCCTGGGCAACGGCCCAGTGCCACAGATCCTGGGCTTGCTTGGGGATCTTGTTCCACCCTGCTTCCGGATGTAGAACATCGTGGTGGTGTTGTCGGTGAAGATCCTCACCACCTTGCCCTTGAGGGACGGGAGAAACAACCTGAGGGCCCAGAACACTGCTCGGAGCTCCAGTATGTTGATGTGGAGCGTCCTCTCCTCCGGGAGCCAGACACCTCTTGCATGAAGATCTCTGGTGTGCGCTCCCCACCCCTCCAGGGAGGCATCCGTCGTCACAGTCACCTGTTGTGCTGGGGTCTGAAAGTCTGTGCCCGCCGTGAGATGCGCGCGGGTGCCCCACCACCGAATTGCTTGGCGGAATTCCTCAGAGCAAGATCTTGTCCTCGAAGCTGCCCGTCGCTTGCATCCAAAGGGCATCGAGGAACTCCTGTAGAGGGCGCATCTGAAGCCTGCACAGGCGCACCAGGTAGATGCATGAGGACATCATCCTGAGAAGGGACTCGATGGACCTCACCCTGGTCACGTCCGTGGCCAGCAGACGCTGCACCTTGCCCAGGATGGCCTTCGTCCTTTCCTCCAACGGCGAGGCCAATTGCGCTACTGTATCGAACCTGGCTCCCAGAAACAGTGCAACCTGCGACGGAGCCAGGTGGGATTTGGGGAAGTTGATGGAGAATCCCAGGTCTGTGAGCAGTCGGACGGTCTTCGCTGTGTGTTCGACGGCGAGTTCCCTTGTTCTTGCTCGGATGAGCCAATTGTCCAGGTAGGGGTAGACGTGGATCTTCTGCAGGCGCGGCCGCGCCGCCACTGGCACTAGGCACTTGGTGAATACCCTGGGTACCGACTTCAATCCGAATGGGAGGGCCTTGAACTGGTAGTGCCGTCCCTGGACCACGAACCTGAGAAACTTTCGGTGTCCTTTTAGTATGGGGATGTGAAAGTACGCATCCTCCAAATCCAACAACGATGATAGGAAGTCGCCTTCCTCCAGCTGGCCCAGCACGTGCTGGAGGGTGACCATCCGGAACTTCTGTGCCTTGATGTATCTGTTTAGTCGACACAGGTCCAGGATGGGACGCCATCCTCCTGTCTTCTTTCGGACGAGGAAGTATCTCGAGTATACTCCGGAGCCCCGGAGCCTCTTTGGGACGAGCTCGATGGCTCCTTTCTTGAGCATCGCCCTGAACTCTGGTTCAGTCTTGCTTGCCTCGTCCCCTGTAAGCTTCTTGCGACGAGGAGCGGGCCGCCTGACGGTACGTCAAGGAGCCGCCGCCAAATTCTTTGGAGGCACCTTGCTTGCCTCCGGAGTTCCGAAAGGGAGGCCGCTGTTGCTGCAGAACTCCCAAGGCCCGAGCCGTCTCTGTGTCGGTCTTGATGGCCTGCAATGACTCATCCACTGTCTTTCCAAACAGATTGTTCCCGTCGAAGGGCATGTCCAAAACCTTGGCTTGCACGTCTTGGCGGAAATCCGTCGCCTTGAGCCACCCCCACCGTCTAAGGCAAATGCTGTTGCCCAACTGGCGGAAACCGGCGTCGGCAATGTCCGTGGCTACCGTTATGACGTGGTCCTACGCCACCTCACCTTCCTGTAGGATCACCAGGGCCTCTGCCCTCTTGTCCGGTAGGAAGTCCAACAGGGGGGCGATTTTGTACCACAATTCCCTGTCGTAGCGGGCCACAATCGCTAGGGCATTGGCCGCCTTAATCATCGTCGCCGCCAAGATGACTCGCCGTCCCATGGCGTCCAGTTTCTTTCCCTCAGATCCGGTGGGGAAGTTGAAGATGAAGCCGATGCCCCCCCCCTGCTTTCTTCTTGGCCGCTGCCGAGATGACCGTATCCGGGGTCGGCTGTGCCCTCAGGAACAAAGGGGCGGCTCGGGGACCCGGTACTTCTCGTACCAGTCCCTCTTGGCAGGCGTCGTGGACGGGTTCTTCAGAAGCGCAAGTCCCTCATCCCAGATGTCATCTAGCAGCGGCACCGCGAGGACCGTCTTCCTCTTGGCCTTGCGCCGTTGGTAGAGGAAGCCTTCCTTCTTCTGCTCTTCGGAGCAGAGCTGGAAAAGCTTGGATGCCCTGGCTATCATGGCGTGGAAGGAGCCAATTTCGTCGGGTGGGGAGGCCCGAGGAATCAGTGATGGGAGATCCGTCCCGTCGTCACCACTGTCGTCATCTGTCCCCATCGTGGCCGTATCTGTTCCCGTGTCATCCCCAGGGACAGGGGACAAAGGCAGAGAGGGCCGTGAGGGCTGAAAAGGCGGGGCCGGATGAATCCTCTTCCTCTTTTTTTGGAGGGCTTCCCGACAGGCCCGGCTCTGGGTCATCCGTCGGGGGTAGAGGCAATCTCGTCCTTCTCTCCGTGCATAAGGATTGGATTGCCATCAAAATGGCCACCGAGTTGTCCTGCGGCTCAGGCTGCGACGGGCGCGATGATTCCTCCACTGGAACCTCGTTGGCGCCATCCTCACTCTCGTCATGATCCTTCCCGTGGGACCGGGCCTCCTCAATGTTCTTGTCTTGGCCCTCCAAGACTTCAACCAGCTCCTCCTCGGAGGCTGTGTCCGTGTCCACTGGCCCCCCTCTCTTTTTCCACCGGGGTCTTCACCGGGGTCTTCTCGATGGGCTGAAAAGAGGATTCCCTCCGTGGTGGCAGGGAAACTCTGGGCCCCGAGGTCGCCTCCACAGGCTGTGCCAGGGTCGTAGCGACTACCTCGATAGAGGCCTTAGCCGGGTGAATCAAGGCCTTCACCACCTTGTGCGTGCCTGCAGCCTTCACCTTGGGGGGAGGGTCACCGCCTCGCTCCCTCACGGCTGGTTCCTTTGAGATCGACCAGGGCCTCTCCAGAAGCTTAGCTGGGTTCTCGGATTTCCTCTTCCCCGAGCCAGAGCGTTGGCTCGTGGTTGATGGTGACGGTGGGGATGCGCCCTGCCTGGCAACCGAGGAGCCCGACCATTCGGTGCTCCCGGTGCCCGAGGAATCGCAGTGCTTTGCCTTCTGTTGGGCCCCTGTCACCCGGGCACCCTCGCAGGATTTAGAAGACTGCTCGGACTTCTTCTTCTTCTCACCCGACAGGCTCTTGCCTTCCAGTCAGTTGGCAAGACGGGTCCGACGATCCCTCATAGTCCGGTCCGACATGTTCATGCAAAACGCAGTGTCCTTCTCCATGTGCATTTCGTCTTCGTGGAGGCAGTAGAGGCATCTCGAATGCTCGTCCTCCTTGAACACATTCTGCAACTTGCATCCAGGGCAGTTCCTGAACAGCTTGGATCCGAGTGTCGAACTTCCCTTTTCCTGGGCCAGGTCCACGAGGTAGGCCTCACAAACTTCTGGAATCCTCCAAGAAGCGTAACTCGACGAAAAATCACCCTTGAGGGGCGTAGAAAATTCCGAAACGGGTCCCCGTTGATCGGAAGTAGAAACGGTGGAGCTTGAGGCTCGATTTAACCGAAAAATTAGATAAACCTCTTTGAAAAAGCGCAAAATGCAATAAAAAGCTCAAGAGCTATAGCACGAGGACTGCCAACACTTCAACGTGCGGTAAAAATCTGAGGATGGCTGCCAGAGGCGGGGCTTAGGGAGAGGGCAGTCAATGGCTGGGGGCAGTATGACCCAGAGACCAGTGATTGGTTACTACTAAGTAAGACAGATCAGAAACAAAACTGATACTGATTTTTTCTTTACCGAGGATTCCCAGCCTGACGACGGGGAATATTCATGAGCATGTGAATCCATGCTGGAGAAGTTTGGACGCGGCTGGTGGTTGGCTGGAGGGAAGCGTGGTGTACGTGAACATTTTTTGGGAAAGCCACCATGGTGTATCTGAGGACAGTGCAGCGGCGGAAGGGTCTGGAAAATGTACCGTACGGAATGCGTTGGCGGCAATAAGGGAGGGAACGGGTGGGGGGGGTGAGAAGTGGTTAATGTGACATATGTAGGCGAGTACTGTGTGTGGGGATTGGAGGCAGCTGTCGTAACAGCCCCATATATGATATGATATGGCATTTATAACGCGCCTATACACAAGTGTTTCAAGGCGAGACGAGGCAAGGGAGGGGGAACAGAGGGAAGACAGACAACAATCTTACTAGGCCAGGTGTCATTCAGATCGCGCAAGTGCAAGGGAAGGGGGAAATAGAAAAGTGGGGGGGGGGGGTCGTGCAGTACATGAGATAATAAAATAACGAGATAAATAAAAAAACGGCCAGCTGGTGGCAAGTGCAGGTTAAGTGCAGATGTAAGTGCTGGTGGGGGGGGGGGGAATGTAGGGATACAGAAAACAGTCCCCAGGTGCAGGGGTTGCCAGGGAGTCAGTGCAACAGGCAGGGCTTGGGCCCGAGAACAGAAGAGTAGCCAGGTAACCAGTGCAGTCTCAGTATCAGTATTAAGGTGCTTCCGGAACCGAAGATGGTTCTCCTCAAGTTTCAGGGAGGCAGTTCCAGAGGGAGGCCCCAGCCGAAGAGAGAGATCTACCACCAACTCGTTGCTTGGAGAAGCAACTGACCCTGAGGGAGTTGGAGGCGGATGAGCGAAGAGCTTCTGCCGCAACCTGTTTGCGGCAACCTCTTTTCGTGGTGAGTGATGGCAGGTGAACTGCAGAAGGGGAGTGATTTGCACATGACATAGGGTGGGTGGAAGCAGGGGTGGTTGTGCGCTGCAGATGGAATGCGGTAGTTGGCAACTTGGTGGCATTCATGGGTGAATGAAGGTGCGGTGGGTCTGTGGAAGGATTGGACTTTTGGGTGCATGGGCGAAGGCCATAGGCTGTAGGGCATGCACTCAAGAGTGTAGGGCTGCAACATACCCACTGCAGGAACGCATGTTTGACTCTGCATTCAGTACAGGGTGGTGCTTGTATAGTGTGGGATGTGCAGATTGGTTGCAGTAAAGCTAGTGATGCAACCAGAATGTGGGTAGGTTGGCAGTGACATTATTTTGTGAATTGAAGTGGGGACAGCCATAGTAAGTGAATGAAATTTCACAGGGGTGCGGAGAGAGTGTTTTCTTTGCACATTATGTTCACTGTTACAATTTGTTGCTGCACGGCGGTGCACAGTTTGGGTAGGAGTGCGGTTGGCAGTAGTGTGTATGTGGATGGTCGTAGTGGGTGACATGGTAACATGCATGGTGGCATTACATTTCTGTGGGTGTGTTCACGGCCTATGCTGTGAGCAGATTTCTTTGAGTAGGCTAGGCTCAATGTTGTGAAAATGTTGTGGTTAGTGACATAATACTTTGAGAATGGCTGTGGGTAGCGGTGGCTGAGACTGTGGTGTGTTTGTGGATTCTGGTAATTGCGACCTGTTTTCATGCATGGGTGTTTTGTTTGTGCTTAATGTTAGCTGACCACATGTGGATTGTCATACTTGCTGACATGGTGGCATTACGTTGCTGTGGCTGTGTTCAAGGCCTAGACTCAAGAGCCTAGGCCTTGAGGACACCCATGGCAGTAATGCATTTTTAAATGGTGGTGACATGTAAGGAATGATTGTGGAGCACATTTCAGCCATTATAGGCCAGTGTTGCAAACAGATTGTGGGTAGGTTGGAAGTGGCACAATACTTTGTGAATGAAGTGGGTACGCCCATTAGGTGATTGAAAGTGCGCAGGGATACAGGAGAGACTGTTTTTTTTTGTATTTATGGTAACTGTTGCAATTTGTTGCTGCATGGCGGTGCGCTGTGTTTGGAGATGCTGCAGTGAAAAGTCACGCAGTGCGGGCTCTGGGTGCAGTGTTTGCATACTGTCAGTATGGTAGAGGGTATGGGTGAAGGGCAGTTTATATGTGCTTGAATAGTGTGCTGTGTGCACGATGCCTGCAGTATGGGCAAGTCTGGAGGTTGGTTAGGAGTGCTGGTGCCAGTGGTGCGTATGTTCATAGTGGTAGTTGCTGACATGCATAATTGCATTACGGTGCAGGGAATGTGTGCAAAAAGCACACCCACTGGAGCAATGCAGGTTTGATAGTGTATGAGGCACATGGTGGGGATCTTTGGAGAATGGGTGTGGAGCACATTGTCGACGTGCTATAGCACTACAATTGAGTTGCAAAGCGTGTATTGTGCATTCCATGGTTGTGGTGATAGTTGCAACATGCTACAGTATTTGGTGGGTAGCAGGAGATGGTGTAGTGAGAAGTTGTTCAGTGTGGTCACAGGGTGCAGTGTGTACGTAATGTGAGTATGGAAGTGGGTATGGTTGAAGTGCAGCTTATATGTGGTTGGTTACTGTGCTGTGTGCAGATTTATTGAAGTAGGCCCAATATTGTGCAGCTGTTGTGCATAGGTTGCCAGTGACACACTACTTTGTGAACGGCAGTGCGTAGGGGTGATGCAGGCTGTGGTATGTTTGTGGATTCTGCTAAGTGTGACATGTTTTCGTGAATGGGTGTTTTATGGTGTGGGGAGTTGGGTAGAAGTGCTGCTACGTATGTTACGTTTGTGCATAATGTTAGGTGCCCATATGGTTGCTTGCTTGGATGTTTAGTGTTGTGGTGGGTGTGGAAAAGGGCTGCAATGTTGTGTGCATGGCAAAGGTGAGCTGGGTGCGTTTTAGGATCTTTGTGGATGCTGCAATCGTGCATTATTTAGCAGAGGTTTCTGGTGGAGGGGCTTTGCAATGAAACAGAACATGTACTGAGAGCGCTCAACAGTAAATATGGAGTTCTGTATAGAAATGACAGTGTGCAATGCAGAGGTTTTGTATGTAATTGCTGCATGCTTGTTTGAAAATATGACAGCACCCAATGGGGGCGTGCTGCAAAAAGTGACAGTGCATACGGAAGAAGTATTGTCTCAGCTTTACTGGGCCGTGGCCCTCACTGTAGATGGGAAAGTGCACATGCACATCCTGCCACTCTGAGCAGGGTGGAAAGGGAAATGGAATTGTGGGAAATAGGCATATAGCAGTTTAGGGCGTGGTTCACAGGAAGGGGCGGTACCATTTCCTCCCAATACTGTGTCGTGCGGGTAGTCGAGATGGAGGGATGCACAGTGCATGTCGTCGGTGATACATTTGTGCACCATCTGCACAGGTGTTGTGTGCAAAGAGGCGTTGCTGGTAATTTCGGGTTGGAAGGAGTGGACGCCCTCTGGGCCTGTCAGGGTGACTGCAGCTTCGGCAGGATGTGTCGCCTTTGCATATATGTGGCGTCCATCACAAACGTTGACTTTGTCTATATTTGGGTAACATGTCGTGTGGACGATTAAGCCGTCACCTGAAGAGGTTGCTGACCGCAGTGATGCGTATTTTTCCCACTGCGAAGGTCGTTCACTAATTCATAACACCAAGAGGAGTTTGGGTCCATGACGGTGTAACTTGTCCGCACCCAGAGGTCGGAAGGTGTGCTATAAACAGAATTATGCGCGAGTTTATGCAGACTGCTGGCATGTTCTCCACCCACTATGAGATCATGAGGTCGCAACATACACAGTGGTTCCGTAGAAATGGCATTTATTTGCGTGCCATTGGCAAAGCTGTTTTCTTTTACACTGTGCAAGAAGCATTGACCAGAATGTGGTATAAATGTGACGAGAGGCAAACAGAAATGCGTACAAAGAGAAAAGAAAAAAAACGAAGATGCTGGCACGCACGTCACAAGAAACCCCCCCCCAAAACACCTTACTACATCTACGTTGGAAGACTGAATCCCCCTACCCAGTTTCATATTTTTTACCCCCACGGCCCCCACTATCACGAAAAGGTAGTGCATTACGCTGTACTTTCTGATTACACTTGCCACATCCAGGGTAACTATGTGGATGTATATGGAAGGAGAAACTATGTGGATGTATATATGGAAGGAGAAATCGTGCATACTTCCATTGAACCTTGTAGTGGACGTGCTTTGGAATTGCACGACATTTGTACTGTAAATGTGTAATGGTACATTTCAAGTGTTGTACAAGAGTGACAGTGTTGGATGATGGCGGCTTTGATGCGACTGGTGGATGCGTGTGTGCCCATTTACACATAACCCAATGAAGTAGAGCTGCAGAGAAGATATTGCAAAGGGAAGAAGGACTGCTCCAGCTTCACAGGGGTGCGGCCCTCGCGCTACTTTGGGAGGCGCACGTGCCAAAATGTGCCCTTTACACCACCTTGCCCAATTGCCATGGCAGTGTGGGATTAGCCAATCAGGTAGTGTGGGTGTGGTTAACAGGAAGGGGAGGTGTAACTGTTGTACATTATATTCTGCGTACTGAGGGTGGCTGACATGGCGGAACGCATTGTGTTGACTGTAGGTGATCCCTTTGTCATAGATCTGCACAACTATGCCCTGCAAAGACACTGACAGCAATTTTGGTTTGTAAGGAGTGGACGCATCGCGGAACGCTGTGTATGAGTGCAATTTCACCGATATGCATGCACTTTGCAAAGATCTCACCACTTCTCCAGTAGTAGATGTCATCGTCATCCATTACGGTGGCATGCATATGGGTTACCGGCCTTGCTTACATTTGTTCGTTAGACTGAGGAGATTGCGGAATGTCGCGAGGACGCTTTTTCCCACTGCCAAACTGCTTTTCTCATCCATAATACCACGAAGAGTATGGCCTACTGCTCATGGATGTTGTTCCAAGCCAGCCGCAGGAAGGTGTCTCATCAACAGAAGCATGTATACTTTTTTGTCCGCTCGTGGAATGTTCTTCTGCAACAATGACCTCATTAGTTGTGGAAAAGCAGAGTGTTTCCAAGAAAATGGCATTTTGTTGTCACCATTGGCAATGCAGTTTTGTTTGCTCGTCTACAGGCTGCGGTGAAGAGTTTACTGTACTAATTTGAGCAGAAGAACTCACAAAGGCTAATAAAAACCGAAAAAAAGGTGCATCTAAACAAAAAAACAACAACAACCGGCTCTTTGAAGAGTCGCCCCTTACCACAAACTACCCCAACCCTGGTTGCAAGTTATTCCCCCACGCCCGCAGACAGTGCGAAAGCTACACCCGGGGATTTTGAGTGTGGCGGCCACGAAAATGGAACTGTGGGGATTGCCCAATCACATGCTTAGAGTGTGCACCAATAGGAAGAGGGACTCCTTCACTCTGGCCCGGCCCTCGGCGTACTTGGGGACACGCACGTGCCACATTCGGCGCTTCTCACCATGCTGGCCCATGGAAATGAGACTGCAGCGATTGTCCTATCAGGTGGGGCTAAGGGTGTGCGTCACAGGAAAGCGCACCAATACGAAGAAGGACTCCTCTTGCTGTACTGGGGCGCTGACCGCGCTGTACTTGGAGAAAGGCACATGCCACATTCTGCGCTTCTCAGCATACTGGCCACTGGAAATGGGACTATGGCCTTTGGCCAATCCGGTGCTTAGGGTGTATGTCCAGGAAAGAGCTCAAATCGGGAGAAGGAATCCTCCTGCCACACCGGGGTGAAGCCCTCACGCTCATTGGGGAACCGCATGTGGCACATTTTGCACTTCTCACCATGGTGGCCAATGGAAATCAGACTATGGATTTTGCCCAATCAGATGCTCTGGGTGTGCGTCACAGGAAAGGGCGGCATTCAGTTTTCCCATTAGTTTGTGTACTGCGGCTGGCAAACATAGCAAGATGCACAGTTTTCGTCATGAGTGATGGCTTTGTGGAAGATCTGTGCGTGTATGCCCTCCACGAAGACTTGTCTGGCAATTTCGGTTTGGAGGGAGTGTCCGCTTTGTGGTGTAGTGTCGAATCGTGCCGTTTCAGCGGACTGCTTGTAGAATGTGGACACATGGCCTCTTTGGCAACTGTACATTTTGTGATCGTGCACTTTGGAGCCTTCTTTTTGGGTTACATGTCTTGTTCCCGTGTGTTTAGTCAACTGAAGATTAAGATGAAAGCAGTGCAACACATTTTTCCTACTACCAAGGTGCTTTTCTCATGTATACCCCCGAGAATAGTGTGGAAGTATTCCAATGATTCATGTCGCCAGCCAGAGGTCAGAAGGGTTCTCATCAACAGAAGCATGTATGACTTCTTGAGTACTGCTGGGATGTTCTCTTGTGAGAATGAGAACTTTGGTTCGCGTTACATCCACCTTTTCAAGGCAAATGGCAGGTCTTTGTCGCACAGTGGCAATGAAACGTTTCACAATCTACAAACTGCAGTGAAGACCCTATTATAAGAATGCGAGCTGACGTTGAAAACACACATTTACGTATGAAGACCGCAAAAAACATGTTTCCACTGAAGCACCTTTACAAAAAAAAAGGTTCTTTTAAGAGCCACCACACCTAACAATGCCCACTCCCCTAGTTGAAAGTTATTCCCCCACTCCCACGCGTGTCCAGGAGAAAAAGTCAGCGAATATTGCAACAGTTGCAGGGTGGCACGTGTTACATATTCCCCTTTTGCAGATGACGGCCATAGAAATGGGCCTGCAGAGGCTACGGGATTGGGAAATAAAGTTTGTGGGTGTGGTGTCCAAGGACAGACTGTGGTACAGTGTGTATTTGTCGACAGAAATGCAAAGGGTGCGGTTAGGGCTGTGTGTTTCACGAGGCACAGCGTTTGGATTTTAGGGGATTCCGACATACATTGAGTGAAAGTGAATGCAAAACACTGCAGTGGCTACTCATTTTGCAATCTAGCATGTGCATGTGTAGTGCTATGGAGTAGATACAAGGAAGTGCCAGATTTTGGTTTCTCTGTGTGACACTTTGGTGACACGCAATCATGCCGATATTATTGCTGTTCATTGTGCAGGGAAAATGGTGCAGCATGTTACACAAACTTAAGTGCCGTTTGTGATTAAGGAGGCACTTGCCCAATTCATGCTTTTGTTTCAGATCTCTTGCATACGTTTCTATTGCATTATGCAGCCACCGATTTGGCAGCGTAATTTTCTATTTGGTCCGTGAATGCAGACAGCGCGGTACATTGCAAAGAAGAGTATTTGTGGCTTTGTTCAACGTGTGCCAATTGCATCCTTCTCCCATGGGACTATGACGTCTCACAGCACGAATACTTTTCCCCAGCTATAACTATTTCTTACTATGCCAGCCATCTGGATTTTGCACACACCATCTAAATTGGCTTGGTGCCCTTCTTGAAAGTAGTGACTTTTTTTGTACTTAGTGTTGCACTGGGGCCCTCTTGAAAACGCTCTGGAACACCTAAATAAACCTCTTTGTACAGCGACCCCCTTTGTAACCGACTGAACTACAGTGTTTACCACACTGATGCCTCCCGCCCTGCATGCGTGCATTGGCAATTCTGTTGTTGATCTGTGAAAGGTACTTTATTTACCTTTTTCCCTTTCACAGTTAATTTTCATTTATTATGGTGTTCTCACACGCGCCACAGAAGGAACGGCAGGAAAGGTCCGGTACAGAAGGGGCAGCACCTGTCTGGATACTATAGGGGACGTGCTGGGACTGAATTATTGGGTGGCCCTCACCTACATAGGCGCCAGTGATTGTAATGTCCCCCAAGGCCCGTTCCCACGCCCTTCCAAGTACCTTCCCTCTGTACAGTAGCGTGTTGCAGTACATGCACAATACAATACCCGTCGAAGGGTAAGGATCAGTAGCGCAGCATATGGCTTGCAAAGGTTGTTTTACAGCTCTGCTGCCCTACTGGAGTGCCCCTCTTGTTGCCCCCAGCAGATGTGCAAAATGCTGTACATGAAAGTACCCGACGTAATTGCTGGAAGGGCGGTAACCTGCCCACTGGTCCCTTCTGCTTTATTTTCAGTTGTCACATGCAGTAGAAACACTTTATGCTACACCACTAGCGTTGGGGGTAGCATTCACGGATATACATACATTGTGGAATACACAAATGTTTACAAGGACGGGAAACAGCTTCATTACGTGTAGCATGAAGCCATTTATTCTGTGCAACCAATGGAGCTACAGCGCTTTCTAACCGGTACTAAGGTTGTTTGCACTTTGCATAGTCTGCTGTTTCCTTACTTGCCTTTACATGCACTAGTATGTGCGTGAGGAAGGTGCAGCAGCTTCGCCATTTTGCAGACTAAGTACAAACTGTCCCACCTGCAGTTACATGTCTTCTTCAAATGTACGACAGGCAGGCGACCTCTTGATACTTTCCGTCACACCGCTGAGTGCAGACACAATGTATTTGTTTCATGGGTCATGGAAAGGCAAGCAACAGCTAAATTAAAGTAATGCAACATTTAACAAGGCCACGTGACAATGCAGGTTGCTGTTGCTTGTTTAAGAGTGGCCGTTATAGGAGTACTGTAGCCACACATTGGTAGGTTTGCAGGGCCACCCACGAAGTCGGCAGCAGTACTTTAAATGCGGTAGCGTACTGCATGATTCCGTAGGGCTGGCAAAAGGGGCGGTGTTACCAGCATATAATGGATGACATATGCATGGGTCTAGGTGTGGAACGTTAACACGTGCGATTCCACAACTATTTAAAAGTGCAATTGAAGATGCAGCCACTACTGGAATCCTACGGATACTTGCAGTGTGATTGCTCATACGCAAACCAGGTAGAGTGTCCCTAGGAAACGTCCATATTGCTCATTTGTAGTCATCTCGGCCAGTACTGTGCGGCACAGATTCATCAAGCCCTGTTAACACAAAAAGAGAGCCTACTGCCACACTACACAACATTTACAATGTACATATATAATTGGTATGCTATGCCAACATTATTCGGAAAAGTAAGGGGTAGCGCAAACGGATACATACACCAGACAATTTTCCCTTTCCACACGTTTATCATGAAGGCAGTCAAGGAATAAGTAACAAACCGTTGTTAACGGGACATTATGGTTATGCTGCCGTACGAAATACCTATCCTCTTTACAGAAAACGCTATGCTAAAGCAACGTTCTGCTTACAGTGCCCTACTAAAAACCTATGAAATTCACTAACAAAAACATTGTTAAAGGGACGTTATGGTTAAGTTGCACTAGCAAAAACCTATGAAATTCTATGGAAAAATCATTGTTACAGGGACGTTATGGTTACAGGTAAAACCGAGAAAAAAAAAAGAAATTCGACAGTTATGTAAAGCTAAGCAACCATAACTCGCGCCACCACCGTGCACTGCTAAGACTAACACCCATAACATCAAAGATGACATCACAGATGTCATTGATGGCATCACTAATGACATCACATCTGAAATTAATTTTGATGTAAAGTCCCTACAACGGGTTGTGTTTATAATGTTGGTAACATGATGTCGGGGGGATGGTATAATGTTAAAGATGTAATAACTAGCTAATAGTTCAAGACTTACTACACACTTGTGCTGGTACAAAGTATACATATGAAGACCCACAATGCATAAAAATCAGAGGCACATACAGGGAAACTAAAGTAAGGAAGAAAGAAACAGCATTATCAGAAATTGTTAATAGCATTAAAGTATATTTTCATGTATACAAATTGTGTGTTTGAGGCCTGCCTATTTCCCCATGTATGTGCACCATGAGCTGACACCAAACCCTAAGGAAAGTACGTTAAGAACATATGAAAAGGTTAACGTCTAGATATATAGCACCTTTTGAATTGTAATATTCGGACTCTCAGTGACCAAAACAACATGCCTAGATACGTCTGTGACCAAAAATAAGTGGGCCACATATGTGATGTCATCAGTGATGTGGTGTTAGTGCACTGGTGTTGCGCATGTCCCAATTTCCGGTTTCCACCATATAGGCAAAATGGGGGCGGGACCTTCGGTAGAGACACTTGGCTCCTCCTCTACAGCACATTAATGAGGCAAATTAAAAAAATATGGGTCCACAGTGTGAGATCCCACATTTTAAATCTTTAGTTGGCATCTAAGACAAGTGTGTTGACCAAAATCATCTTTGTGTGCATACTAAATCATTGTTGAGCTCACAGAGGTCTGAACATGATAAAAAAGTGACACATTTCTGTTGGGTTCACTGCATAGCATAAGCAAATCCCCAGGCACAAAACATTATGCTTCACCAGAGAAAATAGTCTGGACAGAACATTCACAATAGAAGATCACAATGGACATTTTCACAACGTAGTTCTCTATGTACATGGGTTACCTGAAGAGGTAAGAATGCTCCTGCACTGTCAACCAAGTACACAGTAGGAAGGCAATTCTGCATGGCTATATCTTGGGCTCTTAGAAATTTCTTGACTGAAATTGGATAGGATGTTCCGCCTTTTATGGTTGCATCATTAGCAATGAATACACACCAGACTCCACATATCTTTCCAACCCCTGAAAGGGAAGATATTAAATGCAATATTACAAAATGAGGAATTCATAGAAAATGTACATATTTGCTTATATTCTGGGTTTCATCAGCAATGCTAGCATAGCAATAAAAGTAAAAACGCATTCATAACAGGCAAACACACCTCTTACTTATGGACAAATGTAAAGTAAGATGGGACTTCTCTTTCCATGTGAGCAATTTTGACATCAGTACGTTTTATCTCACTTCCTTTAAATGTAAAACGTTTTTTTTTTTTTTTTAATATGTTGGGGCATTTGGTTCAACTTTTGTATTGGTATTCGGTTTGAAGAACATAACGACCTTGCACCTCTCTTACTTCCTCCCTGACTTTCTAATTTTCTTTGGAAT
Organism: Ambystoma mexicanum; assembly: GCF_040938575.1. NCBI lineage: Eukaryota > Metazoa > Chordata > Amphibia > Caudata > Ambystomatidae > Ambystoma > Ambystoma mexicanum. The sequence goes on from NC_090922.1 coordinate 1,197,320,209, forward strand.
CACATTGATCTACTGACACCCATCGAAGAATAAACCTTTTCACTCCCCTTGGAACAAGCAGGGTATAAAGCGATGAGGCAGAGGAGTTGAAGAAGGGAAAGAGAACAACCCAACCCAAAAGAAATGCTGCTGTCGTATTCTCATCCCACGACCACCCTCCTATTCTGACTGCATAATAACTTCAGCCAGCATAAAAACACCTAAAATATCTAATCGCACAAAATCAAGAAAAAGTCATTTTCTGACATGAGTGTTGTACTTTTGGAGCCTGACAGCTTTATTACAATGTGTTGTTGTGAATTGTGTGCGCGCGAGGTGGCTGAAGTGAGGCAGAGCCAGTGAAGGTGAATCTAATTATGAGCAAGTTTGACTCCTCATAGGAAAAACCTTTTAACACTAGCGCCAAGTTACGGTTGTTTAGCTTACCATAACTGGTGAATTTCTGAGGCTTTTCAGTTTTACTTGTGACTACAATGTGACTACAATGTCCGTTTAACAAAGTTTATTCATTGAATTTCATGGGTTTTTACCAGTGCATGCTAATATAGCAACATTTTTGTCCAATTTATAAAGTTTTACCTTAGAATTCTGCCATTTCCCACCAGCATCATTTTTAACACTTCTATTCACTTTTTGAAATTTTTTCCACTGTTTATGCGTCCGTCGACATCTGCGAACATCTGACGTCATTGCACACTTTTCGGACAGCGGAAAGTGACCCTGCGCATGTCATGATGATGATGATGATGCATTCGCGTCCTGCATTTTCTGCTGATCTAGGTACTTTCAAACTCAAAATTTACCCATGCACAGCTCCTACACCTATTCTTACTCATTATCCATTAACAATCTAGGACAGAGCACATACTTGGAAGAATATTAGCAAAACTGCTATTTATCTTAACAATTGCATCAGCTATTGCCATCCCTCCTCCCCAAGAGCCAACACCCCCACCCGCAGGAGGACCTACACAACAAACAAAGTTAAGTACTTCCAAAGACAATAAAGAGGACAAAGAAGATGAGGTAGAGGAAGTGCCTACCTCTAGCACCCAGTGGGAATCATGGGTGTGGCAGTTCTTTAGTACTGTTGGGAATGTACCAAAGGCCAAAGCTACCAAAGTGAAATGCACTGAGTACTCAGTCGCAGACTACCTGGACAGTACTCCTACGGCACCACCTCCATGAGCCACCACAACAAATCCACCCACCGCAATGCTCTCAGAAATTTGTTACTTTCTTAGCAAATAGTAGGCTGTCTTCCTCCACCTCATTCCTCAACCAATACTGTAACCACACAGCCTACTTCTGTGGGACACAAAATCCCACCAGCTACCTTGCAAGCGATTAAAGAGGTTGTTGATCCATATCTTTCAAAAACAACAGTAATCAGTATATACTGCAACACACCACTCAGCAGGGGGGAGTAATTTCAAAGTGATTTTGGAGCTGTAATCAAGGAGCATGAGAAACACTGCCCCCAATCTTAGATGTAACACACGTGCAACATCTTCCCCTGTCCACCTACCCCTCCATATTAGTGATTGGTGCCTCTTCCCTCATTTACCTCCCCACCTTACTTTCTGACCTCTCCTGTAAAAAAAATAAAAGGTTCCTTTAGGAACCACCTTTCACAGTTATAAAATAGAACCAAAAAAATAATCTTATAGACTCCATCTACTTTACATTTAGACTCAATAAGATTTTCAAAAATTTCCATTAGCATTTTGTGTTATGCTAATGGGAATAATGCTTAGTTTATCCCCCATTCACGGGGGCTGGAATGGGGGAGAACGGCCCAGCAGCCCAAGTTATCGGCCCACGGGCCGATAACAAGGACTATGGACCGTTATCCCCCGTTCCAGCCCCTACAACGTCGGATGAAGGCCATTAGCCCCCCCACCCGGGTTGCCAAAGCGGTAGCCCGGGGCGCTAAAAAAGAAGAAAAAACAAAAGGATTTCCCAAGATGGCCACCATGGAAAGGGAAGGCGGGGCTCTGGATGAAGCCCCTTTCCCCTTTATATGGAGGCCTACGGGAAACGAAGAGAAGAGGCGAATGCGGCGGAGAGACCTGGCAATGCCAAAATAAGGTAAGTAAAGGGACGGGTGGTGGGGAGGAAGATGGGCGCAGGAAGAGCAGGCCGTCAGACGGCTTGGAAGAACAAGTTACTCTCTTACCTGGTAACGTTCTTTCGATGGGATGGTCTGACGACGTATTCCATATCTATGACATATTCCATATCGCTGACATTACCTGTCAGCGACATGGAATACGTCGGAGGACCCAATCCCCTCGAAAACAATTTTCTGCCCCAAGGACTTGTCGCTAGCATACAATAAGGACAATAAACGATGGACCTTTATAACTATCCCTAGTCCCCTTTCCATGCCATGGATCATTAAAACAACCCAGTGGGCACTTGCACACCATCGCACAGGGCAGCCCTTCTACCCTTTTTAATTTTATATTTGTAACACTCCCTCAATGCCCGCTTTCAAACAGTCACACATCCATTCACCAATCACTTCCAAAAACTGTACATATAACTCTTTGACCATATTAAGCTTCCACACACCAAATGCCACTTAACAATCTTTTACAAATCTTATGCATCTGCATTTCCCTTAACTATACAAAGGAATTGTACAGAATGCTCCTATAAAGGTACATATGCATTGTGCAGTGAGCGAAGTGCATAAATAGAAGGGTAGTACGGATGAACACGTGTTCTTGAGAACCCAGAAGGGAAATGCCAAGGTATGGAGCAGAGGAGTCCCAAGGGTGGGATGCATCTTAACCATAACATCCCTTTAACAAAGTTCTTTGTCAATTTAATAGGTTTTTATAAGTGAAAATGTGTCATCACTATATATAAGTTATTAATAATTCCTCTTGTCATATATATTAAAGAACTATAAACCTCCTTTAAGAGACATTTTTGCATTACATACTTATGTCTGTCATTATCAGCAGCGCATGCTGGGATGCAAATCATTATTCAATTGCTTGTGGCATAAGGCTCCACCATAACCTCAGCCGAACCAAACCACCCCTGTTATTCATTTCACCTACCCTGCATCCTAGCTCATTGTCCACTATACCCTAATATTGTAACCAATGGCCAGTGCTCATAGCTTGCAACCAGGGCCAGTCTCCAAATCCATGGGGCATATGCTTCAGCCATGCCGCATTCCCCAATGAGCAAATCAGAGTACACATTTGCATTTGACGAGGGCCAGGCCCACTACCCAGACACCAAATGTATATCACTAGTTTTTCTACTTGCATACTTACACTTTCGAAAAATAAAACACAAGACCCATTTCCAAAAACATGCTTTTAGGTACTTAAGAATACTCATCGTGCATGTTTGTGGTAATCTAGTCCACCACTTCAGGGTTTAACCGCAAGCAGAATATTTGTTCCCATTCAAACCTACCGCTTCGGCCATGCTGCATGCCCCAATAAGCAAATTGCAGTACACATTTCTCCTTGCTCACGCCAGGCCCATTGCCCAGACACCAATGATATATCACTGTGTTGTGTACTTACATTTTTCACTTAAAAAAGAAAAACAGTACATATCTGCAAACCATGCTTTCAGTTCTTGCTCACCCTCCTCCTGGATATTTGCTGTAATCCCATCCACCACTTCAACCTGTACACACAAACACATTTTGAAAAACTTTCCTGGTGGCCATCCCCACTTTAACCCCATTGCAAGTCCCTCGTAGTCATGGCCAGTACCAAGACCCGGACAATCTGGCCACTAGCCATAGCCACAGGCTACGCCTCAGTCAAAGCTATATCACTTTTTTCTACCTACATTATGACACTTTTCAAAAAATGAAACACGGACACATTTGCAAAACCATGCTTTCAGGTGCTTGCCAGTGTATTTACACGAGTTTGCAGAAAATCTGCCCATGTTTTATGGTTTCAAAAGTGCCAAAATGTACGTACATACAATAGTCATATAACTTAGCCCATACTTGTCTTAATTTACGATTTGGCGGGACTACAAGCCTCTTATCTCCACCTCGTTTGAGGCTATGAAAACAGACTCCTAGCCATCAGTCACTCATGCCAAAACTCACCATAGGCTGTCTCAGCGCTAAAAGACAGGTATGCCTAGGTTCACGTGGTCATCAGCATGATTAAATATATACAGTCAGGAATTGTAAAGTTCTTAGACTCAAAGAGATACCACTCTGACACATTTCTGCGAATTATAGACATGACACAGGAGTTTATTTATTTTGACATTTGTAAAGCGCACCCAGCCCTGAGACATCTGGGAGCTGGTTATGTGACAAGACAGCATAAAGTACATAAATACATACATGCATAGCGAATCTCAGTGATCCATACATGCGTAGCGGTACTCTGTAACATATAATGTTAAGAATTCTGTTGAGAGTTCACGGTAAATCATATAGTTAACAGTAATAGTCATAATAGTTATTTCAGGTGGGTTGTAAATGGGAACTTCTTTAGGAGCTCTTGAGTGAATAGCCAAGTTTTCAAGCTTTTGCGGAAGGCCCAATAGGAGGGATCAGATCTTAGTGGTAATGGAAGAGATTTCCAGTGTTTGGCCGCTACCACTGGGTAAGCTACAACCACCTGCTTTCTGTGGTTTGAATCTGTGTATGGTGAGTAGGTGCGAGTGGGCCTAGTCGATTGGTTTTTGATGAATTTGTTCGATAGGTACTTAGGGGCTGAGTTGGACAGATATTTGTGTGTCAAGGAGAGGGTTTTGAACAAGTTTTGTTAGTGGACCGGGAAATGGCTAGCATTCCGTCTCGGCACAGTAATGTGTCGGTTTTTGGGATGTTGAGGGCTGCACTTAAGGCATTGTTTTGGATCACCTGCAGTTACTTGATATTGGGGTTGTTAGAGCCTGCATAGAGGGCGTTACAGTAGTCTATTCTGGATAAGATGAGAGCTCTAGCAAGCGTAATGCAACTGTCGGATGACAGGAAAGGTCTACAGGCATAAATTAGTTATGAAGTGTATTCTGCTGCCGAAGCTGTGGCGTTGACTTGTCTAGTTAAGGTGAGTGCTGAGTCAAGGTAAATATCCAGGGTTTTTACTTCCTTGGAGACCTTGATTTTAATCCCACCAATAACGAAGTCAGAGAGTTCGTTTAGTCGGTTTTGTGAGCCTATGAGGAGTAACTCTGTTTCATCATTTAGGCAAAGGCCATTCTGGGTCATCCTGGCCTGGATGGTTTGGTAGCTTTTATTTTGTGACTTTGAGTCTGTGTCATGCATACCTTTAATAGGGATGAGGATTTGGGTATCATGTACATAGTTGTGTAGGTGATACCCAAGTCATCGAGAAGGTTTGAATAGGGGCTTGGGAGTTATCATGTTCATGCATTTAATATGCCCCCCTATTTTCGGAGGGTTCTTATTTTCATTAAACAAGCTAAAGCAAAAGCAGATGCAACATAACATCACACCTATGAACAAGGTTGCCATGTAGTTAAAGAGCATGTTTGAATTTGTGAATAAAAGAACAAGTGATGGTTTAGTTTAAACGCATGGGTAACCTATATCTCTTATTAAGCTACGCTACACACCTTCAGTCTCCATGCACAAAGCAAGCCTCCACCTGTCACTCACGTTTTGTCAGGAATCTGCCTTCTGTCAACTTTTTCTGCCTCTGGCCTCTGACCGCCGTTCCCTCAAACGTTATGCTACACACACAAATACAGCGCTGGAGGTTACCTTGGCAACGTTGGAAGCCCCTGCATGCACAACGCAATTCGTCCGCGTATGCGTTTGCCAAGGGGAAAGGCTGTGCACGCGCTCAAGTGACACGTTAGGACTCTGCACTTACCGGTTCTCAGTCAGAATAAATGCTGCGTTCACCCAGAAACAAGTGCTTCTGATTGAAGTTGATTCCTGCTTTGCTCCCAATTTTCGCTACATTTGATTCCACGTTACTGACCTGCTTCTGCTTATTGGATTCCGCCTCTGTCTTGTCCTTTGTAGTGTTCGACCCTGTTATATGACCTGGCATTGCTCACGGACCTTCCTGCCTCACGTTCAGTACCTCTATCTGCCAACGCCAACTTTTGCTACGTCCCTGGAACTCCTTTTCTTGCTGGTCTGATACCTTTGCTGCCCGCACATTGACAACTACCTTAGTTCACGGGACTGCCTCGCGGCTCAGTATAGAGCCAGTGCACAGACAAGAGACGCTCTGCTGAATACTGTGCATACCTGCTCCCTGATATCCTTGCTTTTTACCATCAGCTTGTGCACAGACTAGAGACGCTTCCCTGTATATTGTGCACCATCCCGTTCGCTCAGGCATCCTCGTGCCTTCAGGAATAGGTCCCACTAACACACCTACCTTCCTTTTGTTTTATGTTTCCTTGCCTGGATTGCCTAGACCGCCTGCTCTTCTGGACTCCCGACATCTCCAGTCCCTGGTAAGTTTCTTTTAACCCTGTGATATCACCCGAGATTCTGCACCCTCACGGGGACTTAACCTTATTGCTCTGTTATTCTAGCAATCCCTAGCCTGCCTGGAACCATTGGGGGACACCACTCTTCCCTAACAACATTGGCTGCTAGCATCACTCCGGGAACCCACTCCTCCTCTAGAGGTTAGCCACACTCTCTCTTGATTAAGTCCTTTTGAACTACACGTTAGTGCCACTATTTGCTGTTCTTATCGAATTACAGCTGGCATAGTTTGTGGTCTATGTACCCTGCTCTTCAGATTAATCCCTTTAATTGTTAATCCTGAACAACAGAGGGGTACATTGATAGGAAGAACTCTCTCCTGGTGAGGAGACCTAGACGTACTGGTCAGGGTTCCGGTATCCTGTGTCGTCTCTGAGCCATGTTGGAGTCACTGGGGAGTCTTAGGTGATGAGTCATAACACGTTTAGAGCGGTGTGTGCTTCAAATGAAACAGCTCCTTCTGGGGTTGACAAGTTCTGCTTAGCTGGGACTGGCCGCCTCGCTCGTATGCTGCTCTGCACTCCTCCCAAGCCCCTCCGGCTTGAAATGGACTGGCAAGTCTGCTGGCCTCCCTTTCCTTTTTCATCATTGGTCTGGGCTATGTATCCATCAAGTAAAATGGTGGCCTTGCACATTTGGGTTTGTCATATCCGCTGTTTGGAAAAGTGAGCGAACTGGCGTGTCACTTTGTTCAAGGTAGACCTCCTATGTGAAACTATGTGTGGGATATATTGACCCACTCAACGGCATTGCCTTACATCACTGAGCTGCCTTTGCGCAAGAAACAGTAACCTGGCTGTGCTGGCTCCTGTGCGCACCAGGACCTCAAAACTGCTTTTGGCAGCAACAGATAAACGGCTGCACCATCTCGCCATCCACATTTCAGGTGGGGTGGAACAGGGGACACACTGCAGGAGCATGCCAGTGTGTTCTGAGACATATATATGGAATCAAGTGAAGCGGCAGCACTGCATTGCTGCAAAAGCCAAAAATTCCCCTTCAGAATGAAACGTTTTCACCCTTTAAAAATGCTGCTTTGATGCCAATTTCATCTGTCATTCTGAAACCACTGAGTAAAAAGGCCCAGTTAAACCAACTCTCAGGGAAGTCAAAAGCAACTTAATTTTTCACTTGCACGGGAAACGCGCGTTTATTTCTTGACAAAATGCATCCAGGCGCAGCAGTTCAAAGAGACTTCTTACTCTCTGAGCCAGGTCAGGGAGAAACTTATCTATACTCTAGATAAGAGTCCTTCTGCAAGGAAAATGACTACAGCTGCCAAGACAGTGGCAATCTGAGGAGCTGCAAACCGAATTAAAGAAAGAAATGATAGCAGTTTTTGACACATGTGGAAAAATGGGCTGTGCTGACTGAATAGAAAAAAATGACCGGTTTAAAACTCAATTGTTAATGAAGGCCTGCTTACTTAGCAATGTAAAGGAGTTATGTTAGTGGTGACAATACACACATAGGATATCTTCTGTCATAGGTTGGTTTAATTTAAGACCCACAGTAAGAAATTAAACAGTTTAAAACACATAGGCTGGAGTTGCAAGCTCTTATAAAAACCTGTAATTCCAGTTGCCAGCTATGAAACTCCTCCTAGGAAGGGAGACCTAAATCCAGGGCATGCAGGTGCGAAGTGTCAGCTTGAAAAACTTTGAATGGGTTAGGACAATGAGAGTTCACAGGCTCATCAGACATTCGTTTGTGCTCCAGGCTGGGACAATAGCAGTCCTGGGACACTCACCTGTCAAGTGTGAAAGGGCAATAAAACCTTCAATTAAGACTGGAAACCCCATTGCCTGGAAGGAATTGACAGCTGCTTGCAGTTGAAGGAAGAAAAAAAAACATGATCAAGTAACAAAGGGGCTGCCTTTTGGTTACAGAGACTATGTTACACAGAAACTTTAAAGACTCTTATTTCTGTAGCAAGAATTAGCAGAAATGTTAAAATTCGCAGTTTTTAATCTAATTCTGTGGGCCATCTTTTAAAACTTGGTAGAACTCATTGCCACAAGGGGAACAGAAGTTACGAAATATGATAAATTCAAAGGAAAGTATTATTGTGGCAAATATAAGAGTTTGTACATACATCCCTGGGGACAATTCGCATTTGTGTATTTAATTGTGGAATTTTAGGCCAAATCTTTAATGTGTAAAATTAACAAAATGTGTCAGAAAGGCAAAACAAGGTTGCACAGACTGGAGGTTTGGACTAATCTGTGCTGCACATCATATGTAACCTGTGGGTATAATTTGCCAAGAGATTACAAGTAAAGAAATGCATGTTTTTGGCAAAATCGGGTTTTAAGTAAAATAAATCTGGGAGTGTTGGGACATTGTAAACCTCACCTGATAAACCTGGCATCATTCCCTTAGAAATCCAACCCGTAGAGAGAGAGCAAGGCGGAGATTACTTCCCTTGCCCAATCCTATTGTTATGGGCGTGTGTAGTAAAGTCTGCCCCTGTCATATACTGTGATGATGTCACCTGGCATTATAAATAAGAGCCCCTGACACACACAGGGACACACTGATTCCTGACTGATTCCTGATTTCCTGCCCGGCGTCCTTTCCTGTTCCTGTCTTCATCTTACATTTATTCATCTAGACTCCAGATCCCAACCACAAGGCCAAACCTTGCTGATCTTGCTTCAGCTAGGCCTCAATTCTAAAATATTCCCCATAACCAAGGGAAACGCTGTGGTGTTTTGGGAAGCATCCTGAATAACCTGGCTTGCCACTCACTGCATGCTACCGCCATCCTGCTCTCCTGATGCCCTATCTTATCCAGTAACCAGAAAAGCTACCCGGTATCCAATCCAGGCCTGCTGATTTTGTCTGGGTGTCCTGTGTTAGACCAGATTTGTGTGGTGATCCAGAGTGCTGACTGTCCAAAATACAAACTAAAAGTGGACTGTGAGTATCAAGAGGAGCCATAGAACCATAGTAAACCTTGCCTTGTTTTGTTCCATCCCAATCTCTAAGTCATCCTATCCTTATCCTGATCATTTTAATATTGTCAAAATCATTCTTGAAACCCTGCTTTGATTCCTTGTGCTAGTGCCAACTTCTTTAATAATTTTTTGTCTTGTGAAATCCTAAACCCTTAGTCCTCCCTCGGGTGATCGGACTGGGTCCGCCAGGGCGGGCACAGAGGTGTTAGGGTTGATTCAGTCGGATCGACCCCGGAGCTTACTGTGTCTTAATCTGGTAGCCTAGCCTGAATGCCCTAGTGTAGAGTAAAACTGTCCTTGTCAAAATTGATTTCATTTCCTTTTTCGTGCCTTCATTTTCTCAAAAACGCACTTCACCAAATCTTGCATAGCTCACTCAATTTAACAGCTAGGGACCTTTTTCACTTTCATACTGTACCTAGCTACACCCCAACCCAAAGACCGCATCCCGATTTACACCCGTTTTTATTGAAAACCGTTTTGGTAAATTTACGCAGGATTTGCAAAAGTGTGTTAATTTTACAACGTGTCATTTTGATTATAAACTGTTTTCAATCTTCCATTCAATTTCGAATTGTATGCTTGTGCTCAATCCATTGCTTGTGATTACTAGTATCTTTCCAGTGTTGCTCCAGTAAAGAATTGTTTTTGTTTCAAGAGTTCTACCCATTCATTCATTTATTCATTCATCCATTTCGGAGTGTCAGTTTAGCATTGCCAGGGTCGAAATCCCTTTTTCTCTCTTGTTTGGGGAGGGAAGGTCGGATTTAAATTCATTTTGTCTATCATTCCTGATTACCTGCCGATTCTGTTTACCCACTTAAAATTGATTATTTGTGGGTTGAGGGAACATTGCAGGGGGAAATTCTAACTCCAGTGCTATCTTACCTAAATCAAAAAGTGCTCCTAGTCCCTGGTGTTTTGTAGTTGTGTCAATAGAAGGTTAAACTAAGTGCATTGCTTACATTCATATTGTTCTTATCACCCCATTGGTGATTGCTTCCCCATATAAAAACTTGTATGATTTCTTTTAATTTTCAAATAAATAAATATTATATTTTATCAACCAGCCTGGTTCATGGTCCATCATGATCTGGGGTATATGAAAAGGGTGTGTGATAGGAGTAGTGTATCATCTCAATATTGAATCTAATCTAACCTAATCATTTCAATTGCACGCTGCATACTGGGCTGAGATTAAGGTGTGCGTCACCTGATTGAAATCCTTAATATATGTTAGATGGATTTTTTGTATCTCAAACAAAGTGAGATCTCTGTACATGTTAGTAAGTGCCTTCACTGTAATATATGGCATTTTGTGAAGTTCTACAACATCCCACCTTCATATACTTCTACAGTCCATCTTAGCTGTCTATTATCAAGAGATATCAGACAACACTTAACTTTGTGAAGTTAAAAAGCGGCTATCAGAATTCCAATGTGGCCGCGTGAGAACACCATGAGCAAGGCTCCCCTGAACCTCAGGGCCAACTGAGGGAAAAACTGCAGCAAATAAAGCTCTCCCCAGGCACTGATGACCGCATAAGAACCCCCTCCTGAGGCTGCACCCACAACCTGAACGTGGAGGGACTGGATGGGCAGCAAGAGGAGCAGCACCCTGGGGATGCAGTCGAATCTGCGAGGACCGGTGCCCCCGGGCGGCCTGATCCCGCCTGGTGGCGTGCTATAGTAGTGAAACCGCAAGCGCCGAAATCAGGGCCAGGAGGAAGCTCAGACCCGACAACGGAGAAGAAACAGAACTGATTGCGCATATGACATCTCTCCCCCTCCCATCCACTCTGTGAGAACGGTCGGCGTGGGACACTGAAGAAAACAGCAGTGGAGCCCCCCGACTCGAGGGACGCCCCTCCCCGCAGCCATGAAGTGCAGCAGGAAGACAGGGATTGGGAGGTCCGGACTCCGGCAGATACTGCAAAAGAAAGCAGAGTCCCACAGGAAACGAAGCCGGAGCCACGAGTAAGGAGGTGAGAGGAGCGGGCAGAGGTGGAGGGGGACACCGGGCGTAGACCCACACAACTAAGGGGAGGCCCCATCTGAGCACACCCAGAGTTGCACCATAGAGGTGAAGAGGCCCGGAGGGGGGAGAGCACACCTACGGCTCCCCGCCCCACACCCGACCCAGCAGAACATCACTGACTGCAGCGCAGGAGCACGAGAGGATCTCGCAGCACCTCCTGGGGGGGCGCACTATGGCTTGCGCACAAGCCCCTGAGGGGCACCAGGAACCAGACGGAGCACTCCCTGGGTGACGGGAGGGGCGAGACTCCTCTACAGGCACCCCACCAAAGCGGGGATCCCTGAACTCCACAGCATACCCAAGAAGAGCCATACCCCCCCACCCAAACACAACACCACCACCAAAATACAGCTACAGAACAGGGGGACTTCAAAACCACCCTGTGGGTAACACTACGGCCCAGCCTCTTCACCATCCGCCAGCACCTGGTAACACTTAGGAAAACACCCCAGGCTCTACGGCGCACAGGATAGACGACATTACCCACCAAGAGGAATGGAAGACCCAAGAGATCAATCCCTGAAAACACAGAGGGCCGGTGGAGGACCTATCCCAGGGGAACAAACCCCATACGCAGGTCCCTCAGAACCAGTCCGGCACATACCGGAGAGGGCGAAGGAAAGGGGCAAGAGACATGGGTCCACTCACCCACCCCAAGATATGTTGAAATCCAGGGTAAAGGAACCTCAAAAGGACTTAAGAAAACCCAGGAAGGAACCCTCTCAAGGATCTGGGCTACAGAGACTTTACATCCTCCAAGGACTCACAAATGGCAGAAGCTCACCCAAAGCTAGGAGAGAACCCTCCGCACGAGGACAAGATCAGCCAGTGACTCAGTCGCTGCTCAAGCAGTACTTCAACGATTTCAGAGAGTAAATAGCCTCAACAGTACAAAAACAGATGGTCGCCCTGCGAGAGGACCTAGCGAAGGGTCTGCAAGAAATAAAGCGAGACATAAATAAACTTGAAGAGAGGGTGGGCTTAGTGAAAGGGCTATCCAAGAACTGACGGAAGATGCAAGGAACGCCGACACCTTGCTGGCGACCCTGACGAGGCCACTCACAATCTGGAGCTGCAGGCGGAGGATTGAGAAAACAGATCTAGGAGATCCAACATTCGCCTCAAATGTCTCCCAGAGGACGTCCAGGTTAAAGACCTCGAAGCAGTTGTCAAATTCATATTCACAGACCTGTTGGACGCAGGTGGCTCCGCCGAAATAAAGTTTGACCGAACTCATAGGGCGGGGCCCCGTTGGCAGGAACCTGGGTCTAGGCCGAGTGACATTCTGGCCGCTCTTCATGATTATACAACTAAAGAAAGGGTACTCCATAAGGCAACAAAATCAAAGCATATTACCCACAATGGAGCAGAAATTCACCTCTTCCAGGACCTAGTGCAGTCAACTCTAGCCAAGAGAAAAAGGATGACCCCAGTCTTGGCATTTCTGAGAGGCAAAGACATCCGTTGCAGATGGACGTTCCCATTTGGCTTGCTCTGTGACTGGCAGGGAAAGCAACATAGAATTACGTCTTACGAGGAGGGAGCAGGCCTTTTGGGGATTGAAGATGTACACGACTCGCCGACCCTTGCAACGGACGCGCAACAAAACAACCACAGACCCTGGGAATGGTCCACGCTGAGATCCAAAAGAGTCAAAAGCGCTCTTTGCGATATCAACCGCACCTAAAAGGCTCCATCACAGGAAAAGGAAAAGTGCCACACAAAGAACGCAGAATGAGCAAGCGTCTTCGTACAGGGCTACACAACCAACCTAAGCATGGGGAGGGTAAACACATCAGGGGATATACGAGGCCCTGAGGATAAGGAGGGCAGAGGGGGAGAGATTCTTGGAATGATTCGGGAGAACCTGCGGAGGTCAGGTCTGGGCCAAGGGGAGGGCTCAATCCACTAGACACTGATTCAAGGGGGGCTAGAGGCTGGTTGAGCCCACCCAGACAGGGGAACAGGGGGGGGCATCAGGGAGAGGGGGGATTGGGATAGGGAAAGGCACCGGGGGGCAGCGAAACAGGGGAGAGGACACACACAGGCTCAGGAGGAAGGGGGAATGACTGGAGGGGGGGGAGCTCGACAAAGGTGCCCAAAGAGAGACAACTACCACAGAAACAACCAAGGGACAATGGCTAATAACAATCTTACCCTACTATCACTTAATGTCAATGGATTAAACTCCCCAATAAAAAGGAAAATAATTGAAAGAGAAACCCATGTCCACTCCCGAGACAGGGTCAGGATAAGGTTTTGGGGTCATACCCGAATCTATCAGGCAACACAACCCAGCAAGAAGGTGGAGGGGGGTGCTACTGGCCCTGAGGGACGGTCTGGATCTCACACAAACAGACACAGATACCGACGACCGAGGGAGATACCTGGCAACAGCGCTGGAGAGAAGGGAAGAGGCCTATACCAAGGCCATGATATACGCACCCAACTCAGGACAGGATACGTTCATTCAAAAGGCACTAAACAGACTAGATTAATTTGCGAAAACCCCCATCATCCTAGCGCGTGACTTCAACATAGCGTGGGACAGGAGCAACAAGGGATTAACAACGCAAGGTAAACCGTCAGGGGAACTCCGGGAGAAAATAAAAAATGTAGTGGACGTATGGAGGGATTTAGAGGGAGACAGAAGGCTACACCTTCTACTCACATGTATACCACACTCATTCTAGGATCGACTACATATGGGCATCTGGGATTCTCCTAGGCTGACCCCAGGGATCAAAGTAGGAACAATAATACAGTCTGATCATGCCCCAATAAAACTAACACTGAAAAGAAACCAGAGACCCTTGGGCCTATGGAAATGGAGATACCCAAAGACTCTGTTCAAAGATCAGATTGACGCAAGAGGTTAAAGAAGGGATAATGACCTTCTACGAGACTAATAACCTGGAGGACAAAGCCGCAGACTAGATGGGACGCATTCAAGGCGACAATAAGGGGAGAAATTATAGCCATTAAAGCAAGAAGAGACAGGGAAATGAGACTAGAAGAAACACGATTGGTGGGGAGGCTTAAAGAGATAATGTCCTGCATGGGTTCAGCACAGAGTGGAGAGAGAAAAAAAGGAGTATAGGACAATAAAGGGTCAATTAGATTTAATACAAACTAGAGCAGCGGAGCACACCCTACAATCCCTAAAGCAGAAATACTATATGAAAGCAAATAAGTTGGACAAGATTCTGGCCAGGCTATTGAGAAAAGAAGAAAAGGCAAAAACTATTTAAAAAAAAAAAGTCGAAGGAGATGGCACCAGCTCTAACACAAAGGATATTGAAAGAGTTTGTCAAATATTACTCCAGGCTCTACAGCTCGGATAAACCGTCGCCACCAGTACAAGAGGGCTATTTAGAGGACATCGCCCTGGTACGGATAACGGAGGAAGAGAGGGAAGCCCTAGAGCAGGATATAACCTGCAAGGAAATACGGGAAACAAAAAAAACACTACCCACTAATAAAACCCCAGGTCCAGACGGATTCACCTCTGAATTCTACAAGACCCACAGGGAGACATTATTACCCCACCTAACTGTCTTTTTTTAATCAATTTGGCGTTGAAGGGACCATCAGACAATCTATGAACAGTCGAAACTGGTCCTCATCCCCAAAAAGGGAAAGGACCCCACAAAGTACGGCCCATACCGACCAATCACCTTGATCAATGTAGACGCCAAGATCTACACAAAGGTTTTGCAACTAGACTAGATCAGGTTCTCCCCCGAATTGTTCAATCAGACCAATCAGGTTTTGTCAGGGCCATCAGACAAGCAACAATGTTAGAAGGATCACGCATTTAATCGAAAAAGCGAATAAGAAAATAATTCCCGCTCTTCTCATGACCCAGGATGTTGAGAAAGCTTTCGATCAGGTGGAGTGGGGTTTCCTGTTTGCAACTATGAAAAAGATGGGCTTTGGGGATAGGTAGCTGGCTAGAATCGAGGCTGCTCCGACTAGTCATAAATGGGCAGTTAACACAACCAGTAGCATTGCAGCAAGGTACAAAACAAGGTTGCCCTTTATCACCCCTTCTCTACGCGATACACGAGACCCTTTTGGCAGTTGTGAGAGGAAATAAAGAAATAGCGTGAATCACATATGAGGGAAAAGAACATCAAATAGCTGCATTCGCAGATGACATGTTGGTAATAGCCCATCCAGAGGTCTTCCTAAGGGAAATAGAAAAAGAAATCCGACAATTTGGGGCGGTGGCAGGCCTAAAAATAAACGCTCAAAAGTCCAAAGTGCTCAACCGTACCATCCCAAAGGGAGTAGAGTTGGAACTCAAAAGAGGATCCCCTTACAGATGGGTAGAACAAACTATCACCTATTTAGGAATCAACCTAGCTAAATCAATAGAGGACCTCTACGGGGCAAACTGTCCGCTCCTGCTGGAAAGGCTAATGAGTAAATTGATCGACGGGGGGCCCTCATCCATAACATGGCTAGGTAGAATAAACGTCCTAAAAATTGTTATTACCTCAATTGCTCTACTATTTCTCGGCGTTCCCAGTCCAAGTACCGTCAGCCCTATTTAAAACTGGATGTCATCCCATTTTCTTTCCCTCAACACTGAAAAGACTGAAGTGCTTTTCTTCCCTCCTAACACTCTTTCCACTCCCCCCCCTCTCCTTTCATCCACTTTCTCCCTTCCAATTTCCCCATCTCCACCCATGCCCGCAATCCTGGTCTACAAATCTCTCCATGACCTTGCCCCCCTATCTCTCTTTCCAACTCTCATTTAACTCTCCCTCCCGCTCTCTCCACTCAGCTGATCTCTACCTTCTCACTGTACCCGCAGCCCCATGTGCCTCCACACGCTTCCGTTCCTTTCAACTCTTGGCTCCCCCTTCACTGAACTTCCTACCTTTCTATCCGCACCACCCCTACCTACTCATCCTTCCGCTCCTCTCTGAAAGCCCTTCTTCTCCACTCCCCCTGACTCTCCTTCCCTACCTCTCACCCACCTAAACCCCCTGCCCCTTCCCTTCCCTCCCCCTCCTCCTGCTGACCTCAAATCAGACATTGAAACCACCAGGGGTTAGAGGAGGTCATCAGGGGGCTTGCCCATTCCCTTTTCCTCCCCTACCTCGTTCCCCCTTCCTCCCTCTCCCACTGACCTCAAACCAGACATTTAAACCTTCCTTACCTACCTCCTCTCCCCACCCCTCCCCCCCTCTTCCCCTCCTTTTAAGTAAATTGTTCTACATACTGTATCACTGGTTTGTTTCATGTTTGTAAATATGCTTCTTTCATTATTGTACCTTGTTGTTATACTGTAAAGCGCTTTGGATTAAAGCGCTATATAAAGTCAATAAACATAACATATTTAGGACCATCCAAAAACATGCAAGCAGATTTGGCTGGAATAATAGGACTCCGAGATTGGCAAGCAGGGTAATGAAGATGCCCAGGACCAGAGGGGTTTGGGGGAACCATATTTCAAAGCCTACTATCTAGCAGCCCAGATTAGAGTGATCAGGGATTGGCAGAAGGGAGATTAAGAGGATTTGGACACCAATGGACAGGGCAGTCGCGGGGGAGAACCTGGAAGGGGTGCTGTGGAGGCCCAAGGCAGAGATACCGGCGCAAAAATATAGTAGCACATTGCTCTCCCTAATCGGGGGCTCGTGGGATGAAACCATCAAATGAGCCCATATCACCTCATTCCCATCTCCGCTCACCCCAATATTCGTCAACCCGCGGTACAGGACCTCCGCCTTCATACACTGGCAGGGGGGGGGGGGGATGCCATAAGATCCAGGACATGTTTGAAGGGGCACAAGTGAAACCCTTCACCCAATGTAATGTAGACTTCGGATTGGGAGAGGGGGAGCGATTTCGATATACACAAATAAGGCATTGGCTTCAACACCCCCTAATGAAAAAGGCAGCGCCACGCCACTTAACCCCCTTTGAGAAGAACCTAACTACAGACACAGGGGATAGGAGGGTGGTAGCATCAATATAAGCGCACATAAAAAGGGGCGAGGACCCGGCTCAACAGAGCTACAATAAAAAAATGGGAACCGACTACGGGTCAGACAACAGAGAAGACTGACTGGGAAGAATTATGGTCAAACATCCCTACACTTACAAGATATCTAGATACAAGAAATGTGGGTAAAACTGCTCCCACAGTGGCACTTAACACCAACATAACTCCACAAAATGTATCCAGCAGGATCTAAGTATTGTTGGAGGAACTGTGGTTTGGAGGGAACTTGGAGCCACATATGGTGGAACTGTCCCAAAATACAAGAATATTGTGGAGTTATACAGGAGATGACAGAACAAACCGTGGGGCTGAAGAAACGGGGCAACAGAGGCCTGGCTCTATTAGGACTAGACGGAGCGCTGGATGACGTACCCTTGAGAGCTGACCGCAAGGTATACGTCATCCTGATGATGGTGGGGGCACTGGCGTTAGCACAAAAATTGAAATCTAAGTAACCCCCGCTGGAACACGAGTCGATAGGGAACATTTGAACTTTGCGACCCTCGAGTGGCTTACAAACTCCATGTAGGGAGACCATAGAATCTATTGCACAGACTGGTCCAGGGTTTTGGACTACCTATAAGCAGGTTCAAGGGGGGGCTTGGTGCCCAAAGAAAATGCGTCTCTTAGGTAGGCTATTATGACTGTCATACCCCTCTTGAAAAGGATGGGAAGTGGACCAAGCAGTGACCAGGAATTCAACACAGGGCATTTTCCCCACGATAACGCAGAGAGGTTCTGGAGCAGAGATCAAGACAAAGGATTATCGGCAGACCAAGAAGGGGGGGGACAGTGTGTGGGGGAGGGGGGGATTCTTAAGATTGAGTTATGTTAAAAAACAAATAAAAAATTATGTTAAAGAAAAGGCTGCCATCAGATAACCCTTAATTGTGTTAGGTTAAAAGGCTGCTAGCTGACAGTTGTGTTGTCGGCTGATCTGCAGAATTTACCAACACTTGTCCCTACAGTTTTGCCCTGTTATATGCATCATTAAATGCTATGTTATAGTGTCGTGTCTGTCTAAAGAACACCTTTTTTGTCTACAGGTCGGATGAGATGAAAAGTCGTCTTAAATTAGTCTGAGTTCATGTAAACCTTACAAAATCCATTCAAGGTTAGGTATATAATCTTTCTGAAAACGTTTGTCCACATTTGTCAAATGTCAACAAAGTTATAAGTGTTGGGAAGGAAATTAGCCTTTCCGACCCCCATAGGCGGTTTAAAGTGAGGCAAGTCCCATAGAGAGACGTGCAATGTACCAGGGGGCAGAGGTCTGTGCTAAGAAACCCGGCACAAACACAATATTGCAATGTATAGACTAAGAGTGCGCATATAAAGAGACGCCATTTTGTTGTTATGGTAGACACGTTCAGTCCTGCATAACCATACAGTAAACATAGGCCCGGCGAAGAAACCCACACGTTGAGGGCAGAACCCGCGCTGCCAAGTCCCACTGAAACTTCCCTCTGTTCCTTGACTGCAGGCTGAACAGGGAAGTGAGTCTGCGCACCAAACCCAGATATCACACATTTCTTTTTACCTACTTTTTGGAAGTTTTAAACAAAACTACTGGACGGATTTACACCACATTTACAAAGCACGCTTTCGGGACCAAGCCACCGCCCCTGGGCAAAACTGGTAAAAATCCATCCAGCAGTTTGGGCTGTAGGCGTGAGCACATTTTCTTTCTGTTGCGTCAATGGGAAAAAACACACATTTTGGGACCCCCCCCCCCCGCACGAAACCTCACTAAACTTTGCAGAATCAATCTGACGGGCCATATACTTTTTTTGCAAAGTTTAGTGAGGATTCATCCTGGAGGGGCAAAGTTATAAGCCGCCCAAAAAGTGTTCTTCCTATTGGTTGGGCAACTTAACCATAACTACAGGGCGCTATATATATATATATATATATATATATATATATAGTTTCTAACTGACCATGTTCAGTTTTCCTTTGCAATATATATATATTGCAAAAGAAAACTGAACATGGTCAGTTAGAAACTAGACTCCTTAAATTCCAGTAATTCAGAATGACACCAAGGGCTCTGTCAAACGTCCTTTAATTGATACATGGTGGACCGGAGGCAACAGAGAAAAGCACAACTACACGTTACACCCTAGCGGGCTTTGTCAGATTGTGAGAGTTGAAAGGGTTACCGGGTTATAAAAGATCTAGCCGACCTGGCGTGTATTTCTTTCCCTGACAGCTAGAGCAGTAACAGACTGTGGATCATCAGTACTCTAGAGCCACCATGTTGGTTATGGACGGCGTAACTCAAAAGGCTTTAAAATCCATTAGTAAATGCAATTACCAGGCCCCTTTGGCTCTATATTTGTGCCTCAGTCATAGCATCATTTAATGCATTGGTGAGTAAGAGTGTCATACAGCCATCCAGTGCATATATGAATGAAAAAACTGAAGTTTGGCGATATCCAGATAATGTTTCATGAATAAGACTCTCGTCCAGCATCTATATGAGGGAAAGATATCGCCATCAGAGGATACTGTTTCTCGCCCGAGATCACTCTGTCATTAATGTGCAAGAAGGGCTAATTTGTACAATGTTTAACTAAAGTACTAGATGCAGTCTAAAATTGTAACTCCTCATTTGACCTCAAAAGGTCCAAAGACATGTCTGATCTACACCCTCAAATTTTATAAAGTCTGTAGTGCCTAAATTATCTTCAATAATACGCTGGTCTACATGTATTCAGACAAGGCTACTGCTGTACGTACAATTTCGCTTCCAAAGTGGTAGTGCATTAAATTCTGCAATCATTTGTTAATGTAATCAGTCTAAAGTGGCATGTGCCTAAAGTGCTATGGATGGCGCTATACAGTACATAATGCCAGGCGCCTCATATCTGCTTTGGCCCATATAAATAATCGAGTATGGGAATAGGGTGTATAAGGTCATAATACAGATAATTGTAAGATTGATACGTGCAATGTTTGTATGGCATCATTCCTGTAGAGTGTTGCATCCAAAAAAATAGTACAATGTGCCTGCCATTGTTTTTGTTTCACAATATGTCTGCATGCGCGGAGTAGTCTGTCTCAGTTTTTAAAGTGCATGGTGCTATTTAAGCGAATGAAAATACAATGCATTATTAGAAGTTAAGTCATGGACCCCCTGATAATCAATATGACTCATCATGGGACGCCGCAATGCTCCTACCATATGGCGGGTGATTCATGAACCTATACAAAAGTTAATTCAGACCTAATTTTGTAACAAAAATAGGTTACAATTTGAATATTCATAAAAAGATTGTTCTTCAGAAATTGCCACACTAGCATATATAGTAACTGTCCTATACTCAAATTTCCCATGATCTAAGGTGCTAAACGTATGTTCCAAAGCTGGAAAATGAAGAAATAAAGTATGCATAATTAGGCCCTTAAATCAATTAAGGGGGCAAGGGAAGCCTAGACAAAGGGACCAATAATTTTCCATAAAGTGCCCCATACTTGATTCTTTACTTGCTTAGTACGTGTGCCTATATAGAACATTGCTTTATTGACTGGGTTTCACACTAATGTGCTATATTGGTGGTCATCTTTGGCAGGAAATGACTATGTACACAGGACATTATCTGACAGATATAGACATGTACGCTCAATGCCAGGGATGGAACAACAGGCCAACAGTAACTCGAAACCCTACTTAAAAGCCTACAGAAAACAAAATATAAGGTTCTACTGTGGTATAAGTGAAACAAAACTAATATATATATATATAAAATCTATGATATAGATACAACATTGAAAATTACGGTTAAAAGAAGAACAAGTTACTTTCTTACCTGGTAACGTTCTTTCGATGGGATGGTCCGACGACGTATTCCATATCTATGACATGTAATCACCACAGCTGTGCTGCTTCGGAAACTTTTTTCGGCGTCTGCGTCCTGCGTCGATGACGTCGATGCGCCGTCGTCGAGGGCCTCGTCCGACGTCATCCGATGTGATAAGTAGGACGCACAACGCCCGTAGCCTCAGTTGTAGTTTTTTCCCCCCAGAACGTGTGACACTAGTCAACTGCCAGTCAGACACAAAGCCTTGCGGAACGTAAGCTGCAATCGCAAAAGAAATTCTGCAGCGGGGAAGGCAGGGCGAGAGCGATATGGAATACGTCGTCGGACCATCCCATCCAAAGAACGTTACCAGGTAAGAAAGTAACTTGTTCTTCGAGGGGATTGGGTCCTCCGACGTATTCCATATCTATGACAGACTCCCAAAGCAGTACCAGAGCAAGGAGGAGGGAAATAATTTAGAATCAAAATTTAGAATAGCCAATCAAATAGCAGAGCAAAGGACCGCCTTGCCAAAGGCCAGATCCTGTGCACGGATGGAATCGAGGGAATAGTGACGTACAAATGTATGTACTGAAGCCCAGGTGGCTGCATCACAGATGTTGCGAATAGGAACACCCCTCTGCAGGGCAGTAGATGCAGCCATACCCCTGGTAGAATGGGCCCGCAAGCCAGCCGGTGGGTACTTACCCGCCAAGCGGTAGCACTCCGAGATGGCCAAAATAATCCAGCGAGACAAAGTCTGTTTCGTCACAGCTTGCCCCAAACGCTTTCCAGCGTAACCAATAAAGAGTTGATCGTCCACTCTGATCCGGGACATGCGTGAAACATAAAAGCTTAAAGCTCTCCTAGGATCAAGCCTATGGAGCCTCTCCTCTTCCTTACCAGGATGCGGAGGAGGATAGAATGCCGGAAGAACAACCTTCTGGGCCAAATGAAATTCCGTCACTACCTTCGGAAGAAAAGAAGGACGAACTCTAAGGACAACCCTGTCCTTGTGAAATACAGTGAAGGGTGGCTTAACTGAAAGTGCCTGTAACTCACTCACTCTGCGAGCGGAAGTAACCGCAACTAAAAACACAGTTTTCAGAGTTAACAGCCTCAAAGGGCAAGAATGTAAAGGCTCAAACGGAGCACCCATAAGAAACTTAAGAACAAGGTTTAAATCCCAACCGGGCACCAGGAAAGGTGACGGAGGGAACACATTAGTGAGCCCTTTCAGAAACTGTGAAATTAAAGGGATTTTAAAGTAAGAACACTCTTCAGACGAGCGCTTAAAGATGGACAGCGCCGCCAGGTAACCTTTAATGGTACCCACTTGCAAGCCCCTGTGGGCCAAAGAAAGTAAAAAGGACAGAACCATGGGGATGTCGCATGCAAAAGGATCCACATTCTGAACTCTGTACCGTTGCCGTAAGTTCTGCGACTGGTGCAGAGACTTTGTTGCTGGCCTTCGGGCCGAAAGCAACACCTCCATCACGTCTTCAGGGAGGCCCTCATCCATAACATGGCTAGGTAGAATAAACGTCCTAAAAATTGTTATTACCTCAATTGCTCTACTATTTCTCGGCGTTCCCAGTCCAAGTACCGTCAGCCCTATTTAAAACTGGATGTCATCCCATTTTCTTTCCCTCAACACTGAAAAGACTGAAGTGCTTTTCTTCCCTCCTAACACTCTTTCCACTCCCCCCCCTCTCCTTTCATCCACTTTCTCCCTTCCAATTTCCCCATCTCCACCCATGCCCGCAATCCTGGTCTACAAATCTCTCCATGACCTTGCCCCCCTATCTCTCTTTCCAACTCTCATTTAACTCTCCCTCCCGCTCTCTCCACTCAGCTGATCTCTACCTTCTCACTGTACCCGCAGCCCCATGTGCCTCCACACGCTTCCGTTCCTTTCAACTCTTGGCTCCCCCTTCACTGAACTTCCTACCTTTCTATCCGCACCACCCCTACCTACTCATCCTTCCGCTCCTCTCTGAAAGCCCTTCTTCTCCACTCCCCCTGACTCTCCTTCCCTACCTCTCACCCACCTAAACCCCCTGCCCCTTCCCTTCCCTCCCCCTCCTCCTGCTGACCTCAAATCAGACATTGAAACCACCAGGGGTTAGAGGAGGTCATCAGGGGGCTTGCCCATTCCCTTTTCCTCCCCTACCTCGTTCCCCCTTCCTCCCTCTCCCACTGACCTCAAACCAGACATTTAAACCTTCCTTACCTACCTCCTCTCCCCACCCCTCCCCCCCTCTTCCCCTCCTTTTAAGTAAATTGTTCTACATACTGTATCACTGGTTTGTTTCATGTTTGTAAATATGCTTCTTTCATTATTGTACCTTGTTGTTATACTGTAAAGCGCTTTGGATTAAAGCGCTATATAAAGTCAATAAACATAACATATTTAGGACCATCCAAAAACATGCAAGCAGATTTGGCTGGAATAATAGGACTCCGAGATTGGCAAGCAGGGTAATGAAGATGCCCAGGACCAGAGGGGTTTGGGGGAACCATATTTCAAAGCCTACTATCTAGCAGCCCAGATTAGAGTGATCAGGGATTGGCAGAAGGGAGATTAAGAGGATTTGGACACCAATGGACAGGGCAGTCGCGGGGGAGAACCTGGAAGGGGTGCTGTGGAGGCCCAAGGCAGAGATACCGGCGCAAAAATATAGTAGCACATTGCTCTCCCTAATCGGGGGCTCGTGGGATGAAACCATCAAATGAGCCCATATCACCTCATTCCCATCTCCGCTCACCCCAATATTCGTCAACCCGCGGTACAGGACCTCCGCCTTCATACACTGGCAGGGGGGGGGGGGATGCCATAAGATCCAGGACATGTTTGAAGGGGCACAAGTGAAACCCTTCACCCAATGTAATGTAGACTTCGGATTGGGAGAGGGGGAGCGATTTCGATATACACAAATAAGGCATTGGCTTCAACACCCCCTAATGAAAAAGGCAGCGCCACGCCACTTAACCCCCTTTGAGAAGAACCTAACTACAGACACAGGGGATAGGAGGGTGGTAGCATCAATATAAGCGCACATAAAAAGGGGCGAGGACCCGGCTCAACAGAGCTACAATAAAAAAATGGGAACCGACTACGGGTCAGACAACAGAGAAGACTGACTGGGAAGAATTATGGTCAAACATCCCTACACTTACAAGATATCTAGATACAAGAAATGTGGGTAAAACTGCTCCCACAGTGGCACTTAACACCAACATAACTCCACAAAATGTATCCAGCAGGATCTAAGTATTGTTGGAGGAACTGTGGTTTGGAGGGAACTTGGAGCCACATATGGTGGAACTGTCCCAAAATACAAGAATATTGTGGAGTTATACAGGAGATGACAGAACAAACCGTGGGGCTGAAGAAACGGGGCAACAGAGGCCTGGCTCTATTAGGACTAGACGGAGCGCTGGATGACGTACCCTTGAGAGCTGACCGCAAGGTATACGTCATCCTGATGATGGTGGGGGCACTGGCGTTAGCACAAAAATTGAAATCTAAGTAACCCCCGCTGGAACACGAGTCGATAGGGAACATTTGAACTTTGCGACCCTCGAGTGGCTTACAAACTCCATGTAGGGAGACCATAGAATCTATTGCACAGACTGGTCCAGGGTTTTGGACTACCTATAAGCAGGTTCAAGGGGGGGCTTGGTGCCCAAAGAAAATGCGTCTCTTAGGGCTATTATGACTGTCATACCCCTCTTGAAAAGGATGGGAAGTGGACCAAGCAGTGACCAGGAATTCAACACAGGGCATTTTCCCCACGATAACGCAGAGAGGTTCTGGAGCAGAGATCAAGACAAAGGATTATCGGCAGACCAAGAAGGGGGGGGACAGTGTGTGGGGGAGGGGGGGATTCTTAAGATTGAGTTATGTTAAAAAACAAATAAAAAATTATGTTAAAGAAAAGGCTGCCATCAGATAACCCTTAATTGTGTTAGGTTAAAAGGCTGCTAGCTGACAGTTGTGTTGTCGGCTGATCTGCAGAATTTACCAACACTTGTCCCTACAGTTTTGCCCTGTTATATGCATCATTAAATGCTATGTTATAGTGTCGTGTCTGTCTAAAGAACACCTTTTTTGTCTACAGGTCGGATGAGATGAAAAGTCGTCTTAAATTAGTCTGAGTTCATGTAAACCTTACAAAATCCATTCAAGGTTAGGTATATAATCTTTCTGAAAACGTTTGTCCACATTTGTCAAATGTCAACAAAGTTATAAGTGTTGGGAAGGAAATTAGCCTTTCCGACCCCCATAGGCGGTTTAAAGTGAGGCAAGTCCCATAGAGAGACGTGCAATGTACCAGGGGGCAGAGGTCTGTGCTAAGAAACCCGGCACAAACACAATATTGCAATGTATAGACTAAGAGTGCGCATATAAAGAGACGCCATTTTGTTGTTATGGTAGACACGTTCAGTCCTGCATAACCATACAGTAAACATAGGCCCGGCGAAGAAACCCACACGTTGAGGGCAGAACCCGCGCTGCCAAGTCCCACTGAAACTTCCCTCTGTTCCTTGACTGCAGGCTGAACAGGGAAGTGAGTCTGCGCACCAAACCCAGATATCACACATTTCTTTTTACCTACTTTTTGGAAGTTTTAAACAAAACTACTGGACGGATTTACACCACATTTACAAAGCACGCTTTCGGGACCAAGCCACCGCCCCTGGGCAAAACTGGTAAAAATCCATCCAGCAGTTTGGGCTGTAGGCGTGAGCACATTTTCTTTCTGTTGCGTCAATGGGAAAAAACACACATTTTGGGACCCCCCCCCCCCGCACGAAACCTCACTAAACTTTGCAGAATCAATCTGACGGGCCATATACTTTTTTTGCAAAGTTTAGTGAGGATTCATCCTGGAGGGGCAAAGTTATAAGCCGCCCAAAAAGTGTTCTTCCTATTGGTTGGGCAACTTAACCATAACTACAGGGCGCTATATATATATATATATATATATATATAGTTTCTAACTGACCATGTTCAGTTTTCCTTTGCAATATATATATATATTGCAAAAGAAAACTGAACATGGTCAGTTAGAAACTAGACTCCTTAAATTCCAGTAATTCAGAATGACACCAAGGGCTCTGTCAAACGTCCTTTAATTGATACATGGTGGACCGGAGGCAACAGAGAAAAGCACAACTACACGTTACACCCTAGCGGGCTTTGTCAGATTGTGAGAGTTGAAAGGGTTACCGGGTTATAAAAGATCTAGCCGACCTGGCGTGTATTTCTTTCCCTGACAGCTAGAGCAGTAACAGACTGTGGATCATCAGTACTCTAGAGCCACCATGTTGGTTATGGACGGCGTAACTCAAAAGGCTTTAAAATCCATTAGTAAATGCAATTACCAGGCCCCTTTGGCTCTATATTTGTGCCTCAGTCATAGCATCATTTAATGCATTGGTGAGTAAGAGTGTCATACAGCCATCCAGTGCATATATGAATGAAAAAACTGAAGTTTGGCGATATCCAGATAATGTTTCATGAATAAGACTCTCGTCCAGCATCTATATGAGGGAAAGATATCGCCATCAGAGGATACTGTTTCTCGCCCGAGATCACTCTGTCATTAATGTGCAAGAAGGGCTAATTTGTACAATGTTTAACTAAAGTACTAGATGCAGTCTAAAATTGTAACTCCTCATTTGACCTCAAAAGGTCCAAAGACATGTCTGATCTACACCCTCAAATTTTATAAAGTCTGTAGTGCCTAAATTATCTTCAATAATACGCTGGTCTACATGTATTCAGACAAGGCTACTGCTGTACGTACAATTTCGCTTCCAAAGTGGTAGTGCATTAAATTCTGCAATCATTTGTTAATGTAATCAGTCTAAAGTGGCATGTGCCTAAAGTGCTATGGATGGCGCTATACAGTACATAATGCCAGGCGCCTCATATCTGCTTTGGCCCATATAAATAATCGAGTATGGGAATAGGGTGTATAAGGTCATAATACAGATAATTGTAAGATTGATACGTGCAATGTTTGTATGGCATCATTCCTGTAGAGTGTTGCATCCAAAAAAATAGTACAATGTGCCTGCCATTGTTTTTGTTTCACAATATGTCTGCATGCGCGGAGTAGTCTGTCTCAGTTTTTAAAGTGCATGGTGCTATTTAAGCGAATGAAAATACAATGCATTATTAGAAGTTAAGTCATGGACCCCCTGATAATCAATATGACTCATCATGGGACGCCGCAATGCTCCTACCATATGGCGGGTGATTCATGAACCTATACAAAAGTTAATTCAGACCTAATTTTGTAACAAAAATAGGTTACAATTTGAATATTCATAAAAAGATTGTTCTTCAGAAATTGCCACACTAGCATATATAGTAACTGTCCTATACTCAAATTTCCCATGATCTAAGGTGCTAAACGTATGTTCCAAAGCTGGAAAATGAAGAAATAAAGTATGCATAATTAGGCCCTTAAATCAATTAAGGGGGCAAGGGAAGCCTAGACAAAGGGACCAATAATTTTCCATAAAGTGCCCCATACTTGATTCTTTACTTGCTTAGTACGTGTGCCTATATAGAACATTGCTTTATTGACTGGGTTTCACACTAATGTGCTATATTGGTGGTCATCTTTGGCAGGAAATGACTATGTACACAGGACATTATCTGACAGATATAGAAATGTACGCTCAATGCCAGGGATGGAACAACAGGCCAACAGTAACTCGAAACCCTACTTAAAAGCCTACAGAAAACAAAATATAAGGTTCTACTGTGGTATAAGTGAAACAAAACTAATATATATATATATAAAATCTATGATATAGATACAACATTGAAAATTACGGTTAAAAGAAGAACAAGTTACTTTCTTACCTGGTAACGTTCTTTCGATGGGATGGTCCGACGACGTATTCCATATCTATGACATGTAATCACCACAGCTGTGCTGCTTCGGAAACTTTTTTCGGCGTCTGCGTCCTGCGTCGATGACGTCGATGCGCCGTCGTCGAGGGCCTCGTCCGACGTCATCCGATGTGATAAGTAGGACGCACAACGCCCGTAGCCTCAGTTGTAGTTTTTTCCCCCCAGAACGTGTGACACTAGTCAACTGCCAGTCAGACACAAAGCCTTGCGGAACGTAAGCTGCAATCGCAAAAGAAATTCTGCAGCGGGGAAGGCAGGGCGAGAGCGATATGGAATACGTCGTCGGACCATCCCATCCAAAGAACGTTACCAGGTAAGAAAGTAACTTGTTCTTCGAGGGGATTGGGTCCTCCGACGTATTCCATATCTATGACAGACTCCCAAAGCAGTACCAGAGCAAGGAGGAGGGAAATAATTTAGAATCAAAATTTAGAATAGCCAATCAAATAGCAGAGCAAAGGACCGCCTTGCCAAAGGCCAGATCCTGTGCACGGATGGAATCGAGGGAATAGTGACGTACAAATGTATGTACTGAAGCCCAGGTGGCTGCATCACAGATGTTGCGAATAGGAACACCCCTCTGCAGGGCAGTAGACGCAGCCATACCCCTGGTAGAATGGGCCCGCAAGCCAGCCGGTGGGTACTTACCCGCCAAGCGGTAGCACTCCGAGATGGCCAAAATAATCCAGCGAGACAAAGTCTGTTTCGTCACAGCTTGCCCCAAACGCTTTCCAGCGTAACCAATAAAGAGTTGATCGTCCACTCTGATCCGGGACATGCGTGAAACATAAAAGCTTAAAGCTCTCCTAGGATCAAGCCTATGGAGCCTCTCCTCTTCCTTACCAGGATGCGGAGGAGGATAGAATGCCGGAAGAACAACCTTCTGGGCCAAATGAAATTCCGTCACTACCTTCGGAAGAAAAGAAGGACGAACTCTAAGGACAACCCTGTCCTTGTGAAATACAGTGAAGGGTGGCTTAACTGAAAGTGCCTGTAACTCACTCACTCTGCGAGCGGAAGTAACCGCAACTAAAAACACAGTTTTCAGAGTTAACAGCCTCAAAGGGCAAGAATGTAAAGGCTCAAACGGAGCACCCATAAGAAACTTAAGAACAAGGTTTAAATCCCAACCGGGCACCAGGAAAGGTGACGGAGGGAACACATTAGTGAGCCCTTTCAGAAACTGTGAAATTAAAGGGATTTTAAAGTAAGAACACTCTTCAGACGAGCGCTTAAAGATGGACAGCGCCGCCAGGTAACCTTTAATGGTACCCACTTGCAAGCCCCTGTGGGCCAAAGAAAGTAAAAAGGACAGAACCATGGGGATGTCGCATGCAAAAGGATCCACATTCTGAACTCTGTACCGTTGCCGTAAGTTCTGCGACTGGTGCAGAGACTTTGTTGCTGGCCTTCGGGCCGAAAGCAACACCTCCATCACGTCTTCAGGGAGGTCCCAATCCCTATACCTCAACCTTTCAGAAGCCAAGCGTGAAGGTTGAGGGATCTGACCTCTGGATGGAGAACCTGACCCCCCTCCCGTGAGAGCAGATCGTCTCGGTAGGGAAGACGACGCGGAGGGCAGATGGACAAGTCGAGAAGGTCCGGGTACCACGTCCTCCGAGCCCACGCCGGAGCAATGAGGATCATCCGGGAACCGAACTTCCGTAACCTCCGCAGCACTTGCGGGATGACGGGGACTGGAGGAAACGCGTACAGCAGCGGGAACGACCACTCCACCACGAACGCGTCTCCTAAGGCTCCTTTTGGAGGAAATTCCCGCGAGCAAAACCTTTCGCACTTCCGGTTGACACTGGAGGCGAAGAGATCCACTCGAGGGGTCCCCCAAAGGGCGAAGATCTCCAGGAGAATCTCCTGAGCCAACTCCCACTCGTGAGAGATCGTGCTCTGCCTGCTCAGAGCGTCCGCCGTCACGTTTTCGTCTCCGGCCAGATGAACTGCCGAGATCGAAACTTCCTGCTGGATGGCCCAGAACTCGAGCTGCATTGCCTCCCTGCACAGAGGAAGTGACCCTGCCCTCCCCTTTTTGTTGAGGTAGTGCATGGCCACTGTGTTGTCCGTCAGGATCAGGACACTCTTTCCTCGCACAGTCGGCAGAAAAGCCTTCAGGGCTAGCCTGACGGCCCTCAGCTCCAATAGATTGATATGGAGTCTGGACTCCGACGGAGACCAACGACCGCTGACTGTCAGCCCGTTGGCATGAGCTCCCCAACCCGTGAGGCATGCATCCGTCACGATCGTCACCTCCGGCCAGGGAAGCCAAAAAGGAGCCCCCTTCATCAAGTTGCCTTCGATGGCCCACCACAGAAGGTCCCGGGCGACCGAGGGCGGCACCTGAACCGGGTCCGACATCCTGCCGGAGGACTGCGACCATTGCGTCTTGAGCGCCCACTGCAAAGATCTCATCCGCAGGCGAGCCTCTGGCACCAGAAGAATGCAGGATGCCATGAGGCCGAGCAGCCTCAAGAACAGGAACGCTGGGAGCGTCTGGGCATGCTGAAACTTGTGCACCATCTGCTGAATGTGAAGAGCCCTCACCTGGGGAGGAAAACACTGCCCCAGGGAAGTGTCGAGCACTGCTCCGATGTACTGGAGCCGCTGTGTTGGCGTCAAATGGGACTTCTTTAAATTGAGGGAGAAGCCCAGCCTGTGAAGGGAGTGGCAGGTGACGGACAGATGATCGAGGACTTGCTCGGGAGAGCTCCCCCTGATCAACCAATCGTCCAGGTAGGGGTAGACGTGAATCCCCCCTTGCCTGAGATCCGCTGCCACCACCACCATGAGCTTGGTGAAAACCTTCAGGGCGGAGGTCAATCCGAACGGCAGGACCTGAAAGTGCGAGTCGCCAACCGCGAACCTCAGGTACTTCTTGTGCTTGGGATGGATCGGCACATGGAAGTAAGCATCCTTGAGGTCGAGTGACACCAACCAGTCCTGAAGCTGAAGGGCCTGGAGGACTTGAGAGAGAGTAACCATCTTGAACTTGTCCTTCCTGAGGAGTTTGTTCAAACCGCGCAAGTCCATGATGGGTCTCAATCCCCAGTCTTTCTTCGAAATCAAAAAATAAGGGGAATACCATCCCTTGTTCCTCTCCGCTACAGGCACCAGTTCTATGGCGCCTTTCTCCAGCAGGGCTTGAATTTCCTGCGCAAGGAGCGGATCCGGACTCTGCAAAGAGAGGTTCCCCGGTGGATTGTCGCGAGGCCTGTGCCGAAAGGGAAGACAGTAGCCGTGGGTTATGATCTCCAGAACCCACACATCTGAAGTAATGGCTTGCCACTCTACAAGATGCTGCGCCAGCCTTCCCCCAACCGGCGAACCATGGGACGTGGCCTCATGACTGAGTGGGAGCGGCCGCGGCGTTACCTGAGGGCAAAGAGGCAACTGCCCGAGCGGCCTTGGCACCACGGGTACCCTGTCGTCCACCTCTGGTACCCCTGCGTTGGCCTCTTTGACTGCCAGCTCCTCTCGCTTTACTGAAGGACGAGTAATAGCGAAAGGAACCACCCCTCCACTGCTGTCCCCTAGGTCGAAAAGGCGGAGGTTGGCGAACTGCAGCGCCCAACGACTTCGCTGCAGCTTTCGAGGTCTGCAACCTCTCAAGGCTCTCGTCAGCCTTGCTGCCAAAAAGGTGTTCACCGTCAAAGGGCATGTTGAGGAGCCGAGACTGCACATCAGGAGCAAACCCCGACTTCCGCAACCACGCAAACCTGCGTATCACGGTGCTCGCCGCCATGGACCTACTGACGCATTCAGCTAAGTCCAAACCCGACTGAACGGACTCACACATGGCATCCTTACCATCCTGGACCATAGCAAGGAAACCATCCCGTTCGTCCTCTTCGGGAATATGTTCAGCCGCTAACGCAACACAGTTCCACAGAGTGTGTGTGAAACGAGACAAGGCACAAATGGAGTTGGCCGCCTGAAGCGCCATACCACCAGAAGAAAACACTTTCTTCGCCCAGCCATCAAAACGTTTGTCGTCCCTATCAGGAGGGATGGTAGGGTACGACGCCTGCTTTGCCGGGGCCGTGGCCGCCTGCACCACCAAACTCTCCGGAGTGGGGTGCCTGGTCAAGTAGCAGGGGTCGCTACTGGCTGGACGGTATTTCCGCGACAAGGATCTGCCCACCACCGGGAGACTCTCCGGAGCAGTCCAAGCCGCCGCCACCCTTCTCTGTAAAGCCATATGGAACGGCAGTACCGGATCAGTTGGGGGATCAACATCAAGGATGTCAGTCAGATCATCCTGCACAAACTCCCCTGGGGGAGCAG
Source organism: Ambystoma mexicanum (assembly GCF_040938575.1). Classification (NCBI taxonomy): domain Eukaryota; kingdom Metazoa; phylum Chordata; class Amphibia; order Caudata; family Ambystomatidae; genus Ambystoma; species Ambystoma mexicanum. The sequence continues at coordinate 1,197,352,743 of NC_090922.1, forward strand.
ACCATCCCAAGTACTCAGAAACCCTAGCCATAAGGCGCCGGTACGAGGAATCGGCATGAGAGCCAGACTCAGGCCTACAAAACTCCACCTCCGGAGAGGTGTCCAGTCCACTGGCATCATGCAGTGACTGTCTCAAATCGTCAAATTGACTATGGCCCGAGACAATTTCATCTGGAACCTGACTAGGAACCAGGCCATCAGAATCCTCATCCGCCTCTGAAATATAGTCCAGGTGGCGAAAAGAAGGCACCCGAGAGTGCTTGCTCTTAACCAGAGCCTTCCTAGGGGGTTCTCCCGTGCCACAGGGCACCTCCGACATGAAAGGCGTCGAGCGAATCGGCACCGGCGTCGAGAGAACCGGCATCGGCGCCGAGAGGATCGGCGTCGACGTCGAGGAAATCGGCGTCGACGTCAGATGCAGCGCCTCCAGCATCGGCGGCGTCGACACAGCCCTCGAGGCCGGAGCCCCGAGCGTGTCCCTCGACGACTTGAGCGTCGACGGCTTCGACGACTTCCTCGGAGCCGGAGCCTCGAGAAAGCCTGTCGACGCCCTCGACGCCTCAGACGTCGATGTCTTCCTCGAAGACCTCACAGGTGCACACGGTCTCCAACGCGTCAAGGACCGGGACCTGGAACGGGTACGTCGAGAACGAGTCCCCTTGTCCGAACGGGACCTCTCCCGTGACTCGCGCCGACCACTCTTGCGAGCGGTGTCTCTCGACCTCTCACGACCGACCCCACTCGGGGGCGCGGACGGCTTAGTACCCTGCGACTCAAGAATCGCCAGCATTTTCTTCCCGAAGGAAGCCCATTCCTCCGGCATCGCACGGCTGGTGGGGTAAGCGACGTGCCGGGCAGAGTCCTCCGAAGAGGACCTGGAAGACGACCGGTGTCGGCGCTTCCGAGAATGCCTGGAAGAGGCTGAGGAGTGGCGAGACCGACTCCTAGAAGGAGACCCACGAGACTTTCGACGAGGACGCGGAGAGTCACCCCTCGAATCATCCGTCGAAAGCCCCGCAGGCTTCGACTTCCTAGGCTTGGACACCCGACCTACCGACAACTTCTTCTTACGTTCGCGTAAGGCTTTGGACGTGAGCGACTGGCAGTCGATACAGTCATCCGTGTCGTGGGCCTCCCTGAGGCACCAGAGGCAGGCGTCGTGCGAGTCCGTCACCGACATCTTGGACCCACACTCCCTGCACTTCTTGAAACCCGGACGCGGGGTCGAAGACGAAGTAGAAGACCTCTTTACACAAAGGATTTTCACAAAACGAACAGGTTCAAAGAACCGAGAAGAACAGAACTCCAAAGAGTCGAGGCGTGAACCGAGAATCACGAAGCAACACGTTCGCGGAAAAAACGGAACTGAGGCTACGGGCGTCGTGCGTCCTACTTATCACATCGGATGACGTCGGACGAGGCCCTCGACGACGGCGCATCGACGTCATCGACGCAGGACGCAGACGCCGAAAAAAGTTTCCGAAGCAGCACAGCCGTGGTGATTACATGTCATAGATATGGAATACGTCGGAGGACCCAATCCCCTCGAAATGTGATTTTGTGATCTAGGGCACAAAAGGCTAATTATAGTCAAGGTGCAACTCAAACAAAAGAAGACAGAAAGGAGAGACCAGGAAACGAATTGGAGCAAGAACAAGCTCAGATATCTTTACAGGTATTTCAATAAGTGGCTAGAGGTTTTAGATGGCTCAGTGCCCCACATGAGTATAGAGTTCTTCATCTTTGTTATGTCCTCCTGGGGCCTTTGTATTGTAATCAACAATATATCTACTCTCAAATTGTCTCAATTTCCATTAACGATTCCCTCCTCTTGGATGACGAGAAACTGCATCCATTCCAAAATATATAAGAATGAGATATCGCCTTCATGTGTCTCATCAAAATGTTTTGCAAGAGGGTATGTTGGATTGCGATTATTGATAGCTCTAAGGTGTTGGAGTATACAAGCTGTGACTTCCAGTTTTGTCTTCCTATATACCATAAATCACAGCTGCATTGTATTACATATATGACAAACTTCGTAGAGCAGGTGATATATTTCGTAAGTGCAGTATTTCATATTGTGTTATATTTAGACTGTGTCTGCATGCTTTGCATTTGGCACATTTCTGGAAACCTCTACATGTGCTAGTGAACCAATTGGTAGTAGAAGGTATAGGATTTGATTGAAAGAGGCTAGGTGACACTTCTGATGGATGGATCTCGCCTTTCTAAAAGTTACAATAGCATTTGCTTGGATACAGTATCCAACGTCCGGGTCTCTTCAAAGGAGAGACCAGTGTTTGGCCAGAATTTTCCTAATTTCCTTGGCCCCGTTGTTAAAGGTGGTAATAAATCTGATACTTTCCGGTCTGTTTATCTGATTCTGGATCTTCTGATTTGTCTTGGTGAAATCTCTTCTCTGGTCTGCTTAGTACGCTGGTCATTGACTTTGTTTATAATCGACTTCTGTTAGCCCTAGCCTGGAATCTTGCTGCTGTGTTTTTTGCATTCTGTAAGTATATTGCTGGTCCACTGCAGTTATGTTTCATTCGCAAGAATGCCCCATAGGGTATGCTATTTTTCAGGCACATTGGGTGGGCACTTGCAGCATGTAGCACCGCACTGGTGCTCGCTGGTTTTCAATGGACTTCTGTAGTAATTTTTTCATTCACGATTTTGGCTTTAATTAAAAAAACACCACTTCGGTGCAGTCATGCTGTTGAGTACATTTAAGACTTACATTGTGTGTATTAAGAATCTTAAAGAAGTCTAATTTTGTTGGAAAAAACTATTTGTAATGCAAGATCTTCACATTTCATTGAGCAGAACATTTTGACCATAACTTTTTCTCGAAACAACATGAGACTTATCATTGAATCTGTGAAGTTTTGCATCTTATTGGGGGAGAGATTGCCCTATTGGTTATAATTGGTACAATCTGGGGCTAAGACGTTATTCCATAGTCGTGGTATGTATGGAAGTTCTCAACATTGGTTAAGTCAGTTCAGGATCTACGTAAGGCGCTGGTGGGAATCTGAATCAGTGTCATGATGCCTACCCCCAGGCATCCGGCCAAGCCCATCAGCCCTGGGAGCAGACATCTAGACATTTAGTAAAACCTCAGCAGCCCCGGCAAGGGGCTATCTGGGTTCAGTCCTGGCTCATAGTAGAAATCAGTTATGGCGCGCCTTAGGCGCCAGGCTCATAGTCATTACTTACCTCAGGCAGACCATGCTTCAAATGACTCCAATCCAACATGAAGCCTGAAAGGAACTATTTTTCTACAGGGAATATTTTTTACTCTGGTGTGGTTCTAGGGACTTCTTACCTGGGACTACTTTTGAGGCTATTTAAACCACGCCCGACCAGCAACACAAGCTTCGCGTTATTCTGCATCCAGTACGACCTGTTATATTAGAAAATAGACGTACTGAGTTAATTACAAAGCCCTGGTGGGCTACAAGTGTGGAAGGGCAGAGGAGCCCAAAGAACTAAAACCATGCCTGTTAGTGAGGCATTGACATGCTGGGCATGCAAGTTGAGTGTACATCAAGTGCAGTTAAAAATTGGCAGGAGTGCATTGCGGAGTGCCACCTGTATCAGAGAACCTACTGGTGTTTATAGCACCAAAAAATGAAGAAATTATATATTAAAGTTGAGGCATACGTGTGTACAGTCTTGTGCCAGAATTGGACAAAAGGTTCCAAATTAATGTTCTGACCCACCCGGGAGCATGCCAGTGCTTGTGGAATAAGGGTACTCCTTGCTACATGGTAGGACACAAAGTATGGACCTCCATGTGTACAGAGATGAGTACCTAATTGTTGGGCATCAGTCGCATAAATAAACAGGACAAGGAATAGTGCCTTGTCGGTTGCAGGACAAGGGGGCTTCCTTGAAGTTGCCGCTTAGGAGCGACTAAGTTGTTCATGTGGGTTCTGGCATTCATGTGAACCTGTGAAGCTATTAGGCAGAGGGGGCAGGTCAATGTCCCTGCCCCCAGAGTTTGTCTATAGTAAATTTGGATGCTCCTTTAAGTTTAGTGTAGCCTACCTGGATATAGCAGGCCTGGGCAGGCAGTCAAGGAAGGAATTCCCTCAGACCGAGTAGTGGCAAAACCACGTAATTCTTTAACTGGAAGGTGGCTAGAAGGCAGAAAGCTTTGTGATCCCGTGTGGTTGCTGTCTATAATTCACTAGCTGCAAGCTATCGAAAGAGAGAGAGGGAGGGAAAAGTGCGGGCCGGAATAAATACGGCTATAAAGTAAAAAAGCTACTGTGTGCAAAATTCAGGGATGAAGCAGTACAAGGCCGTGTGTGGCCGTGCTTCTTACCTGGTATGAGCTCGTACAATGGTGTGGCTGCTATCGTGTACATCAGGGAAGACGCTTCGTTGTGGAGTGTCAGGCCGGGTTACCTTGGTAACCCTCTGTTGGTCCTGCAACATCTTTGCGGCACACTAACTGTAGAAAGCAATCCAAATTCCTTTTTCCCAGCAGACATCTCATCAGAAGAAAAGACCAGTGGTGTGGCATCACTGTCATCCTTATATTTCTTGTGCGGCAGGAAAGGTAGAGGTGCTTTCTTCACATGACTGACATAGATCCAATGTTTGTGTGCATTACACTTAAATGCTGTCTGTTGACAGGAGCACCTGCACCGGCCCTTTCCCCCTGAGTTGCAGACCAGAGGTACGTTGGAAGTTCTTAGTGAACACTCAGTCACCAGGCAGGATAGTGTGTTCCGGCCCCACCAAGGGCTGGGGGAAACCGTATAAGACCCGTTTATGAATAATGGACAATGCTTTAGTAAGCTCTTTACAATAGTCAATCAGCATAGGATAGGGAACATCAGGCAGTTTCTTTGGGCGATGCAAGCCACACACATTGGCTGAGCGGCCCGTAACAACTTCATAGGGAGACACCCCTACTGCAGAATGCGCAACAGTTCTCATAGAAAGTAAGGCGTCCTCCCAGCTTAAGTTGCTACTTGCACATATTTTTTTTTTTTTTTTTTAATTTTATTTGGTTTATTACAACATTTTAAAAAAAGAAAAAGGAAAAACAAAATTATTGCAAACTTCGTTCTTTCACATATCAGTACAAATAACTAGCATTCATTAAAACAAGGAAAATTCATGTGGGCTTAGGGCCACTTTGCTAGCTTTACTATGTCAAATTCAGATTTAACTGACTGTTTCATCAGATAGCATTAATCTCTTAAGAAATGCCACAGTTCATTGTCCTTCCAGCACTATGAACGTTTTCATAATGTCCTCTATAAAGAAGTTCAAAGCAATTGTGAATTTTCGTTCAGAATCATTGAAGCATACAGACCACCAAGCATCAGCGTTTAGGGTCTCTCTTTCTTTTATGAAAGGACCTAGAGGTTTTGTTCTTGCATCTTGCAGTGCTGGACAGAACAAGATTAGATGCTTCAGGCTTTCGTCTTACGACTTACAGAACCAACACTATCTCTCAGTTCCTCGCTATGCCAAAATTGCTTAACTTCCTTAGTTTGAAATAAATTTAAACGAAATTTCATAAATAACCGTCTTCTGCGTTTAGCCGGAAATTTGTCCAAGTAGTTCGCAATTGTATGCAAACTTTTGAGTTCGCATGGGACCGATTGCATGGCCTTGTGCTTACCTCGCTAGTTACAAGTAGCTATCCAATCCAATCTCCATAGCTTTAGTTTCACGCTGTTTGGATTTGTTTGGAGGGTATGGCTGTTTGTTTCAAGGTCAACTAAAATGTCTTTACAGCGCTCAACCCATCTTGCTAAAATGGAATCTTTGAGACAACTATCAAGCTCTTGAAAAATTATGAATTGGGCAATGGGGGGGAGGGGTTCTGTTGTCATTTTCCAATACAAATTTAAGGTGTTCCAAGTTGTTCTTGAGTTCAATGATACCAACCCCAATTCGTATCTGATGTATGCTGTAGGCACTCCTTTCGGCAACCATAGAACCTTCGCCCAGAAGATAATTTCCAAGGTAGGCCAGTGAGTGGCATTACAGCATAGAGCGCGTTCAGCTCCATATATCATGGCAGGCACAGCCTTTTGATTATAAAAGGCTGGACACAGTGAGAATGTGCTGAATCTTTTATTCAATACGGAAGCTTGAATGCTTAGTTGCTTGCATTTTGCTTTTTCAGTCCAAGGGGCATCGTTCAGGCTGGAGCTTAACCACATGCCTAGATAGCATGTGGGGGTTACTACCCTGATAGTTTGTTTCTCACCCCACCATGTGAAGTTTTTTTTTCATGTGCCTCCTTTTTTTCCTGAGGTCGTGGAGTATCAATATTTCAGATTTATTCGGGTTTACACTTAAGCCGTTAGCTTCAACATGTAGTTTCCGTTGCAGGCCTATAGGTGTCATGTCCAACAGGACTAGGTCATCTGCATACAGTAACCAATTCGTATGATGTCCATTGATTTTGGGAGGAAATGAAGTAACGGCTCCAAGATCATCTCCAATGTCCGAAATAAAGAGGTTGAAAATAATTGAGCCTAGTGGGCAGCCCTGCTTGACTCCACAATATGTTTTTATTGGGCCAGATAGAGATCCTTTTAGGTCCAATCTAACTTTGATGTTTGTATTCGTGTGGAGATCTTTAATTGCTCCTAATAAACTCAGAGGGCAATTTCATTTATTCTTTTTGGACCATAATAGTTCCCGGTCAATGCTGTCAAACGCCTGGGAAAGGTCTATGAAAGCCAAGTAGATCGGCCATCCAGATTTTATGGCTTCCATTTTCAAGAGGTTCAAAACTAAAAGATTTAAGCTACAACCTACACCTCTGACGAATCCAGATTATCTTATGTCCAGATTTTTGGACTTTGTGATCTAGGCATTTAGTTGTTTTTGCAGCTGTGCAGTATATAATTTGCCTAGCAAGTCCAGAAGTGCAACAGGCCTATAATCGTTTGGATTTGCTCTATCGCCCTTCTTGAAAATGGGTACTATTGCTGATTTCCATGTAGATGGCGTAGTGCCCTCAGTCGCTATTTTGGCGAACAGTATTTCACAGAAATCGGCCCATTGATTCGGATTTTCCTTTAGCATAAAATGTGTAAGCCCATTGGGCCTAGGGGGTCGAGATGAGCTAATGTGCTTCATGTTATCAAGGATTTCTTCTCTATCAAATTTAAGATGCAATACCTTTAGGGATGGCAGTTCTTGTTCTTTGCATTTGCCTCGTTTTGCGTAGAACTTTTGGAAGTGTGCAATCCATTGTAGTTCAGTCACCCTGTTTACTTGCGTTGCTTGTTGTGAACTGCATGCATCATTAATGATCCTCCAAAACTCCTGTGCATTTTTGTTGATGAAACAGGCCATCCCCCTCTCTGCATCTCGTTGCTCCATGATGGCTCTATGGGATATGATCCAATTCTTATATTTTTGTTTAGATGCTTTCTTTGTTGTTAATTGGTCTTCTTTGTTGAGGGTGAGGCAGAGTCGAAGTTCCTTTCTTAGGAGACATTTTATTTTCAGGATCTCCAAGTCAAAAACATGCTAAGATTGAAAGCTGCATTGTTTAAGACCATGGTTTGTTTCCTGGTAATGACTCAGTAAATGGATGTACTTGACTTATTTTTTAGAATTGAGTGGTGACTCTGTATCAAAGACCTCTGTGATTGTATCTATGTCCTGTTTCTTCAGTTTTAAGCGACCTCTATTCGGTTCCACTTCCACTCTATGGTCCCAGTTAGGTTTTAGTTCGATCGACTGAAGTGCCAAGGACAATTTTAATATGCTATGATTGCTCAACGAGTTATTAAGAACTTGTAAAGATTTAGCACTGCGATCCAGCTCCTCGGAAAAGGAAAAAGTAATCCAATACAGACTCATTACGCCTCCATGGTGGTTTTGCAGGGATGTCATCTTTGATTTTTCCATTTTGCATCTTTAGATTTTTCTCTCCAATTCGGCTCTCCATTTGATAGCCAGGTTTCAAGTCTTTATGTGTGCTGTTACAGTCTGACATTATTTTTAAACAGTTTAAGTTGAAATCTGCACACAAAATTATTCTTGGACGAGGTTCATTCATGTTGATTTCATCGACAATCTCTGTGACTTAATCCATGAATTTAGTCGTACCGCCCACTTTGTGTTGCCAGTATATGTTTATTATGTGAAGTTTTCAATTTGTTTGTTTGGTTTCACCTCTGCGTTCTAGAGTTACTGTTTGTATGAAATGACCTTGATATTTTACACCAATGATTCGGAAGCCCAAGGAATTTTTTGACAAGGGTTAAGAGGCCAGCAAAAGGACGACACATCGCTCTTTTAATTGCAGGATTAAATGCCATTTCAAACTCATCTGCAATTGGGCAGCCTCAAGCCAGTTTTCCTGTAGGCATATAATGTCTAACGCCTTTGCCCAAGTTTGTGATTGTTGAAAAAGATGTGTAAAGCCCCTGGTATTCCACAAGGCGATGTTACAGTTTTCATCTTCTTTATCTCTCGGGCGTTAGCTCGATTGTTGACCACTTAGAGCACCAGCAAGCCAATTTCAATTGTCAATTTTTCTTGTTCAATTGTTCTCAAAAGCTTAAGTTTCATAGTTGACCTACTTACGCTATCCCTCAAATTAGCACACGATTGTTCTTTCACATCGTTCATTTTCTTATCAAGGTTTTTTGTTTTCCCTGTCTGTTTCAGCGCCCATTGTAGGCCAAATTGTTTTATCGCATGGCTATCGCGTTGCGCTACGAGCGTTGATGTAATGTCAAATCACACTGAGCGAAGAACTGGAGCCGCATTTATGATCAGATCGTATATAATTCACAAATCTAAATGAAGTCTCACACAATAATTTTGTGAGTCCTTTACAAATGCTACAGTTTTGATGTCTGTGGACTCAATTGTTTTCAGGGACGGGACATGATATAGTAGTCGAAGAACATTGTACCGATTCAATGTCAGTCCATCTTTTATAAACAAGATTTGTTCTAATACTAGTTGATGTTTAGATGGTTTCAACTTCAGAGCTTCACTCTTACTTTGATTTTTTTGGTTTATTTTTTTATCTTTTCCATCGTCACTTCGGGATTGTTCAGTGACAGGTCTGGAAGCCAACCACAGACCGTTAAGTGCATTCGATTCTTCACTTACAGATTCCCTGAATGCATCATCAGCCCATACTGCCTCTACAGTTTGAGTTTGGTCCTTCCAACCTTGGGGCTTTCCCAAGTTTGCCATTATTCTTTGAGGTTTGTCGTCAAGTGTAAGGAAGAGGGGAGACAATGGTTCTTTTATAGCAACTCCAGTTTTACCAGGTGGAAGGATTAGTTGACATGTTCAAGTTTGCATTGGCACCGAGCAGGTCTTTTTCTCTACTTCTTTGATTTGAGTTCAACTATACGCACAACCTTATCACTACATCCTCAAAGTTCTCTTCATCATCGTGTGTAGACATATTCAATAATTCATTCATTACATCAGCTTCTTCAGAGAACAATGTCCATGTATTAGTTTCATTTGTTAATGGTTAAATTGAATCTCGTTTCTTTTTTTGTTCTCAGTGTTGCCGCTCCTTCAGTATTTACAAAGACATTAACTGCTTTTAAATTTCGCAGGAACTTTCTTGAGTTATTTGAAGCTCCATTTTTTTTTTAATCTGTTTTTTGGTTTTTCTGATTTGTGTTACTTTGACATTTGATTTCAGTTCTTGAAATATGGCAAAATTTAGATTTATTAGGGGCACAGAATGCTTCAGCAATCCTGATATCAATCACTACACCCGCATTCGCTGAAGTTGAGGTCTTTGGAGAGAAGACTGCAGTTGGGGTCATTTCCGCAGATTGTGGGAGCGCATGCTCAACAGTCAGCACTGCCACTTCCAGTTTCTCTGTTTGGGCTTCTTCCTCTAGGTCGATAACCACTTTGGGCGTTAAGGACATATTTGTATCTGTCTGTTCGCGACTCAATCCAGATGTGTCATCTCTTTCTTCTAATTCCACATAATTATTTGGTAATTCAACAATTAGATTATTTTGGCTGCAAGGTTTGGCATCTTTAGCCGTCCATTGAGACAGAGATGACTGGTTGTGTTTTAATAAGCTCAATGCTTCTTTTGCAACCTCTGCAAGAAGCGTCTTGTCTTCGCTGTGATTTCATTTTTGGTCTGCTAACTCTAAGGCTTAGTTCCAATCGTTTGTATTCTTCCTCGTGTGCTGTAACTTTCACTCTCAATCTTGAGTAGTTTAGAATTCGTTAAGGCTGAGAGTGTTGCAAGGTCTTTTAGGTTGTCATTTATTTGTTCGTACATTTTGAGTAACAGAGCAATTGATATGGTAAGTGAGGACATCAAGCTAGGCTGGATCCCTTGAAACACACCTTTCACTATTTCGCCGATCAGCACTGTCTGGTTTGCGTGACAGGACTTTTCATTTGGAGGGACCCATCTGATTTTTGGAAATTCACGTTCTACAAATGAAGAATCAGAGGTTGATTCATCAGAAGAGTCCCCTGACCGACTTGGAGTTCTTTGTTGATTTGAAGAAATAGGCTTTTTGGAGGCAGTATTGAACATGCCTATAGGACTAACGGTATTTAGTGGAGAACTTGTTTGTTGCCAATGCCTTCTTTGTTGTGAAGAAAAGATGGGGGCGATGAGCTGGACTCGACTCGTCTTCTTTTTAGAGCACCCACGACCCATGAGCTAGTATGGGCTCTCGGAGGATTCTCATTCTTGGATATTACTTCAGTTGGTTTGTTTGGCATCTCTTTTATGCAATCCTCTGGGTGGGTATTTTGTGGTATGGGTGGCACTGTGTTTATTTGAGTAAGATCTTGCAATCATTTGTTAACCACTGATAGCAAATCTCTTCGGTTGTTCATTTCAGGGTTATAGCCGGTTATTTCACTTCCTTGACCGGTTCCTGCACAATTCACATGCTGCATTGAAGTTTACTGTGGAGTCAACATAGAAAACACAGTTCAACTCATTTAACTCAACTCCATGAGGTGGGAGCAAACTCTCACCCTCCCCCCGGCAGGGCAACACTTTTCTTTGCTCGCAGACGAATTCACATTAGTGAGTACTGGTTCCTCATAAATCGCTTTTGATAGTATGTCTGAGGGCAAACTAGGGCGCCCACATGGTGCTTCTAAAGCAGAGCTCAGTCTTGTCCCATTGCTCCGCCCACATACAACCTCAGATGTTAGCCAAGAGCTGGCATTATCTGATGTTAGACGGCATTTCACAGCGTTCGAGACACAGCTTATGGCTTAATTTCTGGCTTCATATTTTGGGCCTGCTCTCCATGCCAGTACACGCAGCAACAGTATTTTACAACACAAACATTTGCTTATAATATTGTGTGCCCAGCAATAGCCTGCCAGTGTTTCGCCAACGCAGTTCAATCCCGTAAGATAGCCAAGTTTGCTAGCTCTCGTGAGCCCACTGTTATGATGAATAGCGTTAGTTAGCGGGGCTACGTGAGAGGGAGAAAGTGACCGAGGAGTCGTGGCTGTCAATTTAAAAGGAGGGGTGTTTAAATGAGCCGGCACAACATTGAAAGAGGCAATTTCAAAGTTAGGACCCGTGCTGAAAATGGAACCTTCACCTCCCTCGCCCCCCTCGACTGCAGAATTGTGCCATAGAGCATTATTGGAGACATTTGTGTTTTGATGAGCACTATCGATCATTGCATTGTTCCATTTATCAAATGACTGCAAGCGGTCTCTTACTTGTTTCTGTCTCAGCAGGCCACCATCTGATTTTTGGTCTGTTTTTGCGGCTGCCGCGATCAAACCACCGTCAGGTTCTAGCATCCCGAGCTGTAATTAGAGGCGTGTTAGGGGCTGATGGGGTCTCAGATTGCTCTCGGAGTCCATGGCTAACGCTGACACCAACACTGACGGACGAACTGGGAGCGTTTCCACATGGGTGTTGACAGTCACAGGAAGCAAAGGAGACCGTGACGGTCCGAAAGAACGAAGGCACGCAAAGCCTCCAAGACTCTGCACCGACTCCGCACCGCTCCGCGGGGGTGCAGGGTAGTAATCCACTCAACTCTGCCTCAAAATAATGAACACAGTAGACAGACTTGGAAGCAGGTTTCCACAGCAGCACAGCAGACTCCAAGACTCTGCACCGACTTGCACATATTTTGGATAGTTTGTTTTTGAGTGTGGCATTACAGTATTTCACTTAACATGCCACCTGTGGGTGATCTATTGCATGAAACTTGTGCCTTATGCCCAACGCATGACACACCAACTCCATAGTTGTATTCACAAAATGAACCTCATTATCGCTCCATATTGAGCGGGGCAGACCATATCTTGGGAAATAGTCTTTGACAAGGGTTTTGGCTGTACTCAGTGCAATGTTATCTCTCAAGGGAAATGCCTCTACCCATTTACTGAACATGCAGACGATTACTTAAACATTTGTATTTCTGGCAGGGAGGCAATTCTACAAAGTAAATTTTTAGTGCCACCAATGATAAATCTGAGGGACCAAAATGACCCCTTGGTGCTCCTTTTGCCTTTCCAACATTATGTGTGGTACATATAATTCAATTTTTACAAAACTGTATTGCTGCTTTGCGGATATTTGGGTTGTTCCAAAGAATAGTTAATAAGTTAATCATACCATCTGCCCCTATGTGAGCCGCTCCATGAGCGACTGATATCATAAGTACATATTTGTTTGGCAACATCCATCTTCCCTTGTTTCTCCCGTCCACCCAACTCCCATCCTCACAAGACTGCATCAATCTCCCATGGTTTCAATTCCTGGCAGGTAGCATTTGCTTGGATACTGACAATTATGTCAAGTGTATTCTCAAAAGGGGATTGGTCTGTTGTGCGTGGACAGGAAACATAAGTGAGAGAGTTTGGGCAGTAGTTTTTGCAGTTGCATCCGCGAATGCATTGCCCTTACCCCGAAGGTCAGTTATTTTCTCATGTGCGCTGCATTTGATAAATGCAAGACGGTTTGGCAAGACCAATGTATTGAGCAATTTGTGAATAAGTTCGCCATGTTGGATTTTGTTTCCATGGGAGGTAAGAAAGCTGCATTCCATTCAGAGCCTCCCAAAATTATGTCAACTCCAAATGCATACTTGCAATCAGTGTAAACTTTCACTGTAAGTCTAGAGCTGAGCTCAGATGCTCTGGTTAGCACTATAATTTCAGCCACCTGTGCTGAATGCTTAGGTATTTTACAGGTTTCCACAACTGTTTTAATGTAGTTATGGCATAAGATGCAGTGTGCGAGCCATCGGGTAGTTTGAAACAAGAGCCATCAACATATAAAATGCCATCAGGCTTTTCTAACGGATCAGTCAAATCAACCCATCCATTCTCTTCGTCTGTTATTAGCATACCATCATGCAAGACATGGAGGTCATCAGAAGGGAGGGGCAGGGTTCAAGGTATTAACTCTTCGCAAAGTAATGTTGGGTGCAAACAGGGCCAATTCGTATCTAAAGAGCTGTGCATTAGTTAAATGTTGCATTCATGTTTTGTTCAGGAGAATATTTATTGCATGGAGAACAACAACAGTTAAAGAATAGCCAAAAACTCTGGTTTCTGCTTGATTCACAGAAAGGGCAGCATCCGATACCCGCTTTAGACAGTTTGGCATCCCTTTTGCCACTGGGTCTAGGGTGATCGTTAAGGAGGCGCATGGCCTATTTTTCTCCGCTTGTAGTTGAGTTAGGACGGACAATGCACACCCTTTTAGTTCATTCACAAACAGAGAAAGGGGTTTAGTATAGTCTGGTGTTTCTAATGCAAGAGAGTTACATAGCGCAGATTTAAGTGCCTCAAGGCTTTTCTGATGAGACAGAGTCCAGGGGAGAGGTCCAGGAGTAGTGTTAGTAGTAAGTTCCAGTAAAGGGATAGCTAGCCAAGAAAAGTTCCGAATCCAGTGTCTACAGAAAGAAGTCATCCCCAAAAATCCTCTAACCTCAAGTATTATTTGTGGTCTTTGAGGGGGCAATCTTTTATCTTCCTTAGTAAGTAAATGACCTAGATAAGTGACCTGCTGCTGGCAAAATTGCAGCTTATTTGGGGAAACCTTATGTCCCGAGGGAGCTAAAAACTCTAGCAGGCACGTGGTGCAGTCCACATACCCTTCCTTGGCATCTGTCGCTATAAGTAGGTCATTGACATACTGTAATAATACAGGGCCTGGAGATGGGGTAAAAGGATCCAATTGTGTTTTAACGCCTGGCTGTAAATGCTTGGGCTCCCTGTGTATCCCCGGGGTACTTTACAAAATTTGCAAGCGCGACCGTCTATGCTAAAGGCAAAAGGCTACTGGATGCCTTCATGTACAATGCTACAATGCTAAAAAATGCATTCTTTAAGCCCACAACTGTGAAGTATTGTGCAGTGAGAGGAACCATCGTAAAAAGTGATGTCATATCTGGAACAATTGGGAACTTGGGCACCACAATTGTATTTATAGCATGCACATCTACCACCTTTCTCCATTCAATAAGTGAGCCTTCATGGCCATCCCTCTTTTTCTGAACTGGCAAAATTGGGCTGTTGCATCATGCTCCCTGCTACTTCTTTAACTATCCCTTTAGTCAGTAAATCTTTTATCACTCCACTTATCCCTAATAATCTTTCCTGTGAGATTTTGTATTGGGTTATCCTTCGGAGTATGGCATTGCTTTTAACAGAATTTGAATTGGATCTACAGCCATACATCCTACATCATTTTTACTGGATGCCTACACTCTTTTATCCACTTTCTCAAGTTCGGGTGGTACAGTGTTAGTGGTTGGAACATAACATTTAGCGAAGGATCCAGCAGAGCAAGTGAGGTAGACACCATCTGGCGAACAGTAAATGTTTGCATGCAAGCATTTCAAAAAGTCCATGCCCAAAAGATTTAAAGCACATTTATTGGTTACAACAAACTGAGCCATGCAGGAAATGGGCCCCATCTGAATGCGAATGGGCTCCGATACTGGACTACAGACTGGATCATTAGAAAATCCCAATGAGGTGTTAATTTTCCCGCAGAGGGGTATCGAAGACACTAGTTTGTGGGAAACAGAAGTATTGTTTGCTCCTGCATCTAAAAAGGAACTTCTGCTTCTTTTCAGCAATGCAAAGTTCTACACATGAACCTGTGGGGTCAATGGTTATTTGTACTCTGCCTTTCCCCTCTCCTGTGCATCCCTATGTTGCATAATCTGGATAGGGCTGGTCTTCATAACAGTCCCTGGCAGAATACAGCTGACCCTGCCTTAGATCAAAATAATTGGACTGCCTTTGGCCCTGGTTTTCTGCATTATTACCATCAAGCTGACTCTCGCTTCCTCTTGTTATTCCTCGTCCCATAGACCTTCCGTTTCCCCGTGGACGCATTGGGCCATTTCTCAATCCAGTGAACTGGGCTTTTGCAATAATGGCGACCATCATCTACTATTCCTCCTCAGTATGCTGGAGGAGCACCTACCCCTCTCACTCTATAGATTCCTCTCAACATTCGTCTTCCTCATTCTGAAAATGTTTGCTGCATTAATACTTTTATCTTTAAACCTTTTAATTTTCTTTCCCCTTCACCCTTTTTTTGTATGCTGTAAGAACTCATGATGACAACAGTAAAGACAGACACAAGTGATCGCAGTTCAATGGTGTTTATTAAACTGTAAATGCAGGATGGAAAAATCACCTAACCTATATCTAAAATGGGAGCAAGCGTGGACCATCAAATGAAAAATAAGGCAGTCCTTCTGGCGTCTTGTCAGAGTAAAAAGCCTATACTAAAAAAAAGAAACAAATATTGCAATTCCTTAGAATAATTACAGAAAGAGCGTGGGATATGTTATTCAAAATAAAGAAGAAACATTTTCACAAATAAATCAGGATCCGATTTCCTCGAAGTCTCCCTTCCCCACGTTTTCAGCAAGGGACAAGGTGGGACTTTGGAGCACAACTGCTTGAGCCTTCCCAGCACGAGCTAACAGTTCCATATCGGCTATGAGGTTCTTCGATGGTTAAGGCTCTTTCTGATGAAGTTTTCTGCCTTCGAGGCCTGATGCTCTCACAAGCAAACACACTTTGGGTGATGGCTCCACCCGTGGGTCCTCCTCTTCTGGGCGCAGACTCCTCAGAAGTCATAGTCAACAAACGAACAAGACCGTTCCTTTCTTAGTGAAGTTTGGGCAGTAACTTTCTACCCCTGGATCTCCCTCGGCCATGATCAGACCCCAGATGACAAGGTGGACACTTTGATTCCCCTTGTCTTGCAATGTTTCTTGCTTTCACAAATCTAAATGTCTTTTTAAACAGGTTTTCAGTCCATTTGGTCATCAGCTTCCTTCTGCTGGGTTCACTCTTGACGACTTTTATAACAGATTATTCACTGTATGCACCCCTTGGTCGGGATCACTTTGTTGCACATACTATTCTGGATTGTCGGCTTCCCTTTACCAACAATTTCTCACAGGACTTTTAGACTTTGCCTCTTTTCATTAGCATCCCCCTGCCAGGTTCACGCTTGCCAATCATCACGAAGCACAGTTCATGTAATAATTTTCATTTTGCGAGATTCAATTCCCTTAGCTTTCACAATTCTCTGTCGGTCAAAGACTTTCGACGGTGCAGAGGATTTTACAAGACCCCTGTACGACCACTTTGACATCTCCCCTTGGTATCTTCCCGACTCCTGCTGTCTTTCACCTTCTCTTGAACTGCCGTGCTGAGTTAGCTCTCCCGTCGTGCGGTCTGCCTTGCTTATAGTGTGCTGTCGTGCTCCACCTTTTATCCACGTGGAGAAGGGAAAGGGCCATCAGGTGTGTGCGATTCCGGTCAACTGCCTGACTGACTGGCCCTAGGCTTGTGACATGTCAGGTAAACAGGTTTGTACTTGGTCCATTGTCCTCTGTGGTGTGTAAAAGTAGTGTTTGTCAGAAAAAGGGGGCGGGGGGTGGATTAGAGTATGCAAATATCCTACAGGGTAGGAAGGGGTAAAGGTGCTAGATGAAATTATAGTTCTCGCCCTAGGGGCTTGGGTAGTTTCGGAAGGGTGGTTTTTGTAGGGTTTGTGACATGAGTAAGAGGGTTTATGGGAACTGTAGTTGTTGGTCAGAATCGACTGGGAATTCGGGAAATGATAATCCGATGGACGGGCTTAGTAGGGTTTAGGAAACTGACAGGGATAGCCGGGACTGTGAACTGAACAGAGGGGATTGTTGGAACAGTAGTGTTCTGTCAAGATAGATTGGGTGTTCGGGAATGAATTATCAGAGGGACGTGGAGAAGAATGACCAGTATTCTGGTGGGCAACACAAAAACAAGGATTCTGAGAGAGGTTGTTTCCTACTGCGACAGGATTTTGGATTTTGATTGGTTTACAAGAGGTGTATGGATGGAGGCATTCTAATAGGGGAGCTTCATTAGGAGGAAGGGAAATTACTGTGTCTAACCTACAAAGGGTTCAAGGTTCTCATTCCCTTCTCCTTTCTTGGCATGATACTGCGTCTCACTTGGGGATTTCCCCCCCCCCCCCCCAAGCATAACCCCAGCCTCCCCTACCCAGGTGATCCTCCCTCACTCGTCCATCCCCAGGGTTGGAATCTGAGAGCTCCAGCCTTCCCTTGTCCACCTGAATAAAGAATTCCCGAAGGTCTACCTGGGAGAATACCCTCAGGTTTCTCACAGTGGCTATTTACATAATATCTGGCCGAAGTCAGAATTTGAGCCGCAGTCTGCATGGGCCATGTTGATTCATATGTTTGTATGTCATTTTTCAAGTGTGGGAGCAGTCCTTGCACAAAGTATGAACAAAAGGCTTTTTGCCCTTCTATGGTACCTAGAACCATAACACTTTAAGAGGAGAAAACCTCTTCCTTCCTTGCAAAGTACTTTCCTACCAACTCGCCTTCGTCCTATCTACAGGTCATTAATTTATCCCAGTTCATTTGTTTCCAGGGCACTATTTGCTCAATTCTTTTGATAACAGCCAATATGTCGTCATACAGTTGCCCTGGCTCCCCAGTAAAATTCACTACTTCCTTCTCCAAAACCTCCCACTTGATTGACGGTTCTTCACTATTCTATTTCCTACACTGTCTCCATATGTCGGGAGGTAATATGCACAAAAAAGCTGGTCAATATCCCCTCATGTTAATGGGCCAGTGCGTATCATTTTGTTAGTCTGATTATACCACTGTTTAGGGTTCTGTCCGATGTCAGGAAAATGTTGGTAAAAGGCAACAGCTCCATCCTATTCATGGTACATGTACATGGCGAGTTGGATCACTCATAGTGGCCTGTGTGGGCTACATTGACCCACTGAACAAAATTTCTCCATAATCAAGCTGCGCTTCAGCAGAAACAGCAAAATGGTTGCGCTGGCTTCAGTAAGCACCATTGCACCAAAACTGCGTTTTGCAGCAACAAAAAGAAGGCTGCACTGTTTTACCAAGCGCCATTGTGCAAGATGGAACAGGAAGCACCCCGAGAAAGGCTACGACGGTGTGTTCTTGTTTGTCTTAAAGAAATGGAGTGAAAAAGTAGCGCTGCTTTGCTGCAAGCCCAAAATTCCCATTGAAAAAGGGAATAGGTCACCTCCAAAATGATGCCGCTCTGATGCCATTTTTCCCTGTTTTCCCCAAACTGCTTTTCTCAAAAAGACACCGTCACAGCCAGCCATATTGACATTGTGCTCCATTGGAAAAGAGCCTTATTCCTGAACGACAGGCTGTGCCAGCAAAACCTGAGAAAATCAACTAAAGTTTTCCTTCAGCTACACGGGAAACGCTTACATTTTGTTACACAATGTGAAAAATCACTGCTTGAAAAGAAAACCATAGCTTTCTGTGCACTTGCCAATTCCATGTACAGACTGTTGTGTACAAGAAACTAACTATGGCTGCAAAACAATGTTGGAATCTAGATAGAAAAAAAAATTTGCAAGATAAATGCAACTTTCAGTCACCACATGTTAAATGCAAAATAAAGGAAAAGATCTGTTTTAAAAGGGCATGTTGGATAAGGCCCTTCCCTTATCTACCAATGTGAACAATACATGGATGAGATGGTTCTATTCAGCAGGTTTTCTTCTAATTCAGAGCAAAAATAAATACAATGGAATCAAACTGCAATGGCTGCCTGGGGGGGGGAAGTCACCCCAAAAATAGGTTTCCGCAGTGGCTACATGGGGGGAGAACCAGCCAAACAGGTCTGCTGAGAGGATGCTAGCAACATAAGGACCCCACAGTAAACTCCTTGATCACACAAGTGATCTTTGCTAGGTTGGACATACTGTTGTCTGTGCTCCAGCCTCGTACAATAGAGGCTGGAGCACAGACATTTCGCACTAAAGTGTGAAGTGAAAATTCACACCTCCTCGTGATTTCTACCAGATGCTTCAAATAAAATCTATGTGATAACCTGGGGTGAGAAGGTAGCCTTGGAAAGGCATGCCCATTCATGGAGAACATTACTGACATTTGTTTCCAAAGAGTATATATTAATAAAAATGTTAAAGGCTTTTATCTCTGCAGCAGGACTTTGCAAAAATGTGAAAATGTCACTGTTTAAATATGATTTTGCGGTTTACACTTTAAGACATTGTAGCATTCACTGACCCCTTGGGAATAGAAATGGCAGAGAATTGGGTATTTTAAGGAAAGTATCCATGATGCCATTGCGAATTCTAACACTAATATGCCTAATAATAATCAATACACATATGTAAAGTTATAGAATGTTAAGTAATATAATTCTCCCTGAAAAGCACGAAAAACTGGTATAAGGGTGAAACAAGGTCCCACAATCGTGAGGATTGGACGGCTACGCTCTACACACAATATGTAATCTGCCCATATGATTTGTTAAAATGCCACAAATGTATAAATGTGTAAATTAGGTTATGACTGATTTTGGGCAAAAAGGACTGTGGGATGGCTTTTTACCTCATAAAATGCAACCTCATAAACTGGGACTCCTCCCCGAGCAGGCAACCAACATTGATTGTCCTATCTGCTTCTTGGAGGTAGGCTTAGCTCAGTTCTGCCCACCAATAATTCTGTGAGGTCACCATGCTCTATATAAAAAGAGTAGCTGACAGAACTAGACAGACACTCTTCCTGAAGTTCCTGCGCTGCGTTCCTGATCTGTTCCATTAATCTTTCTGATTCCAACTACAAGGCGAAAGCATTGCTGACGCTACTCCAGAGCCCACTGCAAAACCCAAGCATAGCTGATTCCTACTCCAGCAAGGCCATTGATCCAGAAAAATCCACTAGACTCCCATTAAAAAGGTGAAGAGCTGTGGTACCTTTTGCATCCTGAAATCAGACCGGCTTGCGGCCCACTAACTGCTTGCCCACTAACTGCATCAAGCTGAACCTGTGCCATCCAGTGACCCGAATTGCCCAGCTGTTCACTACCCGGTGACCAGACTTTGCCCAGCTGGCTTTTGGCAGGCACGCTGCCGTGTGGTGACCAGACCCCGTTGACTGTCCAAAAATCCCAAAATCAAAAAGTGGACTTGTGAGCATCACCCCCACCCCATAGAAACACATAGCCTATCTTGTCTTGCCTTTGCCCTTATCCCACTACCCTGGTAACTTGTTGAAACTGTTAGAATTATCCTTGTATCCTGTCCTTAATGTTTAAGTGCTAGCGCCATCTCTTTTCAATTTTGTGTGGTGTAAATTATAAGCCCTTAGTTATATTTGCAGTAATCAAATTAATTTCCATATATTTTAATGTTGGGGTTGAGCACTGGGGTGACAAGGTTGACCTCGCGAATGAACCTTGGAGCTTACTGTGTTCCTCTTTAACAATATAGCCTAGATAATTTAGTTTAAGTAACATTTTCCTTTCTTTCAAAACTGATTCTCACTTTTATCTGCTCCATTTTCCTAAAAACGAACCTCACTCTACCTTCCAAATCTCTCAATTAACCAGCTAAAGACCTATTTTCACCTCTATATTGTCCCTGTGATGATGTATATCTATTCCCCAGCCCAAAAACCGCACTCCAAATCAAAGTATTTCACCCATTTTTCAAAGAAACCGTTTTTGACATTTTAAACTGTAAATTGCTAATTTTTCAACGTGTCCTTTGGCTGCAGCTGTGTTAACTTTCCACTCATTTTCGAATTGTATGTTCCTTGTTGATCCTTTGAATTGTGATTGTTAAGTGTCTATGCATTGTTGCCTCAGGGAGAAAGCATATTCACTTCAAGGTTTTAAACACATATGAATTATTTGCCATTTGCGAGTGTTATTTTAGGCCTTTGCTAAGGGTTTAAAGTCTGTTTTTGGTCGGATTATTTTCTTTCTTCTGCCTCTTATCCCCGCCTACCTGCTGCTTCTTTCTATCCACTCAGAATTCGATTATTTGTGGGTTCAGGGAACATTGCAGGGGGAAACCTTAACTTGGGTGCCATCTATCCTCATCCAAAAAGTGCTCCTATTCAGTGTGCTTTGTATATGTTCTAGGAGAATGTTAACCAAGTGCATTGCTTCCATTTTCATTGTAAATATCACCCCATTGGTGATTGCTGCCCCACATTAAAAATTGTATGATTTTAAAAATAAATAAATATTGTATTTTCACCAACCGGCCTGGTTCATGGTCCATTGTGACCCGGGGTATTTGAAAAAGGGGGTGTGATACGAGTTGTGTACCATCTCAAATTGAATTTGCATAAAATAAAGAGAAAGGCATCTCAGTTGTGCGCTACATACTAGGCTGAGACCAAGGTGTATGTCGCCTGACTGAAATCCTTAACAAACTTGGGGGCTCGCCCGTGGCAGTCTAACAAAGCAGACTAACCTGCAAGATAGTGATATTTTGTGCAGTTGGAATACTGTGTTCCACTGTAGAAGCGCCTCCCTGAAAAAACAAATACTCCAAGTACCAGGCCTGCATCTAAAAGTAAAGCTAAATCAACCCCAATATAGACAGAAAGCAATAGAATACAGGTTACCCTTACATAAAGAAAGAAAGAAAGAACATGTACAAAATGACCACAGTAGAAATCAATATGGCCAGGGAGCACCTTCTGCACAAGTCATTTGTCAGAGGTGAATGGCCAAAACAGGAAGAAAAAGTCTGGCTGCAAGAAATAACACAACAGGTCACTGCCATGAACCTGGATACATGGCAGGACGGTGGCCTATTACATCAAGCGTTGAGTGAGTTACATATGACCCCAAAAATTAAAGAGGAGCAAATCAAAATTGTCAGAATCGTGGCCTACATGTATCTCCACATGGGCGTGATGTGGGAAAAGCATGAGGAAAATGAAACTGAATTAGGCCTCCAGAAACTAAATGAACTCCAAATAGAATATGGAAATCTAGTGGAGCACGCCAGATGGGTAGAAGGTGCTCTGGAAGAGAACCCTCAAACCAAAAATGCACAAACCTAGGAGGTGAGTCTCCTACAACAAAAATTGGCTCAGGGAACCCAAACTATACAGGCAGCACTAAGAGATAACAAGGCCCTCTGTGAAGAGAATGATGGGCTCCACAAACAAGTGGCAGTGCAAGAGCGGGTCATGGAGGCCAGTAAAACCCTGATAGCTGAACAAAAGGCTCAGATCTTTGCATATTATCAAGAGATAGGGCCTGAGAAAGAAAAACTATTGAGGCTGGAAAAGGAGTATCCTAGATCTAATACAAACTGTAGGGACCCCGAACAGGAAGAGAGGGACAGGGCAACCCCTGATCATAGTAGGATGACCTCTATACTAAGGTACCAATTTAATCCTTTGCCCACTGCTGACTTCAGGGCAGCCGGTTCACATGAGCCGGAAACCATGAGGCCATCAGAATTTAACAGGCCAAGCATAATGGAGTTGACAGGTCAGCGCCCCCCAGAAATTTACTATAGAGTGTCCCTAAGCAGGTACAAAAATATAAAGGCTGATGTCTCTGACAAGGAAACCTCCTATGAGGAGAGAGTCAGGGAATCAGATCTGCAGGAGCACTACCTCCAAAGGGACCAGTTGGTTCAATTTTCTCAGCAAGAACAGGAAAAGAGGGCCCCATAAGAGCATCCTGAAGACCACCACCCAATCAGGGCAGTGGGGGGGGATACTCTGCCGAACCCTGGGAGAAGGGAGGAGTCAGAAGACTTCTCTCCTGTGCGCCGCACGACTGAAGAAACTAGGCCCCAACATTCTGCAGGCCCCTCTCAAACCCACAGAATCAGGGAGCGCATCGATGATCAGGAGGGGACCTCAAGTAGCTGCGCCTCTGAGTCTGAGGGCGAGTGGACTTGGTTGACTGAGCCTAAGAAGGCAAATAAACTCAAGAGAGCTATGACAAAAGACCCCATTAGGCAGATTAAGGCCATTAGGAGTTTCATACTCCCATACCACAAAAACGCAAAATATTCTGTCTGGGAACACTTGGAACTCTATGAGCAGATGATCGACACTTTCCACTTGA